>NC_089265.1:57062030-58262030 GCF_963930625.1 Muntiacus reevesi | reverse complement strand
GCTTCCTCTCTGCCTGCCTTCTTAAGCACTGGCTTGCTCATCTCTCCCCCAGCCCCTCCGCGTCCTGCACAGGCCTGGAGGGCAGGGCTAGGTCCTCTGAGAGCTTGCTGAATGAACAATGAAGCAATGAATCTATGAATTAGGGATGTGCTGTAGCGAGATGAATAGAGAAACTCCTTCTTCCCAACAGGGGATTCATTTAAGAGAAAAATCTTATTTTTCTGTTGACCCTGGTTCAGGAAGGGACCAAGTGCTCCTTAGCACAATAAAGGCACATGATTACTTTGAAAGGAGCAGGGCCAAAGGCTTGTTAAAAGAAGCCAGCACTTGCCTCATGTGAGACTAGGCTGTGTCATCTTCTAAAAACGAATTTTTTTTTAGTCTCCCTTTGGCAAGGTGACTTCTCTTTCAATTATTTATAAGGAAACCGAGGGAGCCGGTTTACTCTCCTGGCAGAAAAGGAAAGTTCCAGGGGCTTCCTACCTCGAACAACAGCACTTATTCTGTGTTCACAGAACTGATGCTGGGGTTCTTCTGCCAGTTGCCGAGTGTACCTAGTTGCTCAGGACCTGGAGAACTAACCACAGGTGGGCTCACTGTGACGGGAACATGGGCCCGGACGGCCACAAGCCCCCACTTGGACCGGGCAACAGTGGACCACTCTATAAGTGATCACAGGTTCCTCTGGAAGGGCTCAGAGGAAGATTTATAGAACTTCTACAGAATCCTTCAAGAGGGCATGGCCTCCTCTTCCAACTAGTGGCTCCACATCTAGATGAAATCTGAATCTGGATAAGAGACCATGGCTTTCTTCTACAGTGATTCAAATTGGCTTTTGAACACAAGATCCACAGTTTTTCCTATTGTAATAGAGTGAGTCGCCTTTTAGTAGGATTCCTAGAGACAATGAGGCTTAGGGGGTGAAGGCATGAAAAGCCACTAATAAAGCCTGGTCAGCAAGTCCTTCCTTCCATCCAGTCTTCATGTGGCCACACAACGAACGCCAGCAATCAAGAGTCTCTTGGGTCTCTTGTTTGGCACCCCTGCCAGGACTGGGCCATGGACATGGTGCAGAGTCTGACTCTGAGTAAGTGCAATAACAGAATAGCTGATGGAAAGAACCTGTTCCACTGCATCTTTCCAACACGCATACCCCCACTAAGCCTCAGATACACTGACACGTGCTCCAGGACATCAAAACATTATTTGTAGTAACAAAAGTACTGAAAACAATGAGTTAAAAAACTTCAGTTTTCTGCATTTAACACTCTGCAAAGTGGAAAAGCCCAAGGACAACCCAAAATGTATCACCATCTGATCACAACCAAAGTCACTGTTGACTGTGAGACGCACCATGACTTTATGCAGCCTGCGTGCTCAGTCATGGCCGACTCTTCGGGACCCCACGGACTGTAGCCCACCAGGCTCCTCTGTCCACAGAACTTTACATGCAAGAATACTGGAAGGGGTTGTCCTTCCCTCCTCCAGGGGATCTGCCACACCCAGGGATTGAACCTCTGTCTCCCATCTCCTGCATTGGCAGGTGGATTCTTTACCACTGCGCCACCTGCGAAGCCTTCATGCAGCATCAAGGGCGTAAATGAGCCAGTAAAACCCCACTCCACTGATTGTACAAGAGGTTGATTTCAGAGATGGTAAGAGGCAGGGTAATTACCGGAAATAACTGTGGGTAGAAAAACCAAGCACAAAGCAATGTGTAGGGTATTCGTGTGCGTCTGGGCGTGTATTTAAAGGGAGGGGCTATGCAATCATACATACTTTTATAAAGATCAAAATTCCTGGAAAGAGACTCAAGAACCTGATAACAGGTGTGGCTTCTTGACACCAGGTTGGGGCATTGGGATATCAGGTGGAAGGGAGGTCCTCTTTTCATAGTTACATTCATTTGTTAACTTTGACATTTTAAGCCAAATATTCCTTTTTAAAAAATAAAATTTAGGAAACTACGAAATGCAAAGTAAAATAAAAGAGAGCTTCCTTCCGGATTAAGGGGCACAGTACTTGGAGCCAGCCTTGAAACCGGAGATTGTATATCCAATCCTTGCTCTACTAGCGACCTTGGGCAAGTTCCCGCCCCTACGGGATCTCCAAGAGCCCACTGGTTGCGGGAGGGCGGATCTCAGAACATCCCTCCATCGCAGAGCCCAGGCCAGGCCTGCAGCCCACCCCGCTGCGCTAGACTCAGCCGGGCAGCCGACCGCCGGCGCCCGCGGTGCCGGCCCGGCCAATCAGCGGCGGCGGGGCGGGCGGGGTGGCGGCGCGGCGCGCGCAGAGAGAAGCGCGAAGCAGAGGCGCCAGTGCCGTCCGGGAGCGGACCATGCCACGCTCAGCCGGGCTCTTCCTGCTGCTGCTTGTGCTGCAGCCGCCGCCAGCCGCGGGCCTCGGGCCCCGCAGCGCAGGCGGACGAAACCCGGAGTGCGCTCCGTGCCGACCGGAGCGCTGCCCCGCGCCCGAGCGCTGCCCCGCGCCTGGCATCGTGGCGCGCGACGAGTGCGGCTGCTGCGCGCGCTGCCTGGGCGCCGAGGGCGCGAGCTGCGGGGGCCGGGCCGGCGCGCGCTGCGGCCCGGGGCTCGTGTGTGCGAGCCGCGCCGCGGGGGCCGCGCCCGAGGGCACCGGGCTCTGCGTGTGCGCGCAGCGCGGCTCGGTCTGCGGCTCCGACGGCCGGTCGTACCCCAGCGTTTGCGCGCTGCGCCTGCGCGCCCGCCAGGCGCCCCGCGCGCTCCCTGGCCGCCTGCACAAGGCGCGCGACGGCCCCTGCGAGTTTGGTAAGTCTAGCTTCTGGCCCGCGGTGCTGGGCGGGTGAAAGAGAGGGACCCTGACCCTCTGGGGCGTGGGGTGAAGGATCTCTTGCTGCACGGCGATGGACAGCTCTGCCCAGGCCTCAGTTTCCCCTATGGGGTCAGTTTTCTCACCTGGCCAGTTACTCAAGGAGAAGGGGGTGAGGGGTGTGTGGGCAGGGGGCAGGAATCCACATCCTGTACCCTCTCTTACCAAGCCCTTGGAGTCACCAGTCACCGAGCTGGTCGTAAGTTTGGGGAGCTTGCTGTCCCTTTTGGTTCTTAAGTACTTACTGATACAGTTGTTTGCAGGTCTGGCATATTTGCCTCCAGAAGACAGAGTGTGGGAAGCAGGGTGTTCCCACTGGGTCCAGCTCCTTGGGGTCCCACCTTGGACCTGACGGGGGTGGGTTGTTTGAATGAGGAGGGAGAGCAGATGGAGATGCTGGAGGAGAAGGAGCTGGAGCTGCAGATTGGGATTCCGGAGTCTGGGGATCAGGGCACCGGGGTTCAGTGAGTGAGGAGTCCAGCCCTGCGGGGAATCTTGAGGAGGCTCTCACCCAGGACAGGTAAAACCTTGGGAGACCTAAGCTCCGAAGAGATTGTGGTGTCATCATAGGCAGACCCCAGGTTTTATAAGACTGAAGTTTATAGAATTTGGAGGGTCCCACTTTAAGTAAGGGCTTCCCTGGTGGCTCAGAGGGTAAAGAATCTGCCCGCAAAGTGGGAGACCTGGGTTCGATCCCTGGGGTGGGAAGATTCCCCTGGAGAAGGGAACAACTACCCACTCCAGTATTCTTGCCTGGAGAATCCCATGTACCACACAGACCCTGGGGTCACAGAGTCAGACACCACTGAGCGACTTTCACTTTCACTTCACTTTAAGTAAAGTAACAGAAAATGATTAATTGCTTGGGACCTAAAAACACAAGCTTCGTTAACATCACAATAAAGCCATCTCTGGGTGCCATATTTGCTCACTTTCTACATGTAATGTTTTAAAACCAAACAGAAATAAACCAAAATATTAGTATAGGGATGCCCAGTCAAGCACCCTTCTGGGCCATTAGATTTTGGAGAAATGCCCCTTGTCTAGGCGACCTGGAGAGGGAAGTGGAGAGTATGGGTGAGCTTGTGCCAGGGGAGTCCCAAGGGGGCCCAGCTCTGGGGTTCTGGACTGGGACTGGAGATCCAAGAGCAGGCCTAAATGCTTCATTCAGTGTAGTGACTTCAGCTGCAACAAGGAAGCCTTGGGGGTGGGGGACGGCCTTTGGAAATTTCTAGTAAGTATTATCTTTCACCAAGAATCCCAGTTAGATGCCCTCAAGTCCAGGAGACCCAATGGGTTGTTGGAGATGAGGCAAGAAGCCCCCTGTCTCTGGAAACTTGGAAATAATGTGCTGCTCGCTGAGGGGTCTGAGACAGCCCCAAGAGCACAGGCAAGTCACTGCTGGCTGTCCCTCACTGCGGCTCCCGGTGGAGGAGAGAGCTGACTGCTGCTTCCCCGGCTGCGGCTTTGGGCTGGTCCCTTCCGGGGGCGGTGTCAGCCCCGGTGGAGTCACTGTTGAGGTCCCTCCACTTGGAACCTATGTTTCTGCCCTGTGTCATTTAAACAGCCCTGTCTCCTTCCTCCTTCTTTCTGCCATCTATTTTTTTTTTTAATTTTTTTTTTTTATTTTACAGTGGGTTTTGTCATACATTGATATGAATCAGCCATAGAGTTACACGAATTCCCCATCCCGGTCTCCCATCCCACCTCCCTCTCCACCCGATTCCTCTGGATCTTCCCAGCCCAACAGGCCCAAGCCCTTGACTCATGCCTCCCACCTGGGCTGGTGGTCTGTTTCACCACAGATAGTATACATGCTGTTCTTTCGAAACATCCCACCCTCCCCTTCTCCCACAGAGTTCAAAAGTCTGTTCTGTACATCTGTGTCTCTTTTTCTGTTTTGCATATAGGGCCATCGTTACCATCTTTCTAAATTCCGTATATATGTGTTAGTATGCTGTAATGTTCTTTATCTTTCTGGCTTACTTCACTCTGTATAATGGACTCCAGTTTCATCCATCTCATTAGAACTGATTCAAATGAATTCTTTTTAACAGCTGAGTAATATTCCATGGTGTATATGTACCACAGCTTCCTTATCCATTCGTCTGCTGATGGCATCTGGGTTGCTTCCATGTCCTGGCTATTATAAACAGTGCTGCGATGAACATTGGGGTGCACGTGTCTCTTTCAGATCTGGATTCCTCAGTGTGTATGCCCAGAAGTGGGATTGCTGGGTCATATGGCAGTTCTATTTCCAGTTTTTTAAGAAATCTCCACACTGTTTTCCATAGTGGCTGTACTAGTTTGCATTCCCACCAACAGTGTAAGAGGGTTCCCTTTTCTCCACACCCTCTCCAGCATTTATTGCTTGTAGACTTTTGGATAGCAGCCATCCTGACTGGCGTGTAATGGTACCTCATTGTGGTTTTGATTTGCATTTCTCTGATAATGAGTGATGTGGAGCATCTTTTCATGTGTTTGTTAGCCATCTGTATGTCTTCTTTGGAGAAATGTCTGTTTAGTTCTTTGGCCCATTTTTTGACTGGGTCATTTATTTTTCTGGAATTGAGCTTCAGGAGTTGCTTGTATATTTTTGAGATTAATCCTTTGTCTGTTTCCTCATTTGCTATTATTTTCTCCCAATCTGAGGGCTGTCTTTTCACCTTACTTATAGTTTCCTTTGTTGTGCAAAAGCTTTTAATTTTCATTAGGTCCCATTTGTTTATTTTTGCTTTTATTTCCAATCTGGCCATCTATTTTTACAATCTACTTTCCTCAGCAGTTAATTCTGCTGAGGCAAGTCTCTTTGTTTCCAGACAGGTAACATTTTCACTCCACATGCAGGAGACGTGAGAAATGCTGACCAGGTCTCCAGACCAACTCACTGCTGATTCTCTCAAACGATTCCTCCCCGGACTGGTACTCTAAGAGAGCGCTGCCTTGAAGGCATTCAGACCCAATCTGCTATTATACGGAGACGGAGACCCGTGGGGCAGGGGTCTCATCCAGGGTGACCAGTAAAACCTGGCTGGCTTCCAGGTCCCCAGCACCCTGTTCAGCGCTGTTTCAGGGTAGGACTTGATAGTGTTAAGTCAGGCAGGTGGCGGTTGCCATGGTTACCAGAGTGTGGGCAGATGGAGGTCCCGTACCCCTAATTCTTTGAAAATTACCAAATGACAAGTAAATGTGACAGCCCCTTCACTCTGATCTGTGGGCTCTGAGCCCACCCCAGGCACAGGCCCCGGGAGTAACGATGTTTATGGAGCCAAAGGCAAGTAATTCAGAAGCTGCTTTTAAGGATCCCAGGAATGACAGGCGTCAGGCCTCCCCACGATTTAGCCTTCCTTCCCTACCGGCAATTGTGCCATTGGCCGCTCCCCAGACCCCAGCACTGTCGTCCCATCGCCTCCTGTCCTGACGGGTCCGTGCGGCCCCTGCTCTTGTGCCTTGGTGGAGCAGGAAGGTGTGGGCCGGGGATCTTTTCAGCTGGGGAAAATGGCACCTCATTCCATGCTGCCCTCAAGCCATCCTTTATTCAGGCAACACGGTGGGAGCACTTTTTAACGATGTCCCTGGGGACCTCGCTGCTTGACGGGAAGCAGACCAATCAGAGCAGCAGCTGTTCTGCTTCAGTGTTGGCGATAAAGTCACCGCTCCCTGTTCTCTCCGGAGCAGTCAGCAAGCCAGCTGGGGATGGAGCCTCCGTAAATACTAGGGTTCGCAGTGTGGGAAGTGTTCATACCCAAACACCTCTGAGGGGCATTGGGAAGTGGTTTCAGGCTTAAATTCGGACCTTTCCTCCTATGCTCTGAAATGCCCCCAGAATTCGAATTATGAGAGTAATCCTGTGATCAACATCCATGTATTGAAGACTCACTGGGTTCCAACATAGAATTAATTTTTGGCTATTGGAAACCGCTTTTGCATTCCATCTGCTTTTTTGATTTTTTTACAACTTCCCTGGCCGGGTCTCACTCCCATTTAATAGAAGGACAAACTCAGGCCGGTGGAAGAGAGTTTCCTGGAGTCACGTGACTGGTTGCCGGCCGAGGTGGGGCTCCAGGTCCTGACTCTTTTCAGATGGAGTCATGTGTCTATAACCTGCTGGCAACTCGATCAGGAAGGTGCTGCAAACCTTTGAATCTTTAGAGTTTCTCAGCCTGAATCCACCTTCCTTTTCCCCTCCGAGGCTTGCTGCTGGGGCCTCTGTTTCAGCACCTGGTGATGGCTCTTCAGCGGATCAGGGATAGCTTTACACAAGGGGAAGCAGCTGAGTGGAGCTTGGAAGGTGGGCAGAAAATTCCTGGGCTGAGAAGCGGGGGCAGAGAGGCAGTGCATAAACCAAGGCAAGGAGGTAGGAGCTCCTGGGGAAGTGTGAACAGCGGACCCATAGGCAATACCCAGTGGGCTGGTTGGCGGAGGAGATGAGACCCAGAGCTGTCTGGGGCAGGTTCGTTGCAGGACTGGTGTGCCATGCTGCGGGGTGAACCTTCATTCTGCACCGAGGGGTTGGTTCCGTTTCTCACTGGTAAGCTGATGGTGGTGGTGGTGCTTTGTTATCATTACTTTAGCAAGCTGCTTTGTTCCATGTGCCCTGATCGTTTGCTAGCACTGGGAGGAGGCTGGAATCCGGCAGACAGCAGGTGGAGGTCGTGTTTTGAGTGCTGCATTAGATAGGAATAGGGTACCACGCCGACCAAGCCCCTGAAGCATCAGTGAGCTATGGAGATCCTAAATCTTAGAAAATTCGCCTTGGTTGAAATTCCAGCTCCACTTAGACATCTCAGTCTGCGCAAGGCCTGTGTTACCAGGTAACCAGGAGATGCAGCGAATACCACTTTGTGAGAGGGACAAAGAAGGGGTGCCTCGTGCTCAAAAGCCTTTCATGCCGAGGGAGGGGGCTTGAGGCGCACGCTGCAGGGAGCCAGATTAAGCTGTGTCTGGTTCCACATGTAATGCGACTATTAGCATAAATTATCAGGGCTGTTCAGGGCGCTGATTATTAAGCCCTCTGGTTGTGTGCTTCTCCATATGAGCAGATGGGTTCCTGGGAGATGACTTTTGATATTCTTTCCTTCCCAAGCGCCATTAACTTGAGACAAATCTTGGAGGCGTTAGGGAAGATCTTTTATTCCAGCCTTCAAGGACATTCTCAGTCCACGGGGTGGGGGCACAGCTCCCCACACACTATCGTGATAATATCGACCCGTTTCATTTCTATAGATCCACAAGGTTAACAACACAGTCACATCCATTCTTTCCCTTTACCCCGGAGGATGTGGGGTCATTATCCTCATTTGCAGATAAGAACATTGTTAGCACGTTGCCCAGTGGTTGCCGGCCAGACCCCCAGGCATGTTGAGTTTCCCTTGGTAGTGTTTGGGCTTCCCAGGTGGTTCAGTGGGTAAAGAATCCACCTACAATGCAGGAAGCACAGGCAGATGCAAGTTCGAGCCCCAGTTTGGGAAGAACCCCCGGAGGAGGGCATGGCAACCCACTCCAGTATTCTTGCCTAGAGAGTCCCATGGACAGAGGAGCCTGGCGGGCTGCAGTTCACAGGGTCGCAAAGACTCGGACACGACTCAAGCGACTGAGCACCCACGCACAGTACTGTCTTGCCCGCCCTCTGTGCCGCCTCTGAGGGTGCACGCCTGGCTGACTATTCTGTGCCCTGACGGGTGCGTTTGTGCCATCCCAGCATTTCCAGGGCCGTAGCTGACACGAGCAGAAGGAAGCAGGTGTCTAGCAAGGAAGAGCTAGGGAGACAAAACCAGCAGATTCCCAGGCGGGGCTGGGCAGGCACCATCCTCGCTCCTGAAAGCCACGTGACTCTTGCCAAAGGCCGGCGGAGAGGAGAGCCCTGGCTCTTCCCGGAGGGTGGCGGCTCAGGCGGCGGTGAGGTGCGAGGCCATGCCCTGGGCTCTCCAGAGAGCGGGCTGCGGGCCACGGCCTCGAGCCTCCGGGGAAAGGCCCACCGATAGCCCACTCCCCAGAGGCCAGTAGAGGGTCTCAGCATCTTCGCACAGACTAGCCTTGGGGTAGCACTCCCTGTGGAGGCTGCAGGTCCCTCCGTGCGTCTGGAGTTCTTGTGACTGTCCTCACAGGAGCCCATGCGGAGGGCAGCGGGGCGAGAGTGGACGCCTGGGCCCGTTTTAAGGAAGAAACTGGAGTGTGGGCGAGACAGGACTGCGCCTGAGTTCCCAGGGTGGTCACGAGCTACAGGGCCCCGGTGCCAGACTTCAGTGAGCCCTGGGAGCAGTAAGACTGGGCGCATCCTGCCCCGATCACAGACACACCACCCACTTACTGGTGTCTTCACAAGAGCTGCTGCCTGGGGTGATGTCGGGAGGGTTTCATTTCTGTGCAGGAAAGAGTCAATGTGGACTCACCACCCACTTACTGGTGTCTTCACAAGAGCTGCTGCCTGGGGTGATGTCGGGAGCATTTCATTTCTGTGCAGAAAAGAGTGAACGTGGCGGGCCTGAGACTGTTATTCTTGGAAAGGGCTAACGGAAATTTGGATGTGCGGAGGCCTGCCACCCTCTCCGGAATCGAGAAGACTCGCTCGCTGGATGTGAACTGTATAGCATGGTTTATGCTGCACGCCTGCTTTCCTTCCGGGAGTGTGGAGTTCTGGTTTGTAGCAGGCAGAGGGTGCCCGGGGGGCCGGCTCCCAGGAAAAGCCCTCGGCACTGAGGTCTGGTGAGCCCCCTTGCTAGAGGCCGTCGTGCGTGTTGTCACAGGTTCTGCTGGAGAATTAGGTGCCTCATCCTCTGTGACTCCACTGGACGAGGCTCCTGAAAGCACGCTGCTGGCTTCCTGAGTCTTTGCTCCGTGGGTCTCTTTCCCCTTTGCTGGTTTGCTGCGTCTCCTCTGTTGTAATAAATCCCACTGTGAATAAACTGTGCCGCGTCCCGTGAGTCCTCGTAGCAAGTCGTTGATGCTGGGACTTGTCTTGGGGGCCCTCGACACAATACCTTAGGAACTCATTCTTATTCTGGGTTGAAGTGCATACGGCTAACACACATTTCACCTTTAAAATTCATGTGGGATTAATGGAATCAGAGTGCCTAGGTTTGCATCCTTGCTCCCCCAGGTGCTTCATCTTTCTGAGCCTTGGATTTCTTATCTGTTAAGTGGGGCTAAAAGCACCTGCTTCCCACGCTTGGTGTGAAGCTGAGAGGGGTCGGACATGGACGTGCCATCTCAGGAGAAGGCAGGATGTTATGGGACGGAGCCCCCCGGCTCACAGTCTCACCCTGCTGTGTAAGGCTGGGTAACCCTGGCTAGCTCCCTCAGATGGCAGCTGGGGAGATTGCTGGAAGGATCAAATGGCTTAACCCTGTAAGCAGAAGGGTGGCATTATTACTATCATGATGGGATTCCCAGGTGGCTCAGTGGTAAAGAATTCGCCTGCAATGCAGGAGACACGGGTTCGATCCCTGGGTCGTGAAGATCCCCTGGAGCAGGAAATGGCAACCCACACCAGTATTCTTGCCAGGAAAATCCCATGAACAGGGGAGCCTGGTGGGCTACAGTCATGGGGTCACAAAGAGCTGGCCACAACTGAGCATACACACACACACTATCATGATAATGATGGCTGATTTTAAAGAGCTATTATGGATAAAAACCTCTAAATTTAAAATCAGATATGTTTAAATTAAAACTAGATTAAGCTACAGGAGGAAATTTTTTGAAATAACTGAACACTGCTATATCTTGAGTTATGGTAATGGTTACACGGTGTATGCATTTGTCAAAACTTAGAAATGTACACTAGAAAGAATGAATGTACTGTGTATACATTTAAAAATAAATCAAAGCTTGAATCTCACTTTATTGCCAAAAGCAGTGGGCTCTTTTGGAAAAGAAATGCTATTTTCTGGCTTGAAACTAGTGGCAAAGGCAGTATTTCCAAGACGGTCTTTAACTGAAGTTATAGAAAAACAGGGAAATGCAAGGAGAGAGAGAGATGAAATGTGATTTACTGGCTTATTCATTTAGGCTTGAAAGGGACTGATGAAATCTCATTTAAAATTTATGGCTCTACATGAACGGAAGTAAAACATGTTGATTGAGTGTCCCTTTGGAATCTATTGAGGGCTTTAGAATAAGATGCAGTTCTGATTGTTCCCACAGCGAGCCATTTGAGGACTGGTTTGGGCTCCGGGGGAGGCGATGCTGGCAGGAGGATGTGAATAAATTAGACTCTCTTTGTTGTCCGTTGCAGATGGGGCTGTGCCGTAGAGCGGGGGTGCTGTGGTTGGCAGGTGGCTGGGGCGTGTCGGGTGATGTTAGAAGCCTGGAACCTTGGTTTATTCGGGGGACACTTGGGGTTGTGGGTAGAGGTGTGGTGCTTAGAGAGCATTCAGTTGGTCAGAGCTGAAGGAGTGAGCTGATCAGGCCTCGGGGGTAGAAAGCAGCCTGGGGTGAGGAGAGCAGGGTTTGTACTCATCTTACTGGGAGGCCACTTAAGGTGACCAGGGCTCTGCAGGAGTTACAGGACGCAGGTCTTAACTCCAAGTGAGGACAACCTTTCTTACCAGAAGAGTCAAGGATGGAAGGGCCTGACTTTATAAGTAGTGAGCTCTCCATCACTGGGGGCATGCAAGTGGAGGCTAGATGAGTCCATCACAGACTGTCAGGCACATGCTTTGGGGAGTTGGGCCTCTCCAGTTTGAAACAAGAAGCTCTAAGACAATTTCCCAGAGATCTCTCGGCATAAGTTTGATAGGGTCTGCTTCCTAGTCTGTCTAGAGGGTCCAGACCTGTCTCCTTTCTGCGCCCTTTCGTTCCTTCCCTCCGTGCTCTTCATCCAGCCTTCTATCTGTCTCCCTTTGTTCTCCTTTTTCACTGCAGCCTCACCTGGACGCTGCAACGTGACGCCCAGGGATGAATGTGTTTACTCTTTCGTCGTGTGTTTCATTGCAGAGTCATCGGTTTGACAGGCCTACGCTGCCCCGCATTTGCACACTGTGTTACCTTAAACCCTCACTTTCACACTCAGCATGTACTAAAGTCAGCTCAACAGCCCTGTGACACAGGGGGTGTTATCCTCATCTCAGAAAGGTCCCCTGGAGGAGGGCATGGGAACCCGCTCCAGTGTTCTTCCCTGGAGAATCCCATGGACAGGGAAGCCTGGCAGGCTACAGTCCATAACATCGCAGAGTCGGACACGACTGAAGCGACTTAGCACACACGCATCCCCGTCTTACAGACAGCAGACCTGAGCGGAGAGCGTTCTCTTGGCCCGGCCTCCACATCGCACCTCCCCAAGACCACACGGGCCTCAGCTGGAGCACCTGCACCGTGAGGCAGGCTGGGATTCAGCGGGCCAAAGTGGGCAGACCCCTGGTACTGGGCCAGGACACACCCCCAGGCCCTCAGGATGGGCAGCTGCGGTGCATCCCGAATAGAGGATAGGCAGGCAGGGCGGGCGAGCGTGCTGAGGGCCAGGTGGAGGGGCTGAAGGCCAAGGCAGCTGGGCTTAATTCTTTCAGGCCCAGAGTAAGCAGAGTGGGGGCTGGCCACCGGGAGGAGGACAAACGAGCGTGGAGTGTCAGCTAGAAACATCTAACTCAGGACTCCCCTCATGGTCCAGTGACTCTCCCAATGCAGGGCGCTGGGGGTTTGACCCCTCTTCAGGGAACTGATCCCACATGCCGCAACTGAAGATCCAGTGCCACAGCTAAGACCCGAATAAATGATAAAATAAGCATTTAAAAAAGAAAGTCTAACTCAAATGCCACGTGCTTCCCCATTCCACCCGGCAAGCCCACACCCTCCGTCTTTTCTGTGAAGTAAGTCCTGGCAGCCTAGCACCACGTTGCCCAATTCCCTGATATACTTTTCTCCGGCAGCAGCGAGGCTCAGCATCCATGCCAGCAGTTTTGCCCTTGAGGATGGGGATGGGGAGGTTGGTGGAGCCTGTGATATGCAAATGAGCATCTTGAACTGCAGGGGGCCTCAGCAGGGGGTGAGGGCAGCTGGGCTTTGTGGCGTTATTCTTTGAACGCCCTCCGTGCAGAAGGAGAAAAGCCCATCTGTTAGAAGACACCAGCCCCTCCCAGAGCCTGCCACCCTGCCGAGTAGCTGAGCTGTAAGCAGATGGCAGCTGGGGTCCTGGGAGGGGTCCTGGGAGGGAGTGTCGTCTTTCCTCTCTGGATCCCTGTTTTCCTGCTGGTAGAACAGAGGCAATGAAGGAGGAGAAGAAGGCATCCTTTCAGGTCTAAGGAGAACTCCCTTCTAGGATTCCTTGCCTCTGAGTGTATCCTTTCTGTGTTCGGAGGTCTCACTGGCCCCAACCTGCTGTGTGCAGGCAGGGGTTAGAGGTGAAGGGCTTGGCCAGGGTCAAGCCTGTCTTCCCTTGTCTTTCTCTCCCAGCTCCTGTGGTCATCACCCCACCCCAGAGTGTTCACAATGTCACCGGGGCGCAGGTGTACCTGTCCTGTGAGGTGAGGGCTGTGCCCGCCCCAGTTGTCACGTGGAGGAAGGTATTTATATCCAAGAACTTCTCTGCGTGTGTGTGTGTGTGTGTATGTGTGTGTGTGTGACTGGGGGAAGGTATAAATGTTTTCAAGTGTGTGTGTATTTATCTCTTATGTGAATTGGAGGATTACAAAAAATGTTTCCTTCT
Organism: Muntiacus reevesi; assembly: GCF_963930625.1. NCBI lineage: Eukaryota > Metazoa > Chordata > Mammalia > Artiodactyla > Cervidae > Muntiacus > Muntiacus reevesi. The sequence goes on along the minus strand of NC_089265.1, from coordinate 58,248,541 downwards.
TCTGCCTCCAGATTTGTGATTCAAAACTTTTACCCCAAGCTCTCCCCAGAGAAGGGGTGTGGCTGTTTGCCACTCAGCTGTCCAGGAAGTTCTGCTCTCTATCTAGCCTAAGTCAGCTGAGATGAAGCTAGAGCCTCCTGGACTGGGTCTGCGTTTCAGAAAGACTTGGCTGGTGGAAGATGACCCGATCCTATCCTAAAGCTAGATCTTCCTGCAGCTCAGGTTTTGAGAGGTGGAGATGGGTACAGCCTGTGTTTCCTTATCTCAGCAGCCCGGAGAAGGGCCAGGAAACGCTGGTGCTGGTGATGTCTGTGTCTCAGCTGTCCAGCAGGGGCTGCTGTCTGTACATCTACTCAGGCTTAAGAAGAAACTGATGTTTCGTAGGAATGAGATACTAGGATCTCAGCCTTCAAGTCAGCGCGAAGGTGAAGACAGTGAGGGTGTCTGTGGGGTGGTCCTTATTCAGAGATGATTTTTCTGAGTCACGCCTGGTTTTTCTCTCTTCTGTAGGTCACACGGTCTCCTGCGGGCACCCAGGCAATGGAGGACCTGCCTGGGGACCACGTCAACATAGCCGTCCATGTCCGAGGGGGCCCTTCTGACCACGAGGCCACCGCCTGGGTTTTGGTGAGTATCTCATTTGTTGATACTCATGGGCTTCCCTGACAGCTCAGCTGGTAAAGAATCTGCCTGCAACGTTTGAGACCTGGGCTTGATCCCTGGGTTGGGAAGATCCCCTGGAGAAGGGAAAGGCTACCCACTCCAGTATTCTGGCCTGGAGAATTCCATGGACTGTATAGTCCAGGGGGTCGCAAAGAGTTGGACACGACTGAGTGCCTTTCACTTCATTGGCTGTTATTGACTGGCTCTTATAAAGCACCTTGTATATTTCTGTGACATGTTACCCCTTTCAGATGTTCTTGTCTATTTCTCCCTGGGCTCTATGGTAACTGTGAGGATGGCAGGGCAGGTCGTATAATGCCTGAGAGCAGAAGAGGTCCCACTGCTAGGCAGAATATGACCTCAGAAAGATGTGCACGTCCTAATCCCTGGAACTGGTGGATATGTTATATGGCAAGAGGGGAATGAGGTTGCAGATGGAATTAAGATTATTAATCAACTGACTTTAATAAAGTTATCCTGAGCTATCTGGGTGGGCCTGATACAATCACAGGAGTCTTTTAAATGTAGAAAAGAGAGGCAGGAGAGAGAGGCAGAGATGGCAGTGTCAGAAGACATGAACTACTATTGCTGGATTCGAGGATGCAGGAAGGACTCACAGGGTGAAGTCGACAGGCAGCCTCTGGAATGCTTTCTTAGGGCATCTGGAAAGAAGGCAGCCCTGCTGATACCTTGACGTTAGCCCACTGAGACCCACTTGGACGTCTGACTTCAAGACGTGTACATAGTAAATTTGTGTTGTCTTAAGCCAGTAAGCATGTGGTCATTTGTAACAGAGCCATAGAAAACTAATACGCTTGACTAAGACCTCACAGGCTAATAAAGGAGTAGCAAGGGCGGGGACAGGGTGGGGTGTGGACGGCACCCTCCCACCCTCCTCCAGGGCGGTTCTGTGCCACATGCAGCGATGTGGCCGAGCAGGGGGAGTGCCCGTGTTTGAACGGGCGATGGAGTCATGGGATACGTGTCACTCTGCCTCTCTGAGCTTCCGTGTCCACAGCCATGAAAAGGGGGCTCTGGACTGGACCATGTCTGCCGACCCTAGCAGTCTGTGACTTACCGGTGAGTCTCCTGTAATGTGAGGATAACGATGCTCCGCTTCAGCCATGGTGGGGTCAAAGTGAGACAGGGCGCATCAACCCTCCCCATCTGTGGTGACTCACAGTTGAGAGATGCTGTTCTGCTGAGAGAGAGCAGGAAAGGAGGGTGCTGCCGTGGCTCTGCCCTGCAGGGCTGTGAGATGGGCGCTGCCGTGGACCCGCTCTGCAGGGCTATGGGATGGGCGCTGCCATGGACCCGCTCAGCAGGCCTGTGAGATGGGCGCTGCCGTGGACCCGCTCTGCAGGGCTGTGGGATGGGTGCTGCCATGGACCCGCTCTGCAGGCCTGTGAGATGGGTGCTGCCGTGGACCCGCTCTGCAGGGCTTGGAGATGGGCGCTGCTGTGGCTCCGCCCTGCAGGGCTGTGAGATGGGCGCTGCCGTGGACCCGCTCAGCAGGCCTGTGAGATAGGCGCTGCTGCGGATCTGCTCTGCAGGGCTGTGGGATGGGCGCTGCCATGGACCCGCTGTGCAGGGCTGTGGGATGGGCGCTGCCATGGACCCGCTCTGCAGGGCTGTGGGATGGGCGCTGCCGTGGACCCGCTCTGCAGGGCTGGGAGATGGGCGCTGCCGTGGACCCGCTCTGCAGGGCTGTGGGATGGGCGCTGCCGTGGACCCGCTCTGCAGGGCTGGGAGATGGGCGCTGCCGTGGACCCACTCTGCAGGGCTGGGAGATGGGCGCTGCCGTGGACCCACTCTGCAGGGCTGGGAGATGGGCGCTGCCGTGGACCCGCTCTGCAGGGCTGGGAGATGGGCGCTGCCGTGGACCCGCTCTGCAGGGCTGGGAGATGGGCGCTGCCGTGGACCCGCTCTGCAGGGCTGTGAGATGGGCGCTGCCGTGGACCCGCTCTGCAGGGCTGGGAGATGGGCGCTGCTGTGAACCCGCTCTGCAGGGCTGGGAGATGGGCGCTGCCATGGACCCGCTCTGCAGGGCTGTGGGATGGGCGCTGCCATGGACCCGCTCTGCAGGGCTGTGAGATGGGCGCTGCTGTGGATCTGCTCTGCGGGGCTGGGAGGTGGGCTCTCCAGTATGCCCTTCAGATTCCATCCCTATCGATGCCAGGTCTGGCAACTTCTCCACCCAGCTCATAGGCTCAGGATGCACCTGGGTCCGTGACTTTTTCAAATCTAACATGCTCCCCCGCTTTGTTACAAGGAAAGGCAGAGGAGAGGTTATCTCTGGTATTATTTTGTAAAGCTGCCTCCATTTGGAGCACTTTGGGCCTTCCATGGTCAGTATTGTTTTGCTCTTTTAAATTTGCAGTGTTTTCCTTTAAGGGGCTTCCCAGGTAGCTCAGTGGTAAAGACTGTCCCTGTCAATGCAGGAGACGCTGAAGACGCAGGTTCGACCCCTAGGTCTGGATGATCCCCTGGAGGAGGAAATGGCAACCCACTCCAGTGTTCTTGGCTAGAGAATCCCATGGACAGAGGAGCCTGGCGGGTTACAGTCTATGGGGTCACAACGAGTCAGACCCGACTGAGCGCACATGTATTTTCTTTAGAATCTATACCCATCACCTTCAATAAAAGGACCGGGTTGCTGTCAGTAAAAGGCAGGATGCAGGAAACATTAAAATGAGAGCCAGGATACATAGGGTACTGAGAAGGAAGTTTAACTCTGTCTCAGCGGCCAAGACAAGAGAAATAAGAGGGTGAACTCTGTCTTATTCCAAAAAGCTGCAAGTGTTCAGGATCAGTATGAACTAAGTACGTGGCTTCGCTGTGTCACGGATGACTGTGTAAATGCGCCTGTTTAACTTCTAGATCAGCCCTCTGAGGAAGGAAGACGAGGGGCTGTACCAGTGCTACTCAGCCAACGCTCTCGGGGAGGCCCAGTCACATGGCACCGTGACCGTGGTCGATCGGAGCCAGCACAGAGCGCCCCGCTTCCCAGCTCCAGACGACCGCCTGTGACGGCGCATGTGCGTGCTTCACGTCGTCTGAGCCTGTACACCTCTGTCACAAGAGGCTGAGATGAGTTATAAGATGCATAATAAATAAGAAGGAAAACACTGAACTGAGGGAAACAGAGGAACGCAAACCAAGAGCAGAACATATTGCAGTTGGCAGCTAGACTGGTGTGTCCTACACACACATCACGCTGGGCTTCCCACTCGCGTGCCAAGTCAAGAGCTATGAACGTTAGGGGTGTCCAGGTGAAAGAGACCACCAATTGTTTTTTTTTTTTCTGTTTCGGAGGCTGAATGGAACATTTCCTCCCAATCAGCCCGGTGAGGGTGCTGAGAGAGCAGGCATGGTCCCTGTGACGGTACCCGTGTGAAAACACGCACAGAGGAGACAGTCTGAGCTTCATGGGTCTGTCCCCTTAGGTGTAGCTCTGCAAGTAGTTAGAGCTTCTAGAAACAGGGAGGAAAAATGCAAGGTGTAAAACTGTCAAACAGAAACTCAGGAGATGGCTCTTAAAGCCGCCCTCCGGATACTTTTACTTTTTTATATATGTGTATTGTTATGTATATGGCTCAGCGGTAAGGAATCTGCCTACCAATGCAGGAGATGCAGGTTCGATCCCTGGGTCAGAAAGATCCCCTGGAGAGGGCAATGGCAACCCACTACAGTATTCTCGCCTGGGAAATCCCGTGGATAGAGGAGCCTGGTGGGGGCCGCAGGCTGGAGTCCATGGGGGTCGCAGAGTTGGATAAGACTTAGCGACTAAACAACAACAACAACAACTAGAAACATGTGTATCAGAAAGGCAGGTATCAGGATTTTTTTCCCCATATTTCCTATAACTTTTTCCGGCTCTTGCTTGCATAACTCGGGGGACGCAGAGCTCTGTACCACCAAAAAAAATCTGTGGGTTTTTCCAGTAACTGAAAGTTCTTCCTCATATTACGCTGGAATCTGCCTCTCTGAAATGCCCACCCATAGGTCTTATATGTAATTCTGGGATCCCCATAGGCACCTCTGCTCCCATCAGCACCTCTCCTGGTTGGGGAGAAATTTGACGTTAGGGTCATTACCCCCACCTTCCATCTAACACGTAGTTGACTGTGACAGAGCGGGCTTCTTTTCTCTAACTTTTTTTCCCCTCTTTTCTTCTAGGGTCTTAGAAACTTGATCACAGGATGATGGAAAAGTCAAGTCATCGATCATTTCACTTTGTGAAGAATTAGAAAAACTGTTTGTAGATGACCCCTTTTGTATGTTTTTAAATGTTAGATGCAAACTAGATTCGTATGCAGATGTAGTTTTTAGCAGGGCAAATATGGAGAAACAGACTGCATGTAGCCTTTTTATACTTTTGAAATGAACAGCTCTGTGAGAATTCTTTTTTAGCTTCTCCCTCCAAGGGAAGGCCGCATGTAAGTCCATGTAATTCTGCAGGGCTGGACCGAAGCTTGTGTCACCTGTGACTGCCTCATTTGTCTGTGGTTGATTAGCAGAGCTCTGTGACAGACAGCGTGTGTTTTAGGAGGAGGGGGAGGGTCTTGCTGTCCTCTGCCTGACCTCTAACTTGCTCTGTGATCTGAATAGGTCCCTCCCTCTCTGGGCCTTGGTCTCTTCAGCTGTGAATGTGCTATTTGGACTGTATGTAACCTATGTCCTTTCAAACACTGGCACCCTGGAGTAGGAAGTTCCTACAGAAAAAATATGAGAAGTGTAGTCTTAGCCTTCTTCAACAAACAATATTCCCTCAAAGACAAATGCCCTGCTTCACAGGAGGGTGTGGAGAGCTGGCTATAGCTTATCTATTCCTGCTGTTTTCCCGTTTTAAAGAGGTTTAGTCCCAGATGGAACACTTAACCAGTCTCAGAGGCTGGGTACATGGGGACTAGGATATCCACTTATTAACAAGCCGAGCATTCTCTAACCAAGCAGGCAGTGGGAACCTGGCTTTCGGACATCAGATTGTTAAAAAAGGAGTCAACTGCTCTTTCTGGGCTGTAGAATCAGAGTGTAGTAGAGTATATTAGGATTGGGGGCAGGAGGAGAAGGGGACGACAGAGGATGAGATGGCTGGATGGCATCACCGACTCGATGGATATGGGTTTGGGTAGACTCCGGGAGTTGGTGATGGACAGGGAGGCCTGGAGTGTTGAGATTCATGGTGTCACAAAGAGTCGGACACAACTGAGCGACTGAACTGAACTGAGAGTATATTTTACTTAGAGATATTCTGAAGTCACTCAGAAACAAAAGTTGCTTGAAAGAAGCGGAGTATTTAATATCTGGCTAAAGAAATAGATCCCCTGGGTGACGAGTAAAATTCTTTAAAATCAGAATTGGGATCGCACATGTGGCTAGTTGTTAAATTTCATGAAACCCTTCTCTGTCTGGGGTCACTTCCCTCCTCTGGGATGGCAGGCAGGATGCTCATTAATGTCCCTGCCCCGTTACAGATGAAGAAACCCAGCTCTGAGGGCACCCTGCTTGCCTGAGGTCTGGAAGCCTCGGAGGGGGACCGGAGCTGAGGGCGCCTGGTCCTCTTTGGCACCCTTTCCACTCATGGTGCTACTTCTCAGAACAATTTGTAACTGTGGGAAGGAAGATGCCGCCAGTTCCATGGGTTTCAGGGATTCTCCTCAAGGTCTGTCTCAACTTTTAAACCAACACTCTCATGACGCTCACTTTGAGCATTGCATTTTGGAGTCTTTTTGAAATTGCATTTTCTTCCTTTAAAGCCTGGCTATTCCACATCTGAAATGTTGGGGTGGCATCACCCTAACGTACACAGCAGCAGACTGTCCCGGGACTCCAGAAACATGAGGTCCATTTGGGAATGCGTCCCTATCTTGCTGGGTGACCCTGAGCAAGTCCATTTCACTTTCTGGACCTCAGTTTCCTCATGTGAATAAGAAGGGAGTGAAACTAGGTCAGTGGTTTTCAAACTTTAAAACGTTGGAACCCCTTCTTTGAATAAAGTCAGCACTGAAACTGATCGCAAACGGAAAACTGTGCCTGTCTGTTGGAGGCTGGGCCTGCCGGGGGACCGGCTCACGTCCCCTCCCTACGCAGCACGCCGCGCCGCCCGCCGTGACAGTGACTCTGAGTCCAAGTCGGTGGTAAATTCCTCTGGGGTCTGAGTGATTGGGAGATGGCTTGGGAAGACACTTAGTGAAACTGTGTCAGAGGAGAAGGGGACTGTGGCTTTGGAGAACAGTATCATGCATTTGCTGAGAAGCGCGTTCAGCAAAATCAGTTGAATCACCTCAACTTTGCCCCGTGAGAGTGGGATGTGGACCCAGAGAGCAGGCCGGATGGGGCCCTGGGGTGACAGGGCCAGCAGCAAGGCTGCGGGAGGCTGGGTTCAGCATTGCAATGATGTACGGAAAGAAATGATGTTACACTGTGTGAGGTCTCCACCAAAACCAAAAGCGTAGATTAATATGATTGTTCCTACCTAATCACTTTCCACTGTGAGAGCCCAGGACCTGTCCGAGGCTAAACAGGTATGTGCCGTGAGTTACCATTCAGAAACGACTCCCTCGGAGCCTTTGTGTTCTGCCCTATTTTGATACATGTGATGATGTCACATAACCCCCGCACCCAAAAATGACTGTTTTCAGGGACAGGCTTTGTGGTCTGTGTGCTTGGAACTGCTGTAGGTGGGTCCAGATCCCACTGATACTTCTCCATCATTCCTTGTGTATCATACCCTCCCCCTTTTTTTTCTGCTTTCCCACATCAGCTGCTTTCATCAGAATCCTCCTTACCTTTCACATCTGGGCTCTGGTTACAGTCCTGCCTGGTTATCTTGCGTGCGATTCTTCACAAGCCCTCACTCATCATCTACTGCCAGACAGAACTTTCTCACTGCCTCTGAACTGGTGTCTCCCACTGTATAAGGCTCAGATGGTAAAGAATCTGCCTGCAATGTGGGAGACCCAGGTTCAGTCCCTGGATTGAGAAGATCCCTGGAGAAGGGAATGGCAACACACGCCACTCTTCTTGCCTGGAGAATTCCAGGGACAGAGGAGCCTGGCGGGCTACAGTCCACGGGATTGCAAAGAGTCAGACACAGCTGAGCTACTAGCCCTTTCACTTTTCACTGTTTAACTCATTCACTTAGGTTTGCCTTCTGTTACCTCCCACATGCACACAGAATAGCATTCTCCAGAGAACAGAAGAGTGCAAACGCTGGCAATATGAAGGTGTGTGCGACCTGGGCCTTGCATTCAGGTGAGACTCAAGTGGGGGTGAGTGGGACAAGGCTGCCATCCTGCCACACAGCACAAGGTGTCTGCTTTGTGATCCCCGTAGGGGGACATCAAGGAACGCTTCCTGGAAGAGGTGCCATCTGAGCTTGAAGTGAGTGTGGGAGACTCCAGGCTAGGCAAGGAGCACGCAAAAGGAAGAGGGTGGAGAAGGGCAATGGAGTTTGTGCATGGGGAACAGGGACCAGCGCTGGCTGAGAGCTCGAGTGGCAGGTAGGTTTTTGGCCACGTCCCTAAGTGTCATCAGAAGAGGTTGGAATTATGCTGTAAGAAGTGGGCCCGAATCTCAGTCTTCTGTTATCAGCTGGGTTATAACTGGGCTTGAGGAAGATCTCAAACAGCTAGTGTTCAATCCCAAAGGTATTCACTTTCCATCTTAAACAAAAAAAGGTGGTTTTCTTTTTTAAGTCAAAATGAATTTTTTTCTTCAAGTTTTAGGGTGAAACGAATCCTGTCTAAAAAATTGCCTTCCCCTCTCCCCTAGAGATGCATGATGCAAAAAAATTAATAAGAGTGAGCAAATCAGTTGACAGTGAACAGTCTCCCTCTAATGAATTTCCTCATCCCCAGCCTTCAACAGAGCCCCTTGAACATTAAATCAGAGAATCATTATTATATGATACTTTATTTAATTAAGGGAAACGAAAGTGCCCCGGTGTCTGCAGCTGACAGTGAATTCAGAACTGCATGCACTTGCCCACGCTCACCTCAAGTCAGCACCTCTCCCCTGGGGCATGCACGCCGCTGCGGTCAGGGCTGCCTCTGAGTTCAGCCTGACGGTCCCTGTGTCTCCCTTCATTGTGGCTGTCTCTTCCTTATCCTGATCTCCCCCATGATGTTAGGGAATGGCTGGATGTCGGGGGGAGAGTAAAGGTCATTAGTGTCAATACTCGGGAGTGGGGTGGGGTGGGGAACAGAGGCCTCTCGCCTCCTCTGGTGCATCCCCCCAGCACACACATCGGCAGAGCTCCTACGGGGACCAGGCGCTGCTCAGCACTGAGGGGTCCACTGTTGCTCACGCCCCCAGAGTCGCAGCCTGGCTCAGAGAGCTGGGTCTGTCTTGCTTCTGAAGGTGCCCCACTCGTTCCTCAGGAAGAATGGGCATCAGCTTTGACGCTGAAAGACCCAGAACCAAGGTCAAGCCCTGCCATGGTCTGTGGGCCTGGGGCGCTTCCCTCTACTGTAGGGGCCTTCATCTCCTCATCCGGGAGGCCGGCATCACTGCCCTGGGCTGCCGCCCTGAAGGCCCCATGTGGGAACGGGTGTGCACCGTCCACTTGGTAGGGGCTACTGAGGGCTGTGTGCCTGGTGGTGAGGATGCAGGGAGCGAGCTCAGACATGCTGGAGGTCTATGGGAGACACAATGGGACAGAAAATCAGACCCACTTCATTATATACACGCCAACAAACAGCTACCACAAGGCAAGACTCAAGGTGTGATGGGTGCTACGAGCTCAGAGAGGCCAGAGATGGCTTGATTGAGATGGTCAGAGAACGCACCCTGGAGGAGGAGGGTCCCCCCAGGATGGTCCCCCCAGCAGCTGGGTCCCCAGCAGGGCTCCAAGACCATGGGGTGACTGTGGAGAGGGAGGAAGGAGAAACAGCATAAGCAAGGTTGGAAGGTAGGCGTGAACAGCCCCGAAGAGGATTAACTCTAAAAGCATCTTTGTAAGAAAGCCTCTCACCACCGTGCACACCTGCGGGGAGGTGCTATGTGAGGTGTGCCGCGGTGAGGACAACATGAAGTGTTCCCGTAATTATGCAGCCTTCAAATGAATTAACAAAGTAGCCACCAGAGGTCAGGCTCATACCCGTGATACAACCAACCCAAACACGTTCTTAACCGGCCTGGACTCTGCCTGGGTGATGGAGCAGCAGCCCTGATGGCCCCAGCAAGGAAGCTGGGCGTTTGGGGCTGTTTGGCACGGCTGTGGGCTCTGCAGACTTTGGCGTTTCATTGGATGTATTCTGAGTGTGTCTCCCCCTCCCCTATGTCCTGGACCCAACTCTAACGTCTGTGTTACTCAGAAGGGGGGTTGCCCACGCCAACAAGCAATTCTCAGACACCAGCAGGGAGTAGAATTCAGCTCAGTTGTGACCCTCTCTACCCAGAGGTGGGGACAGATCCCTTTCAAGGGTCAGTCCTACTGGACGTCTCCCCACCCCACACACCCCGCACTTCAGATGCCAGTCACAAGTCCAGGTTGTCACCTGTACTTCTGACTGACAAGCGTGGATTGGAGATTCGCATGAACCCCTCTTTCCTTGGGTTCAATTAATTTGCTAGAGCATGGAATTCAGGAAGCATTTTACTTACTAGGGCTCCAGTTTATTTATAAGAGAATGTAACTCAGGAAGTCAGCCGGGCAAGATGCGCGGGGACAGGGCACGGAGCTTCCACATTCTCTCCAAGCTCCCCTCTCTCCCTGGAGTCCCACGTGTTCACCAAAGCTTCCTGAAGCCAGTCCTTTGGGGTTCTGTGGAGGCTTTGGGACAGACATGGTTGATTAAATCATTGGCCATTGGCAATTGATGCAACCTCCAGCCCTTCTCCCCTCCTGAGAGGTCATGGGGTGGGACTGAAAGCCCGAGACCTCTGCTTCCAAGGTTGGTTCTGGCAATCAGCTCTCATGCTTAAGGCCCAGGAAGTCACTTCATTAACATAACAAAAGATACCAGCAATCCCACTCCGGGGCATATACCCTGAGAAAACCATCATTCAAAAAGACACAACCACCTCAAAGTTCATAGTAGCACTGTTTACAATAGCCAGGATGTGGAAGCAGCCTACATGTCCATCGACGGATGGATGGATCTTGACGCGGTACACATATACCATGGAAGATCATCAGTCATGAAAAGGTCAGAGATTGGGTCGTTCGTAGAGATATGGATGGACATAGAGTCTGTCATATAGAATTAAATCAGAATAAAACAAGTATCATATATTAGCACATATATCTGGAATCTAGAAAAATGGGCCAGATGAACCTATTTGCAGGGCAATAGAGATGCAGACATAGAGAATGGACCCGTGGACACGGGGGGAGGAAGGTGGGGTGAACTGGGAAGTGGGAACTGACGTACGTGCACTGCCAGTTGTGAAGCAGATAGCTAAGGGGAACCTCCTGTATCGTGTGGGAAGCTCAGCTGAGGGGAAGATGCTGGGTGGGAGGTCCAAGAGGGAGGGTATACATGTGTACGTATAGTTGATTCACTTCATTGTAAGCAGAAACTAGCACAACACTAAAGCAACTACACCCCAATAAAAAAATTTTTTTTAATTACAAAGTAAAGACAACTTTGTCACCCTGATCACATAGGTAATTCCAAAGGTTTTAGGAGCTGTGCCAGAAATGGATGAAGACTGAATATATATTTATTATTATAACTGACAGTATCACAACTCCCTTCTGACTCATAGCATAGGCACATGGGAAAATGATTCTAAATGAGTTGCCTACAAAATTTCTCAGCTTCCGTTTCCTGATCAGATAAAAGGGGTAACCCTACTGCCTACTTGATAGGATTATGGTAAGACTTCAAAAGCACATAAGGCATAGTGGTCGACAAAGCCCTTGTTTTAAGTGTTTTGAGTGGGTGGATGTCCCGGAACTGCAGTGTTTATGACCAAGTGAAGTCACGCAGGCAGAGTCTACATTTGGCAGTGATGCCTGGTTCAACCTCCCTGCTCACACCTGTCTGCATTCAGAGCAATGGTGATGAGTGCTGAGAGCCTGCAGAAGCCACGCTGATTGGGAATCTGACCTATGTGACTCCTCACTCTCAGAATTTCACAGTGAAGTGAGGGGCTACAGTCCATAGGGTCGCCAAGAGCCCGACATGACTGAAGCAACTTAGCACACACTCACGAGGGACCTAGAAGATTATCCTTTCCCAGTCCCACTCTGCACTGGGATGCCCTCTACCAGACTCCTCTTTGGTTTAGAAGTATTGAGAAGCAAGTGAGGGATGGATCTTTTAACTTATTGAGATGTTGCACATTACTGATTGGGGGCCCCACCAACCCAGCCACCCAAGCACTCATGCCCTACTTCACAGGAAACTTTCACTATTGTACAAAGTGTCAACAGCCTCCAAGAGAAACAGGCAAAAGGTGCACCTCAGGGGGCAGTAAGAGTCACTCCAGCCTTAGTCAAATGGAAAAAGGGGACCCCAGGAAGCAGAGATGAGGGGACAAAACAGACACTGAATCCATAGGAAGCAGTTTCAGGCCAACTCCAAGGTAAGATACTGAACAAAATCATCTTGATGCCTAGGTGAGACATGGGGTATTAAAGAGATGATGAGGGTGCATTCACAAGGCTGAGTGGACCTAAAAGTATGGTGAGCCATGGGCAGCATGGTCTAGAAAGATGGAAGACAAGGAGAGAGGGGATCAGCATTGCTTCTGTGTCACGCTCTAGCTGACTTTGACTCACCCCCATCAGTTGGGGAATGGAGTTGTGAGACTAACAACAAACATACTGAACTCTCAGGTCTGAAATTCCTCAAACCCCAGCATGTCAGGATGGCCTTGATGTTGAGTTTGACTTGAGGGCTGGTGTGTTTTGGTGAGAGTTGGAGGGACATTGTCAGGGGAAGCCTTAAAATGAGACCTCGAATAGATTCGCTCTAGGCAGAAGCCAGCACTTTCACCTGTAGGTCTTAAAGTTGCACTTTGTCACCCAGGTGAGAGAAAACAAAATCAAAACTAGAAATATTATGCAGGGAACTATTAACTAATTGGGGTCCCTTCCATCCCTAAGACTCTGTAAAATATTCATCAGCAAGAGACTATTGATCCAAATTGATTTGCAAACAGAATGTGTGAGCTTATTTTCATTTTTAACGAATGAATTAACTCTTTTAAAGTATATAATTCAGTGCATTTTAGTATATTCACAAAGTTGTGCAACCATCATCACTAATTCCAGAACATTTCAAACTTCCCCAAAATAAATCCTATACCCATTAACACTTATCTCCGTTCCCTCCCCACCCCAACCCCTGGACCCTAGAAACCACTAATATACTTTCTGTCTTATGGACTTGCTTATTCTGGATATTTCCTATAAATGGAATCATGCAACATGTGATCTTATAGGTCTGATTTCTTTCACTTAGAATAATGGTTTCAAGGTTCATCAATATTGTAGCATGTGTCAGTATTTCCTTCCTTTTTAAGCTGAACAGTTTAAGAGACATCCCATGGAAACATTTTGTTTATCCACTCATTAGTTGATCGACTTTAGGGCTGTCTGAAATTATTTTAAAGGAATGGTTATATATATGCATTTTCTGTCCACCCTCTTTCAAATTGAGGAAAATCAGTAGCAAAATGAAGTAATGCAAGCAAGTAAGCCAGCCAGCAACTGGTACTTAGAAGAAGAAAAGCTTCATTGATTTTTAGGGTATGTCACTGGAGAATGGGACCAAGCTTACAGGGTTGAGTTTAAAACTCCTAATGACTTCCAAATACCTGGGAGAATCTACCCACTAAGACATCAATTAAGTCACTGGGAAGTCCTTGGACAAGCAGGAAGAACTAAGAGCCATGGTCTGGATCAGGGATTTTTTATCTGTCTTTCAGAGACTCCTAAGGTTTCTTGGAAGTAACACAGGCCCACCAAGGGGGCTGGGGTGCAGGTGGATCGGAGTCCACCCGAGTCCACTCCGAGTCCAGCCCCCATCCCAGCTTTAACTACAGCAGCTTTCATTTTAATTGCCTTCTTTGTTGCGGTTCCCCCTAAGAGTTCATCTGGCAGAAACAAAGGGAGTCCATGGCTAAACAAATGTTTGGCAACCACTGGTAGGTGGCTGTGATGGCATCCTTGGCCTAGAGCTGGGTGTCGCTGGTAGCTGTTCTTCTGAGTTCTCCTGAGGAACCTTGATGGTGACCGTCTTCACCTCTGTGTAGGCCTTAAGCCCATCTTCCCCCGGCTCCCCCCACCCCCCGGTTGCCAGATTCCTAAACCCTCCGAATGGCGTGAGGCAGGGGACAATGTTGTAGGCGTTTACCCACACTGCTCCAGCTTGGAGTGCCTGCGTGAAGCACATGGCTTTGTCCAGATCCTGGGTAAACACGCCAGCAGCCGAGCCACACCTGGTGCTGTTGGCCCTCCCAATCACCTCCTCGGTCTTCTTTAACTTAAACGGTGGCTGCACGGGCCGGAAGGTCTCCTCCCTGGAGATCCTCCTGTCACCTTGCACGCCACCAAAGACGGTGTCTTGATGAAGAAACCTTGTTCTCCGAAACGCTCCCCACCACAGAGAAGTTTTGCCCCCTCCTTCTGGCCAAGCTGGATATAGCCCAGGACTCGTTCAAACTGTTCCCTGTCCACCTGGGGCCCCTGTTGGGTGTCCAGCTCAAGTGCGTTCCCGACTCTCCTCTGCTTAGCTTTCTCCACGGTTCTCTCCAGAAACTCATCATAGATGGATTCTTCAATGAAGGTCCGGGAACCCGCACCGCAGCGCTGGCCCGTGTTGAAGACTAGGGCCTCGTGGCCCTGCCCACGGCATGGTCCATGTCGGCATCAGCCAACACGACGCTCGGGCTCTTCCCGCCCAGCTCCAGGGTGACTCTCTTGAGGCTGGAATCACCGGCTGCCTTCTGGATCAGGTGGCCCACCTCACCTCGGTGGAGCCAGTGAAGGCAACTCTGTCCATATCCATGTGGTGGGCGATGGCTGCTCCTGCTGTTGGGCCATAGCCTGTGATGATGTTCACCACCCCGGGGGGAAAGCCCGCCTCCTTGATGAGGGAGGCCAAATACAGGGCAGAAAGGGGTGTCTGCTCTGCCAGCTTCATGACCACAGTGTTGCCCGTGGCAAGTGCCGGGGCGAGCTTCCAGCCCTGCATGACCGAGGGGAAGTTCCATGGGGTTATCTGGCCACATGCCAACAGACCCATGCTGGGCGAAGCAGAAATGCTCGCCATCCATGGGATGGTCTTGCCGTGCCACTTGTCAGCCAAGCAAAGTCCTGGTACACCCTGATGACCTCATCCAGGTCCAAGACATAAGACTCTTGGAAAGGCTTCCCATTGTCCAGGGTCTCCAGTGAGGCCAAGTAGACACGACCCCTCTCCACTAGGTCGGCCAGGCAGTTCAGCAGCTGGCCTCGCTCCGAGGCATCCATCCGGCGCCATGGAGACCCCAGTCGGAAGGATGCACAGGCTGCCTTCACTGCCAGATCCACGTCAGCCCAGTCCCCTTCAGCCACGTGACTGATGACCTCCGCTGTGGCAGGACTGACTGCTGGGAAAGTCTTGCTGACTGCATCATGCCACTCATTGCGGTGAACAGCTGGCTGTATCGGATGTCTGGGTTCGGGGTGGGGCTGGGAAGGGCTGCTGCTGAGAAGTACCGGGTGGCGGGGCGGTGCAGGGCAAGCAGCTGGGCCACCAGGAAGCGCAGCGTGCTGAGTACTCAAGAGAGGCACAGGGTGAGGCCAGGGTGAACAGACAGAATGAACAAGGGGCCCCCAAAGGCCCACCAGCTAAGATGTTCCAAGGTTCTAGCATAACGGGGTGTCCCCTCTGAAAACACAGGTCCACAGGGCTACAAAAGCCCTGAAGAACACTTTGGTCCGAGTCTGCGGTGTCCCATCTAGCCTCTGGCTCACTCCTTCACCTCTTCGGGTCTTGGCTCAAATGTCAGTAAGGTCTTCCCTGTGCTCTGCTGGGCTTAGTCATTCAGCTGTGTCTGACTCTTGTGACCTGTGGACTATAGCCCCCAGGCTCCTCTGCCCATGGGGATTCTCCAAGCAAGAATACTGGAGTGGGTTGCCATGCCCTCCTCCAGGGGATCTTCCCAACCCAGGAATCGAACCCAGGTCTCCCCCATTGCAGGCAGATTCTTTGCCGTCTGACTCATTAGGAAAGCCCAAGAATACTGGAGTGGGTAGCCTATCCCTTCTCCAGGGGATCTTCCCGGCCCAGGAATTGAACCAGGATCTCTTGCAATGCAGGCAGATTCTTGACCAGCTGAGCTATACAGAGAAGCCCAAGGTCTTCCCTAACCACCCTTTATAAAACTGCCACCTTCCTCAGCCCCAGGACTATCTCTCCTTCATACTGTGCTCTATTTTCCCCCATCTGACATACCAAATAGTATATGTATATGCTTACCTGTTTATTGTCTGCCTCTCCCCAATAAAATGTCAGCTCAGTGAGGGCAGGGATTTTTTTTTCCTGTTTCATTCACTGCTATGTTTTTGATGCCTCGAATTGTGCTGGCTACAGAGTAGCTGCTCCGTCGGTAGTTATTAAATGAGAGACCAAGGAAACATCAACATAGCCACGGAGGCCGTTTGATTGACCTAAGGGTGGAGCAAAAACCAGAGGGGCTCAGAGCCAGAGCTGTTCTCTGAGAGAGGAGCTGGCTTCACTTCACGCTGTGCCTCTGTTTCCCCCCATGGGAAATGCCCCATGGGGCTACACTGAATGGGGTTGTGCGTATAAAAAGCCTGGCACAACCACCCAGGTCATCAGAGCTTGGCAGCCTCAGACACCAGCCCGGCTCAGCCCTTCAGGCACTGCTTCAGCTTTCCCGGGAGTGCGCTGAGTCCGGCGGCCGGAAAGAAGGCTCTGTATACTTTGGCCTACAACTCTGAAAACAGTGTCGATTTCATTACAATGACAACTATAACATTTAAGGGCTTCCCAGGAGGCTCTAGAGGTAAAGAACCGCCTGCCAAAACAGGAGACATAAGAGACTAGGGTTCAATCCCTGGGTCCGGAAGAGTCCCCTGGAGGAGAACATGGCAGCCAACTCCAGTTTCGTTGCCGGGAGAATCCCATGGATAGAGGAGCCTGGCGGGCTGCAGTCCAAGGGTCACAAAGAGTTGGACATGGCGGAAGCAACCTAACACACATACACACACACAACATTTAAACAGTCTATAAAATTTGTTCAATGAAATTTAAATAGTATATAAATTTCCTAGATTCGCTGAAGCAGTTACTGTCCAGCTGGGACATCAATCCCTCCACTTTCGCTGGCTCACTTAAGCCTCACCTCACCAGCCCCCAAAATGAATTGCACCTCCCCTACCCCAGCACCCCCCACTCTCTGCCACTGGGGAGGGAGATGAGGAAAGAACTCATCCAGGAAAATGAGGCTCCAATCAGATCCCTGTGAAAGTCACTCAGTTGTGTCTGACTCTTTGTGACCCCCATGGACTATACAGTCCATGGAATTCTCCAAGTCAAAACATCGGCGTGGGTAGCCATTCTCTTCTCCAGGGGATCTTCCAACCCAGGGATTGAACCCAGGTTTCCCACACTGCCGGCGGATTCTTTACCAGCTGAGCGAGATCCCTGTCCCCACACAAATCAATGTGCCCAGGAAGCCATCCCTCGGAAAGACACTGAGCCAGCAGACCGTCAGGGGTGGATGCAGGTCCACTCAGGACTCTGCCCCATGCTGGGACAGAAGCAGCCTTGGGTCCAACAGGCCTGTGTCTAAAGAGGGACTAGTCCTAGGGGAGGCCAAGATAAGGGGGATGGGAGGTGACCAATCCTTGGGGTGGGGCGGAGGGGCTAAACAGGAGGGAGGGGTGTTCACAGACCAAGGCTGAAGAGTCTGCTTTCCCGTCCAGCCAAGGCTGCTGCCGCTCCAGAGGCCTGTGTGGGGTGTGCACCGGTGCCTCCACCTCCATGGGGAAAGAACAGCTCACAGCGCACCAAGCTTCACAGTTCGCTGGCCCGTCTTCTCAGCAGTCAACTCCCCAAGCGGCCACAGCCCCGAGGGGATTTGGGCATATGATAACCTCCGTTCCGGAAGAACGCTGGGGATCAGAGGTTCTGGGATTCACCGAAGAAACAGGGCAAATAAGAACAGGAGTCTCAGCCTGGATCCCACAGCCCTAGTTTCGCGTTTCCTCCCTATTACGGACAATTTCTTACAGGTGCCTGATTTAGTGACCCCTTCCAAGGTCGGAGAAGGCAATGGCACCCCACTCCAGTGCTCTTGCCTGGAGAATCCCAGGGACCGGGGAGCCTGGTGGGCTGCCGTCCATGGGGTCGCTGAGTCGTTACAAGACTGAGCGACTTCACTTTCACTTTTCACTTTCCTGCATTGGAGAAGGCAATGGCACCCCACTCCACTGTTCTTGCCTGGAGAATCCCAGGGACCGGGGAGCCTGGTGGGCTGCGGTCCATGGGGTCGCTGAGTCGGACACGACTGAAGCGGCTCAGCAGTCAAGGACCGGACCTTTGGGGTCATCCAGAACCAGGTGGCCCCGCTTCACCCCTAAGCGGGGAGGGGGGTGTGTGTCCTGACACCCGATGAAGTCAGCGGCGCTCTGCTGCAGTAGGCCCGGCGGACAGGAGCGACGAGGTCCAGCTACCCGGAAGGCTTCGAGGGTGTGAGTGTCCAGGCCGGATCGGGCGCCGACCCGGGACCCGGGTGCGGGAGGAGCGGTGGGAAACGTGAAGAGCTTCCTACAGGGCGCGCCGGGCAGAAAGGCCGCCCCACGTGGGGAAGCCGAGACCCGAAGAGGAAGGCTCCACCGCGGGGATGGGAGCCGCGGCCTGCCCCGGGGCCTGGGGACGGGGCGAGGAGGGGCCGGGAGGGCGCCACTCACCCCCGGCAGACCGCGGCTCGCGCTCGCGCGCGGGTTCCGACTCGACTCTCCCGGTCTAGCCGGGCCTCCGCTGGGACGCTCGCCGCGAGCCCCGCCTCCGAGCGGTCCACGGGCTCAGCGGCCAGTGAGGCGCCGCCTCCGCCTGGGGAGCCGCCGACCTCGCGCCCCGCGGCCCAGGCTCCTCCCGCCGGGCCTTCTGGGACCCGGAGCCCGAGGTCGGGGAGCGCTGCAGCTTCCCCGCGTCCCAGCGTCACGCCTCCACGCCCGTCCCTCCTCCGGTTAGGGTTAGGGTTAGGGTTAGGGTACCCCACACCACGCACGCGCTCTCCTCTCGAGTCCAGACGCGGAGTGGGCCGGACTTCCCAGGTCACAGGAAAGGGGGAGACTGGACTCCGATTGCATTTTTCCTTTCTCCCTCGCACACGATGCGCCCTGCTAGGTTGCCATCGTTTGAACCGCTCCTTAACCTCTTCTGTCTATTCCAGCTCTCTCGTTTTTTCCCTTGACTCGTTTGTCTTCCACTCTCATTTCTCTTTCTCCCAGTTGATTTTATATTTGTGTTTTTAAAAGCTTCATTTTTCTTAAGTACGTGAAGAACATATGCACAAAGTAGAAAGCTTGGAAAACGCAGAACGGTATACAAGAAGAAAACATCCTTCTTCAATCAAGGATTTGCCATTCAAAATTTGCCATTCACTTTGCTGATATTTTTCCCTCTGCATTTTTCAAAAATTCTTTTAAAAGCAGTGTCCAATATGAATTTTATGATGACCTCTCTTTAGCTACCTTAAAAAAAAATGTTTAAAAAAATGAACTTTTTCTCACGTCACTAATGAAGGCAAAAATACTGGAGTGGGTTGCCGTTCCTTCTCCAGGGGATCTTCCTGACCCAGGGATCAAACCTGTATCTTCTGTGTCGCCTGTATTGCAGGCAGATTCTTTACCACTAAGCCACCAAGGGACAATTAATTAAAAACAACATCATCCTCTCCAGTGTGGTGTAGATTTCCATAGCAGGGTGGATTGTTGACGGACATTTAAATTGGTTCCATTTTGTTGTTGCTGTAAAGGATGCCACGCATGTTAAGTCACTTCAGTTGTGTCCAACTCTTTGCGACCCCATGGACTGTAGACCCCCAGGCCCCTTTGTACACGGGATTCTCCAGGCAAAGATACTGTAGTGGATTGCCATGCCCTCCTCCACGGGATTTTCTGGACCGGGGGATCAAACCTGCATTTCCTGTGGCTCCTGCATTGCAGGTGAATTCTTTACCACTGAGCCACTGGGGAAGCCCCATAAAGGACACTAAATCCTAAACTTGGATCTGTCAATCACTTCATCTCCGCCACACCCTCCTGCTTGTTGGAGAGGTTGGAAAGCTACGAGGTTGTTTAGTGACAAGGCTGGTAGGCCACATCCATCTCATTCTGGCAGTCAGTCCTGAAGGTCAAGTACTCCCTGATTCTCCCTCCCTCCAGCCAGTTCAGCAATTTTTGCCAACACCCAATATCTGTATTAAATCTCAACCTCTCCACGTTTATAGAGTCTTCACATTTTCTTGTTTGAACCACATTCACATAATTCTTTCCTTAAGCTACATCTCTGTGAAATCTCTTTATACCATGTCATCCTTAGGATGTTCACAGTCCTTGCTGCAAAATTTGGTTCTTCACTAAAAGCATTATATCTTGTGTCTTGCCACATCTATGTTCATGTTTTCCCAACAACCATGTGGCCCCTTGCAAAAACCCTTCTGCCTCCCCTTGTAGGCTTGGCCAGCCTAGCACCCTTTGGGCATTTGACATGGCACTCACTCCACGGTGGACTGACTCAAGGATTATTTGGTCAGTCATTAACAGGCTTCACTGATAGAGGCAGTGAGTCCATGACAAAGCAAGTATCAGTCTCCATATGGTCAGACTGCTTGGAAAGCTGTGGTAGGTGTGAGAGGCTAGTAGCAAACAAGAAGTGGCCCCCTGGGGAGAGGTTGAAGGCTGTGTCCTGTGAGAAGCAGCTGAAGAAACTGGGAGTGTCCACCCCTTAAAGCTCAAGGAGCAGGACTTGCACCCTCCAAATCTCCAAAGGGCAAAAGCAGACATAGTCTGAGGGGTCCTAGAAGATGGAGCCAGACCCGTGAGGGTAAGTTATCTGGGGCAGAGGAAGAACCTCGTGACAAAGTAGAGCTGGCCAAGGTGGGGTGGGAGGAGCTGCCTTGAAAGGTAGTGAGCCCCTCATCACTGGAGAAGAAAAAAAGGGTAATAAAACCACTTGGCAAAATTCTGTAGAGGAGAATACCAAATAAGGATTGAACTAGACAGGTGGTTCCCAAACTTAGTTGTGCATCAGAATTGCCTGGGGACCATAATAAAAAAATAACAGCAAAAAACTTTATAATCTCCCTGGGTTTACCTTTAAGAGATTCTAAATTATTAGATGTTGGCTGCAACCCAGGAATTTTTTAAGTTTCCCATACGCTTCTGACACACAACTATATTTAGGAAGCATCAGCCTAAGTGGTCTTTGAGATTCTGACTCCATCATGGATGGTTTTCATAAAGAGACTTATTGAAGGAATGTTTTATCTGCACCTAGATTCCATTCAGCAGGTCCACCCCTTACATTTCATAAACTGTGGCTGGCATCGGAAGTCACCAAAGTAGTCGGTCCTGCTGAAAGGCATTTGTAAAAATGTGCAAAAATTAAAAAAACAAAAAAATTTCCACAATGCTTGACATTTATAATTTGGAGAGAAGGATGAATGTGCAATAACTCAGGGTAAAATGAACAGATAACTTTTGCAGTAGGAATATTTTAGATTCAGCTTTTTAATTAACAAAAAATATCCAGGCCTTTTAGATGAATATTGAGCCTGGAGCTCCTGTGAGTTTTTGGACTAAAAGAATTGAAGGGAAATGATGAGATAACACAAGCCACAGTCAGGTCATTGTCAGCAAGGAATGTCATCCAGGGATGTGTTTACACTGCCCTGATGGGGGAAGAGAAGCTGTTTTCTTTCCTTCAAGGTTTTAAAGCCTTGGATGCCTAGGAAGTTACTCAAGAAGATTCCAGGCTTAGAGATAATGAACAGATTTCAAACAAAAAGACATGTCAGCTGCCCTGAACATTGACTCTATGCTGAGCGTAGCAGGTGCCTCTCTTCTCAGCATTGAACTGAAGATGGAAGACCCGGTCAAGACCCCGAGAGAGTTGCGGGGAATGGAAGTTTAAAAATAAAGGTGCGTGTAAAAGCAAACCAAAATATACCCCCACTTTTTCTCCTAAGTGATCCTCCACACTCTACTAAATTTACACGCTGTGTCCATGAACTAAATCTGAATGTTGCCAAACCAGGCCAGTCCTAAGTCTTTCCCGCAAACTCTGTCCCTCTCACCTGCCTGACTTCCTTGCTCACTCCCTCCCACACAAGCATGCAACCGATGTGGGATGGGAGACGTGGCAGCCCTGGGCGCCTGCAGTTAAGAATGCTGAGGTAGGGAGGATTGGGAGGTAGGGAGGTGATCCTGGGTTATATGGGGGCTCCAGTGTAATCACAAGGGTCCTCATCAAAGACAGACGGGGATGTCAACATCAGAGAAGATGTGATGATGGAAGCAGAGGTTGGAGGGATGCAACCACAAGCCAAAGAATTCAAGCAGCTTGGAAAGAAAAGGGAACAGTTTCCCCCTCGTGTCTCCAGAAGGGTCTGCCAACACCTTGATTTTGCACAGTTATACTCATTTCAGACTTCTGAGTCCCCAGAACAGTAAGATAAAGTTTGTGTTGCTTTTGAGATACTAAATTTGTAATAATGTGTTACAGCTAACAAATGGAAAACTAACATTGATTTACTCATTGATAGTCCTTGTAAACATTTGGGTTTATGGCCGCTGGCCTAGCTGGAGCAAGTCAGGTGGCCGACAGTATTCTGTTGTGTAGACACACTGTAATTATGGTGGACATCATTTCTTTTGCCTGCCCAGCATTCCTTTCTTTTAAAAACAGCACCCCCTCTCCTGCCTTTCCTGTGAAGAACTGAAGAGCCTCTTGATGAAAGTGAAAGAGGAGAGTGAAAAAGTTGGCTTAAAGCTCAACATTCAGAAAACTAAGATCTTGGCATCCAGTTCCATCAGTTCAGTTCAGTTCAGTTGCTCAGTCGTGTCCAACTCTTTGTGACCCCATGAATTGCAGCATGCCAGGCCTCCCTGTCCATCACCAACTCCCAGAGTCCATCCAAACCCATGTCCATTGAGTCAATGATGCCATCCAACCATCTCATCCTCCATTGTCCCTTTCTCCTCCTGCCCCCAACCCCTCAAGCATCAGGGTCTTTTCCAATGAGTCAACTCTTTGCATGAGGGGGCCAAAATATTGGGAGTTTCAGCTTCAGCATCAGTCCTTCCAATGAACATCCAGGACTGATCTCCTTTAGGATGGACTGGTTGGATCTCCTTGCAGTCCAAGGGACTCTCAAGAGTCTTCTCCAACACCACAGTTCAAAAGCATCAATTCTTCGGCGCTCAGCTTTCTTCACAGTACAACTCTCACATCCATACATGACCACTGGAAAAACCATAGCCTTGACCAGACAGACCTTTGTTGGTTAAGTAATGTCTCTGCTTTTTAATATGCTGTCTAGGTTGGTCATAACTTTCCTTCCAAGGAGTAAGCGTCTTTTAGTTTCATGGCTGCAGTCACCATCTGCAGTGATTTTGGAGCCCAAAAAAATAAAGCCTGACACTGTTTCCACTGTTTTCCCATCTATTCCCCATGAAGTGATAGGGCTAGATGCCATGATCTTAGTTTTCTGAATGTTGAGCTTTAACCCAACTTTTTCATTCTCCTCCTTCACTTTCATCAAGAGGCTTTTTAGTTCCTCTTCACTTTCTGCCATAAGGGTGGTGTTGTCTGCATATCTGAGGTTATTGATATTTCTCCTGCAATCTTGATTCTAGCTTGTGCTTCTTCCAGCCTAGCATTTCTCATGATGTATTCAGCATATAAGTTCCATCACTTCATGGCAAATAGATGGGGTTACAATGGAAACAGTGAGAGACTTTATTTTCTTGGGCTTGAAAATCATTGCAGATGGTGACTGCAACCATGAAATTAAAAGATTCTTGCAAAAAAAAAAAAAAGATACTTGCTTCTTGGAAGAAAAGTTATGACCAACCTAGACAATATATTAAAAAGCAGAGACATTACTTTGCCAACAAAGGTCTGTCTAGTCAAGGCTGTGGTTTTACCAGTAGTCATGTATGGATGTGAGAGTTGGACTATAAAGAAAGCTGAGTGCTGAAGAATTGATGCTTTTGAACTGTGGTGTTGGAGAAGATACTTGAGAGTCCCTTGGACTGCAAGGAGAGCCAACCAGTCCATGCTAAAGGAAATCAGTTCTGAATATTCATTGGAAGGACTGATGCGCCTGAAGCTGAAACTCCAATACTTTGGCCACCTGATGTGAAGTACTGACTCATTTGAAAAGATCCTGATGCTGGGAACAGTTGAAGGCGGGAGGAGAAGGGTTCAACAGAGGATGAGGTGGTTGGATGGCATCACTGACTCAATGGACATGAGTTTGAGCAAGCTCTGGGAGTTGGTGATGGACAGGAAGGCCTGGCGTGCTGCAGTCCATGGGGTCACAAAGAGTTGGACATGACTGAGCAACTGAAGTGAACTGAACTGAACTGAGCTCTCCTGCCTTCACCAACAACATTTTTGAGTCAGAACTACCCATCGTAGCACTCTGCAAAACAAGAGAGATCTTGTTACACCTTGTTAACTATAAAGGCCTTCTTTTCTGCGTGTCCAACAAGCCACCCAGTGATGCCAATGCTGCTAGGGCCAAGCCCATGCTCTGTGAACAAGGGTGGAGAATGAGGTCTGGAAGACTAGTAGAGCCCCACTGAATGAAGAGGCAAGTTCAAGTTGCAGGCAATAGGGGTAGGCATGTGCTCACTCCTGGAGGTGAGAGGGGTCAGGGTGTCTTCAAAGAACTGGGAGAAGACAAGTGGAACAGAAGCAAGAAACTCAAAGGGATGAATGGCTCCGGAAGAGGCTGGAGGCATGGACAGGGACCAGACCACACAGAATTGTGGAGGCCTGGGTAAGAACCCTGACTCCTGGGCCAGACTCACTGGATAGATCTAACATGGTCCCACCTGGAGGAGCAGAGAGAAGACAGCAGAGAGACTGACCCAAACAAAGCGAACACAATAAACTGTCATATACCTCTAACAGATATTAGCATCCGGTTCTGTGGAAGCACAAGGGGGCTCCCCAGGTAGCAGAGTGGTAAAGAATTTGCCTGCCAAGCAGGAGACGCAAGTCTGATTCCTGAGCCGGGAAGATCCCCTGGAGGAGGAAATGGCAACTCCTCCAGTATTGTTGCCTGGGAAATCCCATGGACAGAGCAGCCTGGCGGCCACAGTCCTTGGGGCTGCAGAGTCGGACACGAGTTTGTGACTAAACCACCACCACTTTCAGCTGAGCTCAGAATCAGTTCAGACACACAGGATTAAACAGAGGTTTTCAACTGTGCGTCAGCATCACCTGGAAAGCTTTCTGAAACACTTCTGCCTGAGAAACGCTCCAGACCAGCAGAATTGGAATTCCCTCAGAATTGTACTGTGTTGTCTGGTTTTTGCTGTTGTTCCATTTTGTTTTGAAGTTCCTCTATTGAGTCTAATATGTAGCCACACTCATGAACTACTAACTTAAGAGAAAATTCAAAATAAAAGTGGCTTCAAGGAAGAGAAGTCTATCGTTCCCTCACTTAAAAAAGTCTGCAAACAGACTGTCTAGAGTAGGGCAGGGGGCCCCAGCTCTGTCTTCCTTTCCACAGTAGAGCATCCCACTAGACTTTTGAGGGAAAGGAGGCCAGTTAACATGATCCCAATCCCGCCTGCAATTTGAGAAGATCATACTGGCTGAAGCATGTGTCTCCTCTAGTTTCCTAGGGGAAAGTTTGTTACCAAGAGCAGCAGGTGTTGATAATTATTAAGCTGGCTGCTGATGGACACAGGGGATCCATTATACTCTTTCTCTCGGTGTGTGTATTTAAACTTGCTCATAATAAAAAGTTAGAAAAAATTAAGAAAAGGTTATATTACCACATCAATAGGATGTGTTCTCGTGGTTCAAAGCCTCTGTAATGGATCTGTCCCTTCGTGACCCTTATGAATGGCCCCAAGGGGTCCAGTGTCTTTCTAAATCCACAGTTAATTATTGGACAGCAATCACAGAACCAGACGGGGGTTGTGCAAAGGACCTGGGGGCTGGGCTGAGAGCTTGGCTCCTGGTCCCCGCACCAGCCTCTCTATGTGACCTTGGGCAACTTTCTCTCTCTTGGCCTTGACCTTCTCCACTACAAGAGGAGGGGCTATGAGATGGACAAAAGAGCTATTAGGTGATCAGGGCCCCAGAGAGTTTTAGTAAAGCTGCTAATTGTTAGCAGGGTCCCTGGACCACAAAGTTTGGACTCCAAATGCGTGCTTCTTATGAAACCCGCTCAGCTGACGTCCCCATCCTGTTGTCTTCGCTGGATCTGGGCCATGATGAGGCAATGGCTGAAGCTCCAAGAGTTAGCAGGGGCCAAGCGTGTCCTCACACACTTGCTTGCTGGGGGAACCTGGTACGCTACCCCACTGCTAATGACACAGTGCGATTTGTCAACAAACTCACCAGGGCCTCTTGGACCCAGCAGTATCCAACTCCCAGGTGGCCAGAGGAGGACAGCAGGGGTGGAGAGCTGCTCAGCAGGCCCTGGACTTTCACCTCTGTCTCCAGTCAGTTCTCGCTGCTTCAGAGACTGTTTCCTCAGCACAGCCCTCACCAGGCCCGGAAGTTCCCACACTGACAAGCCTCCAGCATCCACTATCCCTCGCTCACTCAGCTTCTGTTACGGACAACCCTGTCACAGAGGCCCTGGCCAGGCAGAGATGAACCAGCCACCATCCCCATCCTCAGGTCACTCACAGGCTGGGGAGGCAGAAAGACACAGAGGCTGGCATGCTTCTCTCACGCAGCAGAACGCAAAGAAACAAGAGATGGAGCAAAACAAATCTGGGAAAGCCTGGGGAGGCTTCCTGGAGGAGGTGATACTTGGGCTGAGTCTTGAAACTTGAAACGGGCTGGGGGAGAGATGCCATTTCTGGAAGACACAGGTGCATATGCGAAAGGCCAGAGATGCATGGCCGCTTGGAGACTCAGGGAGCTGGGAGTAGCCCCTGCTGGCTGGAACCTGTAGGGTGATGGGCAGCGAGGGGAGCACTTAGAGGGAACAGATCGCAAAGGGCCTTGAGTGTCGTGCTAAGGGTCTCAATGTCGTCCTGAGCAGGCACAGAAGGACTTTAAGGCAGGAGGGTTAGAGAGAGAACCTTTCAATTTCATCAGATCCCATGGCAGTGAGTTAAGATTAGGTTTAGCTCTGAGTGACAGAAACTCTAATAACAGTGGCAAGAGTTGATTTCTCTAAATAAATAAAAGAATCCCAGAGGTAAGCAGTCTAGGAAGGTGATAAATGATCCTCAAGGATACGCGCCCCTCCTGATTCCTCATTTGGTCATCCTTAGCAGTGAGCATTCAGAGAAGGCAATGGCACCCCACTCCAGTACTCTTGCCTGGAGAATCCCATGGATGGAGGAGCCTGGTGGGCTGCAGTCCATGGGGTCGCTAACAGTCAGACACGACTGAGCGACTTCACTTTCACTTTTCACTTTCATGCATTGGAGAAGGAAATGGCAACCACTCCAGTGTTCTTGCCTGGAGAATCCCAGGGATGGGGGAGCCTGGTGGGCTGCAGTCCATGGGGTCGCTAAGAGTAGGACACGACTGAGCGACTTCACTTTCACTTTTCACTTTCATGCATTGGAGAAGGAAATGGCCACCCACTCCAGTGTTCTTGCCTGGAGGATCCCAGGGATGGGGGAGCCTGGTGGGCTGCAGTCCATGGGGTCACACAGAGTCGGACACAACTGAAGCGACTTAGCAGCAGCAATAGCAGTGAGCATTATCTTCATGGTTCAAGAAGGCAGCTGCCGCATCCGTATTTCAGGTGGCAGAAAGGAGGGAGGAAGGAAAAACAAAAAGGCAAAGAACGCGTTCCAGCTGCTTTTAAAGAAGGGTCTCTGTGGAGGAATGAACTGACAGCGTGGCATCAGGCAGGCACCCCTGCCCCACCGTCTCACGGCCTCTTCACTCCGGCTCTGCAATCAGCGATACTGCTGGCCTCGGTAGCCCTGTGCCCGTGCGCGCACTTGGCCACGAGTCACGTTTGTCCCGTCTTGGTATACCAGTAGTCTTTGGAGACGCTCAGCTGCTGCTGCCCAGAGAGAAGAAACGTGTCTACAGTCCCCACAGCTCCCCGAGTCTTCTTCCAGCTTTCCTGGTCCTGCCTTAACTGCCCCGGGTTCAGTGACGCGTGTGGTCAGCAAGATAGTCTCCAAAGCTGCCCCGAAACACGTACACTTTCATCCGCTCGGCGAGAACTTAGTCACGCGGCAGAGCTAGCTGCAGTGGAGGCTGGGAAAGAAGTCTTTATTTTGGGTGGTCATTTTGCGGGCTTCCATTTCTGTGACTACGGAAAGACAGCCATGGGGGATAACTAGGCGTCTACAGACGCTGCTGCTGTGAAGACAAGTGTTAGCCATTTCACTGACAAATAAGGACACTGAGGCTCAGAGAGAGAAAGTGACCGACTAGAAGTGGGACATCTGGAGCTGCAGAGCTTGACCGGGAATGCCACACTCTTAAGTACCAGGCGAGCGACTGTGGGTGACTGGCCCTCTCCAAATCTGGTTCCAAAGATCCTGCCAGGCATCTGCCTCTGCGTGTCACCCAGCAGGAGCAGCCCCTACCAGAGAGGATTCCCAGGACGGCTAATCCTGGCCCCGGCCTCACAGAATCAGGGACAGATCAGGGAACGAGGGGACTGTTAGAGCTTCAGGTCCAACCTCACCATTGTACAGATGGGGAGACTGAGGCCCAGAGGCACAAAAGGATTCCTCCAGGTCCTGCGGGGAATCCATGGGGAGGGGGGGGTTGGACGAGCATCTGTAATGAGGACCCACAGGTGGCACACACAGTCTTATCTGTTGTTCACCTGGAGCCAGGTGTGATATTTAAACAACCTTTCAGATAGGCCGCATCCTAATTAAGGCATCAGCTGCAGGTTGGTGAAACTGCCTCAGGGTTGGAATAAGAAAGGTGTTTCCCGCTGCCCATCTGTTCACATGGATTGTGTAAGGATCATGGAATATTCCCTCCCCAGAACAGAGTGTTGTGTCTCCACAATGAGGACAGTGGAGCCGCAGAGGAGAGAGGACACGAGTGTAGCGGGCAGAGCCCCAGGCTGGCGGGGCCAGAGGCCTGGACCCCAGGCTGCCTGCCTCACTGTGGGCTCTCTGGATCTAACTGTCCTTGGAGTGAGAGGATTGGGCTAGATCACTGACCCAAATGAAATCTTACACAGAAGGCCAATGTCAAGCCAGATAAAAAGAAGCAGCTTGGCAGACCCCACCCCTGGTGACCCCGAGACAGTTCCAGGAGCCTGCGGCTCCATGGTCCTTCCCAGCTGTGCCCCTGCGCCGAGGGGGTCTAGGAATATTCATGAGGAAGGGACAGCGAAACGTGCTGGGAGGCAGGAGCCAGAGCGGGTGGCCTCCCCCTGTCCTGGTGAGAGTCCTCCTTGGGGTCGGAGGACAGTTGGCTTGTCCTCTTAGGGCCAACCTTTTGGACCAGATGACCTGCTAGAAAGGAGACTCAGGAGACGGATCAGGGGTCCCTGGCTGCGAGGGGGCCTCATTCCCAGCCGCACGCCAAGTGCGTCCACAAGCTGGGCCCTGCCCTGGGGTGTAAAGGGTGGGGGAGGCGCCTCAGAGAGCCAGTAACAAGACTGGGAAGTACTCGAACCCGTGGAGGGGCCTAGGCACACCATTCAAAACGCTGACTGACGTAGTATCCAGCACTGACGCCGTACGTGAGCCTGGCTCTGATGCTTCTGCAGCTCGTTCTCATGTCCCCCTCGCTGGGCCAGGCATTGCTCCTCCGGATGCTGAATCACGGGAAGGTTTGGTGAAGGGGTGGGTCCTAGGGCAGGAATTGGGAGGCTAGAGTGGAGGTGAGCTACTGGGGGCTTAGATATCAGCTGCTTACAAGCTGGTAAGTGATCATTTAATCTTAAAGCACCTGTATGGCAGTGCTGGGGCTTCCCAGGTGGTGAACTGGTAAAGAACCCGCCTGCCAATGCAGGAGACATAAGAGACGAGGGTTCAGTCCCTGGATTGGGTAGGTCCCCTGAAGCAGGGCATGGCGACCCACTCCAGTGCTCTTGCCTGGAGAATCCCGTGGACAGAGGAGCCAGGCGGGCTGCAGTCCATGGGGTCACACAGAGTCGGACACGACTGAAGGGACTCAGCACGCACACACGTGGCAGTCCTAGTCCTTTTCAGCTGAACACGAGTCCTGCCTTTTCATTCCGGACTTGAGTGAAAGCGGTTCATCACTGTGATGGGATGACTATGAATTCATGGTACTGTCAGCCTGACTACACGGGATAGGAGACTGGATCGCCTCAAGCCGGGCAGAGCGACGCTAGCAGGCCGGGCAATAGTGGCAGACTAGGACAAAGGCAGCCCCCACGTCCAGAAGCCATGGCATCTGTGGCCTTGGACCTGCAGTTAAGTGCCTGCTGGGGACAGATCAGCGCCTTTAATAGGCATGTTTATTTAACAGGCTTCCTGACTTGAAATACCCGGAGGGAAAAAGGATAATTCAATCTTGTTTTCAAGCAAAAACAAAACACAAGGGGGAGGGTGGATAATGAGGGGGCTGAACCATCCTCCTGCTACGAGGCGGAGGCTGGAATCTCAGACTGCCTTCCGCCTAGCCCATCTCAGACCTCAAGCGGGGACAAAGGAATGGCTGTACTGAGGCCGGTGATTTATTCACCAAGTAACCTATGCAAACCTGTTTCATCGTTATCCCTTCATAATCACCACCGTCATTTTCTGCTTCCCAGACCAGCGGTTGTGGCAGAGAGCACCCCACCCCACCCCTAAGGTACAGGTTTCAGGCCCCACAAAACCTGGGTCTGCTCCTGCTTGTCTCCTGAGTCCTGCTCCCAGGGCTTGCAGCCCCTGGGTTCCCTTCCCAAAGCTCTCTCCAGCTAGGAAACGGCTTCCTCCCTCCGCCTGAAGAGCACTGAGGAACACAGAAGAGGAAAGGCAATTATTTTCGAAAACTCGAGGCCACCCCTTCAAGGCAGCCCTTGAGTCCATAGTAAATCAAGCCCTTGGTCTTAAAGCCAGAAGGATTTTTAAAAATTCTGATCTGCCTGCCAGACAGGCCCTTTCCTTCCAGAATATGTATAAATGGGGCATTTCTTGCAACCTTAAGGCAATGCTAGGAGCAAGTCACTCGCCTAGTGACACTTCCCTGTGCTGTGATGCTCACTGGATGCTCACAAAGCCAGAGAGACCTCTGATTACACCTCGTCTGCTTAGACCCAGAGTGTGAAGGCTTGTGTACCTGAAAATGTCACTGTGTCACTGATCGACTGAGCCTTCCTAGTTAGCCTCACATTTTTGAAGGGGGATAGAAAGGGATACTGAAAGATGGTAATGATCAAAGATGATCCATCTGCCTAGATTGAAAAAATAATTAATATTTACTGAGGGCTTACTGTGCGCTGAGTCCTTTACGTGGATTACCTGTTTTGGGGCTCCTCACACCCATGTGATGGATACCTAACTACAGTTTCTATCTCGGGGGAGGAACAGATTTAGAGAGGGGTTTCTCAGCCTGGCTGCAAGTTAGAATCACCAGGGGGCTTGTAAAAACACTCATGCCCAGACCCTCCCCCAGACGACCTAAATCAGAGTCTAGACAGGGAAACTGGCCACGATTGTGATTTCAAGTGCTCCAGGTGATTCTAATGTGTATCAGAGTCAGAAGAAAAGAGGGAACTATGAATTTGCTCCAAGTCACCTGCAACTTTCTGACGCAGGATGTCCGACTCACCCGGCCCCCTTGAACTTGCTGGAAATCAGGGCTGGTCGGTGCTCTCCCAGAGGAATGGGGGTTTGAGCTTCCTCCTTGCCTTACCAACAAAGGTGTATGTGAGCCTGAAACCTCTAGCACCTACAGCTCTGGAAGAGGCGTGATGTTTATTTCCTGCTCTAAACATTCCTGATTGGACCAATGGGTATGACACTGGTTTGCTCTTGCTGCTGTAACAAATTACCACAAACCTGTGGCTGGAAATAATAACACGTTTGCTCGCTTGTGATTCTGGAAGTCAGAAGCCTGAATCAGTTTCACTGACCAAAATCAAGGTCTTTAGGGCCATACTCCTTCCTGAGTGTGGGGAGGCTCTAGGAGAGAATTCATTTCTTTCTCTTTTTCAGCTTCTAGAACTACTTTTCTTGCATTCCTTGGCTCATGGTCCTTTCCTCCATCTTCAAAGCCAGTGGCATATTATCTCCTTTCTTTTTATAAGCACACCAGTGATTGCATTTAGGTCTTACCTGGATAATCCAAGATAATCTCCTTATTTTAAGATCTTTAATCACATCTACGAAGACCCTCTTTCCATCTAAGACCTGCCCACTTGAAATCCTGGGCATGGGGATTGATCTGGGAGTCCGCCCACCCCTGAGGAGTCTCATGAATTCTTTAACCCCTTCTTCAGGCCCACTCTCCTTCTCTGTTGAAGCTGTCTCTCACTCTGCTTGGGTTGCGATAACAAAACACCACAGATTGGATGGCTAAATTAATATGTTTATTTTCTCACATTTCTGGAAGTTAGAGGCCAAGAGTTAGTTTCTGATAAGAACGCTCTTCCTGGCTTCTAAACAGCTACTTCCTTGCTCTGGCTTTACATGATGGGGAGAGAGAGAGAGAGAGCTCTCTTCTTATAAGGACACTAACCCTGTTGGATCAAGGTCCCACCCTTATGACCTTGAAAGCGAAAGTGAAAAATTTTCAGTCCTGTCTGACTCTTTGCAAACCCCTGGACTGTAGCCCACCAGGCTTCTCTGTCCACGGAATTCTCCAGGCAAATACTGGAGTGGGTTGCCATTCTCTTCTCCAGGGGATCTTCCAGACCCAGGGGTGGAACCTGGGTCTCTTGCTTTGCAGGCAGATTCTTTACAGTCTGAGCCACCAGGGAAGCCCCTTTTATGACCTTATTTAACCTTATTTTAACCACCTATAGGCCCTATCTCCAGACACAGTCTTTCTGGGAATTAGGGCTTGCACATGCATTTTAGGAGGACACAGTTCAGTTCATAGCAAGGGGACTGCAGGCCAAAACTACTAAGGTTTAGAGGACAGAGCTGCTAATCTCCAGGGAGTTCTCCTTCTAGACTTTGGGAAGATGGAAAGGATTTAACTTCTAATGTTTATTTTTTGCTTCTGATGATAGGAAAAAAATTCATGTTCATTGTAAAAAAAAAAAAAAAATTTGATTGAGGACTGCCCTGGTGGTCCAGTGATTAAAAATCTCCCTCCCAGGGTAGGGGACACAAGTTCGCTCTTTAGTCTGGGAAGATCCCACATGCTGAAGGCAAGTAAGCTCATGCCCTAGAGCCCTCGCTCCGCAGCAAGACAAGCCACTGCAGTAAGAAGCCCGGGCAGTGCACCTGGAGAGTGACCTCTGCTCCTCGCAACCAGAGAAAGCCCACAGCCAAACAATAAACAAATTTTAAAAAATTGATTGAAAATATTAGAGTGAAAAGGATAAAAATCCTCCAGTGATAACCACTATTCCCATTTTTGGATGTTTCCATCCAGTTTTGTTTTCTATGAATATACATGGGACTCTACGGTTTTCACGTGAAAAGCAGGATAGTGAAGTGTAGTCAAAAGAACACGGAGCTTGAGGCCTGAAGACCTGGTGTCTCGGTTTAACTTCCCCACATAATATGTTGCGTTCCTAAAAGTTTCCAACATCTTCTGTTCCTAAGCCTCAGTTTTCTTGCCTGTCAGTTAGAAATAGCTACAGGGCCGTTGTGAGGACTAAGAGAGCCACGACTGCGGGGGGTGACCAGCACCCCCAAGGGCATGACCAAGTCAGCATGTGTCGGTCGGTGACCCCTCTGAGCATCAGAGGAGAGATGAGGGAACTGCCCAGGGACCACTGGGACCGAAGGCCTGGAGGCGGGAAGGGCGTGCAGGGGAGGAAGTGTTCGAGAAGGGTTGGCAAGAGCTCAGAGTGCCTAGGGAGCGGAAGTTTGGGTCAATAAGCTTGTGATGGGCTCTGCCATCTATTTGTATGCCCACTTAGCTCCTCCAGCCTGTGCCCCACGCCCACTGCCCGGAACCCTGTGCACTCGGCCCCCCTCCTAGCATCCCTGCCCCGAGGAGAGGCACTGACTTCCTTGGATCCCCCTTTGTGTCATTCTTCACCAAAGTTTACCCCTCCTTTGTCTCTTTGCCGTTTCCCTCTTCTCTCTGCTAGGGTCAGGCTGGATGAAAACATCCCCAGGGACCAATTAGGGCTTGGATGTCTGGTCAGAGAGCTATACCTGCTAAGGCGTTCTCACAGTGTGTCCTTGGGCATGTTTCTCCTCTTTGGACATCTGCTGTTCGCCTGCAAAGCCCAAGAGCTAGACCAGATCAGTGGTTCCCAGGCAAAGGCCTTTCAGAGTTAAAACACTCTATAGAGAACATTATCTCCTGGAAATACATCCTCTTAGGTGAGTTCACTCCCCTGGAGAGGTAGACACAGTAGATCCCAGGAGAGAGCCAGGGGACCTCTTTGATAATGATGGGGGTCTCTCTCGGGACTAAAAGGCTGAGGATTTCTGGCTAGGATGCCCCCCAAGTCCCATCCAGGCATCACAGTCTGAGACTCTCAGATCACATCAGCTTGAGAAAGCACTTTCCAACCAGCAGAACTGCCCCACGATGAAAAGCACTTCCTTGATAGGGAATGAGTTCTTCGTCGTCAGGGTGTGCAAACGGAGACCAGACTCTGGCAGGGATATTGCAGAGCAAGGGTTGTAAACTGAGAGGCAGCCAGAGGCCAGGCAGATGGCCTGCCAAGACGGAAGTGGGTTTGTATATTAATCATGTAAAGGGCCAAACAAGAATTGTCTCTTCCATTTTTTCTGGGATCACATGACCCTCTTGGTTTTTGTTGTTGTTCTATTTTTTGTAGATTGACCATTCAAAGACTTCTCTACTTTAAGAAAAATAATGCTGCAACTGGGCTGATAAACAGTAACTCATCCTTGGCCTCAGTCACAGGGGGCAGGAGTGATGAGGACTGTGGTCAGTGGACATCTCATGCCCTCTCAATGGGACAGCCAGGCTGGGTCACTGGCCAGACGTGACCACAGGCCAGAGTGGTCAGAACCTCCTGCTTTCCAGAGAGGCAGAAAATCTGGGTAGTTATAAAGAAACTCCCTCTCTCTCTTTCCCTTTTTCTTTAGTTGTACTGCCGTTTTTGTTTGTTTTGGCTACACCATATGACTTGCTGGATCTTAGATTCCTGACCAAGGATTGAACCTGGGCCATGGGCGTCTTGACCACTGGGTTGCCAGGGAATTCCCCAAAACAAACTTATACTGAAGGATAATGCACAGAAAAGTGCATTAAGTATATCACAAGTGCACAGCTTGAGGAATTTTCACAAAAAGAGTGTACCTGTGAGAGAAGCATCAAAAACAAAACATGGTGAGTCCCCAGGACTCCCCACCCACCGCTCCTTCCAGCGACCCTCCTTAATGATGGTAACCACTGTCCTGACTTCTGATACCATAAAGCAGTTTAGCCTGTTTCTGAACTTTATACAAATGGAATCACAGGACACTGCATCTAGTTTCTGTCCCTTAATGTCATGACCGATTCATTCATGGAGCTGTTATTTCATCCTCATTGCTGCATAATATTCTCTGGGTGAGTCTACCCCGATTTATTCATTCGCTCTACTCTTGATGGGCTTTTGGGTTGTTCCCAGTATGGGTTAGTTACATACTGTGCTGCTTTGCACATCTTATGTGTGACTTTTGGTGCCCTGATGCAACTGGGGGAGGAATTACTGGGCCACCGGGCATGTAGGTAGGTATTCAGCTCTTAGCAGATAATGACAAGCGGCTTTCCAAAGAGGTTGTTCTCATTTACATTTAGTAGCGCCGTGGACGAGAGTTCCTGTCGCCCCACTTCACCCCGTTTTAAAACACTAACTACAAATTGTTAGCACCCTTTGCAAGCCGACTAATACAGGTTTGACTGCTGGCACCTGTTTTCGTCCTCGCTGATGGAGGGAACTCAAGCATCAGAGCAGCCGAGGGAGTTCCTGTCTTTTGCTGAGGAGTCCAGGATGAGCTCTAACAAAGGGCCCAAACCTTTCTAAATGGTCTGCTCCCACCCAATACCCACCTCTGAAGTTTGCGAAACAGGTATCACTGCCCCCGTTACCCTCCCCAGATCACCACGAGGAAGTATTGCATGAGGATGCAGGGACGAGAGCTGTAAGTATACAGTAACCATGGGATGGATCGGCAGTATACCCAAGGCCGTGATTCCTACGTCAGCCTTTGGCGCAACACAAATCCTCTGCCGTCCAGGAGTTCTAACTTCAGCTCAGAGCTCCTTCCTGTGCCCATGAGGCCCCCCATTCTTTCCAAGGGTCACCCCCTGCTCCTGACCATAGTCTTGGCTCTGGCCCAGCTCCCCCCACTGCCTCCTCCAGTCCTCACCAGCTCCTCCCCTTGCAGCTGCCTTGATGAGTCAGGCATTCCCCCACCCCCTCCCAGCATCCCAGTCTTGTGCCTTCTTAAATGTGTCACAGGCTCACAAGCCTGTCTGCAACCCACCACGCTCACCATCTGCCTCACCACTGCTTCTCCAAGGTCCTCCGGGATGACTGAAGTCAGAGCCCTGACTGCATCCTGACTCTGCCTCTGCCTCTAACTAGATGAATAACCCGGGGCACATCACTTAACCTCTCTGGGCCCTGATATCCACATCAGCGAAAGGGGAATATCATGAATTCTTACCACCTGAGGTAGGTATAAGGAGTAAATGAAATACAGCACTTGGAGACTTAAGCTCACTCCCAGATGGGAGATTTAAGGCCCAGAGAAGTGAAGGCACCCGTCCACGGTCACACAGCATGTCTGTAGAAGAGGTGGGAACTGAATTCGAGTTTCCTGGGTCCCAGGCCTGGCCTCCACACACTGCCTGGAGGGGTTTCTGCGGGGTTGTGCAGACCAGTGAGATTTCAAGTCAGGCCCCAGGAGGAATTAGAGAGAGAACCAAGAAAGAGGTCCATTTCTAGCCCTAACAAAAGGTAGCAGTTCTCTTTTTGATGAAAGCCAATCATATACTAGGGGTCTGTATGTGTGTGTTTAGTTGTCAGTCCTGCCCACCTCTTTTGTGGCCCCGTGGACTGTAGCCTGCCAGACTCCTCTGTCCGTGAATTTCCCAGGCAAGAATACTGGACTCAGTTGCATTTCCTTCTCCAGGGGATCTTCCTAGCCCAGGGACTGAACTCACATCTTCGGCACTGCAGGCAGGCAGATTCAGAGAGCCAGCAGGGAAGCCCCATGCTAGGTTTACTACATGCTTTATAGTCACGAACTCTTCCCTCAAAAGGAAGCGGTCGTTTTACAGGCAAGCACACCAAGGCTCAGAGGGATGCACAAGCCTTGTGAGTGGTGGAGCCCGAGCTGCAGGTAGATGCTAGGCTGGTGCCTACTATGGGGTTAGGCTCCTTGCACCTTCATAAACCAGTGTCTAAGTATGTGGGTGCTGGTGGGGTGGGGATGGCCAGGCCTCCTTTTCTAGGACAGGCAACTGTATCCCAGTGGCCCTTTCAGAAAAACCCTCTCTCTGAAAACCTCCATCTTTCCCTCCGCACCCTTCGGCTACCTTCACCTTTGCTTTTCCTTCACCTCCACCAGGGAGCTCTGCTAGGAAGAGCTCGCCCTGGTGTTGGGAATCTCCTTTCCTACTCCTGAACTGGGGTCTCACTCTGCCTGCTTTCCTCACCTGGCTTTGGGCATTTCTCTTCTTTGCTCTTGACCTCAGTTTCCCGATCTGCACGTGGACTACAGAGAAGGCTGTTAAGTGACCTTATCTCTCTTTTCCTAGCATTTCCCTCTGCTCCATGCAAGGCAGACTCAGCTGGGGGTAGAATCAAAAGGAAGGCAAAGGAACACAACATTGCAAATCAACTATACTTCAATAAAATAAAAATTTTAAAAGAGGAAAGCAAATGGATTGGAGTGATTCACCAGGGAGTGAATGGCTAATAGCTACACCTCTGCCCCCCATTTCTTATATTAGCCTTAAAAACAAAAGCCAAATAAACCAGAGGGTGAATCATCCTGGTGGCATTTCATCTGGGCTGAAGAGAAAAGGGAATTATTCTGGCACTGACGAAGGCAAGAGAGTTTGGGGCCAGAAACCTCTCCTCCACAGCCCCAGGCAAGACTTCAGGCTCCGGAGTCAGACTGAGCTGAGGTTCTATCGGCTCTGCTGCAGATGGGCTTTGCAGCCTTGGCAGCTTAGTAACCTCTCTGAGCCTCCTCCTCCACATCTGTGAAATGCAGTGACAGCCCCTGCCTCTGACTGGTCATGAGCTGCAAACTACTGGCCTAGGTGGGGCACCCAGCACCCAGCACCCAGCAGAACTCCCAGCGGGTGCCCAGGTGTGGGCTCTGCTATCTTCTTTTCTTCTTTCCACTCCTGAATATAGATCTCCTCTCCTTTCTACCCCCAGGATCTGGGTGTGTTGGCCGAGAGTAGGGTAGACTAGGGGATAAGAGGCAGTCTGCCCTGGCCGTACAGGATAGGAAGATGGTGGGGGACTGTCCTTGCAGAAGCCCCTAGCCCCACGTTCTCTGACTGGGTGCAGATATTGGAAGCTGACGGTTGGCTGTGGGACAGGCCTGGCTGCAGGCTCTGGGGTGCCAGGCGGGGTGGAGGGGGAAGCAGCTTGCCTCTAGGAAAATTGGCTTAACGCACTGCTTTGTTTAGCTTCAAACATTCAGCTTCTCGCTTCTATTTGAAAACCTGCGTCTGATGTGCTGGCCTGGCAGCTGGTGAGAAACGGAAGCTGCATCTGGGCCTCGAGAAGACTTGGCTGTGTGTGTGAGAGAGACAGCCCAGTCTTCTCCGTGCCTGGGACCTCATTCGTTCACCCACTCACTCACGCATCCATCAAACATCTTTGCAAGATGCTGACATCCAGCTGGTAAGCTAGACCCACGTGGCCCCTGCCCTCAGAGTATAGGTTCTTACAGGGGAGGGAGCCTTGATAGGTCTTTAGTCAAACCACTGGAATGAAGGTCGAGGTCGTTAAGTGTTCTCAAGGCATGGAATACGCTACCGTCAAGGGGGGCCACAGGCCTTAACCAGATGGAAGAGGCTGGTGAATTTAAAGTGTTTCTGCTGGTCCATTCATCCAACAGCTGTTTACGTTTACTCTGTGTCAGCAGGTTCTACTCAGTGGAACTGTCACCCTGCTTGCCAAGGACTGCTTGAGGGCTGCGTGGACGTGTTAATATGACCATCCTTCTCGGGACCCTCCCGGCTGCTTGTTCGATAGGAACTCAGATCCTGAGACTGGAATGGGAAGCCATGCAGAAAAGCAGAGAACCCTTCTTGACTGAGTAGGCGTTTGGGGAAGGAGGGTCCCAGATCACGACTGACATGACTGCAAACACTGGGGAAGTGAAGCGGTCAAGTTCCAGTTCTGGTTCTGCTACTCAAGAGCTGTGTGACGTTAGGCAAGCCTTCTCCCTCTCTGGTCTGCAGTTTCCCCTACTGTGTAAGAAAAGGGTTGGAGGAGCTCAACTCCATGGTCCAAGCCACAGAGTCCAAGGCAACAGCTAGGACAGAGCAGGCGCCTGGGATCAACTATGCCATTTGTCCTAGGGGGCCAGATACAACCAGGATCGGAGACGTGAACAGAGATCATAACGAACAGCACTAATTCCTGCCACTAACACGCCCATCCTACCTCTTCTTAGTTAGGGTTATTTTGTAATCTGAGTAACACAGCATAGCGTGTTTATAGTAGTTCTCAGATATTGGGTCTTCACTTAACGTTATAATATGGTGATAGGTTCTGGGACGCATGAGATAAAATTCTAGATCCTAGCTTTGCTTCCCAAGAATAAAGCAGGGGAAGGAAAAGAACTAGTACCTCTCCAGTGGAGGCTCCTGGCAAACACCGCCTCAACCAAGCGAGCAAGGAGAAGCTTACCAGCGACGTCATGTCACCTGGAATGATGGGATGAGAAAGGCACTTCACCTCTGTGCCATTCTTTCCATCAACCTATAATCACAATCGAAGCATCAGAAAAACACTAGCTAAACCAGAGGGGGGGACGTTCTATAGGATACCCAGGACTTGAGATTATCAAGCTCATGAAAAACAAGCAAACAAAAACCTGTCACAGACCAGAGGAGACTGTGAGGAGACACAGTAACTCAATGTATCGTGATGCCTGGCATCTGATCATGGAGTGGAAAGAGGACATTAATGGAAAACCAGTGAAATCCAAACAAAATCTGGAGTTTACTTAATAATCATGTACCAATGTCAAATTTCTTTGCTTTGACACTTAACGATAAGTGTTCATTGTGGAGGAAAGTCTCTTTTATCTACACAACTTTAAGTTTATTCCAAAATTACAAGTTTATTTTAAAAGGAAACAGAAACATTTTAGGACTAAAAGGAAGGCAAAAAAGGAGGCAAGGATGATTAATAGATAAAATACCTTCTGTCTTAGAAAATGCCGTAGAATCATTTGTTTCGTTCCAGTTGATGGGGTTAGGCGTTTTGATCATTACCAAATCCCTAAGGAAATTTTTGAAACTAAACTAAGCTGCGAGGATTTATATAAGATGCTGCCTATATTGTCCTGCTTTGGCTCTGTGCTCACACCAAGTGCAATGAAAGCACCGTGGAAGGGTTGCAGAAGCCTTCCTAGAGGAGGGACATTTTCTATAGGGTCTTGAGGGATGCATACAAGTTATCAAGCTCATGAGAAAGATTAAGCTAGGAATTGCTAGATTTATATTTAATAAATATTTATGTGTTACCCACTAAGTACTAGGCTCTGGGGATATAGCTGTAAATAAAACTAATATATGCATTTTTTAAAATCTGTTAATAAATGTTAAATAGCAAATTTCAAGGGAACAAAAAAGAATAAGAAAGAAAAAGGACCCCATAGACTCAAAGGACTTCCCTCATAGCTCAGTTGGTAAAGAATCCTCCTGCAATGCAGGAGACCCTGGTTAGATTCCTGGGTTGGGAAGA
This sequence comes from Muntiacus reevesi, assembly GCF_963930625.1. NCBI lineage: Eukaryota > Metazoa > Chordata > Mammalia > Artiodactyla > Cervidae > Muntiacus > Muntiacus reevesi. The sequence goes on along the minus strand of NC_089265.1, from coordinate 58,207,717 downwards.
TCTGCTGGAGAAGGGATAAGCTACCCACTCCAGTATTCTTGGGCTTCAGTTGTGGTTCAACTGGTAAAGAATCTATCTGAAATATGGGAGACCTGGATTTGATCCCTGGCTTGGGAAGATCCCCTGGAGAAGGGAAAGGCTACCCATTCCAGTTTTCTGGCCTGGAGAATTCCGTGGACTGTATAGTCCATGGGGTCACAAAGACTCAGACACAACTGAGTGACTTTCACTTTCATAGACTCAAAACCTCAACAAATAACTATTAAAATTTTGATGTTTTCTTTTCTAGACTTTGCTAAGCATATTTTTACATGATTTAAATGACATATACATTCTAGCAAGTGAATGTACTCTATAAACTTTCTCTGGCATTTATGTGGCTTCCAATTTTTTGGCTAAGACTTTGCTTTACATCTTTGTGCATAATTGTACTTTTTAATACACTGACTTGTTTCAAAAGAGTATTAAGTTTTTCATAAATTTCAGATTATTTCCTTTTGCTATGGTCTCTTTTGTCTCTTTTGCATTTATTTCTGCCCTAATTTTTAAGATTTCTTTCCTTCTACTAACCCTGGGGTTCTTCATGTCTTCCTTTTCTAGTTGCTTTAGGTGTAGAGTTAGGTTATTTATTTTACTTTTTTCTTGTTTCTTGAGGTATGCCTGTATTGCTATGAACCATCCCCTTAACACTGCTTTTACAGTGTCCCCTAGGTTTTAGGTTGTTGTGGTTTCATTTTCATTCATTTCTATGCATATTTTGATTCCTTCTGTGATTTGTTGGTTATTCAGCAGCATGTTGTTCAGCCTCCATATGTTGGAATTTTTAATAGTTTTTCTCCTATAATTGACCTCTAAACTTAAGCACTGTGATCAGAAAAGATGCTTGGAATGATTTCAATTGTTTTGAATTTACCTAGGCTAGATTCACGGTCCAGGATGTGATCTATCCTGGAGAAGGTTCCATGTGCACTTGAGATAAAGGTGAAATTCATTGTTTTGGGGTGAAATGTTCTATAGATATCAATTAGGTCTAACAGGTCTATTGTATCATTTAAAGTTTGTGTTTCCTTGTTAATTTTCTGTTTAGTTGATCTACCCATAGGTGTGAGTGGGGTATTAAAGTCTCCCACTATTATTGTGTCAGATTATTTCCTAACCCAGAATTTCTGCTTTTTGTCTGCTGTGGTCTCCTTAGGCGACTCATTCACTTCTGTGTTTGGCTATTTCAGCACTTTCTCCCCAGATTTATAATAATAAATTTCATAACTCAGATGAAATGGGCAAATATCTTGGAAGACACAAACTACCAAAGCTTCACTAAGGAAGAAATAGATAATGAGAATAGCCCTGTATCTGTTAAACAAACTGAATTCATAATTGAAAACCTTCCAACAAAGGAAACTCCAGGCTCAGACAGCTTCACTGGTGAATTCTAATACCAAGTCATTTAGGGAAGAAATAATACCAATTCTACACAAACTCTTAGAGAAACTAAAGAGGAGGAAGCACATCCTGATCATTTTATAAGGCTAGAACTTCCCTGGTCCTAAAAGTAGACAAAGACATCCCCCCAAAAGAAAAAAAGCTATAGTCCAATGTTCCTTATGAATATAAATACAAACAGTGTCAGTGAAATATTATCAAAGCAAATCCAGCAGAAACTGCAAAGGAGAATTCGTAACCGCCATATTGGGAAAAAACCTAAATATCTTTCAACTGGTGAATGTGTAAACAGACAGTTACCTTCGTACAATAGAATACCGATCAGCAATGAAAAGGAATGAACTGCTGATGTGGACAAACCTCAGATGCATTAACGCTAGTGAAAGAAGAAATACTCAATGGCTACATACTGCCTCAGATGCATCATCGCTAGTGAAGGAAGAAATACTCAATGGCTACCTACTGTATGATTCTATTTATATACCATTCTGAAAAAGACAGAATTATGGGGACAGGAAACAGATCACTGATGGTGAGGGTGTGGAGAGAAGATGGCCATGCAAGGACAGCCCAGGGCGTTTGGGGTGTGATAGAACAGTTCTGGGTCTTGCCTGTGTCATTGACTACATGTCCGTGGGCATTTTTGTTGAAACTCTGCAGAACTCTATGCCCAGAAACATACATTTTACAACATGTAAATAATATCCCAGTAAAAAAGAGAATTAAAAAAGTCACCCATGCTTCAATTTATGACATCCTGGAAAAGGCAAATACCATAGGGACGTAAAAATATGTCAGTGGTTGGAGGGGCTGGGATTGAAGCAGGGGTTTGACTATATATGCTATTTCTTGGTTGTGATAGTGGTTATACAACTACATACACTTGTCAAAATTCATAGAACTGTACAGCAAAAAATGGGCAAAATTTACCATATGTTAATTATACCTTAATACATCTCTCTTTAAAACAATTTTTATGCCCTGAATCACCCATGACTGCTTGGTACAGCAGTTCCTAAACTGACAGATGTTTACATTTCTCTTAAGGCGTTGATTGATGTCAAATTACTATCAAATGCCCTACCTCTGGGTTTCAGTTTTCTGATCTATAAAATAGAAGTTTGCCCCTTGTGATATCTTTTAATGGTGAGGAATATGGTTTTGAAACTGAAAAATTCTGGGTTCAAAATATATCCCCACAACTCCCAGCTGTGTGACTTTGGGCAAATTATTTAGCCTTGCTGGGTCTCAGTTTAACTGTAACAATAGTGCCTTTACCTCATAGACGTGTTGAAAGGATTCCGTGAAACAGTCCATAAAGACTTCAGTGCAATGTCAGACACAGGGTGAGCATCCCACAATGAATTCAGGTGCTCAAGTCCTGCCTGTCTGGACCTACACAGAACTGCACAGGGAGATGAGGGACTCCGGGGATGAGCATCGGAAGTGGGCTGAGCAATGGGTCCCCGAAGATACCCACATCCTGATATCCAGAACCTGGGGATGTTATCTCAGGTAGTAAGAGACTTTGGAGATGTGATTCAGGATCTTGAGATGGGAAGAGTATTCTGTACCATCCAGGTGGGTCCAATGTAATCACAAGGGTCCAGGAAAGAGGGAGGCAAGACAGCTGGAATTAAGAGACAGAGATATGAAACAGAAACAGGTGTCAGAGTGATGCGGGGCTAGGAGCCAAGGGTGGCAGTTAGCCTCCAGAAGCTGGAAGAGGCACGGAAACAGATTCTCCTTGAGAGCCCCCAGAAGGTACGAAATCCTGCCCACTCAGACTTCTGACCTCTAGAACTCTAAAATAATACATTTGGGTTGTTTTAAGCCACTAAGTTTGTATTAATTTGTTACAGCAGCAAGAGGAAATTTATACAGCGTCTCAGGTGAAGAGATCCTATTTCCTGGGACATGGAGGTTGGTACCTTGGTCCATAAAGGGCATGGAGCTGAGCATGTCCTTATAACTGGGCCTGAGTCAGTCAGTGGAGAAGGCAGGGCCCCACCAGATATGGAAGCCCTGAGTAAAGCTCCTCTGTGCTTTGGTCTTGTAGAGTGCAGGTCCCCTTCCTCCCGGCCCAGTGACTCACCAAGCGGAAGTTCTGTGACCTAGCCTCTATGTCGGAGCATGAGTCCTTTCTCCCCACACTATGAAGCAGCTGCCAGTGGGATGGGCCCTGCAAGGGGTTCCCTGTTAAGTGGGAGCCTTACCTTCCCCTGCCTCTCAAGGACCATCCTAGAAACTCACCCTGCAGCTAACAATGAACCAGTGTGAGACTGGAGGTGATTCAAATCCTGCTTTTATTTGCTGGGTTTGGGGATGCTTTCTTTTGATGTCCACTAGAGGGTACTGTGTACATGTATATAGGAGATTGAACACTAATCTGAACATTTCCATCCGGTAAACACTCAAGTAGAAAAACACGGACAAAGACAGCCTCACACAAGTGCCTATAATCAGACACATGGACGTATAAACCCCAAATCATCACAAGCACAGCACCCATTTACTCACATGTATTTATACATACAAACCAGCACATGTGCATGAAAACATCTACTCATGAACATAGTCACAAGGTCATAAGACACACAACGCACATACATTCAGATTCACACACACACACCACCACCAACCACCACCTAGACATACACACGGCCAGTTACACCTTGGCAGACAAATATAACCACCGTGCATCATAAATGCACGTTTAGACCCAGTTATAAGCGTGGAAACACAGACGCACATTCATGTCTAAATTCCAACACATGTGCACATAAAAGCAACCTACCCTGGGCCTTTGTTATTTTACTTTTGGAAAAATGAAGTCCCTTGAGGCATGATTAGCATCTTGGTGTTTTCTAAGGAAAACAATGGAAATGTCAACTTCCAACCCCCAGTGGAACTGTTTTATTCGTTAAATGTTAATGAAAGGCAGTTCATGGAGTTTTTAAAGACAAATAGCCATCCTGCTCTGACAAAGCAGAAAACTCCAGTGACAATTCCGCAAACAATTTATTAACATATAGACTTCTCTCAGAAACCCTAACACAGAAACTGGTTTAAAGAAATACTGGAAAAAAAAAAAAGAAATACTGAAGAAACTTCAAGAGAAAAATCAATATAAGCCATAATACTATGTAAGGATAAACAATAGGTCCAAATAAATCCTTCCTTCTCATAAAGGATGATAAAGATTCATGGAGCCTTTGCAAATGATTATCAGATGGCCAGGCCTGGAAATGTGCCTTCGATAAGACAAAGGCATTAAAATAAAGGAGAAGATAAAAGAAGGAGAAAGGGGAAAGGGCCTGTGAAAATAGCTGATTTGATAACAGCATTGTGTAGCTGAGAAGAGGCAGCTGTCAGAAACACATCACACTCAGGCCGCCAAGCCCAGGCATGCAACAGGTGAGGGTTCCCTGGCAACGCGCAGAGGATCAAGCCGGGGGTGTTAGTGACAAGGACTCACACTGTCCACTGCTGTTTTCTCCACTGGAGTCCTGCAGGCGGGAAGGGGAGGCTTGCCTTCTGGGTCGGAAGCTCCAGGTCACAGTCCCACCTCTGCCCTCTGCCTCCCGTCCACGTGGCCCTGGCTGGTCCTGACCCTCCCTGGGCCTGGTCTCCCCCAGGGAAACAATGAAGAAGTTGCCTTTTCTGATCCATCTCTAAAGTTCCTTCTTTCGCTGACACCTTACCATTACAACCCCCAACAGCATCTTTCTGAGATCCCATGGCATCCCATGGCCAGAAATCATCGCAAGCAGCTCTGTTTGTGCAGTTAACAAAGTGCCCGTTCCAGCCCATCAGCTCGATCCCAGGGAACAATAGCTCAGGAATAGATAAAAGGCATTCATCAGGCAGCCAGGCCCAATTATCATGTCACACTGAATGAATGTATTTTAAAATCTTTTCTGACAAGAAAATGTTCCAAGTAGGTACCTTCAAATTAGCTGGAAAATCCAGAGAATTCACTATTAGGCCTTCTTTGAAGAATCTTTATTCCCCCCTACTGTTCCAGAGGAATTCCTTGGATATTATTAATTCCTTCTAAGAGTCTGACCTGTGCACCCCGCTGGGATGGAAACACTTTGTCTGTCTGCCCCACTCCCAATGATACACACCACGGAGCCCTGACGAGGGACCACCTGTCCATCAATTTCCAGTGGCAGGTGGGCTCCCGTGGAAATTCAGTTCAGTTCAGTTCAATTCCTCCCACACTTACTGAGCATCTCTTCTGTGTTTGAGAGTCCTGGGGTAAGAGTTGAGTCTACCTAGCTCTCACGGCAAATGGGGACGTGCTTATAATAGATCAACGTCAATGGAAGGGAGGTCATATGGCCCAGTGAGACCATCTTTCAATGCTTGATTTGGCCACTGGCTGTGTGGCCTTGAGCAGGCAACTTTACGTCTCTGAGCTGTGATTTCCTTACCTCTATGGTAAGGAAATGGGGGAAATGATACCTAACTCCTGAGGCTATTGTGAGGAGGGTCAGTTTCATGGGACACAGACTGTCCTTCCGTCTGACCCACCTGTGGTCGAGGCCTGGCATTCCAATGTCATCTCTGCCTCCCGAGATTGAGGGGTCATTTTTGACCTCTTCTCCACTCACAACAACACAGCAGGTTTTTTGTTTTATTTTGTTTTTGCTTCTGCTTTATTCTTAGTTCCATGTTGCAGATGGCTCCGCTTGGCTGTGGTCTCGGAGGAGAGATTTCTTTAGCCTAATGAGAAATTGCATCAAATATGGAGATATACCTGGAACTTATGGCTCTGATGCCGAGATCCAGAAAGTCTATAGCAAGCACTTGGGGGAGAGGAGACTGATTCAGGGAGTTTCCAGATGAATATAGAACAAGCTGCTTTGGCTTCTTTCATATTGTGGGTTTGTGCAGGAGCAGACTGCTAACTGGGGGAGATTTTTCATTGACCCACTGAATTTCAGGGCTTGCAGGGAACTTAGAGGCCACCTTGTTCTTATTTTACAAGTGAGGCGACTAAGGCCCAGAGAGAGGAAGAGTCTTGCCTCAAAGCACAGAGCAAATCTGTGGTGGAGTGGGCCTAGATCTAGGACGTTTTGTGTCCCTGGCCTTTGTCCCTCCTTGTATCTTACTAGGTCATAGATAACCACCCAGAGGACTGGGAAGGGGTCCCTCTGTCCAGCTTCTCTTCCCTGATACCAGAGCCCTGGCCCTGGACCCTCTGACTCCACCCTGCTGCAAGCCCGCATACCCTTCCTGTTCTCAGCTGTGGGGCATTCGAGGCTCCTATATACAGTAGGTCCTGCCTCCGCCAGCCCTCTGCACCTCCAGGGCTCAGGAAGCGTTCTACTGGCGTCTCTTCTGTGGGATCCCTCCTAGCTACCCTGAGTTTGTATAGTGAAATCGCTCACTGCTTGCAGGCTGTTCAGGTGGTGCCTTTGGTCCAGGGGGACAGAAATCAGATGCCACCAGGTACTTGGGATCTTCTGCTGGGTTCACTTCACGGTCTACAAAGCACTTCCACCTCCACGAATGGGGGGGGGGGGTTGTCATCCATCCTGTTATATATGGGCAAACTAAGGCTGAGGGTGCGAGCATTGTGACCCTACAGGCTAAACCACAGACTTTCAATTTGAGTCCTAGTAAAGCCTTCCAGGGAAGAGAGGAGCGCTGCGTCAACAGAGAGCTTGCTTGCACTTACTTTTGCAGCCACCCTCCTGGAGGAGTGGATTCAGCTGCTGTCTGGGAAAAGCAAGGCACCGACCTGCATTCTCACTGGCCCCTTAGCTGACAGTGCGTTGCCTGATACTGTTCCCAAATCGCTCCTTGTGCGTCTTACTCTGACCAGGGGGATGTGCAGAGGAAACATTCGGAGCATTCTGCCACGGGGACTGCCTCAGCACCCAGGGAAGTGGAACACCCTCAAAGAGGAGGCCAATCTTATCATCCTGACGGGGACAAGGGGGTCTTCACGGACAGGAGCGAAGGCCTGGGGCCGGGCGTGCCCCCCAGAGGGGGCAGATGGTGAGGGCACAGGCTTACAGGATGGAAGGGGCTCGCTTTGGAACGAGAACTTGACCTGGGTTCAGCACGGGATGTGGGCATATCTGGGGAGCAGAGAGCAGGCTGGCAGAGGGAGCCGCAGTAAAGGCCTTGACTATGAAGATAAGGAGCTCAATACGATCTAGGAGACAAGAAACAGCAGGATTCAGAGATGTTCTGACCTCTGTGTGAGCTGAGCGTTGGCTGAAGAAAGGGAGAAATGAGACGAAGCCCATCCATCAAACAACCACTCAGTGAAAAGCAAGTTCAGACCTGGGCTCCGGCCAGGGTCTCCCACCAAGACAGGAGACCAGAGGGGGGACCCGGCACCCCCAGCTCGGGCCAGGCTCTGGCTGCCGCCTCGATGTCTCCAGCTCGGACCGTGTCTTTGGAAGCAATGCCATCATGAGGCCCTCGGCTGCCAGAGTCCTCCTTATCTGACTTGTAAGCACAGATCTTTTACTATCATGTCAAAGGAACGCTCCTACAGGTTGCCTTGGGGAAAACAAAAACTTCAACCCCTTTGGCCTTCTGAAAAAAACACCATCATGAGGTCTTTGGCTTGGATGCAAAACTGTGCAAATCTCTTCTTTGAAAACAGAGGAGGGCCTCCCCCATCTCTAGGCCTCAGCTCCTTCATGGGTAAAGGCAGGAGTTAGTTAAGAAAATCTCATATGCTCACCAGTCTAGCTCCCCACAAGAATGAAACCCCAAGGATGAGGGCCACATCTCCACATGTGGGAATGCCTGGCTCCTGCCACAATGCAGGTCTCAAGAAATGTTTGTGGAATGAATGAATGAGCAGATAACTGAACAGGTAGCTACAGTTTCAAACCAGTCGGTGAAACGCAACTTGAGGGTATGGAGCGTCTGACTTGCCGGTCCAGAGTTACAGCGCTTCTCTTTGCCACTGGGTTCAGGATTGGACGTGAATTTCTCATTAGTCACCTCAGATCGGGGCACATAAAGAGCTGGGAGTCACTCCCAGACAAACATCTCTCAAGGACGCCTGGGCCACTCAGTTCAACGACAGCTGTTGTCTGGTTAAATGCTCACTTCCCATCACATTCTAAATAATGATCTGGAAGACCCCGTTCCCGGAACCTGACGATGAATGACTGCCAAGGTCAAAGGGTAACTTCAACTTGGTCTCTTTACCGCTGCCACGGAAAGACAGCTGGGACATGGGCATTGGGCTGGATGGACTGGGGGTCTGTCTAGTCCCACGACTCAGCAGCTTTGCGGTATCAGCAAGTTCCTTGGCCCCTCTGTGCCTCAGCTTCCTCTTTTGTAGGATAATTGAAATAATACCTGGGATCTTGGAGACCGTTGAGCCAGACTGCACGACGACGTGCTCAAGGAAGCTGGTTCCTGCCTTTGGGTTCCAGTTCTGCCTCCAGGCAGTCACCTAGCTGAGCCTCTGGCTCCTCACCTGTAGAATAGGCATATTAATGTCCATCAGGGGGTTGGTTGAGGTCAGGGTTAAATGAGATAATTTACATGAAAAGGCTGGTAAACCGAGATGTGCTATGCAAAGCTGGGGTTCTATTTTTAAGAATTCTTTAAACAAACCGAAAAGAATTCTTGAAACCAGACGACGACATGTTCTCCGAAATCTGAAGTGTACTGGCCTGGGGCTGTGTTTTGAGCCCAGCCCTGTGAAGTGAGGTTGAGTGAGGTCTGAGTGAGCCCTGTGAAGTTTCTCCTAGTAGGTCAATGGGTGAGTGTAAGTGTGAGGTGTGTGACAGTGGTGGAAATTGGGGTGGTGACGACTAGGGGCATGGTGAGAGGAGCTTATGCTAGAACGATGAAGAATGAAGATGACCAAGTTTAGGTTTCATCCAGTGCGCAACATGGAACATGGGAGGTCTTTAAACAGAATCAGAAGGGTATGTTGGAAAGGACATTCTGGTAGCCTGTGCAGAGGATGGGCTGTGATGGCGAGGCTGGAGCAGGGAATTGACCCACAGCTGTCCTGAGACCCACGTGAGGGATGGCGAGGCTGGAACAAGGTGGGTGCGACTCCAAGATCTAGGCCCACGGCCACAGCACTTTGGTGTCTCATTAATTAACTGAAAATATGATGAGAGGTCTTTTGCTAAGAGCAAGGCTGAAGACAACTGCATTAACCTTTTGTAGGAGGGGTTAAATGTCACAAACAGGAGGAGAATTTGTTGAACGTAGCCTCAACCACAGCTTCCCAAATGACCCACTTTAGCTTAGTAATGATTTGTTTGAAGTCATTAAACTAGCAAAAAAAAAAAAAATTCCTTGAACAGATTTGTACTTTGCTATACTTGTTTGATGGAGAAGGAAATGGCAACCCACTCCAGTGTTCTTGCCTGGAGAACCCCAGGGACGGGGGAGCCTGGCGGGCTGCGTCTATGGGGTCGCACAGAGTCGGACACGACTGAAGCGACTTAGCAGCAGCAGCAGCATACTTGTTTGAGCAGATATTTTTACCCAGGCCTTTAGAGACCACCTTCTTCCATTTTTTTCTCGTGTTCTTCCATTTAAGAGAGACAATAATCTAGGTAATAGGAGTGGTTCAGCTCCTTTCAGTCGTGTCCAACTTTTTGTGACGCCATCGACTGCAGCACACCAGGATTCTCTGTCCTTCACCTGGAGCTTGTGCAATCTTATGTCCATTGAGTCGGTGATGCCATCCAACCGTCTCATCCTCTGTCATCCCCTTCTCCTGCTGCCTTCAATCTTTCCCAGGATCAGGGTCTTTTCCAATGAGTCAGCTCTTCGCATCAAGTGGCCAAAGTGTTGGAGCATTCAGCTTCAGCATCAGTTCTTCCAATGAATATTCAGGACTGATTTCCTTTAGGATGGACTGGTTGGATCAATGGGAGTGGTAATTTGCTGCATGAAAATCCTGCAGTCTCACCGAGGGATGGTTGGGGTGAGGGAACGACGCGATGATGTCCATAAAGGCCAAGACTGACCCAGCCTTGCTTCTGTCAGTGTATTCCCTCTAGGGTCCTCAGTCCTGGCACTGTGATGGCTGGAGTCAATATCTGCTGTAATGTGTTTTGGTCTCATTAACCTGGACTGGATTAAGCAGCCACATGGGCTTTTCAATTAGGAAGAGAAGTTTCTGACAGTGTTTACAATGGGATTAGATCCCTGCTTAGCCTGTGACAGGCCTCCCCTCTCCTCCCTTCCTTCCTTCTCCTTTTCTCCTTTCCCCACCCCTCCCTTCTTCCTTATCTCCCTCATTCTTTCCCGCCCTCCTCCTTCTTCTTTCTCTCCCTCTTTCCTTGCCTGTGTTCCATGAACTAGTGAGCTTGCCCTGTTCCTGTTTGGGGGATACCTGGCCAGATGTTCCGTTATGAGCAGGCAGGAGATTAGCATTTAGCCACCTAAACAGGTGATGTCCCATCCAGCTGCCCACCTGCTCCCATCTTTGCTTGCACACCTCCAGCCCTTGGGGGCTCACGGCCAGAGCACCCAGTCCACGTCTCCATTAGAAGGCTCTGGCTGCAAGAAGGTTCTGCCCAGAGCTGAACTGCCAGCGACTCCTGGAAAGAGTTTCCCTTCACACCCCAGGTCTGCTCTTCAGGGCCAGCAAACCCGTCCACTGCTGCTGCAGCTACTCTGGGACCGCCTTTGGTGACCTAGAGACAGAGCTTGCGTGCTGCATGTAGACCCCTTTGTGCTGGCTCCCCCTTTTCTCAAGGGCTCCTCCTTCCCACAATGGCCATCCTTGCCGCACACGGGCACATGGGCTTATAGTTTCAATCATGCTGTAAATAGCCTTTTGTTCTCTGTCTTTAAATTAAAAATATACCATAAACATTATTCCACATGGTATGCCCACTCTTCAAAACATCCCCCTTTTAAACACAGCAGAGCATTCCATGTGGAAGCATCATGACTTGATTCAGCGTCAACCACTAATGGATGCATACCCGACCTTTTAAAATTTTTCACAGCATCTTTGTTCACCCGGCTTTTTACTTCTATTGGTTAATTTCCTCAGGAGAAGCACACATTAGTGTAGTGATGCTCCGGGCTCACCTGCCTTGTTGTGACTTTTGGTACACACTGTTAGATCACCTTGTAAAACGTCCCTGCCCAGCGAGGCTGCCACCTCAACACCTGGGCGTCTCACTCTCACTAAAAACTTCACCTGGATCGAATTCCTCTTATGAATAATTTTCCTATTTTATAGGGATAAAGCCATCTTGATGTCTTCCACTACTTTCTAAAGAAGAAAAGAAAAGGAAGGATATATTTTTCCTTGGGTTTGATCCCTGTTTGTCTTCCTCTGGGGGGAACGGCTGTACCCTCTCATTGACATTATTGGGGTATTGACGTTTCCCCTACAAATTCCAGTGAGCTCTTATATTGTAAAGATATTAAACCTCAGTCTGTCCTCAGTCACACATTGCCCGACTGCACTTTTCATGTTTATTTTAATCATCTGGTCCTTGTTGTTTTCTGCCTGGGGATCTCATTACTGGGGACCAGGGAATATCCCTGGGAACCGGCTGCCCACCTTCCACCACTGGCAACTTTAAGGACCAGAAAAATAATATTTCTAAAAGCATTGCGCCGGGTGCTCTGAGTATATCTTCTCCGCTCCTCAAAGCAACCCCAGCAGATATCATGCCTACTCTACAGATGAGGAAGCTGAGGCCCTGAGAGGTAAACTTGCTCATCCCAGCCCACGCAGCACTCATGCAGGAGGTAGCAAAGGTCAGTACTGTCCCCAGATCTGTTTGCCCTTTTCCACAAAACCAGCAGCCTGCAGAGAAGGAAGAAAACATCTGCTGCCAACATCTCCAGGTTTGTGACTTCAAACTCCCCTGGTAGAAGAGAGAATTACCATATTTGGGGCAATTTACATCAAATTACCATGCACCAGCCAACAGCTGCCGCCTGGAGCGGAAGGCTGGCTGCTCGGAGAGACGCTCACATTTGTACACACGATAATGAAAACCCACGCTCGGGCCTCCACATTCTCCCATAAATATGGTCATTATGATCTTGTTGGCATTGCTTGTTGAATTCCATCTTGCAAATTGTTTCCTGGTTGCCTGGGGGAGCTGACTTGGGCTCTCCTCGTTCTCTTTTTCTCTAAGATGTGACAGTGCTTCGGCTCGCCCACTCCTCTGACTGTCCTCTGCCTTGAGACGGGATTCTCAGGACGGCTTCCACTCGGTCTTATACACATTTGGCAGGTGTCTGTGGCGTGACGGTGCGGGGAGCTGACAGGGCTCCAAGCCAGGCGCTTTCCCTCATTGTGCAGACAGACGATGCTGCCCAGAGGGTAACAGACAGGACTTAAAGCCAAAGATAAAAAGAAGGACCCTGTATATTCCCTGCACTGGACCTTCCCGGGGCACCTGGGTACGGTACAGGCAGACGTGGGGCTCAGAGTCCTGACATGCTCCATTTTTAGCAATGAGGGCTTCCTGACTGTAAATAAGAGAAATCCTCTTTGGTTAGCTGGAGGTTAAGGGGATGGGGAGGAAGGCGATTTTTGTGCCAGGATAGAAGGGATATTATGAAATCCAAGGGCTACGTCAGGCCACACCCCAGAGGGATTAGAAATAGGAAGTGGAAAGCTAACCAGGGTGCCCTCCTCTCCAGCTCAAGTCAGCTCCTCTCTGCAGAGGCTCTGGTCATCTCTGCCTGCGAGTGTGGTCCACTGCTCCTCCCACTGCGTGGTGGAACAGGACACGTAAAGCCCACGTTTATGCATTACAAGTCCAGCCTTCCAAAGAGGAGCTCTCTGGTGTCCCAGAGAACTGGGGAGTGGCTCTAATTGCGTCAGGTGCCCGCTCCTGGCCTGCTCGCTCGCAGCCAAGCGGGCAAGCTCACCTCAGCACATGGCGGCTAAGAGCCCACGCTGTGGGCAGGGCTGGTGCCTCCAGGAAAGAGGCACACAGAAGTTAACCAAATTGGCTTCTGCACTTTTTAACCGATTGAAATTTTTATTGAAATATAGATTCACATGCAATTGTAAGAAATAGTGCAGAGAGAGCTCTTGAGCACTTTGGCCGGTATGCCAAACTATAGTATGATCACAGCCAGGATGCCGACATTGACACAATGTACTGAGCTTATTCAGACCCCAGTGGCCTTTACGTGTACTCAGCTGTGTCTGTGTGAGTGTTAGCACTTAGTCATTCAGTCGTGTCCGACTCTGCAAGCCCACGGACTGCAGCCTGCCAGGCTCTTCTGTCCATGGGGATTTTCCAGGAAAGAATACTGGAGTGAACTGCCATGCCCTCCTCCATTGGATCTTCCCAACCCAGGGATCAAACGAAGGTCTCCCACATTGCAGCCGGATTCTTCACCAGCTGGTCAACCAGGGAAGCCCTCTGTGAGTGTCCAGTTCTATACACTTTTGCCCCTTTCGTAGGCCTATGTATCCAACACCACAGGATCCTTGTAAGGCTAAAGAATGCCACCACCCCTTGCCCCAGAGATAGCCATGGTCTAGTCCCTGGAACTTGTCAATGTTATCTTATATGAAAAAAGGGACTTTGCAGATGTGACTAAGGATTTTGAGATGAGGGAGATTATCCTGGATTGTCCAGGTGGGCTCTAAATGTGATCATAAGAGTTCTCATAGGAGAGAGGCAAGAAGCTCAAAGAAAGACGTAGACAATGTGATGATGGATACAAGAGGGGATCTGATGCAAGGAAGGGGTCATGCAGCAAAGCCTCCTGAAGCTTTAGAAAAGGCAAGGAAACGGATTGTCCGCTAGAGCCTCAGGAGGAACACAGCCCCGTCAGCATCTTGACTTTAGCCTGCACGCGCGTTTGCTCAGTTGCTCAGTCGTGTCCGACTCTTTGTGACCCCCGTGGACTGTGGCCCACCAGTCTCCTCCCATGGGACTTCCCGGCAAGAATGTTGGAGTGGGTTGCCATTTCCTGCTCCAGGGGATTTTCCCAACCCAGTGATGGTGATTTCAGACTTCTGGTTTCCAGAAGTGTGAGTGAATAAATTTCTGTTGTTATAAGCCACTAAATTTGTGTCATAAGCTGCTAAATCTATTACAGCAAGCTTAGGAAACAAATACAGGCTTTTAGAACTACATTCGCCTTTGTTCCAGCATCTACCCCAACCCCCTCTGCCACCAGCAACCACAAATGTGTCCTCCACTTTTAAATTTTGTCATTTCAGAAATATCACGTGAATGGAATCATACAGTATGTAACCATTTGAAATTGGTTCCCCCTTCACCTCCCTTCCACTCAGCATAATTTCTTGGAGATGCATCCAAGTGTTTGCATATATCAATAAAGAAGTTCATTTTCATTTCCTTTTATTACTGAGTAGTATTCTACCATATGAATTCAAGTCTAGCACTTTTTAATGCCTGTATATTTTATCTTCATTACAAGGTTTAATTAGGAATATTTTGACAATAGTCTCTTGGATCAGGATGCAGGAAGGAAACATTTAACATTAAACATTAAAGATCATTTCATTCCCTCTATCTCCGTATCAGATACATGGGTCTCCTCTAGAGCCTGCTGGCCGAGTGCCCACCAGCTCTTGCATACCTTCCTGACAAGCTGCTCACTACCTCCCGAGGCAGCCTAGCGCACAATGCAGTTCTGCTGCAAGCGCTGGTCTTGATTTCCGTGAGGCGCCCCTCTGACTTTAATATGCTAGGAAGGGGATGGTGTAGGACCCAGAGGACTCCCTAGCGGGGGAGCACGTACGGCTGGAAGGGACCTGAGAGGGAGTCATCTCTGGGCTCTAACCTGGGCCCCATTAGCAGGTCATGGACATCTCCGTGCCCCCGCCAGCTCTTCTTTCCTTGGAGCCTTGTTCCTCGTGGCCTGCAGACAGTCCTCTGTTGGGGGTCCCCTTCTCCGTGAACCCCTCCTGCTTCCCATCGGGCTCCATCCTCCCGTCTTCTTCCATGGTCCGTGGGCATCATCCTACGTTTCTCCCAAGCCAATCCAGAGAGACAGTTACTGTTAGGTTAAGAAGAGGACACCTCTACTAATCATAATAATAACAATATTTTTTTTTTTTTCTTTTTAGTCACTCAGTCATATCTGACTCTTTCCAACTCCATGGGCTGTAGTCCACCAGGCTCCTCTGTCCATGAGGATTCTCCAGGCAAGAATCCTGGAGTGGGTTGCCATGCCCTTCTCCAAGGGATCTTCCCGACCCAGGGTTTGAACCCAGGTCTCCTGCGTGGCAGGCAGATTCTTCACCCTCTGAGCCACCAGGGAATAGTTTTTAGGCCACACCATGTTCTATGCTGCCATCCTGAGTGAATGAGGCTCTTTAACCTCACAACTTCTAGGCTATTATTCCATTTTGTAGATGAGGAAACCGAGGCCCCAGGTCATACAGCTTGAAAGTGGCAGAGCTGTCACTGAACCTGGGCTCTCTGGAGCGAAGGATCACTTCAGACTTTGTGGACCAAACGGGTGGTGGGGCCACTCCCTGGGTTGGGGAACCGATGAGGAGGAGAAGGTGTGATGGGGAAGACACAGTTTGGGGACTGTTGAGCTTGAGGTGCCTAGGGGAAGGCCAAGAAGGGCCCCTGGAGCTCAGGAGAGGGAGAGTGGGCTGGAGAGGCAGGTCTGGGGGCTGATGGAGCCTCGGGGCTGCAGAAGCTGCAGGGCGGCTCTGCTTGCCCAGGAAGCGCAGGAGGAGGGCAGAGGGGAGGCGTGGGTGGGGAGGGAAGGGCCTGAGAAGGATCGCTTGGAAAGGTGGCATCACCAGGAAAGACCTGTGGGGTGGACACCGCGGCCCCGTGACACCGGTCAACAGGACAATCCTGGTGGTGCGGGGCAGTCCCGCCGGCCGGGTCTGCTCTGAGGGCTGGGTCCGCAGTGCAGCCCCTGTGAGGCGGGGACTGACCCCTTCATTTTAGGTGAGGAACCTGCGGCTCTGAGTGGTGCAGGGACCTGACCCGGGACACCTGGGAGTAAGGGGCAGAGATGAGATGGAAACCAGGGCTGTCCCTCGAACTTTACTTCAGAGGATAAGGATGAAAGGAAATGGATTGGCTAGACTGGCTCAGACAAGTGGGTGGGCTGGGATGCCCAGGAAGAGGAGGGTGTGAGCTTTGAATCCTGGCCCACAGTAGCCTTGGTGAGAACACCCCTAGAAAAGGGGGCCAGGTGGGAAGCGGGGAGGGGAGCCCAACGTGGTTCAGGGAGGGCTGTTTGGAGAGAAGGGGCCAGCCTAGAGGGAGAGGCCAGAGGCTCTGGACAGACAGGACAGCCTGAAGGAGAAGGAATCAGACCCTAAGGAACTGAAGGGACCCAGGCCCTTTGACAAAAGGGCTCCTTCCGGCTCCTGTTTTTTCTCAGGTCTCCCCCAGAAGAGGGGGCTGGCCTTGCTCCCTCTCTGGGCCTTTTGTACCCCACGCCTCTGCCCGGTAAGGACTGCCCTGGGGATTCTGAACAAAGACATCAGGGAAGTGGAACAAGAGCAGATCGCAACCGAGCCGGGTGGCTGCCAAGCCCCCCTCCCCCATCCACACACCCCTGCACTCCTGCAAACGCTCCTTGGCTCCGGCCCAGCGCTGGGCCTTCTGGTGAGAACCCCTCCCGCGGAGCGCAGCCTTCTGGGCCGCTTTCTTCGGCGGGACTGAGCTGTCAGGAGAATCCAAGATATTTCAAGGCAGCTCCCCTCCCCCAGGGGAAGTCTTTGTCTCTGCAAAGGAGGCAGCAGCAGGGGGTGGGGTTTGACAGGGAGGGAGCTGAGGCTAGTCTTTGCCCCCCAGGAGCGCACGCCTGGGGGTGAAAAGTGGTAAGAAAAGAATGCCTTCTAAACCTCTGATGCAAACCTGTGGGAGCTCAGAGGACTGAAACTTAGTTCACTGCCTTCTGGAAGGTGGTCAGAGAAGGCTTCAAGGAGGAGGCAGCCTTTGTGCTATCCTGGAAGGACTGTAAGGCTACCTGGGTGGAGATGAGGAGGAAGAGCGGTCCAAGAGGAGGCGGGGAAGCACCAGGACCCCTGGGGAATGGGAGGTGGTCCAGGGTGCACTGGAGGTGATGGGGCAACGGGGGGTAAGGCCAGGGGAGCCCCACGCAGCTGGGTAACGAGTGCTGCTCCCAGGCACTGTGCGAAACCACAGAGGTTTTGAGCAAGGCAACGATGGCTCTGGCCACTTGAGTGGAGGATAGATGAGTAGGGTGAAGTAGAGGCAGGGGGAGCAACAGGAGGGCATCCTTGGTGGCCGGGATGGGGCAGTGGCCGCTGAGCCGGAGAAGAGGGTCCACGTGGGAAGAGCACTTTCAGTAGATGGTAGAGCCCCCAGAACATGGGCCTGACTGGAGCATGCAGAAGCAGCAGCGGTCAGAGGTGACCCCAGGTCACCCGTTTGGCCCTTGGCTGGGCAACTGAGTCAGCTAGAAAGCAGGAGAGGGTGCGGTGGCATTTTCTGAGCACAACTGTCTGTGTCCCTCTGGGTACGTGTGACCCCACACTTGTGTCTAGGGAAGTGGCTTTGCTCTGGGCGAGGAAGACTTTGAGGTATTTTGTTCCCACCCACAGTCTCCCAAACCTGCGTGGGAGCCACGGCGTAGGTTCTTGGAGCATGTGATACGTGGCGGGGCTGGGGTGTTATACCAGCAGGCCTGACCCAGGAGCGTACCCCAGGGAAGAGAAGGCGCAGGGGGCTGGCCACGACCACACATGGAGTGGGTAAACGGAACACTGTCTGCTCAAAGATGATTATTCTTTGCTTTTCCATTAAAAAAAAAAATGAAGTGTGGTTGACTTATGATATTAGTTTCAGGTATACAACATAGCGCCTCAATGTTTTTATAGATTACACAGCATACAAAGTAATTATAAAATATTGACTATATTTCTTATGCTGTACATTACATCTCTGTGACCTGTTTATAACTGACGGTTTGCACCTCTTCATCCCCTTCACATAGTTCAGCCTTCCCCTGCTCCCCTCTAGTAACCACTAATTTTTTTCTCTGTATCTATGAGTCTGTTTGCTTTGTTATATTTGTTCAGTTTTTTAGGTTCCACATGTAAGTGAAAACAAGTGAAATAAAGTATTTGTCTTTCTCTGTCCCACTTATTTCACTTAGAATAATACCCTTCATGTCCATCCATGATGTTACAAATGGCAAGACTTCAGTCTTTTTTATGGTCAAATAATATTCCATTGTGTATTCATGTGTGTGTGTGTGTGTATATGTATATGCCACGCCATCATTACCCATTCTTCTGTCAGGGGGCACCTATGGTACTTCCATATCTTGGCGATTGTAAATAATGCTGCAATGAATATTGAGGCGCGTCTATCTTTTTCTTATTTTTCTGACGCTGACTCTTTCCATTATTCCAACATTGGCTGACCGCCTCCCATGAGCCCAGTAGTGGTAGAACCATGATCGGTTCCAGACCCAGCCTTTACCCTTATGGAAGTCTCAGTCTAATTCACGGAGGATGATGTGGGCGTAACAGACTCTGTATTAAGACTCGCAGTGCTCAGTGTCTTGAGAGAGTGACAGAAAGTGACAGGTCAAGGAAGGCATCCTAAAGGAGGCTTCACCTCCAGGACTTGGGGAAGAGGGTAATTACAGGAGAGGAAACAGCCTGCACAAAGGCATGGGCATAGAAGTCTGTTCATTAGACTGGAGCCTAGAAGGGTTTGAGAAGCGAGGCAGGAGTGGGAGGGCCGCGGAGGCAGGTCTAGAACGGTAGGCTGAAGCGAGCGCAGGTGACCTGAGATCTGGCTGTGCGTGGGAGGCTGCGGCATGGGTGGGAGGCTGCAGCGTGGTCAGTAAGAAGGGGCCGTAGGGGTAGGCAGAAAGGAAGGCTGGGTGATGGAAGAGTTTCATAAAGGGGAGGCTGCGACGGTTGCTGAGCCTGAGAGGTCACTGGGCCCTGGTCACCCGCCTCTCCAAGACCTCTGAGTTTACATTACTGTCTGGGTCCTGAATCCTTTATATTACATTTCCGGATCACCCACTCATAAATCCTCATCCCGCCTGGGGCCAGGAGCCCTTGAACAGAGAGCGGTTTTGATTTAGAGACAGGAATAGCCGTAAAGGGGGAGCAAAACTATCTGGAGAAGAGGACAGGCTTCCCTGGGGGCGACAATGTAATTAAAATGGGGCCGGCTCTCTTCCCGGGATGCAGAAGGCTGGCCCAGGCTCTGCATGGCGCCGAGAGCCTCCCTAGAGCACCGACAAAGGGAGGAGAGCCACCTGCCACCTCCGGCCACCGAGCCAGCACATATCCAAGTCCAGGAAGAAGGGCCAGACTCAGAGCTGCACACCCCGGGCTCCAGCCCAGCCCCTGCTGGGATAAGCAGACTTCTAAGACAGCCTCCAATAATCTCCACCTGCTAGTAATCATGCCCTGCGTAATTCCCTCCCGTGGAGTAGGAGTCTAGAGTGGAAGTAGTGACTTGCTTCTGAAGGATAGAATGCAGCAAATGTGTGGGATGTCACTTCCACGATTAGGTTACAAGACCATGACTTCCTTCTTGCTTACAGACTCTAGTGCCTTCTTGGCCTGTGCACTTTGATAAAACAAGCTGTCATATTGGAGAGGCCCCCACAACAAGGAACTGAGGGTGGTATTTGGTCCACAGCCAGCAAGGAGGTTAGGCCCTTCCTCCAACAACACACAGATAATTAAATCCTGCCAACAATCACGTGAATGAGATGGGAAGCAGATTCTTCTCCAGTTAAGCCTTCAGATGAGACCACAGACCCTGGGTTGATGCTTTGATTACAGTCTCATGGGAGACCATGAAGCAGATTAAGCTAAGTTATGCTTGGATCCCTGACCATACGAGCTGTGAGATAATAAATGTGTACTGTGTTAAGCTGCCACATTTGGGGGTTATTTGTTCAACACCTGGCAATAGGTAATTCATACACTGGCTGATTTGAGCCAGTTGATTCCTTACCCTAAATCTCAGCATTCTCATCTGAATAAATGGGCTGATGATACACAGCCCAGTGGTTACTGCAAAGATCAGAGACAACGGCAGATGGGAAAGGACTCCATAGGCTATAAAATGGTATGTACATGGACTGCATTTTTTGTGAATATGACTGTCTCAATGAGAGATTAGGGAGAACTTGGTTCTCATTTCAGCTTCTCAACTCAAAGACCAGGTGGCCTCGTGTAAATCAGTTAAGCTCTCTGTCCACATTTTCATCTGTAATTTGTGGGAGAAAAAGAATAGAAGAAAATGCAGATGAAACACCCAGTCCATGCCTATCATGCAGTAGACACTCAAAAAAAAAAAAAAAAAAAAAATCATGACCTTCTGATTCATTGTTGCGACTCTAAATGAGATGAATAGGAAGGGCGCTGGTTCAGCATCTTCAGAAAGGCCAGTTCCTGTCATTCCTGAAAGCTCTGGACCTCCAGCCTGATCTCATCTGTAGGCCAAGTGTGTCTCTCTGGAGGAACCGAGGGCAGAGGGCAGAGAGGAGTCAGCTGGTGGAGAAGCATCTGAGATGCAGAAGTGGATCATGGTCCACAGCCATTCTCGGTGGACTGGCGCCTGTTCAGGCTGGGTGTCTGAGACCAATCATAGAGTATTCTTAGGAAACCTTTGAAATCCTTAATGGGAAAGTCAGGCCTTCCAAGCAGTGGTCATGAAGTTGCCGGACTGATTCTGGCAGCATGTATCCTGTCCAGGGGATGCAGAATGCTAAGGGCATATAGGAGATGAGGAAGTCAGAAAGGGCATCCTAGGGACAACGTGCATCTTTTCTCATCTCTGCTCAGGGTCAGATTCTGTCTAGGTGGCCTCTGGCCTTCTTGTGGACTGCAGATGAGAGGATTTCCACACCCTCCTGGACCAGAGTCAGCTGGGCAGAGCTATTGACCCAGAAAGAAGCAGGGACTTACTTGTTCAGAGGAACACAGCCAGTTGGTGGAGGAGTAGAGAGAAGAAAGGGGTCTGCCTGACCTCAAAGTCCATGAGAAAATCACTCTGCAGGTGCTGAGTTTCTAAGGCTGAACTCATTCTTGTTCCTTAAAAAGAGAAGATAAAATTGCAGAGTTTAGCACATTTTAATCCTAATGATTTTGGTGAAAACAGTGACCTTCTTGCAGTCACAGAGTTTGAGTATAAACTGTCCTACACATGACAAAGAAAGTGACACAGATGCTGTGAAGTAAAAGAGTCAGGTTCTGGAAGAGAGAGACAAGGATAAGGGAAACTTAATTAAAAGAGGTGAGAGGTATCAGAGAAGGCTTCTCTGAAAAGGGCTGAGATATAAGGAATGAGCATGAATCAGCCAGGGGAAAGATAGAGAAAGAGTCACAGGAAGACGGAATAGCACATGCAAAGGCCCCGAGATGGGAAGGCACATGGTATATTCAGGTGAGGGAAAAGAGGCCAGCCTTCTCGGAGTTCAGTGAAAATGGGGATTGTATCTTGAGGTCAGAGTGTGTAGGACTTTGGAAGCCTTGATCAGAACTTCAGATTTTATTCTAAGTGACCCAATTCTCATTGTAAACAGGCCAGACCTCTGCGTGTGTGGTGGGTAGAGAGTGGTAGTAGGAGTTTGGTTGGAGATGCTGCCTTGCCCTGATATTAGACTAGGAGTATGCATAAGCGGTGGATGAGAGATTAATAAAATGTGGGAAACTTGTTAAATGCCTATGAGGGTAGCCTCAGTTTCCCTGAGCAACTTGGCCCTAGGGGGCTTGCTCCAGGTTTTAAAGGACTAGACTGTCAGTAGCAAAGCACTCATTCATGAACTCTCCAAGGTTCTGCAGAACCGCATCCCAGGACAGGTCACTGAAGCTCTGGCATGTCTGGTCCAAGCCTGAGTCACCTACTCTGCTAAGTAAACCACTGTTGGATTCTGTGGGCAGGGGTCTTCTCTTTGCCCTGTGATAGGCAGAATAATGCCCGCGTAGATGTCTATGCCCTAATCTCTGAAGGCTGTATGTTAGGTTCCATGATAAAGGGAAATTTACATTGCAGATGGAAATTAGGTTGATAATCAGGTGACCTAAAAAGGGGGAGGAAAGTATCCTGGATTCTGGGTGGGTCCAGTGTAGTCAAAAGTATTCTTATGAGTAGAAGAGGGAGGCAGGAGAGAAGGTCAGAGAGGTGCAACTTGAGTAAGATTTGACCAGCTTTCTTTGTGGTGCTAAAGACAAAGGAAGGGTCCATGTGCCAAAAAACACAAGTGGCTTCGAGAAGGCAGGAAAAAGCAAGAAACAGATTCACCCGCAGAGCGTCCAGAAAGGAGTGCAGCCCTCCTGGAGCCTCTACAACACCTGGACTTTAGCCTAGCAAGACTTGAGTTAGACTTCGATGCTGAAGAACCATAAGGTCGTCATACTTTGGAACTGTTTGAGCAGCTAGTGTGCTTCGTCACTCCATTGTGTCCGACTCTTTGTGACCCCACAGACTGCAGCCCACCAGGCTCCTCTGTCCATGGGGACTCTCCAGGCAAGAACACTGGAGTGGGTTGCCATGCCCTCCTCCAGCGGATCTTCCCAACCCAGGGATCAGACTGAGGTCTCCCACCTTGCAGGTGGATTCTTTACCGTCTGAACCACTAGGGGAGGCCTTGAGCCACTAAGTGTGTGGTAATTTGTTCCAGCAACAAGAAACAAATACAGTCCACTTTCCCCCCAGGGGCAACCCCGAGGCACGTGGGCACCCCCTCTTTGTGGATGGGCAGCTTGTTCTCAAGTAAATAAAGTCACTTTGCCCACACTGGGGCGCGGTGGGAAGAGACGGGACCCGGACTTTAGAAACGCGGGCTCAGTCACTGTGGCCTTGCTGATTAGGCGTCCCTTCCCTTCTCCGGCCTCAGCCTGGAAATGGGGCTGATCCGCTTTTGTCACCGTGCGGGGGTACAGCACCCTGGGAACTCTAAGGTGGAATGCACATAGGACGGCTTCCCTGGCAGCTCAACTGGTAAAGAAACTCCCTGCCATGTGGGAGACTCTGGTTCATTTCCTGGGTCAGGAAGATCCCCTGGAGGAGGGCATGGCAACCCACTCCAGGATCCTTGCCTAGAGAATCCCCATGGACAGAGGAGTCTGGAGGGCTACAGTCCACGGGATGGCAAAGAGTCGAACAGAACTGTGTGACTAAGCCAGCCCAGAATGCATGCATGAATGCATATAGTTTGTTATGGCGTAGGGATGAGCAGTGAGGAGAGGGAGGTCACAGTCTTGGAAGACCAGACATCTAAACAACAGAAACGATAGCAAAGTAGAAATGCCATGGGGAAACGGGACCAGAAGGCCCAAAGCCAAGACTGGAGGCCGGGCAGCGCAGAGTGCCTTCAGGGAATAGCAAGTTGCCTGGCTGGATCCGAGCCTGGGGCCAGGTCGGGGCGGGGCCGAGGCTAGGGAGGTAGGCTGGAGCCTGGCCTCACTGGACCTCAGATGCCAGGCAGAGCAGCCAGACTTTAATCTGAGGACAGAACCTGGGGAGCCCCACTGGGAGCCCAGTAACCTGGAAGGCCACCCCGCAGCTGGGGCACAGGGCCCCCGAGGAGGCTGGTACAAGGATTATGGTATTGGGCACAAGGGGTGGGGGGAACCCTTGGATGTGTGTGGACGCCCCGTTTGTTCCTCCTCATTCACAGCCCTGCCCTCACCAGCTGGGAGACCTTGACAAATCACCCTCTAAAATCTCAGTCTTCCCTCTTATAAAGTGGGGATGGTAATGCTAACCCTCTTACAGTGTTGTGAGGATCACGCAGGAAATCACATGTAAAAAACTTGTTACGGTCTCTCTAAATGCTACCCAAACCATCAAACTCCCTTCTCACCATCCACTGACATCCACCCCACTCAAGGGGGCATTTTGCAGCCCGTCCCCGTCCCCCCCTCACCCCCACTGCCGCCAGCAAATGCAACTTTTCTTTCCTGTTGTCTGCATATCTGTGCGGAGCATCCCTGCGTTCTTCAAAAGACGTGTTTGGAAACAAGAAATTGCTAGAGAGATGATTCAGTCTTTGGCCTCAGATTGTGTCTGGACATAAGTAAGCCCATCTGCAGAGCCTGCACTGCCAAATTCTGTCACTCTTGCTCCATATGGTCTGCGCTCCCCCCGCCCCCCGTCCTCCCTCCCAGAAGCTGCAGTCTGGGCCTGTCTCTCACTCTCCTTTGGTTGCTACACAGCAGATTCAGCGAGGGGCATCGTGGCTCCAGTGGTGGGGGGGGCATCTCTGCTCTGCTCCTTGCCTTGCCTGGGACTGCGACAGGGCCAGAAGCCCAGGGCCGTGGGGACCCGGAGCAGCGGGGGCCCAGAGCCGCAGTATGGAGGCCGAGTCCTGAGAGGGGTCCTGAGAGAGGCCGTCAGCTCCCGTTCAGGAGGCAGAGCTCTCTCCTGCGGGAAAGTCACTACCTGAAATGCTAGCTCAGTTGCCTACCAGTCCAATCGCCCTGTCCTACAGCAGAATGATGTTGGAGGGCCTCTTTTGACCACATCCTTATCCTCAGGCTGCCTGACCTGGCCTTGGAAGACTCTAATCCACATCAAGCTATGTGGCCTAGGGTCGTCGGTTCACCTCTCCAGGTCCCCCCTTTCCTCATTTGTGGTCTGTGAGTAGTGATTCCTGCCCCGGTCACACCATAGGTTGGTTGTCAGGGTCCAATAAGATAATAGTTGTGAGAGAGGTTTGTAAACAGTGGAGTGGTAGATTTCCAAGTGTGGTCCCGGGGCCACCAACCACAGCATCACCTGGGAATTTGCTAGGCATGCCAATTCTTGGCCCCGTGGATGACCCACTAACCCAGAAGCTCTGAGGTGGCCCCGGCAAAGTGGGCTTTCACAAACTGTCCCGGTGACAAGCTGGAGGATCACCACTGTGGGGAGACAGCACACGGACCACACCGTCCCCACCGCATCATCGGTTTGGCTCGGGGAGCTGTCTGAAGGGTGTGAGGGCCTGTGCCACGTCGGGCTGTATAAGCTGTTTCATTGTGGCGGGTCTAAAATTTAAAGAGCTGTGTGATTCCTCACCCAGGAATATCCCTTTCCAAATAAACTTGTGCTGTTCATGGTCAGATTGAAAAAGTGACTTCCTGGGGAGATTTAAACCGAGATGGCAAACTCAAAGCTTTCAGGAGCTCTCAGGGGATGAGACTGGGACGAGGCTGGCGTGAGATGGGAAGAAACAGAATCTGGATGTGCTGCAGGCTTCAGACTCTACCTGAGGCATTAAAAAAGCCATATACCCCCGTGCTGGCCAAACAAAACTCATAAGTTAGACAGATTTGGTTCAAGGCCTGCCAGTTCGTAATTGGTGTAAATGTTGGGGAATAAAAGTGCTTGGTCTTAACCAAGCTATGCATTGGTCATAGGGTTAATTGCCCTGGAAGTGAGTTTGACGCACAGTGATAACTCCTAAGTTCACCTGATTTCATTAACTCACTCATATATTCATCCCACAAACACTCTTTTCTAGGTCCTGCGCTAGGTTTTGTGGACCCAAACCTGGATCAGAGGTTATGTCTATTCTTCAGGGGGCTGCACACGGCTGTGAGTGGCTCCAGGGCACTGTTTTCCAGCATCTCAGGGAGTGCTTCTCAGTGAGATAACGGGCCTCCGATAAGAAAGGTGGTCCAGTTACGCATGAAATGTACTTACTTAAAGTTAAATGTATTACTTCACTGCAGGACTTCTCAGAACCGTCACTATGCCAATGTGCAATGCATATTAGATGACTTTCAAGTGTCTGGGTCTGTCTGGGGTCTCTGATGGGCCTGGATGTCCTGCCTTGTATTGGGGAGTGGTGAGTGAGCAGTTGTGGGACTCCCCCCGAGGTGTGGCTGGGTTAGTCCCTTCCTGCAGTTAGGCCTTGGGAGCCCCCTGGTGAGGGGTGGGCTGAGGAGACGCCCGCTCCTCTCAGGGTTCTGCAGAGGAGTGCTAAGGTGACAGCCCTCAAGGAGTGGACTTCAGTTTCTGTGGCAACAGGAGAGCCTCGAAGACCAGGGGTCCAGGTCCCATGTGCATCTGAGGAATATGACTCTGCTGTGCTGGGGAGGAGAGACCCACACCAGAGATCTCAGCGTCCTGCACCTGGAATGCTGAAACCTACTCCCACGTGGTTCTGGTTTTTAGTACCAGGAAAAGGGGAGAAAGCAATCCCGTATATGCAAACAGGACCTGATCTCCCTCTTTCAGCATAAGCAGCTGCCCTGCTGAAGATCGTGAGGAAGCGGCTGGCAGAACCTACGGTTACATTAACTGCTGCTTTCCAATCAAGGCTGGCTGTGACTTCTATGAATAAAATTGAGAGGTTCAGGACAGATCTGAAAACCAACCTCCCCCTCTCCTCAACCCTCCCCACTCATTGTTTGTGGCATTCTCCCTCTCTCTCTCTCTGCCCCACCCTCCCTCTGCAGTATATGAAGTCACTCCAGTATGGGACTGGGTATCTCTTTGTTCTGGAAATCCCCACAACAAAGGGAGAATGAATTGCACCTGGTCCAGGATAATCTTTCACAGATTTAGACTGGAAGCACATTCATGGAAAAACATAAGACAAAATAAAACCAAGTTCCCCTAAAAACATAATCCATGGAGGTCATCTCCAAGAATCAACCTCTCAAACCAATCAACATTTATCCCAAAATTGCCTCCAATGGGTCTGCTGTGACTCCCTTCACTTTGGGTTGCAGGTATAGTAAAGTCTTGTACCCAAATTGGAAAAGCTGAGAAAAATCCCGCTTTAAGGCAGAATCTATGTAAGATATATATATATATATATATAAAAGGGGATATATATATCTCACTTGGAGCCTGCTCAGTACTCTGCCAGGCATAGTATTGAACCAGTTAGTACAGAATCAGGTGGTTCTCTCACTCATCATTTCTTCCCACATTCTCTGAGCTACAGAGAGCCAAAGGGACTTTCCCACGGCCACATGGGCAATAAAAGGCAGCTCATGGAGTTCAAATCTATTAGCTTCAAGGTCAGTCTCTCCTGGGTCTGGGAGGAGCCTCAGAAGAACTGGATATGTGGAGGGGCTGGCAGGAGAGAGAGGTTTCAATCGAAGGAGCAGCAGGAGGTGCCTGCTGCCGCCTGTCTTGGTGACAGAAGGGAGGATTCTCCCCACAGATGCGCCTGGGCTTCTTTCCCCCGCTTTGTCCTCAGCCCCCTCCTCGGCAGTCCCTGGTCTGTCAGTTTGTAGGGGATCCATCAACCAGCAACCCACAGCTGTGTTCCCAGACCAGGAAAAATAGGACTGAAAACTTCCTCCCAAACAGCCTGCAGGACAGGTAGCCCAGCCTTCAGCAGACTGTGAGGGGTCTGCTTGTACAGATCCATCATAAGCAGCAACAAACAGCCTGCTTGGTTGCTCGATTCAAGAGCAGGACTCACACTCTTCAGACAGTTGGAAGAGGTTATAATCTCCAGGAGGCTTTGGCTGCGATCTGGCCAAGACTTCAGAGAACTTTCCTTCCCAGCTTAGATGGATGTCTCTTGACTTAATTCTCATCCTGTCTTTGGTCTGTATTGAAGGCAGGTTTCTACCTATGGAGCCTTCAACAGACAATCTTTCTCTTCTCTGGGGTTTAAACCTTTTGCTGATCTCACCAAAACCAGACTCAGAGCTACCTGCAACCTCCTTGTGAAATAGACAGGGGAAATGGACGTTGAAACAATGGGTCTGGAACAAGCAAGGTCACAGTTCCACCCTGGCCACAACTAGGACATCATGATCCAGGAACAACCAGCAGCAAGCAGGTCCTCATGGCTGGTGCATGACCTATTCACCCAAGCACTTTCCAAGGTCACGGAAACACTACTTTTACTATTGCTTATCTAATCAAACATATCTCAAAGCATCTTTCCCCGTGAGATATTAATAGGTGTTATATAAGCAGAAAGGAAATTTCTGCAATAAAGTTGGGGAAAAGCTGAATTAAAGAAAATTAATTGGGTTTCTTTAACTGAAGAACATTTCAGATCCTTTATCATGCTAATATGTTTTGTGAATCTCCCTCTAGTCTGTAGCATTCCCAGACTGTCTGACCATAGGTCCATTTTCCTCCAAGCACCTCAGGGGATGAATGTTTCATGGGACACACTGTTGAGAAGGAGGTTTTCATGTTAAACTCTGCCGACTCTTATAAGATTGGCATTAACCAATGCATGGAAAAGGAGGACACCTCAGGCTGAGACTAAAGGGAGCGTGAAGAATGGACAACTCCAGCCAGCTGAAGGCTCCTGAAGCCCAAAGCAGGAAGGGAGACAGCGAGCTACTCTATCAGTTATTGTTTTGTGTTTCTTGGGATGTTTTCTCTCTAGCCCTTTCTTCTATCAATTGATGTTCTCTCCTCAACTTGAGCTGTGTATTGTTTAGGATTAGTCCAGGTCCAGTTCAGTTGCTCATGTCCGACTCTTTGTGACCCCATGGACTGCAGCACGCCAGGCTTCCCTGTCTATCACCAACTCCCGGAGCTTACTCAAACCCATGTCCATTGAGTTGGTGATGCCATCCAACCATCTCATCCTCTGTCGTCCCCTTCTCCTCCTGCCCTCAATCTTCCCCAGCATCAGGGTCTTTTCAAATGAATTAGTTCTTCTTCACATCAACTGGCCAGAGTATTGGAGTTTCAGCTTCGACATCAGTCCTTCCAATGAATATTCAGGACTGATTTCCTTTAGGATGGACTGGTTGGATCTCCTTGCAGTCCAAGGGACTCTCAAGAGTCTTCTCCAACACCACAGTTCAAAAGCATCAATTCTTTGGCACTCAGCTTTCTTTACAGACCTACTCTCACATTCATACATGACTACTGGAAAAACCAAAGCTTTGACTAGACAGACCTTTGTTGGCAAAATAAAGTCTCTGTTTTTTAATATGCTGTCTAGATTGGTCATAGCTTTTCTTCCAAGGAGCAAGCATCTTTCAATTTCATGGCTGCAGTCATGAAATTAATTTCATCTTTTAATTTCATCTGCAGTGATTTGGGAGCCCCCAAAAATAAAGTCTGTCACTGTTTCCATTAGGATTAGGTTAGGCTGCAAATAACAAAGACTCCACAAAAACAGCTTAAACAAGATAGAAGTATATATTTTTTCTCACACATAAAAATGAAAAGAGGAGGCCGTTTAAGGGTGATAGGAAAGAGACATGGTAACAGAGATCAAAGCTCTTTCTATCTTATTCCTCTGCCATGTGTAGCTTCCATGCCCAAAGCCTCTTCATGACACAGGATGGCTGCTGGAGTTCTAGCCATTGCATCCACATTCCAAGTTATAGAAAGGAGAAAAGAACAGCCTTTTCCTTTAAAGTTTTCCAGAAATAACTCAGAATACTTCCAATTATACTTCATTAATCAGAACTTGGACACATGGCCATGCCTAATTTCAAAGGAAACCAGCAAATGAACTGGGCAGAAATACGCTCAGCTCAAAAATGGAACTCCCAGCAAGAAGAGCAGAATGGATATTGGGAGAAAATGCTCTGCTATACATCAAATATTACTTCCCTGGCTAAAAATTTTGGTCGGGCTGATAAATCTGAGTTTGGCCCTCTAATCTGAAGCTGAAGGGGAAGATTTGTTTCATATGGTTACTGAGCTGATGAGAGTCTGAAGGTTTGAAGGCCCCAGCACATGGAGAAATAATATGCAGATAGAACAAAGCCAACCAATAGGCAGAGAGAAACGAAGGTAAAAGAATGGGGAGCAGATTGAAAGAGATGCCAATTGATGGATGGAGTCCCCACTTCAAGCCATCCCTGTGTTTGGCCTCACCCCTGTATCTCTCCTTCTTAATGACCCAATAAGCCTCCTTTTGATTTAAAGTATTTCAACTTGGGTTTCCATCACTTGCCACAAAAGAGTGCTGGTTACTAAAGTTCTCTCTCATTTCAGAGGGCAGGGATCACCTGGATCAATCTTCCGGCAGAGATGGTTTTTTCCTAGCGCTAAGTCCCAGAAGGACTTTATTACCTCATTTCCTACTGAAAGACATCAAGTAACATAATTACACTCTTACATGGCCGTGCAGCTCTCTACAGTTTACGAAGTTCTTTTAACTTCATTAACTCATCTGAGTCTCTCAAGTTCTCTGGGATGTTGGTTTTGCTACTTCCAGTCTAAAGAGGAGAACAGTGAGGCTCTATGAGATTATCTGGTTCATCTATGTAACTGATCAGCAGCTGCCCCATTAGCTGTTCGAGCAGCACTTTGTATGCAAGCTCTGGAAAGGTGGAGAGAGCATGACTCTATCGTAGCTTGCAGGAGAACACATCTCATAGGGTAGAGGAGCTAAGAAAACCTAGGCCCCATACCTAATTCAGAGACAGACCTCAGAGCAGAGGACTAGAGCGTACACCTGACCATTGGATTGTCCCAGACATCTGTGGTCTGCATCAAGGCTCAGGCAGGTGCAGTCTTGCCACTGATTCATGACTCATGCCTGGAAGTTTGCAACAAGAGTCTCTGACAAGGGCTTGTAACCCAGGCCTCCCATGCAGCTGGTTTAAGGGACAGGTCTTGTTGCCGGAATTGGTCTGAATAATTATGTCTCTGGATTTATGCAAAGGTTTCCCAGGTGGCGCTAGTGGTAAAGAACCCACCTACCAATGCAGGAGATGTAAGAGATCCAGGTTTGATCCCTGGGTCGGGAAGATCCCCTGAAGATGGGCATGGCAACCCACTCCAGTATTCTTGCTGGAGAATCCCGTTGACAGAGCAGCCTGGCGGGCTATGGTCCACAGGGCTGCGCAGAGTCAGACACGACTGAAGAGACTTCACACACAGCACACAGAGGTCAGTTTGCATTCTCATCCAGAGAGAAGGCACGTTGCCTTTGGTGGGGCGCCCATGTCCTTCACAAAAACATTTAAACCTTTGAGGAACCTGAGGTTCTGCCTTATGTAGCCTGAAAGAGACACTTTGCGTTGAGCAAAGGCTGATAGCAAGAGTTACTGACTCGATCAGGGTTACCAGTTGCAAGCAAAATAAATAGTCTTTAGCAAATATTTGTAAAAAGAATCTATCGGGAAGATATCGCAAAGTTTATAAAATCAGTGGAAAGCTGGAGGATCTGACTTTGAATATGGGCAGGAATCGAAGCAATTGCAGAAAGAAATGAAGAGGAGGCAGAACAGTCATCTTTCAATCTAGTTAGAAATGACCATCCCACGAATGGACACTGCTTCCGTGAGGCAGTTCTAAATATGCTTCGTGTTTACATCACCCACTCTTATAAATCAGATCACCAGGCAGCAGTCCTTACTTAGCCAAGTGCCCTAGCTGCCAGGGGGCTGGAAGCTGGGAAGCCGTTCCCTTCATCTCTCTAGGAGAGGGGCGAACTGGGCACCTCCCCAAACAGTGGTCCACTCTGCTTACTCATTGCTGCCTCCTTCATCGAAAAAGCCGTCCAGGTGGCTCCTGAGGGATATGGGTTATAAGATCTGAAGAGAGAAATTAAGGGGCTTCCCAGGTGACACCAGTGGTAAAGTGCCAACGCAGGAGATGCAAGAGACGCGGGTTTGATCGTCGGGTCTGCAAGACCCCCTGGAGGAGGGCATGACACCCCTCTCCAGTGTTCTCGTCTGGAGAATCCCATGGACAGAGGAGCCTGGTGGGCTACAGTCCATGGGGTCAAAAGGAGTTGGACACGGCTGAAGTGACTTAGCGTGCGCGCATGAGAGAAAATAAAGGGACAGACATTGACATGTTACCTGGTTTGCCCTAGCTCCCCAGCTCTTCAGAGCCAAACTCGGTGGGTTTATACGTGTCACAAGGCCACTGTGGCTACTCTCGCAGCTGTTGGCTGCAAGGCTGACCTTTAAGGTATACAGACAACTCTATTCTGCTCACGACCTTCACATGGAGAGCAGACACCTCAGCCTTGTGCTCAGACCTTTGTGATCCAAACCATCTTCCTCATCGTCTCTCACTTCCACCTCCATGGTCTGTTCTCCCACTCCTGAAGTGTTGACAGTCTTCAAACACCCTCCCTCCAACATGTGGTTCTAGTCTTCCCTCTTCCTCTTCCATCTGGGGAACCCCTGTACCATCCCCTCCACCAGTCTTGCAGTCTTTGTTTTGACTCACTCCTTGGTGGGCTGGAATGCTTACTGAGGTTGGCAGGATAATCCCCCGATCCCTCAAAAGATGTGCACATTTTAATTCCCAGAATTTGGGGATATATTACCCTACTTGGCAAAAGGGACTTTGCAGAGGTGATTAGAGTCAAGTCATTAGCATAGGAAGTGTATCCTGGATTATTCAGGTAAGTACAATCTAAACACAGAAATCTTTAGAAGCAGATAACCTATTGGCTGTGATCAGAGACAGATGTAACTATGGAAGCAGGTAAGAGAGAGGGCAGCATGAGAAGGACTTACCCACCCTTGTTGCTTTGAATATGAATCCAGGTTGTCACTAGAAGCTGGAAAAGGCAAGGAAAGGCATTGTCCACTAGAGCCTCTAGAAGGAACCTTGTTTTATTGATACCTTAGTTTTTGCTCATGAGACACCCATGTTGGACTTCTGACCTCTACAGCTATAAGATAATAAATTTCTGTTGTTTTAAACCATGAAACATGTAGTAATTTGTTACAGCATCAATAAAAAACTAATACACTTACTCAAGTAATTTTTCAGGAAGGGTATGAAGTGCATTTCTGAGACCTTGTATATCTGAGAATGTCTATCTATTGCCTAGCCCCTGAACAACAATTCAGCTGAGTTTAAAACTACTGGGTCAAACACAAAACAATCTATAGATTTAATGCAATAACATTAAAATGCCCATGATACTTTTCACAGAACTAGAACAAATAATCCTAAAATTTATATGGAACTACAAAAAACCCTAAATTGCTAAAGGAATCTTGAGAAAAAAAAGAACTAAACCAGAGGTATAACCTTTTTGAACTACCGTACGGCAAAACTACAGTAATCTAAACAGTATGGTGCTGGCACAAAAACAGACACGTAGATCAATGGAACGTAACAGACATCCCAGAAATAAACCCAGTGGAGACAAAATTATACAGTGGAGAAGAGACAGTCTCTTCAATAAATGGTGCTGGGAACACTGGACAGCTACATGTAAAACAATAAGTTAGAACATTCCCTGACACCATATACAAACAAACTCAAAATGGTTTAAAGACCTAAGTGTAAGACCTGAAATCATAAAACTTCTAGAAGAGAACATAGGTAAAACACTCTTTGACATAAATTTCAGCAATATTTTTTGATCTGTCTCCCAAGGCAAAAGCAATAGAAGCAAAAACAAGCAAATTAGACCTAGTTCAACTTATATGCTTTTGCACAGAAAAGAAAACCATTGACAAAATGAAAAAACAACCTATGGAATGGGAGAAAATATTAGTAAATAATGTGACTGATAAGGGATTAATATCCAAGATACATAAACAGTTCATATAACTCAATATAAAAAAATGTGATTAAAAAATTGATCAGAAGACCTGAATAGATATTTTTCCAACGATGGCATACAGATATCTAACAGACACATGAAAAGATACTCAACATCTTTAATTATAGAGAAATGCAAATCAAAACAACAACGAAATATAGCCTCACACCTGTCAGAATGGCTATCACCAAAAAGTCTACAAGTCACAAATTGGAGAGGATGTGGAGAAAAGAGAGCCATGATATACTGTTGGTGGGAATGTAAACTGGTGCAGCCACTATGGAAAACATTATGGAGATTCTTCAAACAACTAAAAACAGAACTACAGTTCTGCTCCTAGGTATATATTTAGAAAAAATGAGAACACAAATTGGAAAAGATACACGCACTCATAGCAGCACTAGGTACAATAGCCAAGACAGGAAAGCAGCCCAGGTGCCCATCAACTAATGAATGGATAAAGAAGATACGGTACAGACATAATAGAATATTAGTTACTAAAAAGAATGAAATTCTGCCATTTGTAGCAATGTGGATGAATATTATGCTTAGTAAAATACATCAAAGAATGACAAATATTATATGATATTACTTATATATGGAATCTAAAAAACAATACAAAGGAATGTATATGAAAAATAGAAACAGGCCCACAGATATAGAAAACAAACTTGTGGTTTCCAAAGGGGAGATGGAAGGCGGGGGACAAATTAGGGGCATGGGATTAACACATACAAAATACTGTGTATAAAATAGATAAGCAACAAGAATACGTATACTGTATAGTAGAGGGAATTATAGCCATTACCTTGCAATAACTTACAATGGAGTATAATTTGCAAAAATACTAAATCACTATGTGGTGGCGGTGGTTTAGTCTTTAAGTCCTGTCCGACTCGTGACCCCATGGACTGTAGCCCACCAGGCTCCTCTGTCCGTGGGATTTCCCAGGCAAGAATACTGGGGTGGGTTGCCATTTCCTTCTCAGGGATCTTTTCATGCCAGAGATCAAACCTGAGTCTCCTGCAATGCAGGCAGATACTTTACCGACTGAACCACAGGGAAGCTTGTATACACTTAAAACTAACATAATATCTAAAATCGACTATACTTAAATTTAAAACAATATTGGGCCATATTTTAAATGAAAAATCTGCAGATACTGTCTCATTGTTGTGCAGAAAAGAATTAATGGAGCAGACCTGAGACTCTTATTCTTAGAAAGGCCTGCTGGCTAGATTGACCCTTGGCTGGTGACTGGGAACTTGAATTTGGGAAGGGTTCCCATAGCTTCCAGAACTTGTAAGGGTGAATCATTGTGTCTAAATTGTACAGACCACGTGGTTGATGCTACATGTCTACTTTCCTTCTAGTTGTCTGGAATCTTGGTACATAGTAGGCAGAGGGAGCCTAGAGGACCAGCCCCCAGTAAAACCATCGGCTCTGAGTGTCTAGTGCGGGCACGTCCCAGGTGTTGCCACAGTCCTTTGCCTCGGAAGAAGCGTGTCCTGTGTGCCTCCACGAGGAGAGGCTCTCGAAAGTGTGTGCCTGGTTTCCCTGGCCTTCGTTCCACGCACGGCCCCCTGCCCCCTGTTGATTTGCTCTGTCTCCGCTCTGTGATGAATCAGTCATGAATGTAACTCTCTCTACCTAGAGTTCTACTGTGGTCCCCCCAGTGCATCCAACCGGGGGAGTGAGGGGACCCCCTGCATGATTGTCTAGTGGCATTTAGCGTTTCAGAGGAGAGATTTGAGACATATAACTCCATTTACTAGCTTATAGATAGCCTTTAAAATTTTTCTGTCTGGATATTTATAAAAAATTTTCCTTATCCTTGAAATTAAAAAAAAAAATCACAAAGTAGGTCTAGATATGCATCTCCTTTCATTACTTTTCTCTGGTGGCCAACGAAGCCTTTTTATCAAAAGATGCAATTCTTTAGGTTAGGGCAGTTTTCATCCAGGGCAGTAGCTAAGTATCACTGTCAAAATTAAGCTTCTTTTTTTCCCCCCTCAGAGTAGAGAGAAGTGGCACAAAGGGTGACTTCGTTGTCACCTACCATAGTTTGCTTTCTCTCTGGGGCAGGGAAACCCTTTCTGCTAAAGTCCCCTCCCGACACCACTGAGACCATTGTATATATTACCCAGGTAGGTGAGCACCAGGCTTTTGAGGACAAGGAAGATCATCAAGATTTGAGCTCCTCCTGACCGAGGTCACAGCCCCAGTTGTTGGTGCAGATGAATGTGGAAAGTGGAGAGCCATGTGTGGCCTGCGCCATGCAATAGCCAGAAAGGAGGGCTCAGGGTCACGTCCAAGTCAGGCTGATCCTCGTTCATCATCACCTGGCCCACTGCCCCGGTGTTATACAGTCTTTGCGTGGGCTGGGGACAGGGCCAAGGACGATGCTTGAGAATCCCCTCTGGCTACTGTGTGAGTCAGGTGTCTCCTGAGTTTTTGAGATGACCCACCAAAGCCAAGCCACTGACTCAGTGCTACCCTCCCTCCACTGGCCACAGCCAGGGATTTCCTGCAATAGCATTTCTGGGCTTCATGTGAACTAGGGACCAAACTGAGCTCCTCATTGCGGTGATGGACTAGTGCATGCTAGAGAAGCCTCAGTGGGGGAAAAGAGGACTCTGGACACTCTTATAGTTCTTTCTTTTTCTTTTTTAAAATTGGAGCACAGTTGATTAATATTAGTTTAGGTATACCACAAAGTAATTCAATATTTTTATAGATTGTATTCCAATCTATATTTAAATTTATATTTAATTTATCATTAAAGTTATCATGAAAATTTCCCTAATTATTATTCTTCTGTTTCCATTGCATAACAGACCATCCCCAAGACCCAGGGGCTTACAACACTCATGACTTATTATTGCCTACAATGCTGTGAATTAGTAACCTGAAGGATTCTTCTGTTGTAGTTTTCATCTCTAAACCTAGGTATGTACAAATGCTTTTTATTTTATTTGTTTTTTGACTGCAGTGCACGGCATTTGGGACCTTAGTTCCCTCCCCAGGGACTGACAGTGGAAGAAGAGTCTTAACCGCTGGACTGCCAGAGAAGTCCCTCAAAAGCGTTTTTAATCATCTGTTTGAGTGACTGGAATCATCTGAAACAGCTCACCTGGGGCCACAATAACCTCACTCAGACGCCTGCCAGTTGGTGGTGGTTGTTCTGCATGAGCCGCTCATGTTCCCATAGGCCTCAGTGGCCTGAGCTGCTTCATACACGATGGTCTCAGGGCCCACGAGTTACAGTGGAAGCTACGAGGCTTGAGCTCGGAAGGCACAGAATGTCACTTCGGCTGCATTCGGCTGGTCAAAGCAAATCACAAGGTCAACCTGGATTCAACAGGGAAACGGACTCCATCTCTTGACAGGAGCAGTGTCAAGGTCACATTTCAGAGGAGTATGGACACAGGGAGGCCAGACTCATTAGGGGCCATTTTTAATAATCTGTAACACTCTCTTTTGAGGATTTCTATGATCTGTAGAAGTACAATAGACCCTAGACCTTTCTCCCACAGTTCTTATCTTTGTAAAAATTTGAGTATAATTGCTTTAAAATGTTGCGTTAGTTTTTTCTGTACAACAAAGTAAATCAGCTTCTGTTTACATGTAGCCGCTCTTCTTGAGCCTCCCTCCCACCCCTCTAGGTCATCATAGAATTCACATCTTTTTACTGTGCTTCACTTCATTTTTATTTGCTTTCTCTGGGTTCTTGGAGAATGTATCAAGCACAAATTATATATATAATTTGCTCATTTGATTTTCTACAGTATCCAACCTGAGTTTTACGGACTTTGTAAGCTTTTTAATTTAGCAATTATGCTTTTCTTTTGAAAACAAGTTTGTATTATTTCAGACCAAGCCTTTTCATAGATGCAATGTCTTCCTGAAGGCAACTGAAAATGCATATTAGATTTTTATCTAAGCTTCCTTCTATTTCTTGCAGTAAGTCTAATTTGAAGGAGCAATTTTCTCTTAATTCCTCAGATGGAGTCTTTTTCTTTTGAACTATTGAATCTCTTCATATCTGATGAATTTTCTCTATTTGCTCATCCTAACAGATGGGGAAGCTAAGTTTTGTTTAGAATTGGGAGCTGAGATGAGTTTGATCAGAGATTGTGTGACTATTTGGTTAAATCTTTCAGTTCCGGATGAACTAAAAAGGAAGAAGATTAGATTTGCTATGTTTTTACCTTTCCAGGGTATAATCGCATGGGATTTGAGAGAAACAGCCAAAAACAGCCCCATGGCAACACGTCTTTTCTGATCTGCTGTGGCAGCCTGGAGCAAATCCGTAACAACTTGCACAATGGCCCTCGTGAGAGGCTGGTTTCCAGGGCGCACCCGCCTTGTTCGTTGAGCTGGCTGGGCCAGCTGTAGGCTGAGCAGGAGCTGTGGCCCCAGCTGACCTTCAGAGTTGCCAGCAGGACTGAGAAGTCAACTCCTCCCCTTCCCTTTTGTCTCTTTGAGGAGTTATCACACTAACTTCAGGGGGTCAGTGAAATACGCCCAGGGTCCTTATTCCTCAGGTGAGAGTTGGGGTTTCATATAGTGATTTCCACTCCAGCTAGCCTTTCCCCGTAGCACCCTTTCTCGTATAAATGTCTCAGAAGTCTGGCAAGTGCCAACCTTTGTCAGTATTCATCCCTCATGCAATTGTTCTCACTTTATATCCCTTTGGTCAATTAAGTGGGAATTTGGAAGATGGGAGGGAGGTTCACCCTCAGGTTCAGGTGACCCTGTTGCTCTACTTGGAGACAGGAAACAAGATTTTGATTTCAGATGTGGTAGAAAGTTAGATCTATAGCTCCCTCGTCTTCCCACTCAGTAAACATGGGACTCAAAGGGCCAAACCCTTGATGAAAAGTGGACAAGAAACAATTCACTCATTTGTTTGTCTTGGTCTGTGCCTTTAATTCCCACAGATGTAGCTTAGAGATGTATATATAGCGCAAATTACAGGGAAAAAAAATAGATTATCAATCCTCAATAAGTGATATTCAGGCAAGACAACAAAAAGTAAGAGTTACTGACCATTTCCATCAGGGTCTCAGGCACCTCCCACTCAACTTACCCAAAGTCATGCTCACTCCCTCCTTCTCCACAAATATTCTCTTCTTTTGTGTTCCCCATCTCTGTGAGCCTGTCATAATCAACCCATCACCCAAGTTATAAAACGAGAGTCTTTAAGTGAACCACAGTCCAATGTCCACAAGCCTTTGCTTGGGAAACAAACATGGCAAGATGAGCGTTGTTTGGGGAGTAGCTTAGAGGACAGGAATCAGCAAGAGGAGTTAGCACATAATCTTTTAAATTTTTATTATTTTTCTAACTATGAGTAATCCAAACAAAAAGAAATGTATATATTAAATCTTAAAAGTCAAGATCCCAGTTCCTCAGAGACAATTACTGTAATAGTATACATCCTTTCATACCCTTTAAATGTATATAATCTGTAGGCATATGTGTATTTATTTTAGACTTTTATACAGTTGTGAATATATTATATATTCCATCCAGTTTCTTGCTTTCTTCACTCCGTGTACATTGTGTCTTTTCCTATGATTTCTTTTTTTAATGTGTGCTTAGTATTACATTTTATAACTGTATCTTAATTCATTTACTATATCTCCTGACGGACATACAATATATCTCATATTTCCTACTTGTACAAGCAGCTGCAGTGAACCACTTTGGATGTGAATCTCTGCGTTTCAGTGAGCAAACCTGAAGAATAAATTTCTAGAAGTGGTGTGTCTGGGTCAATGGATATTCACATTTTAATCTTTGATGGATTCTGCCAATTTGACTTTAAAATATTCTCTCAATTTACCCCCTTCCCAACTGGGTATATATTTTTCTACCATTTTGCTAGCACTAAGCATAATCAATTTTTTAAAGTGTTTTGCCAATCTGATGGGTGAAAAAATATTTTTGTTATTTTCATCTGTATTTCTTTGAGCACCGTGTTTCTCTATTTCTCCTTAAGTGAATTATTGGCCCAAGTCTTCTGCACATTTAGTGTTGGGTTGTTTTTCTTTTTTATTGGGTTGTGAAAAGTTCTTTATCCATTAACACTATTAACCTTTACTATGTAATAAATGTTGAAAATGCTTTTACTTGATTTGTCATTTGTGCTTCAGTTTTATTTATGATGTCATTTGCCTTACAAAAATTTTAAATATTTATGTAGCTAAATCTTTTCTGCCATGATTTCTGGCTTTATTTTCATTTTACCACCTTGTTTTCAATGATGTTAATAATTTTACACTCAGTACTGTCCAACTCTTTGCAGCCCCGTGGACTGTAACCCGCCAGGCTAACCTGCCCATGGATTTTCTAGGCAAGAATACTGGAGTGGGTTGCCCTTTCCTCCTCCAGGGAATCTTCCCGACCCAGGGATCAAATTTGCGTCTTCTTGTGTCTCCTCCATAAGCAGGCAGATTCTTTACCACTAGCGCCATCTGGGAAGTCTCTGTTAATGATTTTACTCTCTAGTTAATCAGGAGTTCCTTGAGGGCAGAGGCTACCTCTTACTCATATCTGTGGATCTTGCTCCAGAAGTCACTACTCCTAGCCTTGGTTGTGATGAGTACTTAATAAACACATTTTAAAATGTTATCAAATTGACAGAGTTCAGTCGAGTTCAGTTCAATCGCTTAGTCATATCCGACTCTTTGTGACCTCATGGACTGCAGCAAGCCAGGCCTCCCTGTCCATCACCAACTCCTGGAGCTTACTCAAGCTCATGTCCATTGAGTCAGTGATGCCATCCAACTATCTCAACCTCTGTCGTCCCTTTCTCCTCCTGCCTTCAATCTTCCCCGGCATCAGGGTCTTTTCCAATGAGTCAGTTCTTTGCATTAGGTGGCCAAAGTATTGGAGTTTCAGCTTCAACATCAGTCCTTCCAATGAATATTCAGGATTGATTTCCTTTAGGAGGACAGGTTGGATCTCCCTGCAGTCCAAAGTACTCTCAAGAGTTTTCTCCAACACCACAGTTCAAAAGCATCAATTCTTTGGCACTCAGCTTTCTTCACAGTCCAACTCTCTCATCCATACATGACTACTGGAAAAACCATAGCCTTGACTAGAGGCACCTTTGTTGGCAAAGTAATGTCTCTGCTTTTTAACATGCTGTCTCCGTTGGTCATAGCTTTTCTTCCAAGGAGTAAGCGTCTTTTAATTTCATGGCTGCAGTCACCATCTGCAGTGATTTTGGAGCCCCCCAAAATAAAATCTGTCACTGTTTTCACTGTTTCCCCATCTATTTGCCATGAAGTGATAGGACCAGATGCCATGATATTAGTTTTCTGAATGTTGAGTTTTAAGCCAACATTTTCACTCTCCTCTTTCACTTTCTTTAGTTCTTCTTCATTTTGGCCATAAGGGTGGTGTCATCTGCATATCTGAGGTTGTTGATATTTCTCCCAGCAATCTTGATTCCAGCTTGTGCTTCATGCAGCCCAATATTTTGCATGATGTACTCTGCATATAAGTTAAATAAGCAGGGTGACAATATACAGCCTTGACATACTGCTTTCCTGACTTGGAACCAGTCTGTTGTTCCATGTCCAGTTCTAATTGTTGCTTCTTGACCTGCATACAGATTTCTCAAGAGAGAGGCCAGGTGGTCCAGTATTCCCATCTCTTTCAGAATTTTCCACAGTTTATTGTGATCCACACAGTCAAAGGATTTGGCATAGTCAATAAAGCACAAGTAGATGTTTTTCTGGGACTCGCTTGCTTTTTCCATAATCCGACAGATGTTGGCAATTTGATCACTGGTTTCTGTGCCTTTTCTGAATCCAGCTTGAACATCTGGAAGTTCATGGTTCATGTACTGTTGAAGCCTGAC
This sequence comes from Muntiacus reevesi, assembly GCF_963930625.1. NCBI lineage: Eukaryota > Metazoa > Chordata > Mammalia > Artiodactyla > Cervidae > Muntiacus > Muntiacus reevesi. Next base: position 58,166,034 of record NC_089265.1, on the reverse strand, counting down.
TTGGAGAATTTTGAGCATTACTTTACTAGCGTGTGAGATGGGTGCAATTGTGCAGTAGTTTGAGCATTCTTTGGCATTGCCTTTCTTAGGGACTGGAATGAAGACTGACCTTTTCCAGTTCTGTGGCCACTGTTGAGTTTTCCAGATTTTCTGGCATATTGAGTGCAGCACTTTCACAGCATCATCTTTTAGGATTTGAAATACCTCAACTTGAATTCCATCACCTCCACTAGCTTTGTTCATAGTGATGCTTTCTGAGACTCACTTGACTTTGAATTCCAGGATGTCTGGCTCTATGGGAGTTATCACACCATCATGATTATCTGGGACATGAAGATCTTTTTGTATAGTTCTTCTGTGTATTCTTGCCACCTCTTCTTAATATCTTCTGCTTCTGTTAGGTCCATATCATTTCTATCCTTTATCGAACCCATCTTTGCATGAAATATTCCCTTGGTATCTCTAAGTTTTTTGAAGAGATCTCTAGTCTTTCCCATTCTATTGTTTTCCTCTATTTCTTTGCATTGATCGCTGAGGCTTTCTTATCTCTCCTTGCTATTCTTTGGAACTCTGCATTCAAGTGGGAATATCTTTCCTTTTCTCCTTTGCCTTTCACTTCTCTTCTTTTCTCAGCTGTTTGTAAGGCCTCTTCAGACAGTCATTTTGCCTTTTTGCATTTCTTTTTCTTGGGGATGGTCTTGATCACTGCCTCCTGTACAATGTCGTGAACCTCTGTCCATAGTTCTTCAGGTACTCTATCAGATTTAATTCCTTGAATCTATTTCTCACTTTCACTGTATAGTCATAAGGGATTTGATTTAGGTCATACCTGAATGGTCTAGTGGTTTTCTCCACTTTCTTCAATTTAAGTCTGAATTCAGCAATAAGGAGATCATGACCTGAGCCACAGTCAGCTCCCTGTCTTGTTTTTGCTGACCCCATCTTTGGCTGCAAAGAATATAATCAATCTGATTTCAGTGTCGACCATCTGGTGATGTCCATGTGTAGAGTCTTCTCCTGTGTTGTTGAAAGACGGTGCTTGCTATGACCAGTGCGTTCTCTTGGCAGAAAGCTATTAGAACTTGCCCTGTTTCATTCTGTACTCCAAGGCCAAATTTCCCTGTTACTCCAGGTATTTCTTGACTTCCTACTTTTGCATTCCAGTCCCCTATAATGAAAAGGATGTCTTTTGGGGGTGTCAGTTCTAGAAGGTCTTGTAGGTCTTCATAGAACTGTTCAACTTCAGCTTCTTCAGCATTACTGGCTGAGTTGTAGACTTGGATTACTGTGATATTGAATGGTTTGCCTTGGAAACAAACAGAGATCATTCTGTTGTTTTTGAGATCACATCCAAGTACTGCATTTCAGACTCTTTTGTTGACCATGATGGCTACTCCATTTCTTCTAACGGATTCTTGCCCATAGTAGTAGATATAATGGTCATCTGAGTTAAATTCACCCACTCCAGTCCATTTTAGTTCACTGATTCCTAAAATGTCGATGTTCACTCTTGCCATCTCCTGTTTGACCACTTTCAATTTGCCTTGATTCATGGACCTAACATTCCAGGTTCCTATGCAATATTGCTCTTTACAGCATCGGACTTTACTTCCATCACCAATCACATCCACAGCTGGGTGTTGTTTTTGCTTTGGCTCCATCCCTTCATTCCTTCTGGAGTTATTTCTCCACTGATCTCCAGTAGCATATTGGGCACCTATCGACCTGGGGAGTTCATCTTTCAGTGTCCTATCTTTTTGCCTTTTTGACAGAGTTCAATGTGCTATAAAATAAATAAGCATAGAAAATTTAATTCTATGATTAAGGTTGAAGGAAAACCTTGAAGGTAAGTTAGCATCCAAACCAAAATGCATGGCAAGTTAGAAAGTGTAACTTCAATCAATATGTGGAATAAGATCAGGGTTAAACTAAGCTGTAATATAAAATTATTAAAAGGATCACAACAAATATAGTCTATATTTGTTTCATTTTTAAATCTGGTTTTGTCACCCAGTTATCTGCTCTCAGAATCAGAGTTTAATAAAGAGTCATAGTTTAATATAAAAATAGTCACAGCTTAATATAGAAAGTCAGAATTTAATATAAAAATAACAAAGTGGGGAGCTCAGATGATAATCTGGACTCCGTGTGAACCACACGCCTGACGAACAACTTTAACCGTGTTAACTACCCTCTGTCTGCCCCAGCTGGTGGTGGTTACGCTAACCGTGGGACACGCGGGGAAGAGTGCAAAAGGCGGCATCTTCAGTACAGGAACCACACACTTGAAGCTATAAGATGCTGTTGTCGTTTACATGGTTAAGGTTGCTTCATCCAAACCTGGGAAAGGATGTGACTTTGGGGAAATCCCCTGGCCTTGGTTTGGCTCTTTTATAAATAAAGGGGTCACAGCGAACTTGGCAGCTCCTTCTGAAATGGAAGTCCTGGGAGTCAATGAGTATCTTTTCTATAAAATGGTTTCCAGGGCCCTGTCTCCCCGGGATTCCCTTGTGATTCAATGATTCAATTGGAGGTGTGAAGGCAAACCTCATCATAGCTGTTACCAGCTGTTCTGTGCGGCTTCTCTGGGAGCCCCCAAGAGTGTCAGCACTGATGTCTGTATGAGTTAAATTAAATTCAAGGGGCTGGTGTGAAGCTGGAACAGGCCTTGATATTTTTATCTGTCTGCACCAGGTTCCTGCGGGTCCTATGGCTTCAGCTGAGAAAACATGAGAAGGGAATGGAGTGGAAGGGGCAGTCTTCTCTCTGTAATTTATGTATTGTTCATAATCATTTTATTATATAAATGATACCCTGGTCGCTTTCTAAAAAGACTCAAGATGATTCATTAATTCACTGGAATAATAAGTGGCCTGCGTCTGCTCCATGTCAGACCCAACACTGAGGGCTGGAGGAGATGGAAACAGATGAAAATAACTAATACTCTCTCCTCCACAGCATCATGGAGTCACTGTATATATAAGGGCTCCGAGGACACAGAGGAGGAGTGAGCAATTTCGTTAGTCCAGAGGTGAGCATGGCAGGGAAGAGAGAGAAGAAAGAGAGTGACAATTTCCTGAGTACCTTCTAGAAGGTACTATGTCATAATGGGGGCTTTTCTGGAGGCTCAGCAGTAAAGAATCTACCTGCAATGCAGTAGATGTGGGTTTGATCCTTGGGTCAGGAAGATCCCCTGGAGGAGCGCATGGGAACCCACTCAAATATTTTTGCCTGGAGAATCCCACGGACAGAGGAGTCTGGCGGGCTGCAGGCCATGGGGTTGCAGAGAGTCGGACACGACTGAAGGGACTAGGCGTATCATAATGACTAAGAACCTGTGCTTTTGAGACATAAAAGACTGGGTTCAACCTCTCGAAACCTCAGTTTCCTTATCTGTAAAATGGAATAATAGAACTTCCTTTGTTGGGTAGCTCAGAAGATTAAATGAAAAATGCTTTAAAAGCACCTGGAGCAATGTCCAACAAGTGACAAGCACGGAATACATGGTCACTCTTCTTATTTTTATTCTGTGACCAGTCACTAAGATGAGCTTTATCATCAAAGATTATACTGTGCTCAACCAACACAACATTGTAAAGCAATTATCCTCCAATTAAAAAATGTTTAAGAAAGATTACACTGCGCTAATTTTATAGATTAAACAAAAGTTCAGAGAGCTTATACAATTTTACCAAGATCACACAGCTTGGAAGGGAGAGAGGCAAAATTCTAATTAAATTCAAAGTCTACTTTCTTTCCACTGCTGTGATGCCTCTGAAGGAAGTTTTCACAGAAGACCTGATGTTTGAGTTGAATGTTAAAAATTGAAAAGAAGTTTCTTTGTGGAGTTTTGGGAGAGGGAGGAAATGCCAGGCGAGGGGAAAAGCATATTCTAAGGTACAGAAGCAATGATGTAGTGAGCTCTCTGGGGTCACAGTTGGGGGAGAAGCCTGTGAAGCTCCAGGTTTCTGAAGTTTTCTCCAGTAGAGGAGGATGTGATAGAAGCCATGAAGGTAGACCAGATGGAACACTCGGTGATTCTGTCTTGTTCTCTGCCTTCCCTGAAGTCAAACCCTCGCAGCAAATAGGAATCAGAATGACCCCTGTTCCATCTTCTGGGGACCTGGTCTGATGGCCCTCATGAGTGCCTTGTTCCCATTTGACCAATTCTATGTTAATGCTGGAGACTCTCTACATTCCTTTCTCCACTGTATCCTACTCCCAGACCCAAGAGGTGTTTATGTGTCAGAGGTATTTGGTTTTTAAATCAATAAAAGCAAGAATCAAGATAGAGAAGAAAATCTCTCCCATCTTGACCACAAACCACTTGTCAGGGCTTGCTTTATGGGCCACAGATTAGGTAAGACCTGGGTAGGACTAGATTTTAGTTTGGGAGGAGTTTCCTGTCTGATTGGGAAGACGGTCAAACTCATTATCACTGATAAGCTGACCATAAAATGGGGCAGAGTTTGGATCAGTGGCAAAACAAAAGGATGGTCTATAGAAGAGGGGTTTAGCACCCTCCCAATCTCTACTAGCCCCTTCCCATTCTTTGATGGGCTTTCAGTTTTTGTAAATTGCATTCAAACATTTTTTGTTAGGTAAAATCATCTCTGATGGTCAGAATTCTAAAATTACCCTCAAGGACCCTCACCCTTGCATCAGTCCCTCCCCTTTGAGTGTGAGTGGAATTGATAAATATCACCCCTGCAACTATATTATGTTATACGGCAAAAGAGATCTTATGCTGTGTGGTCCCGCATAATCTCCTGAGTTCATCAAGAGATCCCTTTAAAAGCAGAGCAGATTTTCCGGGTGGCCACAGAGGAGAGAAACAGTGAGCCCTGCCTGGAAGAAGGCAGACTGCTGTGTTGTGATCTCCTCAGGGAGAAAAGTGAGATCCAGGTGCTGACAGCAACCCCCAGATGACAGCCAGAGAGGAAACATAGGCCTCAGTCTTACAAGCTCAGAGAGTCGAAATCGGCCAAAACCCTGAATGTGCTCAGAAGTGGATTCTTCTCCTAGAGCCTCCAGGAAGGAGCGCAGCCTGGCTCACACCTGGATTTCAGCAGACCCTGAGCAGGGAACCCAACCACGCTCTGCTGGGACCTCTGACCTACAGAACTGTGAGCCCAGAAACGTGATTAGTCTGTGGCGATTTGTTATGCAGCAATAGGAAACCCAATACGGTGATTCTTATGCAAATATTAAAAGAATATATATCAAATACTTTAACTCATTAATGAGGGGCTCTGTAAGCTGCTACAAGTCCAAAGGAGAATTCACAGATTTGCACATGTAGGCAATTGTGAATTTTGAAATAGAAACAAAAGTAGTCATTAACCATAGAGCAATCACTATCACAATACTAGTAGACAAAATTCACTTACATCTCTGTCGACACTCTATAGGTGTCATGTGTTACTACTTGTTTTCTATAATTTATAAAGTCATAAGGGATCTCAGAAACAATGAAAGAGAAGAGAGCCTGAAATAAAGAGTACCTAGAAGTTGCTAGAAAGTATCCAGTCTTCGCTGCCCAGTGTAAAACACTTTCTCAGTTTTTCCTTGTAAGCAGTGTGGAAATGCATCTTCAGCCAGCCACCATTGCCACACTCTTCCCTCCCCACCGGCAAATCCCGTCTCAGAGATGGCAGAGGGACCACAAGCTGGGATTCACTGGGGCCAAGGGCTCAGCTCAGCCTTGACCGCTTACGAGGCATTTTGTATCTGTTAGCCGGCTTGTGATTCTGTCTTCTCACAAGACTCCTGTGGGTAAGGTGGGAATAGGGAAGAGTTACCTCATCATGTTGCTATGGAAACTGAGGCCCAGGGAGGATGTGGAAAGTGCGCAGGGTCCCTCAGGAAGTTAGTGACAGGTGTGAGGCCGGATCCGCTCCCTTCTAATTCAGGGCTGGTCTCCTCCTCCCCCACCTACCCTTATCCTCAGGTGGGTGTTTCTGTCCCCCAACCCCTGCCCTCCTTTGGGTTAGATCAGCCTCCCCTCCATACCGCAGGGCCTGCACCTGACCTGGGGATCGGCTATGGCCCCAGATGTCCCAAGTCCAGTCTGCAGACAGTCCCAGGCTCTGTGGAGCTTGCCTGATCCGGCACCCCCACCCTTGACCGCCTTGGTACCCTGAGCACAACTACTGCCCAGATTCTCTGCTTTTGATCCAGCAGCCTGACCTGACCAGCTCCAGCCCTGCTGCGCCAGGGCCCCTGCTCTGTCTCCCGGGCCGCCCACCCCGCCAATGCCCCTGTTGGCTTCCCACTGGCACGTGGGCTTGGGAAGTCGTCCGGGAGGCCAGGTGAGCCAGTCTGCCAGAACCTCTTCCCGCAGCCTCCTCCCGACCGGTGCCAGGTACTTGTGCTGGACAAGCCGCCAGCACCAGGTTGGGCAGCTGGGTGGTAAACTGGCCACCTGCTCGGCTCCCAGAGGATGGAGTTTTCATTTCGCTTTGCCTGTTGAATCCCGTTGCCAAGAAGTTCTGGAGAGAGGCTAGCCTGGCCTGTGCTGTTAGACAGAGTCACAGAGGCCCAGAGAGGAGCCGGGCTCTAGAGGGCTGTGCCCCTTGGCTGGGAGCCCGGGGGCCGGCGCTGGATCTGCCAGGTCTGCTGGGAGTTTAGCACCGACCAGCCCTAACGGTCTGCTCCTCGGGGGCCCCTGTGGGTGCAGATTACAGGGGAGCGGGATGCAGGTTGATGAGACTTTGGGAACTGCTGAAGCAGCAGAGCGGCTGCTGAGTCCCAGCTCCGGGACTGAATACCGGCTCTGCTGGGTGACATCGGTACCACTTTTCTCACTCCCCTTCTCTGCCCCTGTGCCTCGCTCTCTGACCCCTAGACGAGGCACATGTTTCTCCGATGTGCAACGATGTTCTTCAACACGGAGCCTTCCCTTGGCTCCTGCTGCCGAGCTGCCGTTTCTGACTCCTGCTTGTTTCAAGATTCAGGCCAAGCTCCATGAAGATCTCTGCACCCTTCTTCCCTGCAGTGGAATTCACCTACCTCTGCACACCTTCACTCTCTTTGCAGCCCCGGGATACCTGCTTCCTTCCACTATTCACCTGTCCAAATGCCCTTCAGCTTGTGAGCCTCTCAGAGGTGACAGCTGAGCCCTATTCACCTCCACACCTGCACACTTGTACAAGATCAGCATATGCTAAATGTTTGCTGAATATGGGTTACAGTTAGAAAACAAAAAGGGACAAATATTTTCAGTGATATTTTACTAAGGTTTTAGAAAGCATCAGTTTAGATCAGTCGCTCAGTCGTGTCCAACTGTTTGCAACCCCATGAATTGCAGCACGCCAGGCCCCCCTGTCCATCACCAACTCCTGGAGTTTACTCAAACTCATGTCCATTGAGTCAATGATGCCATCCAGCCATCTCATCCTCTGTCGTCCCCTTCTCCTCCTGCCCCCAATCCCTCCCAGCATCAGGGTCTTTTCCAGTGAGTCAACTCTTCACATGAGGTGGCCAAAGTATATGTAATTATGGAGTACCATGTGGAAATAATACAATTAAAGTTAGAAATTAAGCTTGGTTAAAATATCATAATATACAAATGATCTTAAAGGCTATTTAACAAGTTACTTACCTTAATAAAATGAACCTCATTTTAAATGTTTTTAAATGCATTCTGATTTTTGAAATTGCAATAATCTTCTTAAAGGTCCAGATGTCTTGGGCAACTTTTGAGCATAAATATTCTTGAAATGTGTTAAACATTTTTTTTTCTCAGACAGAAAGAAGGAAAGAGAACAAAAAAAAAGAATGGATGGAAGGAGGGGAAGAAGGAAGGAGGAGGAGAAGGGGAGAAGGAAAGTAGGAAAAGGTTGTCAGAGACAGCCCTTTAATTTCTTTTGATTAGTTCATCATACTCATTACACCATTAGGGAAAATGATGTCATCTCTTTGGGTCTTATCTCCTCCCTCAAAAGCTCAAGCTCGGTACTATAGGGAGAGAAGTGCTTGGTGTTGGCAGAGGGTTGTGGTATTATCTTCAGTTCCCTGGGCCCTGCAGTGGAGGGAAGCTTTCTCTGTTAAGGAGCACCATCAATTTATCAGCAATGAGCGAAATCTAGGACAAAGAGCATGTCCTCGAAGGGCTTTTGATATGAGGTTGGTCTGAAGTCAGGAAGCCTCTGGGTACTGACATTTAAAACCATGCGTCTTCCTTCTCTGAGCCTCAGTTTCCAAAATGAAGGAATTGGACCCATGAGTCTAAATTCACTTCCCACTTCCACAACCGGTGAGCCCACCTCTGGAAGGCTGATGATGGAAAAGCAAAATCAGGTCAGGGCCAGAGAAATTTCCAGGGCCCAGGCTTTACAGGACACATCTCCCCATTTCTCACAAGTCTCCCAGATCTGCAGATAGTTCAGCCAGCTGTTGGGACCTCCAATTATCCTCTCCTCATTTTGGATCCTTTTCATTCTTTTTGGCCTGGAAATCATTCAGCTCATCTTGGATCCCTCGGCATTTCTTCATATGTCAAAACAGCTGTTAGAAAGTGAGGTGGTGGAATCTAAGCAGCTGGGAAAGAGTTGTCTGTTTAATGTTGGAGATTTGAGAAATGCACACACTTCGTTAGGGTTATATTAAAGCATATCCGCAGGTCTTTTTTATCATTGTAATTACAGAGTAGCTTAGCAGTTTCTCTGAAGCGAAGGGTGGGAATGTTGGCCAGAGGTCCTGAATTCATGCTGTAGCATAGTTGGAAAAGTACAGGGTACTTCTGCATGAGAACACAGACGTTCACACTGACAGCCGAAGAGCCAGGATTAATGGACCCGAACCTTGGGAATGGTCATGGGTGCCACCCCTTCTCGCCGTATCCACAACCCTGAGCTGGGATGCATCCCTCCAGTTTCTCACATGGGTTTCTGCTCATCTACACATCCCCTGTCCTGGGGATTAGGTTTTTGTGAGACAGTTTGGGTCAAGCATTCTAAACGGGACTGTGACAAATGGAGGGATGGTGAAGTGCAGGCCATGCTAAGGGGAGCGCTCACAAGATCAGCATCTGAATTAGTTTGGTGTGTACATATAAGCAGGACTCCTGAGGATTCAGGTGGGTTTTCTCTTTATTGGTGCCCAGGAGGCCAGGGGACCAAATACCTCAGAGGCTGGTGTTTGAGACCTGAAACTTCTCCAGTGGCAAAGGGAAACTGAGGCAGAGCTGTGACTTGCCTCAGGTCACACAAGTTGGAGGGAAGGTCAGGGTGGGAGCCTGGGGTCTGGCCTGGCTTGCTCCCCTCCTTGCCCCACCAGTCAGCCTCCGAGGACACCCTCTTCAAGCCTCAACAGACCAGAGCTGCCAGGACTGCAACATTCATGAACCAGGGGGAATCTGTCGTTATCCAAAGAGGCCTAGAATCATGGCCCTTTGGGAGGAGCTAAGTAATAAGGAAATTTCCTGGGCCAAGGAACAGACCAAGCAGATACTAGTCTGTGGGTGGGTGGGGATGCCGCCTGTCTTGGATCAAACACACATGTCATGAGAACTCTACAGGCCAGTGTTGGGCCAGGCAGAGGAGCAGGCTCTGGCCTGGGAGGGAGGGTCTGGGGTGCGAGGTGTGGGTGCCCTCGGCTTCTGCCCATTCAGTGTAAGTACCTACGCTCTGCTGAGGCTTTCACACGCTTGGTCTCATTATATACCAGGGCTGGGTGCTCCTTGCCCCATCCCCAGTTTTCTGTGGGCCCAGGGCGCAGATACGTGCGAGGAAGTACTCCTCAAAACCCCCCTCATCATATCCACGAGCCTCCCTGCCAGCTGGGGGTTGGCCATTTACTTTGAGATCAGGCAACCCAGAGAATGTAACCACATGCATTCTCAATGCAGCCAGAATTTGAACTCAGATCTGACTCTTGATCCTCGCCCTTTAACCCCAGCACTCTGCTCTCAAGGAGGAAGCACCAGAAGGCCAGGCCTCTTCCTACTGTCCTCTCTATCTCTGAGATGATGCAACAACATCCGTGACTCTTAGGACTAGAGGCTGAGAGGGTCAGACACCAGGTCAGAGCTGTCCCTGAGGACCGCGAGGCTGATGGGACTTTGGCTGCAGGGAGAAAACGCGTAGAGAAACCACTCAGGATCTGGGGCAGAAGCAAGGCCCTTTCTCCTCCCAGGCAGCATTGTCGAGGACGCTGAGCAAGGTGGAGCCGGAGTGGAGGAGGTCAGGTTGCCCTGTGCATATCCACAAACATTAGTGAGTCAGCCCAATTGTAAGTCAATGTGCTGCCGTGGTAGCTGTTATGAGCTGTAAGAAGGAATAGAGTGAGGCAGGACTCTGGGCATCCAGAGAAGTGGACAGAGGATTCTCTGCCCGGCTCCGCCCAGGGTTCCACGGTCTGACTCCACAACTTGCCGTCACCCTGACCCTCGGCCCCATGTGGGACCTCTCCTGGACTCATAACCCACAGACAACCTGGCTATTCCCTCACTCCCACCAGGGGTGGCAACTACCCAGACCTCCGTCCAGCACCACGAAGGAGGAAGAAACCTCTGCGAACGGGAACTAGAGGGGGGCCGCCAGGGGCAGTCCTGAAGGGGGCTGAGCAGAGACTGCTGGATCCCCCCTCCCAAAAGTTTGGGCTGCTTGTAGGAGCTGGGGACTCTCACATAATGCTGATGCGAGGAGGAAGACAGAGGGGCGTTAGAACTAGAACTAGCTCTGGGAGCCCAGGTGGCCACGTGGAGGGGGCTTCAGGTTGGCTTGATTCATCATCTTGAAGTTGATATCCGACATTCAAGGTTCTGGAGCCTGGAGATCACCGAAGTCCCAGGTCAGGCTCTTCTGAAAAGCCCCAGGGTCCTGCTGGGAGCCTGACTGCACCCTCTATCTGTGGCAGGAGTTGGGGCAGTGGATGCACGAAGGAGAGGTATGATTCACCAGGAATCCACAGTTGGTGGAGCAGCTCAGAGAAACCCCGTGAGACCAGGACTTGTGCCTCTGGAAATGGGGAGCTATGGTGCAGATGCGCTCAGCCAGGGAAGGGTTGTGCCCAAGCTGGACAAGAGTGTTACTGAGTATCTTTCTAAGTGGTTTCTCCTTTTGGGGGGGTACTTAATACTATACTTTTCACTTGTGACAGGTAAAGCCCTGGGCATAATTTGGAATGGAAAACTTGAGACTAAGGGAACCAGATTTCTCCACATAAGAGAGCACTGATAATTCCAGTGTACTGAGAGTGTGGAGAGGAGGGAAGGACTCAGAAAGGAGATGTGAGTCTCGTCCACATGGCAATGGATAGACACAAAGGAGAAAGACGGCTGGAAAGGGCCTCCCTCCGCGGGAATGATCAATGAACTTGAGCGCCAGTAATGTCTGGCAGCCAGTTTGAAGCTGTTTCTTGTTCTATGATGTCTCTTCAGCTTGTGCTAGCGGTGCTTTGGGGAATGAGAGAGATGCGGTACCTGGGGCTGGAGTAGTCCAAAGAGTGTGATGGAGACGTGGTGTGATCATTAACTTTACGTCCACTTGGGTGAGCCACAGATCTTGGATCAAACATGTTGCTGTGGAGGTTAGCAGCAGAGGTTAACATCTAAATCAATAGACTTTGACCGAAGGAGATTATGCTTCATGGTGTGGGTGGACCTCATCTAATCATTTGAAGACCTTAAGAAAAAGATGGACCTCCCCCAAGAGGCGAGGGAATTCTGCCAGCAGACTACCTCCTGATTTAAACTAGAACTCATCCCTAGATCTTCAACCTGCCAGCCTATCTCTGCAGACAGTGGACTGGCTAGTATCCACAATCACGTGACCCAGTTCCTTAAAATAAACTTCTCTCTACAGCACCCCCACTACACATATATGTACACATCCCATTGGTTTTATCTCTCCAGAGAACCCTGGCTATTATATATATATATATAGTAAACAGATAACCAGAGGGGGCCAAGTGGAAGCTAATATGGAAGTTTGAAGCCAGAGGTGGCAGGCAAAGACAAGCATATGTAAATCCCCTTCCCTGCACACAAAAATGGAGAAGGAAATGGCAACCCACTCCAGCATTCTTGCCTGGAGGATCCCAGGGGCAGAGGAGCCTGGGGGGCTGCCGTCTATGGGGTCACACAGAGTCAGACACGACTGAAGCGACTTAGCAGCAGCAGCAGCAGCACACAAAAATCTTGAGAAACATTCAGGAGGAGACTGAATTTCTTATCAAAGGCAAACTAACAGTACCCAAGGCAGGTTCAGCCAAGGGGGCAGCATGAGGGGACGGACACAAACCCTGCAGGCATCCTCGGCTAGAAGGGACTGGACCAGGGCAGGGGCCCCTTGTGCAGTCACTGGGAGGGTTACAGTGGTGGACTCCAGGCTGGCCTTCAGCAAGAATCCTCAGGACCCGCAGACCTGATCCCTGGGATTACTGTAGGCTCAGAGACACCAGCCAGCTCTGCTTAAATAAAACAGTTGAGGATGGTGCCACGGCTGTCACCACTGCCCCAGAAGGCCCCGTGTATCAAAGAACTGGGGAACAGACAGGGTGCCCAGCTGCAGGGAGACTGTGAGTTATCTGACCTTGTCATTGGCGGGCCAGAGGAACAGCAAGCTGGGCAGGGCTTCCTCCCTCCAGCTTCCGAAACTCACACAGGGGCACAGAATGCATGACACCCACTTCACACCCACAATTCTCACAAGAGGGTGAAGAACGTGGCCTTAAGGTGTCCAGATCCTCCAACTAGGAGCGGGTTGGAGGTTAAGCAACTCTCCAGGGCACTGTTCTGGGGCCATCGAGGCTCTGGGACTGAATACACAGGAGGTGAGGCCCACACAGACGGTGAGATTCAAGTCACATGGTACTCCAAGACCGGGCGAGTAAGCCAGGACTTACCACGCCTGCCTTCCTAGATGCAGGGCGCGACAGAACACAGCAGCTTGGAGCCAGAAACGTGTGGAAGATGGAGAGCTATAGAGGGAGACGGGGAATTTCACTCCAAATGCAGTTGAGATCATATCTTGGCTTTGTTCCCCACGAATGCATGAAATTCTAGCTCCCAGGACCCGGTTAACAAAGGCAGCGAGAGACGTTCCCCCAGAGGCCAGCCAGATGGAAAGCCCAACGGAATCTCACTTTGAAGTGTTCTGTGTTATCTGACTCATTTGCAAAAGAAATGAGCTTTATGGGATGTTCAAATGTTTCCAGACATAACCAGTTGCCCCCAAGCGAGAATAAAGCTATAGTCTCTCCTTCACCTGGTACGTGTGCAGGCTAGCGCCGATGTACACAGGCTGTTGGAATCAAAATACGTCTCCTCCTCAGCTCTGCAGGGGGTGGGTGGGAGGCGGAATCACAATAAAATCACCTCGGATCAAAATATGATGAATCTGCTTTTCCTCCACTTTGACAGCAGAATCAGAACGGCTGTATGGCTGGTCGAATGAATTGCACCCTCACTTGTCATTAGGATAATGCAAAATTAGTTGACTAGATATGCTGGGTCATACAGGCTTTAAAGCTCTGTGGTGTCTGGGGAAAAATACAGACAGGTTTGAATTCAAATCTCAGTTCTGCTGATTTCCAGGTGTCTGACCCTAGAGAAGTAGCTACTGGCCTCTGAACCTCAGTTTCCTTTCCTGTAAGATCAGCATTAAGATGCTGATGTCACAGTGAGGTTCGGAGGGTGTCAAGGGGATTCAGAAACCACAAAGGGCCACAACGCATCAATATCTCTCCGTCTGCGCACCTAGAGAGCCTATCGCCCAGGCCACTCTGCCTTCCCTGAATGTAAGGAGCAGGGTCCCTCTTGGCACCTTGGCTCATGCTGGGCCCCGTACTCTGAATGCCTTCTCCCGCCTGTCCTTGCCAACATCTGCTCTTATCCTTTTTTGGGTGGTGGAGGCAGAGTGGACCATTGCCCCTTCTGATCAGGGAGGTGGAAAATGGTGCGGAGGCTTGGTTCTGTCCAGTTCTCAGTAACTAGGCATCTCAGGGCACCCAGGCGATTAGAGCTGAAAGGGCCTCACAGCTCATCCAGTCCAAGTCCTCCCAGATGACGCAGGAGAGTGGGGGCCCGGAGAGGCCAATGTGTACACCCACCTGTGCCAGGCATCTCAGCAGGGCGGGTGGAGGAGACCCGAGGCATCCAGGCCACTGGCAGAGCCCAAACTGGCAAAGTTCTTGGGCCTCTTCTGTTCGCCTCATCGTATTAGTCAGGATTCTCCAAGAAACAGAACCAAAAGCTTCTCTCTTCCCTTGTTCAGTCGAGGTGGCACAGGCGCCTCTGTCACGCTTCCTCTAATTACTCGGCCACCCCTACTTCCTGGCCCGCGGCCCCTCAGGTGAGGCCCAGACGCAGCAGGTGTCGGGGGAATTGCGGTCTGGGGTGGCTGGTGCTGTGTGGGTGAGTGTTAGTGTTCTCTGGGCCTGGGGGCACTTGCTGGGTTTCACAGAGAGCCCCCGGCTGGGACCCTCCCATCACAATCTCCAGGACAGGGCCAAGTCCATCTCTGACTGGTAGCTTACATCTCCAGCTGACTCCGATTGTCTTCCATCCTGAGCCCTGTGCTATCCAGCGGTCCAACGGACTTCTTATTGGGCACATCAATCCTTTAAGGGGACTGTGGGGGCAAAGTCCTCATTAAGACGGCCCCAGGTTGTGTCCTCCATGTGACCTGCCGCAGGCCCATGAGGAAACATGTGCATCTTTGCCTCTTTCTGTTGGCAGAACTGAACTCATTTCTATGCAGTCCTCTTTCTGCTCCCTGAGGTGGGCAGGATTGGCCTCGGGGCTTTGCATCTTCCAGAAGTCAGTTGTTCCCAGTTCACTGCCCTAGGCTCGAGGGGACACATACGGAGATGAGGGGAGATATTCCTAGACTCCCAGGTGAGGGGAGGGTAAATACTTCGAAGAACTTTCTCAGAGAAATCTTCCCTCCCAGACTCTTCACTCTCAACCCTGTTATATAGTTGAGGTGGATGCTGGGCTAAGGCAGCAAAACTTGGTTCCCAGATGCTTCCTTTGCAAGGCCTGTAGCGGTGGGCTGGCTTCTCACTTCAGAATGTGGGGGTGTTTTTGTTTGGCCATGCCATGCAGCATGTGGGATCTTTAGTTCCTCAACCAGGTATCGAACCCCTGCATCCCTGCATTGGAAGTACAGAGTCTGAACCACTAGACCACCAGGTAAGTCCAGAATGTGGGAGGTTTATTCCCAGGCTTTGAGGCTTCAGTCAAACTGAGCGGGAGTCCCTCTTACAAAGGATTTATTTTAGCGATAAAATTCTAAAAAGGAAAAAATATGGAAATTAAAGTATATTACATACAAGGAAACAAGAAAAATGAAAATATTATATATTAAAGCTTAGAGTCAATATTGTCCTCAGAGAAATTTTTACAGTAATTTTTTTACAAAAATAATAAAAATTAGCCCCCTAAGCATTTAACTCAAGAAGTTCGAAAAAACACAACACAAATCTAAACAAAAACCTAGCAGACTGATTAATAAAACTAAGAACAGTCTAATTAGATCTCGGAAAGTCTAACAGGGTCTTCCCTGGTGGCTCAGTGGTGAAGAATCCGCTGGTCAATGCAGGAGACGTGGTTCAATCCCTGATCTGGGAAGGCCCCACACGCCATGGCGCAGCTAAGCCCATGGGCCCCAACTATTGAGCCCGGGAGTCAGGAGAGAAGCCACTGCAGTGAGAAGCCCGTGCGCCGCAACGAGAAAGTCAGCCCTGCTCACGCAATGAGAGAGTCGCCCCTGCTCACGCAACGGGAGAAAGCCCACACAGCCATGAAGACCAAGCACAGCCCAAAATAAATAAATACAACTGCTTTTTTTTTTTAAGTAATAAATTATACAACGGCAGCAAAATGTAATAAAGATGAACAGGGAAAAAACAAAAACGCAGCATCACAATGGAGAGGAGTGACAAAACCAGGAATACTGGTGAGATTTTACAGTGATGAGAGGATGCTATGTATATCTCTATGCTAAATATCTCTCAAACTTTAAATGGATAATCTTGTGATATTGGCAAGACTAACTAAAGGAAATTGGCAAAATTAACTAGAGAAAGAAAATGAGAAACTATGGAAGAAAACACAATTATTGAAGTACTATTACCAAATAAGGCTGAGTTCACACTGTTTTTTGAGCAAATTTCTCTAAATCTTCAAGAAACAAATAATTCCCATGCTATTTAAACAGTTCCAGGCCAAAGAAAAATATGGAAATCTTCCCAACTCTTTCTATAAACCCAGCATATCACCGAATCCCAGCTCAACAGAAATGTCACAATACAGAATGCTTCCATATAGGTTTTTTAAATCCCAAATAAAGAAACAGCAAATAAAATGCAAAAGTATATTAAAATAATAATATGCCAAGCCAAATGAAGTTTATTTCAAAAAGGCAAGAATGACTAGATTTAAATCTGTTGATATAATCTATTACACTAATAGGTCAAATGAGAAATACCACATGATTATCTTGAAAATGCAACAAAAGAACACAATGAATCTTTATTCCAAATTTTACATACTCATAGTAAATTTGGAATACAAAGATAATTCCTTAACTGAAATGAATATCTCCTACCAAGAGCCAACTTGACACCCAAAGTGAAATGCCTCACTGAAGGCAGGAAAAAGATGAGAATGCCTGTGATTACCACCCTAATTTAACTGAGGACAGCTGATTGATTCTTAAACAAAGAGTACGAATAGCACAAAGAAGGAATCAAAGATATTATTTGCATTTGATATAACTTTCTAGCTTAAAAATCCAAACCATCAACTAAAAAGCTATTCTAGAATGAATGAGACTATTCAGGAAAGTGGTCAGCTACCTCCTTTAAAAAAAAAAAAGAAAAGAGGGATTCCCTTGTGGCTCAGAGGGTAAAGCGTCTGCCTGCAATGCGGGAGACCTGGGTTTGATCCCTGGGTCGGGAAGATCCCCTGAAGAAGGAAATGGCAATCCACTCTGGTACTCTTGCCTGGAAAATTGCATGAAAGGAGAAGCCTGGTAGGCTACAGTCCATGGAGTCACAAAGAGTCGGACACGTCTGAGCAACTTCACTTCCACTTAAAAAAAAATTCATTTGCAATAAACACAAGGAAAAACCCAGAGGATAAAAAGAGCCCATTCACAATAGTAGCAAAAATATGAATGACCTAGAAATTATCATAATAAGAAATGTACAAGACTTACATGGCAAAAGAAACAATATTTTACTGGGAGATGCAAAGACAACTTCTTCAACCCCAGTCTATTGCCGCACAGGCTGAATAGTTCATGACTCCAATGTAATACACTGGAGATGATGTAATACAGCCTCCCTGGAGTTGTGCAGTGTGATAGTCTTTGGCATGTCATATTCCTGGGTAGAAGGTTTAGTAACATAAAGGTATCCATTTCTCCCAAATTTGTAAACTTAATAAAATACCAGTTGAAATCCAGTAGAATATTTGAGAACTTGGCAAAATGATTTTGAATCTCACAAATGTGCAAGGATAACCAAGAACATTTTGAAAATAAATAGTAGACAAGAAGACTGATATTACCAGGCACTAAAGCTTATTATAAACTTGCAATAAGGAAAACATGGAGACACTGGTTAAAAATAAAAACAAAAGCAACAAAACATTTGGTATATTCAGCTCAATGGAACAGAATGGAATCCATATATAGATACAAGTTTAGATGCAAATTTAGTATATGGTAAAGGTAAATTTTTGAACATGTATATTGGGTTTTCAGGGAAATGGACTACATTATAAGTGATGTCAGGACTGTTAGCTAGCCATTCTGAAAAAAAATCCTTTTTGAGAAAAATAGCATAGACCAAAAAAAATTTTCATTTGTTGACAAGGTCTAAATGGAAGACATGAAACGACAAGAAAATATGGCTGCATTATGTTTATTTTCCTTAGGTAGTTTAGGACTTTAAGACAATATCTTTATTTTTTTAGGGATGGACAAATCATCATTTTTGCTGCATGTTAAGAAAAAAAATCTATGAAACTCCTAAATATTCCTAATTTACAATTTTTCAAACAAGTGAAGCAAAAGTTCCACTGAAGCTCTCATGAAAGAGCAGTTTATAAGCAGAAACATAACTTTGTTTTAAAGGGTCATATAGAACTCATTGAAAAATTGGCTTCATTGAAGAATAATTTGCATAAAATAAAATTTAGTAATTTTACTTCTATAATGAGTTTAACTTTTAGAAATTCATACAGTTTTAAAGGTTACTTTCAACTTAACCATTACTCCCAAACAGTGACTATATTTCCTGTGCTATCCAGCACGTCCTTGAGCCCAGGACCTCCCACTTCCTCACTTTTATGTTGCCCCTCCCACTCCGCTGGCAACCACTAGTTTGTTCTCCATATCTGTGTTTCTGCTTCTTTTTTGTTATATTCACTAGTTTGTTGTATTTTTTAGACTCCATATATGTGGTATCATAAAGTATTTGCCTTTCTCTGACTTACCCCATTTACATAATGCCCTCCAAGTCCATCCAAGTTCAATGAGTTTTTAACTGAAATTTTATTGACATAATCATAAATTCACATGTAATTGTAAGAAATACTGCAGAGAGATCCCATGTACCCTTTTCCCAGTTTCCTCCAATGATAACATTTTTAATACTACAATTAATATCACAGACTGAATACTGATGTTGATAACATCCATGGTTCTTACACAAAATCGCCCAGTTTTACTCATGCTCATTTGTATGCATATGCTTAGTTCTATACAATATTATCCCAAGTGTAGATTGGTGTGTCCACCACCACAGTCAAGATCCTGGGCACTTCCATCACCTTCAAGTTGCCCTTTTATAACTACACCTATCCATCCCCATCCATGCACACACAATATAATAAATTTGGCAAATATATACAGTCATGCAATCATCTCTACCAGTATTCACATACGGTTGTGAGAGTTGAACTCTAAAGAAGGCTGAGCACCGAAGAATTGATGCTTTTGAGCTGTGGTGTTGAAGAAGACTCTTGAGAGTCCCTTGGACTGCTAGGTGGTCAAACCAGTCCATCCTAAAGGAGATCAACCCTAAATATTCATTGGAAGGACTGATGCCGAAGCTCTAATACTTTGGCCATCTGATACGAAGAACTGACTTGTTGGGAAAGACCTGATGCTGGGAAAGATCGAAGGCAGGAGAAGGGGATGACAGAGGATGAGCTAGTTTGATGGCATCACCAACTCAATGGATGTGAGTTTGAGCAAGCTCTCGGAGATGGTGAAGGATAGGGAAGCCTCGTGTGCTGCAGTCCATGGGGTCACAAAGAGTCGGACATGACTGAGTGACTGAACAACAAACCTACAGTTATGATAAAAAACATTTTCATCATCACCAAAGTTCTCTCATTCCTCTTTGCAGTCAGTTCCCTCCCCTCATTCCTCACCCTAGGCAACCACTGATCTGTTTTTTATTATAGTTTTACCTTTTCTAGAATAGCATATAAATGTAATCAACATCATGTTTTTTAAATGTATCCATGTTATTTCAGGTAGCTGTAGTTAATTCCTTTTATTGCTGAGCATTATATTCCTTTCCATTGAATGGATATATCTCATTACAGTTATTCCTTCATCAGTCAGTTGGGTTGTTTCCAGTTCTTTATTATGAACAAAGCTATGAATATTCAAGTCTTCATGTGAGTATGTTTTCATTTCTCTTGGGTGGATGCCTAAGAGTGTGATTTCTGGATCATATGGTAAGCATATGTTTCATTTTGGATAGTTTCTAAAGCTACAGCTTCAAATTCACTGATTTCTCCTTCTTCAAAGTCTAACCTGGTCTTAATAACATTCTGTGTGTTTTCATTTCAGACATTATATTTCTCATTTCTGGAAATTTCATTTGGATCTAAAACTTTAAAAGCTTCTATTTTTCTCCTCATCTTGGTCACATTTTCCCCTACTTTCTCAAATATATGGATCATAATAGCTATTTTAATGTTCTTTGCTAAATCCACCATCTCTATCACTTCTTGATGTTTTTTATAAAGACTGCTTTTCCATCTGGTTATAGAACATAATTTCAGACTGCTTTGCCTGCTTGGAAATTTTTTTACTGGATGCTGGACATGATCAATATCACATTGTTGGTTGCTGGATTTTGTTGTATTCCTTTAAATACCATTGAATTTTGTTCTGGAGCCCAAATTAGCTGGATCTTTTCAAGGCTTGAAGCACAGCCATTAGTCTAGGGTTAATTTGGCCTCCCTATTAAGAAACAGCCTTCTGAGGACCGTACCCGAAGGTCTTTCTACTCTTGTTGATGGGAACATAAAAAATTCCTAGTACCACTGAACTCCAGGAACACCTCTGCCTTTCCTTGTCTGAAAGCAGACATCTTTGCTTAGGACTTCAAATATAACATTAAAGGAAGAAATTGTAAAGGAAAAGAGTAGTGGGTTTGACAACAGAAAAATTTAAAGCCTCTCTTTGTTTTTCTCTTAAATTCACTTCAGTTCAGCTGCTGTTTCTCATTGATTTGCATGCCAGTTGATAGAGGGAGAACATCAAAGGGCCCTGGCTCTGGAGGCAGTTGCACCTGTCACTGAGCAACCAGAGGAGAAATTCTCCTCTCTGGGCCTCAGTCTTCTGCTATGGAAAAGAAGGGGCTAGACAAAGTGTTCCTGAGACACTTTCAGCCTCAACACCCTACACCATGGCCAAGTAGGACCAGTTTTTTGGTCATCTCTCTGCCTCTGTGATCATAGACTCTAGAGATCCCACCTCCACCTCAAAGCAGCCTCCTTATTCCTATTTCCCTTTTAAAATATAATTTAGTTTTTATTTGATTTATGGACTCAGTCCCAGTCACTGAACTTCATTTGGCTTGGACGGCTTATTGATTTTCAATAACAGTGGAGCAGAAGAATAAAGAGATGACAGCAGCACTTGGCTGCAGACCCAGGGCCCGCCGAGAGAGGCGGGAATTAATCATCTCCGGGGTGATCACTCAGGCTGTCCCTGGCAGGACAGCGACCCAAGATGCTCAGCCCTCCTGGGACGGCCCAACAAGCCACACTCAGATTGTCTGCCTCCGACAGCGTGAGCCCACCAGACTGCCCTGCCTGGGTTCTAATTCCAGCATCATCTGATGTAAGTCAGTCACCCACGCCGCTTCCTCACCTCTAAACAGAGGGCTTTGATAGAGTTCCCAAGGCTAGCTAAAGGGAAGCAGGACCTTTTGGATCAACAAGAAGGATGTTAGCATGCATAAAGGTGCCAAAATTAAATAAATGAATGCAAAGGTAGATGATCAAAGGTGAAGAGGATGCCAATGAGCCAAGTACGCACACTGATGTCAGTGTGGCTTTTCCCGGCTGCTTGCAGCAGCTGCAAACAGCAAGGCCGATCTATTTTTACTTCCCTAAAAAAATGTTCCAAGTTTTCTTTTGCCTCTGGATCTTTGCACATGCTGTTCTCTGCACCATGTTCCAGGTTTCCCTTTGCCTGGCCAAATCCTGCTTCTCTTTTAGGGCTACTGCCTCCTCTGGGAAGCCTTTCCTGATTCCCCTCACTCCACCCTTGGTTAGATGCCCCCATGTCATGCTCCCCTAGATTTCTGTGCTGATCCTGGAAGGATATTCATCACACTGTATTACAGCAATTACATCTACAATGTAATAGTTCTTTGTTACAGTAATAACTATGGTCTGTTTTCTTAACTGTACCTCCTACTTAACTCCCAGCTCTATGAGGTCAGGAACTATGCCTGCTTTGTTCATCTAGCATCCTGGTGTATTAAAGATGATAAATATTTGCTGGATAAATGAAGGATAACTGAAAAGAATGATTTTCAAAGTTACTCAGTGATGCAAAGGATATTTATTGACAATCAATTACATACTAACTTTGTGAGTAGGTGTTAAAACCATTAATTGCTTTAGTTTAATCCTCTCTACATCCTTTCCTTGTATGTGTGGTAAAACACTTAGAGAGTTGAGGCAACCAGCCCAAAGTCACACAGCCAGGATCTGACCAGGAATCTGAGTCTCCTAATTCCTAACTCCAGTTCTGCCCCTTTCTTACTAGAAGAGCTCAACTGGTCCCTTCCTTCTCTTCCAAAGACTCCATGGTTTTTTTCCTCTGTATGATGAGTGGGTTGAATCAGACCAGTGGTTCTTAATCTTTGAAAATTGATGAAAGCTCTGAACTTTAACCCCAGGGAGAGGCACATATGCACTGAAAAATTACACACAATTTCATGGGTTCAGAGACCCCCATAAAACCTAGCCACAGCCCAGAGCTCACCAATCATGGAGGCCTTGCCAGCTCTCATGGTCCCTGTGCAATCTATGATTCACCCCTGACATCAGTTTTACAAAGTGGCAAAATTCTCCCATTTGTTTTTCAACGTCTCAACCTCACTCCTCCTCCCCAACTTGTCTGGCAACGCTTCCTCCCCGCCGTGAGACCCCGCTAGCCCCCAGACCTCAGAGCCCCACCGGACCGTGGCCATCATGCCGAGTCCTGCTCCTGATTCATTCTCCGTGGTTTCTCTCTGGGTGAGACGTTGCACATCACAGCAGGACTCAGCTCCTGGCAGAAGAAATGGCCAGCTTCAATCCTTAACAAATAAAACCACTACCATCCAGTAATTCCCATGGTTCATGAAAAATGTGATTTCCTTGCTGCAGCAAATGTGGAGGGCGGGAGATGTAAAGACAGCCCCACTTTGGTCTATGGAAGAAACTGTAACAGTATAAATCAGTGAGATAGATAACCTTCTCCTCTATTCATTATCTGGGCAGGCCAGAGCTAATGTGTTTGTTTGGTTTTTTTTTTAAATCCTCTGTTATCAGCCACCCACCCATCCCCCTTAAGGATGCACTTGTCTGAAATCCAGCAGGAACGCTACAGCGAAGAAACAGAATTTTCAGTTTCTGAAGATATTACAGTTCTCTAGGATCTTAAATGTCAGGCCAAGAATTTTACCCCAGAGGCCAGTGAGTCTTACCTAGGGGCATCCAGGATGGTGCAGATCCCTGATGACGGTGCTGGGGAGGGTGATTTAACAAGAGAATCATGTTAGTAAGATCGTTCTGGTTGTGGATGAGGATTCATCAGAGGGACGGAGAAAAATGAGGGTTCAGCTTGGGGTTTGTAGGGAGAAGCCTGATTCAGTCAGGGAGAGGTCTCTTGTTTCTTATTATTCCTGCAATGAGAACAATAAGTTGGCATGATGCCAACTAAAACTATATAGATAGGACACTCCATCGCTCTGGAGTATTCAAGGAAATGGTGGGATCTGTTGGTGGAGTTTCTTGAAAGTCCTTTGCCCTTCTCCATGTCTTCTAACTCCTGTGTAGAAAGCAGTTGGGAAGCTGATGCTACAGCTGCCTTTGTGCAACCACAAGGAAAAGGTCAAGACAACCACACAGACTTCAATTCTGAAATGCTGGAGTTGCTGAGTCAATGCCAAACACTGCCTGCTTCTGGACTCATTATTTCAGAAAAGTCCCTGTGGGGATGCTGGGAGCATCAAATGGAGAAGTTGCGTAGACAGGTGGATGGATATGTCTGGAGCTCTGGAGATTCGTGGGCACATACTTAGGGGTGATAGAAGCTGTGGGGGTGGTTTGATGACTCAGGAGGAGATAGATGATAGATAGATCGATACACAGACACATGAGAGGTGGTCCTGGAGAACATCAATCGTCAATGACTAGGCTGAAAGAAAGGTAACTGCAGATGCAGAGAACTGCTAGAAAGGGGACACCTGGAAACTGTGGGATCCTGGGGACGAGAGGAGGACAGGAACTCTGAAGTGGCTAGGAGTATACGTGAGAGGGGGCCAGTGGTCCACCCCAGAGAAGAGGACTTGGTGGTGATCCTGACGGGAGCTGAAGCGACAGGACACCCTGATGAACCCCTGACGAAACGTCAGTGCCAGTCTGCCAGAGGACCCCACTGCGCCCCAACACCCCTCCGTAGGACCATGGCCACCCCATAGCCTTGGAGCTCCCAGGAATCCACAGAGAGAGGCCAATGGAAAGAGAGCGCTTCGTTCCCGGACACCTTGACCAGGAGCTATTTTGGATATGATAACTACACACATGTTTTCTCCCTGCTCCCAGTCTGTATTCAGATGTGCATGTTGGTCTTGTTGGATTCGATTCTTTGCTTAAAAGGGACATAACTGGGTGCTCAGCCTTCACTCTGCCATATGCTCTGTGGGCCTCAAGCAATTTATTCAACAAGCTGAAGGTAAAGTAGAGGCTAGAGCCCAGGTCTTGTGATTCCAAATCTCCCCAGGCCTCAAAACCCACGCCTGAAACATTTCCTAGGTCAGGCATTTAACAAAAGCATTGGAGGTTGGCATGCTGCCAATGTTTTGCTGGCTTGGGATGGGTACCAGGTTATTTTTTGCAAATTGGGTACTCCATCATGTAGAAAAACATGTCTTTTTAGGGGGTAAAACATCTGGAGTTATATAGCATGAAAAGAAACTAAAGGCCAGGTTACACACTCAACACACAACTCTCAGGTTTTAATGATGCTCAAAGATTCAGAATGTGCAGTTGCTCTGACAGTCAATGTTTCCCTGGGGGGCCGCCATTTATTTTTTTCTGTCTTGTTTAACCTAGTAGGCTTCCTAGGGAAGGATGTATCTCCAAGAGCTTGAACCAACTCCATAGGAAAGCCCCAGATCTCGCAGATTCTAAGTTACAAAAATATGCTTCTAAAAATAGAATTTGCTGGCAAGAACACAGGTCTTGGCCCACTCCACCCAGCCCCACAGGCAGCCTCTGTCTTGATGTCAGGTCTGCAGATCACTGGAAAGAGCAGCCCATATTGAAGAATGTTTGGGGACTTCTGCTTAAGGGTGTAACAGCAGTCAGGAAGTCCAGCGACGAGCAGAAAACCGGACACAGAACAGGGACAGAACAAAGGGGAGCTTTACAAGGCTCAGAAAGCTTGGGCAGAGTTTGCCCAGAGACTTGCAAAGTGCTGGTCTTGGAGTTGGAAACACAAACTCCAGTTCCAGTTCACCATTGATTGTCTGGGTGAGCTGAAAGCCTCTTCCCCTCTCTGAGATTCCGTTTTCACATCTATAGGCTAAGGATGATAAATTCCAAAGCCCTACGTGCTTCCAGGGCTGCTGTTGAAAGCTGTACAGATGTGAGAAAGAGCCGGTCCTCTGGTGACAGGGCTCTGGCTAGGCACGTCCAGACAGACTTGGGGGCTCCGTGGGCAGCTATAGAAGGCTCTTCTGAGCAGAAGCACGCTTCTTCCTGTGGAAAGGACTCTTTTTATTGAGGCCGTTCCATTTAAGCAAGCGCTCATGAAGGTTGTGTTGGGTTACTTCTCAGTGCCCGGGGGTAACTGGGAACCAGAGCACCCCACCACCACCACCCCATCTCATCACCACAGGAGTAAGCCTCAGAAACCCAAGTGCGGAAAAGAGACACCTGACTTTCTTTGGTTGCAGGAACTAGAAGGGACTAGAATTGATGGCCTATGTTTGATATGATTAAATATGCAGAAAAGAGATGTGGGTGGGGGGGCTTGTGTCCAAGTAGAGAATTGGCCTCGGCTTCAGTCATCCAGTCGTTATCTCTCATGCTTCTATGTGCAGGGGACAAACCTGTCCTTTGTGTTTAGAAAACATCTTGTGCCTTGAGGATTTCCGAACCTTGCGGGTGTGTACCTTTTTGTGCAGAGGGTGCATCTGTGGGGTGTGCATCACATGTATATGCGTGTGCTACACGGGTGTGTATGTGTATGCATATGCGTTTGTGCGTATGTGTGTTTGTATCCATGCACCTGTGTGCACTCACATGTCTGTGTGTGTGCACACGTGTGCATATATATTCGCCCTGTCTCGTGAGGAAGGAGGTTTGCTCAGTCGCACCAGGGCCAGGGGATGGTTTAATCAGCCCCGGGCTTTCTTGTCCTAAACGCTGAGCTACGGTAATGGCAAAGCCTTTCCAAACCTGAAATGCAGATAGTCCATTTTCAGGTTTTACCATGATCCGGTGGTTCCTGAAATGGCTAACGGCTAACGGCGCAGAGAGGCAGCATCTGCACCCAGCAGGGTCAGTCTGGCTGTGGGGGTAGTGGCCCGGGGGTGATTTAGGATAGCTATTTGGAAACAGCTACCATTTTCCAATAATGCTTGAGAAATTGCCTCTCCTGAGAAATTTCAAGAGGGCCCAGGAACAGTGATGGAGGAGGCTGGGGCGGAATGCAGATTCCTCCTGCCTGAGCAGCGTGGCTGTGGGCGTCCAGGAAACCTAGCATTCCGGATGCCTCCAGGCAAACCAGCCGCATCGATCCTGCGGCTGCCCACCCCAACCTGTGCAAGTGCGCCTCTCCCTGCCCCTCCCCCGGGCCACCCCCCACTACATCCATCTGATGAAATTAGTACTTGAAATACAATAAAGTGATTAGTTCACTTGACTGTGACAAACATATTTAATCTTGACCGATCAATAGTGTCAGAAAACCAGCACCATTAGTTAAATTATCCCCTGGACTCAAAGAAGCAAACAGCCTAATTGAAGAAGGCAAACTCCCGAGGCCTCCTTTTCAGCCCAGGCACTAACCACCTTGTGGTTTTTGGAGGGCTCTGATTTGAATTTCATCTGTAACCTGCTTTCTTTCAGCCACTTCTGCCTTGGCCTCAGTTTCCCTATCCATCAGTACAGTGCAGAGAAGAAGAGGAAAAACTATGGAACTCGGCTCAGTTTAAATCAGCACCACCAACCAGCTGACTGTGGGCAGTGACCTAACTTCTCTGGGCCTCCATTTCTTCATCTGCAAAATGGAGGTATTGGTACTGGTATCTGGTCCTCAGGAGGGGCAGGTGAAGGAGGCTTGGCCTGGATTCTCCTCGAGGCCCTAAGGGCCACAATTTGACCACTTCAGCTCCTTCCCTCTCTCAGCCTCAATCTCTCCATCTGTAAATGAAGAGGTGAGATGAGTCGATTGGAAAGGCTCCTGCAGTCCTGCTGTCCCATGAGCCTCAGAACTTAACATCCTTGTTGATGTACATGGGAGTTACTAAAAGTGAGCCAGGGCCAGGAAGGCTAAGTGATCTCAAAGCCCAAGGGAGGATGCCTTTCATATAAAGTAACTAATGGTTGTGGACATGGAAGGATGGGGAGTAGGGAACCATACTTTCTCCGTGTGAAAGAAAATCAATTTCATTTCATTTTGGCCCAAGAACTCTCAAATGCCTGATATCCACAATGGGTCTGCTGGTAGAGGAGAAGGAAGTATCTCACTCACTCACTCACTCATTCGTTCATCCCACGTTTGTGAAGCATCACTATGGCAAACCTTGTATTGGGAGCGAGAGACACAGGGAAGGCCAGTGAGTTGTGTCTGACTCTTTGCAACCCCATGGACTGTGGTCCACCAAGCTCCTCTGTACACCAAGGAGATTTTCCACGGACAATGGCAAATGTCCTCATCTTTTGTTCTTTGTCCTCTGTATCCAGTGACTCACAGACACATGAACAACCCTTCTAGCAGTATGTTATATTAGTTTCCAATGACTGCTATCACAAGTCACAACAAACTTTGTGACTTAAAGCAATACAAATACATTATCTTACAGTTCTGAGGTCAGAAGCCCAACATGGGTCTCAATGAACTAAAATCAAAGTATTAGGAGGACTGTGGTTCTTCCTGGAGGTGGTGGGGGAGAATTCAATTATCTGCCTTTTCCAGGTTCTAGAGGCTGCCTGCATTCCTTCCTTGATGGCCCCACATCACTTGACCTCTGCATCCATTGTCACATCCCTTTTCAGTCTTTCACACTTCTGCCTCCTTCTTACAAAACCTATGAGTAATTGTCTCATGCATCCAACCTGGGCTGGTGATCTGTTTCACCCTAGATAATATACATGTTTCGATACAAGTGCTTGGGCCTGGTGCACTGGGAAGACCCAGAGGGATCGGGTAGAGAGGGAGGTGGGAGAGGAGATCGGGATGGGGAATACATGTAACTCCATGGCTGATTCATGTCATGTATGACAAAAACTACTACAATATTGTAAAGTAATTAGCCTCCAACTAATAAAAATAAATGGGAAAAAAAAAAAAAAACCTATGAGTAATTGGAGCCACCTAGATAATCCAGTTAAAAATCCTTGATAATTTTTTTCCAGTAGTCATGCATGGATGTGAGAGTTGAACTATAAAGAAAGCTGAGCACTGAAGAATTGATGCTTTTAAACTGTGGTGTTGGAGAAGACTCTTGAGCGTCCTGTGGACTGCAAGGAGGTTCAACCAGTCCATCCTGAAGAAGATCAGTCCTGAGTGTTCATCGGAAGGACTGATGTTGAAGCTGAAACTCCAATACTTTGGCCACCTGATGCGAAGAGCTGACTCATTTGAAAAGACCCTGATGCTGGGAAAGATTGAAGGCAGGAGGAGAAGGGGATGACAGAGGATGAGATGGTTGGATGGTATCACTGACTCAATGGACATGAGTTTGAATAAACTCCGGGAGTTGGTGATGGACAGGGAGGCCTAGCATACTGTGGTCCATGGGGTCGCAAAGAGTTGGACACGACTGAGCGACTGAACTGAACTGAGATAATCCAGAATGCTTTCTCACTGCAATAGCCTTAACTTAATTACATCTGCAAAATCCCTTCTGCCACGTAAGGTAATACATGCGCAAATATCAGGGATTGAGACCTGAACCTCTCGTGGCAGGTGGGGGTGGGATGGGGTGTTGGTTGTCATTATTCTACCCACTACAAACATAAAAGTTCCAAGGCTGGAATTAAAAAAAGATTAGGAGTAACTTTTCTCAGGAAGACTTAACATTTCCATTTGAAGTGGTCCTTGGGAACCGTCTTATACTGTTAGTGGGAATATGGTCAGTGGGTAAATGATCCCCCTGCAATGTAGAAGATGCAGGAGACACAGATTCAGTCCCTGGGTCAGGAAGATCCCCTGGAGAAGGGAATGGCAACCCACTCTAGTGTTCTTGTCTGGAAAATCCCATGGACAGAGGAGCCTGGTGGGTCACAGTCCAAGGGGTTGCAAAGAGTCAGACACGACTGAAGCAACTGAGCACGTTAATAGAAATACCATATAATCCAGCAATTTCACTCTTGTGTAAATATCCAGGAAAAATAATGAACCCAAATGTTCATAGCAGCACTGTTTACAATAGCTAAGGAAGGCATGGAAACAATCCAAGTGCCAATCAACAGATGACTGACTTGAAAAGACATGGTACATATATAGTAGAGTGGAATATTTTCTGTGTGTGTACTCAGTCATGCTCAACTCTTTGCAACCCCACGGCTATAACCCATCAGGCTCCAGGCTCCTCTGTCCATGGGATTTTGCCAACAGGCATAATGGAGTGGGTTGCCCCTTCTCCGGGGGATCTTCCCAACCCAGGGATCAAACCCGCATCTTCTGTGTCTCCTGCTTTGGCAGGCAGGTTCTTTACCACTTGAGCCACCTGGGAATCCCCACAATGGAATATTACTCAGCCATAAAAAAGAATGAAATATTGCCACCTGCAGCAATATGGATGGACCAAGAGAATATTATACTTGTGAAATACGCGAGACAGAGAAAGACAAATACTATATGTTATTACTTGCATGTGTAATCTAAAGAATAATACAAATAAATGTATTTACAAAACAAAAACAGACTCACAGACATAGAAAACGAATTTATGTTTACTAACGGGGAGAGAGGTGGGGAAGAGACAAATTAGGAGCATGGGATTAACAAACTCTCATACATAAAATAGAAAAATAGCAAAGATTTAGTTTATAGCACTGGGAATCATATGCAATATATTGTATATAATAAGAATAGTGTTTAATAATCTATAACGGAATATAATATGCAAGAAAATCCCAAACTGAATCACTATGCTATGCACCTGAAACTTATACAATGTTATACATCAACTATACTTCAATTAAAAAAAAAAAAAGAAGTAGCCCCTGAAGCATGCATAGGATTCAGGACTCTGAGCAGGGCAAAGAATATTCCGGGTGATTAGAATACTAGCAGTGAAGGTCTGAGGTAGGAGATGGCCCCAGATATCTTGAGAACACCACGCTTGGAAATAAATGACTGAGACAGGAGCAAGGAAGGGAATTCCGCAGAGGCGGGAATAAAGGCCTCATACAGCTTGCTTCAGTGACAGGAAACCACAGAAAGACTTTAGACCCGGGAGCAGTCAGATCAGACTTGAATTTCATAAAGATTATTCTGGTAACAGGGTAGGGGACCCAGAGGAAGGGGAAACCGAGGTCAGACGCACCAGCAGGAAAGCTGCTATGGAGATTCGGATGAGGTGAAGAGTCCCGAATATGATGTTGGCCGGGACGGAGTGGATTGGGTGAAGGAAAAGAGAAAGCTTGAGTGACTCCCAGGACTCTGGCTTGGGTGACTGGGTGCAGGGCCGAGATGGGGCCCCTAACTAAGAGAGGCCTCTTCTCTCTAAGTCCTTTCTTCAGGGGGCCACAGCCTGGGTCTCGGGGGCGCTGTCGGCTGCTCTCACGCTGCCGTGCCCACGATGACTGGGGCAGGGCTGGCCGCTCCACGGCAGACCTGGCTAGTCTCCCCAGGCGGAGCGCAGCACCCAGGCTCAGCAGCCTCGGGACTGTCACACGCTTCAGATCAAGTGAGACCCACGCATCCTCGGCATACAGGTAGTCCACACTCTCTAGGGCTGATGTTCGCTGGAGGGAAATTCACCTGTTTACAGTTTCTCTGTGGGTCGGACTGAAGTTGATTTCCAATGAATCCGCTGTGTTGGGTGTGGTGTGTTATTAAGAGAGGAGAATATTCTGAACAATCCCCTCCTGGGGGAAGCCTGTGGTGAAAGGGACTCAGTCCCCAACGCTGCTCTGATTCCCCAGGCTGGTGGATTTGAGAGTTACATGAGTTAGATCCCTCCCTCCCAATCAGTTTCTTTCAGCAAGAAACAGGACACCAGAGTGGTTGAGATACAAGCTTTGGGCTCTGGCAGCCCTGGTTTCTAAGTTCCAGCTCAACCTCTCACCAGCCGTGGGACCTCAGCAGGTTGTTACAGGCTGGCCATCAAACTTACCCTCTTCGCAGAAACAGAAGGAAGTGCTAACACTTTGCCCTTTGCATCCTGGGGCCTCTCCGCACATCCCATAACCCTGAAGCTCCCTCTCTAATAGGGATCTACCTAGGGGAGGGGAAAGAGCAATTAACACCTCTCCATTCCCTGGGGACTGGTCCTGTCCCCTGCCAATTATTGCATCAGGACCCACCTGCTCTTGAAAAGGGTGACCAATTATCAGGAATAAGTGTGAAATAGAGACCGCTGTCTGGAGCCTCATTACCTACCTCTTCATCAGCCTGCAGGGCAGGGGGGCCCAGTCCTTGCTTCCCCTCCATTGTGGGGAGGATCCAAGAAAAGATGATGGATCTTTCTGAGTGTTTACCCAGCCGCAGGAAGGAAAGGGGCTCACTCAACACTATCACTGGAATTAGGCAGGGGCCTGTGGTTTTATTTTTAAAAATTACATATGCATACCTCTGGCAGATAATACATTTAGATGTCTGTATATCTCTATTTCCTCTAACTGTATTTTCCTCTCGGTTCCAATGAGGACCCAACATTTTCTCTTCCTCAAGCCTGGAGGAGCTGCTTGTGGCATTGTTTCTTTCTTAGTCTTTGTTTTCCAAAAACCTGAACTGATTAAGGAGTTCCTGCAAGGGAGGAAGGGAGAAAAGAGCTGGCCTGGGAGAAGGGAGATTCCCCAGTAGCCCAGTGAGGAGCCAGGAGTCAGACCCACTTCCCCGCAGTGCCAGAGGAGGTGACAGGCTTCAGAGGGGAATGGCTGAGCACCTCCAAAAGGGCTGAATTCTGCCTCCTCAGCATCCAGGCTCAGTGGCCACAGGGCAGCTTGCAGTGACCACGTGTGGGCCAGGAGAGGCAGCTTTGGCAGACTGGGCTAAAAGCTGCTCTTCCCTTCTTGAAGACATAGCTGTGGCAGACAGTACTCTAGGTGCTAGGTACAGAGCAATGAAGAAGACAGAAAAATTCTCCGCTCTTATAGTGCTTCATTTTTCAAAGATAAATATATGACTTAGTAAGAGCTGGTAATAAGTGCTGCCAGCAAGAACAAACAAAATAAAAAAACCACAAAAACCAAACTGGGTTCAGGCACAGAGAGTGATGGGGAAGGTCAAGAAAGATTTCTCTGAAGAGAGTAGGTTTGAGCTGACACCTGATGGAAAGAGAAAGTGCGTCATTTAAACTATACGTGAAGAGCATTCCAGACACAGCGGCAGTAAGTGCAAAGGCCCTGGGGTAGGCTAGCATGTTCTAGGAGCACTGAGATGGTTAGGCGGATAAGGAGGAGTCACAAACGTAAGGTTGGTAGGAGATGAGGTTGGACTGGGGGAGACAGAAGCTCCACTGTTCCAGGTCAGACAAATCTGTATGTCCACCCTGAGGCCTGCACCTTTCCATTTATAAGCTTGAATTTCCTCACCTTCAGCATGAGGCCGGGGACACCTTCCCTGGTGAGAATGACGACGGGGGCTGCTGTAATTCCCGTGTGTGTATCATTGTTTAATCTCAGCGCGTCTCCTCACCGTGCTCCCATTCCCGCACTGGGATTGGAGGCTGTTGCCACATCCACTCTGAGCCTGTGAGCGGGGCACCAGTGGGGTGGAGGGTTGAGCCTTTACCAGTAATTACCGCTCCCAGGAAGCCCTCTTGGCTCGACTCCACGCTCAGCATGGTGAGGAGGACAGCCACTTGTCAGAAGCTTCCCAGAGGGGCCACCCGGAAATGAGCCCAGCCCTGACGGGGAGCCGCGCTGAGCGGAGAAGGGCATGCAGGCCCTTTGTCATCAGGCAGCCGGAGCTGGAGGGATCGCTCCGGTTTAAATTAAGGATCTAATGAGATGAGGCCAAATTAGATGCAATTAAAAAGACACTTTAGAGCTGGCAGACGACCAAGAGAGGCAGTAATGACTTTCCTAGCGGAATCCCACAGACTGGGGGTTGGGGAGACCAGGGGGGCTTGCTTTTCTCCTCCTGGAAGCAGTCAGGGTCGGGGATGCGAGGAGAAAACGGGATCGGTCATTGGCAGCGCCAGTACCCAGAGGGGGCGGAGAGACCCTCAGATGCCTGCTCAGGTGTTCCCTGCAACGCTGCCTAGACTTACAGTTTCCAAACTGGAATTTGGGGAGCCCTGTAGGATCCAAAGAAAGGCTTTAGTAACTTCCCCAAGCATTGTCTAAATATATTCATTTCAATAATTAATTTATTTATAATAAAATTTATTTTAATTATTTTAAATATTGAAGTGAAAATGCTATGTAGAAAAGAAAAAAAGCTATGTAGGCGCCCAAATTTTAGCTCACGGGGACCACCAACATACTGCGCAGTGCAAGTCCCTGTTAACCTCAGGATGAAGCTTCTGGGGTCTGGGCCTCCCTGTGGATCCTAAGCAGATGCTCCGCTGCTTGGGAAGGCCGCTCACCGGCCTCACCTGCACTGTCCCCCTCCGGTAAAACAGGCCTGGACACGAGCTCACACGCCACGGTGTCCTGCAAGCCCGCTCCCAGGAGACTCAGGAGAGGCACTCGATTAAGTCTTTTCTTAGCTAAAGGCCTGCTCCTGACGCTGCAGAGAGGCTTAGTGCTGTCAGGGGAAGGGGTAAAAGTGCCAGAATCTTGATCCCATCATGTGGGGAGAATCCTTGAGTTCTCAGAGTAAGTTTGGCACTTCTTGTTCAACCTTCTTCAACGCCAATGGACCTCGCTTGGCAATGGAGGGTCCCACTATCATTATGCTTACAATTCTAGATAACACGTTTGGCAAGGAGTTGCACCCTAAAAGTTTGGACTTCACATGCAAAACAAAGTAAGTGTGACTGCTCGGAAAGTTTGAATGAAGAGCTGTCAGAGATGGGCACTGACTTCTCTGCATCAGACATGTCTGATGTCTCGTCAGAGATGAGGCACTGCACTTCATCTCTGCAGGCAGGAGATTTTCCTAAATGACAGCCCAGAACATCCGTCAAGGTACATTTGAAAAGTATTTTTTTTTTTTTTGCCAAACAATGAATATTTAAACTAGGAAACCTATTCATCATCTCCCTCCAAATGTAATACTCACAGTTTAAGGAATGAGAGTTGGGCTTAGGTATTATTAATAATTCAATCCTGAAATAAAATAATTGCCTATTATTCTTCTTAATGTTCCTGGATCAGTTTAATTAGAGAATGTTGTGAGCTTGAAAAGTAAAGTATTTTGAAAATATGTTACCATGTGCAACTGTTTTTTGGGCTGGATCAGGATTTTAATAATACAGCAAAACCAAATCTAAATACTGAAATAAATTGGATACTGATACTGACACTGGATTGCAACTCTTATTTATAATGCCCAACGTCAAATTGTTTAGGTTATTGAAGTAGCTTCATTATTCTCGTTGCTTGACTTGATAATAAGTAGCGCCTGTGCGTTTGAACTGAAACATACATGTATAAGTCACTCCTGTCAGCTTTATGTAATGGACTTCTACCAACAAATGTGTTTGAATATTAGTGCTGAAATGGTAGGAAACCACTGACTTACTCCAAGCCCATCGTGATAAAATCGGGAAACACACCCCAGAGATGCGGGCACAGAGGCTGTTCATTCAGAACCAGAGTCGGCAGTGGGCTGGCTTAGAAGCGGGATCCCCTGCCTCCAGCTGTAAGGCAGCCATCAGGATTCTGCCCCAGCTCCATCTCCTGCCTCCACCAGGTCCAGATCTCCCCCTCCCCCATCCTCCGCCCTCCACCCAGGGCTAGGCTGTGATTACGTTCCTTCCTTCAAAACCCTGGGGTGGATCAGAGCAGCAGGTTAGACTTCTTCTCCCTGGAGCCACTTTGTCAGTTCCACTGTGGAGCAATCTGGTGGCCCCACCCCGAACCCCACCCCAAACAAAGATGCTGAGTATGGAGCACAGAGGGCTCTAACCCTGGGGTGCCCGGGTTCACCTCCCCCTCTTCCTAGACCTACACTAGGTAAGGCAGTACTGCCTGCCAAGGAGGGATGTTGTGAGAATTTAGGAACCAATCTATGTAAGGCACATAGGAAGTAGTCAATAACTCTTAGCCTTTATTATCCTTTTTACAAGAAGAGATTGATGTAAGATGTCCTTTTTAGAGAAAGATTTGGCTGCTAAGGAACCCAGGAGGGAAAAAAACTGGCTTTAGAACATAAATTTAAAACACTTTGCCCTAGCCTTTGGAGTTTTCAGCCTTTTCCACCCCTCTTCATGTGCCTGCCCACCACAGCTGTCTCTCACTGCCCCCAAAGGGCCCTGCCCACTCGGGCCTCCATGCACGTGTGCGTGATGCTGCCTAGGCCTGAAGGAAGACTCCTGCTCCCCTCTCAGGGCCTACCCCTTATTTTATCTCTTCCCAGAAGCCTGCTATGTGATCCCCCCTAGCAGAGACCCCAGAATTCCTATAGAAATGTTATACAGGGCAGCACTGTATTTGGTGGGTGGGACTAAGGCAGGTGGATTGGGCAGGGGGATTAGGAGATGCCTAAAAGCTCTGCACAATTTGCTCACTGTCTTTCCTTAGATTGTGTGTTTATTTGGGTTGACTTTGTGGGGCTGATGGAGGTGACGGGGAGCTGAAGCATCTCACTCCATTACAATGAAGTTCTGCTTTTCCTGGGGGCTCTGAGCTCAGGCCTTGTCCTCTTCTTGTGGTGGATGGAGCTTGCGTCCGGGCTCCACATGGTCCTGCTTGTGTCCTTCCTGGCCTTCACTTTGGACTCTGGACCCGCCAGCCACAAGGCATGACTAGCTCAGAAGCCCCCTGAGAACAGCCACGGGAACATTGGCTGTTGAGTTCCGGAATATTGGAACTCATGCACTCCAACACCTTGGCTCATTTCACAGGTGAAACAACTGAGGCCCACAAAGGATCAGGGGCTTTGCCTGGACCACATACTAGGTGCTCAAAAACACCTTATGTTTGGAGCCAGGCAGAAGGGTGTGCTAGGAGACCACAAGTCAATAACAGTTGGACCAATAAGTCAAGCAGTAGACAGTGAAATAAAACTAACTCCAGAATGCATTGAACTAATCAATAACACCTGATTGCCAGTTACAAACTGCAAATACCAAATACTAATCGCCGGGCCCTCAAGCCGATAAACAATTGTCATCGAGTGCAGTGCTTTTCAAACTCGACCAAGCACCAGGGCCTGGAGGGCCTGTGTGAACCCACAAACCTGGGCCTCATCTCCAGAGTATCTGATTTCATAGCTCTGAGGAGAGGCCCAAGAACTTGCATTTCTAGTAAGTCCCTCTGCTCGCCACGCTCCTTGCGCTGAGAGGTGGGGAGAGCGCCTGACCTGGGGGGTCAGTGAACTGGATTCTAACTCTGGCCCAGCCTCTGCCTCCCTGTGAGACCTTGGCAAAGTACGTTCGCTCTGGGCCCCAGTCTCTTCATCTCGGGGATGAGGAGCTAGGCTTTGTCTCCAGGGTAATTTTCAGAGCTTCGCTTGTTTGCTACACACCCCAGTAACTGAATCCCTTCCCCATGGTAGGTTCTGTCCTAGGTGCTGGGGGTATAAAAGGTGTCCCTGAGACAAGGATTCATGTACAAGTGATTTAAGAAGGTGCTACGAAGAAAAGCAGTAAGGAAATGGGAAGTAGGAAACTGTGCAGAAGTGATTTCTTGCTAAGTCTCATGGAAAGTGGCTTCAGCCCAATCCCATAGGGTGCTTGGAAGTACAAGCCACATCTCAGGCTTGTCCTGTCCCAAGACTAGGGAGCTGGGCTCATTTCTGCACCTGCAAGTCATTAACCAAGGAGTGGCTGAATTCCCAGGCACTTCAGTCTGCCTGCCGTTGTGGGAAGTTTCCAGTAGCCTGGAGCAGGCTGCAGAGAGAGAGTCGCAGGTGTGGACCGCGGACAGCAGAACAGAGGAGGCGGGGCGGAGGGAGCACAGAACCAGCGGAAGGTGTCTGGGGAGCACGGGGTGGAGCCCCTCCACGGCCCACCCTCCACGCGCGCACGGGCCCTGTATTCCAGGAGCTCATGGGGGTGGGAGGAGGAATTTACTTGTCTAAAGGGCAGTTCATATTTACAGGTGACCTGGGGTCGTTAATTGTCTCCAGCTTTCTGAAGCTCACCTGCAAAATGAGGAGTTATAAGCCAGGAACTGAAGCGAGCAGGGAAGGCGGGCAGGCGCTGAGCCTGGAGCATCATCAAGCCTCATTTGCATCTCCCACTCCCCACCCCCAAATCGCGCTGCCGTCTGCCTTTTGCCCACAGGGTGGTTAAGACAACCCAGGAATCACAGGGCTCTGGCTCCCCACAGACTAATTGCAAGCCCGGGATATCAAATGGACTGATTTCCCCGGGGACATAGACATGTTTTCATAATTCTGACAGTCTCCTTTCATCTTACATCTCTAGCAGAGCTGGGATATTAATCAAGTCTTTTCCATTCTCTCACCTTTGGTTTGGGGGTAGAGGGGGCTGCTGGAATGGGAGAAGAACAGGGGAGTTAGGGTGCTAAGAAGGCTGTCTCTAGGTGACATAACTGAGAATCTGCAGACAGGGACTTTGTATTCTCAGCTAATCTGGACACCCAGTCCTAATAGTTGTGGAAAGCTTGCAGGCTATCAGAGCTAAGGGGCCGTTAGTTCCCAAGCCATGGCTTCCAAATGGTACTCCTCTAAGCCCAGCTTTGCCAGAAAGGACTGCCAAGTCCTCAGGAGGGGAGGGGCAAGCAACTCTGTCCACTCTCCAGAGCATGGCCTTCCAAACAGAAGCCGCCTGAGAAGTCATCTGTCACTGGAAAAGCTTGACCAGGTCAAGCCATTCCTGTGAGGCTGCAGAGCCCGATGGGCGCAGAGCCTGGCCTGGACCAGAGCTCCTGGCTCCGGTTTAACTCCCTTTCCTTTACTGTCCTTCCCCTCCTCCTCTCCCCCCAATCTGAAATTCAAAGCATTAGGCCTGAATAGACCTGGAGGTGATGCAGCGCAAACCTCTTCCTGCCGTCACATGCCTGGGCACTCTCCCATCCTCCTGCCTGCCTTGGGACTCACCCAGCCACGGCTGGCTCGTGGCCTCTTCTCTCGTGGAAGTCCATCTGGACTTCATACAGCTCTGTTAGAAAAGTCTTCCTCCTATCGGTCCCCAAACTGCCTGCCACTCAACTTTCTCACTTTGCCTCTGGGAACCCGCGGAGCACAGCTCTTCCCCTCTTCTGGAACCGAGCCCATTAGATGGCAGTGGTTCCGACAACCCTAATAGCACCTCAGTCCTCAGAGGAGATTTCTTCCCCATTCAACTGCTACCTTATGGACCCTTAATAACAGCCCCAGTTTTTCACGGCTGCACTATTCACACAGTATTTTTACTTTCCTTTTGCCTCTTGTTCCCATGAGAACCCTGTCCAATATGCACAGTAAGGATCCTATCAATCCATTTAGCAGCAGCAGGACTGGGATTCACGTAAGATCCCACAGCACAGCTGGACTCCAAAGCTTTCCATTTCCTTAGATGAACACTTGGGTGCTGGGTCTCTGTGGCTGTAGGGCCTTCGTTCCCTCATTTAGCAGGCATCCCTGTTGCTTCCTTCAGGGCCCATCCAACCTTGCAGGCCCCCTAATTGGGGTGACATTGAAGTGTGTGTCTGACTCCCGTGGCTGTGATATTTAAATCGTCTGAGGCCCTCGTGGGAAGCTGGGGAGTGGCTGCACAGCTCCGAGAACCCGGAATCTCAAGTCTGTGACTATCCATTCCCCTCCTCCTCAGCGTGGCTGCCTGCAGTCATGTGGACCCCAGTGGTTAAATTCCACATGCAGAGCCAGGGCTCTGATGTCTGACCTTCAAATATAGGGCAGCTCTGGCCGGCGGGAGGCAGCTGGGAGCCACTTACTCGTAATGCCAGCTGACTCATTTTTTTCATCCTCTCGGCCAATTGGTGGGTGAATTAATTAAGTAATGCAGCCAGAATGAGCAGCTATAGGCTTCACTTTGCCTGCCTAAGCATCCTCCTGTTTTTAACTCTGTTAGATGGATCAAGGGGGTGGGGATTTAGGTGAACTGGGTTTGACTCCTGGTTTAGCGATAGCAGCTTGATTGTATTGCTCTAGACAAGTCCCCTCTCTGACCC
The DNA here is from genome assembly GCF_963930625.1 of Muntiacus reevesi. Taxonomy (NCBI): domain Eukaryota; kingdom Metazoa; phylum Chordata; class Mammalia; order Artiodactyla; family Cervidae; genus Muntiacus; species Muntiacus reevesi. Next base: position 58,126,904 of record NC_089265.1, on the reverse strand, counting down.
GGACCTCAGTTTGCTGGTTTTTACAATGAAGGGATTGGACGCAAGGAGTTTAAGGAGGCACTTCTCAGGATGTCACTTTTCATAGCCTCATGCATGAATGAGCTTAGTAAATGGAAATGACAGATACAGAGATGATAACTGATGACCTGAGAGTTGCATCTGTCTCATGATGTGTTTTATTTAACAAATATACTGCTGTATGGGGATATATTTTTATTTTAATGTATTTCAGCGGGAAGTATTAGGTCAGCATAAAAATAATTGTGGTTTCAGATCATGAATTTTAAATCATTATAACTAGGCTCAAACACATTTTTATTAATCAAAACAGGAACCATTACAGTCAACATTTTTTGCCAATGAGAAATAAGTCTGTTTATTCCTGTAGCATAAAAAAAAAAAATCCATGTTTCAGGATTCAGTGAACTCTTGGAAAGCATTTTCTGCCTCCTGCTAGTTGTGAAAGCACTTTCCCTGCAAAAAGTTGTTGAGATGCTTGAAGAAGTGTTGGTCAGTTGGCGAGAGATTACGTGAATATGGCAGATGAGGCAAAGCTTCGTAGCTCAATTTGTTCAACTTTTGGAGCATTGGTTGTGCGATGTGCAGTTGGGCCTTGTCGTGAAGAACCAAGTCCTGTTGGTTGACCAGTACTGACTGCAGAGATTGCAGTTTTCTGTGCATCTCGTTGATTTGCTGAGCATACTTCTCAGATGTAATGGTTTCACCAGGATTCAGAAAGCTGTAATGGATCAGACCAGCAGCAGACCTCCAAACAGTGACTGTGACTTTCTTGGAAAAAGTTTGGCCTTAGGAAGTGCTTTGAAGCTTCTTCTCAGCCCATCCCCTGAGCTGGTCATTGCCAGTTATTCTATAAAATCCACTTTTCATTGAACATCACAAGCTGATAGAGAAATGGTTTGTTGTTCTTACATGAAATAAGACAACACTTCAAAACAATGATTTTTTATATTTTTGGTCAGCTCATGAGGCAGCCACTTATCAAAGTTTTCCACCTTTCCACCTTGCTCCAAATGCTGAACAACCATCGAGCGATCAACGTTGAGTTCTTCGGCAACTTCTTTTGTAGCTGTAAGATCAGCTTCGATGGCCCTCTCAGTTGGTCCTTGCAGCTTATGATGGCCAGCTACTGCACTCCTCGTCTTCAAGGCTCTCATCTCCTTTGCAAAACTTCTTGAACCACCACTATACTGTGCACTCATTAGCAGTTCCTGGGCCAAACTCATTGCTGATGTTGTGAGTTGTCTCCACTGCTTGATGACCCATTTTGACTTCAAATTTAAAAAATCACTCAAATTTGCTTTTTTGTCTAACATCATTTATGTAGGCTAAATATTTTTAAAAAACCAGTAATATAAGTCATTAGCAAAAAACATAAAGCGAGAAATGTGCATTAAAATGATGTATAACATAACCACATTTATTTAAGAATGTATTCCAATGTCAAATGGCAAAGTTGAATAATATAAAACCACAGTTACTTTGCACCAACTTAACACCTGTTTCAGTTTGGCCCAGCCCCCATCATTCCCTGTTTTCTTATGCCTGGTCCTCTTGGGGATCAGTCTGGCCTCTGCAACCATTTGAGTTTGTAGTCCCTGGTGCCAGTTGAATCATTTGCTATGCACAGGATAATAAGAGTGAAGAGAATAACAGCCACATTTGTTTTATGCTTCCAGTTTAACCAAACCATTTTCTATCCATTGAAGTATTTGGCTTGATGCTAGAGTCCGTATGCAATTTCATGGTCTCAATTTCCTTATTTTTCCATTCACAGAGAATTGTGGTGAGGATCAGCATGGTCATGTATGGTAGAGATTAAATTTATTATTCTAAAAGCCACTTGTCAGAATCAGTGCCTTTCAGAGATGAAAGCTAAATTCACCTTAGTAGATGATTGCTTTGTTTGGAAAAACACATCATTGGACCTTTGTTACCTAAAGTAAAGGCCCAGCGAGGACTTGGTTTTGGAGAGTGGGAGATGGTGGCGGAGGTTGTGATGGATGAATGAAAACAAAACCCTAATACATAATACACAATATACATAATACAGTAAAATTAGGTCATACTTGGGTAGAGTTTGTGAAGCTAACTGATTCCAGATTTCTTGAGATCTCAAAAGCAAGATTTTGAGGGGACCTTAAGATGTGGGAGAGAAGACACAAGAAAAGGCTTTTATCCCCAAGCAGGATAAACCTGAGCAGCATGGACCAAGGGAGACAGCATCAGTTAGTGACTCTCCAAAAAGTTACAGCTTCTTTGACGGTAATACTAATTTTTAAAAATTAACAATGTGAAATCAACAAATGTTAACCCACTAGAACGGGAGCCACCAAAGTACAGCCCATGGGTCAAATCCAGCCCACTGCGTATTTTCGTACTGAGCGCAAGCTAAATTTGGTTTTTATAGTTTTAAACAGTTGGAAAAATAAAAATGTGAAAATGATATAAAAATCAAATTTCAGTGTCTATAAATAAGGTTTGATGAGCTGTTGGCCGCTGATTGGCTTAGGTATTGCCTGCAGCGTCTTATGCCATACGGTGGCAGAGATGAGTACTTGTGACAGGATATGCGTGGCGCTCTCTAGCTTACAGTCACCTGGGTGAATGGGCGCAGAGCCCTTGAAGGAGGAATCATCACCGTGTAAACTCACTGTGGTGTTTGGGGATCATTCCTCCTAAAGAGCAACCTCCCTGTCAGGAAGGAAAACTAGGAAAAGAATTGGGGATTCAATTAGGTGTCGAACAAAGTGATTCATTGGATTAAATTAGATGCAACATGGTTGGTAGGGTGGAGTAGGGTAATGCTCATAGACTCAAATCAGATAAATAATTTAGGTAATGGGGATACTTGCACCTGGGGGGCCTCGGTTATGAATCCAGCTCCATCTGAACCACATGGACTCAGAATCCCCTGATGTCACGTGAAAAAGTACCTGAGAGGTATCACCCAGCATGAAGATGGCTCTGTCTCCCATGTCAGCCACACCTCTGAACAACCAGCAGTTCTTGCCCTCTGAGATGATGACGACAGCACGGCTGTGAATGAGTGACCAGGAACCTCAGCTCACTTAAAATGAGCGAGGTTTTCCCGGAGAGGTGACTTCAACTTTCTTGAGTTGAGAAAGCTGTTCCCTTAGTGAAGAGGGGTCTTTTTAACCCCTGGAAGGTGTAAATTAAATACAAAAACAACAAAGTCAGCAGAACCCATAATATTATTTATTAATACATGTGTGTTAAGTTCAGTAGTGGCCTGTACATATTTGCAGGCTTTGCAATATATATGAGAATTTAGCATATCTGAGATTTCATCGTAAATGCATAATTGAGCAATTGATTTTAGACTTGTGATTTTAAATTAAAGGTTGTAAGAGAATTTGATTAGTTTTGTAAACAGTACTAGAATGTTTATGAGAACTTAAGAATCACCATGTTTAGGATTTTGATTTATTAAATTTATAAGAGTAGTTTAAGTGTTTGAAAAGGTTTTGCTTGTTAGGTCAAGCATGTAAAGTGCTCTGAATGAAAACAGGATGCATCAAGTTTAAAAATGCACTTCAAAATGCTTAACAGAACCTAATGAAATAAACTGTAAATGAGACTATTTAAGGGAATTTGGATTTCAATTAGGATAGTAAAATTTGAATTTAAACTTAGAGACTTAGGGGAAAAATTTTTTTTATTTGTTACTTTTTTTCTGCAACAACAACAAAAATTATCCTTGGTCATGAAGAACTCCCTCTGACATTCATGTCTAAAACGGAATCATCATTGTTCTCCATTCCAAACACGGGTTCCAGACGTTGAACAACACTCAGGTGTCCAGGCGAGGGTCCTGGGGCACATTGCCCCCACTTTTCACCTCTCTACATCTAAATGCTCAGTTGCTCCAAGTCTTATCCAACCCTTTGTGACCCCATGGACTGTAGCCCGCCAGGCTCCTCTGTCCATGGAATTTTCCAGGCAAGAATATTGGGGCTAGGTTCCTCTGTCCATGGAATTCTCCAGGCAGGAATACTGAAGTGGTTGCCATTTCCTACTCCAAGGGATCTTCCTGACCCAGGGATCGAACCCACGTCTCTTGTGTCTCCTGCATTGGCTGGTGAATTTTTACCACTGCACCGCCTGGGAAGCTCCTACATCTAAATAGCTCCCAGCAATCTAGACCCCATTCATGTCATGGGACCGGCCCCCTGGCTCCCTCTGCCTCTCAGACTAGCCCTCCACTCCCCCAGGTCCATCTCATGGAGTCTCCCTTCCTCTCGTCCTCTCTCCTTTTCCTTTTCTTCCTTCATGACCATCAAGAAGACACTAAGAGAAGAGGGGATCTCTTGCTGCCTGGCTCTGGCTTCCTTTGTACATCCGCTGAGCCCTGGTAGTCCCAGAAGTCTGTGGAGAGGCATTCTCTGGGTCCTTCCTGGTCAGAGCTGGAGCTTCCTGCCTAAGACAGCAATGCCATCTCCATGAGCCCAGTTGCTGGAGACTTACTCTTGATGCTCACTGGCCAGTGAGTGTGTGTTAGGAAAAATGAAGCCTCCTCTCTCTGCACATCTGCTTCTCCTGCGGAACTCTGATTTGGTGTGAAGGCCCTGGAGAGGTTGAGGGTGACAGCAACTGCCTTCTCTGGATCATCCCCCTACTGATGACTTCCCTCCAAGGATCTTGTCACCCAACCTAACTCGGAACTCTTAGAAGGCAGAGCCCTATTTCAACCATTTCTGTCTCCTTTAAGGCAGAGATGAGCACTGACTGGAGGCTAAGAAAGTAAGGACAGGACTCTATCTTTTGTTGCAAAAGCATGGGAGGAAGAGTGCAGATTCAGCTCCATCATGGGCTTCCTGCCTGAGCCTGAGTAAATCATCCCCCTCCCTGGGCCTGGTCTCCCCTGGCCCCTTAAAGAGCTTCTAGGCAGCTTTGCACAGCAAGATGCAATTTAGGATGCTAGCCTTACTAGCAACAGCAAACAATGTCAAAATATCTATGAATAGAAGAATCTGTGAAATCCACAAACAATAAATGCTGGAGAGGGTGTGGAGGGAAGGTAACTCCTATACTGTTGGTGGGAATGTAAATTGGTACAGCCACTATGGAGAACAACATGGAGGGTCCCTAAAAAACTAAAAATAGAACTACAATATGACCCTGCAATCTCACTCCTGGGCATATATCCAGACAAAAACATAGTCTGAAAGGAGATATGCACCCCCCAAAGTTCATTGCAGCACTGTTTACAATAGCCAAGACATGGGTGCAAACTAAATGTCCATCAACAGAGGGATAGATAATGAAGATGTGGCCCATATATATACTGGAATATTACTCAGCAATCAAAAAGAAAGAAATAATGCCATTTGGAGCAATATGGATGGACCTAGAGATTTGTCATACTGAATGACGTCAGACAGAGTAGAAACATGGTATGATATCTCTTATATGAGGAATCTAAAAAGAAATGATACAAATGAACCTACTCACAAAACAGAAATGGATTCACAGACTTAGAGAACAATTTTTGGTTGCCGAGGGGAGGGGATAGCAGAGAGTTCAGGTGGGCGGGTACACACTGCTGTATTCAAAATGGAAACCAACAATGATTCATTGAACAGCACAGGAGACTCTGCTCAGTGAGGCCGCCTGGGTGGGAGGGAGTCTGGGGAGAATGCATACATGTTTATGTATGGCCGAGTGCCTTCCCCGTCCACCTGAAACTATCACAACATTGTCATCAGGTACATCCCAATACAAAAGAAAAAGTTAAAAAAGAATCTGTGCATAAATTATAGTACATACATAGATTGTGTCAGGGTCCAGTCAAGAGATAAAATATGCAGCAGCTATTTTCCCCTACAGCATTCTGTTATGAAAAATTTCAAACATATGGGGAAATTGAACAATCTGTAAAGTGAATACTCATATACCCGAACTTGGCCTTACTTGCTTTATCATATATGTATCCATCTTATTTTGGGATACATTTCAAAATAAGGTGCAGACAGAAATATGCTTTACCTAGAAACACTTTAACGTGTATATCATTAACTAGATTTCCATATTTGTTTACAGTTCTTTTTTAAGGTAAGTTTTCATATAACCAAATCTAAATTTTGTCTACAATTTAATAAGCTTTGCCAAGTTCACCCACCTGTGTAATCTAAAAACTGTCATCAAATATAGAACACACTACCGTCATTGCCTTTCTCTGTCACTACCTCCACCTGCAAACACTGTTCTGGATTTTTCCTACCAGAACTCAGCCTTTTCTAGAACATCATCTAAACTGAGGCATCCTGGGTAAGGCCTCTTTCAGTCAACCCAGTGTTTTAAGATCTACTCAAATTACTGCGTGTGTCTGTAGTTTGTTTCTTATTTTCTGTTGCATCATATTCTTTTGTATGGATATACCGCCATCTGCTTGTCCATTCTCCCACTGACGGACTGTTTTGGGGTATTTCCAGTTTTCGTCTATTTCTGAATAAAGCTGCTATGAATTATTTTTAGACAATTCTTTTTGAGATCATATGTTTTCATATGTCTTAGGTAAATCCATAAGATTGGATTAGCTGGTCCATAGAGTGGGTTAATGTTTAGATTTCTAAGAAAAACCTAGTGTTGCCCATAACCCAGACCCTTCCAAGTTCCCTCCTGGCCCAAGTTCCCTCCTATTCTCTGCCCCAGTGAGATGCCAGCCTGCAGGGGCCATCACTCTCCCTTCAGGAGTGAATTCTCTCTCAGGGTCCTCTCCCCCATTCAGTCTGGTCATCTGATCTTGGTCAGGTCACCAGGCCACCAAGTACACTTCAGTAACTCCAACAGTCATGGGGAGGGCCTGAGCGTCTCCACTCTTCATTCCAGGAGGCCTTGTGCTGTGTGTAACCATGTCACTTCAGCCGGGTCCAACTCTCCGACCCACCAGGCTCTTCTGTCCATGGGATTCTCTAGGCAAGAGTACTGGAGTGGGTTGCCATGTCCTCCTCCAGGGGATCTTCCCAATCCTGCATCAAACCTGGGATCAAACCAGCATCTCTTAAGTCTCCTGAACTAGCAGGTGGGTTTTTTTTACCATTAGCGCTACCTGGGAAGCCCCTAGAGCGTATAGATGTTCCATAAAAATTAACTATCACGATGAGGTCTCTCCCCATAGTCTAAGGAGCAGGGCCCACATCCCTGTGTCCAATTCCTCTCTGTAACACTCATATTCCGGCCCCCACAGTGGATCCAAGGTTGCAAAGTGCTCAGGACTGTTTGCTGAATGCAAAAATTCATGAATGCATGGAGGTCATATCGGAAGCCCTGTCTTCCATGAGCACAGGACTCGAGAGGAGGAGAGTCTGTGAGACACTGGAGCTCCCTCCGCCTCCAGCCAAGTGCATGCGCACTGCTCACGCCCCTTCCTTCTTGCCCTGACCCTTGGCCAGGGCAGCTGTAGGCAGCTGAGTTTTCCCACAGCCCTCAGTGTCTCTCCTGCCAGCCCAGAACTCCTCTTTGTTAAGACTGTTTCTGAAGTCAACCCTTCTCCGTCAGGACGCTCTTCAGCTAATGATGTCCACGGAGAGCATAGAGGCTGCAATTCACGGCCTTGCCCTTGGAGTCAGCCCCGGGGAGAGCGGTTTGCCGGGGGCGCTGCGACCCTGGAGTGGAGTGAAGTTGACAAGCATGTCCCAAGTTCTGAGAGTCAGGCCTGGAGGAGTCTTTGCTGATATCTGCCAAGCCACCTCCTCCTTGTATGGGAGAGGGCACGGCCAGGCCTGGAATCTAGGGCTGCTGACCACCCTACCCCCCACTCCCCTCCCACCCCCCCCCCCCAAACACACACAGAATCTCACAGTTGTGCAGGCATCAGAATCACCTGGAAGGCTCATCCTTAACGACTGATGGCCCCATCCCCGGCTTCGATTCAGTAGGTCTGGAGTGAGGCCTAAGAGTTTGCATTTTCACAAGTTCCCAGATGATGCTGTTGCTGCTAGCTGGGGACCACACTTGGAAACTGTTGTTTTAGCAGGCTGCCTTGTGCCAGTATTCGTGGGCTTCCCTTGTGGCTCAGCTGCTGAAGAATCCGCCGGCTATGTGGGAGACCTGGGTTCAGTCCCTGAGTTGGGAAGATCCCCTGGTGGAGGGAAAAGCTACCCACTCCAGTATTCTGGCCTGGAGAACTCCGTGGATGGTATAGTCACGGGGGCTCAAAGAGTCGGCCACCACTAAGCGACTTTCACTTTCACTTGTGCCTAGAACCCACGTTCAGAACCCAAGAACATGGTGCCAAGGAGGCAGAGATACAACCGCCATTTGGAAGGAAGCGAAAAGGACCCAGCTGGAAAAACTCGCAGGTTCTACAAGGTGCCAGCCTCAGGGAACTGTGTGGGCAAGGGGGCACGGTTCAGACTAGGTGAGGCAAGGCGCATCGGCAGCAAAACTTAAGGAGACGTCCCTCTCAGGCTCCTGCAGTGTGTGCTAGTGACTGCTTGCTTCCCCCAGGCCCGGCTCCTCCCCTGGGAGCCTGACAGTACCCACCACCCTCCCCCGTCTGCTTGGCACTGCAGCCAGTGTTTTCACGAGCGGCCGCCTTCTGTGGGGTTCGGTGTCCATGCAAAACTCCTCTTGGTTTAAAGCAGGGCATTTAATACTCTAGGCCAGGAAGAAGTGACATATTGTGTGAGTGTGTGTGTGTGAGTCTGTCTGTCTATGTGCCTTTGTGTGTCTGAAGGAGAGACAAAACAGAAATGGTGTCAGAGAAAGTCCTGCAAGGGCGTAAACGATGTGTAAACTTCCTGGTAACTCAAGTGTGCCTCCTGGACCAGCAGCAGCAGCATCACCTGGAGAGCTTTAAACAATACTCAAGGCCAAAGATTCCCAGCATTGATGATTATTAGAGAAATGCAAGTCAAAACTTCAGTGAACTACCGTCCCACACTAGTCAAGACGGCCATCATTAAAAAGTCTACAAATAACAAATGCTGGAGAGGGTGTGGAGAAAAGGGAACCTTCCTTCTCTGTTGGTGGGAAATGTAAACTGGTCCTGCCACTATGGAAAACAGTATGGAGGTTCCTTAAAAAAAAACTACAAATAGGGTTGTCATATGATTCAGCAATCCTACTTTTTGGCACATATCTGGACAAAACTACCATTCAAAAAGATATATGCACCCCTATGTTCATAGCAGCTCTATTCATGATAGCCAGGACATGGAAACAGCCTAAATGTCTATAGGTAGGTAAATGGATAAAGGTATGGTACAGATATACAATGGAATATTACTCAGCCATAAAAAGAATGAAATAAGGCCATTTGCAGCAACATGGATGGCCTTAGAGGTTCTCATACTAAGTAAAGTAAGTCAGAAAGAGAAGGAAAAGTACTGCATGATAACACTTACATGTGGAAGGTAACATATGACACAGATGAGCCTGTCTGTTAAACAGAGACAGACTCACAGACGTAGTGAACAATCTGTGGCTGCCAATGGGAGGGGGACGGGAGAGGGATGGGTTGGGAGTTTAGGGTTGGCAGACAGACAATTATACAGACAAAGATTCAGATAAAGAATAAGGTCCTACTGTATAGCACAGGGACGATATTCAATATCCTGTGATAAACCAGAGTAAAAAAAGAATACGCAAAATTATGTGTGTGTGTGTAACTGAATCACTTTTCTGTAGAGCAGAAAATATTGATGCAGTATTGTAAATCAAGTACACTTTAATAAAAAAAAAAGTTCTGAAGCCCAGGTTACACTCTAGAATCTGCATTCTAACAAGATCCTCAAGTGAAATAGACACAATGTTGGGATCATCTGTAGGGTCTTTTTAAAAAAAAAAACACTGATACCTATGTCCCACCCCCAGAGACTTTGATAGTCTAGATTCTGCGTGAATGTGGGTTGTTAAAACCTCCTATGTGGTTCTAATGAGCTACAAAATCCCAGGACCATCAGTGGAGACAGCCTCAGAGGTCTTCAGAATTAGTGTGAAGATAGCATGACACAGTAGGACTCATATGGCATTTTAGAATCTAGGATATGATTGCTAATCCTGACTCTACCACTAACGAATGATGTGGGCTTGGTTCACTTTCTTGCCTCAATTTCCTCAAAGTAAGATGGGAATGTTAACAACCTCTCTAGACCAAGATATTTGTGATCATTAGAGCTTTAAGGGGTCTCAGCTAACATTTAGGTCACGTGGTTTTCATTTTACCCTTGGGAAAGCTTAAGACTTTTCGAGGCCTTTGTTTCTCCACTTATGAAATTGGAACTTAGACCACTGAGGGCCTGTCTCCAGCGCGCTGCTCATACTCCTGCCTTCGTACAATGATTCTCCATTCAGTGCCTCCACCGCTCCCCCCGGGCAGGGCTCAGCGTGGTCAGTCCTCTCTGCACCGCCAACTCCCATCTCCTTAAACTTTAGGTTTCTGGTCAGAGTTTACGTCCTGAAAGGAGCCTTCCCTGGCCACCCCCTTCCAGCCCAGGTCAGGGGCCCCGTGGTCCCCTGAATGTCCCTGCCTTCTCCTGCCCTTCATCGTGGAACATGATAATTGTCTAAGTGGTTCTCTGATGCCCAGCTGGGTTGTGACAGCCCCGCAAGCACTCTCCTCTCCATCTCTACCTCGGATCCCTGGTTGGTGCTCACCAAATATTTGCCTGAAAGTTGAATGAGGTCAGACCATCAGTTGAGGTTGTGATCAACTAATTTCACAACTAACTCTTGTTCCAAACATGTGACCTTTACCAGTTTGATTCAACTCAACATTTAAAAGGACATACGTACACCCATGGCTGTTTCATGTCAATGTGTGTCAAAAACCACCACAATGTTATAAAGTAACTAGCCTCCAATTAAATACTTTTAAAATAAATAAATAAAAATAGATACCACAATTCAGAGGGGAAAAAAAGCTAACTAAAATATAAGGAAGACTTCCTGACATTTACCCCAGTTATCTAACTGTTGGAGGGACACAGTTTTCTGAATGGAAAAAATTCAGCTGAGTTATAAACCCAGCTAGATCGTGACCACAGCCTTTCCCAGGCACACCACAGTTTGCAAAGCACGATCTTGTCTGCTGTCTCCTTGCTGGGAGGATGGCGGGGCAGGAATTATGACCATCACACTAGAGTAGAACTGCTTGAGAGCGGGTGTAGTGTCTGTTTTGTTTACTGAGGCTTCCTCAGCACATGGTGGGTGCACAATAAATATTTGTACAATAAAGGAATCTCTATCTGATAAAGCTTAGGGAGACTCAGGAGGCCCAGGGTTGCTAGTTCTTTGCGTATTTCCAAAGAACTAGAAATCCATTTCTCATGTTAAATCTTCTGGTTTTTAAAGATTGGTCACTAACTTGAAATGTTAAAAATTAAAACAAAAACTCATCAGAGGCCTTGGTCTGATGGGGTAGCAGTTTATAACCTCTGAGCAAGGCCAACATCAGAGGTGTTTAGGGCTTACAGTCAGACTCAATCACCAGTGCAACCTCGTCTCCCACAGCTTGCCTTCTTACACAGCAAACCCCATTCTTCAGCTCCCACTTCTATACCTCCACTCCAGTCCTGCATCTCCCACACCTGAAGCTGTGCCAAGCTCCGCCCCTGCCTCCAGCATCATCCGAATCCCACCAGAGTCTGCAGGATTTTATGGTGACTCCACGTCGGAAACCTGCCATACTCTCTCTGTTCCTAGCGACTTGTGACCATCTCCAGTCTCCTGCTGCACCGGAGACTCCTGGGGACAGCGATCTTTGATTCATCTCTATGCCCTTCTATGCAGGGTCCCCAAAGAGCCAGTCCAGAGCGAGCGCTCAGGAAACAATGGCACGGCTGACAGATCCGGCAGCATTCAGCCCAGCGCAAGTGAATTCCTCACTTGGAGCAGAAGGATGGATAATTACAGCCTGGCTTTAGCAATCTGCTATGCATTCAGCCCTCAGGGTGTGTGAATTGCTGTGAAATTCTTATCCAGAGGAAAGCAGAAAGTGACTCTTAAAGGGAGAGTTAAGGGAAGGAGGAAAAGCCTTAGTCAGCTCTCGCGTCTCTGCTGACCTTTGGGCCATGGAAAGCAGGGTGGTGCCGTCAGGAGGCAAAGGTGGGGCCCCTGACTTGCTCTGCTGTGACTTTGGGCAGGTGCCTTCCCCTGAATGAACAGTAAGGGGCAGAATCAGATCTGCCAGGGTCTTTTCTTTCTAAGATAATAAGATGTGTGTGGCAGTCAACGGGATTTACAGGATCCCTGATTAACATGATCTGGGGGCCACAAGGACTGACTTCTGGCTGTTTCTCTCTTTCCCTATGGGGCCTCCAGTAGGGGAAGGGCAAAGCCAGGCGCTACCACCTGAAGCTCATCAGCCCTCCTGCCCTTGCGTCCCCTGGAGGTGATCCCTTGGTGAGGTGCTGAAGGCCCCCAAATGCTTGTAGGCCAATGGAGATCTGGTCACTGGGCAGACTCCAAGATGACTCCTGGAGCAGCAAAAAGCAGGGCTGAGATAGTTAGCACCTGCTGGACCTTAACTCTGGACTGCTGGACTAACACTCCTTGAGCCACAGTATCTCCATCAGCAAGATCTGAACAATATATGCAGTTCTTGGGTAGTTAAGATGATGACATTTAAAGGTCCAGCACAGAAGCTGGCACATGGCAACTGGCTAATAAATGTTAGGTCTCTGTCTCATGAGACTTAATTTGACATGAACAGGTCAGCCTTTCAACAGAGCCCAGAGAGTTCTGCAGACTCCAGGAACTTGCTTTTATCTTCAACAAAGAGCCCAGCCCCACAGTCTATAGTCTCAGGGAAAATCGTCTCAGAAGACAAGCAGGTATAGGATGGTGAGTGCAGGAAGGAGAATTGAAGAAAATGTGTATCAGAGGATGCTGCTGCTGCTACTACTAAATCACTTCAGTCGTGTCCGACTCTGTGTGACCCCATAGACAGCAGCCCACCAGGCTCCCCCATCCCTGGGATTCTCCAGGCAAGAACACTGGAGCGGGTTCCCATTTCCTTCTCCAGTGCATGAAAGTGAAGTTGTTCAGTCGTGTACGACTCTTAGTGACCCCATGAACTGCAGCCCACCAGGCTCCTTTGTCCATGGGATTCTCCAGGCAGGAGTACTGGAGTGGGGTGCCGTTGCCTTCTCCTGGAAGGACCCCAAATCCCTCAAGACTGTGAGTCCTAGTGGGCTCCAGTCCAGGGGATATCTCAGTTGTCTGGAACCATCCCGGAGCAGGCAAGACCTAAGTTCCAGAGGTCAAGGGCCAGTGGGCAGAGCCCTAGATTCTACGCAGGGCCCAGCTGGCACTTCCTCGTGGCAATGAGTGGTGGCCCCATGAGAAGGGGCCCTGGGCAGAGTGGAGCTCCAAATGGGGAAACTGCAGGGCCATAGCCGGGAGAAAAGCGTCCAGAGGCAGGGTCAGAATCCAAGTTTCCTGAGTCCTTCCTGGGCCTCGAGGGAGAGGAAACCAGGAGGAAGGATTTGGGTAACAGCTTTGGGCGCACGGACCCAAGAACTGAGAAAGAAGAAACCATCACGAACATCACCCCCACCAGACATGCTGCTCACCTGTGCCAAACAGGCCCTCAGTTTAGCATCACTGGCTTTGACCTTTAAAATTAATTATTAGAGTCCGGGCTACTTTTTAAAAAAATCCGAGTTTATACGCTGATATATTCTACATGCTTATTTCCTCTCAGCCCTTCCTTCTCATTCTTCCAGAGCAATGCTTGTTCTTCAGCTGTATCCTCAGCTCCTAATATAGTACCTGGGACATAGTAAAGTGTCAACCCGCGTTAACAGATAAACAGACTCCTTTATTTATGAGCACGTCCCCTGGCCAGGCCCTGTGCCAGCTCCTGGGGGAGCAGAGACGCAGCTGGGTGACTCCTTCGTCCTGGATCACCACCCCTGTGGCTTAGCACCCTCAGCCTCCATGCTGGCTCCCTTGACTGGGGATCCTGCAGGCAGAACCCCTACACTGTTCAGCCCCACTCCCCATGACCCAGGATCCACCCCACGCAAGGGCTCTGAGATCTTGGAATCAGGCGAGTAGAGAAGCAGATATTTTGACTCTGATGAAAAGTCAAAAGCAGAGTGGCCAATAAGCTAGGACGGCTACCATCTCTTGCTGTCTGTCTCCACCTCTCTGTTTCTTCCCCATCTGGATACCCTCCCTTTTGGGTCTACCCCCACTTCCAATCCTCCTCCCTCTCCCCTAACATCTGCCTCTGGTTCATAAACTTGCTCACATATTTTTCCCCATGGGTTAGCTTAGAAATAAAGATTAGCTCTCAGTTATTTACCCAACGTACAGCCAGGATGTATATATAATCAGCATAAAATATAATTGACGAAGGCTAAAACTCCACTTGGTGGAAATTTCATTGACTAAAAATTGACCAAAGCATCAAATCTTCTTGATGTTGATTTGCTAAATATAACCCAAGAAACTTGGACTTGGTTGAAACAGTGACCAAGAAAAGAAAAGCTACAGTGGCATATGGTACCATGAGTCAGTTTGAAAAGACAGAAAAAGAAAGAGAACTGATTGATACACCAAGTCTTCATGGTGAAACAATGGCCCTGGCTGAAATATTTTCAGTAAGATTTGAGAAAAGATAAAGAGGAAAATGGACCAAAGAATTCCATTAACTTTAAGGTGCTGGCTTTGAAAAATTATTTGTCCATAAAATTAATTAGCGCTGATATGATTCTTATTGAAATACTAGTAAGAGCGGAGTCAAATGCCCAGACTGGGGGTGCCGCGGGGGAGACATGGATGAGTGGGCTTGGCGTGCTGTCTCTGCACTCGCCGCACTGCCTGTGATGAGTTGGCCCAGTTCCTCTTGATTTGTAATCATCACTGTCTTACCAGTGGTTTTGTACTTCCAAAGCAGTTAAGTTTTTATACTAATCGCTGCCTCCTTAATCAATTAATGAGACTTAAAAGGTCATTTATCATTGGAAATTGCAACTGGAATCACCAGAGCACTACACTGGCCCACAGATACTGAGGAACTGCATCCCACATTGATAACTGTGCCCTGGCTTTAATGAGAGTCTTATTAACATATACATTATTAATTAGACCATTAATGCAGATGTCATTTTGAGTCACACCAGGATTCCCGATGGCTCACATGGTTATTAAACCTTGCTAATTTGCACTAGGAATTAATATTATATTAAAGGTTCTCTCCACCATGTATACTAAATTAAACGCTTACTTTCCACATCTCACCCTCCACATTCACCTATACTTGTTAAAGAGAGGCATAAGAGGGGAGCATTTTCATCCTAAGACTTGAGAGCTTTCTGTTTTGCAAGTACCTTTGGTATCTGTAAATAGACAGGGGAGGAAAGGCTTAGGGAGTGGGAGGGAAGAGAAACCCCTCACATCTCAGGAAGAACCTCCTGGTATTTAATTAGCAAGGCTTCCTAATGTGTCTAAAATGGAATATTAAAATTTTTCTTGTTATAAAGTTTCATTTGCTCATTGTAAATAATTTAGGAAATATACATAAGCAAAAAAGGAGAAAATTTTCATCACCCAATCTCTCAGCACTCGGTAATTACCACCCTAAACATTCTCATGTGCCATTTTAGCCTATTTTCATTATACTTAAATAGATACGTTTTCACGCAGATAGAATACGCTATATGTTGTTTTATAACTTGCCCTTTTAACTTCGTATTTCATGACCATCTTCCTGTATCATTAAATGTTCTAGAGCATCATGAATTGTCATGCTACATAATCTCTTTCATTTTGTGGGACAGTCAGCTTGATAAACTGGTTAGGTTACAGTCCCCAGTTATTCAGTCAAACTTTAAACTAGGTATGGCTGTGAAGGTATTATTTTGTAGCTGTGATTAAAGTCCCTAATTAACTGTAAGGGAGATTATCCTAGATAATCTGGGAGGACCAGAGTCAGCCAGCCGGAAACCTAAAGAGCACAACTAAAGCTTCGCTGAGGAAGAAACTGTGCCTCCGGACAGCAGCTTCAGCAGCCAGGGGCCTGCCTACAGACTCACCTGACCAGAGCCCCAAATGACACAAACCAATAAATCCCTGCATGCATATACCTCCTACTGGTTCTGCTTCTCTGGCTGAACCCTGACTGACACTGGTCGTGCAGATTTTATCACATGATTATATCATAATTTAGTTAGCCAATTCCCCGTTGTTGGATATTGTACTGAGTTGTCTTGCTGTCCGTTTGGGACCATCAATCCGCTTACAGCCTGGAACTGCCCTTCCTAGTATGCTGTTTCCTGAATGGCTCCTGGACGGAGACTGCCAGTGAGAGCAACCTGTGCAAAGTTTGCAAGTGAGATGCCACCAGGAAGCCGCTGTTACTGGGACACCATGGTGGTCAGACATGACGGCAGTCACCGGGCGTGGCAGAGTCAGTAGGTGCAGTGGCTTTGGAGACCTCTTCGGGAGCTCCATCCCACAGACACGTTTTGGGAGCCGTATGAATACAGCTTCCCGGACTTTCCCACGGGTGCTATCTGCGCCACCGGCGCCACCCGTGAATCAGGTGGAAGTGGCTAGCAACTGCTTCTCAGACCCTTCAACTTCCTCCTTCTAGAACCTGACTCTTCACTCTCAGATTTGTATAAGCCCTGGGCTTCCCAGCTGGCACTAGTGGTAAAGAACCTGCCTGCCAATGAAGGCAGACGTAAGAGATGCAGGTTTGATCCCTGGGTCAAGAAGATCCCCTGGAGTAGGAAATGGCAACCAGTTCCAGTATTTTTGCCTGGAAATTTCCATGAACAGAGGCTCTGGGCAGGCCACAGCCCATGGGATTGCAAAGAGTCGGACCCGACTGAGTACATCCATTCCTATGTCAGACCCCTTATTCTGGTAATGCTTGTTATGGCTGTTTTCCTGACTGAAATCACTAGAGGTTTGAAAAACAGATGCTTAAGGAGGAGAGTATGGAAATCTCTCACTAATATTAGAATTAGGGACATTAGTGACACTTTTGCTACCTCATGGTGATCCATGGCATAAAGTGACAGATAATTTGCTTAGACTATTACCTGCCATCATCTGAAGTCAGGTATCTGTAGAAAGAAAGTCAAGGGACCAGCTAGCTCTGCAATAGAACGTTATAGTGGAAATAAACCGTATAAGGACTGTGGGGTTAATTGGCTACTTCTAATTGTGCTGAAGAATTTGAAAATAGTAAATGATGACTTCAGGCTTTAAGTTCCCAACTCAAGGATATATGTTTGCTTCTATCCCCGTGACTTTGGCTCTTTGGCATAGACATCTTGTTTTCCAAAGGAGAATGACTTCGTTCAAAGAATACAACAACGGTCCATTCTGTATTACTGGAATGATTAGTCCTGATTACCAAGGGGAAGTTAAGTTACTACTTCACAATGTTTCAGTTCAGTTCAATTCAGTCGCTCAGTTGTGTCCAACTCTTTGCAACCCAGTGGAACGCAGCATGCCGGGCCTCCCTGTCCATCACCAACTCCCAGAGTCCACCCAAACTCATGTCCATGAGTCAGTGATGCCATCCAACCATCTCATCTTCTGTTGTCTCCTTCTCCTGGCTTCAGTCTTTCCCAGCATCAGGGTCTTTTCAAATGAGTCAGTTCTTCGCATCAGGTGGTCAAAGTATTGGAGTTTCAGTTTCAACATCAGTCCTTCCAATGAACTCTCAGGACTGATTTTCTTTAGAATGGACTGGTTGGACCTCCTTGCATCCAAGGGACTCTCAAAACTCTTCTCCAACACCACAGTTCAAAAGCATCAATTCTTTGGCACTCAGCTTTCTTTATAGTCCAACTCTCACATCCATACATGACTACTGGAAAAACCATAGCCTTGTCTAGATAGACCTTGTTGGCAAAGTAATGTTTCTGCTTTTTAATATGCTGTCTAGGTTGGTCATAACTTTCCTTTCAAGGAGTAAGCGTCTTTTAATTTCACGGCTGCAGTCACCATCTGCAGTGATTTTGGACAATGGGTCCTGCTATAAATTAAATGTTTGTGTTTCCCCCAAAATTCATAGTTGAAATTCATCACCCAAGGTGCTGGGATCTGGGGGTAGGACCTTTGGAAGGTAATTAGGTCATGAGGGTGAAGCCCTTATGAATGGAACCTCAAAGAGCTCCCTGGACCCTTCCACCATGTGAGGTTACAATGAAAAGATAGACTTTAATGAGGAAGCAAGTCCTTACCAAACACTGAATCTGCCTATACCATGATCTTTGACTTCCCAGCCTCCAGAACTGTGAGAAATAGGTGTTTGTTGTTTATATACAACAGTCATGGGCATTTTGTTACAATCGCCCAAACAGGCTCAGACAAGGGATTAAGAGGAGTCTTTCTGGGACCCAGGAGATTTTCTGGGTGTTTTCTAACACCCTCACGTCCTGTGGTAGAAATGCATGGAAAACATCCGCAGAGTCTAATGACATAGACTCCTCAGGTATGAAGGTTTGAATGATTCCACCAGACAAGGAACCATAACTAGCCAAAATGCTTGCTAAGAGCAAAAAGGATTGAGGAACGGGTGGTTAAAAAAGAGAAGTCAAATTCCTGCTACAACCACATGACCCATTGCCAAAATGGGAATTAGTTGCTTTGTTTCTTTGCTTTGATATGAGTGTGTTTATATGTGTTAATCCTAAAATGGGAAATACTTGCTTTCTTATTTCTTTGATTTTTCTGTTCTCCCCTCTCCCTTTTTTGTTTAGCTAATATGCAGTGTATTAATAGTGTTTAATCCTGTATCTCCATGTCAAGTTACAGCAGGTGAGTCAGCTAGATGAGCAAACATCATCCAGAGATGGATAAAATTTCCTCTGGGGCTCTGTGTTTCCTCTTCTGGCAGGAGGAGCGAGCAGGAACTTGTCCTCAGTTGTACCATTGCATCATTTCAGGTGGGAGTGGGCTGTCCTTAGCATTTCTACTCAGAAATCAGCCTTCGTGAAAGCAGTGCGTATGGATGCCAAGCTGACAGTGCGCTCTTCTGGATCTTCCAGCAACCGCTGCTCCCATTATCATCAGACAGGGAACTACATTTCCCAGAATCTCCTTCCCTGCAGGGTTTGCGGGGTTAGAGTTTGCCTAAGAGAGGAACAAGAGGATCAAGACCATCCCCATGGAAAAGAAATGCAAAAAGGCAAAATGGTTGTCTGAGGAGGCCTTACAAATAGCTGTGAAAATAAGAGAAGCTAAAAGCAAAGGAGAAAAGGAAAGATATTCCCACTTGAATGCAGAGTTCCAAAGAATAGCAAGGAGAGATAAGAAAGCCTTCCTCAGCGATCAATGCAAAAAAATAGAGGAAAACAACAGAATGGGAAAGACTAGAGATCTCTTCAAGAAACTTAGAGATACCAAGGGAACATTTCATGCAAAAATGGGCTCAATAAAGGACAGAAATGGGATGGGCCTAATAGAAACAGAAGATATTAAGAAAAGGTGGCAAGAATACACAGAAGAACTGTACAAAAAAGGTCTTCTTGACCCAGATAATCACAATGGTGTGATCACTCACCTAGAGTCAGACATCCTGGAATGTAAAGTCAAGTGGGCCTTAGAAAGCATCACTAGGAACAAAGCTAGTGGATGTGATGGAATTCCAGCTGAGCTATTTCAAATCCTGAAAGATGATGCTGTGAAAGTGCTGCACTCAATATGCCAGCAAATTTGGAAAACTCAGCAATGGCCACAGGACTGGAAAAGGTCCATTTTCATTCCAATCCCTAAGAAAGGCGATTCCAAAGAATGTTCAAACTACCGCACAATTGCACTCATCTCACACGCTAGTAACGTAATGCTCAAAATTCTCCAAGCCAGACTTCAGCAATACATGAACCGAGAACTTCCAGATGTTCAAGCTGGTTTTAAAAAAGGTAGAGGAACCAAAGATCAAATTGCCAATATCTGCTGGATCATCGAAAAAGCAAGAGAGTTCCAGAAAAACATCTATTTCTGCTTTATTGACTATGCCAAAGCCTTCAACTGTGTGGATCACAATAAACTGTGGAAAATTCTGAAGGACATGGGAATACCAGACCACCTGACCTGCCTCCTGAGAAACCTGTATGCAGGTCAGGAAGCAACAGTTAGAACTGAACATGGAACAATAGACTGGTTCCAAAGAGGAAAAGTAGAACGTCAAGGCTGTATATTGTCACCCTGCTTATTTAACTTATATGCAGAGTACATCATGAGAAACGCTGGGCTGGAAGAAGCACAAGCTGGAATTAAGATTGCCAGGAGAAATATCAATAACCTCAGATGTGCAGATGACACCACCCTTATGGCAGAAAGTGAAGAGGAACTAACAAGCCTCTTGATGAAAGTGAAAGAGAAGAATGAAAAAGTTGGCTTGAAGTTCAACATTCAGAAAACTAAGATCATGGCATCTGGTCCCATCACCTCATGGGAAATAGATGGGGAGACAGTGGAAACAGTGGCTGACTTTATTTTGGGGGGCTCCAAAATCACTGCAGATGGTGACTGCAGCCATGAAATTAAAAGATGCTTACTCCTTGGAAGGAAATTATGACCAACCTAGACAGCATTTTAAAAAGCAGAGATATTTCTTTGCCAACAAAGGTCCATCTAGTCAAGGCTATGGTTTTTCCAGTGGTCATGTATGGATGTGAGAGTTGGACTGTGAAGAAAGCTGAGTGCCAAAAAATTGATGCTTTTGAACTGTGATGTTGGAGAAGAGTTTTGAGAGTCCCTTGGACTGCAAGGAGATCCAACCAGTCCATCCTGAAGGAGATCAGTCCTGGGTGTTCATTGGAAGAACAGATGCTGAAGCTGAAACTCCAATACTTTGGCCACCTGATGTGAACAGTTGACTCATTGGAAAAGACCCTGATGCTTGAGGGGTTGGGGGCAGGAGGAGAAGGGGACGACAGAGGATGAGATGGCTGGATGGCATCACCGACTCGATGGGCATGAGTTTGAGTAAACTCCGGGAGTTGGTGATGGACAGGGAGGCCTGGTGTGCTGCGATTCATGGGGTTGCAAAGTGTCGGACACGACTGAGCGACTGAACTGAACTGAAGAGAGGAACTCTGGGAAGGCAGAAGTGAAGCAGAAGCCATTTCTCTCAGGTAGCCGCCAAAGTCACAGTCCAATGTGGCAGCTTCGGGCTCTCACACCCTCTTATGTGGACATATGCTGGGCTCCTCAGGCCTCTCTCTACCCCTCCCCGCTCACCTGCCCTTTCTTCAGTGTAATCTCCTGAGTCACCGACTCTCCTGACTCCCCTCCAGGTCTTCACTGCCCAGCTCCAACATTCAGAAACAGGGCATTCTCAGATACTGGCCTGGCGACATGATCTTGAAGGCCCCTGAGTTGTGATTTTCACTAAATTCTCCAAGAGGGGAAATGGTATACTATATATATATATATATATATTTTTTTTTTTTTTTTTTAAGGGAAGTATAGAAAATGGGAGCTTATGGGAAGACGTACTAGAAATAAGTAGCTGCACAAACAGATCCTTCACCAGTTTTCATTTGGTGAAGTTTTCATTTCGTCCCTGGGGGCTACCTTCCCCCCCGGGATATTTGGCAATGTCAGGAGGCAGGTTTGGTTGCCACACAGGCTGAAGGGGCAGGTGGATTGCTCCTAGTATCTGGTGGGTGGAGGCCAGGAATGCTGCTGAATAACTTGGATTGTACAGGACAGCCCTCGCCTCCCCACCCCAACAAAGGATTTCTGGCCCCAAACATCAATCATCCCTCTGTTGAGAAGCCCTGCTCTGATCCCTGCTTTGGTTTGACTCTTGACCCCATGATTCCACGTGTTCTCTAGTAGGAACACCTTCAAGAAGGTCCAGGAGGGAGGGAGGGAAGGAATTTCAATGTTCCAAAAGCTAAGCATACAGACTCCCTGGTTTTAAAATTCCCCTTATTGTTGTAAGGACCCTTAAAATGTCAAATTCTCCAAGTTGAGTCTTCAAAAGCATTCAGTTACAAAAAGTCAACTTGGCTCCAATTATCCAAATCTCACCCACTGGGTGAAGCAGTGTTCCTCCCGACCTAAGACACTCAGTGCTGTCACTCAGAGGCCCCACCGAGGCCCATAAGGCACCTTAACGAAATTAGAACAAGCCGCCCCTCTCCCAAGTACAGTTTTAAACAGGTACACTAGTTCGGACAGAAATTTGAAGGAGAGGATTTATTTAACCAAAACAGAACTGTGTTCAGCGACATGGAACTGAACATTATTTTTCATACAAAGTTAAAAGCACATTGTATTGTCTTCCTGACCATTTTCCCACTTCCCATCTTGTTGAGAGAGGTAAATTTCATGTAAATTACTTCATCTGATTGATGATTGTCATTTATAACTTTATTGCTACTTCTGCTACTTTTATATTTTATATTTATAACCTTATTGTTACTTCCCTTTGAGAAAGGTATATGAATTCATTACATATTCTAATGTATTGTCTGTGGATCATAAGACAAAGTCAAGCTTGTATCTGCGGATACTTTTTAAGTTAGCCTGTCTTTATACTTAGAAAAGTCTCTTAATACTAGGCTTCCCTGGTGGCTCAGATGATAAAGAATCTGCCTGCAATGAGACCCGTGTTTGATCTCTGTGTCGGGAAGCTCCCCTGGAGAAGGAAATGGCAACCCTCTCCAGCATTCTTGCTGGAGAATTTCATGGACAAAGGAGCCTGGCAGGCTCAGTCCATGGGGATGCAAAGAGTTGAACACAACAGAGCAACTATCACTCACTTATTTGCTTATTAAAAATAATAATTACAACAAAGTCGTGTTTAAGTAAACAAATAAGTTTTAGAATATAAAAGAATACTTAAGCTGTACACCTAAGATTTGTGTACCATGTGTTCATTAAGCCAAAATTAAAAGGTCCAAGTAGATAGAAAATTTGAGCTTTTATTCACAATAATTAGCGCTACACTAAAATTATCTGTTCCGAAGTTGTTATGCATTGTATCAGATGTATCTCCAATCCCGTTCACCTCTTCTTAGCCAGTTGTTTACCCCAGCTGTTTCCGAGGCAACAAGCTGTGTTCAAAGGTCACCCGAGAACACATCAGCTCAGCCACCATTGCGTCTCCTGTTTGCTGTTCTAGGACTTTTCTGATGTGGCCACAGAGATCATTAGGACGAAGGTGCAAACTCTGAAGTACAAGAGGGGTAACTCAGGAGTAATTCAAGAGTAACAGCTCTTGCCCCCAGGGGCGTGGACACCAGTGGAGAAACACTCCCTTCTTCTGCCCCAGGGGTGCGCTCCTCAAGGTTCCGCGGGTCCCAGCCAGATGGAGTCCGGCGCTCACAGCAGATGCCGCTACATAACAGGGACCTCCCTTCCTGTTTCGCTTTTCCCAGATCCCTGGCACCAGTTTCCCCAAATGAACCAACCTCTGCTGTTGATGGAAATGGAGGCTAAAACATGGGCTTCCCTGGTAGCTGAGCTGGTAAAGAATCGCCTGCAGCGCAGGAGACCCCAGTTCAATCCCTGGGTTGGGAAGTTCCTCTGGAGAAGGGATAGGCTACCCACTCCAGTGTTCTTGCCTGGAGAATCCCATGGATAGAGGGGCCTGGTGGGCTACAGTCCGTGGGGTCTCAAAGAGTCAGACACGACTGAGCCACTAATCACAGCACAGCACAAGCTTAGACAGGCATCTTTCTTTCAAGAAACAAAATATTTATGATCATTTTAATGCTTACTTGCCCACATATCTTGTTTTCTCTAGAAATGATCATTAGATTTGACCCACTGTAAATCTTAGGTAATTTAAAATCCATATTTATTTGACCAATTGCTTTTTATAAAATTTACCTAGGGATGAGGCAAGCACCTCATTTCTTTCAACCCTTTTCTTATGTGGTGTCTTTCCTGTTATTTTTTTGTCTTTGTGTTTTAATATCTTTTTGACAAACCCAATGGGCATACTCTGGTTCTGGTTCTGGATAGAATACATTTTAATCTCAAGAAGCTATGTTCTCCACTGGCAACCAATGTTGTCAAAGTTAAATATATTCTGAGAGCTTCAAAAAAATATTCAGGAAAGCATCCAGTAAATTATTGATTCAAGTGTATTGCTCAGTGGCAAAAGGAGACTTTAAAAGCAGTTTAAGGTTTTAGCTCCTCACAGATCGATGCTTCATCAATAGCATAGCGATCAATTTGTTGTAAATTTTCACACAGTTACAGTTGTTCAAGCTCATCACAACTTTTCAAATTAAATATGTCACTTGGAAGAATGAAAGGCCATGATATTTTTCAGCATTACAAAACTTTCTTCTTTTTAAAAAGAAAATGACTTTGAAATGTTATACGGGTCGCAAATGGGTTAATCATGGATTCATAGTTAAAATGAGTCTTTTTCTGACTGTTTTTCTTCATGTTCCCCTCTTTAGAGAAATTGGCATCATTGATCTCTAATTTGTTTAGCATCAAGAACATATTCTTCTTAAACATCATCATTTAATTTTTCTTTAAGGAATGTTTTAATTCCTTTGATGCTTTAAAGCATTTTGCATACTGATTTTGGCTCCTGCATCCTTTTACTTGTACTAGTAATTTTACAGAAAACATCATGTCAAATTGGTACTAAGAAAATTAAAAGTGGGTATTTTTAGACTACGTCTGAGTTTGCATTCCACGGTCTAATTGTTACAAACTAGGTTTTTTTATTATAAAACACATTTCTTCTTCAAAAGTAGAGCTGTAACAATAGGTATCAACCTGGTTAGAACAAGATATTTTACTTCCATCTGCCAGAAGATTGTCATGAAATGCTTATGCTACTCATATTTAGAGTGAAAGAAGTAAGATTAATATTTTCTAATTTCAGAACAATGAAGCTGCTTGCAAGACAAGTGGCACCCTAAGACGTGACCGCTTGGTAGAGTACACATCTGAATAACCACATGTGGGAGCCCCGTGTACAACACATTTTCTTAGCACGGATGGCACTTCCTCCTGTAACCTGGCCCCGGTCTACCTTTGCAGCCTCTTGCTTCACATGGTTCCCCTCCAGCCAAATAACCATTCCCTATGCCAGGACTTTGCTCACGCCGCTCCCCCTGCTTTGGATGCCTTCCTTGCCCCTGACCCCGCCTAATGACATCCTCCCCTGTGGGGACCTCCCTCCATCAGACTTCCAGAGCACTGTCTGCAAGTCATTTGAGCCTAACTCCTGACCAGAATGTGAACTCTCCAGGGCAAGAAATAGATCTGCTCCATCTCAGCTTCCTAGGAGTCAAGCCCAACACACAGCAGGCTTGAGAAAATGAGATAAATTGAGAAAGGCCTAGGATCCAGGGAACTCCCTGAGGACAGAGGCATTTCTCGGTGGCGGCACTGGCTGTTGTACACTCAGTGGTGTTGAAGTGATGATGCGCTGATTCTCTGAGGACTCTCCATGGGAGAGAGGGGCCTCACCTGGGAGCAGGGAGGCAGGGACTATGAGGAATAACCTTTCTGAATAATAACCCCTCTGAATAATAACCCCTCCAGCTGAGCTCTCCTGTGGACACTGGGGCCTTTGCTAACTGCTTCAGCAATTTAGCACTTGTTGAGCACATATTGTATCCTAGGTCCTCAGATAAACCAGACACAGACTCTGCTCCAAGGGATTCACAACCTATCGAGGAAGACACTTGTGGGTCAGTGATGACAACACAGTGTGTCTCTGTTAAGTGTTTATTAGATGCAAGGGCTAGATTTGACACAGGCACAAATCAGGCAGCACCTGGAGGAAGTGACATTAAAGCTAAAATGAAGGTTAGGGAGAAATTTCTCAGGGGAGAAAGCCTCGGGTGAAACTCCAGGAAGAGTGAGCAGCATGTCCAAAGGCATAGCCATGTGAAATGGTCTAGTTTTTCTGGAACCTGGGGGTCATTTGGTGTGACTGGGCAGCCAGATAAGGGTAGAGAAATACCGTTTAGAGACTGGTATAAGTCAGATCATGGTGCCTGAGAGATTAAACTTTATCCTGAAAGCAATGGACACCGTTTGAAAGAATGTAGGCAAGCAGAGTGACATGGCCAGGTTGGAGTTTTAGGAAGGTCATCCTGGTGCGATTCACATGCCCTGGAGGCTAAGCCAAGCAACAGGACTCTGAGGATTCATAAAAGGCAAACAAAGGGCCTTTGGGCTGCCTAGGGATCTTCTGATTCAGTAGGTCTAGAGTGGGGCCTACTATTCTGCATTTCTCAGAAAGCTCCCAGGTGATGCTGACATTGCTGGTCCATGGACCACACTTCGAGTAACAAGGGACTGAAACCTATTTGCTGGCCGAGGCCATACACAGCGCTGTGGATTTATAGACGATTTGTGTATTCTCAGGTTTTTCTCTTGCACAGGGTTGAAACCACTTCCACTGGGCCCTAACTCCACATACACAAAGCAATCAGGAGGTATCTATGTCCTTAAGTAGAATCGAGGGGACTTTGGTAGATGGACACTGGGTCACAGGGTCATCTGACTCAGGCTGATACACAGGCAGCTCCTGGTCCTGCAATAAGCATTAAAGAACACATTCACCACGGGATAGTTCTAACCTGGAGAAGAGAGGCTCAATGGAGCACAGTCACCTCCAAGTCTCCGAGAGGCTGTCACAGGACAAAGGGAGCAGATGTGATCTGTGGGACTCAGGAGCTAAGCTAAGCCAAGCCAATGGATTGGAACCCCAGCAGGAGAGATCCCATTTCACTGTAAAAAACAAATTCCAATAGTCAGAGCTCTCCAAATAAGAGATGAGATACCTTGGGTAGCGGTCAGCTCCTCGTCACTGGGGATATACAGGACTGTTTTTTTGTTGTTTTGTTTGTTTTTAATATTTATTTACTTATTTATTTGGCTGCACCGTGTCTTAGTTGCAGCATGCGGGATCTTTACTTGCAGCATGCAGGATCTTTAGTTGCAGCATGTGGGATCTTTACTTGCAGCATGAGGGATTTTTAGTTGCAGCATGGGGGATCTAGCTACCAGGGATAGAACCTGGGCCCCCTCCACTGGGAACACGGAGTCTTAGCCACTGGACTACCAGGGAAGTCCCAGGACTGCTTTAAATAGTAGAAGACTGAATGGGATGACCTCTGAGTCCTGAGATTCTCTCATCAACTCATTCAGCTTGAGACCCTCATTATCACAGTGAGCTCCAAAACCCGGTTTGCTGTCCTCAGTGGTACTCCAAGAGCCAACCTAGCTGTTAATCCTCTGGGCAAGTAATCTAGTACTAATCATTGACCATTCACATCATACCTCTTTTTCCTGGGCTGCGCCATGCTTCAGAGAACTCCCCCATCCTGGGCTGGGGTCAGCAATTCTGGGTTGGGCCTCTGTAACCCCTTTGCTCTGTGACCCTGGAAATGTGGTCTCCTCTCTCCGGACTTTAGTCCTGACATGTTTAATTAAACATCACACCGTGACCCACTGCCAGATATGACACGTGGAAGCCCACTCAGGATGAAGCGCTTCCAGGTTCACTGATGAGCCCCAGGGCTTAGAGCATAGTAGGTGTTCAGTAAACAGCGGATGGATCGAGTTGTGCTCCGCACACTGACTGGGTCTGTTGAATTAGACTCACAAATGTTTACAGCACAGAGCAGAATGTTGGTGCTGATGAAATTTATAAACCATCTGTCCCAGCCTCTTACCACTCACCCTTCCTTCCCTATTCCTGTTGTTTAGTTGCTAAGTCATGTCTGACTCTTTGCGACCCCATAGACTGTATACAGCCCGCCAGGCTCCTCTGTCCCCGGGATTTCCCAGCCAAGAATACTGGAGAGGGTTGCCATTTCCTTCTCCAGGGATCCTTCCGACCTAGGGATAGATACTGAGTCTCCTGCATTGGGAGGTGGATTCCTTACCCCTGAGCCACCTGGGAAGCCGGTTCCTTCCTTACCCCACCCCTATTTTCTGTTAACAGACAAAGGAGCTGAGGATGCCTGGTCTCATTTATCACAGAAAACAATGTCTCTGAACCAACTCACCTGTGCTAAAAGTTTTAACTTTTTGCTTTCAAACCAGTCCTCTCTCCTAAGCTCTAGACCTGCTTGACTTCTGCCTACCAATATGCCTATGGTGATTCCACATGCACCACAAAATCAATATGTCCCATGTCCCCCATATCTGTCCCTCTACTGAGTTCCTACATCATCCCCAGGTCCCTTACTTAGGAAACCTGGGGTTATTCTGGACCTTCTGGACTTTTCAAAAACTGAGCTGACTCCTGGGAATGGAGAGTAAAGTAATGAATGATTCCTGAGCTTATTATTTTTACATCAGTAGTAAACTCAGTTTTGCAAGCTTACAATAATAATTTGAAAGAGACGCATGCAGAATTGATCTGAAAGTGCAATTTTCAGCAAAGTATACAAATATTTGCTGAAATAGCCAGATTATAAATTCCATACTCATCACGGTGTTATTTCAGAAGCAGCATCCCCTTCCTATCAGGTTGGACTTGCTGACAGTCCACCTGCATCATGCTTTCCTTCCTAGGAGTGGCGGGGGGGGGGGGGGGTCTCCTTCAAAGGCTGCAGAGGGGCTCGTGAGGACCTGAGGGTCACAAGACTTGGCTTCTTCTTTCCCTGTCTGTGATGGCACTGAGGTGTTGGACTAGAACATCAGAATGAAGATCCTCAGGCCTCACTGGTTCAGTAGATGGGATGCTAGAACATGCATTTTCAGCAAGCTTCTCAAGTGATCCTGACTCAGTTGGTTTACCAGCACCATGCTGAAGATTACCTGACTAATCTTCAAAAGCGAGGATATCATCTCAAGGGGGCCTCTGGGACTGACCCCTGTAAAGCTGTGACAGATGCCCCCCCATCCAATGCCCAGGATGGGAACTGGTTTTTCTATGTGACTGGATCCACTTCAAACCACATCTATGTTCCACCCCAGCACGCCTTCCTCCTGAGAATAGGGCCAGCCACGCTCTGAACCAGAACAAGGAATAAACCAGCTCTCTGGGTGGTAATTTATAAGGGGCGCTAAAATATTCCCGGAAGTATAAGTAAACTTATTCCCCAGACTGTTCCTCAAGATAGAACCGTGCATGCCTGGAAAGTATTCCCCTGACGACTTGCTGGGTCTGGGACTATATGCCACTCTGCCTTCTCCGGAGGTGATAGAAGTATCAGGGCTCCTACCTGCAAGCAGAAGAAACAGTCTCTGGCTGGGATGACACAGTTCTGTTGCCCGCCATTCTCCCCTTCTCTGGTTGACTCCCAACTGTCCACAGCCAATCATTTTGCAGGCAAAATTACTGAGACCCAGAGAGAGTCATAGACAGCGAAAACCAGGGACTGCAGGAACCCAGGCAGGAGCAGGCAGCATCCCTTTTCCAAGATGGGGTTTGGGGCCAGCTTGCGTTTGAAAGGGGCTAAATCAGTCAACTTTTGCCAACAGCTCTGAAATGTCATTGACTCAACAAATATTTATTTCCGGCTCACATACGTATCCACTGTGGGTCAGCTCTGGCTCTTTTCCATTCCATCTTCATTTTAAGACCCAGACTAGATGAAAACACCTTACTTTAGTCCCGTGGAAGAAGGGAAAGAACCATAACAGGAGTATCTGACAGCTCTTCAGGCTGCTACTTAGAATGAGCATACGGCATTTCCCCTCAGTTTCAGGGGCCAAAGCGAGTCACATGGCCAAATCAGATGTCAGTGAGGTGGGGCCATCACGATCTCACAAGGAGGGCAGTAAACAAGGGAAACAGTCGCACAGTTTGCCACAGAGTCATTCCATCAGAAGCCACAGCAGCAGTCCCCAGGCTGGGTCTCCTGTTTGTCCCATTTCTCTCGCTCCTTATAAACTTCCCCTAGGGTTTGGCGCAGCAGTCCTAGTCCCATTTTATAGATGTGGAGACTGAGGCCCACAAAGGAGCCTCAGATCACCAACTCCTCCCTAATGCCTTTTCCTAGACAAGGGGCTCTCTGCCTAGCCTGTCCTCACTCTTGCCCACCCTGAGTATCCAGAAATACCTGCTCTCTGTGGAACGCTGGTGCACGCCTGCTATCAACCCATGTGATGCCCGCTCAGACTCTCTGTGAGGTCAGTCACTTATAATGCAGAGCTGGAATGGGAGCGCTGCAAACCCCAGTGCTGAGCAGCAAAGCTCGTGTCCTGCCTCTGCGCTCATCTGACCTCAGTCCCTTCCTCCTCTGCCCCAGTCCACATTCACGCCACCTGTGGTGTCGTCCCAGGTCAGGATGTCACAGCCATGGGACTGTCCCCTTCTCACCAGCCTGAACTTGCCTTTGATTCCGACCCGTAAAGCCGGCCCTTCAGCTCCCACTGCCAGGCGTAGAAATGAGGATAAATGCGGCTGTCAGCGGCTTCCTGCCTCTTTGTTTTTTAATTTACTGAGAGTTGTGCAGGAGGGCCGGCAGGAGAGGAAGCAGATGGCTCAGCGTGACAGATGGGATCCTACCCAGTGACTCCACGACAAGGTGAGAGGAAGCGTGATCAAGAGAAAACACGGGCTCCTGTGCCAGGCGGCGGTGCTCCGGCCAGCCCGCCGGGCTCGGGGAGCTGGGCTGGGGTGCAGTGGGCCCAGCCCCACACTGTCCCCCGAGAGTGAGGACACCGAGGCCCAGAGACGGCCAGCGGGCCGTGTGCTCAGAGGGCACCTGACCACGCAGTGAATGTGTACACTCAGCCGTCATGTACACACGATGGGGGCGCCTGTGGGCTGGCTCCCTGGGCTCCCCCGCCCCGCCCCAATCTCACCCTGCGTCCTCACAGAAGCCTGCCTTCAGCCCTGGCCTGCCTATGCTAACGACTCTCCAAGCAGGCTTTCAGAGGAGTGTCTCACGCCTGAACATCCCAAGGTCCCCAGCACGCGAACGACAGGCCAGGGCCGCGTGCAGGACTGGGCTTTGGGGAGCGCCGCGCCCCTTCCGTCTCCGTCCGTCCCTGCACCCCAGGAGGCGCTCGGGTAGCAGAGACAGCAGGGGTCTTCCTGGGGGCAGAGGTTCCAGACCCCGCAGCGCCCCACCCTGGGTATGTCACGGATGGAGAGCAGCACTGTGTACGTGGGCGGCTGTTCATGGGAGGGGAGCGTATGCTGAAGTACCCTTCTGTCCTCCTGGGTGAACCGGAGAGATGCAGGCAGGACAGGTGGCTGCGGCAGTCTGGGGAGCAGGGGCTGCCCCAGACTGTGGGGCTCAGCACAACAGTGAGGATTTGGAGCTCCCAGGACAGTCGGGAGGAAGGGGAGAGGAGAGGACACGGACTGAGGAGCTGAAGCCCAGAGTCTGCACTGGCAAAGCGCAAGCTTTCTTTACCTCTTCTGGGGAAGTCTGATTCTGCAACACTTGCGGAAAGGGCTGCATCTCATTAACAGTACAGGACAGAAACATCAAGGGAGAGAAAAGGATGACCCAGAAATCAGATTAACTCAGAGCCAAAGGTGACCACAGTTAAAGCAGTCCCCTCAGAACTTAGAGAAATCTCGGGGACCGTTGGCTCCTCCTCAGAATTAGGGGCTGGGGGTTTGAATTGATCGTAACGTAAAAGGCTGTATTGGCGGCACAGACTTACGAAGTTCACTTTGTAGGAGAGAGAGAAAGGTGGAGATGGGGAAACTGCTTTCTCCAGGAGCGCTGGAGTCGAGTGGGGAGGATCTGAGGATGAGCACGTGTGGGTCACAGGACCAGCCCGCCCCCCAGCCCCTCCCATCTCTACCAGGTGCAAGCCTCATGGGAACCCTGGAGCCTGGCGGCTATCCTCACTCTCGTTTAACACAGGAGGAAAGGGGCTCAGCAATGAAGTGACTTGCCCACAGCCACCCAGGGTGTAAGAGGAGGATCCAGGATTCAAACTCAGGTCTATCCAACCCTAGAAGTCAGCCAATTCTTCTCCTGGAAACCAGGTTCCTCCTGGACATGAACTTTAAAGGTAGGATAAGGGATTTGTCCTCACTGACCCTGTAGTTTTTCTCACCTGCCCCACATGAGCCACGTGATGTACTTGTCATTCCTGGAGACCCTACGGCAGGGCTTCAGGGGGTGAAACATAGAGGCGCTGCACACTCGGACCGGCAGCCAAGACCTTAAGCCAGGGCCCTGGAGGTATGAGCATTTCCCATCCTGACGTGCCCAGGCTCCCGGTTACAAAGAAGCCCAGAAGAAGGGCCATCCTCACAGTCTGAGAGATGAGGAAGAAAGTGGGGGACAGGGATTATCTCAAACCAAATAGGCTCCTGAAGAATAAAGACTTCTGTATCTGTTTCCTGAGGATGCTAAAACCAGGCTCTGCAATCAGACCAGAGGAGTCCAGAGGTGAACAAGGCAGGAACCCTGATCTGCAGCCTGAAATCTCTCAGCCAGGATCTTGGCAGCAAGATCCCTAAATCCCTTCACTGAAGAGACTTTGGCAAAGAGACCGTGTGCATGGACGTTTGCAGGATGGTGACGGACCCAGAGACTCAGGACATTAGGGGTCATTCCACCCCAAGGCCTGAGGGATAGAGAGGAGAAAGGGTGTTCTCAGAGCCTCGTGAGAGCTGAAGCTACCTGCTCGAAGCAGGCACGGAGGGAGTCAGACCCTGCCCCGGAGATGATGCCAGAGCAGAACAGGAGTGGGCAAGAAATACCTAACCTCTCTTGCCTTCCACCCTCCCATCTCCTGTGCTGCCTCCCTAGACTGAATCTAACCAGATGCTGAGGGCAAAGGAGACAGTACTTTCCATGGAGGTCAGAGACTGGAAATGAAGGGGAATTGCAATGGAGAAGAAACATCAGATTTCTCCCACAAAACCCTCCTGATCCTAGCTTGACAAACCCATTCTTATTTGTAGCTTAGAGGCATAAATGAGAATCTTAAAGTCAGGAGCAGGCACACTTTCTTCACTGCCTCAAGCTTCTAGAAAGTTGTTGACTCACATTGACCTGAAGCCCCGTGGGCCCCCTTATCTCAGACAAATGTGAAGATAATTGTTCAAGTTGGAGACCATGTCCTCCATCCCCTCCAGCTCAACGACCTTATCCTGGGTAGCACCAAGGTCTGCAGTGACGCTAGACACGCCCTTCATAAGTGTTCTGAGGGCTTGAAAGAGAGTCAGCAGAAAGAGCTGTCTTCATGGATTTTCATTACACTGAAAATAACACGAGTCTCCAATTAAACACAGACCCTTTCCCTTCCCGTTGAATTTTCTCCCTCCCCTTAGTCCTGCTCTAGTCTGGGACCAGCCATTGGAATTCAAAATCATCCCTAGAGAGAAGAACTAATTTGGGAGCTCTAAGTCACTGGAAGAGGCACAGGTGATTCTTGAAGCAATGCTCTCAGTGACTTTGAAAGAAGAGGATACACACAAACCAGAGACCTGCCTGTCACCCTCCGTGAGATAATGTTGCAAAGATTTGTTGGTTTCAATAGATTAGCAAAACCACGTTGCTCTCAGCCAGTTTGTCTGTACTCAGCACCGATTCATCAAACCCAATATTATTGTCATTTTTATATCCTACAATTTGCATGTTCCATTCCCCTGGTCAGTAACTTCACATCACATTTGCTCACCTCCAAATCCCTCAAATTCTTAACATCCCTCTCAAGAGGCATCACCATCATTCATTCATTTATTCAAAACATAATTTTGGAACCTACTTTGTGAGTATATTTACGACCAGACACTGGAGCTACAGCGGTAATAGAGACAGACGTGACCCCTGTCCCTGGGGACGTTTTCTTCATTATGCAGTCTCTGCCATCCTTGACCTCTCCCCGAGCACTGGCTCTGATGATCATATCACATTTGACCTTCACTGACGATCTCCCCAGTCTGTGTCTAGTCCTTCCCTCCAAATCATGAGCTTCTAAAGAGACTGTGCCTTCCTCTGTATTAACCGGCGTAGCACCAAACATGTGTGAGATTGGAATCCAACCACGATCTTTCAAGCAGCTGAAGTCAGTCGCTTCACCCTGGTCTCATCTGTATACTGGGAGACAGTACCTCGGGGTTTCCTGAGTTGATGAATGTGAAAGCCCTTTTCACACCGCAAAACTCTAAGCACAGTACCGACCACGCAAAACGGTTAACAGAAAAGGAATTCCGTCCAGCCCTTTTGCAGATCAGGGTTGCAGTATCTTAGCCACTGGAGAGATAAAGCAAGTGCTGTCGAATCTGCCACCCCACCCCCTCTCCCTGCAGTTAAAAGGCGGGTCAATTACCATCGGCTTATTTGTAATCATTATAGTTGTCTCAAGTTTTCTCTGCTGATTGCTTGGGTTAAGAAACCCGTAAGCAGTGGAAGAGGTGTGGGGGCTTGAGAGCGCCTTTTGTCTGCGGGCCCCCATCCAGTCTTGCCTGGAAGCTGGGGGGAAAGGGGGATGATGTCGGGAAAGGGGTGCCCGTGGCACCCTTTCTGTCCTTGACATGGTATCCAGAGACTTTGTGGAGCCTCGGAGGTTTTTCTGGGCTGACCTCTGAAGGAGGAGCTGGGGAGGTAATCCCATTAAAGAAAGGGACCCTGGAAATTTTCATTAATGTTGATGCATACCGTCCATATTTCACCTTCACCAAGGCAGCTTTTCTCACTTTTTTTGACATGAAAACAGACAGGTGGAGTCGTTTTGATTTGGGCTGCCCCGTTTCTTCCCCAGGGAAGCTGCTTCCTCTGGTTTGCATGATAATTGAATTTCACGGATGGAATCTTCCACATACTTCTCAATTAGGGATGTGTACAGGCAGTGAGATTTTTCAGGTGTTGATCTATGATTGCCAGCCCCCCTTCTTTTACCTTTAAATTAATCTTCTTAATTTCTGCCAGCTGTAAATCCAGTTTTGCTAAATAGCATTATTCTGACTTAAATGGTCTAATCTTTGTCGTAAGCTGGGGACAGCTGAAAATCGTGTATGTGGGAGGCTTCCTCATTAATCACAGCTGACAAGAAGTCAGAAATTAAGAAACAAAATTGTCTCTGAAGGTAAAATGGGGAAGGATTGGGAAAAGCAGCCAACTTGGGGGGATGGCTGAGTTGGGAGGGCAGGGGTGAGTCCCCGTTCCAATTGTATGACCCTGGTTAAGTCTTTTTTCTCTTGGGGCTTCACTTTCTACCTCTGGGGGGAAAAATGCAGGTGGGGATGAGACAGGGGCGTCAGATCAGCTCAGTCCTCTGGGACCTTTTCAGCCGCGACGTTCTCTGAATCCATACATGGGAAATGTCACCAAAGTGGCATCTCGGTATTTAAATGCACAGCTGTTGTTGACTCTCGAGACTATCAAGGGGACCAACAGCCCCACTGCTTCAGCATTCTTCAAAATGAGGTGGGCGAGATGATTCTAGGTAGAAAAGGGACACAGACTTGAGTGCCCCAGGGGTGCTGAGTCCCTCTGAACATCCCCCTGAGCAGAACTATCTGTCTGGCACAACTCATCTTAAACGCCTCCCGAGTGCTGGCACCCCTCCCAGGTTATCTGAGAAGGAGCACTCTCAGACCCAGATCCTCTGCCAGGCCTCAGATCCGGTTAGAATCCAACACTTATTTGGTGGCGGTGTGTGTGGTTTCCTTGTTTTTAATCCATGTAGGGTAGACGTTGTTTCCTTTTCAGACATATTTACTAGGGAGCTGATTTTGAAGACTATTAAGTTAATGCAGAAGTTGTGTGGCTATGGCAGAAATTAAAAGTAGCATGTGAATGTCTGCTTTTGCAGTCCCTGGAGAAGTACTTAGAGTCTCAGCAGTGAACCAGGCACTATTCAGGCACTGGGAAGACAGGTGAGTGACCCCTTTGGGCCCTTAAGCTCCCTCCCAGCCCCCACCGCCGTGGCCTGAGTGTCCAGCTTATGCTTCAGTCCCTTGCACAGCCCTCCATCCAGGCACCAATCCCAGAGACCAGCAGCTTCATAGCCTAGGATCCCTGTGCGACCACCACTCTGCCCGGCTGGGTGACCAACCACCCTGGGGGAGTTTCTGGAAGGTAGGGCTTTCAGTTTTAAAACCAGGACAGTCCCAAGCGAGCAGAGACCAGCTGGCCCTCTGACCAGTTCTAGCCCCGTCCTCAAGCAATGCCTCCCTCCACCTTCGCTGTCCTCCACCCAGCGGCTGCAGCTGCAGGTGAATCAGCCTCCCTTCCCCGTCCGTAGACTGGCAGTCATCCAAATTCCGGTCTCTGCTTGGCGCTGCCTGTCAGTCTGGGGAGCCCTCCCCCACACCCTGGAGAGCCTTCCACACTTCGCCCGGCCTCCCCAGCGCCCTCCGCACACCACCCGTCTCCCCTCTACAGTTTTCTCATCGAGAGGAGCCCACGCAGGGCAGGCGCGCACGGGGCCACTCCTTACCTCCCGGCACGTGCTCCCCTCCCCCTCGCTCTGTCCTCTGTCCTCCTCACTCTCCTGTATCTGCAGTCACTTCCCTCCTGCCGGACCCTTCTCCTCGACTTGGAAACACTCCTTCTCCAGGTCCCGTTGCACACCCTCCACCACCCCCTCTCCTCCTCCCCTTCCTATCAGGTAGCTCTCGGGAGCTCTCTCCACTTCCCTGCCTCACCCTTTCAGGCCACTCACTCTTCCACTTCTGCACTTGGGCTTCTGCCTTCTCTAAAACAACTCCACCCATCCGATGCCCTGCTAATGGCCAATTCCAGTGCCTTTGTTTTGAATATTTTATAGATATCAACTCATTTGAGCAAAACTACATACGTGTTGTTAAAGTAAAATGATGCATCAGCCTAGTAAGACAGGTAGTCTTTCATCCCCATTTTACAGCTGAGGACACAAGAACAGAGAGGCTGACAAACTTGTCCGAGCTCACACAGCCACGTGTGACAGAGCAGATGACTCAGAAGTCTGTGCCCCTCACACTCTCCTCTGGCTCTTGCCTATGGCCTTCACTTCTTCCGTCCATTCTCTTCCTCCTCATCTTTGTCCCCAGCACCTGGGATAGGATCTGACACCCGGAGGCTGCTCAGCAAATCCTTGCGGGCTGAACTAAGAGAAAATCTGTGACACAGTCAGGGAAGTCAGCATCCCGAGGTGGAAGATCAAACCGCAGTCACCAAGGTGTTGGAAAGTAAGCAGCACAAGCTCCAAGGACGCGGACACCAGGGATGAGAAGTAACAGCAACGGTCAGGGCGACAGCGCCCACTATCTGTCGAAGTCTAGTACACACCAAGAGGTACACTAAACAGTTTCTCTGTTAGCTCATCGAGTTGGAAACAACTCTTCAAGATAAGTGTTATTCGTAAGCTCATTTTACAGATCAAGAAAAGAGAGTTCAGAGAGGTCCCCAGGGGAAAAAGCCTATGTGGGGGACCCCCAGACAGACAGCGCAGTGGCTAGGAAGGCTTCCCAGAGGAGGTGCCCCCTGAGTCGGGTTTTGAAACACACGTAGGACTTGGTCTACTGAAGAAGACCACAGGGTATTCCAGGGGGGGAGGTGTCTGCAAGAGCTCAAGGTCATAACCGCACGCACCCATTAGGGAGCCTCAGGTAGCTGGGCTGGCTGGAGGTCAGAGAAGGAGACAGGGAGTAGGAGAGGTGAGGCTTTCCCAGGAAGCAGTGAGAAGAGGCGGGGAACCTCGCAGGTCACAGGAATTACTTTCAGCCTGATGGGGCCTCAGTAGTATACACAGAACTGCAAAACTGTGATCGTAAGCCTGCTGCCCACAGGATCAGTAGACCTAGGGCGGGACTCGGGAATTTTGTGTGTGTGAGTGTGCGCGAGTGTGTGCATATCTTACTAAGGCTCAAATGTACTTAAACAGTTTTATTAAATATAATTGGCATACAATCAACTGTACATATTTTAAGTATAAATTTGATCAGGTCTAAGATACACAACACACATGAAACCGCCACAGTCAAGAGAGAGAGTACATTCATTGTTCACAAAGGCTTCCTCATATTCTTCAAAATCCCTCCCTCCCGACCCCAGCCTCACTGATTTGCTCTCTGTCATTATAGACTAGCTTGCATTTTTTTAAGGTTTTATAAATGGCTTATAATAAATATACTTTTTTGTTTGGCTTCTTTCACTCAGGGTAATTATTCTAAGATTCATTTTGAGATAGATACCTGTGTTTGTAGAAATAATTCATTCCTTTTTATTTCAGAATAGTGTTCCATTGTGGGAAGGTACCATATGTTATTTAACCATTTACCAGTTGATGGATAAATAACATGGCTGTGAATATTTGTGCTCAAGTCTTAATAGGCGTATGCTTTCCTTTGTATTGAGTAACTGCCTCGGAGCAGGATGGGATCACATGGTAGGTGTAAGTTTAACTTCTTAAGAAATGCCAAACTGGGCTTCCCCGATGACTGAGGGGTTAAGAGTCTACCTGCCAGTGCAGAGACATGGGTTGGATTCCTGATCTGGGAAGACCCCACGAGCTTCAGAGCAGCTCGGTCAATAAACACAGTTATTGAGCCTATGCTCTCGAGCCGGGGAGCCACAGCTCCTGAAGCCGCGTGGCCTAGAGGCCGTGACCACAGCGAGAGAAGTCACAGCAGTGAGGAGCTGGCGACCCGCAGTCAGAGGGTAGCACCCCCTCGCCACAACGAGACAAAAGCCTGGGCAGCAGTGAAGACCCAGCGCAGCCAAAACTAAATAAATAGCTTTTACAAAACGAGAAGAAATGCCAAATTACTTTCCAAAACAGTAGTACCATTTTGTAATCAAGCCAGAGGGTATTATATTCAACACCGATGAGTAACATCTCATTGTAGTTTTTAATTTGTATCTCCTTGACAAGCACCGGTGATGACCGTCTTTTTACGTTCTTATTTGCCACCCCTATATCATCTTTGATTGAGCGTTTGTTCAACTCTTCTGTCCATTTTTAAGTTGGATGCCTAATTTTCA
Source organism: Muntiacus reevesi (assembly GCF_963930625.1). NCBI lineage: Eukaryota > Metazoa > Chordata > Mammalia > Artiodactyla > Cervidae > Muntiacus > Muntiacus reevesi. Next base: position 58,088,109 of record NC_089265.1, on the reverse strand, counting down.
TATTACTGAGTTTTGAGGGTTCTACATTCTGGACATAGGTCCTTTGTCAGATATTAATTACAAATATTTTTTCTAGTCTATTGTTTACCTTTTTGTTCTCATAACAATAACTTGATCAAGTCCTATTTATCAAAGTTGCTTCTGTGAATTGTGCTTATGGTGACATATTTAAGAAATATTTGCCTAATCCAAGGTCATAAGGATTTTGTCCTATGCCTCCTTCTAAAAAAATTATAGTTTTAGATTTTACACTTAGTTCTAAGATCCACCAAATTAATTTTTGCATATAGTATAAAATATAAATCCATCTTTGGGGTTTTGGCCTTGTTTTTTAAAAAAAATGGATATCCAGTTTTTCCAGCCTTTGTTAAATTTATCATTTCTCCACAGGATTTCCTTTGTACTTTTGTCAAAAATCAGCTGTCAGTATACTTATATTTCTGGAATCTATTCTGATTCTTTATTCTGTCTCATTTATCTATTACTTTGATGTCAAAGTCACGATTTTTATTACTATATGTTTCTAAGTCTTGCTTTCAGGTAGAGTGAGCCCTCCAGTTTTGTCCTTCCTCAAAAATTATTTTAGCTATTATGGACTCTGTTCATTTTAGGATGAATATTAGAATCAATATGTGAATTTCTGCCAAAAAGTCATGTTGGGAATTTGATTGGGAGTATGTTGCATTCTCATTGGAAAAGACCCTGATGCTAGGAGGGATTGGGGGCAGGAGGAAAAGGGGACGACAGAGGAAGAGATGGCTGGATGGCATCACCGACTCGATGGACATGGGTTTGAGTAAACTCCGGGAGTTGGTGATGGACAGGGAGGCCTGGCGTGCTGCAATTCATGGGGTTGCAAAGAGTCGGACACGAGTGAGCAACTGAACTGAAATGAACTGAATGTTGCATTTATAGACCACAATTTGGAGAGAACTGATTTCTGAACAAAATTGGTTCTTCCAACTTCTTTTCTTTTTTAGGTTTTCTTTAATTTCTCTCAGCGATATTTTATAGTTTCAGGGTGCAAGTCTTTCACAACTTTCCTCAGACTTATTCCTAAGTATTTTATATCTTTTGATACTATGGTTATGTGGTAAGCTTTAACATTTCTTTTTCCAACTGTCTGTTACTCATGTGTATTATAAAATACATTGCTGTTGTTCAGTCGCTAAGCTGTGTCCAACTCTCTGCAACCCCAAGGCCTGCAGCAATCCAAGCTTCCTTGCTCTTCACTATCTCCCTCAGTTTGCTCAGACTCATGTCCATCGAGTCGGTGATGCCAACCATCTCATCCTCTGTCGCCTCCTTCTCCTCCTACCCTGAAATCTTACCAGCATCGCGATCTTTTCCAATAAGTCAGCTCTTCAGGTGGCCAAAGTATTGGAACTTCAGCTTCAGCATCCATCCTTCCAGTGAACATTCAGGATTGATTTTCTTTAGGATTGACTGGTTTGATTTCCTTGCTGTCCAAGGGACTCTCCAGAGACTTCTCTAGCACCACAGTTTGAGAGCCTACATTTTTTGGTGCTCAGCCTTCGTTATGGTCCAACTCTCACATCTGAACATGACTACTGGAAAAAACTACTATATAACTTTGACTACATAGACCTTTGTCGGTAAAGTGATGTTTCTGCTTTTAATACGCTAGGTTTGACATAGCTTTTCTTCCAAGGAGCAGACATCTTTTAATTTTATAAATTGATCCAGTATCCTGCAACTTTGCTAAACTTATTTATTACTACGAGTAACTTTTTTGTAGATTCCAGTAGATTCTCTGTATGGATGATTATATTGTATGTGAGCACTTTTACATTCCCAGTCTGGATGTTTCATTTCTTTTCTTTGCCTGATTGCGCTGGCTAAAACTCCAGTACAATGTTTAACAGAAGTGGCAAGAAAGGATACCTCTGTCTTACTCCTGATCTTAGTGAGAAAGCATCGTCTTTCATGATTAAGTACAATGTTAAAAATCTATTGAGATTTTATAAATGTCCTTATTCAGGGTAAGCAAGTCCCTTTCATTACTTGTTTGCTGACAGTTTTTTTTTTTTTTTTTTTTATGAAGAATGGGTGTTAGACTTAGTCAAACGCATTTTCAGTATTTATGAGATAATCATGTTTTTCTTTTTCAGTTTGTTAATATGGTGAATCACATTGATTAACTTTTAAAAATTAAACCAACCATGCATTTCTGGGGGAAACCTTACTTGGTTCTAACAAATTATCCTTTTAATCTATTGTTGGATTCAATCTGTGTTCATAGGGAATTATTGAACTGTTGTTCTCTTTTTTTATAATGCCTTTGTCAGTTTTTTGCGTCAGAGTAAACTGGTTTCATGGAATGAATTGGAAAAATTTTCGTCCCCCATTTCCCCTGCTCTTAAAACTTTTTGGAAGAATTTGTGTTAAATTGCTATTTTGTCTTTCATGAATGTTTTGTAGAGTTCACCAGCGTGAGAAAGATTTTATAACTTATCAGTTCAGTTTCTTCGATAGACAAATGGTTTTTCAGGTTAGCTGTTTCTCCTTGAGTAAGCTTTGCCAATTTGTGTCCTACAGGGAATTTGTCCAGTTCATCTAAGTTGTTGGATGTACCAGCATAAAGTTGTTCAAAATGTTCTCTTATCCTTTTAATATCTGGGGAATCAATAGTGATACCACCTACTATTCGTGATGTTAGAAATATGTGTCTTTGCTTTATTTTCCCTGGCCAGTCTAACTAGAGGCTGATCATTCTTACTGATCTTCTCAAAGAAACAGCTTTTAGTTTCGTTGATTCTCTGTACTGCTTTTCTACAGTCTGTTTTCTGGCCTGGAGAATTCCATGGACTGTGTAGTCCATGGGGTTGCAAAGAGTCGGACAAGACTGAGCGACTTTCACTTTCACTTTTCACTTTCTTTAGTTTATTTGGGTTTCATTTGCTCTCTCCTTTCTATTGCTATTATTAGGAGGAGTATTCAACAAATGCTGTTTGGATTAAGTTGCTTAATACTCTTGCTCAAGTTTGTCTATATTCCCACTGATTTTCAGTCTACCCGTTCTATCAGTTTTTGAGATTGATTATTTAAATCTCCAATAATTTTTTATTTTTCTATTTCTCCTTTTAGTTCTATTACTTTTGCTTTATGTATTTTCAGGCTTTATTACTACGCACCTAACATTCAGGATTATACTATCTTGATTAACTGATTCTCTCTTATAATCATAAAATGACCTTCTTTAATCTCTGGCAATATTTTTTGCTCTGAAATATACTTTGATATTACATAGTCTCTCTAGCTTTCTTTTGACTAGCATCAGCATAGACTTTCTCCCCATCAATCTACTTTTAACCTATTTGTGTCTTTATATTTAAAAAAATATTTTTTTGACCACACCGTGCGGCTTGTGGGATCCTCTAGTTCCCTGACCAGGGATCAGACCTGGGCCCTCACAGCGAGAGTGCAGGGTCCTGGCCACTGGTGTTAGCTGCTCAGTCGTTTCCAACTCTTGGCAATCCCAGGGGCTAGAGCCCACCAGTCTCCTCCGTCCATGGGATTCTCCAGGCAAGAAAACTGGAGTGGGTTGCTATTTCCTTCTCCAGGGGATCTTCCCAACTGAGGGATCAAACTTGGGATCCCTGCACTGAATCATGTGAGACCTAGTTGCTTGACCAGGGATCGAACTTGGGATCCCTGCATTGGGAACACGGAGTCTTAGCCAGTGGACCACCAGGAAAGGCCCTAAACAGGCTTCTAAATTGTCGTGCTCATGTTTAAGTTACGGTGTCTCCGCCTCAGCACTGTTGATGTTTGGATCTCCTTTCACTCCAACTTTTTCACTCTTCTCTTTCACTTTCATATCAGGTGGCCAAAGTATTAGAGTTTCAGCTTCAGCATCAGTCCTTCCAATGAACACCCAGGACTGATCTCCTTTAGGATGGATTGGTTGGATCTCCTTGCAGTCCAAGGGACTCTCAAGACTCTTCTCCAACACCACAGTTCAAAACCATCAATTCTTGGGCACTCAGCTTTCTTTATAGTCCAACTCTCACATCCATACATGACTACTAGAAAAACCATAGCCTTAACTAGATGGACCTTTGTTGGCAAAGTAATGTCTCTGTTTTTTAATATTCTGTCTAGGTTGCTCATAGCTTTCCTTCCAAGGAGTAAGTGTCTTTTAATTTCATGGCTGCAATCACCATCTGCAGTGATTTGGGAGCCCAAAAAAGTAAAGTTAGCCACTGTTTCCCCATCTATTTGCCATGAAGTGATGGGACCAGATGCCATGATCTCTGTTTTCTGAATGTTGAGCTTTAAGCCAACTTTTTCATTCTTCTCTTTCACTTTCATCAAGAGGCTCTTTAGTTCTTCTTTACTTTCTGCCATAAGGGTGGGGTTATCTGCATATCATTAGTCGCTCAGTCATGTCCAACTCTTTGCTACCTCTTGGACTATAGCCCACCAGGCTCCTCTGTCCACGGGATTCTCCAGGCAAGTATATTGGAGTGTGTTGCCATGGAATTCCCTAAAATGTTTTCCTCAAAGGCAACATATAGTTGGGGCTTGCTTTTTTATGCAACTTAGTAATCTCTTCCCTTTAGTTTAGGCATTTAGACCTATTATATTAATGTGCTTATTGATGTGGTCAGGTTTAAATCTATCATTTGATATTTTTCTATTTTACTCAGCTATTCTTATTCCCTTTTTCTTCCTTTCCTGTCTCTTCTTCATTAATTAAATATTTTATGATTCCATTTGTCACCTTTGTTGATTTATTAGCTATAACATTTTTTTGTCTTTTATTGTTTTAGTAGTTGCTTTAGGGTTTATAGAATACATCTTTAATTTATCACAGTTCCCTTCAAGTAATATATAATTTAATTTATAAAATTTTTACAATAGTATATACCCATTTCTCTACTGCCAACATTTGAGCTACTGTTTTATACATTTTACATTTACATATATTATAAGTCTCACATTACATTGTAGTTATTTTCATATTAACGGTAAAATATCATTAAGAGAATTTTAAATAATACAAATATATATTGCATATACTTACCATATAGTTACCATTTTGAACACCATTCATTACTCTGTGGATTCAAAATTCCGTCTGGTGTCATTTTTCTTCTGTCTAATCAACTTCATTTAAAGGAATTTTTTAATGTGGGTGTACTAATGATGAATTCCCTTGCATTTATATGTCTTAAAAAGCCCTTGTTTTGCCAATGGCTTTAAATAATATTTTTGCTGAACATGAAATTCTGGGTTGACAGATTTTTTTTAAATCATACAGAATGCAAAGGCACTGTTGCTTATACTGTTTCTGATAAGAAATCTGCTATTGTCCTCATCTTAGTTCTCTGTATATGTCTTTTTTCTCTTGTTGCTCTTTAAAGTTTCTCCTTATCAATGCTTTTGAGCAATTATATCATGCTATGCTTTGATGTCATTTTCTTCATTTTTCTTATTCTTGGAGCTCATTGAGTTGCTTAATCTACACCTTTATATTCATCACTATTTGTAATCTATGAACATACTCTTTGTGTTTTTTATTTTTTTAAATTTATCAACACTTGTTGATATTTTATGACCCAGCATATGGTCTATTGTGATGAATGTTCCATGCGAACTGACAAAAATAAGTATTCCACATTGTTGAATGTCAAAGTGCTTAATAATGTTGTTGAGATCTTTTCTATCCTATTATTGTTCTAGTAATTATACCAATTACCAGGAGAGTAAAAACTATTCATAGATTTATCTTTTTCTCCATCAATTTTTGCTTCATGTATTTTGAAGGCCTGTTTTTGCCCATATTCATAATTAAAAATTTTTTGTCTTCCTGATGAACTGACCAACTTTTCTTTAGGAAGTTTACTTCTTTATCTCTGATAAAACCTCTTGCTTCGACATCTGTATTGTCTGATTTTAATATAGCTACTCCAGCCTTCTTTTAATTAGTCCTTTTGTATAGTACATCTTTTTTTATCCTTTTACTTTCCATCTTTCTCTCACTTGTAGACAGCAGTGTCCACAGAAAGCAGACGCTTGTAAACATCAGTTAATTAACTCTTTTTCTTTTAACCAGTTTGAAAGCCTGTGCCTTTAAATGAAATATTTATTTCTACATATGGTGTTATTTTTTATAATGGCTGCCTTTAGAATAGCCACTTTATTGTTTACTTTCTATTTGTACTATTTTCTTTTTCTGTGTTTTTTTCTTTTATCTTCTTTGGAGTTAAAATATCTTTAGTATTCTCTTTTAGTTACTCTGTTGAATTTTTTCTCTTTCCAACATTTTATTATGAAAAATGTCAAACATACCAAAAAGTCAAAAAAGTTTTTTAGGGAACACCGTATGTTTTTTAGGGAATACCATCAACGGTTTCTGTTCCTATAGAAAGGAATAAAAAGACTTCATTTGGTCAACCCACCTTCCATACCAGATGCCTTGTCTCTTGATTTAAATAGGGTAGAGGTAAACACACTGAAAGGGTTGCACTAATAAAAAGTAATTCTCAGAATTTGGGAAATGAGACTCCCATCTTTACATCCATCTCATTACTGTGAGGGGGAGCAGGGCAATCTGGACTACGTCCAGAGTGGATGGCCAGGACAAGGGGTGACTGGATGCTGAGTAATATGCGGGAGGAACTGGCTGCGCTATACCCGGGGAAGAACAGAGGGGTCAAGAGGAGACATTTATAGGTCACAGCCTTCCAGCCTCAGGGAGGAAGGGGAAGCTGGCTTTGGGAGAGTCCAGGAGCCAGGACTAGATAGAGAGATGCTCCAGGGAACAAATGGAGCCTCAGTAAAAGGAAGAACTAAGAGGAAAAGGTGCCAAAGATGGACAAGACTATCAAGAGACAGTGAGCTCCCTGACACTTGGGGTATTCAACAGTATTTATTGAGCTTTTATATGGCAGATGCTGGGCTAGGTACTGCGGATCAAGGGGTGAATAAAGAAGACTGGCATCTTGTTCTCATGAGGTGGCAAAAATTAAATGATCCCACAAATCTACAATTATCAATGGTGATTCACACAGGACATGTACTCTGGCAAAAACTGGAGAACAGGATTAAATGTCTTCTAACTCTGAGACTAATGGCATAAAAACTGGAAAATGTGAAAGTGATCGTTGCTCAGTCGTGTCCAACTCTTGGCGACCCCATGGACTGTAGCCCGCCAGGCTGCTCTGTCCGTGGGATTCACCAGGCAAAAAGACTGGAGTGGGTAGTCATTCCCCTGTCCAGGGGCTCTTCCTGACCCAGGGATCGAATCCAGGCTTCCTGTATTGCAGGTGGATTCTTTACTGCCTGAGCCATGAGGGGAGCACCATAGAAACTGGAAGCCCTATATAAACGATGGTTTCTATTATTCTGTTATTATTAACATTATCATTATTATTTGTTCTATTCATTCATTTCACATTTCCTGAGCACCCACTAAGAGCTATGCGCGGATGCAGAGCTGCGTGAGATGGGTCTTTGTCCTCTAAGTGGAAGAGCTGCCCCATTAACCCACCATCCAATACAAGGGGCAGTGCTGTGGCTAGAAACCAGGATCCCAGGGAGGCACTGCCCACCCAGGAAGCAGTTGGGGGCAAGGTGGGGAGTCCTGGGTTTGGGGAAACAGCGACGGCGCGGGGGAACTTGTTGGAGTAAGTGGGAGTGAGTTGGATCTTGAAGGACAAGGAGGAAACTGCTGTGTGTTGATTCCCCTGTTCCCCTCTGCGGACTTCCAGGCAACTTGACAAATGCGAGGCATCCCCTTCTGTCTCTCTAACCCCCCTCCCCATCTCCCAGCCTCATCCTCCCTACCCACTTGGTGGCAGAGGGTTTCCGCTCAGCTGGGCCCCTCAGCCAATTAACACTCTTTGCATCTGAAAAGCTCAAATCAGCTTCTCAGAGGTGTTAGAGATCAGAGTAATTAAGGTCTCTTTCTAATGCAAATCCAAAGCAGAAATTGAATGTTTGTCTCCTTCAAAAATTAGGGTCCCAAGTTCTATGAGGTAGTGAAATTCAGCAAAGGGAGGTGATGGCTTCAAGAACTAGAAGCCAATTTGTTGGCATGCTCTCCAGAAACAATTGATTAAATTAAATAAAAATTTACTCCACACGGCAGCAGAAGTGATATTCTTCAAACATGCGCCAGATCCTCTCTCTCCCCTTGTCTCCGATGCACTTGTATTAAAATCCAAAGCCCTCAAGTCTCAAGGCTGCACATAATCTGGCCCTTGCCTCCCCTGAAACTTCATCTCAGGCTCCTTTACAAAGTGCTTGTCACACTTTGCAATTATTTTATTTACTGGTTGGCCTCCCCCACATCATTAAGTAAATACATCGCCGTTACAGCTCACCCTGGAGCACAATATATAAACTTGTCCAAGTGAAAAACAGCTCGACTGCAGAGCAGCACTTGCGATTTGGAATGTGCCCTAGAGCCACTCGGAACAGGGGCTCATGTTCCAAACCACGCGGCTGCCCCCTCACACCATCACCCCTTCTCCGTTCATAGCGCACCCTGGCCGTGGAAGTGCCATCAGCCGTCGCTGACCTCCAGCTGTATCTCAGAGCTCACTTTTCTGGAGAGCAGCTAACTGCTCCCTCTTGGAGATGCCCTTCAGCCTCCCAAGCACTGTTCACAAATGGCTAATTTTTTAAGTTGGACACTACTCACCAAAAACCTCCAAATGCAAAGAAAATTCCTACAGCCACGGGAACATATTTAACGACATCTTTTACTCTCTTTCCTGTCTCCCCGGTTGGAATTCAGGAGGGTGGGAAACCTGTGCCTATCTCGGTCATCAGCTAACAGCAGCACACAGAACAGTGTCTGGCACTTGATGGACATTCCAGGAATATAAATATTTTGAATAAATGGATTTTCTGACACTTCTCGTGTATAGGCTCAGTGCCTACATAATGGATGCGGAGGTAGACAAACCCAGATTCATCCTTGGAGGAGCTCATAGCCTAGTGGGGAGGGATCCCAGAGGACCAAGGACTTATTTGTTCACCCAGCACGTGAGCGCCCCCTACAGTGGGGTCCGAACCTCAGTGCAGAGACGCAACATAGGTAAATTCCACCATGTGAGAGTGGGGGTAGGTGGGAAGGAAGCGAGAAATAACCACCTTCCCATGGTGGGCAATTCCCCCAGCTAGGAGGGATCCTAACACCTCCTTTAGTCATCAAGCATTGCTGGAACCAGACACTGCTTTGAGCACTGAGATACAATGATGAATGAGGGTCACCCTAGTCCTCAAGTGAATCAGTCTAATAGATGGCAAAAATGGGCAAAGACAAAATAAAAAGGCCATATCATAATACTATGTCACGTGGTAGCAAATTTGAGTCCAAACCTCTCACAGGAGTGAAGATGATTTACCACAGAGGAGAGTACAGTGAGATTTGTTAGAAAAGACAATTCCTGAGCTGGGTTTTGACAGCTGAAAAGGAGTTTTCCCAGCAGACGAAGGAGAGGAGAAGAGCATTCCAGGCATGGGCAAATGAGGTGCAAAGTCATGGAAACCATGATGAATTTGAAGAACTGCAAGCCATTTGGGAGTCACCGCTAAAGTGTAAAGTGAAGAGGGAGATATGCAGGCAGGAGAAGTAACTGGACCCAGATGTTGCAAGGTTTCACCTGGACTTTATGCTTCAAGCTACAGGAGACCAGTGTTGGGGTTTAACTATGAGAATGATGAATCAGCTTTTGCCACATAATAAGCCACCCCAAATTGCAGTGACTTAACAATTAGTATTCATGACCTACCCATCTGGAGTCACCTGGGGGTGGCTGGTTCTGGCTGGGCCTTGATGAACTGGTTCAGTTCTTCTAGAGCCTCTTATCCTCCTCCTGGGACCATCAGGCCAGCGTTGGCATATCTTGCTCATGGCAATTGCAGGGGCAGAAGAATGCAAAAGGGGATATGCAAGGCATCTTGAGGCCTGGGCTCAGAACTGGCACTTGTCACTTCCACCTCACTCTGTTGCCCAGAGGACATCACACGGCCTAGTTTGGATTCAAAGCTTTGCACCTGCAGCACCCTTCACACTGTGGCCAGGAGATCTAACGCAGAGATCTGACCACATCACTTGTGCAAGAGCGCATTGGTGGACGCTGCTCCTCAGCGCTCCCTATGCTCATGACTTGCCTCATACAGTGCTGCAGGTGCACACCTCCTGTAGCTTGAAGCATAAAGTCCAGGTGAAACCTTGCAACATCGGGGTCCAGTTACTTCTCCTGCCTGCATATCTCCATTTTCGCTTTGGGGATACAGCAGTTTCAGACTCAGGCCTGAGCTAAACAAATGCCCCAGGATCCCACGATTCGCTCTTTCCTCTATTCCATGTACCAGGATTTAGCCAGATCAGGCAAAGGGGAGGCTTATCTTTAGTCTTTTGTTCAATTCTAAGAGCTCAGCCTGAGCACTTTGGTACTTTCAGCAGTGAATAAGGAGCCTTTGAAATAAGCAGATAAAGGCTAATATTCAATAAACTAGTGAACAAGAGTTTTCTTTAACCCTCTTGGAAAAGACATCTTTGAGACAAAAACAGAACTGAGCTGCAATATTGGATAAGCCCCACTGATCACAAGAAACCCTAACATAAGTAATTGACTATTGGCAAACTCGACAGAACCAAATAAAGCAAGTAATTAACAATTATTGTGCTTGGAGCTAATGGAACTACAAATCCCGGCTGCCTAGGTATTTGTCCCAGGCATTGATAACAACAAAGTGTTTGTTGGTGGGTGAGTAACCCAGGTGTGAAATTCATTTTATTAGGCTAGATCTAAAAATAGGCTTGAATCAGACAGTGGAAAAGAACAGAAATCATCCCCACTTGCTCACTTGAGCACATGGGGAATAAACACAAGGCTCTGGTTTTTGTTTAAAAAGGGGGGAGTTATGGTAGATTGTTTGCAAAAGTGACCCCCATATTGTTTTCCTTTTTGTATCTGTGCTGCTTCACAGATGTGACTTTGAGGCTCTTCCCATCAAAAAATCATGGAGCCTGTTTCCCCACCAAATGAGACTGGCTAGCTCTGACCAATGAACTGTGGCAGAGATGACATTGTACTAATTTGAAGCCTTAGCCTCAAGAGGCATTTATCCTTGCCACTCTCTTGAGACTCTTGTCCCTGCCCTGTGAACAAGTCCATGCGAGGCTTCTATAGATTAATGAGTCAGCTCAGTTGTCCCAGCAGAGGTCCCCAAACATGTGAAGAGCTCAGTCAAAGCCAGCAAAGCCAGCACAGCTGACCCCAGAAGCAGGAGGAATGCCTGGAAACCTGCTGGCTGAGCCCAACCTAAACCGCCAACCTGCAGAATCCTGAGGTTAACAAATGGCTGTTCATTTAAACCACAGAATTGTAGAGTGATTTGTTACACAGTAATAGATAACAGATATAGGAGTATTCTGCATCAGAGCAGCTGGAAATAAGCTTCCATAAAAACATGATAATCACCACTACCAATCACTGGGTACCTATTGTCTATTGGGAACTGTGTGTATCTGAAACTTTGCTGGCTACTTTATGGATTCCGTGCAGTGTTATCTTACCATCGAAACGCAGAGTTATTTTCATCATTTTGCAAGTGGAGCAGATGAGGATTCTGAGGCTATGAAGACAGTTTATGCAACTTGCCCAAAGTCACACAGCTATTGTTTTCTCATCTTTTTTATTATTATTAATTTCTTTTTTTTTTTTACATTTTTAGTTTTTGTTTGTTTTCAAACCCTTGTGTCAAGGACTGACTTTCAGTAGATCACAGTAAACCCCGACCCAGAAGCAGGTCGTCTACGAACGGTTTAGCACCAGGTTCCACGTGAAAGTGAGGTGTGTGACGGGTGAGGGGCAGCCACCTTTTCAGCTGCGCCCCGTGTTCCAGGATGAAGGCCTCTCCGCAGCTTTTGTTTTCTTAACCTAAGGCAAGCGGGGTTTCTCAGAGGCTAAAAGAGTCCTGGGCCACTTTCCATTGTTGAGGTGATTTATATACTAGTAATATGCCACTAAGAGTCGGACACGACTGAGCGACTTCACTTTTCACTTTCACACATTGGAGAAGGAAATGGCAACCCACTCCAGTGTTCTTGCCTGGAGAATCCCAGGGACGGGGGAGCCTGGGGGGCTGCCGTCTATGGGGTCACACAGAGCTGGACACGACTGAAGCAACTTAGCAGCAGCAGCAGCATATACTAGTAAATGAATATATCAAGAAACAATTACACAAATGGCGACGTATTTTAAATTTTTACATTTATTAAGTTATCACTTTTAATATCAAAGAAAAAGGCAATGCCGTATAATTGCTGATCACAAGATAATCACACATTTATTTGAAAAGCTTATTAATTTATAGTAAACCACAAGTGGTGTGGTTTGATAATAAGATGCAAATATTACTTTGTTGGCTGAGCATTTTCTGCTTTGATCAGGTCAGGTTACCTCTGTGATGGGATATATAACCCACATAACCTGCCTTGGAGATAGCATCAAAGGCGAAATATGAGAACTTTCATGAGGTCAGCCCAGCCATAGGGCCCCCCTGCCATCCCCCAGCATAGCCTAGCCCTCAGGAGAGGTCTGTGCAAGGGCCAAAGGAATCCATCCTACACCCTCAAGCAGCCCTCGGCTGAGGGGTGAACTTCCAGGGAGAGCTCTTACAGAAACTGAATTTCCTGCTGTCATCAGAGAATTAAGCCATCTTTATTTTCTATCACAAAATGATTTCATTAGATGTTTCATGCCATTATGTCCAGGCTTACCCAGAACCAAACAAAGTAGGGATTTGCCAAGAAACCAGACATTGCCAGTCTAAACACAGCGATGGGGATGGGGATGCAAGGGCTCTACATGGCCCAGAAGGCTGAGAGGCATCTCAGAGAGAATGTCAAGGCTGAATCTCAAAGCATGAATAGGAGTCTGCTGGGTGGAGGAAAACATGCCAGGTGCCAGAAACAGTGCTGGCAGAAGTGTGGAGTTTAGAAAAGACATTAAAAGTGGGAATGGTGCTGAGGACAGTGTACCTAGAGCCCAGGGTTGGGGTGGTGGGCGTTGGAGAGAGAGGGGGTAGATGAGGCCAGAGAGGATATTGGGGGAAAACAGTGGAGGGCATTTTACCCAAGAAGGTAGGCAGGTCTCAATCTCTTGCAGGTTATGGCCACTTGTTACCAAGGAGAAATTTCAGTCTGAGAACACAGCTGTGCACCCAGAATAAATGCCTACAGACCTGATTCCATCCACTCCTTGCAGTAGCCCATCCACTGTCCTCTTTCCCAAAGACTTCAACTTTCCCCCCGCTGCAGATGGCTCTCCTGCAAGCTGCTGTAAACCAAGTGTTCCTTGGGATCTAAATCCTGCGTTTCTCCACAAATCTGCATCATTTACAAACTAGTTCTGAGGTCTTCCACACAGACTAGTCTATTTAGAGCAAAAAAAATGTAATCAAGCTTTGCAGCAGTAGACGCTCAACTTTCTCAAAATTTTACAAACTCAAGAGTAGAGAAGGGCCACGAAGTTTGGCTGGAAGGCAGAGAAATGATGGGAGTGACTTAGAACCATTGTCTTGGCATCTGAAGCCATCAGGGCCTTCTGGGATCACCTAGTTCGGGGGTGGAAAATATATTAGACACAGTCTGCCCCCGCCCCATCTGGCGCCCAGGGCAGACATTGCTAATCTGTTAGCACACACTCTTTGGCTAAGCTGAGAAACAACTGAATCCTCCCGTACATGGCACCGCGGGCAGCCTCTGCCCAGGAGTCAGAGTCAGCCGTAGGTGAAAGGCGGCCGGTCAGTCCTGATGGTCTCCATTCCTCCCAATTCAAAGAGGAGAAAATGGAGGCCCAGGGAGGGTCAGGGACTTGTCCAAAGAGGGTTTTCCCGTCCCTTTGGGCAGAGCTTTCCCCCACACCACATGCTTCCTCGCCTCCACATGGTTGCAGAGGACAAAGACTTTCATGCCTCACCTGTAATTGAGAGAATGACTCCAGCATAAGAGATGGAGTTTTACAAGCAATGTCATGTTTCTTTTGTTTCCAGTTCAAGTTGTTATTTGGCCATGCTTTAAAGTGTAGATTTTTATTATCATAATTAAAGAACACATAAACAGTCAGCAGATTCTGCCCATACACTTAATAAAAGCCTAAGGAATTCATTCATTCACTCATGGGCCAGGCAGGGTGCTAGGCATTGAGTATATGAGGACCCAGAAGACACCCCAGGTGCCCAAGGAGCTAAAATGCTCAAGCCTGACATTCTGCTTAGCTTGGGGGAAGGTGAGAGCTGGACTCACAAGCAGGCTCAAGTCAACTCTGCCATCCCAGGGCAGAAGGGACACACTTGCCACCCCTCACCCCGTGCAAACCTCCCTAGAGCCCCGTATCCAGGTCCTTGTTCACACACCTCCAGTGATGGGGAGACCACTCCGTCCCAAGGTGAGCAAATGTATCTTCAGATGGTTCAGCCTGCTACAAATTCTTCCATTAAAGATGGGCCTCCCCGTGACCTCCTGGCCCTGCCTTGTCCTGCGGGGAACTAACCTTCTGGGGACCTAGAAGAGAACATTGAGGAGGAGGGTTGTCAGTGAAAGAGAGACACAAAAAGGGGAGAGGGAAGGTACCCAGTTTATGGTGTGGCAAGACCATCCCATGTCCTTGCTCATAATTTTTGCTCATATCTGTAGAACATCATTGTGCCCACTCTGCTTTGGTATACGCTGAGATCTTAGAAACCCAGCTCCTTCAGAAGGCCCAAAATGCATTTTCTATGGGATCCTGTGCAAGAGAGCTGGTTGCTATGGTAACAATTGAATGTAAATTTCCCAGAACCCCCAACTAAACTATTAATCAGACAGATGAAGAAAGGGCCAGGGAGGTAAATAAATCAGTTAAGAAATCGGCTCCTACCGGAAAGGACAGGGTGCAGGGCCACCCCAACCTGCTGAGGCAATAACTCATCCCTCCCTTTGATCCTCTAAAGGCAGAAGGAGGGGTGGCTAGAGACCAAGGGGGATGCTGTCTCACTCCCCTCTCTGGCTGTTTTGTCCATCATTCTTGTGGAGTCAGAGAGGCTTGATGGTGGAGGTCTTGCCTGGTACCCCATCAGTAGAGATTAAGGATGGGGCCCATCCTTACTGCTACCAGGATCATCAAGGTAAAAATGTCTGACTCTGCCTGAAAAAAAATGTTCTGGCCAGCTTGAAAGAAGCGTTCTACTGAACTGCGGTGATGACGGGGGTGAGGTTCAGCAGTGATGGAATTGCTGTTGTTGTTCAGTCACTCAGTTGTGTCCGACTCTTTGCGACCCCATGGACTGCAGGCAGGATACCAGGCTCCCCTGTCCTTCGCCATCTCCCAGAGCTTACTCAGACTCATGTCCTTTGAGTTGGTGATACCATCCAACCATCTCGTCTTCTGTCGTCCCCTTCTCCTCCTGCCTTCAATCTCTCCCAGCATCAGGGTCTTTTCTAATGAACTGGCTCTTCGCATCAGGCGGCCAAAGTATTGAAGCTTCAACCAGGGTCTCCTGCATTGCAGGCGGATTCTTTAGCATCTGGGCTACCAGGGAAGCCCACTGCTGGGTAGTAGAATTAGAGTGATGGAGCCCAAATTTTCACTAGAAGTTTCTGGGATTTATTCGTTGGACTTTCCCCCAAGATTTTATTTTGCTTTCTTTAATGTTTATATTTGGCTCTTAATAAGGATAGTTATGAGAAGGCTTACTAATCTTCCTTGAAGTAAAGTAGACCCACCTAGAGCCTGGTGGGTCCCTGTGGGTTGGGGTGGGCGTGGCAGTGCTTACTCTAATTGTAGGAAATGCTTCTGGGAGGAGAGGAATAAACTGTACTCTCCTGGTGCACACGAAGCCTGCAAAGAGAACATCCATGTGACCACGAAAGGATCTCAGGCCTCAGGACTGAGAGAAAGACATTCTAGGTAAGCATGGTGGGGTGACTATGTCCTCTGCCAACCAGGCCCAGCGGTGGCCCCACCCCTGGCTTAGGTGGGCAGGTCTATGGGGAGGGGAAGGAAGGAATGCACTGGAGAGGACCAGCCCTGGCTCCACAGCAAACTCAAACTCACCCTAGGATCTTGGGTAAAGCCATTTCCACGTCCCAAACCATAAAAGGAGGGGCCTGGGGCAACTGACATCAAGGTCACCATGTAGCTGGCAGTAATGAGCCTTGGTGCAAAGTCTAACGGGGGGCCATCTCCCCCCACCTTTTGTGTTTCCTTTGAGAAGGAAAATGAGCTTAATCAAGGATTTCATCATTAGGCAAGAGCAGTGGGGCCAAGGAAGGGGGATCCCCCCTCAAAAGCCACCCTGGGGGAGATTTGAACAGAGAATAGAAAGGGATGACCCCAGGACTCTGACAGAGGGGGCCTGAAGGCTTCTTTGGTGCTCTCTGGCTCTAAAATATAAGTCTCTTAATTGAGAAAAGAGGAAGGGGAGGTGATAAGAGGATGGAGGCGGCTTTCTACCTGTAGGCTGAGGCTGAATTCAAGTCACAAAGAGAAAACCCAAGGGCACCCTGCCTCTCTCCCCCGACAGAGCAAATCTTCACCCCAGAAAACCCACTTGGCTACACAAGCCACTTTGCCTGCTGCCTCCTGTAAGCATCCTCAGAGAACTGTTTCAAGCTCGTAAAAGCAAGGAGGCCTCGAAGGGAGCACGGAGGCCTGGAAAGGGGAATGGCGGACACACAGCCACACAGTGAGCAGGTGGGAGAGACGGGATGCACCCGGGCCTCCCGACCCCAGACCTGTGCATTTTCCACTGGCAGCTGACCTCACAGTCTTCCCTGCACTCTCTATAATTCATGTACATTGTACAGTGGAAATGGCAGGGAGAGATCCTGCAGGGATGGGTAATTTTTCACTGTGGGTGGCACTGAGGCTTCCCCCATCCCTGGAGGAGGGAAATGAAGGGTTGATTAAGTACTCGAAACATGCCCGCCTGTGGACCATTTAATAAGTGCCTCGTCCATCTCTCAGGCATTAGAACAGACATTTGGTCTGCTAATCCAATTTGACCAGCCTCTCCAAGGCTGCTATCGCTGGCTGCTGGGCGCCATTTTGGTTGATGCGTTCGAATCAATGCAAGTTCCCTGAACTTGCTCTCGCTGCTGGTTGATTAATTACAAATGTGACCTTTCCCCTTGCATTAATATTCCAATACAGACAGAGCAATCTGCAACAGTCCTCAAAGACGCGTTGAGGGTTTGCTGATGACGCAGCCATTCCCCTGATCCTCTCAGCCTATTTCCTGGATCTGGATAAAGGATCAGAAAGTAGGTGTGGGGTCTGCAGATCTTCACACTCGGATCTGTGATCCAGGTTATGCTCTCCACTTAGCAGCAAGAAATTTAGAAGGAGGAGTCACAGGAGAACATTTCAGCGTTTTGCTGCTGGTGCAGGGAAAGTCGCTCAGTCGTGTCTGACTCTTTGTGACCCTGTGGGCTGTACCCTGCGGGCTCCTCTGTCCATGGAACCCTCCAGGCGAGAATAGTGGAGTGGGTAGCTATTCCCTGCTTTAGAGGACCTTTCCAAACAGGGATCGAACCAGGTCTCCAGCATTGCAGGCAGATTCTTTACCAGCTGAGCTACCAGGGAAGCCCCTTGCTGCTAGTATCCCTCCCCCAAACTCCCCATGCTTCCACCCAAAACATCCCCTAAAATGCTGAGCTCACCTTGCAGTTTCCCAGCTCATAATCCTCAAGGAGTCACAGACTCCTCTCCTACATGATTTGGTCCCAAAGCAAAAATACTCCAGCATAAAGTTCATCTTTTCCCACAAATGCCTCATCCTTCCCTACCTCCACATGTCTGCTCACATAGTTCTATCTTCCTCAGTCTCAACCAGCTGAACTCCTACTCATCTGTCAAAGCCCAGCTCCAATGTCCCTTCTTCGAAGAAACCTTTTAATTACCCCCATCTTAAAAGTCAACTCATAGACGGTCATAGACAGATATGTACCCAATCCGTTGCTGGGATAATTATTTTATAAAGTTGCACAGGCCCACTCTCAACTGTTTAAGAACCCAGGACCAGTAAGAGAGGAATCTTGCAGTCACAATACCTGCTCCCCTCTTTCTACCCTCCTGCCCTACTCCACCAGGAACAGTTAGGATCTTGTGCACATGTCAGTTCTTGTTTAAGCCCTCATGCCAGAGATCCACCCCACACCCCCTTAACCCCTTCTCTACTCCCATAGTCACCCTTTGACCATCCCTTGGGGCTGGAGGTACAACAGCCTTACAGAAGAGGGCAGTACAAGTCCTACATGCAGGCTTGGTCCCTTCGGGCAGGACAGCCCAGGGTGGAGAGTGCCAGAATGAGGCCCAGAAAGGGCCTGGGTTCTGGGTGGTCCTCGTCACCTGTGGGGAGGCCCAGGGGAGGATGGCAGAGCTATAGGGCTTCTGCAGTAGGGCTTCTCACACTTGTGTGCACGTGGATCAGGGGACCCTGCATTTATTTAAAAAACGAAACAAAACAAAAACACTCCCAGGGGATGCAGATGCTGCTGGCCACAAACCACCCTGGGAGTAGCAAGGGACTGGAGTGCTAGGCCCAGGTCCAAGGGTGGATGGACACCATATAAGCTGTATGCTGTCTTCTTTGCCACTTGATGAGTAAAATACATGGGGAGCTATGGTTCTCCAGAATGAGGGAAAGAGCTCAGGAATAATAGGTTCCGATAAGACCAAATCATTCTCACCTCCGTAGCTCACAGGTCCTCCCTACAGCCCACAGAGGCGATGACCAGGCAGGTTGGTAGATTCAGACCTCCTGAGTCTAAGTCCAGGCTCTTTGTCTGTCTGATCCTGGGAGGAGACCACCAAACCCTGGGAGCAGGTGAAAGTGAAAGTGTCAGTCATGTCCAGCTCTTTATGACCCCATGGCCTGCAGCCCTCCAGGCTCCTCTGTCCATGGGATTCTCCAGGCAAGAACACTGGAGTGGTTGCCATTCCCTTTCCCAGGGGACCTCCCCAACCCAAGGACTGAATCTGGATCTTCCACATTGTAGGAGATTCTTTACTCTCTGAGCCACAGAGAATCTCTGGGAAATCAAGTCATTTCCTAAGTACGTATGACTGCTCGTGAGAGCAACGTCACCATCAAAACTGCAGAACTAGAATAATCCCAGGTGGCATCTCAGGAGCTTTGGAGGTGGGGAGACACTGTGCTCCCCCTGGGGTTCTCCCCTTTACCTGCTCTCTCTCACGCTCTAATTTCATACCCTGACTATTTACTCCAGGTTCCCCTGGTGGCTCAGTGGTAAGGAATTAGCCTGCCAAGCAGGAGACACAGGTTCGATCCCTGGGATCGGAAGATCCCCTGGAAGGCAATGGCAGCCCACTCCAGTACCCTTGGCTGGAGAATCCCATGGACAGAGGAGCCTGGCGGCTACAGTCCATGGGATGGCAAAAGAGCTGGACTTGACTGAGCCACGAACACACACAGCCAGTTACTCCACTCTGCTCTCCGCAGCAGTACCACTCCCACCACTGCTGGGCACCCTGGCAGCTGCTTTGGTCCCAGGCAATAAAATAAGACGTGAGAGGTGGGGAAGGGCAGTGCCTCCTTCCTTCTAGTTGTTCCTAGAGTCTTGATAAGCCACTTTAGTATCTGTGTACCTACATATATGCATATACATACACATCTCTCTTCTTGCCTGGGGTCACGGAGCCTCAGGCCTGAGAGTTCTCTGTTGCAATTCTCTTCCTTTAAAGATGGGGAAACTGAGGCGCAGGGAGGGGTGGGTGGCTTGCCTTAAGTCCTACGACAAGTTAGGATGGAGCCTAGGCTAAGACACAGGTCTCCCCGTTGCCAGGGCTGCTCTGCCCACCTCTCCACACTGCCTCTTGGCTAAATCCACCCCTCACCAACCTTGGGCATATAAGGGACCTTCCCCACTTAGCATCTGAATGATTTCACCCAACTGAGCCAGTTTCCTTACTGCTCCAAGGGGAGGAGCAAAGAACCTCCCCCAGAGTCGTGGGGAGCACTGGGGAGGCC
This sequence comes from Muntiacus reevesi, assembly GCF_963930625.1. Classification (NCBI taxonomy): domain Eukaryota; kingdom Metazoa; phylum Chordata; class Mammalia; order Artiodactyla; family Cervidae; genus Muntiacus; species Muntiacus reevesi. The sequence goes on along the minus strand of NC_089265.1, from coordinate 58,068,087 downwards.
AGCGCAGGGCCTGGAAGCGTGAAGTAACATGATCAAGTAAAGAAGCAGTCTTTGTGTTAGCCCCTTGTGGCTGCTGTGACAAATTACCACAAACCGAGTGGCCTCCTGAGAAATCTGTATGCAGTTCAAGAAGCAATAGTCAGAACTGGACATGGAACAACAGACTGGTTCCAAATCGGGAAAGGAGTAGTCAAGGCTGTGTATTGTCACCCTGCTTGTTTAACTTATATGCAGAGTGCATCATGAGAAACACTGGGCTGGAGGAACCACAAGCTAGAATCAAGATTGCCGGGAGAAATATCAGTAACTTCAGATACGCAGGTGACACCAACCTTATGGCAGAAAGCAAAGAACTAAAGAGCCTCTTGGTAAAAGTGAAAGAGGAGAGTGAAAAAGTTGACTTAAAACTCAACATTCAGAAAACTAAGATCATGGCATCTGGTCCCATACTTCATGGCAAACTGATGGGGAAACAATGGAAACACTGACAGATTTATTTTGGGGGGCTCCAAAATCACTGCAGATGGTGACTGCAGCCATGAAATTAAAAGATGCTTGCTCCTTGGAAGAAAAGTTATGACCAACCTAGACAGCATATTAAAAATCAGAGACATTACTTTGCCAACAAAGGTCCGTCTAGTCAAAGGTATAGTTTTTCCAGTAGTCATGTATGGATGTGAGAGTTGGACTATAAAGAAAGCTGAGCACCAAAGAATTGATGCCTTTGAATTGTGGTGTTGGAGAAGACTCTTGAAAGTCTCTTGGACTGCAAGGAGATCAAACCAGTCTATCCTAAAAGAAATCAGTTCTGAAAAATCATTGGAAGGATTGATGCTGAAACTGAAACTCCAGTACTTTGGCCACCTGATGCAAAGAACTGAATCATTTGAAAAGACCTTGATGCTGGAAAAGATTGAAGGCAGGAGAAGGTGACTACAGAAGATGAGATGGCTGGATGACATCTCCAGCTCAATAGAAATGAATCTGACAAAGCTCTGGGAGTTGGTGAAGGACAGGGAAGCCTGGCGTGCTGCATTCCATGGGGTCACAAAGAGTCGGACACAACTGAGCAACTGGACTGAACTGAACTGAGTGGCTTAAAACAACACTAATTCCTTGTAGCTCTGGAAGTCAGAACTCTGAAATGAGTCTCACTGGACTAAAATCAAGGTGCGGGCAGGCTGTCTTCCTTTCTGGAGGCTCTAGGGGAGAATCTGATTTCTGGCCTTTTTAGTTTGTAGGGGCTATTTACGTCCCTCAGATCATGGTCCCCTTCCTTCTTCAAATTCAGTGATGGTTGGTTGGGTCTTTTTCATATGTTGCTACTCTCGCATGCCTCTCCTGCTTCCGTCTTTCATTTAGAAGGACTCTTGTGACTACATTTGGCCCACCTGGATGTCCGGATGCTCTCTCCATCTCAAAATCAACTGATTAGCACCTTTAATTCCATCTGCAACCTTAATTCTCCTTTGCCACATAACATAGCATATTCACAGGTTCTGGGGATTCGGATGTTGGAGGTCATTATTCTGCCTATCACAGTCCTACATCATCTTGGAAGTTGGAGAACCTACGGGAAACCAGGGCTTTGTTTGAAGAAAAACACACACAAAAAAACATTTTTGCATGTAACCCCAGGGGATTCACAAGCATGGACGCTGGTATGAACTCTCGAGCTAAAAGCATAATATGGGTCCCCCGCCTTTACGACAATTGTCGTAAGTATTTTAGAGTGCATCCACATGCACATGTGTGTACACATATACTCATGCACATAAACATACGCACTCACATGTGCACATGCATGCATGTGCCTATACTTGCATATATGCTCTGTGTGTGCGCTCACACATGCATACTTACACTGATACCACACGTACTTAAACCTATACACACAACACAATTTTCCTACAGAAATACCAAGACCTTTGTTGGCGCCTCTGCACAAGATGTAGCCAGAAAGTCACGAGAAAAGTCTCCCTGTTTTACTTGTCCAAGCAGCTCATTTTACCTCCACCACAGCCCCTCAAGGTCTGCGGCCACTCCGTGCTTCCCTAATATTCATCACTGACACCTGGCAGATCTCCCCAGTGCAAAGTGAGAACCAGCCACTGACTGGCACGAGCCCTTTGGCTTATTTTTCTGCAGGGTATTCAGCTTGCAAAGCGGCTTCCCTGAGGCTTTGGCTTGAGTTGCTGCTCTGTATATTCATTTTTTTGAGCGGCAGCAGTTTAGGGACTGCAGCTCTTCCACCTGTGCATTCATAGCGAAAGATGAAATTGATAGAGGCTAGTCACGAGAAAGGCAAGAGGGTCTGACTGCACCCAGGCACCCACAGGTACTTGCACACTCACTCTTGGACATGCCCATCAACACGGGTTTACACACATTTACACACACACACACACAAATCTATTAATATTTCTGAAAAGGCTGCCTATCAAGACACCCAGGAAATTCACTACCCTGCCCACATGTGCATCTCAAGGATTGCAGGTCCCCCCAAAAAGAGGAAGTTACAAGGGAAGAAGTGGCCTGGCCGCTGCCTCGGCAGGCAAATACATACGGGCTGTCCGCAGCCAACCTCCCACACATGCCCACTCTCTCCCCGACAGTTCCTGGTTCCTCTGAGCTCCACTTCTTCCACCAGAGTTTCTACTTCATTCTAAATCCAAGCCTCCAGATTCAGCTGTCAGTCACCCCTTACTTTGCCTGAGTTCAGTAGCGGATGCTCTAAGTCTCAGGGGTAAAGGGGAGCAAGGTGAGATCACTGTGATCTAGCCTCAGGTAAAATACCTAAAGTCTGGCATACCTCTGCACCCACAAAAGGTGATTCTCCTTGGCATACCTCCAGTAACAAATTATGTAAAAAGATATCTCTTTCCTTCCCAGACTTGAGTCACGCTCCCCCAAATCTCCTTCTCTTTATTACATTAACATTGAAAGGGGCAGGGTCCCAGAGGGGAGGAGAACTGCCTGAGGCCCCCATTCCCACCCCTCAGCTGGAGCTGGATCCCTGTGGTTGGCCTGGGTGGGGCCCTCATCTTCCTGCAGAGACACAGCTCGCTGATCTACAGGAATGCAGCAAAACCCTCTGGCAGCTCTTGGGAGGACAATAGCCCATAACCAGTTGGTGATAAGGTCCTTCCACACCTGGGTGAAGAGGAAGCAGGGAGGGAGGCAGGTGGCACCTGGCCCCTGCACTGCTCCCCCCAGTTAGCTCTGTGACAGCTCACGGACAGTGACATGCTTCTGGAGGCCCCGCCTGGGGGAGATCTGAGGGGCCCCCTGGGGTTCCCCACCCTCAGTTTCTTTGTCCAGAGCATTTCAGTCCTGGCGGGGAGTGACACTCCCTCAAGCAGGGAGCTTGAGCTGAGTGACAGAGAGACAGAGGTACTCCAGGGAGGACCTGTGTGTGGGGGCAGGGAAAAGATGTTGGAGGAGAAGGTCAAGGCCAGATAGAAGGAGCAGAGAGGGAAGTGTAGCCGAGACTGCTCACGGGCAACATTATGGTTTTTCCCCTTCTCCCTGGTTTTCCAACTTACAATGTGCCCGGGCTCCACTGCAGCCATCAATGGACAGAGCATATAGTTATGGCCAATAAAATGTAGGCAGAAACCATGTGGGTGGATTTCCAAGAAAGCTTGTTTAGTATTGTCTGTCCTCAGCCCCACTCTGGGCCCCATGGCTTAGTGGGCCTTGCATATTATGCACACATGCACAGGCGTGTATAAGCGCACACTTTTCTTAATGAACACAGAGATGTTCTCTATCATTGGAGATCACATGCTTAACACTGACCCAAGCAATGCATGGCCTAGACATCTGTTCCTATTACACACCATTCAGGCCCCAGGGAAATACACTTCCATGCCCCTTGCCCTGTTTCCCTGAAGCGATACTGAGCCTGGAAATGTTGTGCCTGAGCCTGACGACGCTGGAGATGAACGCTGCTTCTGAAATCAGGAAGGGTCAACTGTTAGAAGAGCTTAGGTAACAGGGAACATCGTCAATTCCTTCCCAGTACATAGCATGAGTATCACATCCTAACAGACCAAAGCATCCTAGTTCCCTGTTGTGCCAAGCATCCACGTTCTCGCTCCTTTCTCAGTTTCAGTCCGCTTCCTGGGGGTCCTCACTATTAGCAGTTCACTCTTACTATTACTGCTCACTATTCATAGCAGCTGTATATGGAGCTTAAGAACATTTTGCCAAACTCCACAATTCATGTTACTCTCAAATTTGTATATGTGTAGGTTTAGACACAAAACATGACATGAGGTGTTAACCTCAGCAATCTGTGGATATTGAATAACAGAGTGCCGAGTTCTATTTTTATAGCAATATAGAAATGTTTAATAAGATTTGTTTAGCTAAATTTTTAAAAATGAAATAAATGCATTTAAATAATACTGCTCTTATACGTGAATTATAGTTTATATTTTACCTTTTAGTTTTCAATAATCATGACTTCTTTAGAAAAAACTTCTCTAGAATGTGTATATGAAAAATGATCTTAATTCTTTGGCTTTTATGTTCCCTTGTTTTTAATTGCTGTTGTCTTTTTCTTTTTTCTTTTGCCGCACCCTGCAACTTGCAGGATCTTAGTTCCTCTACCAGGGATGGAATCTGGGTCCTTGGCAGTGGAAGCACAGAATCCTAACTACTGGACTGCCAGGGAATTCCCTACGTTCACTTATTTTTGACACGTTTTGATAAAAATATGTGCAAATTCTGTATATTTTCACTGTAAGTACATTTTATGTTTTAACCCTTTAGAACAAGAGTTTGCAAACTTTTTCTTAAAGGACCGGAGAGTAACAACTTCAGGCTTATAGGCTATACGGTCTCTGTCACAACTATTCAACTCTGACATTGTAACGTGAAAACAGCCATGGACAACACGTAAAACAATGAGTCTGGCTGAATCCCAATAAAAGTTTATTTACAAAAACAGGCAATAGACCTGCAGATCATATTTTGCCAACCTCTGCTTTAGATCATCAGATCATTACTATTAGTAGAATAAAAATTTGTGAAAACCTTGATGATAATTATTTAATTTTGTTGAGATGAAATTAAAAATTATGGAATAAATATATAATAACTTATGAATTATGTGTACCTTAATTTTGTTATTCATCAGACTTTGCCAGCTCATCAAAAGAATACACAGATATATTCAGTCATAATTAAATTCATCTTTGGTGGTTTGTTGGTTTTCAGCCATATAAAAATTATAGCTTGACATATATTCTAGACTTGTCATTTTGAAGGTATTTTTGTCAAAGCAATAAGATGACAATATGTTATTTAATAGTCTGCTGACTTGAATTAACAAGTTTTAAACAGACAAACATACAGTAGCTGGGTCTCCCTTCATACTCTCGTCCTGGCCCCTGCAAACACCTGGAGCAGCGTGAGCCCTTTAGGAGGGGAAAGGCTTGGCTGACTTTCCTTTTCACCATTTTGACATTCCTGCTTTTCTGAAACAGAGGCATGGTGGCTGGAGTTTGGCTACTATATTGGCCCCATGAGGAAGAGCAAAGTGACTGGCAGAAACAGGCCTGATAGCACTAGGCCCGGTTTAGAAATCACCCACTCCCACACCCTCACCATGTGAAGAAAATGAATGGCTATGCTGTAGGTCACTTTTGTTTGCATTTTCTGTTATAAGCAGCTGAACATAAATTCCTAGACATACATTTCAAATGGGAGGTGCCTCTTCCTCCACAGTTCTTCTCCCATCCAAGTACTAACCAGGCCCGACCCTGCTTAGCTTCCAAGATCAGACGAGATCGGGCGCGTTCAAGGTGGTATGGCCGTAGACTCCACGGTTCTTCTGATGCGTCTGTCACGACTTCCATCACAAGCTGGCATATGTCACAGAACCTTCATTCATTCATGCATTCATTCCATAAACATTCACAAGGGCCTTTTCTGTGCCAGGACCCAGAGCAGCTCTGGGGCTACAGTGCGGAACTGGGAATTCGGGGAGAGATCTTCGTAAGGAGTTCACAGCCTGGTAATGGAGACAAGCATGGAAACCATTACAATCGATCCTGGACTTACTACGGTGTTAGTTAAGAAACAGGTCAGAAACCGTAAGTCTGGGCAGGATGGCAGCCCTGGCTATGAAGTTGTCAGGAGCCGGGCTTCCTCGCTCCTGTTGCTCTTCCGTCCTGGGGTTTCCGCATTCACCCGCTTCAAAATGACTCCCCATGTGTCCATATTCCAGTCAGCGAGAAGGGCCAGAGGAGAACATGCCTCTTCCCTTCAAGGGCATGACCTCCAAGTTGCACATATGACTTACATCCCATGGGGAGAACTTTATTAGAAAGCCTTATTAACTCTATTAACTATCTGTGGAGAAGTCTGGGAAATGTATTCTTTCTTCTGGGAAGCCACAGCAAAAACGCAGCTATCTACTGTATGGGCTTCCCAGGCGGCTCAGTGGTAAAGAATCACCTGCCAATTCAGGAGACACAGGTTTGATCCCTGGGTCGGGAAGATCCCCTGGAGGAGGAAATGGCAACCCACTCTAGCACTCTTGCCTGGGAAATTCCATGGACAGAGGAGCCTGCAAAAGAGTCGGAAACCACCGAGCCACTAAACAACCATCTATCATATACAAGAAAGAAAAATCAGTCATTATGCCACAGTTTCCAAAATAGTCTGAATCACCAAAATAATGAACTCAGATATGTAGGCTCATGATTCCTGGAATCACTTCCAACATGACACTAGTATTTACTGTTCTTATTTGTTCCTATCACCATTACTGATTAGTTGCCTTTTGCAGATTTCATTAAAGTTTTGTTTATCTCCGTTTATTACATACATGGGCACACATGCACATATAACAAACCCAAAACACAACAAAGTGTGTCTCACTTAGGTAGAGTCATTCCCTAAGTGATAAATTGAGGACATGAAAACCTCAGTGGGAATTAAGTGCCCAGGAGTCAGGCAGGTTCGCTCACTAGCTCAGGATCTTGGTTCAGCGCATTGGTCTCACAACCCAGGATTCCAATCACAGCTTTTAGGGTTTTCAGAAAAGGCAAAATAATGTGTGTTGTGCTTGTCAGTCTTCTGAGCTGAGGTGAGGGTTTTGATGGGCATATAAGTGAAGCAGTCCATTTTAATGTTGCTATTTTCATTCAAAGGACATTTCGATGTGGCACTTTTACCAGGTCATTTTGAGCTGCATCAAAATGTAAAAACTGCTTTTGGTGTAAACCCACCTTTAATCCCATCCTGTTTCTCAACCTCAATCCACTTCTTGCTGTAGTCCTTCTTCATTCATTGTCATTCAACCACAAAATTTATGGCCACAGCAAATGGCCCATGATAAATGGGCCCTAGTAAAATATCTGTAAATCCAGCATTCTTCTCCCATGGGAGATCCAATGAAAATGAACTCAGATAAAAATACTCATTAAGAACTGAGGCAGAGACTGATAGACAGTGCTTAATTTATAATTAATACATGAGAAAATTATGGTCCCTTTCACAAGGATATTTGAAAATATTTTTAGTGTCATAATTTTTTACCAACATCAAAATTGCTCCATCAATTCTCATATTTTAATAATGCCTGTGATAGGGTTTTCTTTGCACATAGAGATAGTAGCCTAGGTCTCTTTGGGGTTGGTCCCTGCATTGGCAAATTTCCAGAAGGCATTGGCTAGGGTGACATTTTTAGTCTTTACCTTTCATTTTCCTTTTATGACCTAACATTAGTACAAGTAATAAGGTTTAGTGGGGCTTATTTTTGACAACTTTGGTGGCTTTGAATAAGTGTCTTTGACCCAATTTTTAACTGGCTGCAGATTTGAAGGAGTATTATCTACTAAAGCATCAAATGGGACCTCTGGGTCATTAGTTGCCAAAAACAGATTTATTTGAGATACAAGGGGAAAATTCCAACCACTTCTGTTTCGTTCTCTTAATTCTTCTTTATATAATGTCTTTAACAGTTTTGGGGATGAATAACTGGAAAATTTCTTTTAGTCAAGAAGGCCAAATAGGTGGCATTTGCACGTGCGCTAAGTCGCTTCAGTCGTGTCTGACTCTTTGCGACCCCATGGACTGTAGCCCGCCAGGCTCCTCTGTCCCTGGGATTCTCCAGGCAAGAGTACTGGAGGGGGTTGCCATTCCCTTCTCCAGGGGCTCTGCCTGATCCAGGGATTGAACTCACGTCTGCTGAGTCTCCTGCATTGCCAGACAGGTTCTTCACCACTGAGCCACCCGCAAAGTCCCAGCTGGCAACTAGTGTGCCCCAAGTCATTGCCCACACACTCAGTTTCCTCATCTGTGAAAGAGAATAAAAGTGGTGTCTAATTCACAGTCTTTGAGGATTAAATTAAGATACGAAATGTGCTTAGCATGGTGCGTGGCCCATAATAAATGCTCACATAATGAATAGCTATTATTCTATTGTTGTTATCCTTTAGGGCAAAGTTAAAATGTATCTGTATGCTTCTTCATGCCTTGAGGAGACAATGGATGCCAAGCTGGAAACACAGTTTTTCCATTTTAGCTGAAACTATACACCTGCCTCAAGGGAGTGGCCATCAGCCTGAATGTACCTTCTGGTGACTCCAGGTAACATGAGATCATTGCGCAAACAGTAAACTCTGAGTCAGAGCAGCTCCGCTTCTGCTCATGAAGAATTAATAGTTTCAGAAATTGCCATCCTAGCCTAAACAATTAAAAACCAGGCAAAAATATCTCATACACATATCACACAGGCTGCAGGACTGCAATTCTGGCCTCAGGAAAAGCCACCTATGAGGCTACAGCTGTCCTAGCTGTCTGCCCAGAGAGGCTTTCCAAGCCACAGCCCAGGGAGGGGGATCCAAACTGAGAGCAGCAAACCTATGGAGTTGAAGAACAGATCAGAGTTCAAGGAGGTGAAGGCACGTAGAATCTGCCGTATAGAATGCTGAAGAGGGCAGAGATGTTCCAAGGGGGATCCGGAGACCCACAACAGACAGAACTAGAAAGTGCACCAGTGGCTGCTCGTGACTGAAGTTGTGCAAAGGCAACTGACTGTAAAGAAATGCCAGGAAATTTTAGGGGGTGACAGAAAAGTTTTATACCTTGATCATGGTCATGATTACACAACTGAAAATATTTGTCAAAAACCCATTGAATTCTACACTTAAAACTGGTGATAGTGTATGTAAATTATATCACAATAGAACTGTCTATAAATCAAGCAGCAAAATCACTTGTGGCCTTGAGATGTCTAGAAGCCATGTCCGTGTTTGCTGTGATAACCTCTGGCCTCATTCACTGGATTATATATATATGTCTATGTGTGTGTATATATATGTATATATGTATATATTGCAGTAAATGTGTGTGTGTGTGTGTGTGTGTGTATTGCTGTTTACAGTATTCAGCAATTTCCCTTTCCTGGTCTTGGAAGCACCTTGTAAAACTCCATTGAGAATTATAGATGGAGCCTGAAGAGTTTTTCAAGTGCATTTCTTGTCACCTTAACTTTGGGACTTTCTTCCACACTCAAGAAATCATTCACCCACAGCTGAACTTCCTCTGCTGCTACAGAATGAAGCAAGGTGGCTTTTTAGTCACATGAAGCACCTTTGTCATCATCCCCAAAAATAAATGGCATCTTTGAGGCTATCAAAGCGGTAAACTGACATCACCTTTGTCCATTCGCTTCTGTTTACACTTGTGCTAGAGGAATAAAAATGCCTTGTGTGAACAGGTTTCCAAAATCCTGCCAAGATTTTTGACCTGTTGTTGTGATCAGTTGAATCAATGCACTTCCCAATCTGAGTCATCTTTACATTCTTAAAACTGATTAACTATAAGATACTATTCTTCTAACATACCACTGGGTTGACCACTATTTCATTCGGGATTTCTGCCTCTAGGATCTTAAGTTTGGAACCAGTTTATCAAACAACTTGAAGTCAGCAGGACATAAGCATTTCTGTCTGTTCAATAACTTTCAAACAAATTCTGCCTAATCTCTTCTTCCCGCCCCATATTGACATTTGAACAGATCATATAGCTTTCTGGTTACTTCTGGTTTTAAAAAGTTCAGGCCAACCTATTACAAGTTTAAAACCTCTGTTACAGTGTGGGCAGCCTATGTTCAAGTCCAAGTCTGTCAAGAATGTTTCCTTACCTAAGATTGCCAAGAAAAGTTTAAGACTTGGAACCCCACAGAAGAGCTTCAGAAGTGTGTAGGCACCTACAAATACTATCTGATTCTCTTCATTGCCAGTGTCAGTTACAGCAGGCTGAGGACATTCAAAACACCTGGAACTAGCCAATGTCCTTTGGCAAGATCAAGGTGGTAACCATGGTAGCCTTGAGCAGAAACCTGTATGCAGAGTACAAAGACAACCTGCACCAGACGGGCAGGATGTTTCTGGGAGATGTTAAGGGTCTTTGATCCACCGACTGCCTAAGAAGGAAGCAAATGAAATGCTCTGAAATGAGCCACATTCACTGCAAGTCTGAATGTGGAGGTCTCTGGAGATAGTCCCCTACTCCATGGATCCACACTTGGCCTGCTCATTACTCTCAAGAGGAATGTGGAAGAAATGAAATGTTGATGCAGGCTTCAACATGGACAATCCTTGAAAACCTAATACTAAGCGAAAGAAACCAGTCACAAAAGACTGTGTGTACTATAATATTCCATTTATCTAAAAGTCCATGCTAGGGAAATCTACAGCAACAGAGTAGATTAGTGGTTTCTTAGGGCTGGGGCAGAGGGTGGGAGGATAGAGGGGTGATAACTAATGGGTACAGGATTTCTCTATATTTAATATGATGAAAATATTCCAATATTGACTATGGCAATAGTTACACATATCTATGAACTTACTTAAAAACCATTGAATTGCATACATTAAATAATTTATTTATTTTAATTGGAGGCTAATTACTTTACAATGTTGTGGTGGTTTTCGCCTTACATTGACATGAAGCAGCCATGAGTGTCCATGTGTCCCGATCCCGAACCCCCCTCCCACCTCCCTCCCCATCCCATCCCTCAGGGTGATCCCAGAGCACCGGCTTTGAGTGCCCCACTTCATGCATCGAACTTGGACCAGTCATCTGTTTCACATATGGGAATGTACATGTTTCAGTGCTATTCTCTCAAATCACTTTTAAGAGGTGAATTGGATGGTATGCAAATTATCTTTTAATAAAGTTACTGAGGGGGGGGGGGCTCCCAGCTACAGTGCATAGGAAAAGCAGTGTGTTAAGGCACAGTAGGTCTAGGCGTGAGAGGTCTAAATCCTCAGTGACCATCTGACCCATGCAATGGCGCAGCTGGGAAGGTTCCAATCGATGATGATATGGCATGGAGCACACCCAAGACCTCAGAAGTATGGGAGGAGCGGGATCATGACTACTCAGGTACTCGGGCTGAAGGGCATCCCCTGCCCCCCCAGCTCACAGGACTCCTCTTCCTGCCCTCCCCTCTCTGGGAATCACTCGGTTCTTTCTGGGGATAAGGAAGGGAGACTGAGAAGGACTATTTCTATGAGAGAATAATTTTTGTCTGCAGGTACCTCCCTGTGGTAGCAGAAGGGCTGCTTCTTAGAAAAGAACTCTGGAGTCATGCTTCCGTCTGGATTTGCACCATCTGAGCCTCTTCCCAGCCCTGGCTGTGCTGCGGGCACCCAAACGCCAGCAGCCTTCCTGCACTGGAAGCAGGCAGCGGAAACCCCAGACTTGGACTGTCCCTCCTTTCTTTGCCTCTGGTTGGAATGAAGACTGGCCGAGGGACATGAGCTCCCTGATGACCCTCTCCCTTGCCCCACCTCCCACTCCCTCTGGGAGGAGGCCTGGGTCCTGCTGGCCTCAGCTCTGTGAACACCAACTAGAAGAGAAAGGAGTTGAGGCAAGGCAAGAGTAAGGCCGTCGATGGAGCCTAAGGGTGTAGGATAGGTAAATGGTGTTGTCAATAGCCGACAGTGATCTAGGAGGTTTTACTATTCTCCTGGGTGGGGGGTGGCTCAAATGGAAGCTTTTGTCGGAATTATTCCATTTATAGACAGAAGTTGAGAAAAAAGCTCCTTTGGTGTATGTCCCCCCTTTTCTAGCACAACCAAGGGAGAGCCTTTGGGACCCCACTGTGGAGAACTAGCCAGGCCAATTCCCTAATTCCAGTGAAGGCAGTGGGAGCTGCAGCACTCCAATAGCAATAAGCATACCTAGAACTCACATCTTGGCTTCGTAATACTAGCCTCCACTAAAGGAACACAGACGCCTTGGAGAAATGTCCGGGGTTTAGAAAGGGAACGTACAAATGAGCCTGGAACATCTTGTCCTGCTTGAAAGTAAGGAAGTATTCAAAGGACGATGGAGGCACAGGAACCAGCTTAAAGGCACTACCCAACCCCAAATCCACTGGCCAGCCTCTGATCTACCTTCTGTCTCTGCGAATTTGCTTATCCTGGGAAACGCATGCAAATGGACTAATGCAGTATTTGTTCTTCTATGTCTGGCTTCTTCCAATTAACATAATGAATTCAAGCCTCATCCATGTTGTAGCATATATCAGAACTTCGCTCCTTTTTATAGTAGGGATAATATTCTTTTATATTTGTACACCACCTGTTGTCTATTCATTCATCTGTTGATGGACACTTGGGTTGTTCCCACCTAGTGTTCACCGTTGTGAACACTGTTCACTGTTCACTTGTTCACACAAGTCTTAGTTCATGCTTTCAGCTTTTCGGTACGCACCAAGGATTTGCTAGATTCCACTTGCTTTTTAATTCCAGTTCCACTTTGTTTTGAAAGTTTCTCTTATAGATAGCATAAAATCTAAAAAGTTTTGTCTTAAAGAAATGTAATACCTTTACATTAATTGTTGTAACATTTATTTGGTACATTATATTCATCACCTAAAGATGATTAAAAGCTCTTTTTTCTGATAAGAACTTTCAAGATCTACTCTCCTTGTCAAAAGTCACAACCTTCCAGGTAGAAAATAAGTAAGTCCCTGCATGCAATGTGCAGAACAGTTACTATAATAATACTGGATTGCATGTTTGAAAGTTACTGAGAGTAGATCTTGAAAGACCTAAATATTATTGTATTACTTCCTTGCTCTTTGATGTGGGATCATGTATTCTTTGTTTTTTGTCTTCCAGAGAGATGGGGGAGTGTGTATGTGTGTGTGTGCGCATGTGTGTAAACATATGCACATATTACATTACATCTCATTATTATACATTTTAATATATTTTCTATTATGTATATGAATATATATGAGATATATATTCTGTCTACAATTCAACTTTTTAATTTTTTAAAAACTATCCTTTAATCCACATGTTTCCTAAGTATCAAACAAGAGTAAATCTGTACCTCCCGAGTCCTCTTTGGCTCTCTTTGAGAATACTTTTAACTTTCATTGCTTTGTGCCACTTTCACAACTTGTACTTTTTCTTTGTTAAACAGACAGACACCTGTTCCCTGTCCTTCTGTACAGGACGTACAAGACAGTAGCTTGCACAAGGGAGTGGTTTCACCACTCTCAGTTCTTAAATTTGCTTCATCTCTTGACAATTTTTAATACTTTTTCAAGTTCTCTATTTGAGAGTATCTTTGTTGCAACTTCAAACATTATTTAACCACGGTGCGGTATCAAATAATTGTATTGCAATCTTTTTCTTTATTATTCTAAAAACTGTATAGAGGTACTCCATTGAAATTGATGGCAACAATAGTCTGAAGCCTGTCTGATTTTTCTTCCTTCATAGGTCCTTCTTTATTCTGTGCATATACTTGTAGGATTTTTAAAATCCTGCTCCTTCAAACATTTTGTGAGATGTCTAGGTATTGCTCCATCTCCAGCGATGCTTGCCTGGCACACGCTGATCTCTTCTGAGCTGCACACTCAGGATTCGTGTGGCATTCTCTCGTCTGTTGGATGATTGCTTCTCTCCAATCTCACCCACACAAGCAGGGAATGTCTGCTTGGCACTGCTTTATTCTCTGGTCTCCATACCTATAAACTTTCTTCTAGTCATTTTAATTTCTTTATCTTTACCCCTGAATTTCTGATGAGAGTTTTCAACCTTGACCTCTACAGCACTGATTTAATATTTCACGGCACCAGCTCTGTTCTTTAATCTCACCAAGGGATTAATGGTGAGTTTTAATTCTGTGATTACATTTTTAGTTTCTATCACAGAGTTTCCGTTTCTCATTAATTCCTTTCTCATTTAATTTTTTAAAAAAAATTCTCATTCTGCAGTTTTTAAAAATGTCTGTCTCTCTATTCCTATGACTTTCCACCTTTATCTCATAGGGGACGTATCTTTTGACATAGGTAACAGAGCGTAGAATAGGTTTTTCCTTATTGATCCAGAGTTGATGTTAAGATCCAAAATGAGGGTGAAAGCCTGGGTGCCCGAGTTCAGAGGGTGCAGCTCTGTAGACGCCACAACTTACTCGTGTGAATCTCTCCTTGGGGGCTGCAGGGCTATTCCTGGGGGAATAGCTCCCACATCTCTGAGAAAGCACCCACAGAGGGATGATGAAGCCCCACCTCCTAGCTTCTTTCTCTCCCTTGAAGCTGGCAACACAGACCTGCCAGAGCCCAGGACGGTTCTTTTACAGGAAAAAGCTCTAGGGCTTCACGTAGTCAACATCATCCCTGGAGGGAGACTCAGCCGTTTCCCACCTTCAAACTCCTTCAGTTTTCTCCCCAGCACTTCCTCCCTGCCTCAGCCTGGGAACAAAGACGTTTGTACAAATCCACAGGAACATGCTAATTGGCAAACAACTCAAGCTCTCCATTGCCCTGAGGGGATTATAGGTCTTTTGGGCACTGCCAGGGGAAGAGAAAAAATGAACACCTTGGCAAGAGCACCAGGCACCTATGCTTCAATGTATTCAAATATGTCCCCGCTAGGAGTCTGCAGGCCCTCAGGGATACAGGGAGTCTGAACAGAAACAGTTTCTCCTAATTGCTGAAGCAGACACCCAAATAGAATCCTGGATACAAGGGTCCCATATGGAAATAGCCTCACTCTAGCTACAGGATCAGTCAAAGTGGGTTTCTCAGAGCACTATTTCCATGGGATGTCAATAGGTATTTTTGAAAATAGGGTTGCAGTGAAAATAAATTTGAGATATGCATAGTAAACAGAGAGTCAGTTTCCTTTCCACAGGAATTCTTGGCATCTTGCATACTAATGGCCTATTATTGTCAGTCATTCTACACACACTGAGCGTCTACTTTGCACCAAGCATGTGGAAACAGGTGAGATTCCACATGGCGTCCACGCCTGCAAGCAGCTCACAGCCAAGCCGTCCAACAGCTCCAGTTCTCAAAGCCTGTTCTGGACCGATAGCAGCAATGGCAACTGAAAATGAGTTAGAAATGCAGACTGTCTGGCCCCACCTCGAGACCTACTGAATCAGAATCTGCATTTTAACAGGTCCCCAGGTGATCCACATACCCCGAAGTATGAGGAGCCTGGAATAACACATTGGAAGGGGAGAAAAAGAAGGTAAGGAGAAGGGCTACTCTGGGGAGCTGAAGACCTTTTGCCGTGGAGCCCAGGTAAGACAGTGGGCAGCAGATCTGGGGAGAGACACACGGCCTCCCTCCAACGTGGACTCAGACAGGCTCTGGTCGGGAGGACTGAGAATAACAAGCTCCATTTGGCATCAGTATTGATTGAGTTAAAGTCCAACTTTGCAGAAAACAAAAACCCTAAAATTAGGGTTTTAAACGAGATAAATGTTTATTCTTCTCTTGCTTTTGAGAAGTCCAGCAATAAGAAATACTGAGCTAGTATGGCATGCCACAGGATCAAGAACCCATGTTCTTTCCATCCTCTAACTCTACAGTGTATTTCCAAAGTTGACTCATGATCCTATGTGATTGTTGGACCTTCAGCCATGACACCTACATTCCAGCAACCGAGAAGTAATAAAGGAGAGCAATCTTCCCACTTTAAAGGCACTTCTTTAAGGTTTATACACCATCTTTATTTATATCCCATTGTGGGAACACAGGTGAGACACACTCAGGGAACAACCTGGAGAGAATTTAAGAGGTATACTGACAAACCAGCAGAATTTAAATTATTACTGTTAATGTAACTTTCTTCGCACCTACAGTGAGTTCAGTTCAGTTCAGTCGCTCAGTCGTGTCTGACTCTTTGTGACCCCATGAACTGCAGTACACCAGGCCTCCCTGTCCATCACCAACTCCCAGAGTCCACCCAAACCCATGTCCATTGTGTCAATGATACCATCCAACCATCTCATCCTGTGTCGTCCCCTTCTCCTCCCGCCTTCAATCTTTCCCAGCATCAGGGTCTTTTCAAATGAGTCAGCTCTTCGTATCAGGTGGCCAAAGTATTGGAGTTTCAGCTTCAAAATCAGTCCTTCCAATGAACACCCAGGACTGATTTCCTTTAGGATGGACTGGTTGGATCTCCTTGCAGTCCAAGGGACTCTCAAGAGTCTTCTCCAACACCACAGTTCAAAAGCATCAATTCTTGGGCACTCAACTTTCTTTATAGTCCAACTCTCACATCCATACATGACCACTGGAAAAACCATAGCCTTAACTAGATGGACTTTTGTTGGCAAAGTAATATCTCTGCTTTTTAATATACTGTCTAAGTTGGTCATAAGTTTCCTTCCAAGGAGTAAGCATCTTTTAATTTCATGGCTTGCAATCACCATCTGCAGTGATTTTGGAGCCCCCAAAAATAAAGTCAGCCACTGTTTCCACTGTTTCCCCATTTATTTGCCATGAAGTGATGGGACTGGATGCCATGATCTTAGTTTTCTGAATGCTGAGTTTCAAGCCAAGTTTTTCACTCTCTTCTTTCACTTTCATCAAGAGGCTCTTTAGTTCTTCTTCACTTTCTGCCATAAGTGTGGTGTCATCTGCATATCTGAGGTTATTGATATTTCTCCCGGCAATCTTGATTCCAGTTTGTGCTTCCTCCAGCCCAACGTTTCTCATGATGTACTCTGCATAGAAGTTAAATAAGCAGGGTGACAATATACAGCCTTGATGTACTCCTTTTCCTATTTGGACAGTGAGTTTGGACCAGGGAATTAAGGAGATTGTTTCCAGGGGTTCATTCTCTACAGAAAATGAGACAGTTAGACACAGTTTTCTAACTTCAAGGCTTTGGACGTTGGAAAGGGTCATCTCCTCAATGGTTTCTAAATGATGATAATAACATTAAGCTCATGGGGAGAATTTTCTGAATTAAAAGTTTTCATTTGACACATTTTCTTAAAACTAGCTCTTGCAACTGCTTGTCTACTTATGAGCAAAGATTTTTTTCAACAAAAACAAGTGAACAAATGGCAAACAGAGTAATGAATATTAATGGGAAACAGAATAAAATTGCAAATTCAACAACTTTTCCACGAGCGTATGGTTTTTATTACAGTTTTTGCACACATAGAACACAGCCATGTTTCCTACAGGTAAGCTGTTTATGGTTCTCATTTGCATGATAAGCTTAAATGTGTTGAGTTTTTCCAGGGAACTGCAAAGGGTACAATGATGTCCGGACATTCTACCTTGAATGGAGTTGAGGTTCACTGCTCTAGGCCAAGGCCAAGGCAAGCCCTGAAACCTTAGAGACTGAATCAAATCATTCCATCGTCCTCTGTGGCCCAAACCAGAAAGCTGGGAGTGTGTCAGAACTGCCCTCTCCCTTGCCCACATACCCCAGCAATCATAAGACCTATTTATGCCCCCCCAATTCTTCCCTCTGTTCCCCCTGCGCCCTAAGAGACAGGAGAGTAGATGGCAAAGGGTGTGCGTTATGAAGCTCGACTGCCTGATGCAAATCTTGGCCTGACCTAGTAGCTGTGTGACCAAGGGCAAGTCTTCTGACTGCTCTGGACCTCAGTTTTCACATCCAGGAAGAGGGGATAATAGCAGCAGCTATCGCTGAGGGCTGTGGAGGGTAAAGGAGTTCATGGACTCGAAACAACCGAAACGACGCCCAGCTCACAGGAGCCATGTGTCAGCGATTCTTACCATCACATGGCCATCACCTTAGAAAAGGTCTCACGGAGGCCAACCACCATCTCCTCAAGGCCAAGATCCAAACCACTAAAGAGCAAGTGCCCAAAGCCCTGACCCCTTTACTCACTCATTTAGAAAACTCCAGGGGTTTCTTGCGAATCACAGAATTAAGTAGAAGCTTTTAATCATCCCATTCAATTCCCTTTATGATATGGAGTTTGATAGATATTTAAGGAGGGAAGAAGCGAATAGAACCAAAAAATGCAGGAAAAGAAGATAAAGATGAGCTGGAGAATTCTAACATCAGCTCTGTTTATTGGCTACCGTCTTGAATAAGTGGTCAAGCTGGCAAATAATCTGTTAACATGTGGTTTGTTCCACATCAATCATTAGATTAAATTGGCCATCTCAGGAGAATCTATTCCCAGTGCATTTCAAAACCTAGACTGTAAAAGGGTTCATGTCAAAAGTGACTTACCACTCTGAGACAGGCATTTGGGGATTTGTCTGTACCAGCTTGAAGCTGACTCCTTGAAGCTGTGTGTGTGTGTGTGTGTGTGTGTGTGTGTGTGGGTGGGTGTGGTGTGGTATGTGTATATGTGCACGCACACAGGTATCTGAAAATAAATGAAGAAACACTAGATCTTGATGTGTCTGGATAGAGCCAAGCTAATTGAAATGCTTTGTCCTCAATACACACATACACACTCAGTTCACACTCATTCACTCATGCGCACAGGTTCTCATGCACAAGCAGTGGCCCATGTCCACACGGAGGGCCACCATCATAGGCACACCAACTCACTCACCAACACACACATGTTCACGAGCACTCACATGTACACCCAGGCCCTGAATACCACATCTGCCCCGCCTCCCGAGTGACAGTAATGGATGTGCCACGTCAGCAGCAGTCAGAGGTTCATTTCCAGGCTTGATAATGCCACGTGTTGCTCTCATGGCCAGTATGTGTCTATCTCCACATCTTTTCATTCATATTGCTGGAATTATGCTGCGCCTTCCTGCCCATCTGTGGCAACTCATTCCCAGAACAGCCTCAGGATAAGTGAATCACCAGAGAGCTTGCCATCTTGCCACTGAGTACCTTCCACCTCTACCCTCCCTCGCAGGATGTGAGTTGCATCATTTTTTAGTTGAAAGGTGTCTTAGATTTCATCCCTTCTGACCTCCTCAATGTGTAGAGAGGAGACTGAGGCCCAGAGAAGGGTAGGATTTGCTCAAAGTCACCCAGCAAAGGCAGAGCTGAACTTGAACCCAAACTCTAGGGCCAGGGCTCATTCAATCTCATGGCCCCCAAGAGAATCCCTTCTCTCCTACTGGAGTCCTGATCCTACTGCTGGCCCTCCTGGAAAAGTTTGGGGAAACAGCAGAAGATAACAGCGATGAGTGGTCAGGAGTGCCCAGTGAGCTGCTGACCACAGTCAAGAGGGGCCAGAGGTACTGCTGTCCAGCCTGTGAGGTGCCTCCTCCCATAGCTCTCACGTCCACATCCAGGTTCCTCAAATGAGCCACTAGTCCTGGATCCCTGGAGCTCAGGGTGATGGACCCAGGAGAAGGAGCAGGCAGAGAGGCAAGCAGGGAGGCAGACAGCGCTCCAGCACCTCCTTCCTCTAGAAACTAAAATACGGTTCAGTCCCTTCAGAAACTGTTTTTGCTCTGGGTGCCTGCTCTGCCCCCATCAGGTCTGCCCGTTCTCCCTGCCTGAAGTCCAGATCCATGACAAGGGTACCAGGAGCAGTCAGAGCTGGGACCTGGTAACCTGGGGAGGTGGTAACCTCCCCTCAACACCCACCACTGCGACCCAGCGTGGGAGGAGCAGCAGGAACTCGGCGGAGGACTCCTTTCCAGAGGAGGGCATACCCCAGCAAGGCTGGCAGGAGCTGTCCTGTGAAGCGGGGAGGAAGAGCATTTTAGGAAGAGGGCAAAGGCCAGGAGGGGAGAGCGCCCTGCTGGATCGTGAGCGCCGCAGAAATGTCGGAGGAGAGGAGTCAGAAGAAAAGCCCAAAGACACCATGGAGGCAGGAGGAGGGCAGCATGGGGGAAGGGCAGCCTCGGTCCCAGGAGCACTCTGCTGGTCCTCGGGGCTGAACTTGATCCTAAGTCAGCCTCGTCTCAAGGCTGCCAGGAATAGTGTAAAAAAGAAAACAAAGCCAGTCCTCTCTTAGCACCAAAGGGGAAACTGAGACCCAGAGAGAGGCTGAGATTCACCCAAGGTCATGTTGCTGGCAGAAGCAGTGTGAACACCAGAACCTCAGCCCCTAACTCATGATCTGATTATCAAATTAAATCATTCCTCGCTGCTTGCACGTTCTACCCATCCCAAACTGGGGTATCAAGATGTTCCTGTGCAGAATGGTAAGAGCCCAGGGTCGGGGAGGGTGGGAGCTGTTGCTTGTAGGAGATAGCCCATCGATAGCAGAGATGGGAGCCCGGCAGAGATGTGTGGCTGAACGGGCGCTGGTTCCCACGAGGCCTGCCCTTCCAAGCAGCGCACGTCTCAGATGCCCAGGCCTGTGGCCCTAGAGGAACACAACCCCCGGGGCAACTCCAGGAGGCTGCCCCCTGGCCTGTCCCCCTTTGCATAGTGAGGGAGGGGGGTGGGGTAGGCCCCACAGCCCCACGGCCCCTCCAACTCTGAGGCCAGTGAGGCCCTCAGCCTGCCGAAACCTCTGGAGACTGACTGAGCCCGCATCTTCAGGTCCCATCTGTCGCTATGCGTATTTGATCAGGAGAGTTACCTCGGGAGAGAAGAAGCAATTATATTTAGCATTTTCTGCCCCATACATGATTCAGTTGAGAAAAGAATGTCACCTTCCCTGAAAAAATCAATTGTAATAAGGGACATACTTCTATACTCAACAAAATTCTCAGCCTCAGGATACACATGCATTAATTAATCATGCTGCCATTTCGTCTTTTCTGTCACCCTCAACCCCAATTCAATGGGAAAACATAGGGTCGAAGAATCCCATGGCAGGAGGGACAGGGAGGGGTACTCTGTTAACAGACTGCCCTCTAACCTCCAGGGACAGCACCAGCCCCAGCGCAAAAGCAGGGAAGGGAGCAGGTTACCCAGAAGACAGGCAGAAAGGACCTTGCCAAAGTCCAAGCAAAGCCCTTAGCTGCCCTCTTACCACAGGCAGGCACTGGGCCCTGTGTGACTCAGTTTCCCCATCTGTATAGTAATGAGGGCGCTGGCTCTCCCAGCCATTGTGCTCTTTAACTCTGGAGTCTGGACCTGGTTGGCGATTGCCTGCAGACCAAATCAAACTGATAGCTGTGTCTGCGTGGCCTTGAATTAAGAATTATTTTGACATTTTTAAAGAGCTATGAAGAAAGAACGAAAATCACAGGAAGGCTACGTGACAGAAACTGTATGCAGTTCAGTCGTGTCTGACTCCCCATGACCCCATGGACTGAAGCCCACCAGACTCCTCTGTCCATGGGATTTCCCAGACAAGAATACTGGAATGGTTTGTCATCTCCTCCTCCAGGGGATCTTCCGGACCCGGGGATCCAACCCGCATCTCCTGTGGCTGCTGCATTGGCAGGCAGATTCTTTATCACCTGGGAAGCCTGTATATGGCCTGAAAGACCTTAAACAAACTATCTAGGGACTTCTCTGGTGGCCCACTGGCTAAAACTCTGCGCTTCCAATGCAGGGGGCCTGGGTTCATTCCCTGGCAAGGGAAATAGATCCCAGGTGCTGCCACTAAAGGTGTGCATGCCACAACTATTATTAAAAGATCCTGCACGTCCCAACTAAGACCAGGCACAGCCAAACAAATAAAATTAATTTAAAAAACTATCTAGCTCTTTACAGAAAGTTTGCTGATTTCTGCTTTAATGTTGGATCTATGTTCCTCCCCCATTAGAGCTCGTAGAACTCTCTGGAATTCTGTAGGATAAGCAGGATTTCTCACAGCTGTGTAACTGATTCTTAATTCTCTCTCCTCCACTGCCTCGTGGCTCCAAGACATCCTAGATCCCAGCATGTAGCAGATCTTCAGTCTAAATGGATGAAGTGTATGTCTCTTGCATCCTTGTAACCTATGTGCACACCACTCAGACTGAACAATTACTTCTGCATAATGGACCATAACTGTAGGCTTATTTTATCCAATTAGCCATCATTGAGGGCTTTACTAGGATTCCATGCTAGGCTAGTGCTCAGGGCTGGCTCTGTCCACCAGGAGCTCATAGTCCAATAAGAAAGATCAGACAAGTAACTATGATACAAGCTGGACCATGCTTAAAGGTAGAAAAAGGTAGAAGAAGTGAAATGCACACACAAAAGAAAGGAGCAATTAAATCTGAACAGAATTAACTTGCCACTAGTTAAATGGGCAAAGCTAGGAAAAGATAATTTACAAAAGGGAATATACTCTAATAAAACAAATATATGGGAAAATCTTCAGCCTCACTAGTAGCCAGAAAAATGCTAATAAAAATTATAGAGATATCTTTTTATGATTATTAAAATAGTAAAAAATCTATTTCTAGTCATAATGCCCAATGTTCTCAGTGGTTCAAAGAAATGGCTCTCTCACACAATGGGAGTGAAATTGAATAACTCTTTGAAATCCCATTGGTAATAATATCATATATAAAAATGTATGAACTTTATGATCCAGTCATCTCACTTCTAAGAACTGGACCAAAGAAAATAACAAAATAAGGAAAAATGTATATGCTAATACACGCGATGACTACTGTAGCAGTTATCTGGAGGAAATATAAAAATCTCACCATGGGATTCTCTTACCAGGATCCCTTTTCTCCACCAGCCACCTGGTTGTTCAAGTATGACCGACCTTGGTAAAATGTGTCCCTAGCTATACAAGCGGAGTCTGCCGCGGAGAAAGAAGGACCGGTCTCAGAGCTGGCTGGATCATCACAGGTAAAGCTTGGGCCTGGTGTGTGGATGTTTTCTGCCATGTGGAGGAAAATCAGAGAGAGCAGATCAGCTGGGGAAGGAAGAAAGAATGAAGTTGACACAGACCTAGGACAATACCTCATGGTATTTGCAACCCTCTTCTGGGGGTCCCCAGGGTCCAGCCAGAAGCCTACCCTTGGCTATAGTGAGATCCCAGTATCCTCTGTATGAAGATCCCCTTTCTGTTGAAGCTCATTTAGACTGAGTTTCTGTCACTTAGAGCCAAAAGGTTATTAACACACAATGGAATGATGCACAACTACTAGAAACTGTGATGAAGAGTACAGAAACAAAGGGGAGAAAAGCTTTTGACCTAATAAGGATAAAAAAGAAATCAGCTGCGATGTTACAAGTGTCCTCCCTATTCAAAACACAGACAGGAAAAGAAGAAAGGAATACACAGAAGTGGTAAAAACCGCGCCAGCGGTAGAATATTAAGTGATTATTTTCTCTATTATCGTAATGCTGCCTTGCTTTTCTTAATGTTAAGAACAATTCTGAGTGAGGAGATGACTCACAAACCAAACAACTGTGACAATGAGTGAAACAGGGCTTGTTGCCCAGAGGCCTGATACCAGGCCATGGAACCCAAGGGAAGGATATTTTTATTACCTCCACTGGAGCGATCAGAGAAAAAGCCATGAAGGACACAGCATTTGAAATGGGCTTTCAGCACCGAGAAGAACAAGGAGCAAGGAATCCAGGCAAAGGGGGAAACTGAGATGAAAAGAAATAGAAATAAAAGCTTGGAGGTGGAAGGGCATCATGTACGGGGAAAGATTAGCCATTCCTTTTGGCAAGGGCGGAAAGACTGAGCAAAGATCAGTAGGAAATCAGGTTACATTGCAGAAGTTTTAAACTGACGACCCTTGGGCCACATTGGCCTTGTTTTTTATCTGGTGAACACAGATCACACATCTCTAAACTAGTTGCTATGCCTTTCATCTCTAACCCTAGTCCTCTAAATCCTGCATTGTAATGCCGGACCTGGGACTGTGTTTTTGCCGGGCTTGGCCAGTTGGAACCTTCTTAGCTTCTGCCAAAAGGGGGCGCTAGAGGGAGACCGCAAGGTAAAAGAGAACCGGAAGCACACGGGCAGGTAGGAGCACTTGCTGATTCCGCCTTAGCTAATAGGGTTAACTGTTCACGTGCTATATATATCCGGAAGTCCCACTCCAGGGTGTGTCTTTGAGAAACTCTTCCATGTGCCCTGGGAGACATGTCCAAGAACGGTCATAGCAGCATTATTTATGATAGCAAACTACTAGACCCAAACTAAATACCCAACAGTAAAAGGACAGATCAATACTATGCAGCATTCCATAAAACAGAATATTATACAGTGGGGAAAATGAGTTAACTGTAGCTACATGCATCACTATAGATGGATTTTAGAAAAAACATTGAGTTTAGGAAAGAATGCATAGAAGGTAATATAGATTATAGAGGTTCCCTGGTGGCTTAGTAGTAAAGGATCTACTTGCCAATGCAGGAGGTGCAGGTTCAATCCCTGGGTCGGGAAGATCCCCTGGAGAAGGAAATGGCAACCCACTCCAGTATTCTTGCCTGGGAAATCCCATGGACAGAGGAGCCTGGCAGCCTATAGTCCATGGGGTTGCAAAAGAGTCAGACATGACTTAGCAACTAAACAACAATATAGGTGATAATACTACTTTTATGAAGTTCAAATGCCGGCAAAAGTAAATAACATGGCTTTGGAATCTATACATGTGTGCTAAAACTACTACAAAATAGGAAGAAAATGACGAACACCAAAATCTGGGTCATGGTCCCCCCTGGGGGTAACAAGGAGGTAAGATAGGGCAGATGCATCCAGACACATGCAAGAATGCCAGGAAGATTCTGATTTCAAATGTGGGTAGTGGGTCACAGGCGCTAATCTTACTATCAAGCTTTGCCGTGAACATATACATCACAAATACTGGTTTCTTTCTGTGTGTATGGACATATATAATTACATGATAAACATCTTGAAAAATTTAATCACAAACTAGCTTATGACCAACA
Organism: Muntiacus reevesi; assembly: GCF_963930625.1. Classification (NCBI taxonomy): domain Eukaryota; kingdom Metazoa; phylum Chordata; class Mammalia; order Artiodactyla; family Cervidae; genus Muntiacus; species Muntiacus reevesi. Next base: position 58,043,074 of record NC_089265.1, on the reverse strand, counting down.
AACAGCGTCCTCAGGCAGTCTCTGTGGGCTCTGCTCACACACATATCTGCGGCTGAGAGCCAGGAGTGGATAGAAGATGGTGGGCTGGACCCTGGCCAGCACCACGTCCAGGCATCCTATCTGTTTGCTGCATCCTCAGGCATGGCCGCTCCTGAGGGAGACCTCTGGCCCAGAAGCCAGGGCCCCGGGGTTTCCAGCTCTGCCTCTAATTACTGGGTGACTTCGGTCACCCCCCCAGCCTCAGTTTCTCCATTTGTCCAAACGTGGTGAGAGCAGGTCCTTGCTCAGAGCCTTTCTTCTTCGTGCTGGTGACTGTCCTGGCACCTTGATGCCAAGCTCCGCTGAGAGTCCTGCCAGAAGGGTCTGGGGGACTTTGGGCAAGTTACTTGACTTCTCTCTGCTTAGTTTCCGCAAATGTTAAATGAGGATGGGACTAGTATCTGTCTCATAGGATTTTTGGGAGGATTGAAGGAAATGATACCTGTATATAGCACAGAATCTAGAAAGAGAGAGTCCCTCATAGATGACAGCCAGCGTGAGGAAGGCCACACAGTCAGGTAACCACGGCTTTGCCTTAGAGGGTGACTTCCCAAGGGCCACACTCTAGAAAGTGACTCCCGGCCAGGCTATTTCCAGCTTTAGCATTAGTCATCGCTGGAAGTGGTCACAATACTCTCGCCTTCTCTTTGTTACCTCCTTGGCTTGGCATCCAATGCCCTTCAAAGCCAACTCCCAACCTCCCGCCCTGACTTCTCCCTCATGTCACCCTGTAACGTGGCTCCGCTCTGGATGCTCCCTCTGGCTCCCACCCCACTAATCCCGCCCCCCATCTGGGACATCATTTTCCCAACTCTTTCTCTTCTGGGCCAAAATTCTCTCCCATTGAGGTTCAGCAGAATGGGCCCTCCTCCAGGAAGCCTTCTCTGATTTTAGCAGCTAGGGATATAACCATGCCCTTGCCCCATGCCTCTCCACCCCTCACCCCCACTCCAGCTCTTTGTCCTAGTCTCAGGATCACAAACTCTGCCCCATGGCTTCACAGCTGTTTGCATCTGCCCCAGCCAACAGAGAGGCCCTGGAGGGCACAGCTGCGCCTGACAGCGTCTGACTCTAGTTTGCTGCACCGGCATGGATCTCCACTCCGCTTCAAAGGGAGAGTGCTAGCCCCATTCACCTCCCACATGGATAACAGGCCTGAGGTTTGCTCCATGGCTCATGGGGTCAGGGGCTGTGTCCTGCTTTCTATAATGGAGCCCATTTGCCTACACATGTCCATGGTCAACAAGAAGTCCCTCCACCTCCCTTGGATGGTACAGGAAGCCCAGGTTTACTAGTCCTGGTCTTGGGGCTGCTGCCCCTCATGGTCATGGCTGCCTGGGTTTTTGCTCAGGCCTGTGGGGCCATTCAAAGTCAGGTCACTCTGCTGGTCATCCTACTCCCCTCTGCCCCAAGAAAACCTATCAGGGTGGACAGACAGTCTATGCTGAGGCTCCTGGGGTTCCTGGCTTCCATGCGGACATCTCCACCCCAGCCATACCCCTAGGAGTCATGTTGTGGTGAGATTCAGGCTTCTTCATGCTATTGGAACCCACCACGCCACCACCCTTCCCAGGGTAGAAAATGGAGGAAGGGAAACGGACCGACAGTGTAACCTAACTCCCAGTGCACAAAACCTCACACCTTGTCCTCAGATGCCCCAGGGTAACCATCCCCATTCAAGGAGATCCTCAGTTAGCCTCTGGAGAAGGCAATGGCACCCCACTCCAGTGCTCTTGCCTGGAAAATCCCATGTACGGAGGAGCCTGGTAGGCTGCAGTCTATGGTGTCGCTAAGAGTTGGACACGACTGAGCAACTTCACTTTCACTTTTCACTTTCATGCATTGGAGAAGGAAATGGCAACGCGCTCCAGTTCTTGCCTGGAGAATCCCAGGGACGGGGGAGCCCACTGGGCTGCCATCTGTGGGGTCGCACAGGGTCAGACACGACTGAGGGGACTTAGCAGCAGCAGCAGCAGCAGCAGTTAACCTCCAGGAGGCCAATTGTCCACTCTGGCCAGGGAACACCAGGAAACCTGCTTCCTTCCCCAATGAATGGTTAAAGAAAGAAAAGGCCCAGACCTTTGGAAAAACAGACCATTTCCTCCCTGGGTAGAGAAACGCAGAGTTATGGTAGAGCCTGGGGAGAAAAATACTTTCATTCCTTCTGCAAAGCCCACAGAAGTCAACAAAACAAGATACCAATTAATTTCTCTAGAATTCCTTTGTTGCACATCCAGTGGTAGCCAAAACCCAACCCAGCCCACTTTAAAGAAACAATTCTTATCTCCCCTATCCCATAAAATCCAAACTAAAAGGAGAGAAAGCTGCACACAGCAGGTAAGTAACAATCCTCAGAGTGGCAGAAAAAAAGTCTGTCTCGTCCATGAGAAAACTGTTGAGATGCAGCCTGGTACCCTCTGAGCTCTGCAGTTGGCTGAGGAATGAGCCCAGAGATATCCAGGCCCTCATCCTAGAATCTGGGAATGTTGCCTGATATGGTACAGGGGCTTCACAGATGTGATTAAGTTAAGGATGCTGAGTTCAGATTATCCAGGTGCGCCCTAAATGTGATCATAAGGAAGCTCCTGAGAGGGAGGCAGAGGAAGATTTGATGTTTTACCAGGAAAAGGCAACGTGACCTTGGAGGCAGAGTTTGGAGTGATGCAGCCACAAGCCAAGGAATGCTCACAGAAACCAGCAGCTGGAGGAGGCAGGGACACGGAGCATCCCCTGGAGCATCTCGAGAGGATGGGAGTTAGTCTGATAAGATGCAAGTTAGATTCCTAACTCCAGGGCTCTAAGAGCATAAATTTCTGGATCTTAAGCTACTAAATTTGAGGCAATTTGTCAGGAGAGCCACAGGAGACTAAGACAAGCCCTGATTGCCAGAAACCTGACCTCAGCGACAGCAATCTTCTTAGCCTCAGAGGTTTGGGTAACTAGTTTTGCCCTGACTTCTCTGTGGAGCTTCCCAAGTGGCACGAATGGTAAAGAACCCACCTGCCAATGTAAGAGACTCAAGTTCAATCCCTGGGTTGGGAAGATCCCCTGAAGGGGGGCATGGCAACCCACTCCAATATTCTTGCCTGGAAAATTCCATGGACAGAGGAGCCTGGCAGGCTACAGTCCAGTCTATAGGGTCGTGTAGAGTTGGATACAATGGGAACGACTTAGCATGCATGCATGGCTTATCTAAAGGGGATAAAGAATTTGTGTCCAGGAGGAAGGGAAGTGAAATTGAATAGGTAAACTGAGGCCAGATCACCAAAGACCTTAAATGACAATCCAAGGACTATGGTCCTTTCCCTGAGGATTCTGGGAAGCCATACGTTTAGAATAAGGAAGTGATATGAGTAGATTTTTTAAAATACACCTCAGTTCAGTAGAGAAGGAAATGGGAAGTATAAAACCATATGCCAGGATACAGGGAAGAGGTGGTTATACAGTAACACCTGAAGAGATGAGGATGAATGGATCCTGGAAGAGCAGTCAGGTGGAGAGATGCTCACAAAGGCCTTAAATCTGGCAGAGAACATGAAGAGAAGGGACACAGAAGGAGAGCAGGTAATTTTCAAAAAGGACAGTCCAGGTTCCGTCTTATTCAGATGACATATACAGGAAAAAGAAACCATTTGATCACTCCTCCCTGGATATGTTTTTAAATGGCAAAAGCCAACCAAAATACTTCACTTAAAAACAGAAACTCTTTTAAATTCCTAGAAGACCAGCAAGATTCTGGCTGGCCCAATGATCAGTGAAAGCCAGCTTGCACACTCCCTTTTGAGCCAGATTTTGAAGAGTATCCAGCTGCATTTCACATGGGCCTTAAGGGATCAATCCAAGCGTGTAGACATGGGGTTTTTACAAGGGAAGTGACCTGCAAAAGAGACGATCCTTCAGGCTGGGAGGTGGGAGCCCATGAGTTCAGTCACGGCTCTGCCACTGGCTATGCGCTGCTGCTGCTGCCGCTCTTGGTCACCCAGCTGTGTTCCCCTGTGCGACCCCCCGGACTGCAGCCCGCCAGGCTCCTCCGTCCGTGGGACTCTCCAGGCAAGAGGACTGGAGTGGGCTGCCATGTCCTCCTCCAGGGGAGCTTCCCGACCCAGGGATCAAACCCTGGTCTCCTGCACTGCCGAGCCACCAGGGCCAGTCCTTGCCCCTCTCTGGGCCTGTCTCCGCCTGCATCAGCAGGGTTAAAGCCAGGCGGCAGAATCGTGAAGAGACGCCTGGAGCGCGTGGTCCTGGTAACTCTAGGGAGGAGGCGGGGTCCCTCTCCTGCCCTAAGAAGTGCTGGCCGCTTGTGGTCTTCCTTTGGCTGGTATTTACTGACTGCTCGCTATCCGCCAAGCACGGTTCTAAGGCACTGCTTCTGGTACTTCTTTGGCAGAGGAGGACACTGAGACCAGAGAGATGAAATGCCTCGTTCGAGGCTGAGAGCTGAGAGCTGAGAGCTGAGAGAGGACAGAAGCGGGATGTGAACACACACAGGCTGGCTCCGGGGCTTACGGTTTCAGAGGCTTGCTTCATGCGCCAGGCCACGTGCTCAGAGTCCTGGGTTGCCCCCCATCACCCCCCTACCCGCCCATCGTTCACTTAGGTCTCCGTAGGTACATGGGGAGTGCCTCGAGGGTCAGGAGTCAGGTTTATCTCGGTCCCCCTACAGGACAGCCTGACCATGGACTTGGCTCTTGTTGACAGTAAGGGGCTAGCAAATGAAGGTTTAAATGGAGTCAGACAGAAGTAGGTTCTCTGACTACCGGGCCCCGCCTCTGTCCCAGACCCTGTATGGACACTGTGGACGCAGAGAGGAATCCACCAGGCCCCTGACCTCTGGAAGCCCAGCCTGGCCAAGCAGACAGATCTGGAGGCTGATAACAGAAACCCTGGGTGCTCTGTCCAGTGTCACCCAGACAAACCCCCCTACACGGGGAAATAAAATGAAATCATGTAAAACCTGCCTGTCCCCTCGACAGTTACCACCCCACCCCCAGGCTGGGAGCCTGACGGGTCACGGGGGAAGGCAGGCAGACGGCAACACTGGGTGGCCAGCCCCCCTCCACTCCGCCACAGCGGGCCTTCCTTCCCTCGTCAGCCAGACACGACTGAGCAGCCCCAGGGCCCTGGAGGGCGTGGACGAGATGGATCAGACACAGTCTCTCTCCTTGGGGATCTCACAGGCCAGTGGGCACCCGTGAGCTGCAGGCCCATCCCTTCCCCACTAACACCCAAGGCTCAGTCACTGGCAAAGCATCTCCAGGCGCCAGGTGGGGGAGACAGACTTGTGAGTCACAACTGCTAAACACACATCGAACCAAGGTACAGAAATTGTGTGCCAGAGTAGGGAGGGGCTTGCCCCTGGTCACACAGAGTCAGCGGCAGAACCAGGACAGGAACCCAAATGCTCGCTCCCTCTTCACATCCCACCCCTCTCCCCAGTTTCGAAGGCAGAAATCTTGAAGATTTAGTAGCTGATCCCTCGGGGTTCCTGAGATTTGGGGAGCAACAGACAAAAGCGCTCCAGGCTCCCATTCCTGACCCCACCCCACCCCCAGGCCCACTGGACAGTAGCCACAGCCCTGGTGTAGCCGCTGCTTTTACACCCAGCCTAAACCAGGGCCTGCCTGGGGACCTGGCCACTGACCTTCACGCCTGTTCCCGCAGCCCCAGGGGCTTGTCACCTGCTCGGGCATTTCCATCCGGGAACGAATCTTGGGGAAGGGGAGGAAGAGATTGGGACTCCCACCTGCTGTGGACCTACTAGGTTCTGGTCTAATGCTGAGACCTTCCTGCCTGTTGTCTCCATTCATCCTCACGACTTTCGTCTGGGGTGGGTAGGATGACTCCATTTTTCAGATAAGGAGACTTAAACTCAAAGAGGGGCTACAGGGGTCACCGCTGGCCAATCACCAAGCTCTGCAAGCCGGAAGGGGGCGACTTGGCATTACCCTAAAGATCTGCAGGACTGCATCTATTTGTGAACACCGTTTCCTGTAGCTTCATTCCATTAGCCACAGCTGGGCTTCCTTCTACAAGTGCAAGACTCCAGGTTAAAAAAAAAAAAAATTAAAAAAAAAAAAAAAGACTCCAGGTTCACAAAGCATGTTCTCATCGGGCATCTCTCTGAGCCCCAAAGTCCTGATAAAGAGGAGGAGGGTAGTCAGCCTCATGTTTCATAGACAAGGAAGCTGGGGCTCAAGAGGCAGTAGGTGGCTGAGCTGGACCCAGATCTCCCTGGCCAGAGTTCTCTGAGAACCCTAGATTCAATTCCTGGTTAGTCTTTGCCAGGAATTAATTTGGGGTTCACTGTGACCCTGGGTTGAGATGGCAGGAAAGGAGAAGCTGCCAATAGCTTTCTGCCACAGAGGGGAGGCAGTGTGAGCATCAGGCAGGGCTCAGGGTGGGTCAGGGCTTCCAGGTAGACACAGGCGATCTGCGTCTCTCAGCTAATGACTCACGCTGTTGTTCAGACCCAGTCATGCAGACCCACGGCTGTCCCAGATGGAACGAGCATCACCACCTAACAGGCCCCACTCTCGGTCTTCTTTGCAGTGCACGTGGATGTGATGATGGGTTGCAGAGGGCTGGGCACGAGCCAATAGTGGGGGGGTCTTGCCGTGGGTTGAGGCATCAAAAGGAGCTCGCAGAGGCACTGTGTGTGGTTGACAGGCGCATGGGCTCTGGAGGCAAATGGACTGTAACCTCGGGTAAGGGGCTTAACACCCTTGAACCTCAGTTTTCCCATCTCTAAGATGGGGATGCTGACAGGCGCCACCTCCAGAAGGCCGTGAGGACTGAGTGAGTTAATGCATATAAAGCACTGACCATGGTACCTGGTCAGCAGGGAGAACTCGGGGGACAAGCGCGGCTGGCAGAAATAACAGCAGCGTGAGTGGCGCCAGTCGTGGTGTCCCTGGAGAGGACAGAAGCCACCGGTTTCAGACTGGGTCTGCAGGACCTTGGGGCTCTGGGGAGCCACCCCAGATCTCAGGGTTCACTAGGCAGGGTGCAACCAGGCAGGGCTGTTCCAAGAAGGGAGCAGAGCCTGGGGCAATGCAACTAATGCAGAAGCTACCTTGTCAAGCATGTAAATAATGAATATAGTAAAAAGCAGGTGCTTAATGGTGTTAAGCTTAGTACAGTACAGTCAGCTGTCTCCTCCCCCCCATGGGACCCTGTCTCTCCCCTTCTGGGGCTGAAGCTCCTGGGGCCAGACATGCAGGGAGGGTGACGATTGTCCGATGGTTCCCACCACTGGAAATGGACTCTGAGTGCAGTCAGAAGTGGCATCTGAGATTTATGCACCAGGATGTTTATCATTGTGTTATTTATAATATTGAAAAATTGGAAATGACCTAGAAACAGGTTAATAAATTATACCACAACCTTTCAATGGAATATAATACTGCTACCTAAATTAATCTCTTTGGAGACTGTTAAATGGTAAGTTAGAATCAAGGCAAAATGCAAATCTCTTAAAGCTGAGATTTTTAAATACAATTTTTAAAAATACATGTATACCAAAAAAAAATGCTTGTTGGAACTATATCATAATGTTAAGAACTGTTATTTCTGGGAATATTTGAAGGGGCTGGTTAATAGGTGATTTTTTTGTTTTTCTTCTACATATTTCTCTGTATTTTTCAAATTTTCTACAATAAACTTTAGAATTAGAAAGGGAAAAAAATTAAGATTCCCTGACCAAGGCCAGGTGCCCTTCAGAGGGCCAAGTCTCATTCATCCTTTGATTTCGTGAATATTCCTGCAGCATTTTGTTTCAGGCCCTTATGTCTCCAGATGTTGAAAACATCTCGACTTAAAGGCACACAGATTTCATTTTAAATCAATTTCATGAGTCAGTCACTGTATATTAATAAGCTGTCTCTTAATTGCTCAACCAACCATTAGAGATTCTGAAAATGTTGTATTTTGCGCTTAGGAAACCAATTTAAATGTTCAAGCTTTAAAGCCCCAAATGATACTATATGTGCCCTTTGCACATTGCAGACTGCTCTTTGCCTTCTAAAAAGGAATCATGCCAGCTCCTTCCCCTACACAGACTGAAGGTCCTTTTTTCTCCCACCTGATCTTATAACTGGTACCAACAGTCTCTGGTGTACTGTGTGATTTTAAACCGGTCACCTGACCTCTCTGGACTTCAGCATCCTTTTCTGTAAGGGCTTTTCCAGCTTGAGATTCTTAGGTTCTCTCAATTTCTTGGCAGTAGGCAGCTTCCAGTGTCAAATGAAGTTTCAGCATCCAGAAATTCCAGGAGTTCAGCATCCCCTGACCATATCCTTACAAGATACCCCACAAATTCTGGGCTGTTGATTTTCACATTCGGTCTTCCAGACATTTCAGAGAAGAAGTGGCGTCCTTCAGGGGCAATGCTAAGATAAAACCAGCACCCTAAATGGGCAAATCATTCTGATCTTAATCTTTATGGGCTCCCAGTGCCTCATTAAATGTCCAAGGCCTGAAGGCTCTGAATCACAGCGCCTCTTCCCTCAGAGCCCTTCAGGAGGACTTCTGATTACCCCATAAATTATATGGTGTCAGAGGGTATCTGCAGGCCCTTCATCTTGCAATCCAGCCGCCAACGTTTTTATGGGATATGGATCCTGCCTGGCTCCCACTCTCCTCCATCCCCATGGTTACCAGGGAGGGCCTAGCGGAACGTCTTCCTTGGAGCACTAGCTCACTCTCCACTGATGTTTTTCCCCTCCCGGGAATGCATTAAATCCTCCAGAATGGAGAGTTCTTTCTACCAGAAGCCTTTGTTCTCAGCTCTCCTGCCAAAATGAAGTCTAGGTGGCCTGTGGATCCTGCTGCCTCAATGAAACTGAATGACTTTCCATATACTCTTGCCCCTCAAAGGGGCTAGCCCAGTAGCCAGAACCAAAGTTAGGACCCTAGTCTCAGGTCAGACCCCCAAAGAGCAGAAATAGTGACTAGCCAGCCAAGCATCATAATGATGGAGCCATAAAAATATGTCAGGGAAGCCATAAAAGCATCAAGTGTAAAGAAGGTCAAAATCCCCTCAGCTGACACCCTAGGCTCAGAATCTCTATGTCTCAGCTCCAAGGGGCTTGCCTTTGATTCCCTAGACCTGGAATGCCTTCCTCTCACCCCTCTGGCCACTTAGGTCCATTGCCTACTGTGCTTACTTGAGTTTTCCCAGATGTTGACCACGAGACAAGAATTTGGGCATAAATACCTATTTGGGAGATGAACCCAGGAAGCACCTTTTGAAGGCAGGGAAGGAAAGGCAGCCAATAAGTGTGCATAGTCCAGTGTCAACTCGCAGGGGCACTCTGGGGATCAGAGTTCTCTACCCCCCTTGTCATTGGTTGGAAGCTGCTGGCGAGGAAATCTAGTTCTCTGGCACTTCTGACCTCCCATGGGCTCTGGCCAGCAGGATAAGCCCCTGGGAAAAGAGATGCAGACGCTGACACTGGAATCCGGATATGCATCGCAATGGGAAGGGTGAAGGGATCATGTGCTACAGCTACTTAGGCACGTGGCAAGCAGCTCACCTCCCCTGGGAAGCTGTCTGGCTACCACATCCTGAACAGAGTTAGGCCAGCTTGATCCCTTTTGTAACCTTGCCTCCATGTGAGGGAGCAGGGAATGTGTGGACGCTGGGCCCCAGGGAAAAAAGTGAGTGCCTTAATAGCCAGTCACTGTGGACATGAGTTTGAGCAGACTCCGGGAGATAGTGAAGGACAGGGAAGCCTGGCGATCAGCGGTTCATGGGGTCGCAAGGAGTTGGACGCAACTGCATGACAGAAGAACAGCAAAGAGGACAGTATCCATCTGCCACCATCACCAGGTCTGATGGCCTTTCTTCGTCCTGATATCCCTCCATTCCCAAGGCTGACGTCATACATCTGCCGTCTCAAGAAGATTTGGGGTGACTTCCCTGGTGGCTCAGTGGTTGAGAACCACATGCCAATGCAGGGGGCCTGGGTTCAGTCCCTGCTCCTGGAAGATTCCACGTGCTGCAGGTCAATGAAGCCTGTGCATCGTGGAGCCCGTGCTGGGCCACAAGAGGAGCCACCCCACTGAGAAGCCCGCACACCACACCTTGAGGACAGCCTCTGCTTGCCACAGCTAGAAAAAGCCCTCACACAGAATGAAGACTCAGCGCAGTCAAAAAATAAATTAATTAATTTAGTTAAATAAAAAAGATTCAGGGAACCCAGAGCTGCATGCTTGATGGTGAATCTCTATTGGCTGCCTCCCCTTCTCCTACTGCCTGCATTCATGTCTACCTCTGGGGAACCCAAACAAAGATAGCAGTCAGTGGGTAGAAATGGTGGGGGCACCTTTCTGAAGCAGTCTGCATAGCAGGACTGAATAGCATAAAAATGCCAGCCCTACCCAAACTAAAGTCTCTGCTTAATATAATCCAAACAAAAACACAATCCAGTCAAATCTAAGAACAACAGTTAGAACTTAGTTTTTGAAAGGAATGTTAAGCTAGAGTATCAGTTTCCTGTTGCAGCTATAACAAATTGCCACAAATGTAGGGACTTAAAATAATACAAATTTATTATCCTACAGTTCTGGAGGTTCAGAAGAGGTGAAGCTTAACGAATAAAATCAAGATGTTGGCAGGGCTTGTTTCTTCTGAGGGCTCCAAGAGATAATCTGCTCCTTAGCTCTTCCAGTTTCTAGAGGCTGCCTACATTTCTCGGCTTGTGTCCCCATCATCTTCTCTCTCCACTACTCCTGTCTCCCTCTTATAAGAAGCCTTGTGATTACACTGGGTCCATTTGGATAATCCAAGGTAATCTTCCCATAGCAATATCATTAAATTAATCACATCTGCAAAATCCCTTTTGCTATGTAGGGTAACATTCACAGGTTGCAGAGATTAGGACACAGACATCTTTGAGAGGCTATTATTCAGTCTGCTATAGTTAGATTCAGTGGTGGCTCAGTGGTAAAGAAGCCACCTACAATGCAGGAACTGCAGATTCGATCCCTGGATTGGGAAGATCCCCTGGAGAAGGAAAACAGCAATCCACTCCAGTATTCCTGCCTGGGAAATCCCATGGACAGAGGAGCCTGGTGAGCGATAGCCCACGAGGTCAAAAAAGAGCAGGACATAAAAAAAAAAAAAGAGCAGGACATGACTGAGTGACTAAACAACAATAACACAGTTAGATTAGACAAATAAATGAATTGGAATTGCTAAGAAACTTTTGATGAGATAAAGGGGAATGAAATTAAACTTGCTCACTTGATAATTAAACTCTAAAACTCCAAATGTCAAAAGTATACTGTGAGTAGAAAAAGCACCTGTAACACAGTAGCACAGAAATAAATCCAAGTATATTTAAAGATTGGTTTAAGAGAAATATAGTAAATCAAATAAGGGGATAAAGAAGGAAGTGATTATTTAATATTTAGTTCATTTGGTTAATTATATGAGGACAAATACTTTCCTTTCAACTTAAAAAAGTTGTAGGTATACTAAAAAGAGTTTAACATTTAGGTATTTCATCAATAATGTAGTAAAAGGATATATAAGTAAAAATATTTGCTAGTTTTTTAAAAGAATTTCTAAATATAAATCTTTAAAATTAATAAAATAATTAATGAACCTGACTACATTAAATTTTAAGTCTCTAAGTCAAATTTATTATTATATGAATGGCTAATAAGCTCATGAAAAAGTGTTCAATAACCTAAGTCATCAGGGAAGTGAAACTTATTATTACTATAAGACCCCACTAACCCACTAAAGACTTACAGCAGCAAATATTGGCAAGGATGTGGAGAAACTAGAACCTCAAGTATTGCTGGTGGGAATGTAAATTGGTATAATCACTTTGGAAAAATAGTTTGGCAGTTTCTAAAAAAGCTAAATATACACATTATATAATCCAGCAACTCCATTCTTAGATACTTATCCAGGAAAAATAAAAACATATGTCTGCAAACAGACTGGAACAAGAACGTTCATTGGGGCATTGTTCATAATAGCTAAATGTTAGAAACAACCCAAATGTCAGTGGACAGGAGAATGAATAAAGTCTGCTCTGCTCCTACAAAGGAATACCACTAAGCAATAAGAGGGAGCAGAGTGTTATCAGCAGTAGCAACATGGCTACATCTCAACTGGAGTGAAAAAAGTCAGACAGAAAAGTACACACTTCTTATTCCCTCCGCATGAAATGCTAGCACGCGCAAGACTGATACACGGGGACAGAAATCAGAGCAGGCGGGGGCTGAGTGCTGACTGGGAAGGGTCACGGGGAACCTCCGGAGTAACAGAAATATTCTCTACTTTGACAGAAATGTGGGTTACACAGGTATACACGTTTGTCAAAACTCATCGAACACAACATACTCTGTGCATCTCAGTAGTAACAAGTGAAAGAAAAAATCGGAAGATAAACAAAAAATTAGAAGTAATGTTAGTTAAAGACGACAATCTCATAACTCTAATATATAAAGATTATTTGGAAATGAATAAAAATTAACATCCTAAAAGGAAAATAAAGTGAATATGAACAGTCTCTCTTTTGGAGAGACTACACACACACACAGATATGAAAAGAAGTAATAAAATGGTATGGATATATAAATATAATTTATATATATATACCTAAATATGAAAGTTGATAAAAATATCTCTATATAAAAAGTAGTGATAAAAGAAATAAGAATTAAAATAACTCTAGATATTAAACTAATTGACAAAGATTGTTCAATAATGGTGAAACTATCAATAAATAGCTGTCTGACCTGAAACTAACACAACATTATAAATCAACTATAGTTCAACATAAAATAAAATTTTTAAAAATATGTATGTATAAATTAGTAAGTATCTGGATAAAGCTGGGGGAGGGCATGCAGTAACTGATAGCAGCAAAATAACCCTCCCTTATTCCAATCTTCTATCTGCTCTGCAGCACTGGCCTTGGGAGACAGCCTCAACAAGCAGCGATGATGACCTGGCTGGAATTCTGAAACACAGGCATGGCCACCCGGTCCGCCCAGAGTTCCACCGGGGAGCTCAGAGGTGAAGAACAGGGTCCAGCATGTTCTCTATGCTGACCATGAATTTTTATCCTAACTGACAAATTCCTTCTCACCTCTCTCTCTGCAACCCACTCTGAGTACCTAGAGTCCTAGGCATCCATTCAGTTCTCAGCCCACACTAGTCCAAGTCTTTTCAACCACTGCCTCCCCCATGTGCTCATGCAAGAGGTTAACTTGATAATCTGAGGAAATAAGGGTTTCCCTGATAACAGATAATTTTATTTTCTTTGTGTAAGGCATGGTTCCGGCGAGGCAGAAAAGGAAAGACGACCTCAACAGAAGTAGGTTACCTTTATCCAGGCAAGAAGGGGCGACAGTCGGCCAAACGACCAGGCTGAGCGCCGAAAGGGATCAGGGAGGCTTCATACTTATAGGGAGGTTTGTGGAAGCGATAAGGGAAACGTCAATCAGGCGGGATATTTTGAGTATTCTTTTGTTGAGATGACACTTGTAGTTGGGCAGGGGGTGATAAGTCTTCTGGGCGGGTGTAGGGGGTGGTAGGTTTCCGGACAGGAGGTGATAAGTTCCAGATAGATGTAACTGGCCTGGAGCATCAGGATGGAACTAAAGTTATGCTTTGTTTTCTCCGAAGCTAGATGATTCAGCAAGGGAGACTGTAGTTCTCTTTTCTAGGCTCAAAAGACTCCTTCACTTTGTACAAGGATGTGCTATCCGTCAAATGAGGAGAGAAGGACTGTTTGAAGAAGTGAAATTCATTCAATTAACAAACATAAAGAAAACATTAAACTTCATTGGTAATATAAAATACAAATGAAATTAAGACCCTATTTTTACCTATAAAATTAGCAAAAATTAATTTCTATTAACAAACCCAATCTGATAAGAGTATAATGAAATTGGGGGTACTATGTATTGCTTTGTCCCTTGAGAAAGCAATTTGACAATATGTATTGAAGCATAAAAATGCCCACATTATTGACCCAGCAATTCATCTTCTGAAATGGTACACTAAAGAAAAAAGTCTAGAAAATAAAAGAGAAAAAAACTTTATATACAAAGATGTTCACAGTCATTTGGAAACATCATAAATAACTCATAAGAATATAGTTAAGTAAATTAGGACACATACAATGGAATATTCTGTAAGCCTTAAAGGAGTGTGACTCATTAGAAATGGAAAAGGCAATTCATTGAAAAATGATCAGCCACCCTTGTCATTAAATAAATGCAATTAAAGCAATAGAGATACACCATTTTTCATTTTTCAGACTGGTAAAGATTAAAAATTTTGTTAATGTCCTCTTGAGAAAATGGAAGCATGCTCATTTACTGTTCATGGGAGTATAAATGTGTGTGTGTGTGTGTGTGTGTGTGTGTATACACTATCCAAACACACAGAAATGTATGGACAGGAATATAATAAACATCTGTATATCTTTGACTCGGCTTTTGAAATAGTAACATCTATAGGGCTTCCCTGTGTGGCTCAGTGGTGGGGCGTCCACCTGCCTACGCAGGAGAGAAGGGTTCAATCCCTAATCCGGGAAGATCCCACATGCTGCCGAGCAGCTAAGCCCCTGGGTCACAATACTGAGCCCGTGCCTTAGAGCCAGGAAGCCACAACTCCCGAGCGTATATGACACAGCTGCGGAGGCCCACGCGCCCGAGGGCTCAGTGTCCAGAGAAGCCACCACAATGAAGAGCCCAGGCACCCCAACTAGGGAGGAGCCCCCGGAGCAACAGAGACCCAGCAGAGCCAAAAATAAATCAATTAATTTTTTAAAAAATCTATAGAATTTCTTTGAAGTGCAACTTGTCCTTATCATTCTTTTTAATTTTTTAAATGTGTTCGTTTATTTTTGGCTGTGCTGGGTCCTCATGGTTGCATGGGCTTTTCTCAAGCTCCAGCGAGCAGGGGCCACTCCCAGGTTGTGGGGCTCAGGCTTCTCACTGTGGTGACCTGTCTTACTGAGGAGCATGGGCTCCAGGGCACAGAGGGCTCAGTAGTTGCAGCACGTGGGCTAAACAGTTGCAGTTCCTGGGCTCTAGAGCACAGGCTCAGTAGTTGTGATGCAGGGGCGCAGTTGTTCGAGGCATGTGGGATCTTCCCGGACTAGGGGTCGAACCGTGTCTCCTGTATTGGCGGCGGACTCTTCACCCCTGAGCCACCAGGGAAGCCTTGTCACTCTTTTAAAAGTATATTCTCGTGTGTACTCCAAAAATTCCACTTAATAATACATATTCTCTTTAAATGTATGTTTTTATGCATGCGTGCTACGTGCCAGCTAAATCGCTTCAGTCGTGTCCAACACTTTGTGGCCCCATGGACTGTGCAGTCATGTCTGACTCTTTGCGACCCTATGGACTGCAGCCCACCAGGCTCCTCTGTCCATGGGACTCTCCAGGCAAGAACACTGGAGTGGGTTGCCATGCCCTCCTGCAGGGCATCTTCCCAACCCAGGGGTTGAACCTGCGTCTCCTGTGGCAGGCGGGGTCCTTACCACGAGTGCATATATACTCCAGTAATTCATTTCCTAGGAATTTAATGAACAAATATAGTTCTTTCAGTGTACAGATACCTGTAGTAAAAATGTACACTGAAATATTATTTCTAATGGTGATAGATTGAACACAACAGTAAATTCATGTGGTGGAAAACTGATTGAACAGACCCTGCTCCACTCCACAACAGAACACCATCCTGCTTCTGGAACAAAATGAGTGATCTCATTTACCCAAAGACACATCATTGGGTAAAAAAAGCAAGGTGCAAAACAATGCACTGTAGGATCCCACGTGTCTATTTTAAAATATATGCACATATACACTTACATATGCATGAAAAGTTTTTGGAAGAATTCCTGAGAAAACTTTAAAAAGCAGTTACCTTGAAGAAGACAGCCTGAAGGAAAATGATGAAGACTTTTATTCTACGTCTTTATTCCTTTCTTCATTATTGAAATTCTGTTTTATCATGCACAAATGTTATTTTTGTAATTAAAAAACTAATTTTAAAAGATAAGTATAAATACTGTAAGGCAAATGGGAAATTCATATGATATAATATTGTCACCAAAACAATTTTAAAAAGTAAGATGAATAGTGCACTCTGAATGTAGCATGGCTGTGTGCAGGGGGTCTTTTGGAGACAAAGGTAATCCTGCTGCCTCTGTCCTTAGTTCCAGCCCTGCCCATCTCCTCCAGCATCTCCTCCCTGTCCCCAAACTTTAACCCCTCCCTTAAGCACTAACACAAGATCAAGTACTCCCCTCATTAAGACAAAAACAAAAGCAAAAATGCACCAACCTCTCTGGTTCCCTCACCCTTTTGTTCCTTTCATAGCCCCAAGCTCTACCCCTACCCCTCCCTAGCTTTTTTCCAAGCTGATCAGAGGCTTAATTGCTAAATCATGGACACTTTTCCACTGCTGATTTGCTGGAGCTATCTGCAGTGAATCCCATCATTGTTTCCTCCTTGAAATGTCTCCTCTTGGGGTTTCCGTTGAGCTAGACCATTACTGCCTGTCTTGGCTCCTGAAGACTCTTAAGGGCCAGTATTCTGTGCCTAATGTTGCTCTGAGCTTGGTTAGGTTGAGCCTTAGTTCTCCTCTTTCATCTCTTCAGTGTTCCAAGATGACCTCATCCACTCCTCTAGCTTCAGAATCACCACCTGTGCAACGAAGCTGCCCAGACATAGCCCATGGATGCCGTAGCGTTCGTTGGCCCACGAGCATCCCCAGCAACACACCCCACACCTGCTTTGGAGAATCCCTCTCTCCCCATCTCACGTGATCAGAGTGGAAATACCAACCATAATATCACTCCTCCCTCTGTCCCAGTGCTCAGTACCCTCATTCATATCTAGTCCTGCCCAATCAAAGTTCTCCCAGGACTTTACTGCTAGAAGAAATTAGCCTCTTTCCACTTGTGATACTAAAAGCTGTCTGATAGAGAGACGCTCCCTGCAGAATGGGGCTGAGCTGGCAGAACTGGGAATGTGGACAAAGTTCTAACAACATCGTTGAATCCCTAAACGCAGCCACATCTAACAGGGCCAACCATCCTTTGTACTTTCCATTTACATGAGCAAAAAAAAAAAAAAAAGCCTTTTTGGCTTCATGTAGTTAAAGTTAGGATTATGTCTCTCACAAGTAGAAATACCCTGTTTAACATGCTTCAAAATCTATACCCGAGACGTCACATTTGTAAACACAAGAGTCTGCTGGAAATCCCCACTTGGGCGTCACCGCGCACCTCAGGCCAGAACTAAACATGCCTTCCGCTCCCCCAGCAGACCTGCTCCTCCATCTGTGTCTCTTTTCTCAGCCTCTCCAGCCGCTAGACACCCAGCAAACACTGAGCCAACAGGAAGCTTAAAATGACAGCTCTTTCTACCCTGTTTGAAGTTTTCTGATTCAATTGCTAAAACATCAAATATTCAGTTGTACAAGCTCCAGGAAACTAGGTTAAAATGGCATCCTGAGAAAGATTGAGGGTCCGCTGAACAGGAGCTGTGCATTGATGCCTCGAGCAACTGCTTTCCAAAAGGTTAGACCTGCTTCCACTTCACTGGCCTAGAAATCATTGCTAATGAGTCCGCACAGATTGGATTTCACTTTTCTCAAACCTGATACTTTTAGCTAATGGCAGCCTCAACTCTGTCACTATAAGCGACTTGCTAATCACTGCACACCTCCCACTCCATCCCACCTCTCCTCTAGAATCCTCTGTGCGTCTCTGTCACCAGAATGCTCCCATCATGCAAGATTCATGCCATTTCCTGAACATAATGCACAGGTTCCTGCCCCTGGGGCCTTTCTGACTCTTGCACCTCATCCTTCTATTTCCACCTCTTCTCTGCTTCCTTTCTCCAGGGTGTGGCTCAATCTGTCTCATCCAGGATGTCTTTGTGACAACTTCATGCCCAAATAGGGAAAAATGTCCTCTTATTCCAAAACCCAAAGTATTCATTTGTTTCTCTAATGCCTCTGAGAACATAGTGCCTTTTTACTGCGAGTTCACACAGTTTATCTCTCCAGGGAGGCTGTCAACTCTACTTGAAGCCTTGCCTGAGGCTGGATGGATGTCTTCCTCCTCCAGCTCCCACTAAAATGGGGCACCTCTGTCTCACACCACCTATCACGGTGACTGTCACTGCCTTTTACCAAATCCGGCTCTCGTCTTGGAGGGCAGGGCCATGAAGATTCGTCTCTGTCTTCATGACAAGACTAGATGCAAGAACGACCCCTGGAGCTTTTGCCTGATGTCCTCCTAACCAGATGCCCAGGTGCCTGTGGGAGCTGAAATCAATTGAACTCAACCAGAAAGGGGCTGCTGCTGCTACTTTATCTAGGGCAGGAGAGGCAACAGGACACAGTGGGGCTCCCCCGGGGACACCGGCAATCAAGGCTAAATGCGTGGGCTCGTCACCCCTTCAACCACGGACAGCCCCTGCTCTGGGATCCTGATGGCAGGTTCACACAGCCCATCAAACTGAAAGCTGCCAAGGCTTTGCCCTTAGAAACACTTCAGGAGCTACAGGAAATATCAGAGAAGACAGGGAGGAGCAGTCTGAGAAGAGCAGAAAAATCGAAAGAGCCAGGTGTTGAGGAACCAAGGAGAGAGTTTCAAGAAAAAGAGAGTGATCTGCAGGGCTAAATGCCACGGTGGAGGAGAGGGCTGGAGAAGGAGCCTGAAGACACTGGCCCCCCTGACCTAGAGGAAGGGCAGTCTGGCCAGCAGGGATGGGGAGGGCAAGACAGTGTGGAGACGCTGAAATCCTTCAAACCTGCTCCTGTAACTCATAAAAGGAGAACTCTCTAATGCCACTTCCTTCTGCCTGCAAAATGCTCTCTATCTTCACTGTCCAGCTTGATATCACCTCTCCATAAAGCTGTCCCCTGGATGTGCCCAGAGGGGAGGGATTGTCCTATCCTCTGAGCCTAACACTTTGACTCTTGCCAAAAGGGATTCATCCTGCCGCGCATCACAGTTACGTGTGGTCTATCCTGCCCTCTAAGCTACGAGAGCAAGACGGACAGCAGGCGGGAAGGAGGAAGGGAGCGACTCCTGCAGACCCACACAGCACGCTGAGTCCAGGCCTGGCTGCTCTCTCTGCCTCTGATCTGAAAGCTCCTGGATTCACTAGTCCCAGGCCCTGAGGGTGAGGCTCAAAGTAGCCATGAGGGGTGAGACGTGTCTTTTCCTTTTAAAGATGTCTGCAGAAAACCATAATGAGGGACCACCTCACACCCATTAGGATGGCTACCATGTAAAAAAAAACAGAAATAACGAGGGTTGGCTGGGACATGGAGAAACTAACCTCACGCACTGGATGAGAATGTAAAATGATACGGCCAGTGTGCAAACCAGTACGATAGTTCCTCAAAAAATTAAAAATAGAACTACTATATGATTTAGCAATTCCACTTTGGGGTATATACTCAAAAGAATTGAAAGAAAGACCTCAAATATTTGCACAGCCAAGTTCATAGTAGCATATTGACAAAAGGTAGGAGCAACCCAAATATTCCATAGATGAAGAATGGATAAACAAAATGTGGCCTATACCTACCACGGGAGGTTGTTGTTGTCGTTTAGCCACTAAGTTGAGTTGGACGCCTTTGATACCCCATGGACTGCAGCCCACCAGACTCCTCTATCCATGGGATTTCCCAGGGACGAATACTGGAGTAGTTTGCCATTTCTTTCTCCAGGGGGTCTTCCCCACCCTGGAATCAAATCTCCTGCATTGACAGGCAGATTCTTTACCACTGAGCCACCAGGGAAACCCACAATGGGATGTTATTCAGCCTTAAAAGGAAGGAAATCTTGCCACACGCTGTAACACGGAGGAAACGTGCGGACATTATGCTAAATGAAGTAAGCCATTTACAAAAAGGCAATTATGGTATGATTCCACTTATATGGAGTATCTAGAATCGTCAGACTCATAGAGGCAGCAAGTAGAAGTGATTTCCAGGAGCTGCAGGGAGGTAAGGATGAGAAGTTTTAATTTAATGGGTACAGAGTTTCATTTTTGCAAGATGAAGAGAGTCCTAGAGATTTTGGCTGCACAACAACGTGAATATGCTTAACACCACTGAACTGTACATCTAAAACTGGTTAAGGTAGTCAGTTTTACGTTACATGCATTTTACCAAAAATTTTTTAAAGTATTTAAAATGTCATTTTACTCCATAATATACCCATCTGACTTTAATATAAAAATGATACATGATTTTTCTCTTCTAAAATCTCTGATGACAACTGATGCTCTAAGAAGATGCTCTGTGTATTCTGACCCAGGAGGGAATCCCAGACACCTGAATCCCTATGAGGGGAGGCCGTGTGTCTGACCCTTCCCTGCCTTCCCCATCCCCAGAGCCTCAGGTGCTCTCCTGTCACCCAACCAAGCCGCCAAGATTTCCCCCCTCACCACAGTGACTGGCCGAAACTGCAGATTACTCCAGTCCCTAAAGGACAGAACCCAACTCTGCCTGCTTCAACTAGCTGACGGCAGAGCCGAGGCCAGGGAAGCAAAGTTAAGTGAGATGTTAGAATCTGACCAAAAGCAGTTTCTCTGGTTGATTAAGTTTCACAGAGCAATTCCTTTTCCCTTTCCTTGGAGAAACAGTCACACAGAACAAGGGTACTCAATTAGCCTAATACAGTTTTTCCATCATTGTGCAGGAGTGCTGAGGCCATCCTAGGAGAAGGCCACGGCTGCAACCCACCCCCTCTTCTGGTTTCAACCTCAGTCCCTTCTTTCCACACATCACTGAGACCAAGTTCCCCAAACAGGCCACTCAGCAACCCCGTGCCAGACAAATCACCAACCCACGTCAGACAGTCACACAAGCCTGACCCTGTCACTTTCCTGTCCTCTGAGTCGCCACTGGCCTCCAGGACAAATCTGAAACTGTGGCCTCATCTCACGCCACCTGCCCCAAACACGAGAGGTTCCCGGTTCCTCCAAGTTTTTATGTATTCTGCTCTCTCTGATTCTAAAACTGCTCTCAACCCAGAGCACCACCTCTGCCTCTTGTAGCCCTGGAGCACCTCCTGCCTTCTGCGTTGTTCCTGGGGTCCACTGCAGTGGCCCTGAATCTGAGGCTGCTCACGGCTCAGCCCCACCTGAGTATGGCTTATAGGCGACATCCACAAGCACTCAGAAGAAATCCGCTGGTATAGGCTCCGGAAGGAGGCTCCCTTAGCTCACCATGGGTTCTGTTCTCTGAAGACGGATCCCAACACCATACAGTTCAGGCCATGGATGGATTCTCACCCAGCCCCAGGATGGTGTGAGTCCTCCTGGGGACTCCCCCAACGGGACCCAAGGAAAGAGGAGTCGTCCATCCCTAGAGCAAAGCTCTGAGTCGTGGGGCCCTGGGGAATAGTCAGTGCTGTGTCCCCTAAAATGCAAGAAGCTGCTAGAGACCAGGGCTGACGTACAGATAAGTGGGGGTGAAAGATGGGAGGAGGGGCTTGGTTGCATCCAGGTTCCCGTACCCCTGGAGTGAGCCTGTAGATGTGAGGAAGGACTTTAATGGTTCAGTGGCGGGGGAAAGTCCAGCTTCTTCCCCATAACCTCCTCTCCCCCTTGTCCTACACCTACGTGAACCGGGTTTCTGTGATAACCAAAAGCATCCTGACTGAGTGAGCCAAGCACATTCTGAGTTTTGCCTCTCGCCTAAGGAATCCGGAAGCCAAGCTTGGAGAAATTCCTATAGGAAGAGGCGCCATTAAACCCCTCAACTGGCTGCAGCGACATGAGGCCTGAGCCATGGCCCTGCTCCCTCTTCACCTGCTCTAATTTCCCTCTACCTTCCCGTCTACAGAACGCCATGAAATCCCAAAGGACCTATCCTAACCGGGGGCTGCCTGCCCATCCTCCTTTGTTCCAAGAGCACAAGCCCAGAGGAGTAGCATACTCACTATCACTGATTCCCCCCCGTCTAGACTTGGTCCTGAAACCCCGCACAGACAACCTGGCCCACAGAGCAGCCACCAGGAGGGACTCTGGGTAAGGGGCATGGGACTGGGGAAGGGTTTGTCTCAGATGATACACTCGCGATACAAGCCAAGAGCTCTCAAAAGTCACTTTAAGGATCCCGTCTCGGTGCTGCCTCTCTAGCCCCTCACCCTTAATGAGATGAGACAAGGTGAGACAAGACAAGATGATCAGCAGGAGGCAACATAAAGCACCAGAAAACTCTTGGCTGGTTCAGAAACCTCAGGCTCTAGTCCCAGCTTTGCCCTGACTGGCCATGTAGCCAAGCAGAAGCCCCTTCCCCTCTCTTTCTCCAGCTGCAAAATGAGGGGGGCTGGAAGATTTCTAAGGGCCTTCCTAACTCTGATGATGGTGGATTTCCCTGCCACATGGGAAGGGAGAGGTAACAGGAATCCCGGGCAGGGAGGAGAGTATAGAGCGCAGATATTAGGCGTATGGAGCCACATGGCCACTGAGGTCCCAGTCCCAGGCACAGCCTGCAACCAGCACTTGCTGCCCCACCCAAGCCCCTCAGTCCAGGCAGAAGAGTGACATGGGGGGCCCATACCCAGAGGTAAGGCCCTCACAAACAAGTTCTCAGCTCCAGTCCCAGAATGGGAGCCCCTGCAGCCTGAAAGGGCATCTCTCTGCATTCCACTGTGTCTCCTACGCCACTTCATCTCGGCCCTTCTGATGGTAGGGAGAAGGGCAGGGAGGACCCGGGGACAAGTCCATAAAACAGGCACCTTTGAGGGAGGCTTTGAGATTAGGGGAGAGGGTACAAGTGCTTGGCTGGGAGACAGGAGACCCTGGTTCATGGCCCAGTTCTGCCACTGTTTGCTCTGGGCCCCCACACAGTCCCTTCCCCTCTCCAGGCCCAGGTCTCTGTACAATGAGAGGTGAGACCCCTCCATATCTGACATTCTGTTTTTCTGGGAGGAGCTCCAGGAATGATTCCAGGCCTCATTCTTGAAGGGATGGTGCAGTTGATAACTTCATAACCACATTTTCCAGTGCATTTGATGACCATCCTGAATAGGAGAGAGAAACAGTCCTTTTCACTCCATTTATGATCTTCAACCATCCATGGGCAGCCAGGGTGCCTTACAGATGAGACCTGAGCCACCTCCCTATGCCAACTCTGCCACCATTCCCATCCTTAGGAGACAGGCCACATCTTTTAGGTGGCTCAGAAAAGTGGGGCGAGAGGGGTTTGGGCAGAGAAGGCAAGCCAGCAGAGCAAGCAGCTCAGCTGATCTAAGAGTCAGCTGTGTGGTCTCAGGTTGGCCAAAAGTGGAGGCAGGCGGGGGATCAAGAAAGGGGGGGCCTAAGAAAGGGGAGCTGTGGTCTCCCAGCTTCTCTGCACCTGGAGCATCAGAGCTTCCTGGCAGACCCCACGTAAACTCCCTGAGTAAACACACCCCCATTTAGACACAGGCCCCAAGGCAGCCCAAAGATGGAAAAAGTGATCTGTGAATTTCATCAACCACACCTTCACTCTACGTGAATAGATGTTCTACCACAGGGTCTAGTTCTGCTCCCCTAGACCTTGTCCTCTAAGATCTAGACCCTGTCCTGAGACTTTGCTGATGTTCAGTCACTGTGATTGTAAGACGTTTGTTACCATAGGTCACTTACTCTAATATTAATACATCATGCAAAGTAAGTAACTGGATTCATCTTTCTTTAACTTCATGGTGCCTTGCCTGAGGCTCTCCTTGGGGTTTTTAGGATCCCCAGGAGGCACTCCCATTTCTCTGGGGAGTCCTCTGTCCAACTCTAGTGCTACCTGTCTGCACCCAAATCAACCACCTCCTTATCCCCAGCACGTCATCACCTGCCTCCAGGCCTGGCCTCTCCCCACAGACCTCATCCCCACCTCCACCCAAAGCCATTAGCCATTAGAGCCGCATACGTTCACTGAGGGTCTGCGGGTGATGGAAGGAAATTACTCTACGGAGTAAGAAAGCCATTTAAAATTAAACAGCAGGCATCACTCTTGCTAAAGTTTACCAGCCAAGCATACCGTGGGGAGCCCCTTACTGCTTCAGCTTCTGGTAAGACTCCAGAAGCTGGAGTCTTATTCCCTTGACTTCCACGCTCTGGGCACCCCTCCTATGTACTGGGGACGTGTAGAAAACAGGACTAAGTGCCCACTATTTTGAAGCTTACTTGCTAGTAGGGACAGAAGACAAAAGCAAATATATGATGTCAAAGTTAAGAAAAATTATTCAAAATACGAAAATAATTCCCCTTCAGCTACAGCATTGCCTAACAAGCTGTCATCTGACTTTCCAGGGACGTGCTGTCCAATTGGGCAATAGGGTAGCCACTAAAATTCATGGTGGACATCTAAATTTAAACTTATCAATTTTATATTAATTAATGAAATATATTTAATATAATAAATTATACATTTACATGTAATTTATATTTATATCATATTAAATTAGTTATATCATATTATATTTATATTTCATTATTATATATTACATTGGTATAGACAGAGACATAAGGTATATTTAATGTTATCAGTTAAATTTATTGAGATTTCATTTAACTTAATTAAATATTAAAATTCTATTTCTTAGTCACACCAACCACATTTCAACAGCTGACTAGTCCCATGAGGGGCTATCATATTGGATGGCATAGCTAGATTGAACAGAATGTTTCCTTCATAATAGAAAGTCCTTTTGGATAGCACTGCTCTAGGAAAGTAACTTTTGTTTGACTTACTATTTACTATTGATTAGGACCCAGACTCTAAGAAGTAAAACGCTAACTTAAAGAAGATTGATAAGCAGCAAGTGATTTTTGTCCAGCAGAGATGCAAATAGTTTCTGTCTAGAGGAAAGGATGACCCCAAAGGTTGCAGTTTCATTGTGCAATGGGACATTAACCAACTTAGTATCTTAACTTTGCAATCTTATTCCGTCTTTCTTTCTCCACTGATCACATATATCAGTTTCTCATACTTTCTTTGAACCAATTTTGTCATCCTGTCGATACCCTCGCTGTGAGTTAAATAAATCACTGGCACTTCCCACTGGATGCTTGTGTGAAAGTCATGTTTTTGACTCTTTGGAAATTATACTTTGACATCAGATAATGATCAGGGCTTGAGGGACATATAAGCAGAGTGAGGAGTTAGCGACCGTATGCAATTTTAGCTAGGCAGGTCAGGGGAGGCCTTCCTGAGGATATGACATTTGAGCCAAGACAATGAAGTCAAGGAGCAGGCTGTTTGGGTATCTAGGGTCTGTGGCCCAGCAGAGGGGCCACAGGTGTGAAGGCAGAGGCCGAGGCTGTCTTATGCTCGGTGTTTGAGGGGAGATGGGAAGTTGGTGTGGGTGGAGCTGTGTGATCCTACGGGATAGGCAGGGGCCTGATTCTGTAGGGCCTTGAGTCCAAAGCAAGGGCACTGGAATCCATTTTACAGACGGCTGAGGATTTTAAGATAAGAGTATAACTTCCTCTCATATTCCAGAGGTAGTGTTGAAAAGCGTCCTTCGTGCTCTCTCCCGCTAAGGCTCCTCTGGGTGCAGGTGGCAGGAGGGAGCAGGACACCCTTCACAACGCGCTGAGCCCCGTTTATGTAGAAGCACTGTGAGCGGCCCCCAGAGGCATCCAAGGCATGACCTGAGAGTAACCTCCCCTAACAGCCCCTGCTCCACCCATCCCCTGGGTCTCACCTAAAGGCTCTTAAAAGAGCTTCTCTGAGCAGAGGAGCAGTTTTATCTGGAAGAAGACTTTGACAGCCCTTCTAGAAGGCTCCAAAGCAGCCAGCTCTCAAACAAGAGATTTTTATCTCATTCCAGACAGACGAAGTTGAATTTTCACCAGCTGTGGTAGTAGGTCTGGGGCTCAGAGAGCCGATGAGGTTGCCAGTATAAATCTAAGGATTTGGGATGATGAAGTGAAGATAAGAAGGGCTAATAGAAGGGGGTGAAATGGGAAAGGATACAAAAGCACCTACAAGTGTCTCTAAGGTGAAAGAGCAAGGGCAGAGGGGAGCTGCAGCCCGGGAGTGAGATGCGACAACTGAGATTCCAGGAATGGAGAAGCCCCTGTTGGTTGTGGGTCTTGGCACAATGGTGCCTACATCAAATGCCAGCTCTGCTACTTGGGACCCGTGTGACCTTGGGCAAATCATACCCTCTCTGTGGTATATTTTCCTCATGTATAAAATGGTAGGATAATAATATTGCCTTGTAAGAGTTTGTTTTTGGAGCACCAAATGAGATATCACATGGAGGCTTTACAACAATGCCAAGGAGCTCTACATACACCGCCCCGGGAACTTTACATGCACCATCACATGCCAGCCTCCTACAGCCTGAAAGACAAATGTGATCGTCCCCATCTCACACGTCAATCCTTGGCTGGGGTTGAGTTGATCAAGGACCCAGCTAGGCAAGAAATTCTTCCTTTGCTTCAACCAGAGAAGCCTCCTTTTTGTTGGAGGCTACTCCATGTTGGATTTTCACTGAAGACATTGCTTGACAAAAGGTTGTCACAACTTATAAAATAACAAGGATGGAAGGGCTGGAAAGATCTGGTCTTGATCACCCTTAAGAGGTTCTTAAAGGAATTCCCTGGAGTCCAGTGGTTAAGACTCTGTGCAGGGGATGTGGGTTTGATCCCTGGCCAGAGAACTAAGGTCCCACATGCCACATGATGCTGTCCGCTCATAAAAAATTTAAAAGAAATGTATAATTTTTTTAAAGGCTCTTAGAATTCTGATACATTTTTGCTCTCAAACTGCACTGAAAACTTCCAAATAACCCTTAGTCTCAGTAGGACCCGAAGAGATCTTTTTCCTCAAGGTCATTGCTAAGCATGCTCCTTTGACATCATACAGATCCATAAATAAACAGAAATGTCAGGGATTCTGGGAGGCTCTGTTTATGGGCACAGAAGGGGAGGGGTTGGTGCAAAGGGAGCAGAGAAAAGGCCTATGATCTTATTCCTTTCCAGATCTCCCTTGCTCATTGAGATGCTGCAGCAACCTGCTTCGATACACTTCAATATGCTCCTGGGGAGTGACACGCAGAACGCAATGGTCCGCGAAGCTTATCTGCTCACCCAGGCGGGTCACAGGACAAAGGGCAGGCAGAGGGAGAGCCCATTCTGCTGCACCCTTGCCCCAACCACCCCTGTCCAACTCTGCCAGCAGTACGTCCACTTTTATCGCCCCATATGCCATCTCTCTTCCCCAAGGGAAGGCAGGGTCCTCACGCCTGCTGATGGGCATCGCTGCTCTGGAATAACCCCTGCCATCTGGCACTTTCAGGCCATCACTCACACAGCTTCTTCCATATGGAAGGAAATGTCCTGAGTCCAGAACCTCTAACCCTACATTTCCGAATGTAAAAATGACCTGTCTCCCCCATCATTATGTCTAGGAAGTGAGACTTCGGTTAATCAAAAATTTTTCTCATTTGTACTTTTCTGTACTTCATGGTTCTGTTGAATTAGCAGGTATTGCAAATATAAAAGCAATAAAACTATTGTTTTTATGTAGATTTCCTCTTTAATTATGGCTACTTACACTTCAGGAGCCAGGAATAACTTCTAAGCCCTAACCAGCAAAAACTTCTACCTCTTCCACGCCCCCAATGGTCTTCACTTCCCTCTCCACATCCCTGAGCATTGTACATCTGCAGTTATGGTGTTGCAGCAGCAGCATCCAGGTCATACCTTCTTCCCAACCAGACCACCAGGGCACTGAGCCAAACTGGGTGATTTGTCTCCACTGCCCAGCTTGCCACCTCCCATACCTCCACTGTTACCACCACGATTCCCCTTTTCAAAAACCACCTGCCCACACTAGCACACCCACTGCCCGTGAACATCACCACCATCACCTCTTCCCCTGTGACTACAAACACGGTCACCCACCACCATTACTACACTCACTATCACTGACACCTCAGTCAACAAA
The DNA here is from genome assembly GCF_963930625.1 of Muntiacus reevesi. NCBI lineage: Eukaryota > Metazoa > Chordata > Mammalia > Artiodactyla > Cervidae > Muntiacus > Muntiacus reevesi. Next base: position 58,015,080 of record NC_089265.1, on the reverse strand, counting down.
ACCACCAGTTACCACCACCATCATCATCATCACTACCACCATCTCCACCCCCACAACTATAACCCCCATGACAGTCAGAACAGTTACTCTCCAAAGAGGTCCGCAGCCTAATCCCTGGGACCTGTAAATATATTACCCTACATAGCAAAAGAACTTTGTAGGTGTGATTAAGGATAAGGACCTTGAAATGGGGAAATTGTCCTGGGTTATCTGTGTGGGTTCAATCTAAACATTTGTACATGAAAACAGAGACTCTTTCTGGCTGTGGTTAGAGAGATTGACAAGAAAAGGAGGGTCAGAGAGCTGTGATATTGCTGGCCTTGAAGAGGGAAGAAGGAGGCCATGAGCCAAGGAATGCAGGTGTTCTCTAAGAGCTGGAAAAGGCCAGAAATAGATTCTCCCTTAGAGCCCCCAGAGAGGAACTCATTTGGCTGACACCTTCATTTCAACCTATGGAACCCTGCACTGGAATTCTGACCTACAGAACTATACGGCAATAACTCTGTGCTGCTTTAAGCCACTAAATTTGTGGTCACTTGTGAGAGCAGTAGAAAACACAACCTCCATCAACAATCCTGCCACAGTCGCAACCACTCAGCCACCATCACTACCCCTCAAACAGCACCCCATTATCGTCATTAAAAACCCCATCACAAGGCTTCTCTGGTAGCTCAGTGACAAAGAATCCACCTGCCAACTCAGGAGACCCAGGTTCAATCCTTGGTCCAGGAAGACCCCACATGCTGAGAAGCAATTAAGCCCATGCACCTCCACTACTGAGCCTGGGAATCACAGCAGCCGAAGCCCGCACGCCCTAGAGCCCATGCTCAGCAACAAGAGGGGCCACCTCGATGAGGAGCCCGAACACAGCAACTAGAGAGAAGCCCCTGCTCACCACAACCAGAGAAAAGCCTGCGCAGCCATGAAGACCCAGCACGGCCAAAATAAACAAAGTTGTTAAGTTATTTTTAAAAACCACCATCACAATCACCATCTCCAAAACCATGAGCATCCTAACAACAAATCACTATTACCATTACCCCCATTAAAAATACCTTTACCCTAAAACACCACCTGTCACGACTACCCCCTCACACCCCCACAACCCACTCAGCACCACCACTGTTACCCCATCAACAACACTGCAGTCACCACTGCCCATCAATGAACCCCCCCAAATAACACCCATCTCTCATCACCAGGACCCGTCATTACCTACACTTCCAACCTAACACTACCACCCACTACCACCACAGCATCAGTACCTCCACAATTACTAACATTCAACAATACCACCCACCGGTAAAGGCACCCCCTATCCCTACCAACCACCACCAATGCCACCCACCTCCACCACCGTCAACACTCCTGGGCATGTACATCATGAATGACTGGTTGCTTTGTTACACGGATGAATGAGTAAGTATATGAATAAGTGAGGGAATGAAGAGAAGGATAGCCCCAGCATGCCTTTGGAAGTCAGTTCCATCACTTGATGATTTGTGGTGTGCAATGTAAATAAGTTTTTACCAACCTTCATCTTTTTAACATCCCTCTCACTTTCCCAACTATCCCATCTGCTACCTTCTTTGGCCACTGTCAAACCCTCTCCAAAGCTTGAAGCCACCTCCTCCAAGAGAGTGATGAAACAGTTGGCAAGGCTTTGAGACAGGGGAGCTGGAAGTTGGAGTTCTTTGTGAATGAAGGTTAAGTGTGCAGCCAGCTGCCTCTCAGCTCCCAGAGCAATGATGTGGGACTCCGCAACGAGCTCTGAATAACAACCTAATTTAAAGTGTGGGGTGGGAAGGGTAAAGAAGTGCTGCCCAACCCAAAATCTGGGGGTGTTTCTGGCACCTTGGCTGTTCTCATTGCCAATGAAACCCCAGTTATGTTCTCCCCACTTCCCCAGCCCCTGCCACTCCACATTTAGTCTGACACCTGGGACATGGCTGGAAGCCAGCAGATCTAAGTTCTAGCTTCTGCTTTGACAATGGCTTTCTGTGTCTCTCTCCCATCTGAGCAATGAGTAAATTAGCAAAGGTACGTCTCGGGCTCCTCCAGCTCTGATGGTCTGTAACTTAACATTTTTACCAAGAAGATTTTGTTGTTGTTGTTGTTGTTGTTGTTGTTGGAGGTATCAACATGTGGAGTCTGTCTCCTTGGATGTATAATCCCTCTCTTTTCACATCCTTGATGGCAAACACAATTCCAAAGTAATGGCTGAGCATCCAAGAAGAGCTAGAACCATTTATCTTTAAATCCAAAGGCTCAGTCATGAATTTTATAACTAGAAGGCCTCAGGGATCAGCTGGTCCAAAGCCTGGGTTGAACACCTCAAGACGCCCAGCCAGGCAGTGCCAAACTCAAACCAGAGCCTGAGTTGTTGACGTCCCTGCCCCGCTGAGCTCTTTCTCAGCCCCAGAAAACCTGGAAGAAGCTACTGGATAAATCCCAACACGTTTCTTGAATCCTCACCTCATAGGCACATGACACCCAAACAGCTGAAGCTGCAGCTCCCAATAAAGAAGTCTTAGGACGTCTGGGGCTGTGTCATCCTACGAGCCTCAGAGAACCCAAAGTGAAAAACCTTCAAAGCATTTCCCAGGGCTGGGTAGAAGGAGGAGCTAGGAAGAATAGAGGGAGGACTCTGTTAGCATAGCCTTCCTCCATCTCTGCTTCCTCTGTCTCACACACACTGTCTCTTTCTGACTCTCTTTTGGCCTCTTTGCCTGTCGATCATTGATCATTTTCATCTCTCTATCTTTCTGTCTCTGTCTCTTTGTCCACATCTCATTCCCTCTGTATTTCTCTCTGCCTCTTCTCTCTTCTCTCCCGCCCTTCCTCCCTCTCCCTCTCTCTCCCTCCCCCTCCCTCTCTCCTTGTTTCTGCTCTTGGAATTTAAAGCATTGGTGCCAATTTCAAGGTCATATTAGTCCAGCTCTAGGAAAATCCCCGTTCATGAAATAAGACATTCAGGAGTTACAACAATTCTTACAAAACTTCACAGCCTGGTGGAGAGGGAGGAGCTCAGACCTAGGAGTGAGAGCCCTGGGTTTCTTTCTCAGCCCTGCTCCAACCTGCCGTGTGACCGAGGGAAGCCTTCTTGGGGCCTTAGCTTCTGCATCCATTTGGACACGGTGATCTCGAAGGCCAGCTCCAGCTCTGAGAACCTAGTATTTGGAAGGATCCAAATGTTCAGATTCCCCAGCTCAACCAATGCAAACCCTGGCTGTGACATCATCAACCACTTGCTTTTGTGCACAGTGGCAGGGAATTCCACCAGAGTGCCCCACGCTAGCAGGTGTCTCTGCACTCAGGGATTAGGCTCTTGCACTAATCCTTGCTTCTTCCTGTTCCTTTGTTTAAATGTGGATGAACAGGAGTTGGGTTTGGCAGCAGGTAAACTAAGTTGCCCTCTGGGAAGATCTTTCTATGATAGATGAAGTGGAGGTGGCCTCTCAAGGAGCCTGGTTGCAAAGTGAGTCTAAAGCCAGATAACCTGAGAAAAAGTATTCACTTTTTCAACAAATGTGTACTGAGTACCACCTATCTGCCAAGTGTGTGCACTTAGTTGTCCAGTCGTGTCTGACTCTTTGTGACCTCACGGACTGTAGCCCTCCAGGCTTCACTGTCCATGGGATTCTCCAAGCAAGAATACTGGGGTGGGTTGCCATTCCCTTCTCCAGGGGATCCTCCCAAACTAGGGATTGAACCCGGTCTCCTGCATTGCAGGCAAATTCTTTATTGTCTGAGTCAAAAGGGAAGACCATATCTGCCAACCACCTGTCCTAAAACAGACACTGTCTTTGCCTTTATTATAATATGAAGAAGAAATAAAGTGATTCTTCTGTAGTGGATGAGTAACATTCTGCGGGGATCCAAAAGCAAAAGGGCTTTGTTTTGAAAAAAGACATCAAGAAAGGCTTCACAAGAAAGTGATAGCTGATCTGAGACCTGGTGGGTAAGCAGGATTTCAATAGACAAAGTATGCAGTCCTTCTTTGGATTGGGGAAAGCTGCAAACCAGGCAGAGGGAACGGAGAGCAAAAGGTTAAAAGGACCATTCCTTGAGAAACAACTGAACAGAGAAATAGCTGAGTTCAGACTGTAGAGGGGTATGGGAACGTACGAAAGGAGGCTAAGGAGATGAACTTTATCCTGGGGATGTGGGAGCCACTGAAGGGTTTTCAGCAAGGCGGTGACAAGTTCCAGTTTATGCTTTAGAAAGACCTCGCAGGCCATCAGTGTAGCGAAAGTGAAAACAAAATCGTTCAGTCGTGTCTGACTCTTTGCGACCCCTTGGACTGTAGCCTACCAGGTTCCTCTGTCCATGGGATTTTCCAGGCAAGGATACTGGAGTGGGTAGCCATTTCCTACTCCAGGGGATCTTCCCCACCCAGGGATCGAACCCAGGTCACCCGCATTGTAGGCAGATACTTTACCGTCTGAGCCACCAGGGAAGTCCTATGTATATCATTGTAGCAGCTGGATGGAATAGGAGAGGCATAATGCAGAGATGCTTTGGAAAGACAAAGAGAACACAGAAGTAGAAGCTGTGCCAACAATCAGAGTAAATTTGTGTATCAGCATACACACCCTATGCTACAGGGTCGGGGAAGAAGCCAAGAGTGAGTCAGGGGCAGGAAATGAGGTCTGAATAAAACTTGGCAAAGGAGAATTTGCCTTAGAAGACAAGTCTATCAACGTAGAGAGAGAATGAAGGAAGACCCACCTCTCAGAACCCCCATGAAAGAGCCTGGCATGTGAAAGAAATCACATGAGAAAAATCAGCATACGTCAGAGCTGGCAGGAGCCCTGGAATCAGTTCACTTCTGCATCCCCTCGGCATGGATGGGGACCAAGATCCAAAGAGCATGAAGGGCGTGCCCGGGTTCGCTAGTAAATCCAAGGTGGAGCTTCGTCTAAAGTCAGGAACTCCTGCCTTCAAATCCCACAGTTAACCCCCTCCCATAGTTCCTCTGGCTAGTGTGTGGCTCCACCTTGCCAGAAAAAAAAAGGACAAGAGCCACAGGGACCACAGGAAGCTGCGGGGAATCTAGCTCCTGTGAGGCAGATAGGAAGCTGTGGTGTCAGGAAGTGTCGGAGTCCCAGAGAACTCTGGAAACTCAGAGTTCAGTGAGGGTGGAGCTAGGGCAGAGTCAGTGAAGGCAGAAAGGAAAGGTGGGGAGAGGGATATTTTGAAGGAAAAGTTAGCAGGATTAAGTGAATGATGCTCCAAGAATAAAGAAAACAAAAAACTGGGCATTCAAAAGTTCTGGTGATATTAGATCCATGGGGGAAGTCATCATCCTTAGTGAACAAAGTCCAGATTACAGGTGACCCACAAAGTGAGGAGACTGGAAGGCTGGAGAGCGTGGAAGACAGAAGGGTTTATTTGGAGTGAAATTATGAGCTCGGTTTGGGTAGGCTGAGTCTAAGTGACGGCAGAACCCCAAAGCTAATTTTTTGAGCATTTACTCTGTCACGAGCACATGTCAGTTTTAAGCCTCATGAAACTCCTTGAGGCAGTATAATTATTATCCTTATTGGATAGATGAGGAACTGAGAAATGGAGCTGTCAGCAAATTCATCCAAGATTCCCCAGCTTGTAAATGTCCAAGCCAGATATCAAACCCAGGTCTGGCCGACTCCAAAGCTTACTCTCATTATTACTGCATCCCAACTCCATCATGGAAGACCTACGGAGAGGAGATAATTGAAGAAGACTAGATATACTTGGACGGAGAGAGGAGAGAAAAATGAGAGTATGGCAACCCCAAGCAAGGCGATGAGCCCAAGAGTCAAGGAGGAGCGGAGAGAGGGCGAGGGAGAATAAATAGAGTCTTTGTCACAGAAGCCAAAGCTGGAGGAAGTTTTCAGCCAAATGTCAAGACAAATCTTGAAGTCAGTCCAAAGTGTCTTGTGTGAAAATGTGCTGATCACTGTGAACACGGAGGATCCGTGGGTGAGAGGAAATCCCAGAGTCTGAAGGTGCCTGGGCTGCCGGCAAGACTCAGAAGGGGGAGTCAGAACGCAGGTGAGAGCTCTCGTTAGGGCAAGGCCGAAACAATCGGATCCACAAAGGCCCGTCGGGAAGCGTGCCCTGCCACACTCCAGGGGACGGCAGAAACAAATTCTGAGGACGGGCAGAAGATCTGATTTCCAGAGTTGCTTTGTGTATTATTAGGTATGTCCAGGTTTCAATAACAACAAAAAATCGAAGGTATGCAAAGAAAAAGAGAGACTGTGTCATATAGTGAAGCAGATGAAACAATATTCCTCAATTGAAAAGCCATCAGTAGAAACTCTACCTGAGGAAACCCAGTTATCTTAAATTAGCTCTTGTAACTATGTTCATGGAGAAGGAAATGGCACCCCACTCCAGTACTCTTGTCTGGAAAATTCCATGGATGGAGGAGCCCAGTAGGCTACAGTCCATGGGGTCGCAAAGAGTCATACACGACTGAGTGACTTCACTTTCTTTCTTTCTCTCGTTCCTTTTGGAGAAGGAAATGGCAACCCACTCCAGTGTTCTTGCCTGGAGAATCCCATGGACGGAGGGGCCTGATGGGCTACAGTCTATGGGGTTGCAAAGAGTCTGACACAACTAAGCAACTAAGACACACACACAATTACGTTCAAAGAAGGCAAAGAAACCATATCTAAAGAATTAAATAAAAGAATGAGAATAATGTCTCAGCAAATAGAGAATAACAATAAAGAGATAGAAATGATAAAGACAAACCAAATAGAAATTTGAGGTTGACAAGTATTAACACTATAACCAAAATAAAAACATTTACTAAAGGAACTCAACAGCAGAATTGAGCAGGCAGAAGTAAGAATCAGCAAACTTGCAGTTAGCTCAACTGAGATGATTCAACTGAAGAAGAGAAATTCTTAAAAAGTGAATTAAAAAAGAGCGAGTCACCTGGTGAACTGCCGCTGCCACCGAAGGTGAGTGCAGGCATGTGAGTCGGAGATCTCGAGGTCCCTCGCCATGAGGGCTTTATCAGGAGCACAGGCTCCAGGTCCAGGGGCTTAAATAGTTGCCCCGGGGCCTGTGAAATCTTCCTGGAGCAGGTATTTTCACGGTGTCCCTGCACTGGTAGGCGGATTCCGATCACTGAACCACCAAATAAGCCCAGAAGTTTTAACTAACATTTCTTTTAGCCTAAAGCACCAAAGGGAAAAAGTCTAGGACAAGAAAATAGTCATCCATACATACAGTAAAGAAGCAGCTCAAATTAAGAGGCCCACAAACAAGAAAAAAAGGGAAAACTGAAGAATGAAAAGGTGTTGCATCTCAACCTTATCGGTGAAAAACTGCAGGGGTTTCAAAATCATCTTGAACCTCAAAAACGTGGGGTATTCAAAGAGAGATGCTTGTGAATTAATTGAAAGGTTTTTGAATCGATTCAGTAGCGAGCTGCAGCCGATTGAGTTACAGCAGTACCAAGGCTATAGCCTCCAGATTCCAGACATTTCATTTATTTATTTTTTAATGCAATACTGTTTATTTAACTTTAAAAACACTTCAACATTCTAAACATACAAAAATAAATAACAGAACATTGCAGATCATGTTTAGTACAGAAGGTTCTTGAACTTTCACTGGTGCAGTGGCTCTTGGTTTTGCTGACAATAAACAGTTCTACCATTTGTTTTTTTAAAAAAAAAAAATTAAAAACTACCACACTTCAGCTAAGAAGGATCCAAAACACTTCTCATGCCTGCTGACCGCCCCCGCCCCTTTCCACAGCTAAGAATGGCAGCGGGATGCTATGTCGCTGTATACAAAAGCAAGACAACCTGAAGCTAAATGGATGCCCGCTGCAGTGTCCACGGGTCCAGCCCGTGGCGCCCTGAGCTACGGCCCCTCCGGAAGGCATCACCCCACAGCCTCCACACCAAGCAAGGAGCATCCAGAGTGTGTCTCCGTGGCTTTGCTCGTTTTACAAACTATAGATATGTACAGTTGAGCACTCGGGATTTCTAGCCAATGACCATAGAATTAACACGCCACCTTACAAGTTAAAAAAAAAAATGCCAGAAACATCTTTAAATGCCTTGTCACACCAACAGCAAAGTGCAAGAGTGAGGAGAACAGGAGAGCCTTTTCATTTTAAAAATGTTTGGAAATATATGCAACTTTGATACAGTTTCCAGGTGCTCCGGACACCCGTGGCCACTTAATGTAAACCGCTGACAATTGCTAGAGCACGTGGAGAGACGACGATATGATCACGACCCAATCGGGTAATTAAACATAATGAGGGCAACAGACACGTCAGTCAAGGCGCTCCCTACTCCAAGGCATTCACAAGGAGACAGACCAACCGTTAGTTTTTTTATTCACACTCTCCCTCCTCCCTCCTCCTCCTCCTCCTCTTCGTCCTCCTCTTCCACCCATTTCTGGGCAACTTAAGCAGGACCCTTGGCGCCATCAAACTTCCCTTTAGACTTATAGTCTGCGACATCCTTCTCAAACCTCCCCGTCAGCTTCGCTGCCTTGTTGACGTACGGCTGCTTCTCACTGTCACTTAAGTTATTCTGCGTCTCGCCCAGCTTCTTTGCCACATCTCCAATAGAGATGCCAGGGTTTGTAGACTTGATCTTGGGGCGGAATTCAGAGCAGAATAGGAAAAATCCAGACGGTGGTCTCTTGGGGGCACTGGGGTCCTTCTTCTTGCCTCCCTTGGCTGCTCCGTAATCCTTCATTTCCTGATCATAGCGCACTTTATCCGCCTTCGCCATTTCATTGAATTTCGACTTTTCTTTTCCGGACTTGGTCTTCCACCTCTCAGAGCATTTCTTGGAAAATTCAGCAAAATTGACAGGGAGCTCTGGGTTTTTCTTCTTATGTTCCTCTCTGCATGTCTGCGCAAAGAAGGCATAAGCAGACACCTTTTCCTTTGGTTTCTTGGGATCACCTTTAGCCACCCTGACTGTATCGTTTGCTAGTCTGGGCAGCGAAGGGCACGACCGGCGGCTCAGCGCTGCACAGCCTCGCGCTAGCAGCCTCTCCAGACATTTTAAATGCAAATAATCTGAAAACTTTTAGGGAATAGGATTTTTATCTGAAGAAATTGCCAAACATTAAAATGAGAAGAAGTCTTTATGGTGAGAGCCTGAAAGCCTTCTCCCAAGATCAGGATTTTCTCTTAATACTTCACAGCATTGTAATGGAGTTTTTAGCCAGGGCAATGAGGCAAGAAAAAGAAATAAAAGACATCCAGACTGGAAAGAAAGAAGTAAAACTATCAGATGGCTAGTCTTATATAAAGAAAATCTTAAGAAATTCACAGATACACACTTTCAAACTAATAAATTCAGCAAGATTGTGGGATACAAGATCAATATACAAAATACAGTTCTGTTTCTGGATACTGGCAATGAAGAATCCAAAAATGAAATTCAGAAAACAACTCCATGTGCACTAGTATTGAAAGAATAAACCATTTAGGAATAAATTCAAGACAGAAATTTAAGATCCATACACTGAAATTCTAAAACATCATTGAAAGAAATTAAGAGCTAAATAAATACAAAGAATCTCATGTTCATGAACTTAAAATAGCAATATTCTTCAAATTAATCCATAGATTCAACTCAATCCCTACCAAAATCTAGCTGGACTGTTTGTTTGTATTTAAGAAACTATCTAATCCTTAAATTCATAGAGAAATGTAAGAGATCCAGAACAGACAAAACAATCTTGCAAAGGAAGAAAAATGTTAGAGGACTTATACTTCCTAATTTTAAAATTTATTACAAAGCTATGCTAATCAAGATTACTTGGATCTAGTATAAGGGTATACCTATAGATCAATAGAATAGAATTGAGAGTTCTGATATAAACCCATATATTTATAATCAATTGATTTTCCTCAAGACAGTTCAATGGGGAAAAAATAGTTTTCTCAACAAATGGTCCTTGAACAAGATCTCCATATGTAAAAGAATGAAGTTGGACCCCTCTCTCATACCACATACAAAAATTAACTCATAATGAACTAAATATCTAAATGTAAAAGCTAAAACTATAAAACAATTATAATAAAATATGGGTATAAATCTTCATGACCTTGTATTAAATAGTGATTTCTTAGACTGGCATCTAAAACACAAGCCACAAAAGAAAAATAACAAATTAGAATTCATCAAACTTAAAAATGTTTGCTTCTCAAAGGATAGTATCAAGAAACTAAAGAGATAAGCCACAGAATGGGAGAAAGTATTTGCAAATCCTGTATCTGATAAAGGTCTAGTATCCAGAATATTTAAAGAACTTTTAAAACTCAGCAATAAAAAGATTAAATGTCCCAGACCAAAAGTGGATAAAGGACTTGAAGAAATAAACTTTTCTCTAAAGAAGATATATAAACTGCCAATAAACACGTGAATATTATTATTAGGGAAATGCAAATCAAAACTGCAGTGAAATACTACTTCTTACTCTGTGTGTGTGTGTGCACGTGTGCGTGTGTGTGTCTGTGTGTGCACGTGTGTGTACGTGTATGTGTGTGCGTGCGCGCGTGTGTGTGTGCGCGCGTGTATGCGTGTGCGCGTGTGTGTCCCTGTGTGTGTGTGCATGCACGTGTGTGCATGTGCGCGTGTATGTGTGTGTGCGTGTGTGTGCGTGCGTGTGCACGTGTATGTGTGTCTCTGTGTGTGTGTGTGTGTGTGCACGTGCACATGTGCACTCAGTTGTGTCCTACTCTCTGTGGCCTCGTGGAATGGAGCCTGCCAGGCTCCTCTGGTCCATGGAATTTTCCAGGCAAGAATACTGAGTGTGTTAGCTACTCAGGCGTGCCCGACTCTTTGTGACCCCGTGGACTGTAGCCCACCAGGCTCCTCTGTCCAGGAAATTCTCCAGGCAAGAATGCTGAAGTGGGTTGCTGTTTCCTCCTCCAAGGGATCTTCCCGACACAGGAATCAAACCCACGTCTCTTGTGTCTCCTGAACTGGCAGGCAGGTTCTTTACCAGCTGAGCCACTGGAGAAGCCCCCTCATACCCACAGTCTTTTCTGTTATGACCATTTTAGTGGTCATAGCAGAAAAGACAGGCAATAACAACTGTTGTTGAGGGTGTAGAGAAATCATAGACTATTATGCATAGATAGTGGGAATGTAAAAGGATACAACTGCCTTAGAAAATAGTTTGGCAGTTTCTTAAAACATTATGCAGAGAGTTACCATAGGACCATATACTCTACTCCTAGGTATAGTACCAAGAGAAGTGAAAACATATGTTCAGATAAAAACTTTTACATGAATGTTCACTACAATGTTGTTCATAATAGCCAAAAAGTAGAAACAACTCAAATGTCCATCAACTGATGAATGGATAAGCAAAATATGGTATATCCATACAACATGATATTGTTTGGCCTTAAAAAGGACTGAATTACTGACTCTTGTTAGAATGCAATGAACCTTGAACAGTTATACTACATGAAGAAACCAGACACCAAATGCAGCACTTTATAGGATTCCATTTCCATGACACAAAATTTGTCCAAAATAGGCAAATCCACAGAGACAGAGAGGCTAGTGGTTGCCGGGGGCTAAAGGGAGAGATGAATGGAGAGTGATTGCCTAAAGGGTGTAGGGGATGATGAAATGTTCCGGTGAGAGTTGTACAGTCTGTGAGCCTGCTAAAATCCACTGAGTTATACACTTTAAAAGGGTGAATGTTATGGTATGTAAATTACACTTCAATGAAAAAGAGCAGGTAGAACTTTCCAAAGCAAATATTGAGTGGTTGCGTAATCCCTCAGAGAACATCAAGAATTCATTTAGATCTAGAAAAAAACATTTTATTCAACTATTAAATTATTTTAAACTTATAACTCTGAAACTTAGCTTATGTTGTATTTTTCACCACCTTCTTACAAAGTAATATATTAATTACAGCTGGATTTTTAGAGAAATGTCTGGAAAGTTGTTATCTGAAATATCAACAGTGGTTGCCTTTGGGAGATGGTATCTTGTGTAGTTTTAAATTTATTCTAATGCTTTTATGTATTACTTATATTATATATGCATATGAATCAACTTTATAATCACTAAAATCTATAAAGCTCTTTTTATTTTGGCAGAAGAACAAAAACTGGCTAGGCTGAGAAAATGTTGATAGATAATTTTAAAGATTCTTTCTACTCACATGAAGCCAATAGCATTTTGCTAGCTGATCCCAAGGGGGGAAAATGCCCAATTAGCCAAGTGATCACAATTCAAGAATTATTTTTTGGATAATGAACAAGGACCTGTGCTAAGCCATGCTGTGTAAGAGAGAAGGACGTTTAGGGCATGGTTACTGCATTCAAGGGTCTTTTGATGTGGTAAAGACCTCAGATATGTAAATAAATATCTGAAAGGAGGCAGAACAGAAGTCTAGCAGAGAGGCACCTGAGACTGCAGAGTCCCCGAGGAAGCTGTGATAAGCTATAATTCACTACCTCCAGATTCAAAGACAGGACAGCTTTAGAGTTTCGTCTTGAAGGCGAAAGTTGGAGTTCAGTTCCGGGGGAGAAGGGGAGCCAAAGCCAGGAGTGAGCACTTAAGAGCCTGACCCACTTTTCCCACCCCCACCCCCATCACCATCACCACAGGTCCTCCTCGAGGCCCTGGCCTTCCTGAATCCCTTATAATTCCGGGCACCAGGCTGCCATTTCAGGCCTTCACGCAGGTGTTCACGTGGAATGCCCTGCCCTCCTCCCTCGTTGCCTCGTTCCCTCCTGCTGTCCTATGAGAAGCTGGTGTTCTCTGGTTGCTGTCACTCTTCCAGAAGAATCCTCCTTGACGGAGACAGGCTGAGTTCAAGGCCTCCGCCTGCGCTCTGCCAGCGCTCGGAGTCTGCCTCTGCTGCCGCACGCCGCGCTCTGCATTGTCACGACTTTTGAGTATCTGCTGCCTCCACCGGACTGTGAGCTCAGGTGACCGAGGGCTCGGAACCCGGCACAGAGCGCTGGTGGTCGCCACTGAATGCAACCCACGCTGTAGCCAGTCCGGGAAATAGGAGCGGTAGCCGGGTAGTTCTGTGTCCATCCCCTCTGTCTGGGAGCCAGCCCTGTCCTCCTGGCCACAGAGTCAGGCCAGCAACGCGGGCGAGGCCAGTTCTCACTCCTCCTGCCCCAGATAGTGAGACCCACCCAGGAATACAGGGGGCCCAAGCCAGGCCATTCAGAGCTCCTCCCCCAGGGCAACTGGGAAAAGGTACACATTCCCGATTACGGAGTTTGGCTGAAAGTGGCCTTATTGCCTGCCAGGCGCAGGAAAACCTACCTGCAGGAGAGAATGACGCCCCAGACAAGCAAAAATGAGAGGAAGCAGAAACTGTAGTTACTGACAGTCTTGGAGACCCTGGTTCCTGACTCTGAGATTCCCAGAACTGTGCTCATTCGGGCAGATCTTTCTTCATAGACTGGGATCTTTCAATAAATACTTCCATGGGTATAAGCTGGTCAGGCAGGCTGCGTTTCTGTCACTTACAAGAATACCCTGTCCAATGCTGGGATCCTCAGTAAGACATACAGCTGGAAAGATCAGCAGAGGCCAGGTTGGGGAGGATTCTAAATGCCATATGAGGGGTGTTGGAGTTTATTTGTAGGTACAGTAATGGGTAATGAGTAGTCAGAGCCTCAGGAGATAATACCAACAACACATAAGTTTTTAATTAGAGGGAGAGGGGAAATGGAAGCCCAGTTGGGAATGCAAAGTAAAAACACTCCCATGTACCAGCAAGGTCAAGGAGAAAGAAGGTTGAAGAAAACCCTAATTTCGTTATGTAGGAAAGAGCAGCAAGGCTTGTGATAAATGGGAAAGTAAAGGAGAAAGGTGGGCATGTCGAATAAATAGTCATTTCTAAAACACTGCAAACAGCTCCATGTGCAAACATTAGTCACTAATACAAATGAGATCTCAGGGGTTTTATAAACAAGCAAGCCGTCGCCAAGACTCACATCTGGCAGATGATACACCCATCACGTGTAAATACTTCACGTAGCATCGATTACCCTGATCAATTTTAGGCATCTATCATTTTCCAGGCCTGCAACTCAGCACAGGGAAATTACAAAGAAATGGGATGTTCTGATCTTTCTACAGCTGGCTCATAGGAAAACAGTGAATAAATCCATGGCAAAACTCAGGTGGCTTCTGAGGTATAAAGAAAAAAATTACTATTTTGTTTTTCCATAGAATACTTTCTTAAACTAGATCAAGCAATCATCATCTTCAAAATTCAGTACAGAAACCATCCTCATCTTGGGAGGGAGAAAGATCAATGACACCCAAGAAACAGGGATAACAGATGCTTAAAACAGGAAGCCACAGTCCCTGGACCTGATACAGCAGTATGACATCTACTTAAAGGAAGATAAAGTAAGACTGGGAAGGTGAAAGGTGGAAAGGAGGTTAGGTTTTATCGTGTAGGCAAATGGACGTCGTAAGGGGTTTTATCAGCAGGAAAAAGACATGGTCAAAGCAGTTCAGAAAGAGCCTTTTGTAGGCAGAACAGAAGGCAATAAGGTCCCCACAAGTGGGGAGAAAATCAACAGACTCAGGATTGTCAGTCAAGAGAGATGATGGGGGTTGGAGCGCTGTGTGAAGTGAGTGAGGAGCACTTCAGACAGAGGTGGTGGCTGAGGCCCTGCAGTGGGTGGGAGAGCGTGACTGATGTGCCAAAGAGAGAAAGCAGCTGATGCTGAGCCCTTAATAGGTACCAGCGCTACTCTGGGCACCTCCGACATGCTACCTCATTTCATCCCTCGGAGCAATGCTGCACTGGACCTCCTTGGTGTCCAGTGGTTATTAAGACTCTGCACTCTTACAAGGGAGGGTGCAGGTGTGATTCCTGGTCAGGGAACGAGGATCCCATGTGCTGCAGCCGAAAAACTAAATACAGTAATAATAAAAAGCCACCCTGCAGGGTAACCGTTGCTATTTCCAAATTTACAAATAACAGAAAGGAGACTCAGAGAGGTGAAATAGCTTGCCTGAGACCACACAAATCTTTCGGATACAAAAGCCGGCGTCTTTTTCAAAATGAGACAGCCTCCTGGTGTACGTGATTTATCCCTCTCAACTTCCTCGGGTAGGAGCTGAGGCAGAGATTTAAAACTTTACTGATGCTTCCAGCTGGTGAGTGCCCAATGCTGGACGGGAGCCCAAGCTCGACCCACTCCCGTTTCCCCTCACTCCCTGCCCAGCTGACCTGTCAAATGAGCCTTTGTTCTACCACGTTGTGTAGCTCCCTCGTGATCACTGTTAAACCAGAAAGTCTTACTGGGTTTGTTTCAACATGGACCCTGGGAAGGGCCTGGGGGCAGGGGGGGGATGTGGAATGAGGATGGCCCTTCCACCCACCAGGAGGAGCCTCAGCACCTTTGAAAATAATTCCCCCAAAGTCTCCTAAAACCCTAGGTCTCTACCCAGCAGCCCTGGCCTGCGGAGGTAATTTCCAAAGCCCCAGCTTTGAAGGCTCACAAATCCTCCGTTCATGTTCAGACATATAAATTGCATTAGCAGAGAGAACTACGCATCTGGTGGTGTGATCTCGAGGAAGAGAAGACGCTGGAGTTCAAGTGCACACACGTGAGCACACTCAGGGCCTGGCCCATCTCCAGCAGAGCCCAGCGGGAAGGCTGGGCCTCTCCAGCCCTCTCCAGGCTGAGATGAAAGGAGCCCATTTCCCTCCTAAGAGTGTCCTAGGAGTGGGGGAGAGGGACCTCCCACGCTAACAGACTCACACACAACTTCAGGTCATTGTCACTGGAATTAACAGGTTTGCTCAAGAGGCTCAGCCCAGAGCATTTGCTGGAGTGAATGGGGCAAATTTTTCCTGCAGACAGACCAAAGACTCCGAATTTTTTCCTTCAGCACTTCCCGCTAGTAGTTTATCAGAATTCCCATGGATAAAATACTTCTCAATCTGTTCACATTTACCTGAAAATCTTGATCTGTTTTAGGCTCTGTGCTGGATTCTAAGGACCCAGAGATGAATTGTAAATGGCACCTGAACTCAAGTTCTCAGTCCGGGGTGGAAACCAAACAATGAATGAGGTCAAGGACTGAAAAGGCCTCTTGGCAGGCTTGGAGGCAAACAGACCTGGGTTCACATCTCAAGTCTTCACACTTGCTAGTTGTAGGGCCTTAAGCAAGTCATTTCAATAAAGGAGCCTCTGTTTCTTCATCTGGAAGTTAGAATCTATCCAGCAGAGTTGGTATATAGGAGAGAGAGAGGATTGATATAGCACCAAGGACTGAAAAGATGTGCCATATATGCTATTGATTATTAAGAGAAGAGAGTAAATATTTTCAATCGACAAAATTAGTGAAAGTTTCCTGGATGAGGTAGTATCTACATAAGATCCTAAAAGATGGATAGATTTTGACCTGGTTTTGAGGGATTAGAGGGAAGAGTACAGGGGCTTTTTAGAGCAGTGAAATTTTTCTGTATGATATAGTAATAGTGGAAACATATCATCTTGCATTTGTCAGAATGTACAGCACAAAGAGTGAACCCTAATGTAAACTATGGGCTTAATAATAATGTATCAACACTGGTTCATTAGTTGTGGGAAAATATATTACACTAACACAAGATGTAAATAACAGGGGAAACTAGATGGGGTTGTGTGTGTGAGAACTCTGCACTTTCTGATCAATCTTTCTGAAAACCTAAAAAACGAACAAGCAAAACAAAAAGCCAGGAAAGAGGACTTTATACAAAAAGCCAGCATAAACAAAGGTCATGTGGTCATGACATGTGGTTGGGGCATGAAGCACCTGGAGAAGAGTGATCCCAGGAAGGTGGGTTGAATATCATGTTAAACTGTTTATGCTTTATCCGGAGAGTATGGAGAGATGGTAGATATTTCAAAGTGCTAAAATGATCAGACTGCATTTAAGGATCATCAGTTAAGATTGCCCCTGAACAGACATGAATCTGTAATAAAGGACAGGACAAGAAATGACAAAAATCTGAGTTAAGAGTTAAGACAGCAGCAGTGGGATGGAGAAAGGTGGCCGGAATCTGGTGATTGACTGATCTATTGACGTGAGTGGGAGAAGGGGAGGAGTCTAGGAGAATGCCTGGTTTCTGGCTGATGCTAAACTGGCGGGGGGGTGGGGGGTGGCAGGGAGGGGTTAGGGACATCCCTTTGTAGATCTGGAATGTAGGAAGGCTAGATCTGAAGGTACAATAACCTTGCCCAGCGTCAACATGTTTCTAAGAGAACGTTATTTCAGATGTGGTACAGAACACTTTCTAGAACTCTCTTGTTCTGGCCCCTGAGGGCTGACTGGGGGATTACTGCCTACGGACTTGAACCCACACTTACCTATGTGGACACTCAACCTGTTACAGAGGTCTTTTCAATGCTGAGCTTAAGGCTACCTCCCTGCAGCTTTCTCCATTGAATCCAACTTGGCCCTCAAAGGGGTCTCTCTGATTGGTTTTCTCTGCCCCAGGATAGCCCATTAGAGATCTGTAGACCACGTCTCTTGAATCTGACCATCTCTAGCTAGACAGCTCCTAATCCTTCACTTGTTCTAACACAATACAGTTCCCAGGCTGCCCTCCCTACCTTAGACATACTCCAGGACACAAACCCCAGGAAAGTCTGACGCAACCCAGAGTGTGTAGAAATTTAACGTCCCTCCTTCTAGACATTATTTCATTAGCACATCCTGAGATCCTCTTGGCCCCCAAGGGTAGCGCCTCATATTTCCCACTTATCTCCATTAACTCCATCACCTAGCCCTTCTCTCATTTATCTCTACTGAGCCAGAATTCTGCAATTGGATCTTTATCTCCAAGAGTAAGATTTGATATTGACCTGGATAAACTCCACCCTGCCATGGGGTCATCTACAGGACAAACCAGTTGGAAACTAGAACACGAAGAGCTCCAGCCATGCCCTTTTGAGGACTTAGAGGCAAGTGAGGGGCAGCTGAGATAGTCTGGCCCTGCTCTGGCCTCAGCTCCTCCATCTTCCATATGGGCATAAATAATCTGCTTTCCTGCCAACCCAAGAGAAGTGACCATACCCCATCCCCAAGGAAGAGCAGAGATCAACCTACAGAGGTCAACTTACACATCCCGCTGCTGCCAGACAACGCCCCCAATCTATCTGAACAGGAAATTCTACAGAAGTTACCATGTGCAAAAGTGTCCTCACGTGCAACCAAGAGGCCCCATGACAACCAAGGGCCCCCAGGAGTTGCCATAAAAACTTGGAAATACCTGGCCTTCCCAGAGTGGAGCATCCTCGTGGCTTCTGGGGGCCCCTGATCATGGTAAATCATAAAGCTGGGGGCTCGAAGCCTGGAACAAGGTCCTACAGCCAGTTAGAGCCACGAGCCAGCCTCCTCCCACTGGCCAAGCGCGCTTATCCCCCATGGCGGCAGCTTGCTCTGCGGGAACCGGCCATCGCTTCAAGAAATACAATTGCACTGTTCCCAGCCCTGAAGCCCTACCCAGAGGCTGATTGAAGGTCTAACTCGCTTAGTTGGCCCCTTATTTCACTCAACAGTTGGCCCATCAGAAACAATAAATTTAAAAACAGAGGCAGGTCTTAGAAGACAATCTTTGGGGTCACTTACCTTTAAAATTCAGTTTATTTTGATTCATCAAATACTAATATAGGGTTTAAAATAAAGTGATTCAGAGTGACATTGGCAAAATGGCAGAGTAAGGATCTCCAAAAATCCTCACCATACACGCAGTGAAAATTGTTAAAATTGGCAAAAATAGTCAAAATCAACCTTTTCTGAACTCTGAAAATTAATCAAAGGCTTGCAGCAATCCAAGGAACACTTATTCAGGGAAACCATATGTTCGTATGTTCTTCATTCAAAGACTCGTACATGATGCTCATAGCAGCATTCTTCATAATTGCCCAAATGTGGAAGCAACCCAAATATTCATCAATTGAGAAAAGGGGAAATGTGGTATATCTATACACTGCAGCGTTATTTGGCCATAAGAAGGAATAAAGTGCTGATACGAGCTACAACATGGATGGACTTGGAGTCATGTTCGATGGAGGAAGCCAGTCAGAAAAGCCACATAGTGTATCATCCTGTTTCTGCGAAATATTCAGAACAGGTAAATTCATAGGGACAAAATGTAGATTAGTGTTTGCTAAGGGCTGACAGGAGTGGGAAACTGAGAGTTACGTGAATGGATATGAAGTTTCTTTTTAGGGTGATGAAAATGTGCTAGAAATAGACAATGGGGATGGCTGCACAAATATGTGACACAATAAAAACATCTGACTTTCACACTTTCAAAGCGTGAATTTTTATTGATGTGTAGTTGATTTACAATGTTGTGCTAATTTTTGGTGTAGAGCAAAGTGACTCAGTTATTATATATATATATACATATGTATGTATATACATTCTTTAAAAAATTTTTTTTCTTTACTACTATGGTTTATCCCAGGAGAAAGGATACCACCCCCTGTGCTATACAGGAGGACCTTGTTGCTTATCCATTCTAAATGCATATAATAGTTTGTATCTACTAACCGCTAACTCCCCCTCCATCCCTCTCCCTCCTCACTTCCCTCTTGGAAACCACTAGTCTGTTCTCTGTGTGTGCGAGTCTGCTCCTATTTTGCAGATAGGCTCATTTGTGCCATGGTTTAGACTCCACATGTGAGTGACATCACACAGTATTTGTCTTTCTCTTTCTGACTTACTCCACTTAGTATGATCATCTCTAGCTGCATCCATGTTGCTGCAGGTGGCATTATTTCATTCTTTTCTTACGGCTGAATATTATTCACTGTATATATGAACCTCATCTTCTTTATTCATTCCTCTGTCAATAGACATTTGTTTCCATGTCGTGAATATTGTGAATAGTACTGCTATGAACAAAGGGGTGAAGGGAACACAGAGGTGCATTTACCTTTTTGAATTATAGTTTTGTCTGGGTATATGGCCCAGGGGTGGAATTGATAAATTATATGGTAATTCTATTTTTAGTCTTCCAAGGAACCTCCATACTATTTTCCACAGTGGCTGCACCAACTTATACTCTAAAGGGTAAATTTTATAGTATATCAATTATATCTTAATTTTTAAAAAATACTTAGTAAACTAAAAGGACAAACAACAAAACTCAAAAAGCAACAGTAGCAATAAGCATAAACTATCTCTGGCAAAGCCCATTAAATAATGAAATTTGCAAGAAATTCCTTGGTGGTCCAGTGGTTAGGATGCTACATTCCCACTGCACTGGGACCAGGTTTAACTAATACCTGGTAGGAGAGGGCAATGGCAACCACACCAGTACCCTTGCCTGGAAAATCCCATGGATGGAGGAGCCTGGTGGGCTGCAGTCCATGGGGTCGCTAAGAGCCAGACATGACTGAACGACTTCCCTTTCACTTCTCGCTTTCATGCATTGGAAAAGGAAATAGCAACCCACTCCAGTGTTCTTGCCTGGAGAATCCCAGGGATGGGGAGCCTGGTGGGCTGCCGTCTATGGGGTTGCAAAGAATCGGACACGACTGAGGCGACGCAGCAGCAGCAGGGGAACAAAGATCCCATATGCAGAGCAACACACTCCAAAAAAAAAAAAAAATAGAATTTGGATGAAAAGTCTAACCTCTTTTTTCTTTGTTCTTTGTCTAGTTTCACTTGCTCACCAGACGACAGCGGAGACCTTGCACCTGATGTCTCAGAACAAAGTTCCCAGTGCACAATGGCTCTGCCGACACCTCAGCTCGGAGGACCACGTGCAGAAGCTGCACGCGACACTCAGTTCGAAATGGAGGCAGCGAGCCACGTGCAGAGACGCTGCACCCAGCACTCAGATCTGCAGCGGGAGCCCTAGAGCTGCTCTTGCCTCGCGAGAACTCCACCCCCTCCCCACTGACTGACATCTTTCAGCCTGCTGGGGAAGCGTGTACTCCAGAGTATGGGCGCGCGGCTGTCCATCACAAATAGCTGGTGAGAAGCTGCTCTGTAACATGGAGCTCAGCCTGGAACTGTGTGAAGCCTCCAGGGGGTGCGGAGGGGAGGGAGGTGGTATTTGCATTGTTGTGGCTGAATTGCGTTGTTGTATGGCAGAAACTGCCATAACATTGTAAAGCAACTTTCCTTCAATTAAAGGATAAATTTGAAAAAGAAAAGAATAAAATTTTGCATCTGAACTGAACTTCCTCTCATTCTATGTGCTTGAATGACACCAGAGAGGAGGACCCTTGTTGTTGCCCAGCTGGAAGGGTTAGCAAAAAAAGTCATCTGTTCCTTCTCATGTTTAAAACTACACAGCGTCTTAAAAAGCAGAGACATTCCTTTGCCAGCAAAAGTCTGTTTAGTCAAAGCTATGGTTTTTCCAGTTGTCATGTACAGATATGAAAGTTGGACCATAAAGGCTGAGCACCGAAGAATTGATACTTTCGAACTGTGGTGCTGGAGAAGACTCTTGAGAGTCCCTTGGACTGCAAGGAGATCAAACCAGTTAATCTGAAAGGAAATCAATCCTGAATATTCATTGGAAGGACTGATGCTGAAGCTGAAGCTCCAATAACTGTGGTCACCTGATTCGAAGAGCTGACTGATTGGAAAAGACCCTGATGCTAGAAAAGATTGAGGGCAGGAGAAGAGGGTGACAGAGGATGAGATGGTTGGATGGCATCACCGATTCATTGGACATGAGTTTGAGCAAACTCAGGGAGATAGTGAAGGACAAGGAAGCCTGGCGTGCTGCAGTCCACGGGGTCGAAAAAGCTGGATATGACTGAATGGCTGAACAAGTAACTGCCAGTTGCTTTCAGATTGAATCAGACCTTTCGTGACCCACCCTACCCCACCCCCAGCCCAGACTACTCTCCCTGCCCTATTCAGAAGCCACACTGGCCCCTGTTTTGTCCGTCTGCCTGGAGCACCCTTCCCTGCGGGGCTGCTCACTCTCAGGCAGGTCTGTCAGGCCCCCGTTCATGCGCTCCACGGAGCCACCACGTACGTCTGCTTCCTCCCTTCTTCCCTGGCGCCCCCCTAGAATCAAACGCCACGGGGACAGGGACTGTGCCCGCCTTGTTCACTGCAGCACAGGGTGGGGGCCCTGCCTGCTTTTTGTAATGACGTCCTCTCAAAGCTTGCTGTCGTTTGAAGTTAAATACTTTTTTCTTTTACTCTTTGTGATGTATCTCTTTCCAGAAAAGACATTTAGTCCAATTGGTCCCCTGATGAGGATTGTTTTTAACCACATGAAAGACATCTGATAAGGGGTATTCCACTTCCTGCTGGAATGTCTCAGGCCAGGATGAATGAACGGTTCTCCTACTGGCCATGTTAGCAGCTTGAGAGGCACCAGGGGGGACTGGAGCCCGACAGGACCCTCACCTTCCAGCAGAATGACTTATTCTCCCTGTTCATGGACGCAGGTTGAAGAGAGCCAGCCTGGTGCCCTTCCCGAATCGTGTGACTGCCATATTAGGTGCCATGCTGGGAGGAGGGGCACCTCTGGGGTGTTGGGCAGGGATCCTGCAGATAGTCTCCAGATAGTTTTTTCTAAGCTGGCATCAGCCCCTTCCTCAACTCAGACTCCCATGATATTTCTCACGCAAATGTCTATTTCTTAGGCATGGAGAAGATACCCACTCAGGTGGTTTTCACGATTATCGACAGTAGCTCCTTCTAGGCCCAAGCCTATGTGCTCGTTTCTGCATCCTCATCTATTTGTTTTCTCAGTTGTTGCTGTTGCTGTTTAGTTGCTAAGCCATGTACAGCTCTTTTCAAACTGTTCATGGGGTTCTCAAGGCAAGAATACTGAAGTGGTTTGCCATTCCCTTCAGGTGTAACCTAAACAAATCCCTTACAATTATACAGTGGGAGTGACAAATAGATTCAAGGGATCAGATCTGATAGACAGAGTGCCTGAAGAACTATGGACAGAGGTTCGTGACATTGTACAGGAGGCAGTGATCAAGACCATCCACAAGAAAAAGACATGCAAAAAGGCAAGATGGCTGTCTGAGGAGGCCTTACACATACCTGTGAAAAGAAGAGAAGCAAAAGGCAAAGGAGAAAAGGAAAGATATACTCATTTGAATGCAGAGTTCCAAAGAAAGCAAGGAGAGATAAGAAAGCCTTCCTCAGTGATCAGTGCAAAGAAATAGAGGAAAACAACAGAATCAGAAAGACTAGAGATCTCTTAAGAAAATTAGAGATACCAAGGGAACATTTCATGCAAAAATGGGCACAATAAAGGACAGAAATGGTATGGAACTAACAGAAGCAGAAGATATTAAAAAGAGTTGGCAAGAATACACAGAAAAACTATACAAAACAGATCTTCACAACCCAGATAATCAAAATGGTGTGATTACTCACACTCACCTAGAGCCAGACATCCTGAAATGTGAAGTCAAGTGGGCCTTAGGAAGCATCACTACAAACAAAGCTAGTGGAGGTGATGGAATTCCAGTTGAGCTATTTCAAATCCTAAAAGATGATGCTGTGAAAGTGCTGCACTCAATATGCCAGCAAATTTGGAAAGCTCAGCAGTGGCCACAGGACTGGAAAAGGTCAGTGTTCATTCCAATTCCTAAGAAAGGCAATGCCAAAGAATGCTCAAACTACCGCACAATTGCACTCATCTCACACGCTAGTAAAGTAATGCTCAAAATTCTCCAAGCCATGCTTCAACAGTACGTGAACCATGAACTTCCAGATGTTCAAGCTGGATTTAGAAAAGGCAGAGGAATTAGAGATCAAATTGTCAACATCCACTGGATCATCAAAAAAGCAAAAAAGTTCCAGAAAAGCATCTACTTCTGCTTTATTGACTATGCCAAAGCCTTTGACTGCATGAATCACAACAAATGTGGGAAATCCTTAAAGAGATGGGAAAACTGGACCACCTGACCTGCCTCTTGAGAAACCTGTATGCAGCTCAAGAAGCAACAGTTAGAACTGGACATGGACCAACAGACTGGTTCCAAATAGGGAAAGGAGTACATCAAGGCTGTAATATTGTCACCCTGCTTATTTAACTTATATGCAGAGTACATCATGTGAAATGCTGGGCTGGATGAAGCACAAGCTGGAATCAAGATTGCCGGGAGAAAGATCAATAACCTCAGATATGAGGATGACACCACCCTTATGGCAGAGAGTGAAGAAGAACTAAAGAGCCTCTTGATGAAAGTGAGAGACGTGAAAAAGTTGGCTTAAAACTTAACATTCAGAAAACTAAGAACATGGCATCCAATCCCATCACTTCATGGCAAATAGATGGTGAAACAGTAGAAACAGTGACAGATTTTATTTTGGGGGGCTCCAAAATCACTGCAGATGGTGACTGCAGCCATGAAATTAAAATATACTTGTTCCTTGGGAGAAAAGTTATGACCAAGCTAGATGACATATTAAAAAGCAGAGACATTATTTTGCCAACAAAGATCCATTTAGTCAAAGCTATGGTTTTTCCAGTAGTCATGTATGGATGTGAGAGTTGGACTATAGAGAAAGCTGAGCACCAAAGAACTGATGCTTTTGAACTGTGGTGTTGGAGAAGAGTCTTGAGAGTCCCTTGGACTGCAAGGAAATCCAATCAGTCCATCCTAAAGGAGATCAGTCCTGAATACTCATTGGAAGGACTGATGTTGAAGCTGAAACTCCAATACTTTGGCCACCTGATGCAAAGAACTGACTCATTGAAAAAGAACCTGATGCTGGGAAAGATTGAAGGTGGGAGGAGAAGGGGACGACAGAGGATGAGATGGTTGGATGGCATCACCGACTCAATGGACATGAGTCTGAGTAAACTCCAGGAGTTGGTGTTGGACAGGGAGGCCTGGCGCGCTACAGTTCATGGAATCACAAAGAGTAGGACACGACTGAGCGACTGAACTGAACTGATACAACTCTTTCGCAACACCGTGGACTGTAGCCTGTCAGGGATTCTCCAGGCAAGAACACTGGAGTGGGTAGCCTTTTCCTTCTCCAGGGAGTCTTCCTGACTCAGGGATCAAATCCATGTCTCCTGCATTCTCTGGCTGACTCTTTACCACTGAGCCACCAGGGAAACCCCTTATTCCCTCAGACACATTCTTAAAGTAAAATTATTGAGTTCAAGAGTACTAGTACTTTACAATTTGATTACCAAGTTGCTCTCCAAAAGGGTTGAACTAATTTATACTCCCCTAGGAGTCTATAATAAAGTCCTAAATTTGAAGGCATTTGCCAAAAAAATTTTACTCCCACATCCCACCTCACCATATTTCACTTTTTATGGAGATTGAAAGTAGAGTCTCCCCTCGCTGGGGAAATTTTGGGGTGGGGGCGTCTGTTCTATAGGGGAGCAGCCTTCTGGGTGCATCCTGGGACAAACAGCGTCTCAGGCAGCCACCTGTCCTCGGTGACATATCCTGAGTCATGGGCCACAGACAGCAGAGGAGGAGTTACAGCAAGGCAGCCTTTGTGTGACTCCCTCAACACTCCAGACTCTTCTGAAGAGCTGCTTGGGGAGGGGCCCGACCAGGACTTCCCTCAAATGGCTCTGTGCTCTTCCCCACCCCCCGAGTCCCCCTCCTCTGCTGGCGAAGGTCAGGATCACCTCAAACAGCGAGAGAACACAGCTGCTCTCCCTCCCCCAGCAAATGGTAAGGACTTAAATCAGAAACTAGTGTTGGCAAATGTGCAGTGAGATAGGAGAGCTCTGATGTTACTGGTGGGAGTGTGAATCCAAAGCCAGAGAAATGTTCACACTCTTTTCCCTCGGGAATTCTACTCCTCAGGATCGGCCCTAAGGCAATACCCAGGTGCTGTCATCGGTTTCATGTATGAGGACGCTCACTCCAGCATTATTCATAGTAGCAACAAATTTGGAAACTACCAAAATACCCGGTGATAATGAATTGGTTACACAAATCCAAAAAAAATCGAATAGTGAACAGCCATTCCATATCATGTTTTTGAAGAATGTTTAATGATATAGGAAAAGACTCAACACATGAAGTGAAAAAAGGGGAGTGCTGCCAAGTTATAGCTACGTGATGTCTTCAGCATTGTTAAAACGCAGGTAAGAAGCCTTGAAGCTTACTCACTAAAACGTTTACAATGGTTTCTCCAGATTAAATGTGGTTATAATTATCTTCTTCCTTCGTCTATGCATTTCTCAAATTTTCTTTAAGAAGCATATATTACTTTTAAATTGGAAAAACATACTAAGTCCTACCATTGTCCAAGGCTCAGTTGAAATTATACTTTTTTCCTGGAAACTCTCCCAGGTGCATTCAAAAATCGGATCAAGACCTCCGCTTCTGACCGTGGCCTACAAGAAAGGGCTGAGTCAGCTTCTGGGCGTCCACGCCAACAGCAGTCGCCCCCGTGCTCAGCGCCGCTGGGTCACACTTGCCGTGTCCCTCCGTCTCTGGGCCATGCCGGGCCCCTTTCAACCTAGGGTCCTGCACGCCTGTTCCCTCGGCAGTCTTTTGTCCCCTTCTAGCTGGCCACCTTCTTGTTATCTGTCAAGTTCAGCTCCACAATGGGCTGGTTTGGTCTCCCCAGTACTTATTTTCCTTCTTATCCTTTCTCGCAATTTTCTTCCTGTATCTGTGTGAGCTTTGGCTTTATGCTTGTCTCTCTTGCTTCACCAGAATCCCCAGAAAGCTGGGTCTGTCTTGATGACTGACAGCCGATCCCAGCCTTCTAGCACAGAGTCTGGCACAATCAGGGGCTGAGTGAACAAAAGGGGACAGATAATATGGGAAGGACCTGGCACTTGCAAGGCATACATTTCCATTTTCCTCCTTCCCCAGATCCTAGAGTTGCTCCAACTCCCTGCATTCAAGCTGACAAGGCAGCATCAGAGTTTCAGAACCAGCCAAGACACAGAGAGGCTAAGAGCCTCACGGGGCACACAGGTGGTGTCCAGAGCCCCGGCTCCTGGCTGCTGGCACAGCGCTCCAAAGAACGAATCCGTGGGGTTGGACGCAGCCCCAGACTGGGCTCTGGTTTTCTACTTCCCAAATCCCTTCCAGGGAACGAGTCCCAGTATGGTAGATGAGAGTGAATAAAGTCTTTCATGCCACTATTTTTCATCAGGGCAGGGAATCTGGAGCCTCGGGCCGTTTGGATCTAGTTCAGTGTAACAAAAATAATTCCTTGCATCGTCACACTGTATTGTCGTCTCCAAAGCACTGTTGTTCTCTTAGTCTAGCTTCACAGAAATCCTGTGAGGTCGGACAAGCAACTCATTAACCCATGGAACATATGAGAAACAAGAAGCCCAGAGAGGCACATCAACTTGCCCAAAGCCACACAGCTAGAGAGTGGAAGAGCCAAGCCTGGAAGCCAGGCTTCCTGGTTACTGGTCTAGAACTCTTCTAGTATTTCCAGCATCTAGCCATGACACCCAAATCTTTGTTTCTTATAGTACGTTTGAGTCAGTGGCATCTCAGCATGGTTAGTGATTTGATAAATAGCCGAGGGAGGGGCTGACGGGGTGATGGGCGTGGCCCTGCATAACTCTGGTTGTCGCCAGGCCCTGTTTTCCATCATCTGATCATGTGGTCTGGACCTTACTGCTTTAAGTTCCTTTCCTGGCCACTCCGTTTCTATCCTGACTTTAAGAGGAAAACAGACCCTGTATTCTTCCTTCAGACACAGCCTCTGCAAAACAGGCAGGACAGACACGGAGGGGCCCGGGAGTGTTTGCGACGGAATCAGAACCAGGGATTATGTGTACAGGAGAGGAAAGTATAGACACTTTCTGGTTGACAAGAATTTGGGCTGTGAAAGAGAGGAGAGAAAGAGAGGGGGTCAGGGGCAGAACTCAGAACTCTGAGAAACTGACATAGAAGTCATTCAGAGCAAAGAATGATAAGGAATTCCTGGTCGGTTCCCTTCTCTCAGTGATTAGGACTCCACGCTTCTACTGTAAGGGGCACGAGTTCAGTGCCTGGTCGGGGGGGTCCAAAAAAAAAAAAAAAATCACAAAGAATGACATGTTGGGAAACATCCAGCGTGGATGTTAAGTTCTAACTTCCAGTTCGACTTCATGGTGTAATCTTAGATAGGTCACTAACACCTCTCTGGGCTTTCATTTTCTCATCTGTAATATTGCATGGGAGGCAGGATGGGATTAAGATGTCAAGTGTTTGGTCTTCCCAATTTGTTCTGACCCCTGAACTGTTGCTGTGAAAATTCCCATGAAAACTTTACGTAAATGATCACTTAGTAAAATATCCAAAGAAAAGTCTTCTTTATTTGGGACACTTTAGAACAGTGCTTTAAGAGCACAGGCTCAGAAGCCAGATTCCTTGGGTTCAAATCCAAGTATAAATCCACACTTATGAACTGTGTGACCTTGAATAAGTTACTAAACTCCTCTGTGTTTCAGTTTCCTCCTTCGTGAAGTAAGATTATGTATACCACTGCATAGGACTGTTACATGGCCAAAGGAGTTAAGGCAAGTAAAGCGCTTAAAATAGGGCCTGAGATATGGTAAGCATTCATTAAGTGTGACTCTTATCATCACCTAGCAAAATCTGACACTTTCCATTCCACTTAAATGAAATTTGCTGATAACTGAAGCTTTCCATTGGCCAAAATATTAAAAATTATCATTAGTTTGGATATAAATTAAGAACTACAATCATTTTGAATGTAAATCTTTCTAAAGCACACTGTAAAATGTCTTGCTTTCTTAGAAGATCTATTAAGTACAGTTCACCTCCTTTCCTGATTCAGGCTGAACAAGAATGGGAGATCATTACAAAACCCTTCCTAGTCTAAGTTCTAAGGTTTCACGGGTAGAGCGGGTGATGAAAGCCCACCTCCGTCCTGGGAGGGCGTGTGACACCCCGCTGTCACAGCAGGTCCCTGGGGGGTGGATGGTATCACATCTCCAAGGAAGGGCTGGGTCCCCGAGAGCCCGCACTCCGGGCCATGCCTTCCACCCACTGTGCTAACTCTCTGGGGTCTTCTCTGGCTCAGCATCAGGGTTGATGGCAAAGTTACACTCCCAGGCTCCTGCGCTCACCAACGTGCTGAAACTGAAGCCCATTTGGCGAGAGATTTGGCTCCAGTGGTGCCAAGGATGGCTGGGTGCCCGCTGCCCCACTGTGTGCCAGGGTTGGCCTGCAGGCTGCAGCTTGCTTCCCTTCTACCCAGGGCTTGCATCAGACCAGGCAGGGGCCGCGGGCTGCCTGGTTTCCCACATGGCCCACATGGCACGCCTGTATCAGGACACCCCACTCAGCCCCTTTGAGGAGAGGCCCTCAGTGCTAACGGGTGCCAGTGATGGTGTGGTTACTTGTCACTGGCAGAAAACTTCAACATCCCAAACTGGAGAGCCTCTGATCTTTTCCCCAAATGGGGAAACTTCTGCTTCTTACAACCTTACCCAAGGCAAGGTTAGACTTGAACTCTTGAAACTTAATGGAGAAAATCTCTCTAATGGTACACAGAAAATGGAGAGAATGTCTCTGCTCAGGCTTTAGGTTCTGACAGACAAGCCTGGTCCAAATGTGCAGTCAAGTTACCTAACCTCTCTTGCAAGATTGGTGTCTTTTGGCTTTTTAACACTTAGAATGGTGTCTGGTGTATAGTTTAATTATACTAGTTGACTCTTCCACTTCCTGGAGCCTTCCTCATCCTACGTGCCCAACACACACACATATATGCACACATGCCTTTCCCAACCAGGACCCAGAAGTCTAGATTAAAGAGGAATTAGAAGTTGAGCTTCCCAGGTGGCGCTAGTGGTAAAGAACCTGCCTGTCAATGCAGGAGACACAAGAGAGGCAGGTTCAATTCCTGGGTGGGGAAGATCCCCTGGAAGAGGGCATGGCAACCCACTCCAGTATTCTTGCCTGGAGAATCCCCATGGACAGAGGAGCCTGGCGGGCTACATTTCACAGGGTCGCAAAGAGTCGGACACGACTGAAGCAACTTAGCACACACGCATGCGGGAAGAAGATAAAGGACCAGGCCACTCCCCACCATTGCCTGACTTGCAAGTGTGACACGCTCTGACCCCTGGCACATTGCCAAGAAGATCCAAAAGTCCACTTCCTCCTCCACCCCAGATAACAGCGATTATACAGGGCGGTTCTGGAGCACCTCCTCTGTGCCTGGAGCTCAACTCCTCTCATGCATTATTCTAGCAGCCTAGGAGGCAGGTCTGCCATCCTCAACGGTCCTGGTCAGGCCAAGCGATCAAGATAAACACTTCTAGGTCGCCTACAGTCCCACAGTCCAATTGCTTTAGACAACACCAGCCCAGAAGATCCTCAAGCACCATTTCCTGAGGTCAAAACTTCCTAAGAAAGTGCCTTACCTTCCAGGCTTTCCCACATTCCACCTTTTTCCTTCCTTCTTTTTTTGGCCGCACCACGTGGCATGTGGGAACTTATTCCCTGGCCAGGGACTGAAATCTCACCCCCTACACTGAACATGCGAGTCTCAACCACTGGCTCGCCAGGGAAGTCCCACACCACATCTTTTTTATATCTTCAGATTTTTTCCTGAACTGACAGTGTTCATTTTAAAATATTTTTTGTTGTTTGTTACCTCTTTACTGGTTGATCAACTTTGCTTTTCCGATGGAGTTTTATGATTTTGACAAATTGGGACAACCATAATAACTTCCCAATCCTTTCATAAAGAGACCCTCCACTCTGAAACTTGAAAGGGAAGAAGATTGTCCATTTAACTAGACTAGTTGTTTTGCCCATCAGCTCCCTCTCCCCTCCCTTTCCCTCTCTCTACACAGATTAAACACAGTTTCATAAGACGTCTCCAAGCAGCGTTTCCACTGTAATTAATTGCCTTTCACTCAAAGTGACACATTTAAGACATGAAATACCACAAAGAAAGATATATTTAAGAAATTGAGAGCTCAGTTAACTTCGCTTTTGATTGCTGTGAAAATGAGGTGCTCATCTCTAGGAAAAGAGGGACTTTCAAAGATTAAAGAAGTTTGCCTCATTTAGGAAAAAAAAAAACTACAAGAAATAGATTGAAATATTATCAGGGGTTGCCTCCAAGTGATGGAGGGATGGATAAATACTTCCTTGATTCTAAGGCTTTTCTGAGCTTTCTAATTTTTTAAAAAATAATTATGACTTGTTTTTATAATAAAAAGAAAGGAAAAAATGCACTCAGGGTGACGGCAGCGGAGATGAAGCTGCTTATCTTATGAGTCATTTCCCATCTCTCACTTCCTGTCTTCTCCTGGAGGAAACATTGGGGAAAGGAGGGAGGAGGCTAAGTCATCAAGAAAGCCTTGTCCCCAGTGGGCAGGTAGAAACGAAGAGCTTGCATGACTTTCCCAGAGTCACAAGTCTTTGGCGAAATTAGGATATGCTCTGTCTGCAGGTTATCGGGTTGTCTGCCCAGAGCTCTGTGCTGTTTGCCCCATTGCTCGGTGCCAGTGAAGAACGTCCTAAGGCACCTCAGAAACACAGCCTCCTAATAAAGACTAGGTTCCAGCCAGCCTCGTACCCATGAAGATGGCTGCTATCAAAAAGCAAAACAGAAAATAACAAGTGCTGACAAAGATTAGAGAAACTAGAGCCCCGTTGATGGGATGGGCGCAACAGCTATGGAAAACAGTATAGAGTTTCCTCAAAAAATTAAAAATAGAACTATGACATGCTCCAGCAATCCAAATTCTGGATATATATATATATATCTAAAAGAATTGAAAGCAGGGACAGGGACTGGAATAAATATTTGTACACCTATTATTCATTATTATACACAAAAGCCAAGATAGAGAAGCAACCTAAATGCCTTTCAACAGATACATGGATAAACAAAATGTGGTTTATGCATACAATGGAATATTCTTCAGCCTTGAAAAAAAAGAAAGGGAATTCTACAACATGGATGAAACTTGAGTGAAGTAAGCCAGTCACAAAAAGACAAATTCTGCACGATTCCACTTATAAGAGGTATCTAGGGCTTCCCTGATGGTCCAGTGGTTAAGAATCCGCCTTGCAACGCAAGAGATATTAGCTCAATCCCTGGCCCAGGGAGGTCCCAGAGGTCTCGGAGAAGCGAACCCTGGGCCCCGCAGCTCCTTATCCCGCGGGCTGGAGCCGCTGGAGCCGGCGTGTCCTGGAGCCCGCGCTCCCCTGCAAGAGAGGCCGCCGCAAGAGACGCCCGCACTCTGCGTGAAAAGTAGCCCCGTTCACCGCAGCGAGAGAGAGCATTCCCAGCAGTGAAGAACCACCGCAGCCAAAGAACAAACAAATACATCTTTTTTAAAAAATGGCCATCTTAAAAAAAGAAAAGTTATGTAAAGAAGCAAATTTCATAGACATAGAAATAAAGTGGTAGTTAACAGGGTCTGGGGAGAGAGGGAGAAAAAGAGTTATTTAATGTGTATAGGATTTCAATTTCACAAGATGAAAAAGTTCTGATGATCAGTTTCATATCAGTGTGAATATATTTAACCCTACTGAATTGTACACTTAAAAATGGTTAAGGTGGTAAATTTTATGTTATGTGGGTTTTTTTTGTCCTTTTTTTTAAACCACAGTTAAAAACAAAAAGACTAGGGACTTCCCTGGAAATCCAGTGATTAAGACTCTGTGTCCCAAAACTGGGAGCATGGGGGTGGATCTCCAGTCAGGGAACAAAGATCCCACGTGCTGTGTGGCATGGCCAAGAAAATATATAAAAATAAATAAATAAAATAATAAAACCTTTACTTTTTTATTATTTTTAAAAATTTTTTTCCATTTATTTTTATTAGTTGGAGGCTAATTACTCTACAATATTGTAGTAGTTTCTGCCATACATTGACATGAATCAGCCATGGATTTACATGTGTTCCCCATCCCGATCCCCCCTCCCACCTCCCACCCCATCCCATCCCTCTGGGTCTTCCCAGTGCACCAGCCCTGAGCACGTGTCTCATGCATCCAACCTGGGCTGGTGATCTGTTTCACCCGTGATAGTATACTTGTTTCAATGCTGTTCTCTCAGATCATCCCACCCTCGCCTTCTCCCACAGAGTCTAAAAGTCTGTTCTGTACATCTGTGTCTCTTTTTCTGTAAAACCTTTATTTTTAAAAAACCACTGTGAAAACAAATAAATAAAAAACTAGGTTGAAGGCATTAGCAAGTTACTATCTACTGTTTCCGCAGACTTGACGGGGAAAGCTTATTACATCACCATAATAACCTGGGCAGTGCGCTCATTCGAGTTCCCCATCACCCTCTTGGATCATATCGGTTCCTCTGTGTAACACACAGCCCAGGCAGAGCCAGGCAGAGGTGCCCCAGACACGGACGGCCTGGAGCCCCAGAATGAAGACTTCCAGCTGAGAGCCCCGGAGGGGTGGGGTCGGGGGAGCAGAAGGGACCGGCCTCAGGACTCGTCCGGGCTGAGCCTCCGAAGACAGAAGACGGCTGTGAGCAGAAAAAGACTGACAGTCAGGCCCCTGCAGGGATGCGGAAGGGACGGGACCCAGAACTGATTTCCAAAGCAGAAACCAGAAGGAATCAGCCCCGTCCGCGGCTGGTCGCACACTGCCTCCCGAGTGTACGCCACGGATCCACGAGGGCCTCCGCAGTTTCTCCATCTCTCTCCGGCGCCTGCAGCCACTGCTCGTCACCACCCACTCTGACCCCACCTGTCCTGTCTGCCGGATTTTAACACCTGTTTGCTGCCTCTGCTTGTGCCTTCCCTCACTTGCTCTTCCACACACTCTTCTGTTCATCTACTCACTCATTACATCCTAGAGGTCACAAGCACAGACTCTGGAGTCATGCTATCTGGGTTCAGATCCCAGCTTTGCCCCTTCCTAGCTGTGTGATCATGGGCAAGTTACTTAACCTCTCTGTGCCTCCATTTCTGCACCTCTAAAGTGAAAATAAAAATAAAGCCTACTTCAAAGGGCTACTCGAAGAGAAAAGGACTTACATCTATGTAAAATGCTGAGACCGCTCCCCCCCAAAAAATAAAATAAAATAAAATGCTGAGACCCAAGCCTGGCACGTATGGCCAGCACTCACAGTATGTTAGGTGTGGTCGTTCACTCATCAAATATTCATCAGACTACTTACTATATAAAGTTATACTGGGGCCATGAGAAAAAAGAATCTAGACTAAGTGTCCTGAGTTGTTTCCCATCAAGTGGGGGAAGCAGACTTATAGGCAACTGAAAACAAACCAAAATAGGAAATAAAATGCTCTGAGGCAAGGGGACAGAGAGAAAGGAGGAGCTGCTTTAGGGGGAAAGTCTTCATAGAATGCTACTCATGAATGGTATTGCTATGTGACCTATGGGATGATCTGCCCCTCTCTGAGCCTCTAGTGGCTCATCCTATACAAAGATCGGTGTCTGGAGACTCAGAGACTGGCCCACACTTCATAGAAGTGTGGCCTTTGAACTGAACACTGTAAGACAGCCCAAGAGTCAAGACGCTGACACTGGAGAGAGACGCTTCCTAGCGGAGCTTGAGCCTAGAAATAGGTAAGTACTTGGGAAATGAAAAGAAGTATTGTGTCCCTGAGGGAGGGTTGCCAGGGGAAACCAGGGACTCTCAGTTAAATTTGAATTTCAGATAAACATAAAAATTTTTAGCGCAAGGATGTCACAAATATACTAAAAAACTATTTGCTAAAAATAAAAAACTATTTGTTACCTGAAATTCAAATATAACTGGGCGCCATATATTATTTTGGCTGAATCTGGCATCCTGACCCTGGGGAGAAAATAAGCCCTCTGGAAGCCTGAGCCCTGGGCCGACGCACGCTATGTCCCCACCTCACCCGTGTGTGGTCTGCCACACTCCTGAATCACTTGGCGTTGTTCACTCCAGACTCCAGAGGGACTCTGGTGAACTGTTGGTGAATCACTTGGTGCCACTTTGTTAATAACAATCACCCTCCCCATCTCCCAGACAGAGATGATGGAAAAATCCCACATTTGTTCATTTTGTTGAAGGTCACAGGGTTTGCTGTTTTTATGTTAGTTTCCTTATTTTTCTGAGACCATGTCTTTTTTTTTTCCTTTAAGATTCATTAACTCTATGTTGGAAAAGAATTCATTCTCTTCATTGCTGTTAGAGAGAAAAAAAGAGACAGTAAAAAAATTTTAAATACCAGCATAACAGAGTATCTGAAGACTGTAGGCCTGGCTGGGAAATGTCCCAAGAAAACCGAGGGCTCCACGGTGGACCCAGAGTGTTATTGGCCTTTTGTGCCAATACTTTGGGGGTCTCTCTCTGTAGCTTCCACCCACGCTGGGCCTTTAAATCTTCAGGAGTGCAGCAGTGAAGAGAATCACCACCTGCAGAAGAGGAACCTGGCCATCCGCAGCAAGTTGGAGGCTGGAGAAACAAAAGATGGTCCTCAGGACTCACCCCTCCCTCATCCATAAAACATGGCTCGCAAAGTCATTTCACGCCCCAGCATCTGCCTGCTGTTCCAGAAAGGTACACCTATTCATCTCTCTCAAAAATGCTTATGGAGAGAAATTATCAGCAGGAGAAAACAAATTCTCTGGCGAGATGCTGCCCTCTGTGAGATAACTACTTCTGTGGAGGCATTGGCGATGGAGCCAGCGTTTGGCTTGAATGTGGTCTGTCTGGGAGGGCTGGGAGGTGCCGCAGACTCTGCCACCTTGGAGCCTGCCTATCTGACTCAGCTGAAAGATACGGTGACAGTGAAATTTCTGAGGTTAAAGGGAAGTGGGAGGAGGTGTCCTTTTCTCATCGAGGCACGCAAAGCCTGCTCAGGCTCCCAGGCCAAAAGACACAAGACAAAACGCAGTCACTGAAGGAAGCCACCCCGCATCCAACCCCATCTCAGCTGCTGCCCAGGAGGGTTTTACTCATCAGGTGCCACAGACACAGGACTGAGGACATGCAAGCTTTGTAAGGCCCTAGGAAAATCCTTGCACACCACAAACGTTCTCACCAACTCCAAGATACAAAATAAAAATTCCAAAATTGAAATTTAACTACATGTCCATGAAATACAGTATTATGTCCAACTCCCTAAATTGTTCAACTTGGTATCTGTAGAAGTGTTATTATTATACAGTATTTGAAAATGATTAGTGGATTCTTTCACTTCAAGGAATCCCTAAAACTGCCCGATGATTTCTGAGAAATCACAGTCACTGAAAATTAAATTGGCAAAATAATCTTGAAAACAGAATTATTAAAAATGCCCTCAAGACTATTTTAAAGCAAAATAATTGCGTTTGTGGTGGAATATTGGGGGAATTTTGGTTTGTACTATGGCATGGGGCGGTGCCTCTAAAGGTTAGACTGCCTGACTCCCAAAGAGGGACTGAAACAGCCTCGGTCCCATGGGGCCCATCAAAATGTTTAAAAAGATCAGGTGGCCACGGTAATAAAGGTTTTTGTAGCCAACTGAACTTCTTTGTTCTTGTAAATCCAGAGACTATCTAAGCTAGAAGGATCCCTGGCCATGGTGGAGACCAGTGCAAAAACCAGGGCCAGTCTCTGAGTCTGGACACAATCTTCTTTGTATAGGATGAGCTACTGGAGGCTCAGAGAGGGGCAGGTCATCCCCTAGGTCATCAGGTACTGAGGACTTAGGGGCTTTGAGATGAGTCCCCCCGCCCCTGGACTTTTCCTTGTCCATGATAAGATGCCTGGGTGTCCTTTTCCTTTGCCAAAACGCTGAGGCAGTCCCCGTGTCCTTAGCAGAATATCTAGATATCTTTAAAGATCACTCACTGCTTTGATTTTGGAGAATTCAGCTCATTTTCTTAGTTACTGATGTCTGCAAACCACTTGTTCATCCTCTGGCTTTCCCAACCTTGGTCCAGGCACCTTGCTTTCAGGTCTTCTAGTAAGAAGCCCACTTTATCCCGTGCAAATCACCTAGACCAAGAGCTCTTGCCCAGTAGGGCTGTTAGCTGACCAGGTGCCATTATCCACGGCTTGCTACCTGGACTGTGCCCTCTGCCGCCCCCTTGTGGCCACCACAAGAGGTGCGCTGCTTGGGACTCAAGGTCCACACCTGTGTGCCAAGTACTTTTGAGTCAGCTTGATTACTTTTTCTGGAAATGCTTCTTTATTCCTGGATGGCTGGCACCTGGACAGGATTCATCTCCTCCACGCCTACTCTTCCAGTCTATTGCCCATGGGAACTTCAGCATCCTCATTGAGCAATCAGTCCAATCACTCCATCAACTCCCTGGTATTAATTGAGCACAGGTCAGTGGTGATAAGCCTGCAGATGGAGGATTGCAGAAGGGATGTGAGATGTAGCCCATGACCTTGAGGAGTTCAGAAGCAATAAATAGAGTCAAAATACACAGAAAATTTTTAATAATTTAATGTTCAACTATTCTGTGCCAAGAACTCCAAGAATTCAGAAATGAGGTCAAATAGTTGAGAACTCCCTGGAGACAGCAGCTTTGAACTAATGTTTGGAAGACAGGAAGTATTTCAGAAGCAAAAGTGTAAAGAAAAAAACACTCTTGGGAGTTCCCCAGTGGCCTAATGGTTTAGATTCTGGGCTTTCACTGACATGGCCCAGGTTCAATCCCTGGTTGGGGAACTGAGATCCTGCAAGCTGCACAGTGCAGCCAAAAATAAAATAAAGGAAAATACTCTTATGTGTCTCCTTTAATCTCATTTTACCACTACACTACCTCTGGCACCAGATGTGTGGGTTTTCCAAACATCAAGCAATGCTGGGACAACAACTGGGTATCCAGCAATTTGACTCAATTCTGGCTCTACCAGGAGACACCATCAGATCCCATAAATTAAGTGCTTAGACCCACAAAATTGTACCCCTCCCCCTTCAGATGGACAGGGAAGCCTGGCCACATGGGGTGGCAAAGAGTCAGACTGAGTGACTGAACAACCCTTCAGATGGCCAATTGCAAGTCCAGTCTCTTGTGCTTCTGACAGACCAGTTATAACGTGGAGGTTCCCACTACTCCTCCTCAGGTTTGATTAATTTGCTGGAAACAGCAAATAGAACTCAGGAATTACTAGATTACTCGTTTGTTATAAAAGAATATAACTCAGGAACAGCCAGACGGAAGAGACAGAGGGTAAGGCATGTGGGAAGGGGCACAGAGCTCCCGTGCCTTCTCCAGGACACTGGCCTTTGCAAACGTGGTCACTAACCCAGAAGCTTTCCAAACCCTATTGTTTCAAGTTTTTAAGGAGGTTTCCCTACATAGGCACGACAGATTAAATGCTGTTATTTAGCCAATAAATTGTGTCCCACTCTTTTGCAACCCCGGGTACTGTAGCCCGCCAGGCGCCTCTGCCCATGGGATTACCCAGGCAAGAATACTGGAGAGGGTTGCCATTTTCTTGTCATTGATAATTAATTCAACCTCCAGCCCTTCTCACCTTTCTGGAAGGGGGCGCTGAAAATTTCAACACTCTAATCACCTGGTTAGTACCTCTGGCAACCTGTCCCCAGCCCAAGGAGCTTCTCAAAACTCACCTCCTTAACATAAACTCGGATGTGGTTGAAAGGAGCTTGTTCAGAATAACAAAGGATACCCATTTCACTTCTGTGCTCTTAACACTTAAGATATTCCTAGGGTTTTAGGAGCTCTGTGGCAGGAACAGGACAAAGACCAAATATATATGTATATATATTTCTCATTATAAATCATAGCATCACAAGAAGGAAAAAAAGAAGAGTATTCTGGAAGGAAGTAACAGCCTTGAAAAGTAACAGCTAAGAAAAAAATTATGGTTAAAACAATATTTACAAGATAAAAGACTAAAGAGAGAGAAGCTCTCTTATTATCTTTTTTGGGCGCTGTTAGCACTTTCCTACCACTTTGCAGAGCGTACATTGCCCTCAGACTCTGATGTTTACTAATCTCTTTTCTGCTATTCATTAGGACCCTATTGGTTGCAAGTAACAGCAGCACAAATTAGCTTAGACAAAAAAGAAGCTTATGAATTGAAATAATTGAGGCGAACACAGACAGCAGTGGCAAAGGTATGACCAAACCCAGGGCTGACACCCGGCGCCCGTCATCAGCTTCGCGGCATCGCTCTCTCTCCTCCTCTCTCCTCCTGTTCTCCTCCCTCTCACTCCGTCTGCACCTGTCTTTCACTGTTCACTCTGTTTCCTCTCTTTGAGGGCCTCGTTCTCTTCTATCATAGCTTGGTTTCCTCTGAACGTCAGGGACAATGGCCACCAAGGTAGCCAGTTTCATGTACTTCTAGTTGTGACCCTAGAAGTCTTCCCCACTAGTTCCATCAGAAGAGTCCCCGGGAAAGGCTTCCATTGGCCCAGTGATAGAGCTGATAACCCTTCTATAAAGCGAAGTGAAAGCCACTCAGTCCCATCCGACTCTGCGACCCCATGATATACAGTCCATGGGGGTCTCCAGGCCAGAAGACTGGAGTGGGTGGCCATTCCCTTCTCCAGGGCATCTGCCCACCCCAGGGATCGAACCCGGGTCTCCCGCATTGCAGGTGGATTCTTTACCAGCTGAGCCACAGGGGATCCTGACCCTCCTATGCTCTTCTCTTTATCAAGGGGCTAGAAGCCTGGGAGGGGTATGTCCCAGAATCCCTGCCTTCAGAGACAGCAGTTCTTCAGGCAGAAGCATTTACCAAGATGTGAAAGGCAAAACAAGGCAGAAGCCAGATTTTTCCCTCCTCTGGCACTGTCAAACTTTGGGCTTCGGCAGACATGACATTTTGCAATGGTCTCTAAGCTTTTTCCTGAAAATCTCGGGCCTCAGG
This sequence comes from Muntiacus reevesi, assembly GCF_963930625.1. Lineage (NCBI taxonomy): Eukaryota > Metazoa > Chordata > Mammalia > Artiodactyla > Cervidae > Muntiacus > Muntiacus reevesi. Next base: position 57,975,373 of record NC_089265.1, on the reverse strand, counting down.
ATGGGAGGCAGCTATGATCATTCCTACTGGTTTCCTGAGTTCCTTCAAATTCCTGTCTGTAAAAGCTGGTGGCCTTCCTTGACCTTTGTCCAGACTTTCCAATGATTTTTTAAGGACCTAATGTCCTTTATAAAGTCCTTTCCTTCTTAAAATACCTTGAGCAGTTCCTGTTTATGACCATATCCTAACTGATACAAGCATACACCCCAAGGGTGGAGCGTAGGGTAGGATTTAGGACTCTGATGACAGAAGGAGAGGAAGAATTTGCTAGCAGTCAGTCAAGAGCAGCCACATTTCCCTGTGAAAAACAGTGGGAGGCAAGTTCAGGTGGGTGGAATGAGGCGAGATGACGGAGGCACTGAACGTCAGGCCTGCAGACTTAAGGCAATGAGGAAACAGGAGGTCGGGTGGATATGACGGCAAGGCCCACGCTACGGGCAAGCAGTGGGGCCCCGGAGGGACACAGGGACAACAGACGCCCTAAAATGGGAGAGAGGTGAAAGCTCAAGAAAAGAGCAGCTGAGAGGTGTGTTGAAAAAAGAAATAAGGCATTTTGGTATGTCACATTTAAGGACTTAATGATAGCTGCCATTTATAAAATTATAGTTAGTTATACATCAGATGGTCTGCTAAATTTTTCATTTATGTTAGATAAAACCCTGCAAGTCAGGAACCATTTACATTTATGATTGAGAAGACCAAGGGCCAGGAATATTGACTGATATGTCAAGGGAAATCATCTAGAGGCCAGAGCCAGGAATTGAGCTCAATTCTACTGCTCACCGAGGCCTGCACTCATCTCCACCATGCTAAGCCTTTGACTGTGTGGTCACCACAGACTGTGGAAAATTCTGAAGGAGATGGGAGTACCAGACCACCTGACCCACCTCTTGAGAAACCTGTATGCAGGTCAGGAAGCAACAGTTAGAACTAGACATGGACCAACAGACTGGTTCCAAATAGGAAAAGGAGTATGTCAAGGCTGTATATTGTCACCCTGCTTATTTAACTTATATGCAGAGTGCATCATGAGAAACGCTGGGCTGGAGGAAGCACAAGCTGGAATCAAGATTGCCAGGAGAAATATCAATAACCTCAGATATGCAGATGACACCACCCTTATGGCAGAAAGTGAAGAGGAACTAAAAAGCCTCTTGATGAAAGTGAAAGAGGAGAGTGAAAAAGTTGGCTTAAAGTTCAACATTCAGAAAACTAAGATCATGGCATCTGGTCCCATCACTTATGGGAAATAGATGGGGAAACAGTGGAAGCAGTGTCAGATTTTATTTTTTGGGCTCCAAAATCACTGCAGATGGTGATTGCAGCCATGAAATTAAAAGACACTCCTTGGAAGGAAAGTTATGACCAACCTAGACAGAATATTAAAAAGCAGAGACATTACTTTGCCAACAAAGGTCTGTCTAGTCAAGGCTATGGTTTTTCCAGTGGTCATGTATGGATGTGAGTGTTGGACTGTGAAGAAAGCTGAGCACCAAAGAATTGATGCTTTTGAACTGTGGTGTTGGAGAAGATTCTTGAGAGTCCCTTGGACTGCAAGGAGATCCAACCAGTCCATCCTAAAGGAGATCAGTCCTGGGTGTTCATTGGAAGGGGGGACTGATGCTGAAGCTGAAACGCCAATACTTTGGCCACCTCATACGAAGAGCTGACTCATTGGAAAAGACCCTGATGCTAGGAGGGATTGGGGGCAGGAGGAGAAGGGGACGACAGAGGATGAGATGGCTGGATGGCATCACCGACTCGATGGACACGAGTTTGAGTAAACTCCGGGAGTTGGTGATGGACAGGGAGGCCTGGCGTGCTGCAATTCATGGGGTCACAAAGAGTCGGACACAACTGAGTGACTGAACTGAACTGATGTTGCTTTTCTTCCAACATTGGTCCTTACAGCAGCACAAAAGGCCAACTTTGACCCACACCTGGTGAGAGGCAGTGGAGAATAATCAAAAGGGCAAAGCCTTTGTCCCTCTGACATGAAGCCTAAAGGAGATTATAATCATGAGGAAGCAATGTGACAAATCCAAATTGAGGGATTTCTGCAAAACAACTGGCCTGGTCTCTTAAAACATGTCAGCATTATAAAAGACAAAAAATAATGACTGGAAAGCCAAGCTCTAGATGAGAACATACTAAAGAAATGCAACAGCTCAATACAATGAATGATCCTGAATTGGAGGTTTATATTAAAAAAAAAAAAGAAAGAAATACTATAAAGTACACTTTATAAACAATTATTAAAGTAAGCCAGATATCAAATAGTAATGTGTTAATGTTAAACTTCCCAAGTGGGATCATTTTATTGTAGTTTTGTGGAAGAATGCCATTGCTCTTTGGAGATGAGCTGAAATATTTGAGAGTAAATCAAATACTTCCAAGTCATTCTCAAATGGATTAGCGTAACTGACAGACGGATGTATAGATGGATGGATAGATACAACTAAAAAATGTTGCTCACCATCTGGCTATACCAGAATGAAGTCACTAGCCACTGCAGTCACTGACCTTTAACACACCCTGAAAGGAGCTCAGCGTGGAAATCAGGAGACACTCTGATCTTGGAAAACTGGCAGAACAGGCCTTCAGAGAGTGAGATGTTTTCAGGGGGAAATTTTATGAACCTGATTTCCTACATCTTCTCATAGCTAGAAAAGCACTATAATCCTTGATGGAGACATTTGCTTCTTGTGACCAGCGGCAACTGGTATATCTTTCTGCAGAGATATATCCTCAATTGTACGCATCCCCTTCATCAAAATCCTATCATCTCCCCTCCGACCCCAACCTCTTCAGAGCAGTTCCTCAGAGCTATCTGAGAGGCTATCTCCAGGGCTATAGTCCTCAGTGAGTCCCCAAATAAAACTGAACTTACAGCTCTCATGGCAAGGGGTTTTGGTTTTTGTGTTTCTGGCAACAGTAGATAGAGTGCAGATGCAATAAAACCTTAACAATTAAAGGGTCTGTGGAGTTGATTGTACTATTCTTGCAACTTCTCTCTAGTTTGAAATTTTTCCAAAAAAAAGTTGAAAAGGTTTTAAAATGCACCCATTTCAGTAAAAAAACAAAACAAAGAAACCAAGGATAGAGAAAAGGAGGGCTTTAAGTCAAACATACCTGAGTCCAGCACTTACTGGCCCTGTGACCCCTGAATCCTCGGGTCCTCAGCTGGGCTCAGCATCCTCTTGTGTTCTGTGTTCACATTTGTTCTCCTTCCTACCTCCTGCCTAAGCCCCACTTCTTAGAATCCATTACACTGGCCACGGAGGGAGACTTGCTCAGTATAAATAAGAACAACTGTGTGTCCTGTAGAATGCACAGTTGAGGAGACATGGAGCCCTGCAGGGACATTTATTGCATGAGAGACAGGCAGTCCAGCCCTCTGAACATCGCATCTTGGGGACAAAAGTCAAAAATGCCTCTACCCGCGACTTGCCGGTTTACTCTATGGATCAGAGCTCAGAGACTAGCCATGAACTTCTCAAAGTGGGAGTCATGAGCTTCTCAAAGTGGGATAGTTGGCCCGTCTGAGCAGAATCGGCTGTAGTTCATGTAAAAATGTAGATTTTAGGGCCCCTGAGGCTCTGAGTCAGCTTCTCGCCAGTGAGTTGCCACTGCACATTCTAATTCTAAGACAGTTCCTAGGTTACCCTGGGGCACGTTTACTAGTTTAAACCCCTCTGACCCACGTCGTGGCCACGGTGAACGTGCTACTTTATAGCTAAATAGGTCCACGGGAGAAGTGGATTCCTGTGGTTACAGCCTAATAATAACATAGAAAGTTTATGTCTGCCACAAAAATGCCCACAAATGGGAACAAACGGAAATACGAATGGAGTTGTGCATAAAGATAAAAGCAGGACAGTAAGGAAAACAATGTTTCTCTCTGGGCTTTGCCGGCTCCAGACTCAAAGTGTATGAATGAAACGCTGTTCCTAAGTCCATCACTGTCTGAACTCTGGGACAAGAGGGATCAGAGGGGCTCAAGGTCTGGGCAGAAGGAGCCCGTCCACTCACTGTGACTCTGGGAAGCCGCAAAAACCAACAGTTCCAACCTCTGGGCATGTGCAGTAAGCGGTGATCCTACAGCTTCACGTAAACTCCCAAACCTCCAGGGATTCCAGTGATGGAGAGGCTCACTTAGCTTCTGCCCGGGATCTGATGGGACCGCCCCCACTGGCCTTGCAGGCCTCTCCCTGGGGACAGTCCACTATGGGATGCCACCTGAGGGAAAGACGTTGACAACGGTCACCTGGTTTTCCTGCGGTCCGCTGACGACGTGGTGGCGGATATCTGGTTTGGAAGGTGCTGGGCCCTTCTCTCTTCCAGCCAGGAGATCAGATTATTTAAGCTCCTCTCTGACCCTGCCAATCTTCTATTCCAAGCAGGCTCTGGGCAGGCATTTACTCACAGGGTCCGAGTTATTTTGGGAGATTCAACATCCTGCACTCAGCCCCAGGGAGGGGAAAAGAAGGACAGACAATTGGGTAGTCTCCACCCCCACCCCACCCTCAAGCTGAGACGGAAGACAGACTGTCAGTTACAGCTTTAACTCTTTCCTGGCTCTGGCTAAGAACAATGCACCCCCCAGGAAAATCTCACAGGACAGCTTGGCAAAAAAATAAAATGTAGCAGGAGAAAATCATGCATGGAAAGAAAGTGACTTTTAAAAATTGTCTTTAAATATTACAATCAAAAGGAAAGGATGGAAATTGCATCAGAAGAACATGTGTGTGTGCAGTTTAACACTGAAGAAATAAATCCCTTTCCCAACTGTAGGACTTAAAGTAATATCGTATCGTTTACAGCCCATGGGGTTGCAAAGAGCTGGACACGACTGAAACGACTTTGCACGCACATACACACGTACCTTTTCAGAAACTCCAAAGTGTATTTCGGAGATAAGGCGAATCAGATTAAAGACCTCAGGTTTTGAGCTTTGCACACAAAGTCATTGGCATTAGAACCCAGGTGAGTGTCACCCGGGAGGGTTCAGTGTTTGCCGCCTGTGCGCCTGTTTTTCAAATGTTGCCTGCAGTGCGGTGGAGCCGGGCTCGGATAGGAAGGGTGCTGAGCAGAGAGAAGGGCGAAAGGCAGGCAGCCAGCCGGGAGGAGAGTCTGCAATGATGCTCCAGGGGTGACACGTGCCCTTTTGCATGTGGGACGTCTGTGGCTCCTCATCGGTGTGGTTTAATAAGGCCTGAGGTGATCATTCATATTTAAGACTCCCCCGCTTTGTTGAATCTCTATTGGATTCAATTCCACACAGTCACTCAGGGCCTAACGTCTGCCCGGTGCTGAGCGAACCCCGGGGGTGGGCACAGCCCCTGTTCCTGGCCCTCCAGGATTCTCTCCAGGACACCAAAGTCACATGTCCTGGACAGCGGGCGCCCCCAGAGCAGATCAGCCAGGACTGCGGGGCTTACAGAGACAATGGCACCCCCAAAGCAGACCAGCCAGGGACTGCGGGGCCTACAGAGACAGTGGCACCCCCAAAGCAGATCAGCCAGGGACTGCGGGGCCTACAGAGACAACAGCACCCCCAAAGCAGATCAGCCAGGGACTGCGGCGCCTACAGAGACAAAGGCCTGTCGGGGCTCATGGACTTATACTTTAGTCTTCCCCGGCAGCAGAAAAATGCTGCCCTGTTCTGAATCATCACTCGCTTCTTCACGCAAAGCAAAAACAGCCGCCCTTCCCACCTCCTCCGGGTGAGCTCAGCTCTGGCCTGCCGTGGCCCTGGCTCCTTGCAGAGGCAGTGCCTGAGTCTAACCAGCCCTGGAGCTATCGTTGTGTCTCAAGGCCTCCTTGGGACCTGGACTGACCTCCGGCCCCTCTGACCCTGTCTGGTTCTTTTCTGTCACACTTTTTGCTTCCTCGTCCACAGGCTCCAAGCCCCTTCTCCCTGACCCAGAATTTTACGCCCTCAGACGTCTCAGGCCCACTGATGGCATTTTCTGGCCCATCCTGACAGGCTTGGAGCCTGCCAGGTGTGGGGGCCTCCAAGACTGCCCTCAGACCGAAGTTTGAGACTGGGACAGTCACCCTACTTGGTAGGGTGCAAACTCCATAGTTTAGGCTGCAATCGCCAGAGCTCAGGCAGTTTCTCTATTAAGATGCATCACTGCAAAGCAATTCAACTAATTCAGTTTCCTAGCACCCCTTTGCTGATCAGGCGCCCTACTGTCATCAAAGGAACTTTTGAACTGGCTCTAAAACTTCAGTTACAGCAGAGGTCCTGGAGGGCTTGCTGCGCCAGAACACCCAGTTTCTGATTCTGAAGGTCGGCAAATCAGAATTTGTATTTCTAATAGGTTCTCAGGTGAGGCTGATGCTGGTCCAAGGACCTCAGCTTTTTTTTTTTTTTTCTGGCTGTACTGGGTCTTTATTGCAGCACATGGGCTTTCTCTGGTCGCAGTGCGTGGGGTTAGTTGCCCTGTGGCATGTGGGATCTTAGTTCCCTAAGCAGGGATCTAAAACACGTCTGCTGCTTTGGAAGGTGGATTCTTAACCACTGGACCACGAGGAAAGCTCCAGGGGCCTCACTTTAAGAATCCTTGCTCCGAACAGAAAAAGAGACACAGAAGTACAGAACAGACTTTTGGACTCTGTGGGAGAAGGTGAGGGTGGGATGTTTTGAAAGAACAGCATGTATATTATCTATGGTGAAACAGACCACCAGCCCAAGTGGGATGCATGAGACAAGTGCTCGGGCCTGGTGCACTGGGAGGACCCAGAGGAATCTGGTGGAGAGGGAGGTGGGAGGGGGGATCGGGATGGGGAATACATGTAACTCCATGGCTGATTCATATCAATGTATGACAAAACCCACTGAAATGTTGTGAAGTAATTAGCCTCCAACAAATAAAAATAAATGAAAAAAAAAAAAAATCCTTGCTCCAGTTCAGTGGTGTTCAAACTCGGTTGTCCATTGGACTCATCTGGGGAGTTAAGAAAAGGGTAGACTAACGCCTGAGTCCACGCTCAGAATTCTGATTTAACTGGTCTGAAATACAGATGGGTCACTGGAGCTTCCCTGGTGTTTCAGTGGCAAAGAATTTGCCTGTAAAGCAAGAGAAGCGTAGATTCAGGAATTGGGTAGATTCCCTGGAGAAGGAAATGGCAGTATTCTTTGCTTGGAAAATCCCACAGATTGAGGAGCCTGGCAGGCTACAGTCTATGGGGTCACAAAAGAGTCAGACACAGCATAGGGACTAAACAATAGCAGACTGGAGACGAGGCACTGTACAAGCTTTGTGGGTGATTCTTACACTCAGCGTGACGTGAGAAGTCTGCTCTGGTCCATTTCATCAGTAGAGGCTGCACTAGGCATGGGGAGCCCCCTTCACCTTCTGTGGGCCCACTTACCTGAGATCACCAGATAAAATATAGAACACTCAATAAAATTTGGGGCTTCCCTTGTGGCTCAGATGGAAAAGAATCTGCCTGCAATGCCGGAGACCCAGGTTCAATCCCTGGGTCAGGAAGCTCCCCTGGAGAAGGGAATGGCAACCCACTTCAATATTCTTGCCTGGAGAATTCCATGGGACAGAGAAGCCTGGTGGGTTACAGTCCATGGGGACACAAAGAATCTTCAGACACAACTGAGTGACTTTCGTTTCACAGTTAAATTTTAATTCCGAATAAACAACAAACAATATTTTACTATAGGAATATTCTAAATATTGCATAGATGTCCATTTTTGTGATTGTTATTTTGTTTTTTTCTAATTCTGGCAACTCTGCCCTTAGATGCTCCATGACATAGAATGAGAAACAAGGATCCGCCAGCTTCCATTGTATAAATAGTAACACCAAGGTCCCAGGGGTCATATAGGAAGTCACAGGAGAGCCAGGATAAGAAATCAGGAGTCTTGAACTCCATCTAGAATTCTTTTCCTTCCATCACACCGAACAGTGCTAAAGACACTTGCACCCTTCTCTTGTTAGGGGGTTATTATCAGTCGCCTGGAGGTGACTTCAAAGGGTTGAGTCTGATTTGTGTCCTCTCTGCTACTGTCCCAGTCCTCACCTACACCCCGCTTTCTACTGCTGCAGGTACCACCGAGGCTGTCCTGGGGTATAGTCATTCTCAGGGCATGTCACTAATGGCCATCTCAGGGAGGAAGCGGGCTGGAAGTGGTCCCGGCCAGATACAGCTATGAGCGAGAGCGCATAATTGGGTAACATAAGGACAAGTGGGATTTGGCACAGGCAAACGACAGGCAGAAAATGTTGGGAGAGGCCCACTTAATTCACAGAGACACTTGGAATTAGTTGTAAATTCTCTGGGAAGAGATCAAGGCAGCGGCATAAACAGCTCAATTAAACTGTCGGCTCAATGTTCAATGCACAGTAATGGTCAAAACACAGCCTTTAATCTAGATACAGAGGATTATCTTTCAGCCAGGAATGAGATTCCTAAGATTAGTTGTACCTGAGGTGGAGGGAACAACAGAGCCGGCTCAGCGACACTGCGGACAGGCTTGTGTGTCTGGATGACTGGGACTTGTGTGGAAGGGGCTACCTGGATTCCACAACCTTCCTGGAAGCCCCTGCAGATGCTGGGAAAACAGGGACGAATCTCCTTCTGCTTCCTCCAAGGAGGAGCCATCCTCTGGGAACAGAACACTCTAGCACATTTGCTTTAAAAATGCAGCAAGTCAGACATGCTCACACCTCCAGACCAAAGCCCAAGCCACGAGCACCAGGACTGAGGCAGAGAGATGATGTACTTTTAGCCCTCTGCCTTTCTACCCTCCACGATCAATCACTCACGTTCATTCATTCAATATGCAAATATTTATCACAAGTCTACTACGTGTCAGACCCTGTTCTGGACACGGAATATATACAGAGAACAAAAAGCAAAGATCCCTTCCCCACTGTGGGGCAAGATAAACAAGAAAGGTACATCAAATATGCTGTATGTGAAAAGGGAATGAGTGATACTCAGAAAAATGAAGCAGAGATGAGGACAGAAAGTGTTGAGTGGGGACACCTCTGGATATGGTGCCTAGGGGAGGTCTCACAGCAACTATCAATTAAATAAAGACCAGAAGGGAGTGAATGTTGAACCAGGGGCCAGCTGGAGGAAGCATTCCAGGCAGAGATGTAGTGCAAAGGCCCAACCTGAGAGAAGTTCAAGAAACAGCAAAGAGGCTGCCTGTTTGGGGCAAGAGAGAGGACAGTAGAAGATGAAGTCAGAAATTTAAGAGAACTAGGTCATCTGAGGTCTTATGGGCCACTAAAGGATTTTCACATTTATTCTTAGGGAAATGGGGATTCAATGGGAGATTTGAGCGGAGGGCTTCCCCAGTGGCTCAGCAGGTCAAGAATGACTGCATGCAGGAGACATGGGTTTGATCTTTGGGTTGGGAAGATCCCCTGGAGAAGGAAATGGCAACCCACTCCACTATTCTTGCCTGCGAAATCCCACAGACAGAGGAGCCTGGTGGGCTACAGTCATGGAGTTGCAAAGAGCTGGACATGACTGAGCACATAAACTCATTACTCATTGAAGAGGGGAGACATATAATCAGATTCATTTTTTAATACATTTTAAAAAATATTTATTTTTATTTACTTATTTGACTGTGCCAAGTCTTAGTTGCAGCATGCAGGATCTTTTAGCTGCTGCCTGTGGGATCCCCAACCAGGGATCAAACCCAGGCTCCCTGCATTGGGAGTATGGAGGCTTAGCCACTGGACCACCAGGGAACTCCCCAGATTCATTTTTAATGGGATTACTGGCTGCTGTTTTGAGAGAGAAACAGGGAAATGGGTGAGAGACACTTGCAATGATTCAGTCAAGAGATTAAGGAGTTGGACCAGGATGGAAGCAGTAGAGGTGGTGAAACGTGGTAGGATTCTGCATATGCTTTGCTGATGGTTAGATGGAGCAGGAGTGGAAAAAAAAAAAAAAAAAGGTGTCAAGAATGACTGAGGGATTTGTTTCAGATGTTCACTGAGGATTAATGACTCTGGAATCCATGCTTTTAGCTCAGACTCCTGGGCTGGTACACAGCAAGGAACTGACATTAACATTTGATGAAATGAACTGAAAAAGTAGATGAATCTGTTGGGTTGGTGGCATCATTTTTCCAGGCCTTTACCAATGGCAGAGCATACCTCTAGATATTGAGGGTGCAGAGAAAAGTGAGAAGTTGAAACAGGGCAGAGACAGAAACAGGAGCATACCCAACCCCTCCAATAAGAATATCGGGGACAAGAGGCAGGCAGGGGGATTTAAAGGTTAAAAATGCCAAGAATGACAGGCATAGGGTTGGATTTGTGATACCAAAGAGACTGGGTGTCAATCCCAGTCGTGCCTCCTGATTCAATCTCTTCTCTTCATTGGTCCCAGGTTTCTCCCTGTGAAATGGGGTCACTGGCTTTCTAAAACGAGTCTATCTAGCTTAACCATCTGTAGGGCTCTGACCCCTTTCTTACAAGTTCCCCTCTTCTCTAGCCATTTGACACAGTGCTTCTCCAACATCATCTTTCAGGAAATTTTCTGTTTCTTTTCACAGTGATTATTTCTGACTCTTGAGTTTTGTAAGATGTTGCTATTAGTTCCCAAAGAAAAACACCCATGTGGTTTTTTTGCCTGCTTGAAATAAACACTACCTTAGGCCAGTTACCCCATCTGTAAACTGGGAATAACACCAGATTGTAGGGATGCTGAGGAGGGTTAATTATATACAGAATGTGTAGGGGCTAAGCAGATACACAAGTGCTCTGGAAGTTTTTGGCATAATACTATAGCATTACAATAATTTTGGCTTGCAAATTATACCCCAGCAGAGACATCACATGGAAAAGTGGGTCTGACCCCATGGCCCGCTGAAAGTGAAATGGAAAAAATAAGTTGTGAACTATAACTTCTCTTCCTAAACTTTTGGAAAAGGCAGAGATAATTCTTCCATGTGCAACCCACATGCAGGGAACAAGTTTCTAGATCCTGGAGAAGCCTGTCTTGCCCAGGGTGGCCTGGCCTGTTGCCAGCATCTGACCATTCCTCCTTCCTAAACCTGGAAGCAGAGATAGGAAGGGAGGGAGTAGGGGAGGCTTTGTGGATGGTTGAAAGGTGGGATGCACAGTGAGGATATCCTCACCTTTCAGGTTTTCTATTGGAGCTTCCCTTACTTGAGGGATAATTAACTGCTTATAAAGTAGAGGAATGAGTTAAGGGGTAATTTGAGACAGTTAAGTCTAGGGACATTCAAAATGAACATTTCAGTCCAGGTCAACTTCTGGGTCCTCCCACCATCCCCAGACACCACACACCCCCCACATCCTAGATTATTTCCCATGAAATTCCAAATAAGTAGATCTCAGGCAATGAAGGGGCTGTGTAGTTGGTAATATACGGCTGTGTGTCATATATTGGGTTTGTAAACTTTAACTGGCTCATAGATGACTACAGTCCTGTCTCACCAGAGGGAAAGAGTGAACAGCCTGATCCTAAAGGGAGTTTGCAGTCAATTACACTGGATTACTGTGGGTGGCTGAGTTGACACAGCTCAGGCTTCAGAGTAAGATCCCAGTTGGACTCCTGGTTTTGCCATTTCCCCACTGTGGCCTCAGGCAGGGGAAGAGGCCCTACCTACCCAAGAGCCTCAAACTGTTTGACCTCCACCTCCAGTCCTGGCCAGAGAAGCCACCGACCTTGCTCCCTGCCCTAAAAGGACCTGCTTTTCCTGCAGGATACAGGAAACAGATTTCCCCAAAGCCCATCTGTAATAGGCAGGTTGCAAGTGGTGATAATGATTTGGACTATCATCTTAATAAATCAGCATTTTTTGAGAATTTCTCAGTCTTACACCTTAACGGTATGTCATAGTCTGGGGCTTGATCAGCCAAATTCAAAGGAGCACCGGCTCTAGAGGCAGTTAACCCTTTGGTCTCCGCAGAACATATGCTCCTCTCAGGAAAAGGCTTCCTGAGCAAACTGTGCTCCTCCCTCGGCATCAGTTTCCTCATTTTAATAATCAGAGGACGATCTTAAACTACAAAGTAGAGACAAGTGGAAATGACACAATTTTGGTACCACCAGACCAGGAACTGACATCCAGACCCACCTGGGTGACCTTCTTCCGAGCCTCAATTTCTCCATCAGTAAAATGAGGGCCCTGGATTAAATGGCGTGTTGCTAGCCCCTACGGTTTTAGGCATTAAACATTCCCACAGCTAGCTCTGCCAGGTTGGCACTGATCAGGGTAAAAGCCAAGACTTCCTCAGAGGTGAAAAGGTAAGCAAACAATCCGATCTCCCCTTAGCTTGGCTTTCCAATTGGCGAGGGGCCAGGCCCCCAGACAATCCAGGTCGTCCGGAAGGCTAAAGCGCTCATTTGCATAAAGAATCCTCCGAGGGTCTGGCACCGAGGGTTGAACCGAAGTCTTCGTCCGTTTAAGCAGAAAATTAGACACCCTGTTCCTAAGCGTCTCGGCACGGCATTTCCTCTAAGAGGGTCACGCCGTAGACTAAAAATGCCCCTTGTCCCCTAAAGTGGGGATCCCTGGAGAGCACACCGCGCGGGTGCCGGGGTGGGGAAGGTTTGGCCTCCACGCGCTGCAGGTTTCGGCTGGCACTCTCTCGCCCGAGGCGGTGGCGGGCTGCACGCGAGGCGGGGCCGGCTGCGCCGCGGGACCCCGGCGCCCTCAGGCGCGATCCGGCGGTTGGCGCCGAGGCGGCCGCAGGAGGTGGCGCGTGCTGAAGCGGAGAGCTGCGGCTGCCCAGAGCCGGGGCGCTGGAGGGCCGGGCCAGGGCCGAGGTCTGGCTGCAGGGCGCGTGGGGGGGCGGGGGCGGGGCCTGGGAGGGGTGGGCGGGGCCTGGGAGGCGGGCGGGGGCGGGGCGCGCGCGGGCCCGGGGAGGGCGGGGCCGCGGGGCGGGGCGGGCTCTGGCGGCCGAGTGTCACTCGCGCGGCGGTTCGGGAGGCGGCGACAGCGGCAGCGGCGGGCGCCGCCGGGACGGGCACGGGCGCGCGGGCTCGGCGGGCGCCGGCTGCCTCCCTCCCTCCATCGCTCGCTCGCCCTCCGGCCCGATTGCTCGCCGGCCGGGGGCCGAGCTCGCTCCAGCGCTCTCGGGAAGGAAGAAGTCGGGGCGGCTGGGGGCCGAGGACGCAGACAAGTTCCAGCAGCAGCCGCGGATCCCGGCCGAGGCGGGGGCTGCGGTCCCGACGGGACAGGAGCGCGCTCCGTGGCAGAGCGCACGGCCAGAGCGTCTGAGGAGCGGGGGGCGCCCGGGCCTCTCGCCATCCGTGGGGCCGCGGCGGGGATCCCATGAGACGCGCCCGCAAGGGGCAGGAGATCCAAAGCCCGGGCGGCGCGCGGCGGAGGCGGAGGGCGGTGCTGCAGCTGCCGGAGCCCGGGAGCGGCCGGCAGGAGGCAGCGGAGAGAACTTGAACTTGGCGTCGGGAGCGGGCGCCCCGGACGCCCCTCGCCGGGGCCGGGGCCGGGGCCGGGGCGCCGGGGGACCTGGGCGGCACCGCTGCCCCCCGAATGGCCGCGGCGGCGGACCCGGCTCCCGCGCCGCGGCCCTAGGCGGCCTCTCGCCATGGCCAAGTGGCTGAACAAGTACTTCAGCTTGGGCAACAGCAAGACCAAGAGTCCCCCGCAACCGCCGCGGCCCGACTACCGCGAGCAGCGGCGCCGAGGCGAGCGGCCCTCGCAGCCCCCCCAGGCCGCGCCGCAGGCCCCCGCGGCTGCCTCCGCGTCCTGCGGCACCGCCGCCGCCTCCTGCTTCTCGGCCTCGTCGGGGTCGCTGCCCGACGACAGCGGCAGCACGAGCGACCTCATCCGCGCCTACCGCGCTCAGAAGGAGCGCGACTTCGAGGACCCCTACAACGGGCCCGGCTCGTCGCTGCGCAAGTTGCGCGCCATGTGCCGCCTGGACTACTGCGGCGGCGGGGAGCCGGGTGGGAGCCAGCGCGCCTTTTCCGCCTCGTCCGCGTCGGGCGCCGCGGGCTGCTGCTGTGCCGCCTCCGGCGCGGGCGCCGCCGCGTCCTCGTCCTCGTCCTCTGGCTCCCCGCACCTCTACCGCAGCAGCAGCGAGCGGCGGCCCGCCACCCCGGCCGAAGTGCGCTACATCTCCCCGAAGCATCGCCTCATTAAGGTGGAGAGCGCCGCGGGCTGTGCCGGGGACCCCCCAGGGGCCGCCTGCTCCGGCGGCCGTACCTGGAGCCCGACGGCCTGCGGCGGCAAGAAACTACTCAACAAGTGCGGCGCCTCGGCCGCGGAGGAGAGCGGTGCCGGCAAGAAGGACAAGGTAAGACGCCCTTGGCCCCCCTCGAGGTTCCAGAGCCACTGTGCGCACGGGGAAACTGAGGCACCGCTCTCGTTTCGAGTTCCTGCATCCTCTTCGGGCTAGGACTCGAGGTCAGGCCTTCCACTATGCTACCGAATTCTGCCTCCTTGCACGCACTTTGCCCCGATCATTGGCCTGACAGTCTCTTAACGCTGCTGCTTCCCAAAGGTCCTCAGTCTGAACCCACAGCCAGGTGCCCTCTTTGGAAATATCCTGACCAGAGAGCTCTCTGCCCAGCCTGGTCCAAGAGACAGCCAAGCAGCCCCTCGAGGAGGAAAGGCAGGGAGTCAGAGCCCTTAGGTATTAAAGTGTTAGAGGGTCAGTCATGTCTGACTCTGCGACCCCATGCACTGTAGCCCGCCAGGCTCCTCCGTCCATGGGATTTTCCAGGCAAGAATACTGGAGTGGGTTCCCATTTCCTTCTCCACGTATTTAGAAGAGTGTTTATTCTTGTCTGCCCCCGTTCCTCCCGCCCCTGACTTTATAGATGGGAACTGAGGTCTAGAGCTGGGAAGGGACCCGCCGGATATTACACATTTTCGATGGCAGATCCAGACCGGCTGTCTCTGAACGGATACATGGAAATCCCTCTAGATGCCCTGCCCTGCTCGCTCCAGGTTTCCAAATGGGGCAGCCTTTTGTACTGGAGCTGTACCGAGAAACACGACCCCCACCTCCCACCCCCACGCGTGCTTTTCCGGTTGAAGTGCGCTGGTCTAGAAGAGCGCTCCACTTCGACCTGTCAGTTCCTCCAGTCCGGCTGGGGGAAGAGGGGTCCGCCTACCGGGCCAGCTGGAAGGAGACCACCCCTCCCATCCTCATCTTCCTTCCTGACCTTACCCTTTACAGCCCCAAGGATGAGGGGGACGATTTTGTACATTCTCCTCCCTAACAGATCAGACTGTCTTGATCCCCGGGACCTTTGGAGCAGTCTGGTTAATTACAGCCAGACTGGGCCCCCTCTTCCCCCTTCGCACTCCTGTGGCACTCTCCTTTCCCCCATAAAATAACACTTGCTCTGTCTGCCTCTGGTGGAGGCGGTGCCTTCCTCCCATCTGAGGCCCAGTGACCTGCGATGGCTCCTAGACCGCTGTGCCTCTTGTTCTCCCACCGCCCTGCTTTCTCCCAAAGGTAAACTTTTCACCCAGATGTGGGCTGGGGAAACTGATAGAGTCTGAGTTTCTTTTAGGACTGGATGTCCAGACAGGCGGGAGACCGGCCCCTACCTGCCAGCTGGTGCTTGGGAAGCGAACTTTCCGTTTTCCAGGCAGGAGAAGTAAGCCGGTGCCTCTCCTGACTTTTTCTGCCTGACTTCGTCTCCCCAGGGTCCCAGGCCCCCCTAGCGTACCTCTGCCTCTCGCTGGGTCTGTTGAAGGCAGCACGGGTCACCTATGGATTCCACTTCCCTCTGGAGCCGGTTTGGGGATGCGTCTGCATGGACTCTGGGCTTCCTCAGCACTTGGGGTGCCTCACCTAAATGACAGGGGCTGGGATCCGGGAGGCCACCTTGGCGCTGCCTCGGGGGCAGAGGAGGTTTCTCTGGGAGCCCCCAGGTTCTGGGTTTGTGGTCCATCTGTAAGGGAAACAACAGAGAGGCTCCCTGCCGCCTTATGTGTGGCCCAGGCTTGGCTAGGTGCTCATCTGGGAGAACCTGGAGTCCCTGGAAATGGAAGGATGGCCTAGGCTAGCTCTCCAGAGAGATCCCGCCATTCCCCTGTTATTCCATGACCACCTCCCCGGTGGGCAAATCTCCTTTCTCTCCCGCTGCTTGTGGTTCTGCCTACTCACTAGGATCTTCTTTTATGGTTTTCAAAACTTTAGTAAATGTTTTTTCCTAACTATAAATAAGACTACTTCAAATACCGAGGAATACGAAGTTTAATGGCTGGAGTGTTAAGTGTGTTGACAACTTGGCTTTGTTTCACCAGATGTCTCTTACGGTTCTTCTTTGCTCCCCTCCGCTGGGCCCTGGAGCAGGGTCCAGGGACTCCTGTGGTCCAAGCTGCGGTGTACATGATGAGTGCTGCGATGGCGGGGCTTAATGGGAGGTGGCCAGGGAGGACCACTCACGGTTGGTTGCAGAAGAGAACCTGGTGCTCTAGGGGATTGTAGGCAAAGGCCTTGTGGCAGGAATTGAGAGGTTAGCGTTGGCCAGGACCCCAGAGGGGCAGGAGGTCCTGGGTCGGGGAGAACCTTGTAACTTAAGCAGTGAGGGGATTCAGCTCTTGAATGGTATGAGCAGATATGGTTTCTTTAAAAAAGATCTCTCTGGAGTGCACTTTACCTACTAGACTGTGACTTTGAGCCCTTTGATCTTTTAAGAGGTTGTTGCCATCTTCAGAGTCAGAGGGATTGCAACTGCCAGATGTTCTTCCTAGCCAGGAGGAGGAGGAACCGGGAAGGGTCATCCTATGCAGTGGTTCTCAAACCAGCAGCTGAAGGACTGGTCAAAACACGTGGGACCTGAGAAGGTGTATTTCTAACAAATTCCCAGGTGATCTTTCGCAGCTGATCCTGGGACCACACCAGTGCAACAGTGGCTTCTTAGCCCTCCCTCTGGGTCTTCTGGTTGGAGCCGCTTTGGGATGCAGAGACTCCGGGTGCCCTCTTCATCTCTGCCCTCGGTGGGGCTGCCATCTAGCCCGGGGCCCATACCCACCCTGCATTCCTGGTCAAGCAGCCAGGCGGTAGTCTGGTTTTCACTTTATTTGCAGCCAGACAGCTTTTGGAAGGTCCAGCCCTGAACACACTAGAGTCCGCCTTCTGCCCCTCACCCACAGATCCAGGAAAACCTACTTCTAGCCCACTTAATCTCTGGCCAGGCTTCCTCTTATCAGCTGTTAGGGAATAGAACAAGTACCCGCAGGGCTGTTGGATGCCCCAGCTGTGTCGGGACCTGTGTTTTAATGTCGGTCTGTGTTGAGAGTTACTGTGGCATGGGGCTAGGAGCTGTGGGTCCACAAATCCTCCTTTCAGGGCCTCCATTGCCACCCCCACCCACCTTTATCTTGGGGGCTCCCCTCAGTACTGTGCCCCCTTCTGACACATACTGAGGCGTCCTCCTGTTCTCCTGGGTGAATCCCAGGGCACACACACCCCTGGCTACACATACCCCGCTACCAGCCAGTCTCCAGTTTGGGCTAGTTTCCCTTTTAGAATCACGTTTTCAATTTAACCAACTTTTACCCAGCACATATTTTGTGCTCAGAGATCTCTCAGTACACGGACAAGCTAGGAGGAAGAGAATAAAGGCTGCAAAAAGACTTGACAGTAATGTTTGGCCTAAGCCTCCGAAGGCTGCTGACACCCGTCACCTTTTCATCGTTTGTTTCCCCGTGTTTTTGTCTTGGGGAATTTAGTGAGATCTTCACCTAGGAGGCAGCTGTGAGTTGGATCCAGGGATGGAAGTGTAATTTCAGTGCCGGGAAAGGCTGACTGGAGCCTGTGGGAGCCCTTAGGTATATGTGCTGTGTGCATGCATGTATGTCTGTGTGTTGGCCTGTGTGTGCACGTGTGTATATAAAACCTTAATGTGGAGAGTGTTTTTGGAAACCAAAGCTTTCTTGCAGTGGGCCTCACTTGGGCAATGAGAGATGACAGTGTGAGAAAGGTGGGGGCCTGAGTTTGGACCCCACAGGGAAAGCCTGGAAGACTGTTGGATCAGGAAAAGGATAGACTCAGAGCCGTGGTTGAGGAGCATCCCAGGCTATAAGCTGCTGCAATCTGGGGTCGATGGGTTTGGAGTTGGGAGGCAATTACAATATAGTCCCAGTGAGAGACAGTGAGGGCCTGAGCTCCTGGGAAGAAAATATGAAACTTTAGTAGGTGGAAATATTATTCCCCCAGGTTGTCTTTATAAAAAAAAAAAGATGATGACAAAGAGGCCAGTAACTTGGTAGGTCTCCTTATGTGCAGCCAGACAAGTCTTATCCACTTATGTTTTCTGCTGAAGTCTTGTTTCTTTTGTCATAATTAAGTAAATGTTTCCACTGCAGCTGAGAAAGTCGAGATGCACCATGACATCAGTTTCCCAAGTTTAAATACAGGCTGATGTGTACCAACACTTTGTATTTTGTCAGCATCCACAGAGTTGAGTTAAATAACATGCTTCCAAAGAAATAAATAATATCATGTTCAACTTTTTTTAAAAAAATACTCAGCAGACAGTTTCTGAGCAGCATACGAGGCAGGGGGGACCTCAGAGAGAATAAGTGGTGGAGAGCTTTTCCGAGAGGGAAGCTTCTCAACCTGCAGTTGAAATGAGCTTTTTAAGATCTAGTCTGGGAGACAGTCGGGTAATGAGGCAGTGTCACAACATGAGGCATGTCAGAACAGAAGTGTGTGCAGAGGGCTGAGAGGAATTCACAACTCTTGTCTATGAATTCAAGGAGGGCTTTCACGAGGTGGTGGCATTTGAGCTTCTCCAGGTAGAAGCTGGTGCCAAGAGAATGGATGGAGGCTCTGAAAGGTGGGTGTGGTGGGGGCATTGTAGAGAGAGGTTGGAGCCGCAAAAGGAAGAGAATGTCTCGTGTATCTTTTGGAGGAGTTGGGAATTGGGGTCTTTGTGTCCTTTTCACATCAAATCGGTGATGTGTAGCTTGATTGAAGCCAGGGTGAAGCATGAGCTGAGAGTCATTTTCCATTTGGTTAATAGCCACATTCTCCAGTTCTTAGAAAGTAATTGATTGAAAAAGTAAGGATCAAGCTTGGTAGCTGTGGTTTGGCTTGGAACACTTTGAAGTCCTGTCCCTTGAAAGTAGTGTGAGAGAAATGCTGCCTATCAGATCCAGTTTTTCCCATTGATTCCTCAGAAAAGAAATATATTCTCCAGGCTTCAGACTGACCACTTAATTGATCATTTAATCTTCACAGTCACTCTAGAAGGGGTTTAGGTACTGTATTTGTTAGCTATCCCTGCATCACAAGTTACTCCAAAGTCGGTGGTTGTAAACCAGAGGTTAGCAAAAGAATCAATCAGTTAGTGAGTAATTTTAGCTTGTAGGCCAGACAGCCCCCATCACAACTATTCAACTCGGCCATTGTAGCTTGAAAGCATACAGACAGTATGTAAATTAAAGAGTATAGCTGTGTTCCAATAAAACTTTATTTACAAAAATAGGCAGCTGGCCTGTGGTCTGCAGTTTCCAACCCCTGATTTAAATGGTAAGTCTTCAAGTCAACTGAGTAGTTTTTCTGGCCTCAGTTGGCTCACTCAGGCGTCTGTGGTCAGTGTGGAGCTGGTCTGCAGCCCTGCCCATCCTCGCCCGGCTGCCTTACGTGTTGGGTTTAGGATGGCCTTGGATGCCTCAGTCCGGCTCTGCTCCACACGGTCTCTCTTCTTCCGGCAAGTTAGCCTTGTTCATATGATGGTGGCAGGGTTCCAAGAAATTACAGAAGCCCGTACAGTTTCTTGAAGTTAGAAACTGGCCTGCTGTTCCTTCTGCTGCATTCTGTTGACCAAAGCAAGTTATAAGGCCAGCCAGTATCCAGAGAGAGAGGGGAAGCTGTGAAGTCCTGTGGCAGAGGGTGGGGATACAGGCGGGCCATTAATCAGGGAGCTTAGTGCTGTTCCTCTACCCTGGGCACTGTTGCCCCATTTCACAGATAAAGAAACTGAGGCTTAGAGGTATTGATTTGCTTAATGTCACAAAACTACCAAGTGACGGGCCAGGATTACACCTTCAGTCTGAGTTACAAGTCTGTATGCTTTCTATCAACTTGTTTAACTCCTTTCAGTGATTTAGATAGAGATAGTAAAGCTCTGATATTTGCTGAAATGTGCATTGTACGTCTCCTCCTCCCCTTAATGTTCCTCTTCTTATACCACCCCATCCCAATTCCCATCTCTTTCAGTCTGGGCTTTGGTGGTCCCCAAAGGGGCCCCCGAGCCAGCTTTTCTCTCCCCTTCCCTCATCTCACTCTGAGTTCCCTAAATGAGATGTTAATGCAGCACCCGAGTTATTTCATAGAGAAATTCCATGCACAGAGTTGGCACTTTCCAAGGGACAGCTGCACAAAACGTGTCTTGTAACTGTCATGTCTTCTCATTGAAGGATTGGCGAGCCTGCATGTGCACTCTTTCAAGGGGAAAAAAAAACCAAAACCCCAGTACCCTGGCCCTTGTCAGCAAGGAACCTGAGTGTTCTTGAGGGAGATCAGATGACTGTCTTCTAATCTGACCACCTTGTAACATAACTGATTTCCCCAGACTTGACCCCCAAGCCTTGACCTCGTCCTCTCCCCAGCCCCAAAGCGTTTCTGACCCATAAAGTAGGGGTTAAAAGGCAAACTTGAAAAGGTGTGCGTTCCTCTGGTCATTTAAGCAAAGCTGAACATGCCTGTGGTCAGACGCTCCCTTGAGCAGTTTCACTCGGGGTTGACTTTCTCCTCTTGTGATGGGAGAGCCAAGTGGCAGTGGCCTGTGGCGAAGGGAGAGGTCAGGCGGCGCCCTAGAAAATAAATTGGGATCTGTGGCTTTGAAGCAGAAAGCTGGGTTGCCGGCTGGCTGATGGTGGCATCTCCGCCCACTTTCGGAGGGGGGACTGTTCCTGCAGGATGGAGGCGGGCTGCTGGTGGTGTCTGCCCCCCTGCCTGCCTTACACCTTGCTTGGCTTGTGGGCACTGGGGGATTGCCACATGCAGGCCACTGTCAGAAGCTTGTGGATAACAGGGCAGAGCGTAAGGCGCCCGCAAGGAGCTCACCTTCTGGTGAGGACACAGGGACCACAGTTCTGGGTGGCGGAGTTCGTCTGTAAACAGAGTGGTGTGGGTGAGCTGGGAGCCATCCTGGCCCAGAAGCCGTCCTGAGCGGAGCCTTGACTCCATGGAACTCAAGGAGAAGCAGGGTCAGGAGGAGGCTCATTTCAAGTGAGAGAAGCAGGGAAGGCATCTCGGAGAAGGAGGCAGTTGACTCAAGGAAGAGTAGTCATTCGAGTTGAAGGAGCTTTCCACAGGAGCAGAATTAGTCATACTGCTCCCCAAAGTCTAGTAGATGCTATTGTCATTCCCCTTTGACATATGAGAGAGCTGAGGCAGAGAGGTTAAGTAACTTATCTAAGGTCACCTTGCCATGAAAGGCAGAGGTGAGACCTGAAACCGGGTTTAGGGTCTTTGAACCACTGTGCCATGCCAGCTCAGGCTGCACAATCTCATGCCTTGATTCTCTCTGCCTTATTTGTGGCTAGACTTAAGCTCTTATAAAAATCTCCTCTGTTAGCATTATAGGACCTACAGATTCTTACATTTGCATAAGTATTCCAAAGCTTAAAAGAAACTTTCACACCCATAATTACCTTAACTGTCAGAGTCACTCTGAGGAAAGTGCTGTAACCCCCATTTTACAGATGGAAATATTGAGGGTCCCAGGAGGGATGGAGCTTGCCCTGCCACACAGCACGTGCCAGCCAACACAGCGGCCAGGCTGCTGACCTTGTGTTCTGAGTCTAACGCCCTTTGTGCCGGGGTGATGTGGAGATGGTTTGGCCAAAGCTCTAGTCCACAGGAAGGGTGACAGCCTGATTGATTTCCGGTTCTTTCTGTGTTTTGATTCTGAAACAAGTTGCTGAGACCATGAAGGAACAGCGACAGAGGACCTTGCTTCCACAATGGAATTTTCCTGCTCTTCCTGTTTGGTATTTTCCATTAATATTTCTATTAATGTTTCACTTTCGGAGGCACTGGCTTCCCGAGAGTTTGCACTTTCTCAACTGATGAGCTGGGAAGAATTGAATTTTCCTCTAAATCATTCAGTTCCTTTCCATTTTCTCCAAGCGGAACTCTCTCTGGATTTCCCATTATGCTATAGAGGAAGGATCTTGGAGGTGGGTTCAAGGGATGGAGAGAGAATTAGTCAGAGCCCTAGGGAATGACTCAGGCCGACTTTTCCAAGCAAGACTTTAGAGTAATGGTCAGAAAGGGGTTTCCCGAGGCCAGTGAGTGGAAAAATGATTTGATAGGTGGGTGGGTTGGCGGGGAGATGGGTACTTCTGGTGCACTGCTGGGCCTTCGCTTACAGGCTGGACTCCAAGTCCTCAGCTGGGCCATGAGAGCCCACACCAAGTCCTTTCTCTTCATTCATTCAACAGACATTGTTGAGCGTAGGCTACGTGCTGGGTATTGTTCTGTTTAGATGCTGGGGCTTCAGTGTGGACAAAACATAAGCGTTTATGCTCCCCTGAGTTCACCCTCTCAGGAGAGGATTCAAGCCAATATAGTATGTCCGGTAGAGTGTAGAGAAGAGTAAAACTGGGGTGGGCCTGAGTTTGAGGTGGAGAACTGCTTCAGATGGACGCCCAGAGGGCTTTGCTAAAGGGTGTGATGGTGTGATTCACACGGCCCACAGAAAGAAGTACGTTCCAGGCAGACTGAACAGTCAGGGCACGAGTCCAAGGCAGGAGCATGCCTGGCTGCTTCAGGGAGATCGGCGTGACTGAGCGGAGCAGGTGGGGAGGAAGTGGGGAGACAGAGGTCTGAGATGAGTTGGGATGGGGAGGCTGAGAGCTTTGGGTCTTGGAGGCGCTGAAAGGGTTTCTCGCTTTAACTCTGAGTGAGATGGGAAGTCAGTGGAGGCTCTAAACAGAGCAATGACATGATCTGGCTTTTGGAGTTCAAAAGGATCACTCTGGCTGCCGAGTGGAGAATAGACCAGCTGGGGGGCCAACTAAGATGACCTTCAGCCGCAGGAACTGGGGCGCTGGTGATAGGTGATGAGAGGAGACCGGATTCAGGACACGTCCTAAAGGGTTTCCTGACAGAGGAAGTATGAGTTGTGATGGGGGAGGAGAGTCGCCGATGACTCCAGGTTTTAACTTGAGCGTTTAGAAGGATGAATTGCCATTAGCCAAGACGAATAGGACCCCGGCAGTGCAGTCACAGTCCAGGCAGTAGAGTTGATCCAGCAAGTGAGTCCGGGATTAAGAGCCATACATGTTCTGAAGCATAGTAGCCTCTGTCAGGGGCTGGGAAGAACCACCAGTAAGAGGAAGTCATCTGGGAACTGGGTGCAGAGGACGGTGCACGTGGGGCATCCCAGACAGAAGGGGTCCCGTCTGCAGTGACTGAGATGGGAGCCCTGCTGGATTCAAGCAAGTGTGGCCAGAGCCGCCAGGTTGCCTAGTGGAATTGCTCGTGATAAAGGAAGGAGGCAGGGGCTTGGGTGTGAAGGGCCGCCTGCCCCTGGTCGAAAATTGCCCCAATTCTCTAAACTGGGAGGCCACCTGCTGTGTTGTCTGCCTGAGCTCGGCACTGGGGCAGGGTGAATATGAGGCTGGAGCTTGCCTGTTTTGCTCAGCAGAACATTTCGATGCGGGGCATTTGTGATTGTTGGGAAAGTTCTTTCTTGTCTGGGGCTCACCAGAACGTGGGCTATGGGGGAGAGGCAAACAGAAGTAGGAGGGATGGAACTTTCCTGGCTTCTCCAGGCCATGGCTAAATTCTAAAAATGAAAATGTCCCAAAAGTTCTTCAGAGTGAAGCTTCTCTGCTTTTTGGGACGTGCACCCTCAGAAAGCCAGACAGCCTTGTAATCCCCCTGGTGCATTCCAAAGCCATGCATGTGCTTTGGGGCCTGTGTGGCATTCTCAGAATGATGCAGCCCCTACCTGCCCTCCTGTGGGGAGCAAATGCCAGTTGCCCGTGTTCTGGGCAGTTCCTCAGAACAGTAAGCTTGGATTTTTTTTTTTTTATAAATTTCAGTGGCTCAGCAGTAAAGAATCCGCCTGCATTGCAGGAGAACGTGGGTTCAATCACCAGGTTGGGACGATCCCCTGGAGAAGGAAATGGCAGCCCACTCCAGTATTCTTGCCTGGGAAATCCCGTGGATAGAGGAGTCTGGGGTCGCAAGAGTTGGACATGACTTAGTGACTAAACCACCACCAAGGTTAACTCTTTTAAATCTGTGTTAACTCTTTTCTTCCCCTTCAACAAAACTAAGACAAGGTTTGGTATAGAAAATGCAGATAAGCAAAACCAAAATAGAAACCAACTTCAGTTCTACAATTCAAAGAAACAGCTTTAACGTTTCGCTGTTTTTCCACTTAGCCTTTTTCAGTGCATGTATGTGTGCGTGTATTTTCCTTCACAAAAATCAATATTATATGTATCTATTTATATACTTTTCACTTAATGACATGGAAAGATATCTACATTGTTTTAAACATTCAGCAACAGTAATTTAATGTCTGTATAGTATTCTATTCGCCTATTTAGGCTCTCCTAGTTTTCGCTAATTTAACAGTGCTGTAATGAGCATCTTTGTAACTTAATTCTTTGCATAAATAAGTCTGTGATTATTTCCCTGGGATTGGTTCCCAGAGGAGAATTGTTGAGTAGGAAGGTAAAAATTTTGATACAGGCTTTCAAATTGTATTCTAGAAAGGCCTTATAAGTTTTGCCTGCTTTACTGTAATGCAGTTTAGTTTAATTTGCAGCTTCTTGGGTTACTAGCGCATATGCCTGTTGACCACTGGTGTCTCTTTTCCAAAGCTGTGTATTTCTATCTGTCCATCGTTTCTGCCGTAGGGTTTATCATTTTATTGACTTATACGAGCTCTTTGTGGATTAAGGATGGCAGTCCCTTGCCTGCCGTTTAGATTGCACGATACTTCTTCCAAGTTTGTAATTTGCCGTTCAGCCCTGTATCCAGAGATTGCTTTGCTTGTTTACACTGAACTGTTTGTTTTCTGCTCCTGGATCCTTCTTGATGTTTTACGCAGTGTAACCAGCGTGCTGCTTAGAGAAGTTTTCTGTACTCCACTGTATTTTCTTCTAGCACTTTGATGGGTTCTTTCTTTTTTGAACATTGACATTTTAATCTGGAGTTTGATTTCAGAGTACAAGGTAGGGTTTTAATTTTATTTTTCTGACCATGACCAGTCTGTGTCTGGACATCCTCTCCTCTGTGCTTGCTCCATCAGCTATCTGTATTTCTTCAGGTGCCTTTTTAGATTTCAATATTTTGACTCCGTCTCACCCTGGCTGCGTTATGTTCTCATCAACTATTATGATAATGATGATTTCACCTGTCTTTATAAAATGACACCTTTCATCTGCAGATACCCATGCACTTATTACACATTCAACTCCTGACACCTTAGGAAAGTAACTGGGTAATAGCACTTCACTTTGGATGCCAGCTCTGATGCCAGAGCTTTCCTGGGATGAGGGCAGGAGAGCTTCGCCTCACCGCTGATGGAGTCAGCCTCCACCTCCAGGACCGGGGGGCTGGCTGTCTAGATGTATTTCGGGGCAGCCAATTACTCTCTGCGCTGCCTGTGCAGCCTTACCTGAGTGTATCCGTCTCAGCTTTTACACGGTGGTGACGTTTGTGGGGAAAGCGTGCACCATCCCGTCATCCGTGCAGCAGGCATTTTTTTAGCGTAGAGCTTGAGTAGCCGAGCTCAGTCTGGAAGGATGGGGAGAACTTAAAGATGTGGCGTGTGGGGACTATGTTATTTTAGTCATTAAAATTTTTTTTTTTCACACCCACCCAACTCCAGTGCAAGTGACATGAATTTACAGAGTTCTTTCCCCACTCCCCGCCTTTTCTGTCCCCTCAACCCAGAGGTCCTTATGTCTTCAATTAGTGAGACAGCCTTTCCCAATCTCTGTGCCGTGTTCTTCTTTTCCTGGCTCAGGCCAGTGTCAGGATAATCCATTCTGCGGTGTCTGCCGTGGGGTTTGTGACATTAATGTATCGTGTTGACAGAACAGATTAAACCCAGGAGTGTTCATGGTGAATAAATCAGGGAGGAAAAAATGCAGATTTTTGAACACTGAACGACATCTCTGTGGTTCTCAGGGGCTGAGAGTGTCTGCCTGATCCCGTATGCTGTGTATCACGACGTCAACAGGCCCTGCCTACACCAGCCCTGAGCCTGTTAGAATCGCCGGGAGAGCATTTCTCAGAAGTTTTGGTCGCTTGGGCTCCAGCCCAGACTAATGACACCACAGTTTCTGGGGACAGAGCCTAGACATCAGTAGTTCTGAAAGGTCCCCCAATGGTTCTGCCATGGAGCCAAATGCAAGTTGCTATCCTAGACCTTGGTTTGGGGTTCCCAGGGAGCCTGGAGATCACCCAGTCCAACCTCCTACACCCATGCCTGAAAACGTGCAGTGATGAGAGGGTTTGTCACATAACCAGACACTCCTTTGCACAGCTGGGCTTTCAAGTTTTTTCTGCTATGCCCTCCAATTTAGTACAGGTTTGTTGAGTACCTGGTGTTTATGGGCACTCTGCTGGCTGACTTCTTTCTCTCTGCGGATTCTGTTATTGTTTTCGTTGGGCTCTTTGAGGTCAAGCAGAACCAGTCTAACCTTACGTCTTCCACATGACGACCCTCAGATGTGCGATCGTATCTTCAAAGGCAGACGGAAGCTGCAGGCTGTACTGTTTCCCCACAGAGCCGGCTTCCCCGCCAGGACACCAACTGCTGAGGGCCCGCAGCCTTCAGCATCACAAGTGTGGGGGGCGTTGGTGGGCCCGGTCCGGGAGCTTCGGCCGCAGAGCGGGTTCTGAGCGGGTGGGCTGAGGCTGCCACTGAGGAGTCCATCACGCGGCAGTGTGGCTGAACGTGGGGCGTGGTTGGGTTCGACTCCCAGGTGGACCAGGAGCGGGGCGGGGGGCTCGGTTCCCAAGGCCAAGAGAGCGTTGGAGCAGCGGGCAGGAGCATGTTCCCGGGGAGCAGGGGCCGGGGGATCTCGCCATCACGACCTCAGCGCTGAGCAGACAGCAAGCAGAGCAGCCGCTGCCCAGCTGAGAGTGGGCTGGTGCTGGGGGCGCAGTATTCTCTGTCCGGGTTCTCCGCCTTCTGTGGAGGTAGCCAGTGACACTACCCACCACAAGTGCCCAGAGCTGTTGAGTCAAACGCGGCGGGACCCTAGCAATGCCCACTGTGGCGATGTGAAATGGGCCCTGGCTTTGGGGTCTGAGTCTGGACTCCAGTCCTGGCTCCTGGTCTCAGAAGCTTAGTACTTTGGGACCCGTGACTAGTTTCTCCAGGCCTGGAATGCCCCATCTGTCCCGCCGTGGGTGTGATAATAATGGATGGAGTTTCCTGACTGCTCACTCTGTGCCTCGCATCTGTGGAGCGTGTTCTGTGTGGGATCCTCAGGGCCGGTCTTTGAGGGGGTCCTGTTAGAATCCCCTTTTTACGGATGAGGCAACATTCTGGAGATGAGGTTCAGGGGCAATACATAAGGTCACAATAAAATTGTTTGTTTGAATGGCTAAGCACAATGCTTGGTGTGTGGAAAGAACTTTATGACTTCCTTGGGCCACAGGCTGTTCTGAACCTGAGCCCAGCCTCAAACTCTGGGCTTCCTACACCCACAGTCACGCTAATGGGACTTCCCTTTCTGGCCTGGTGAGGTTGTCCTCAAAAAGTGACCCTGTCCTTGACAGTCAGTTTGTGGTTGACCCATGGTTCCCTGAGGTGGGACAGTAGAGGTAATAACTTCCTGGATCTACCTGGATTAACCCTCTCTTCTAAGTGCTTATGAATATTAACTTACTGAATTTCCTGACACACCCCAGAATGTAAGTTCTATTAAGAGTCCCATTTTATAGATGGAGAAACTGGGGCAAACAGACGTGTGGTTTTTTATTTTATTGCTATTATTAAGTACCTTCTCACAGGTGGCATAGCTAGGAATGGGCAGAGCTGCAGGTGGAGGTGTCCAGCCCAGGAAGTTAGTTTGGCTTCTGTCTGCCCGTAACCTCTGTGCTACACAGTTATAGAGGACAGTGACAGAGGTCAGTTCTTGTATTATTTGGTGGTCCCAAAACCACGACACCAGAGCCACTTAAAAGCTCTCTACTGATTATAAAGCGTCTGGTTTGGGCCAGGTACTCTCCCTGTGTCTTCTCAGGATAACGCTACCAAAGGAGCATCAGAAAGGCTTCATGGAAGAGGGGGCGCATGAGGCGGGCCTTCTTGGAAACAGAGGATCTGGATATTTAGAGACTGATGGGTGTGAGGACTTCCTGGGAGGGGCCTTGTGAGTGGTCCATAGCGAATAAAGGAGAGGCTGTGAGAAGACAGAAAAGATACAAGAGAGAGATGAAGCCAGGTGTCAGAAAGCCTGGAGGGCCGGGCAGCAGAGTTGGGTCTGTCCTCTGTGGGTAGTGAACGATGGTGGAGCATAAGATCAGATCTCTGCTTTAGGGAGACCTATCTGTCTGCCTCTTGAAAAGTGTCAGCTGCTCAGTCGTGTCCGACTCTTTGCGACCCCATGGACTGTAGCCCACCAGGCTCCACTGTCCGCGGAATCCTCCAGGAAGGAATACTGGAGTGGGTAGCCATTCCCTTCTCCAGGGGATCTTCCCAACCCAGACGCAAGGACCCAACCCGGGTCTCCTGCATTGCAGGCAGGTTCTTTACCATCTGAACCCGGGAGGTGACATCCGCATCTTACGAAGATGAATTAGAGAGGACAGATCGGAGAGCGTGTGGGTGGGGTCTGAGGGTGGGGAGCCCTGTTAAGAGGACATCAAATGCTTTAGGCAGAGGCAGCAAGGGCCTGGCCCCAGTCTGCATCCTTCAGCCATGAAATCCTGTGACTGACGCCTCAAGGGGCTCTCAGATGACAATGGTCAATGGAAGGAAGTCAGCTGAGTCTAGGGAATAGCTTCTCTGAATCAGTCATCAGCAGCTGAGGAGTTTGTAAGTTACCCAGGCCACATTCTGTCAGAGTCAGACGGATCGCGCTTCCCGAGGCCTGGGTCAGGGACAGAGGTGCATCTCCACGCGTGCCTTTCCCAAGAGTTGGGTGGGTGGGGGTCTTGTTTGAACCAGGCAGCACCTCCGCTACTTGTTGAGGGAAGCTGTGCGTGGTGAAGGAGGTAGGGGAGAGCTCAGTGTTTGTTCTGGGGTACCGCAGGGCTAGTCCTTGCAGGGCTAGACCTTGAGGCCAAGACTCAGCTACCCCGTCTGATGGCAGCACCTGGGAGGGTGGGGGGCGGAGCTGGAGGCATCCCAGGGTGTCCAACAAAGACTATAGCGGGTCAGGGGAGCCACAGTAAAGCTGCTGCCGGTTCAGTTGGAGCCTTCAGAAGAAAGGAATGCAGACGGGACACGGGAGCGCCAGCGCTCTGGCTGCCGCTGGGATGCTGACCTTCAGAGGACGTCCCCCAGGGGAGGAGATCTGAGGAGCAGTAAGTGCTCGGGAGCCTTTGAGTTCCTGGGGGGAGAAACATTAGCCTTGTTGGAGATGAAGATGTTGCTGGTCTCAGTTGAAGGGCCCCCTGAGGATCTCTGACCAATTCCTCCCTCATTCACTGCTGAATCTGAGGGCCCCTCTGGCCCAGAGCATGCTTCCCAATTCCCGAAGAGATGCTTTGTAAATAAAGATCTAGGAATAATGTGCCATCGGGCCAGCTCGGGGGGCTCTTGCCATGTGCGTGGGGCACACGCTGGGGGAATTCAGCTGTCACTCTGCTCCTGCTCACTGAGCTTCCGCAGGGCTCAGGGCCCATCTGAAAGCCATCTGTGGCGTGACTGAAGTGACAAGATGGTGGGAATCGGTGTCATCACTTCCGAATCACCCGCAGGACAGCTGACAGCGTTGTCAAGGCCCAGATCAGTCGTGCAGGCCTCGGGCCTGGCGTTGCCCAAGTGCAGAGCCCCACCCCAGGCGTGTGTCTGGGGTCTTGCCTTCTCTCTCGTCCTGCCCTACTCTGGGTTTTGTCTGCACCCTTGATTCTGGTTCTTTATCACCCACAGATTGAGGCAGAAGTGGGCCTGGTTTTTAAAAAGCTGAGCAACTCTTCTCCATCCAGGCAAATCCTTTGTTGAGAGTCCTTTAAATGATCAGACATGAAACCTCCAGAGAAAGCAGAAATTGCTCATAGTGACGGCTTACAGGGGAGCCCTGGATAAGGAGTCTGGAAGCAAGAAATCAGTGGATGGGGGTGAGGGCACTCTTGATTTTTTTTTTTCGTTGGGGAGTACTGGGCTTCCCTGGTGGTTCAGTGGTGAAGACTCCACCTGCCGATGCAGGAGACGGGGTTTGGTCCCTTGACTGGGAACATCCCCCGCAGAAGGAAATGACAACCCACTCCAGTATTCTTGTCTGGGAAATCCTATAGACAGAGGAGCCTGGTGGACTGTAGTCCGTGTTGTCACAAGAGAGTAGGACATGACTTAGCGACTAAACAACAACGTGACAAACTATTTAATTCCTCTCCTAGAAATGCCTTTTTTTTTTTTTAATACTCGTCAGATCCTTTGGGGAATGGTTATTCCAGAAAATATCGTAACTCCTTTGGCTTTTGATGGTTTCTTCTGGTTTTACCTATTTTTCTACAACATAGCAAGTGCTTTGGAGCACTGGATTTTTTTCAAGTTCAGCAGCTGTACTTCTGTCTGAGCTCAAACGTTTCTTATTCTGCAAGTAAATATCAGTTGTATGCCTTCATTCAATCAGAGGATTGTTTTGTCTGGGACATTGCTGATAGGTAGGAACGAGATTTTACATCTGCAAAGGGTACTGAAATGAAATAAATTCATGCCATCCTGTTCTCCCCAGACTTCTCTTTAAAAAATTTGAGAAGGGAAATCGGGGTGTCCCTCCTAAGAAGAAGCCATGCTTCTTTAGAAGATCTGTGTGTATGAATTTCAAAGATTTGTTTGAATGTTAAATCTAAGGTCATCTTGCATTTACAACTAAAAGTCAGAAAGAAGTGAGTTAGATTGCCATTATCAATTTATCCCTGCAGCCACTAGTAGCCATTTTCGACTCATTAGTTCTTTAGTGGTGAAAAAGAACCTTCCCCATTGCTGAACAAAAGACCGCTTGAACCCTGTGGTTGAAGAACTATGGGTGTTTCCCTTCTTTGGTCTGTGGTTGGATGGTCAAGACTGACAAGCGTAGACAGGTGGAGCCTGGGATTTGTAGCAAGCTGTGCGTATCGTAGATCTCTGCGCACTGAGCTTTAAACTAGGCCTGTCATGCCTGCTGTCACACTGGCCTGGGGGCCTGAGAGGAGCCATGTGGAGCAGAGGAGCCCTGACTGCTCAGACTTGGTCCGGCTTCAAGTTGAGGGCCTGTGACCTTGGGCAAGTCATTTCACCTCCCTGAGCCCGTTTTCCCATCTTTAAATGAGGGTGTTCATCCCTATCATGAGGTCAGTCAGTAAGCCAATTGTAAAAGGACCTTATGGGGCTTCCTGGATGGCTCTAGTGGTAAAGAACCCCCCTGCCAATACCGGAGACCTAAGAGATGCAGGTGTGATCCCCTGCAGGGAGATCCCCTGGAGGAGGAAATGGCAACTCACTCCAGTATTCTTGCCTGGAGTATCCCATGGATAGAAGAGTCTGGTGGGCTCACAGAAGAGTCAGACATAACTGAAGTGACTTAGCCTGTGCGCGCACACACACACAAGGACCTTATAAATCATACTTGCCTCAAAAATGTTATAGACTTGGTTCCCGGTCAGAAGGAGTGTTGGGAAACGGAGGAAATAACGCAGAGAAGCTGAGAAGTTGATACTCTGTGGCCTCACTAGGAGTTTATCCTAAGGAGAGAGTGAAGAGAGTCGCAGTGATTTAGCTACCAGTATCCTACAGCATTTGGAAAAAACAAAAGAGTGGAAATCACCTACATACCCAGCTGTGGGGTGGAAAGGAATGCGGCCATCCAAAGCGGGGCTGAGTAACTCAACTGCAGAGGGTCAACAGGGGAAAGGCTCACCACAGAAGACTTTTTCGAAATAGGATATTAAAAAACCAATACTTGTATTCTCCTTCTACTCCATGCCCACTTACAAAAGTAGAAAAAGGGCCAGAAGTAGACAGACCCAAGTGTGAATAGTAGTTGTCACTGCAAGGTTGGATATTTTTCAGTTTTTAAAAGCGAACACTAATCACAAAGGGACATTTTTTTCCCCAAATAAACTAATGACTTGGCAAGGGCAAGGGGGAATGGGAAGGTGAGCCAGGGCAGGCTCTCTGCCTCCCAGCAGAGCTCTGCCCGGCCTTGTGAATGAGCTGTTGAACTTCAAAGCCAGGGCAGAGAGAGCGTCTCATTGTGTTGGAATGTGGGCGATGGGGCTCACAGGAAGTGATGACAAGCGCTTTGTTATGTAAGCTCACCAGTCTTGCTGGACGCTGCCGGCGCTGGCCCTTGGTGCGGGATCAGGACGACGTCTGTCTGTGTCTGTGGTCACAGCCCTCGGCTGGGCAGAGCCCTGTTACCGGAGCTGCGCGGCCAGGCACCGGAACCCACAACGCACACCCTCTCTTGCCTCACTCCCGCGGACACGTCTGGCTGTTACATGTGAGGAGAGAGGCCAGCACGGAGGGATTTACTGGCGTTATTTCACCAGGGGAGGTGTGGGGATTTTCCCTTGCCCCTTCAGAAGACATCGATCCTGGCCTCGTCCAAAAGCCAGAGCTAACCTGCTCTTCATCTGCTGTGGTTTCTTGGTTCCTGTTTGTCTGTGTTTACAGCTGTGGTCCTGCTGATGGAGTTAGTCCCCGAAAGAGGGGACAGTTCCCTCCAGCTGGGAGCATGGCTCCTCCAGAGGCAGATGGCAGTTTCCCCTGTAAACTTCCGTGCTGGAGGCAGGCCAAACTCGGCTGTGCACGGACAGGTGCCCACTCAAGCGGTGCAGTCTTGGAGTGTGCTGCATGGGAGGGTGTGTGTGCACACCCACTGTGGGTAAAGATGGGGCAATGTTGCTGCCATTGCGCTTGCCCTTGCACCAGAGATTCCGAGCTCCTTTGTATTGAGAACCCATTGTATGTTGTTCTCTGCTGTGTTTTAGGTGCATCACTAAACTGTAATCCTTCCAGGAACTCTACAAGGAGATTATTGTCCATTTTTTGTATAAGAAAACAGACTCAGGTCAGGGGACCTGAGTGGCCAAGGTCAAGTGGTCAAATTTCCTTGTTTTTATTGACATTCCTGTCTCGTTGGAGACCAGGGATTCAGCATGTACACATTTTTGATTCAAACTTTTAACTCGTGGCTCAGAACTTGAAGCACTCTGACCATTCTGGATGGATTAAACCTTGAGGCTCCATGGCTCGGCGGCTTGGGCAAGTCCCGTCTCCCCTCTGCGCAGCAGTGTCTCCATTTGTAACGGCGAGGTGTCCTCTGTTCCCAGGCTCGGTCTTTTCAGGAGACGTAAAAGACTTCTCAGGACAGCCATCCCAGACTGCAGATGCTTGTGGAATGCGGTTGGTCTTGTAAGAGGTCTTTTACTATTGGGCTGAGGCCCGAACATCAGATGACTGATGTCCCCAATTAACGAGACACAAGAAATAAAGTTACGCAACGTCATAATGAAACCACGTTTCTCACTACCATTTCAGTTCACCCAGTGTTTAAGGCACGCGTCCTGCCCTTGGCAAGCTCTTGTGTTTCATTCCTTGGCGTGATCACCCACCTTTTCACCTGAATTGGTTTGAAAAGCCTTGGGCAGTTTCCAGAAATCAAATCCACTCTAAAGGATGGAAGATGTACCACCCTGAGATGTTCACAGAAGTGTGTGGCCTTCCTGGGGGCCCTACTCAGAGAGGAGCCCAGAGGGGCTTTGGGGACAAGGTTGTTCCTCCCAGGGTGGGGGTGCGTGGCTCTTGTTCTTGCTTGCATGTGTCCATCCCCACGCAGCGCAAACTTTCTGTGAGGGGCCAGGGAAGGGTTAGGGTTAGGGTTAGGCTTGAGGGACAACATGCAGCTTTTCAGTTTTTTCCTTGTTAGAAAGTGCCCATCGATAATATACAAATGAATGGGCATGGCTGTGTTTCAATAAAATTTTATTTATAAAAACAAAACTTTACAGGGACTTCCCTGGTGATCCAGTGGCACCCCACACACACACACATAATGCAGGGGGCCTGGGTTCCATCCCTGCTCAGGGAACTAGATCCCATCCCATATGCCTCAACGAAAAGATCTCCCATGCCACAACTAAAAAAAAAGGGATTCCACTGGCTGCAATGAAGATCAAAAATTCCGTGTGCTACAACCAAGACCCAGCATACTTAGAGAAAAGTTTGCGTACCTCTGGCCTCATATGTTAGGCACATCTCTTCAGAATCACAGCCCATGTTGGCTTGTTCCTTCCGTACATACTTGATTTGACCTCCTGCTTGTATGGAAGTTCCTCACCCACCGCTCCTCCCCATACTCATGGATTTCTTGCAAGCTGTCTCTGACCTAAAGTTGCTATAAGAGCTTTCATCAATATTTAGTTGCATAGAAGTAGCCCACGTTCTCATGTCAAAAAGTATGTCTTTGAAAGTGTATTACTTTCCCCTCCAACTGTGTAGTCCTGTGTGAGATCTCTTGTTGTATTGTCTGGCTCTTTATAAAGATGTAAGAAATTGATAGAGTGTCCAGTTGCTTTCTCTTACGGGTTTTTCAAATGCTGTCAGAAGAAAAATTCCATCCCTGGCATTCCACAGTGCTTGAGTCTTGACTTTTCTGGCCACGCCTTTGCTTTACATCGCTTCAGTTGTATCTGACTCTTTGCGGCCCTGTGGACTGTAGCCCGCCAAGCTCTTCTGTCCATGGGAGTTTCCAGGCCAAGAATACTGGAATGGATTGCCATTTCCTTCTCCAAAGGGATCTTCCCGATCCGGGGATCAAACCTGCATCTCTTTATGTCTTCTGCGTTGGCAGGAGGGTTCTTTACCACTCGTGCTGCCTGGGAAGCCCCAGACCAGTCCTTCATCTTCTGTCTTTCAAAAGTGACTCCAGACATGTCATGGCTTAAAACAGTCTCCATAGCTTCCATGTCTTTACTCACAACTTGATGATCAAGCTGACCCTTACCTCTGTGAAAGGGTCGCTCTTGTTCCGTGATTCCTGGCCAGCCAGTTGGAAGCTACTTGCTTCCCCAGGACTTTACCTCTGCGCCCCTGCGTCTTTACCTCTTGTGTACCTTTAACCTTTACCTTCTTCAGCCTTCCCAGTGGGAGCACCTAGGCAGGGCCCGACTGGGAGGGGCCCAGACACGCACGTCACATGAGTGGCCTCAGTGGGGCTGATTGAGGACCCAGGGTGCTCCAAACCCCCAGAGTCTCCAAGCCTTCTGTGACTCCAGCACAGGGAAAGCCCCAAAGCCCAGCACCCCCCAGAGCAGCCGCACACTCCAGGCTACGGCACCTGGGGGCCTCCAACGGTCAGAGTAAGTTTTGTGCCCGCCTCTGGTGTGGTGGTGACGCTGGAGGGCAGGTAGGTGGGCATGAGGGAAGAGCAGCTTCCTCCCTTCTCAGGGACAGGTGGGCGTGATGATCATAACGGGTGCCCAACCTTGAGCACCGTCCATAGGCACAGCTCTCAGCCGGGGACCTGCGTGTGATCTGCTCAGGCCCAGGGCAGAAGGAAGGACTTAGGGATCCTTCAGCTCTTTCAGCATCGTGCCCGGCACCTAGGTGCTCAACAAATGTTTTTGGAATGAATAAGTGAATTAGACTAGAAGGAGGTTTTTCTGGAAGGGTTTGTTGTGGCCAGATGGAAGGCCACGGATGCCTTCTTAAGGAGTTAGTTGAGCCCTTGCTCCATAGGCAGTGGGGACTCCAGGACAGGTTTGTGCAGGGAGGGGCATCTCTGCAACATGTGTCACGCTTACCCCATTATTTGCCCTTTCCGGTGTGGCCGAGATGCCAGATAATGAGGTGTTGGGCTGCACAAAGCGCTTCCTTGTGCCTGAGAGAGGCAGGGCCGGCCTTGAAGCCAGCTGGCCACAGCCTCCTCCCTGTAATTCATGGGTAGCGGCAGGTTGGAGTGGGCTGCCGGGCGGAGCCAGGACTTGCCTGCCTCTCCATGTCGCCGCCTCGGCTTGCTGGCTGCAGCCCAGGCGCTGCGGCCCTGACGCAGGGTCTGCCCCTCTGAGCTTTCGCTGCTGCTAGCGTGTTCTGGGAGGATTAAAGGCAGCCGACCAGCTCTTCCCAGGACTTGCTGACTCAGTTGACGGTTCCTGTGGCCGGGGAGCTGGGAGTCCCATTGCCTCTGATTTCTTTCCGCCCGTCCAGCTCTGCGTTCCCAGCCTGGGTCACCTTGGGCTTCTCTCTTCTGAAGGCAGCTGGCCCCACAGCTAAGTGCTCTCACCCCCTCATCCCCCAGAGACCGCTTTTCCAGGAAAGATGCAACTCATTGCTTTTAGCTTGGGAAATGCAGTTAAGACATCAGTCCCGCAGACATAGAGAGCAGACCTGTAGACACAGTAGGGGAAAGAGAGAGTGGGACGACTTGACAGAAGAGTGTGGAGACATATACATTCCTGTATATAAAATAGACAGCAAGTGGGAATTTGCCGCGTGACACACACCGGGAGCTCGGCCCAGCGCTCTGTGACAACCGAGAGTGGGGAGGCAGATGAGGGGGGCGGTGTTCAGGAGAGAGGGGACAGATGTATACCTGTGGCCGATTCATGTCGATGTGTGGCAGAGGCCAACGCAATATTGTAAAGCAATTATCCTCCAATTAAAAAAATAAAAAAGACAGGAATCCCTGGAACCTAAGTCTGCAGAACCGTTGCCTTGTTCACAGGGGGCTGTTTTAGTGGTTCGGGCCCCCACATGTGCACTGGTGATCCCCCTGGTGTGGGCATGGTGAAGTATGCAGGACAGGGCGTTGTGGAAGTAGGTTGAGAGGCGGGGGCAGGGCCACAGGCACGGAGCGTCCATCACACAGCAGAACTGTCAGCGTCTCGGGGCATTGATACTGGGGGCGGGCGGGCGAGGCTCCAGTGTCAGCGTCTCGGGGGCATTGATACTGGGGGCGGGTGAGCGAGGCTCCAGTCTGGCCCTGAAAAGTGGCTGCAGGAAGATTGAGAAGAGCTGTAGGCAGAGGGTACAGCTCGACCAAAGTCGTGGAAGTCAGCAAGCAGAGCTGGCGTCTGGTGGGAAGGTCGTGGGGCTGGAGCACACAGCTGGAGCAGGTGGGGCTGCGGGTTATCTGGCCGATGGGGGCCTCTGAGTGGCTCTGAGAGCCCAGCTCGGCACTTAGCCAGGCGATTCTGCATTGTAGTCATGGGTCTGAGGGACCCCTGGCTGTGTTTCTGTCACTCAGGGACATCGGGGAAAGCCCAGGGCCTGGCCCCTGGTGAGAATTAGCAGGAATTGGATGTCTAGGCTGCGCCTGGTCACCCCAGGAAAGCCCATGCTTGGCCAGGCTGGAAATGAGCCCCTGCTGTTCTGCCTGTGGCATCTGCTTGCTTGGGCCGGCCTTGAGAAAGCCTGTCACAGTGGCTTCTGAGGCGAGCCAGCAGATGGGCAAGACGGAAGAGCCAGGCAGGGGAGCGCTGACCCTCACACGGGGCCTTGGTTTGCCCCGGGCCCTCAGCTGGTATTGTCTCAGCTGCTCCAGGAGGCAGAGAGCACGGGAGGTGGGGATGGGGATTTCCAGTCCCCATGTTAGGGATGGGGAAGTGAACTGCTTGAAGCACCACCCCCCAAGGTCAGGGAGGTCCCCCCTCCGACCCCGAACAGGGCTGGGCCTCCCCACTCCCAGCCCAGGGTGGTACTCAGCACTCAGCACAGTCCTCGGTAATTTCAGGGCATTCGCACAGTTAGGAGAGGAGGTTTGCAGTTAGACAGCTGAAGGTGGGGGGTGATTTTTGGCTTCACTAATACATGTTAAGTTCCTACTGTGTGCCAGGTGCTGTGTTAAGCTTTTTTTTTTTTTTTGCTTCATTCTTGCGACGGCCTTGTCAGTGGGTACTTTTCTTTTTTGGCTGTGCTGGTTCTTCAGGTTGCTGCAGGCGGGCTTTCTCTAGTTGCCGCGAGCTAGGGCTACTCTTCGTTACACAAGCTTCTTATGGCGGTGTCTTCTCTTGTTGCAGAGCACGGGCTCTAGGGTGTGCGGGCTCAGTAGCTGCAGCGCGCTGGCCAAGTTGTTTGGTGTCATGTGGGATCTAGTTCCCTGACTAGGGATCGAACCTGTGTCCACTGCGTTGGAAGGTGGATTCTTAACCGTGGGCCACCAGGGAAGTTCCCTGTAGATATATTTTTTTTTTTTATCCCCAGCGAGTAGAAACTGAGGCACAGGAATCTGAGTGACTTGCGTGACAAGCCAGCACAGGACGGACGTGGCATTTGAGCCCTAATGGTGCTACCCCCGGGCCTGCACTAACCCCATGGCCGGTGTCTCTGTGAGGCCAGACGTGGGCATGAGCCCCTCATTGGCCTCAGCAGACTCCTTTCCTGCTT
The DNA here is from genome assembly GCF_963930625.1 of Muntiacus reevesi. Taxonomy (NCBI): domain Eukaryota; kingdom Metazoa; phylum Chordata; class Mammalia; order Artiodactyla; family Cervidae; genus Muntiacus; species Muntiacus reevesi. The sequence continues at coordinate 57,936,894 of NC_089265.1, read as the reverse complement.
TATAATTAGAATAGACCGAGCTTCTGCTAATGACTTCCTCATGAGATGCGTATTCAGACGCTCCGGAGAATATACAAGAAGAAGAAAGGAAATAGTATAGAATGAGGTTGTTTCCACTAAGGCCCAAAGCACTATTTTTAACAAGTATGTTTGCAAGCCGACTTCAACGGGCTACGTTTTGGCAGTTAGCTGGCTCCCGCTGTAACTCTGTCTCCTCTGCGGTCCTTGGTGCATCCCGTGCCAGCCCCCCCCCACCCCGTTATGGGGGAAGCTGACATCATGTCGCTGCAGTAGAAGCACGATTCCTTTCTGCTCGTTGGCTTCTCGGAGCCTCCAGTGGCTCCCCATTGCCTTTTGGTGTAATGTGGGGTTGCTCTAGCCTGGCATTCAAGACCTCTTACAAGGTGGCCCCCCAGTCCTTTTCCTGATATGCCAGGAGCATCCTTACCCAAACTCCCTGAATTTTTACCCCTCTGAGCTTTGCCCCGGCTCCCCCAAGGCTCGCATGCCCATCTTCCCTCCCTCCACTGCATCCTGTCTGACCAAGACAGGTTCAGCTCAGATCTTGCCTCTTGGCAGAACATGGACGCAGTCTCTTTATTCTGCTCCCCGCCCTCACCACCCCCCCCCCCCAAACATGGGTCATACTTCTGGGCCTTGCTTGTGATGACCTGACTTGCCTCACAGGTAATTGTGTGGTGCTGTGACTGCCCCTCCCCTGTACAGAGCTCCTGGCTGGGTGATGGGGAAAAACAGTACAAATAGAGACTTTATGGGCAAAGGCAAATGAAGGTTCCTGATTAGTGAGAAGGGCTTTCTGGGTATCAGGCATGAAGGGTTTATTTCTGATTGTGTAGAAAACCGTGAGCCTGGTGGTGACTGTACTTCGGCCTTTCATCCCTGGCTGGAGGTTCTAAGAGAGGTTTTGAGTGAGGATAAATGTCACAGGCTCTCTTCTGTTCCAGCCTCCGAAGCGCCAGGTCCTCTGGAAGTTAACTGCCCCCTAAGCAGGAATCTTCTACATCAACCTGTCTCCTTTCCCTGGGACAGCTGCATTCCCCTCCCAGCCGACACACTCCATCACCCCTCACCTAGCTGGTTACCCCTCTGCTTCAGAATGTTACCATAGTCTCCGTTGACAGTAAAGCCCCAAAGCAGAGCCCTCAATCCACGCCGCCCCCCCAAACTCCGTTTCTGTGTGTCTTTGTTATACGCCCACCGGACAACCTTCTCAGCAGTGTAGCCTGGGACTTTACTCTTCCTTCCCTCACTTCCACGCCCCCTCCAGATGCCTTCCCGCTGATCCACCCGCCTCAAGTGCAGTCATTCCCGCCTGAGCCCACGGGCGATGTGCCTCCTCCAGGAGGCCACCCGACCCCCACCAGTACCGCCTGCCTGCCCGCTCCCTCTGGGGACCGTATCTCATCTCCGTAAGCAGAGTGGCTGGAGCCTGTGGGCCGGTCCCCGCTCTGCATCCCCATCTCCACCCTCCTCCCACTCCGTAGGTGCTCATGCACGTCTGAGGCCACCCTTCTGCAGTCGGCCTCGGTGATAACAGCCTTGCCAGCCATCGTGTGTCTTCACACGCGGTCTCATTCCCACCTGAGACAGCCCTCAGGTGACCATGGTTTCTGCTTTCCCTGAGAAGCAGCTGAGCCTCACCCAGGTCAGACTCATTGCCGGCCGGCGGCCCAGGTGGGAACCGCAGTCTCTCCTGGCTCTCTCTGCCTCTCGGAACCTGGAAGTTCAGCCACTCTTTGCATTTCTCTGAGGGAGCTGAGCCTCCAAGGGGAGAACTCGGAGGAGAGGAGAGGACAGATAATAAGTCTTGTCCTCTGAGAACAATCACTCTGCGAGGCTCGGGCTGCTATCAACACTCCCGTCTGTGGTGCAGCATTAGAACGTGACCTCAGAACCCCAACCAGCCTTTCTGGCTCAGAATAAGAACGTGGCCCAGGGATGGTGGAGAGCAGGGCAGGGCGGCCAGACCCTCTGCCAGGAGCCTCTGGTGGAATTCCTCCTCCTCCTCCCTCGCTCCCGCTGCAGTCAGCCCTGCGCTACCCTCGGGCTGGGCAGGGGAGGGCTGGGGCCCTTGGCCTGTTGGGACCAAGCTGATGGGCATGGCCCCTGCCAGGGCGAGTGGTTGATGGCAGGCCCCGAGCCAGAGACGTCTTGGACTCACAAGGTGCCTGAGCTTCCCTGAGATGTTTCTTGTATCGGAGTCGTTTCTGGACAACTGTGGGTTGTGTGGTCAAATTAAAGAGGTTGTTCCGAAAGCCAGACTGCGCATCTGCAGGAAGTAGCATTACGAGGGAGCCTGTGGCTTTGTGACCCCTGCTCTGTAGATGGGGGAGGGACAGGGGATCGATCATAAAATCAGGAGCTTTGCACCAAGAATCATGGAATCCATTCATTCACACACCTCTGGGCTGCAAAAATAGGATGGAGTCTTTGGCCCAGGGGCCATGACCCCCTTTCTTTGGATCTCGAAGCCTTGATATCTGCAGTAGCACAAATAGACTGATGACAGAGTGGTTCCAGGGCTATAATAAAGTCTTGCACTTGGCTTTCTCTTGGGCTTATCATTTAAAGTGCACCCGTTTTGTTTTTTTTGTTTTTTTTTTTTGGTGAAAAAGCCTAGCTTGTTCATTTTCTTATTTAGATGCAGTGACAAACCAGGAATAGTTTTGAAATTTTTAAAGACTCCTGTTGCCTGGTTTGGGGACTGTATTGGAGGTCTAAATGGCCTGACATTTGACAGAGCACTTTATCTTAAGACAGCTTTTCATCATTCTAACAACAAATTATCCACATTCTTCAAAAGAATGAAGCCAACTATAAAGACCTTTCCTGTGCTGTATCGTCCGGGGCTGTTACACCCTCCTGCCAGCCCGGCCTGCCTGATAAACCTCAGGAGTTCAGAAACTTGTTCTTTCGGCTGACAGTCTGTCGCAGAAACTCCCGTCCCCTCACTTCCTCTGGCCCCTCTCATCCTGCTCCCGGGGCCTTTGTTCTGTCTTGGTCAGACACTCCCTTCCCGGAGCTTCGTCCGCCTGTTTCCACTCCACCTTTCACTCACCCGCCCTGGGTGGACGGCCCCTTGCCCACTGCCCTGCTCTGCTACACTCGGCTTCCCCTTGCCCTTGGGCAGGCCGGCTGTTTTCCTTTGCTGCGTGACCTTGAGCAAGTGTCTTAGTCTCTCTGAACCAGTTTCCCCACTTGTAAAAAAATATATATATATATATATTTTTTTTTTACTTACTGAGCACCTTAGTATGTGCTGGGTGCTGTGTTAAGCACAGGTACCAGAAAGATAAGGAGTCATAAACCTTGCTCTGGAACCCCAGTTTAGGAGGTCTTAATAATCACGGCGAGATGACTTCATGGGAAGAGCAAGGACGTTCCGCCGTGTGCTGTAAAGGGCAGCGCAGGTGGAAATAGCGCTGGTCGCTGGGGCTCCCGGGCCCATCGCTCTGTAACAGAGCAGCGCCAGTCCTGAGTCTGGAGATCCCTTCGAGCCTGGTGCCTGTGCACCCACCCTGTTCTGTGGCATCCAAGCCCTAGCGCGCGTAGAGCGCTTGGGCCTGGGTGCACAGGCATGGGGGGTGCAGAGGTGGAGAAGGAGGGACCTGAATGGCTAAATCCAGACTGTGAAGTAAGGCAGGGGGGAAATTCTGGGAGCCATTTGGAATTCTCCAATTGTGATTTGACCTGATTTTTTAAACCTCTTATTCAGCTCATCAGGAGTTAGTGAAACTGCCTTTAGTCAGTGGGAAGTGAGCCAGATTTTAAAAAAAAGAAAACAGTTCTTGTTAGAGTGTCACAGGATGTGAAGTGTCACTTCTCAGCGCTCACAGCTATTTGCGAGCCTTGTCTGTCCCCCAGGCTGGTCTGGGAGCTCCTGCAGGACTGGAGTCGTGTCTCACTCCGCCTGTCCCAGAGCCCAGCACACGGGCCCTGCCCCAGAGTCAGCCCTGGGGGCTGAGTGGGGGTACAGACAGAACTAGGGGGCTCAGAGGAGGGAGAGCTCATGTCTAACCGTGGAGGGGGAGTTCTCAGAGGAAGAAGGTATATGCAGGTTGAACCATGATGATGATAATACAGTAGAACGCTTACTGCTGAGCCTGAGGTGGGCGCCATTATTATCCTCACTTCCTAGATGAAGACACAGAGGCGCAGAGAGGTTGAGCAAGCTTCCCAAAGCGACACAGCTCAGATGCGAGCTCAGCGGCCACCCCAGAGCTCACGCTCTCGAGGACTGTGCCTTGGAGCCTAGGTAGCATCTGGATGTGCAGTAACTGGAGAATGGAACGTCCTTGGAGGGCGCTGGGTGGGCAGAGAGCCATGTCGGGGAAGCTGGCTGGTGACTCCTGCAGTCGAGTGTGGACCGTGGTGGACAGTGAGGGGCTGGCAAGCAGGCCTCTCCGCCACGCAGGTGGGACAGAAGATCCTGAGTGATGTGGGGTCTCCTTACAGGCTTTCTTTCACACAGGCTGGCAGACAGGAGCCCTCAAGCTGACTTTTTCTCCAGATTTGCAGGCCCTCAGCATCCTAGTGAGCCCATCCTCGGAGAAACTGGCGGGAACCCTTCTCTACAGAGAGAGAGGGTGGTACAAGGAACTGGTTTTGCCCCAGCCCCCCATGTGTGGCCCCATGCCAGCCCCTTCCTCACTCTGGTTGTGTTCCATCACCTCTGCAGGGAAGGAGTTGCCTTAGTGGCGTCTCTTTAAGTCCTTGGAGCAGAACATTCAGAGCCAGAGTCTGGGACAGAGGAGCTGGGTTTGAATTCTGACTCTAACTTGCTGCCGTGGTGACTGTGGGCACATTACTCAGCTACTCGGTTCCTCAGTTTTTCCATCTGCAAAATGGGGACAACGTGTGAATCTACTCCATAGGAGTTGTTGGGAACATGAGAAGAACTGCACACAGCCCCCGGTCTCTGCTCTCAGTATTTTTTGTCTTATGAGCATGCTTGTCCCATCCTTGCTGTCTCCAGCCCCCTGACTGACCCCGTGACTCAGTGGAAGGGGAAGGTCTGGGGCTCAGAGGCTCTCTGGCCACCCACAGAGCTGCTGCAAGGCCAGGGATGCCTGGGTTTGCCCCACCTACCCAGCACGTTTGCTCTGTCGATGCTGAGATCATCGCTGCCAGTGGCCGCCCAGCCTCAGCCAAGCTCTTGCAACATTCCCCAGGGCTCTGGGGGTTCCTTGTGCCCCAGTCCTGCGTGGGCAGAGCTCCGGGCAGGCGGCACGTTTTGGCAGGTCCTCAGTGGTGTCATTGGTAAAGAGTTTCCTGTGGCTCCGCTTGTTAGGACTGAGGAAACACGGTTTTTATAGCCCCCTTTTGTTCTTCCCAGATGCTAACAAACTGCTTAAAATTTGCTTTAAATGCTGCTTCTGAAAAACAGACAAACGAGTTGTCTGGGGATTTCTGTCCCCCTGTTAGTCCAGGGTCATCGAGGTTGGTCTGGGGAGAGGGCCTGGTCCCATGCATTAGAGTGTGTCTTGTGAACGTGTTTGGTATGGATTTCTGTCTACAGGGTCCTGTCTTTCTGGAACAGAGGGTCGTGTGCTAAAAAGCACCTGCATCCCGAACGCTGGGTTGGGGGTGTGAGTCCATGCTGTCTGCTATGTTTTAGGGAGAGCTCGTGGGCCGGGATTCCTTGCCTCTTGACTCACTTATGAGCCTGAGCCAGTCACTTCGCCTGGGCTGGGTTTGTGAAATCCTATGGATTATTGTGAGATTATAGTGGGATTTCACGTACTTCTCTTCTGCTAGAGATCGGTGATTCTCAATCTTGACTGCATGGTACCATCATCTGGGGGAGCTTTTAGAGAACACTCACCCCAGGCCCCACCTTACACCATTTCGATGTTACTTGGGGCAGAACCTAGGCATTGGTGCTTTGTGAAAACTCCCCAAGGGATTCTAGTGCACAGCCTGTTGAGAACGGTAAGACTAGCCCAGAGGTGGGCACACTGCGGCCCTTGGGCCAAATCCAACTGCTGCCTATTTTTTGAAATAAAGTTTTATTGGCACCCAGCCGTGCACATTTATTTAGTTGTGCATGTGGCTGCTTTTGCATTACAGTGGTAATTGAGTGGAGTTGTGGCCACAGAAACTGTATGCCCTGCAAATCAAAATATTAGCCACTGTTTGGCTCTTTACAGAAGAAGTTTGCTGACATCTCTCGCTAGACTCTTTCCCTCTTTGAGGGCAGGCACTGAGCTGTTTTCCCTCCTGTCCCCTTCTAGATCATCACCACGGGCGTTGTTGAATTCCAAAACAGAAGTGGCCTGCGTTAGTCCCAGCCCATCAGTTGGGAGAAGAGGTCCTGATTAGCTTAGGCTGAGACCCTCCCCCACTGAGTGACCTGGTCCCAATCTGGAGATCTGTCTCATCTCTTTCCTGGATGGTGACACTGCCTCTCTGTGGGCAGGCTTGTGTATCCTCCCACCCTCACATACTTTTAGGAAATGAGCCAGTTGTATTGCAGAGCAGCACCCTTTGGGCCCTCAAGCTTGGGGTCTTCTTGAGGAAGTGAGAGAAGGGGTTATACTTCTAAAAGGTTGGACCAACCGCTGCCTCTACCACCCCCAGTCCCCTGCTTTGGGGCACCGTAAAAATCGCAGAAGGAGCATAGAGATTCCAGTGGCAGAGGATCTTAGTCAGGTCCTTCTGCCGGCTCACCCGGGTTCTGCCCAGAGCTCCCTGTGGCGGGCAGCTCACTGCCTCCTAAAATAATCCTGTGCTATTCTGCACAGCTGTGTTTGATCAAACAGGCTTCCTAACCTTGAGTTGAAATCTTTTCTATAACCTCCACCAGTTGGTCCTCATTCTGTCATCTCTGGCCCCACAGAACATGTCTACATCTGGTTCCAGGAATTAACTATACGTCCTGCACTGCACACACACACCCCTGAATCTTATCTAGAACATACACATTTCTCAGTCTCTTTAATTATGCTCATGAGACATGGAGTCCAGGCTCTTTATCATCCTGGTGGCAGCTCTTAATTAAAGTGCAGGGCCCAGAGCTGGACGTGATTCTCCTGCATCCCTCGTATTTGTGCAGAATGGAGGGAGACAGTCCTTCCCTGGTGGTGGAAGTCATAAGGCCACACCGCTGTCAGTGCCACCAGTAGCCAGCTTGGCTTTTGAGAAGCCATTAGACAATGTGAACACAGCGTCACTTTAATAAGTCCCAGGCAGCTGAGATCCCTGGGTTCTTGCATATCTATGGTAAGTTATGGCATTATTTCTCCTTCCTGCCCACATCGGGCCTGGTGGAGTGTCCATGGGCTTCCAAGGGGCTCTGTCCCTTCCTGACTTGCCCTGGAGGTTAGAGACATGCACCCAGCCCCCTCACCTGGCAGATGTGTAGTGTGGTCTTGAGAGAGCTTCGTGGGCCCTGGGTTTATGACATCCCTGGGCCAGGAATGAGCTTAATGCTCTTAATGGCGAAGGGTGAGCCCCATTATTACCCCAGCTCATTAATCAAGGGCAGAACCCGTTTTACCTGTTAGGTGTCCTGGTGTGGGGAGTTCATGAATGGGAATCCAATTTCCTTTTTAAAGCCAAGCAGCCTCTCCCCTTCTTAAATCCGGGAGGCAGTTCTGGGGAGGGTGTCAATATTTTAGAGAAAATTGTTTCTTGGGTGGAAGGGGCTCTGGGCAGCCTTTGAGGGCCCTCCCTGCCTTACTCACCAAGCTGACGCAGCTGGCCAGGGGTTCCGGGAAAGCGGCAGCAGCTTGCCCAAGCTGGTCCTTAAGCCAGTGCCGCCGGGCCAGGGCGGCTCCAGTTAGGGGGTCCAGAATGATAGGGTGCTCAGGGCCATCCGTTTAGACCTGTTGCTCACAGATCAGAGGAGGGCCTGACGGAACCCTGGAGAGGGCAGGTGGAGGTGGACCACTCAGGTCCACCACTCAAGTGGAGCCCTTTCATACTGGCTGGTCGGCTGGGGTGATGGTTTAAATGTCCCCAGGGAGTACATCCTTCTGGGGTTCATATCCTTTTCCCCAGATTGTTCAGTCGCTCAGTCAAGTCCAGCTCTTTGTGACCCCCTGGACTGCAGCATCCCAGGCTTCCCTGTCTATCACCAGCTCCCGGAACTGGCTCAAACTCATGTCCATCGAGTCGGTGATGCCATCCAACCGTCTCATCCTCTGTCGCCCCCTTCTCCTCCTGCCCTCAATCTTTCCCAGCATCAGGGTCTTTTCAAATGAGTCAGCTCTTCCCATCGGGTGGCCAAAGTATTGGAATTCAGCTTCAGCATCCGTCCTTCCAATGAATATTCAGTACTGATTTCCTTTAGGCTGGACTGCTTGGACTTCCAGTCCAAAGGACTCTAAAAGAGTTTCCTCCAACACCATAGTTCAAAAGCATCAATTCTTCGGTGCTCAGCTTTCTTTATAGTCTTTATAGTTCTCACATTCATACATGACTACTGAAAGAACCATAGCTTTGGCTAGACGGACCTTTGTTGGCAAAGTTAATACAGCCAGGTATTGATTCTTGTTAATGAAGCAGGGGCCTGTGTTCAGGTTCACCTTCTAGCTCTCAGCCCCCTCCTGTGCTGACTGATGCTTCTGTGTGCAGAAGTGGGGGATGTGGATGGGGCCCCCGGGCCTTTCTCCTGCGCCACAGCTGCTGTGAACACCTTCAGAGCAATGCTGGTGCTCATTGCCTCTAGTGTAAGGACATGCCTGCACTATTTTTGGTGGTAGGTTGTGGGGAGTTGGAGGAGGTGGGATCCTGGGCAGGATGGAGGAGGCAGGAAGCAATGGAGGGAAGCAATTGCTCGAAGCCTGGCAGAGCGCATGGCTCCAGGCGGAAGCGCTTGCTTCCCAGGTGTGGCCCTGGCAGATGCGGGTGTGTTCCAGTCACAGGGAGGCCGAGGAAGAGGAAGGGAGACTTCCAGCGCCCAGCTGATGAGGGAGTGTCAGGGTGGCCCTTGCCCAAGTGGGTGTGTGTCTGAGCCAAACTGGCAGAGCTTCCTCTCCTTCCTCTCAAACCTCCCTTCAGAGATTTCGTTCTGCTGTCGGGAAGGAACCCAGGGTTTTTGAAACTCAGGCGGCAGGCCGTGGGCGTCACAGAAGAGCCACAGACTGGAAGGGAGGCAGGCCAGAGTCGAAACCTGCACCACCTCGTGCTCTGAGGCCTTGGAGAAACCAGGAAACCTCTCTGGGCTCTGGTTTATCTCATCCGAAAACAATATAATTGTGAGGATGAAGTAAGACGGTGTTAAAACCTTAGTCTTGCCTGACAGTGGCTGTTCCCTCCATCCTCAGCATCACGTCTGAGCCTCTTGCCAGTTCTCATTCTTGAGCGTGCTCAGGCTCTTGGAGGGTCTGGTTTAAGGTTCTCAGGTCCTGGCACCAGCGGACCTCACCTCCAGGGAGTCGATCGAGCAGGGTCTCACTTCCTGGCAGAGAAGTGTTTGAAGCGAGGAGGCTGATGACGGGATATCATGTTGGGGATATCTCCTGATGGTGCCTTGTCAGAGAGGCACTCAGCCTCCGCGATCGCTTGATTAACTCAGCAGCAGTGGATCAAAGTTTACTCTTTTGAAATTGATAAGTCTGGGACTCTGTTCAAGATACCTTTGCCTCTCTTTAAGGATAGAACATTTCCAGTGGCGTGATTTATGACCTTCTTTGGAAGGAGATTTTACAATGTGCACCAGTAGTTAAGGCCACTTCCGGCTTGATTCAAGAGGTTACTGTCCTGCACCGTGTCGGCATTTCATAGAGACCAGTTCTCCGTGGTCTGGAGTGTGCCCTTGGAGTAAGCGGTGGGAAAAGCGGACCCTGCTAAGTAGTGGATGTATACCAGATCATTGAAATCCAAAGGAGGGCTTGACTTTTAAAACAGTGTTGAGAAAACTGAAATGCCCCTCATAAACCTGGAGGAAGAAGGCTGGACAGGTGAACTGGTTATCAGGGCTTTTCCTGACATCTCACCTGCTAGAGTTTGTTCTGGTGGTGCTGTATCTCCAGGGAGAGATATTGTACATCACTGAGGACCCGGGGGCTGGGGTCACCTGTCACAGGGCCCTGGCTCAGGCAGATAACTGAGCCGATGTGAAAGGTCAAGGTTCACAGCCATGGCTGTTGGTCAGCGCCCCGACTAGACTTTGCTCATTGGATTTTTTTTTTTTTTTTTTTTGGTTTAGGGCAGACCAGAGCCCTTCTCTCTTTGACCATTGGCTGTGGAAGGGGTCACACATCTGACCTTACAGCTTATCTGGGTGGGGGAAAGCCAAAACTGAGGTCCTTGGCCTCCTGGAGCATGTGGGAGGCTAGGCATGTTGTGCCTTTATGGACATGCTTGTACATTCACGTCTAAGTGCAGGTGCATATGCTAGGCATGTGTGTATATATTTATTTTATTTTTTATTTTATTTACTAAACACTTAAATGATGTCTACCTCGTGCTATGTGCATGATTCTAAGCATTTGACAGATATTTAAGACACAATTCTTGTAACAATCTCCTGAGGTAAATCTTTGTACTATTCCCCCTTTATAAATGAGGAAATTCGGGACAAAGTGTAAGCTGTGTAGCTTGCCTAAGCTTATGCAACCTGTTGGTGGCCCAGCCAGAGAGAGTGCAGGAGCTTGAGTGAAAATGTGCTTGTTTCTAGTACCCTAAGCAAAAGGGGCCCCTTATAGGCATGAACTCCTGCTTCCCCCTGGAGAAGAATGGCCCAGCAAACCCTCCACGGATTCATTAGCTCATTGACCATCAGGCATTTACTTGGCCCCCTTTATGCCAGGCTGGGGCTGAGCCCTGGGATGTAGATGGGCAGAGCTGATAGGACCCCCCTGTGTTGAAAGCTTTGGGCACTGTGGCTTCAGCCTGGGGTTCTCAGGGCAAAGGCTGCAGGTCTGAAATCACTCACGTATTTACAGATCTGGCACCTCTGGGGAGGGGGTCCAGGGGCAAAGAGAATGGGGAAAATGTGTCCATGAGCCTGGAAAGCTCAGTGATCCTAAGTCCACAGTCTACCCCCTGGGCTCTGGAGGGCCTGATCAGAGAGGAGTCTTGTACAGCCATGGGTGATGGGATGGAGGCAGCAAGTGTGCCTGCCCAGCTGTGCTTATTTACTGTATTTCCTTCCGGTCTCCCCCCATCCCCCGCTTCTTTTGGGCTGATCCACACAGAATGTAGGATCTTAGTTCCCAGACCAGGGATCTAACCTTCACTCCTTACATTGGAAGCTTGGAGTCTTAACCACTGGACCACTAGCCAGGAAGTCCTGCAGTCCTTTTTTTAGTGTACTTAAATATGCTTCTTTCTTTCTCTCACTCTCTCTCTCTCTCTCTTTTTTTTTTTTTTTTTTGGTGTTATATTTTAGAAAAATTGAATTTTCCTAGTTTCTGCGTTGAAATCGGATTTTTGTCAATTGTAGAAGTGCCAAGGATAAGGCTTTTTTTTAAACCAGTAAAGATTCTGGGGACTTCCATGGTGATTCAGTGGCTAAGACTCCACACTTCCAGTGCAGGGGGCCTCGGTTCCTTGGTCAGGAAACTGGATCGTGCATGCTGCAACAAAGATCGAAGATCCCGCCTGCTGCCACTGGGACCTCCCAGCACAGTCAAAATAAATAAATAAATCAAAAATAAATTTTGAAAAGATTCTGTTACCCTCTTTTGTTGGCTGCACAGTGGGGGTTCTCAGGCAGCTCACCCCATCCTAGAACAAGTCAGAACTCCAGCTGCCGGTTCAGAATTGTCTCCTTCTGCACTTTTGGTTGTGGTCTGAGCCATAGGTGTCTGCAAGAAGGAGCTGCGTTTTTAGACTCTGCTGAGAACAGTGTCACTGCAGACCCCTCACTTCTCTGCCTGTGGGGTCAGGAGCCGGCACGGGCTGCCAGCGTCCTCAGCCACAGGGAGGGTGAAGTGTGGGCCCCACAGTGCTTTGGGGCTCCGTTAGCCAGTCACAGGGGGCTGTGGCCCCTCTGCACAGAGGCTCACCCTGCTGGGGTCTGTGACCCCCAAGGCCTGTCCAGGCATTCACGTGCTCCACCAGCCCACCCACTGGACGGGAGTTTCAGCTCTCCCTGAAGCTGCAGGCGACATTGCAGGCCTCTGAAGGGACTGGTGGCCCTCAGGGTCCCCACTTGGTTCTGTACAGGTGCGGCTTACTTGTTCTCTGGAACAGTGGCCCTCGCCCAGGAGAAAATGACCCAGGGCCTCGGTGTGGGAACACTGCTTGTGCTAGGTAGGGTGGCTTCTAGGGACAGCCTGCTTCCACGAGTCTGTACAGTTTCCACCACCTTTTCAAAGCCATTGTCATCTGCTCAGAACCCTTGGAGGGAGATGGGACCTGGAGATCCCTCTTCCCGTTGCATGGATAAGGAAACAAATTCTGAGGAGAACAGCAGTGTGGGCAGGCTAGGGGCCAAGCGGGACAGGAGTCTGGGGCCATCTGATGGGCCCTCCTGTTGCTGCAGCTGGGGGTAAACTCACCAGGTGGGAGGCTCTCCTTGGCCCCCGGCAGCGGATGCTGTCAGCCTCCACCGTGTCCTTCCTGCTCACCAGTCCAGCCTCCTCCAGCTGGCTTGTGCCTGCATCTCTCCCCGAGGCTTTGTGCAGGGCCTGCAATGGGGTGGTCATCCTTCCCCCCCCACTCTTGAGGCCGCCCAGAAGTCAGGGCTCAAGAACAGCTTCCAAAGGGCCCTCCCAGAGTTAGTTGGTGTCTGGTTCCCCTGTCCTCCTCACCTTGGTAAAGCGATTCTGAGCAGTGGGTTTATGTAGACAGTGTTCAGAAGTTTCCCAGTTGGGTGGAGTTTGGGTGGTCCACCTTGGTAGCTGACTTCATTACCCAGCATTCCTGCTGCTGTCGCCTCCCTGACCCATTTCCCCATCCCTCCTAAGTGTCAGCTCCCAAATACACCACTTGCACCTGAGTCCTGGCTTCCGGTTCTGCATCTGGGAGAACCCAGACTAAGATACCTGGCCTGTGGCATCTCAGGTGGGAACAACATCCTTCCCCGATTCTCCAGTGCTCTCGCCCATGCCAATATGGTGCTAACCCTCAGTCCATTGATTCAGTTTCTTCCCACCCCTGGAGGAAGATGTTTTCACAGTGAAGGGGTGAGAGCTCAGGTTCAGAGAAGAGAAAGAGATGTGCCCAGGCCGCCACACCTGGGGGGAATCCAGGAAGCGCTGAAGCCCGGGTCCCTGAATCCAGGCCCGCCCGGTACATCCCCGCCCAGCGCATCTTGTGAGGGCCCTGCTATGCCCAGGGGCCGATCGCCTTATGGAAGGACCCGCCCGAGTCTGCCTCCCAGCAAAGAGCACATCAAGAGCGCTGGGTAACTCTGATTAAACAAGCCGCTGACACCATTACAGACAGGTATGACACTGCAGTGTTCTGTCCCTGGTAACTTTCCCGTACCTTAGGAGGGTGCCAAGTACATGTAAGAAAACGTGCTTTGGGCTTCAGGGACAGCTGCTTAACTTAGAGGACTGCACTTCAGAAAGAGTTAATTGAGGCTTGGTTGCTGAAGGATTTGAGAACATGGCATCGTTTTCAAAAGTGAATCACCGTTTATTGAGCACCCACTATTAAGCTGAATATAATTGGAAACTTGGAAATGCGGTGGTGGTAATTATGGCCATGCCGGTGTCCTCCATAAAAAGGCGGTGACTGGGGGTGGTGGGGGGGCGGCTGTTTAGTGCTCACATCTTAGAGGCCCTGGGGCCTGGCCTGCCTTGCGGCTCCCAGGTTGGAAAAGTGCATGAATCATCCTAATGGGCTGCATTCAGAGAGAGTGACCCTTCACTTAGTATGGTCCTGCACCACTGCTGCTGATTATTGAAATGCGCTGTGCCAGCCTGGGCCCCGTCCCCCCTTGATCCAGCCAGAGCACAGGCTGCTGGGAGAGGCCCCCTTGCCCTCCACTCCTGCTCTCTCCGGGGCCCTGCGTGGAACATGGAGGCCTGGTCTTCAGAAGTGCCCGAGACCTCGGGAAAGGCCTTGGCTTCTTTACTTTACATACTTTTCCTTTGCACGCTGCGTTTGCTTTACATACTTTTCCTCTGAGTCCACTGGAGAAGTTGTTCTTATTGGACACAGCCTCCTGTTACCGTGAGAAAGCCCCATGGGCATGCCTGATCCTTCCTTGGGAAGGGAACGGCGGATGGGGCCAAAAAATGACTCCAATTCAGCCATCTAAAACCCATTTTGGAAGCAGGCAGCTATAAAAATGTATGTAGGTCACCGCATGACTTAGGTTCTCGTGCGTCTGGGGTTTGCCGGGAGTCTGGCTCTGTCACCTGGTAGTGAGCATTCTGTTACTGGACATCCAGGTGACTCACAGGACCCTTCCCCACCCTCCCCTGGCCTCAGTTTCCTCCATAAGAGGAGGGACTCCATCAGGCTGGATGATGGGTTGAGATGATGATCATCAGAACTGACATTTCTCAGGACTCACCATGTGCCAGCCCCGTTCTAAGTACATCTCTCAGATGGGATCATTTTATCCCCACCCCGCAGTCGTTTTATAGACGAGGGGCCTGAGGCCCCGAGAGGTGACTGACTTTCAGAACTGTCCCCTGTCCCTGCTCCTGATGTTGCCGCCTCCTACACTTCCAGTCTGGAGAGCCCTGCTAGGGAAGAAGAAAATCCCCTTCTTAGCCTTCCTGTCCCGGGTCTGATCTGAGAGCGCTTTCTAGGCAGTGGCCCCAAACCCAGGAGGGGCACTTGTCCCCTCTTGAGCAGGAAGCTGGGGAGGGAGGACTGTCTGCGAAGGTGGGTGCGGGTGGTTGGGGTTTGCAGGTGGGCTGCGCCGTGCTGGGCCAGAGCTCAGAGGAGGACAAAGGGATGCTCAGTGGGTGACCCCGGGTGGACCGAGCCTGGCCTGGGGCTGCCTCCGCAAGGACTGTCTGCGGGGATGGATGAAGGTTCTTGTGAGAGGAGCTAGTGTGCCTTTCCTGGGGATGATGGTGGTGAATATGCCCCGAAAATTTTAAGAAAGACTTTAAGAGAAAATTAGATGGCCACCCAGGTAGCATGGAAGCCGTGTGGACCTGGGCGTGAAGAAACATTTGGTTGTCTGTTGCTGGCACTGACCTTCACTCCCCGTTCCCCAAGACCTCCTGCTCCGCAGGGCATTCGTGCTTCTCAGGCTGTGGAAAGTGGAGCGTGTTGGGGCTCCATGTGAGATCTCCTTTGCACAATTTAGAAACAGGAAAGTTTGAAATCCACTGGACTAGACTGTCTCCCGAGGCCCTCTGAACTCTGACCCCACATGTAGTGACTCTGCAGACCCCCAGATGCTTCTGTCCTCAGGAGGGAGGCACTGAATTCTCTGTCCGTAGGTTCTGGCTAAAAGCAATGAAAAAATACTAGGATTGAGCTATTTCTGAGTTCAAAATAGAGCCTCCCACTGCTTGAGAGATGCTGAGAAGCTGGTGCCTACCGCATAGCAGCAAGGTTCTGGGGTAGATAAACAGAGGGCCGGCCAGGCTCCACTCCAGCAACCTCCCACCCAGGGCCCACAGCCTGCTCCATGGGGTGAAGCTGAAGGCGGGTGAGCTGTGCGTGTGAGAGGAGGGGGGAGGCGGGCACGCAGGGCTGGAGAGGCGCTGACGAAGGCTGTAATTTGGATGCATTTTTCCTGACAAGCTGGAGCCTGCAGGTGTCTATGTAAGCAGCTGTGGCCGTGGGAGGGGCAGGACTGGAAAGACCCGTGGAGACCGCCGCCTCCTGACACACGGGCCAGCTAAGTGGCTGCTCTGTGAAGAAGCGTTTACAAGGCACCCAAGGTCTGCACAAGGGAGCGGACGGCGGCTGCTTGGATTCTGACAACTGTCCTGCGTGACTGAAGCCCAGGCTTGTGAGCTC
The DNA here is from genome assembly GCF_963930625.1 of Muntiacus reevesi. NCBI lineage: Eukaryota > Metazoa > Chordata > Mammalia > Artiodactyla > Cervidae > Muntiacus > Muntiacus reevesi. Next base: position 57,921,039 of record NC_089265.1, on the reverse strand, counting down.
CCGCCCCTGCAGCCGTAGGGGCAGAACCCTTGACCTCCATCAGTGAAAGAGGGGCCTCGCACTCCGGGGTGACTCTCCGTGGCTGAGTCGGACCTTAGAGGAGAGAAAGGGCGTGTCCTAGGTTGGTGCGGAAAAGCACCCTCCCCACCATCTGATTTCCAGGAGTTTCGGCTGAACGCCTGAATGTAACTAATTAATCTTCCCCAGATTAATTTTCTTACCATGTCAGAAATGATTTATTGGTGTGCCTGTACGTAGAGGTGGTCTGTGATGGTCCAAGCCAGGGACAGGGGTGGCGAGCAGGGACTGCTTGCCTGTGTCTCCGCGTGGGGGCGAGGTGTCCCCCGCAGCCCTGTGTGTGTTGCAGCCTGTTCTGGACCCTTCGGAGCCCTGGACGTGGGCACAGACCCGGAACATGCTGCCGTCTCAGCACATCGAGGGTGGCCTGGAGGTTCTGTACCTCTTAACCAAGTCCCCGGACGAGGTGCATCCTCCCCAAAACATAGAAGGCGAAAAAAAGGATCGTTCACAAACATTTTTCTTTTTGTGGTTGAGAAATGTGACAGCTGTTGTCACGCCTAATTGCAGCCAATTTTCTCTCTGTAATCATCACTGGGGCCTTTTCTGGGGCTTCTTCTTGGGTCTCTGTTTGGTCTTCCCGACTAGGTTTTCAGCTTCTCGTGGGCAGAGACCCCAGCTTGATCCCGGGCTCCCAGGAGGTGCCACCATAGCCTATTCTTTATAAACTGCTGACACGTCCCCAAGTCATGACATTATCTGCTCTTCGTGATACTCACGTAAAGTTGAGAAAGCAAATAGTTCTGTGCTGTTTCACAGAAGAATTGCTGAAGCTTGGGGAGATAAAAAGAAGGTTGCTCAAAGCTCCCCAGCAAGGATGAAGGAGAGTCAGCTCGGGCCAGAACGCTCTGTCTGGGACCTCTCTGCTTGGCTGGGTCCCTTCTGTGGAGCCACTCTTTTTTCTCCGTTTTTGCTCAGTTCTGGCCTGCTGCTGGGGCTTTGGCAGTGCCACCCACCTTGGTCACGGTTGGGGTTCTGCAAACAGCCACCCAGCTAGGTGTTCCTTGAAGCTGGTGCCCTGCTGGGGAGCAGCTGAAGCGCACTGACAGAGCGCAGACAGGTGGTGTCCAGTTTTCTGACCTCTCCCCAGACCACACACCCACCTTAGGGCCTCTGCTTGGGCACCTGAATGGCAGGCGCTCCAGGTCCCAGGCAGCTGCTCCTTTCACTGGCTGTCAGATGTCCTTCCTGACTCATCGAGCTTACCCCTGTGGAGTTTGGGTCTGTGTGGAGCATCTGTCTACCTCCTCTTCTCCAGGCAGCCCTTCCTCATTGGAAGCCCTCTCCAGACCCCCAAATCCCTGTTCTGTTAATGCCATCTCTTGGTCAGCATGGCAACCGAGTCTCCCTCTTGAGGACGTCAGGGCTGCCAGGGCCTGTGTCACGGTGGGCCCCAGAGGAAGACCAGGACTCCAGCCTGCCAGTCCCCTGATGGGGGCAGAGGCAGGGAGCCGCTGGCTGCTGCCGCCCTGCACGCTGTTCACTCACCTTCAAGGAGCCCTCCTGACCCCCAGAGTGGATGGGGGGCCGGGTTGCCTGTGTGGCTCCTGGGTTTCCAGCTGGCAAGCCAAGACACAGCACCCCAGGCTGTCCTTCATGGCCCCTCTGCCTCTGCACAGTCAAAAGGCAGGCCAGTCACACACTGGCCTGTATTTTCAGCCAGGTGTGTTGAATTATGCTAGAGTCAGCACCCATCACCTCCCTAAGGCAGAGAGAGCTCCTATTGTCTTAGCTGTTCTCTCTTTTATTTATTTATTTATTTTTGGCTCTATTAATAAATAAAATACAATTTATTGATTATTTTGGGGGGTCTTCTGTGCTGCACGGGCTTTTCTCTAATTGCCACGAGTTGGGGCTACTCTGTCGCAGTGAGCGGACTTCTCATTGCGGAGGCTTCTCTCACGGCGGAGCACGGGCTCCGGGGCACTCGGACTTCAGTCGTTGCCGCTCATGGGCTCAGTAATTGCAGTCCCCAGGCTTCCAGAGCACAGACTCAGTAGTTACAGCACACAGACTTAGTTGCATGTGGATCTTCCCAGATCAGGGATCGAACCCATGTCTTCTGCATTGGCAGGCGGATTTTTTTTAACCACTGAGCTACCAGGGAAGCCCCTTAGTTGTTCTTTAAAGTGGTTCAAATGCAGTGGGGAGGTTTAGTCATTTAACCTGGGACTCCTGACCTTTTTGAGAAGTGCCTGACACTTTGCAGGCATATATGAATGTGGTGGAGGGAACAACTTTATCAGTTATCAGATTCTCAAAGAGATCCATGACCCCCAAACCATGAAGAAAGCTAGCACAGTTTTAAGAATAAATTGATAAGGAAATGGTCCAATTGGGACCATGTAGAACGTTCCCAGGTGTGTTCACATGCAGTTTGCTTTAGAGCAGAGCAGACGAAAGCCCCTTTCCTGGAAAGGACACAGGGCCCCATGGGTTGCCACCCGCTCCCTTTCCAGGAAGAGGAGGGCAGCGGAGGGTGGTGGAAACTGGTCTTGCCTCATCCCTCAAGTAGCTGAGCTGGGGCAGCCCGATGCTGCCAGTTCCCAGGCAGCAGACCATAGGAGGTGCCTGTCTGGCTTGGAGGAGGTGCCCACGGGGCAGTGGGGACAGCTCAGGCCTCCCACTCCTGGAGGGTGGAGCTGCCCGTCTCGTGTCCCTTCTTTTCAGCAGGCTTGCATGCTTTTAGCAGGGGCACCTGTGCATTTCAGCTCTTCTCCACAGTCCCACCAGCCCTCCCTGGAGCCAGGTAGCCTTCCTGGAGAGTTTGAGCAGTAGTCTTGTTCTGAAAGGACCTATGCTTTGAACAGAGAGCTCTGCCCATCTTCACAGCCAGCCCCAGCTTCGGCCTTGGCTCCCCTCAGGGGGCAGGGCAGGGTCTGGCCTCCCCCAAGCTCAGGCATGTTGCTCAATCTGACCAGCCCTCAGGATTGCACAGAGGATGCCATCACTCCCGCGTCTTGGATCCTGGAGATGGACCAAGGTGTGTTGGATCATCTCTTACTCCACTTAACCCCCAGGGAAGGAAGCAGGAGAGAGCTGCGTTTTACATTGACTTCTTCCTTCGCTTTAATGAAGAAGGCTGAGAAACATCTGGGAAAAGTGGAATTCCAGAGTCATATCGAGAGGCTTAGCTTTACATTGGTGGGCGAGGGGGCTGACTCTCACTTAAGATTTCCCAAACTTTACTCATAAGAATCACCTGGGTTACTTATTAAATATACAAGTTATTAGGGCTAGGAATCCGGGTTTCATAAAACAAGGATTCCAGGTCACGCCTATCTTCAGACTAGTTTAAGTAGTTTATCTCCTCTACCAAAAATAACCTGTGAAGAGGAGTGCTTTGGAAAATTTAGTTTTCCATATAATTGAGTAATAAGTTTGTCTTGTTTGAAAAATGTATTAATATTACAGAGAAGTCTCCTTTTATTTTCTCTCATCACCCCATCCCGGTCCCTCCCTCCTCTCGGAGGAGGCGTCAGTTTGAAGAGTCTGTCTCCGCAGACATTTTTGCTACATTAAATAGAGATACAAGTTTCTGTTTAATTTTCATACATAGGTATCATCTTGTATTTATCGTTCTAACACCTGCTTTTTTTCTATTCAAAGCTGTGTCATGGAGCACTGTCTTGGTGCTCAGTTAGAGTGACTGCTTCTGTTTTTTAATCTAAAACATAATATTCCTTAGTAGAAACTGGCCTGGTTTACTTAGCAATTCCCCTATTGATGGACATAGAAGGTTCTTGAAATTTCTCTTTATTACTTGCTTTACTGAGCATCTTTGCCAAGTCTCCCTGTGCACATTTGGGAATAAATACAGAGAAGTGGAACCGTTGGGTCACTTTTGGCGTTTAGTGGATTCTGCCCAAAGTTAACCTTCACAGCGGCTCTCCCGTTTATCTTTCCACCCGGAGCCTGTGGAGAGAGAGGACCCGGGCCCCCCTACAGGCGCCACTGTCTCGTCAAAGCCTGGGGCCTGTGGCCAGGCGGAGACGCCCGCTTCCTCTAGCGCTTCCCTTTGGGGGTGAGTTGAAAGGCTACCTCCTGTCGTGGAGCTAAATCCTCAGGAAAACCCAGGCTTCAGACTGCTGTCAGGGCCGGCCCAGTTCCACCCAGCCGTGTGTGCAAAGCAGAAAGGAGGCCTGTGGCGCTCACTCCAGAGCCTTGTCAGAGAGGCACTGAGTGTGCTGGGATTCTGGAATCCTCTGGACTGCTGTGCAAAGGAAAGGAAAGTGAAGTCGCTCCGTCGTGGCCAACTCTTCGCGACCCCACGGACTGTCGCCTGCCAGACTCCTCCGTTCATGGGGTTTTCCAGACAAGAATACTGGAATGGGTTGCCATTTCCTTTTCCAGGGGATCTTCCCGACGCAGGGATCGAACCTGGGTCTCCCACGCTCCAGGCAGATTCTTTACTGAGCCACAGGGACTGCTGTAGGCCATGCACAAAAATGGGGGTGGGACAGGGCTCTTGAGGACAGCAGCGCCCCCCGCACCCCGCTCCAGTGTCACCGCTCTATAAGCCTATGAACGTCCTTCAGGGCCACTGGCTAGCCTGGGCATCTGCAGTTTTGTTTGAAAGCAAGAAGACTTACCTGGGTTTTAGCCATACCTGGCTTCTTTTCTCAGAGAGGGGCAGGCAGTATGCCCATCCCAGGAGGCCAAAACAGTGAAAGAAGATGTGTTAGGCAGGCACACTCAACAGCCGCCTTTCTACTGCTCTCCTCCCTGGGGGAGCGGCGGGCCCCGTGGCCTGGGTTCCTCTCAGCTCTGCACCTGCCCTGTGTAAGGCAAGCAGGCCATCTGAAGGGTCCAGCGCCCTGCTGGGTGTTTGCCAATTCAAGATCAAAATCGAGGAAAGCTTCTTGTATACCTGAGTGGCCTGACCTCCAGACGGGTCCCGGTCGGCTCACTTTTGCTTAAACTGTTTAATTATGTTTAAGATACTTGTCCACTAACAGGGGTGTTTTAAAGCAAAGCAGTGTCCCTGGGCAGCTGGGATAGTGGCCACCCTTGAGGCCGGTGGTACATTGCATGGCTAAGCTCCTCACTCAACTCTCCTAACTCCTGGTTAAATTTTTACTCCAAAAACCAGGTCGTGATTTTGTGAAAGGTCAGACAGCTCAGTGAGTGTTTGTCGAGTTTCTCGTTGCTTAAACCTCAAATTCCCTCCCCTCTACCAACCTTACTTTGAAGTTTGAAAGGAAATTGATTAAATATTATACATTTTAGGAACCTTCCGATTTGCTTCTTAAACTAACAGAATTCTAAACTTTTTTTTTTTTGTAAACGGAAGGATTTTCAACTGTCAGCAGGTATAACTAGAACCATATGTCAGCGGAGACCAGGAGCTTTCCCTGGTTTCAGGATTTGTAAATTCTTATTGAAACGGAAGCAAGCAGGGCAGGCAGCCTGAGGGCCTCCGTGACAGCCTGAGCTCAGATCTCATTTTAATTAGAAAATACAGATAGCGCCTGCTGAACCGAAGGCCTCCCAGAGCTCCCGTCCCAGGGCGAACAAAGATTTGATTTGTATCCTGCTTGCCTCTGTGTTTGCAAATTACTGAGCACTTCCGGGAGGAGCCAGAATGTTGATTTCTAGATTATGCAGCCCAGCACCCTCCGCAGCTAATCCCCCCCACAAAGTGATTTTGTTCTCTTGGGGAAATATTTGCTCCCTTCCTCGTTGCAGAATAATCGGGAGGGTGTTCACGAAGAAAAGAGACCACGAGGAAGGCGAGGACGAGAGAAATGACATTACTTGTCATCCACGGCAGGTTCATCATTTTCTCCGTTGGACTTCTGGCCCCTTGAACTCTGAGACCCAAAACCCTAGGCGCCCCAGATCTGCATCTGAGCTGTGCTGTAGGACAGTGGTTCACGTGTCTAATTTTCTCCCTCATGTGTCCTGCAAATGGTAGAGTAGAAATATCACACAGAAGACACGACAGCAGAGGAAGGCTACCTCCTCTCCCCCATCTGCCCCTGCCCGGTGTCATCCGAGCTCCGGGAGTCCCCAGAAAGGCCACGAATGCAGTGTCAGCATCTGGACGCGCCCCCACTGGGACCCGAGCCTGACCCACAGCCGCTTCGGAGCGGTGGCAGCCGGCCCCGCACGTGCTCAGACGGTGCTCCAGCCCTGGGTCTTTCACCGATGGGCCTGCCCTTGTTCAGCGAGCGGTGACTCCTGTGTGCGATGCCTCCCGCCGGCCCTCCTGGCCACACGCTGGTGACAGGGCGGCTGCCCACGGTGCTTCCGCGGGCATCACATTCCGGGCAGCTGGAGGTCACTCTGCTCACCCGGCCGGGGCTGCTGCCACCAACTGCCACTTCCCCGGCAGACAAAGGGGGGTTTTTCCCTTCCCCTGGGTTTACAGGCCCCTCAAATGCCTCACATTCCAGGAGCCGGGTGAGAGTGGAGGCTCCTGTGGTTTCTAATTAAACTCACAATTTAAATAACAATTCATGAAACCCCAAGGGTTGAGAGACAGGCCAGCCTGCCCCCCTCCTCCCGAGAGAGGCAGCTGGGTGGCCCTGGCTGGGAGGCTGAGGACTTGCCCTTTGCCAGAGCTGGGGCCAAAGGAGCCCACGTCTCAGTGAGTTTTGGGGGAGTGAGGGTGTGTTGAAAAGGGACCTGTGCTTTCCGCTCTGGTGAGGGCGCCCCTCCTGAAGGTGAGGGCACCTCCAATGAGAGGAAAAGTTGCTGTGTTTGCTCTGAGCCTGCAATTGGGAATTTTTACCCTTCTCCTGGGAAAAGAGAAAGCTTTGAAGTTTTCAAAACTCAGATTTCTTTTGTGGTCTCGGGGGACCCCCCGGGTACCCCCACCACCTAGCCCCAGGTGACCGCTCTGTTTGTTGTGGAACTTCCGTTGTTTTCTGGGAAACAGACAAGTGAGGAGTCCAGGAAGGAGGCAAAGGAGCCAGCAGAGGGCCTCGGTTCAGCCCCCGCCCGCTCTAGGCCTCAGTTTCCCCATCTGTCACAGGAGAGCCTTCTGATGTGTGGCTTTCAAGGCCCTTGCTGCCCTTAGCTGCCTGGCCATCCCCGAGCTGCTCTTGTGTTTTCACCAGGCCCGGCTGGGGCCTCAGTCATCTTTGCAGAGCGTTGATCTCACCGAATTGTTGTCTGATTACCCAAGGCATGGTTGTGTTCCAGATTTGGGAAAGTGGAACGCTGGACATAATTATCTCGAGACAAGCTCTTCTATGCCTCAGCCAGCACCAGGAGCATGTCAGCGTTTCTGGGCTTTCTGCGAGCTGCTTTCCAGCTTTCCTCCGTTTCCATTCATTCCATTACCCTAAGCAAGTCACAGCCCCCGAAGACGCCCCCCAGGTTCTTGCCTCTGTGCTTCTGTTCTGAGTCACTGTGCCTGGAGCAGCCGTCCTGCCCGTGCAGGCCCAGGACCCTCCCTCAGGATGGAGCATGGCAACGTGGGTTTCCTGGTCCCCCTGCAAGAGTCAGGACTCCCTGCTGGTGGGCGCCAGTTCAGACTCCTGCCTCCGCCTCCCCTCCCTTGCCCATCTGGCACAGACTCGGTTTATGTTTGTTGGAGCAAAGCCTGGCTGTGAACAGAAGTGAAGTAGGAAGCTGCAGGTGGACTCACACCCTTGCCATCTTCCCTGCAGGTGACCATCGCTGATGACTACTCGGATCCCTTTGATGCCAAGAATGATCTCAAAAGCAAAGCAGGAAAGGGAGAGAGCGCAGGCTACATGGAGCCCTATGAGGCCCAGAGGATCATGACTGGTAAGCATGGACTCTTGCAACTCCGCGGGGAGGTGGGTGGGTCACGTGGTCACCCGCCCGCCTCTGCAGGGGAGGGTGTGTGCTTTGGAGGTGGTGGCTGGGCGGTTGGCACTGTGTTGAATCTTTGCCACAGGTTATCTGTTCAGGTTTCACTAACCTCAGAAAGAATCCGGCAGGGCACAGTGACAGCCCAGAGATAGCAGGGTACTAAGTACAGTTTATTGGGAGAGAAAGAAGTAAGTGGGGAGGTGGGGGGAGTTTCTCTTAGGAATTTCTAGTTAAAAAAGGATACAGCTTTTGAGATGGAAAGCTTGGAGCTTCCTAGCAACCAGGGCAATAAGAGAAACAGGCCGGGTTACCTTGCTTATTACTTAGTAGAAGGGGGCAGACTAGGTCATTAAGGACAAAGTTATCCGTGCCTCCAACCAAGAAAATCTTTGTTTTAGGACAGGAAGCAGCTTAAAGCACCATGGTCTTTGTGGCAGGTTTATAGGAAACACAGAGACTTTTCTCCTTTAACTGTTTTCCTATTGGCCCTTGATGATGAAACCTGTCAGAGCAGCAGTGTGGGGCCCAGGAGAATGTGGCCGGGTATGTGGTATCCTGGGGGGTCTGTTTTCACCAGAATAATACTTGGAACATCTTTTTAAAAAAAAAAAGTGTCTATTTGGCTGCACTGGGTCTTAATTATGGCATGAGGGATCTTCAGTCTTTGTTGCGGCATTCGAGATCCTTAGTTGCAGCATGTGGGATCTAGTTCCCAGACCAGGGATCGAACTGGGCCGCCTGCCGTGGGGAACGCAGAATCACAGCCCCTGGACCACCGGGGAAGTTCCAGAGCATCTTTAAAGAATGAGCAGATATCAGATAGCAGCCGTCTTGGCAGACCCCAGGCATGGGCGGTGGCAGGGAGATCACAAGCAGGGGAGAAAGCCCCCATGAGGGTCCCGCTGGCTCAGGAGGATGGTCCAGGCATGGAAGAGCACTCGTGGGCTGGCCTGCTCTGGCCCTGAGCAAGACAGTGATGTGAGCAGGGGCACCATGGACCGCGGAACGCGGGCAGGTGGCCCTGAATTCTGGGTCCTGTTGAGTTGATGCCCTGTATGTCTCAGGATTTGGGACTCAGGTGCCTCCTCCTGTGACCCTCTTATTGTTTATTTGGTGTTCCTGTTTTTGAGCACGTTCTCCTGATTCCTTCTGAATTTAAAGGAGGAAGGGAGGGACTTCCCTGGCAGTCCAATGGTTAAGACTCTGTGCTTCCGCTGATTGGGGAACTAAGATCCTGTGTGTGGTGTGGCCGAAAAGTAAAATAAAAAATAAAAGAACATCTTGAGGAGAAGAAGGAGGAGGGGGAGGAGGAGGAGAAAGGGTGAGGAAGCACCAGTCACTGAGCTCTTAGCACACGCTGGGCCCGTGCTGAATGTTTGCTCTCTGGCTGCAGAGACCCTCTAGGATAACTGCTGAAGAATCTGGGTAGGAGTCCAGGCCCTGCTTCCAGGACTCTGCCTCATGTTCTTCCTGCTCACGGAAAGCAATTCTCTGGCTACCTGTGTAGGCTCCAGAACAGCTGGCTGCTTTGTGAAGGGCTTGAGGCAGGAAGCAACTGGTCAGACTCCCGAGGGCCGCCTCTTATGCCCTCTCCCATCTTCCTGGTCTCTCCTGGCAGAGCAGCCTCTGTGGGCACTCTGACATTCATGCTCATTAAGCCTCACCGTGTCCTTGCAAAGGAGGTGTTGTCTCATTTCACAGGTGATGGAGGCTCTGGACAAGTCACTTCCCTGGGGTCCCACCAGCAAAAAAAGGAGAAGGTATTACAAATCCAGACTTGCATCTTCAGAACATGGGGGCAGGGAGCTGACAGGGATGGGTGGGAGCATCTGCCACGAGCCAGACTTTGGGGAGAGTCTACAATTGCTCAGCGTCTTTGGAGTGGAGCCGGGCTCCTCCTGGGTGCTGCCGCGGACCGCAGCGGTGAGGAGCTGATTTGCCGGGTGGAATTGTCCTGAGGGACTTTGGCTTTTTAATGAGGCACACCCACAGGGGCCAGGCCCAACGCAGGGCAGTTTGAGTTTACCAGAAGCCTGTTAAGATCTCAGGCACTCTCTCTGCAAAGCAGCATCCTTCTATTTTCTGCTCTGTGCTTGCTTCGTACCTTGGAGACTATGCTCAAATTTACCCACATTTTTATGTTTTTAAGGAAATGGGGGAACTGGACATTTTCTGGGTGTAATGACCTTGCAGCAGCTCTCTTTGACTTGGAATTCTTTGCGTGTGACATCACCATCACCGCAGTGCCTGACGGCGGGGCTGGGGGCTGGGTTAGCCAGCACCGTGTCGGTGTTCCAGGAAGTAGCTCACTCAGCTGCCGTGAAGCTCGCAGGGGAGGGGAGGTGACAGAGGTGGATGCTGGGGACGGCAGCCGAGCAAGGGGTGGCACAGAACAAGTTACGCTCACCCTTTCAGGGTGGCCTTTCTTTTTTTTTTTTTTTTTGATGCTGTAACATTTATGTGTGTGAGTGCACGTAGCTTCTATGAATGGGGCAGGCCTCTTTGGTGTGTAAGAATAACGCTCCTGGGACGAGCACGGCCTCTCTGCACTGGTCTGAACGGAGACCAGGCTGATGTCAAGCAGATCCGGGGTGGCCGCTTGCCACCAAGTGGGCCCGAGGCTCCCGCTGAGAAGCAGTAGCCTTAGAGTGGACAGTCAGTCGTGCTTGTGGCTGCTTTTGGCTGTGAACTAGCTGTTTTGACCCTGGGCAGCACGTTCTGTGAGTCTGTTTTTCCTGGTTTGCGGAAGGATAGGTCAGTAACAGCAGCAGCAGCAGCGGAGGCCACGGCCAAGCGCTCTCATACTTGTTTACAGCACTTGGTGTGAATCCTCATTGGATCTTCACCATTACTCTTTGAAGTGGAGGTGCCCACTGCCCTGATAAACTAAGGCACAGAGATATTATTAAGTAATTGCTCCAAGGCAACACAGCCAGCTAGTCAGTTGGGGGTGCTGTCCGCCAACACCCTGTTTTCAGGTACACAGGACTTCTTTCCAGGGTCCGTCCAGCTTGGCTCTCAGACTCCTCATCATGCCCGTGTGGCCTGTGATCGACTGGCAAGGTTTTGTTCTCCTCAGTCTTGGCAGTGTGCAGCAAGCGGTAGAGAGCCTGTGGGAGGTGTGAGTTGGTGAGCAGAGAACTCAGCCCAGCCCACTGGCTGCAGCCAGGATGGCGTGCATGGAGAACCAGGCCCGTTTTCCGGGGGCTCCCCTTACCCACGTCCCTCTCGTCTGCTTCAGCTCACCCCCTCCCGTTGGCCCCCCTTGGTGTCATCCACAGCATTTAGGTTGTGGCTCCCAAATGGAGGCTCAGGTCTCCATGGAGCCTCAGAAGCCATGCATGCCTGGACCTCGCTTTCTGTCCTGATCAGCTCTCTCACCCAACAGCAGCTCCCGAGATAACACCTGGGTGTTAAAGAGTTAACACCTAGGGCTCTATGGAACCCAGCTGGAAAGCTACTGACCCGGTCCCAGCTTTCCTTTTTATAGGTGGGGAGACTGGAGCTCAAAAAGGTCAGGTCCTTTTAAGATTTTTTTAAACATTCTGGTTAAATATGAAGCTACTTTGTGAAGTACTGAGTTGGCCATCCGTAGAAGCATCCAAGCAGAGGCAAGACAACCAGCACTGGGAGATGACGTGAAAGTAGTGAAGTCTCAGGTGTGTGGTTGGTTCAAGCTACCTCTTTCTTAGGTCTGTGCCAGCCCTGAGCTCCAGGATGTCCTGATTCACCGTGCCCTGCCCTGTCATTACACACCTAGGATGCGTCCCACAGACGGAGCACCCGAGCACCCAGCTCTGAATAGGCGAGGATCTGGTTAGGGCTGGCAACTTCCCTTCTCGGTGCCAGCCTGACTCACAGCACCTGTTCGGTCCTGGTTCCCCTTTTCTTCTTCCTCGGCCCATCCCTTGAGGTCAGGTTCTGGTCTTGACCTTTCCACGTGTGCCCTGAAGAGGATGGATCATGCCACTTCTTGGTGTCCATCCTGCCCCTGTGTCTACCTCTAGTGTCCCCAGGCCAAACCTCCCACCGAGCTGGTAGAATCAGGCCACCCCTCTCCAAAACCCTGCTTTGCAGCCCATTCACTCCTTCTTCCCTGAGGCCTGATCCTGGGACTCGAGGGCTGCAGATGCCCAGACACCTCCTGATGCAGAGGGAAGCGTGTCGGGCTGAGTCAGGCCCACTGGGGTGATTGTGTGGGCCAGTGTGCTTAGCGTGTTGGGGGCTGCGTTGTAAAACGAGGCATGTAACTCTGATGTGAGTCTTGGGTGGAGGAACAAACTTCGCACATGTGCTTGAGGTTGTTGATATTGGAGCCTGTTTGGTCCTTCACGTGGTTTTCTGTGCTGCTGAATTCTCTGACCAGTCCCCGTCGGGGCCCTGCCCATTTGGAGTGCATGCATGCATATTCAGTTGCTCAGTCATGTCCGATTCTGCGATGCTATGGGCCACAGCCTGCCAAGCTTCTCTGTTATGGGATTTCCCAGGCAAGAATGCTGGAGCAGGTTGCATTTCTAACTCCAACCCACTTGGAGGTGGGTGGCCAAACAAGCAGGCCGCTGGAGCAGTTGGTTCCCAGGCTCGCTGCAGTCCCCTTGGTACCCGGAGCCTGTGCTGAGCCTGCTGTGTTGGCGTCTGGACCGTGTAGCCTAGGCACATACCGCCTCTCCCCCTGGGAACATCTGTGAAGCATGGAGACAGGCATGGACCCGGGGGCTGGTTGGTGCGAGGAGGTGAGCAGTAAACCTCCAGGAGTTGAGAGCAGAGACAGCAGCTTCCGGTTGGGCCATCCCAGTTGGGTGGGAGGTGAGAGTGGGGGGGGTGGAGCTGGGCCTGGCAGCCAGGCAGAGGGAAGAGCTTGAGCAAAGGCATGGAGGTGTGGGAACTCTCTGCCTGAGAGGAGTGGCAGGAGATGAGGCTTCTGATAGGATCCTGATAGGAAAAGCACGGGGCAAGAGCATGTAAAGACGGATCAGATCATCAGGCCCTTGTTAGCCTAAAGGCGCAGAATATTTCTCACCAGGGATCCTTCCTCCCCAGGCCCAACCCCAGGAATTCTCAGAGGTGCCCACGGTGATGCTGGTGACAAGGAAGCTGGGAGTTTGTTTTTTTACAGGGCTTTCCTCTGTGTCAGGCACTGCTCCAAACCCTTCCCCTGATGCGCTCATTCAGTCCTCCCAAGGAACCTATGAGGTATAAGTTCTACCATCATCCCCATTTTACAGATGAGAACACTGAGTCTCAGAAAGGTTAAGTAAGCAGCAGAACCAGGAAAAGCAGCACCCTCTGGAGCCCCTGCCTTTAGCTAAAATGTACTCACCTCTGTCCTGGACTCCCAGAGGGTCTGCAAAAATAACTGGGGATTTTACAGTTACTTGGGCCTCATTTTGAGGGGTGACTCCTCCCACCTACCCCCATCCTATATAAAATTGTTCAGAGTGTCATCTCACAGGATGAATCATATAAGCATTAGTTGAAAGCATTTCATGTAATTTTTAATATGTAAGCAATTATACATTAAAAAGATCTTAGCGTGTTTTTATTACAAAATCAACTTTATAGCATAATAAGAGGAAATTAAAAGAAAACCATTTCACACAGAGCCCTGGTGCTCACGACTTGCCTTATGCCCTTTAAAACTCCATGTGCTCATGGGCACTCTCCAGGTAAAGCCAGTTACTGGTTTGATTTCATTACTGTTATTTTGGCTGTGGCATTCGGGACCAGGGATCGAACCTGTGCCGCATGCAATGGAAGTGTGGGAGTCTGGCCCCTGGACTGCCAGGGACGTCTCTGATTTTAAAGGTGGAGATGCAGGCGGGGGCATTCTTTCATATCGTCTTATCCTCTGGCGTGGCCTCTCCTAGTGACGGTGTACTGTCTGAGAGAATGACGCTTGTTGTACCACTTTCAAGTCTGTATTCTACTGGTGGCCTGTTTCTGGAGGAAGGAGGCAGGAATGTGGATTCTAGCCCCAGCTCTGCTCTGGTCCACTGTGTGACCTGAGACCGGTTGCTTCTCTCTCTGGGCCTCCGTTGCCTCATCTGAAAAACCAGATTCTGCGTCTGTGGTCGCATCAGGCTTCTCTGGCTGTCCTGGCGGAGCTGACACCCACGCCCCCGCCCCGCCGCCGCCGCCCTCCTCATAGCAGCAGCCCAGGTCTTGCCAGGTTGTGGGGAAGGAGCTTCAAGTCTGCACCCTCTGGACGGCCACCTCCAGATGCCCTTCCTGGAGCTGCTATTCTTGAATCCCAGAATAAAATCCCCAAACACTAGCAAACGCTTCTCAGAGAAGGCGCCCTCTGAGTCTAGACTGGCCATCAGAGAGAGGGGCTGCCTCCTGCCTGAGATTTCTGCTCTGCTTCTATGTTCACGGTCATCTCTGCGCTCTCACGTGAGGCGGTCCTTTTTCTAAATTGAAGTGTAGTTGATTTACAATGTGTTCATCTCTGCTGTGCAGCAGAGTGATTCGGTTATGCATACCTTACGTTCTTTTTAAATATTCTTCTCCACTATGGTTTATCAGAGTAGTGAATACAGGCCTTGCGCTACGCAGGTGGGGCCTTGTTGCTGGTCTCTTCTCTGTGTAATAAACAGCCTGAGGCAGCGCTTTGTCCTGTCCTTCTAGCAGCGGGCAAGGAAAGGGCCTCTGGGTCTGGGCCCCTGCGCCCAGGCCCTTCCTAGCTCGGCAGCGCCCGTGGCCCTGCTCCCGGGATATCTGTCCACTGTCTCTCCTCACCTGGCCTCCTCCTCAGCCCTGCTGCCCGGACAGTCTGCACGCCCTTCCCCTCACCCTGTACAAGCCGCACGCTCCTTTCCGGCCCGCTCTCCTAGTTGCCTCGGGCTCCAGCCTGTCCTGGGGAGGGGGCAGCTCACGGGTCTCCACCGGCTGGGGGTGTCAGAGGGAGCTGCCCTTAAAGAGCAGTCTTTCTGCCGAGCATCCATCCCCTTTCCCCTTGAGGCCCAGAGAGGGGCCCCAGCTGGCCAGAGTTGCACAGCCGCAAGCCACAGAGCAGGTCTCCCGACTTCTGACACGGGGCTCCTGCCCTGGTTTTGAAACGTTTGGAAACCTGCCCAGGCACTCTCCCGCCTGACAGATAGAAGGCTTGGTCATGGACTGTGCAGAGTTCCCTGGCCGGTCCGTCATTTACCAGAATGGCTTACCTACCAGACAGGAAGGAGATAATCAAGTGTAAATAGATTTTGGATTAGTCACCCGATGACTTTCCTGTTCTTGAGAAACAGCACGGCTCACACACACGCCCAGTGGGCTTACCTGCTGAGCTCCAGGCCTGGGGAGGCCGGGTGGGGAGAGGCGCTGCTGCGGAGGACCGCAGGAAGTCCAGGTTTCCATGGTGACCGGCGGGCCACACTGGCAGTCCCTTCCTCTCCTCGCACCCCACGTGCCCCTTGCCCTTTTGACCCTCGACATGGAGCTCGTTCAGCTTTTCAGGAAAGTTGCGACAGGACTGGGGCAGGCCATGGAGGGCTGACAGTCATCGGTGGCATTCCTGAGTGTGCCAGACCCCAGGCCCTGCCCTCCAGGGGCCCCTTGTCGCGTGGGGAGCTTGACCAGGCCTCAAACACTGGTGTCTGGTATGAAGCAGGCCAAGCAGAATGACCCTGAGGAGAGAGCAGAGGAAGGGCTCCTGCAGACCAGGGTGGGCTGCACGGGAGTGGGGGGGTGCAGCACGCAGAGCCACATTTGACATCCTGACTCAAAACTGTCTTCCCGTGGAGGCCTTCCCGGCCACTTGCCTTAAACTTCAACCCGTCTGCAACATTTCTCGCCCCTCCTTCTCTGGTTGACTTCGTTCCTCAACTCTGCTCACTATTTAACACACTTCATCCATTTATAGTCTGTCTACCACTGAGACGTGGGTTTCACAAGGGCAGAAATGTCCGCTTTGTTCCTGCCGTAACCTCAGTAGCTAAAGCTGTGTGCGGCACAAAGTCGGGACTCAGTAAATAGTCCTTGAATGTGTAAGGCTGTTAATTAATTCCAGGGACCAGGGGCTGGGTGACAGACATACTGGGGCGCCCTCAGGAGCCCAGAGACATCCCATCCTCCTCGAAGGGCGACAGATCTGGAAGTCCCAGGTTAACCAGTTACTGAGTCGGTGGGAAGGCAGAGAAGGAGCTGACTTGACCTTGGGTGGGAGTCGGGCAGGAGACGCTTGGTGCCTTGTTCTATCCTGGAGGTCAGTTCTGTCTCCTCCCTCGGCTCCCTCCCTGCCTGAGAGCTCTTTGAAGGCGAGGACTGGGTGTTACCCATCCTCACATCTCCTCTGGGCCCAGTACCTATTTCCCAGGTGAATGAATGAGCCCAGGAATCCAAGTCTAGGTGGAGAATCAATGAATGAAAAGAAAGCAAACAGTAAACAGCTCCTTGATGTAAACAGTTTTTTCTATTTTGCCAAGACGCAGTTGTCTGAAGTCACCGGGCCTTAATCAGGGAGCCATGTGCGATGCATGTGTTCGTTGGATGGACGTTTGCAGGCATCTGCTGTGCGTTGGCCCCATTCTGTGCTCTCGGGGTTGAGCAGTGTACAAGCCGAGTCCCTGTTCTTGTGAAGCTTTCGCTCTGGATACAGGATCAAAGGGGGGTGTTATGTAATCGTGATTCCCATAAACTCATTTCTGGGAACTCTGGTCCTGGGAGGTCTGTTTCTCAGACACTCTGCAGCCTCTGGGCACTGCAGCTCAAGGACTTTCTCAGAGTCAAGGGCAGGATGGAGACGTGTCCCCAGAGCCCTGAACGCCTTCAGGAGGCAGGATGGCCTCAGTGCTGTCTTTGGGGTTAGAGGGGCACAGCTCTGGCTCAGGGGCTGGCTGCTGTGTTCCTCTCTCTTCCTGGCCTCAGGGCGGGAGCACGAACTCTAGGGGTTGTCGTGAATTTTCCCAGAGCAGCAAGCCCCATCCTGTGTGCTGGCATCAGCCTCATAGGTGTGAGCTTCCAGACCCCAGGAACGCAGCGCCTAATTCCTCTCTGTCTCCTGGCAGCTGTGAGAGAAACGGGCATCCTCCCAAAGGTGGAAATGAAGGAATGGGAATGTGAAATTAAGGCGCTCACCTCCCCAGCCCTGCCTCTTGCCCTTTCGAATTCCAGAGAGACATTAAGAGATCTGAAGGCACGGAGACTGATGGGAACGCTGTCCAGCAGTGGACGCCGGGCAGCTGGCAGCAAAGCTCCTGCATCCCCTATCCACCCAGCAGCGCACCTCGGGTGTGGGCAGGGCACGGAGGCTGCGGGGAAACACCACCCATCCTGGGCAGGTTAGGAAGCTGTTTAGGAAGTGGCGCCGCCTGGGTGCGTAGGACGGATTAGAGCAAAGAGAAGCAAGAGGCAGGACGACTGGCTCTTTGGTTCTGTGGCTGCAACAGTCATCCGGGCCAGGGGGCTGAGGCCGGAGCCAGGGCCGGGGCTGTGGGGTGCTGTGGGTGGGAGCCGGTGGATGGGATGGAAGAGCTTGCCTGTCGTCGGGTGCAGTGGGTGAGAGGGAGGGAGGAGCTGGGATCCTGGGGAGTGGGAGGATGAGCGGGTCAGTTACCCAGTGGGGCCTGTCATATCTGAGAAGGGGAGGAAGGTTCTCGGGGCGGCGGGGGTGGGATTCGGTGGGTTCAGATGTGGAGCCTTTGTGTTCCACGTGTTTGGAGGAGGGCCCCCGGGGAGAGGAGCTGCTTGGCAGGGCCTACCCAAGGAGACCGCCCACCAGAGTTTCTGCCCCTCCAGAAGCCTGAAGAGGGAGATTAGTGATTTGCCCTCACACCCTATTATTTGACTAATTAATTAGTACCCTCCTCTAACTAGGGCTCAGCTTGGCTTTCTGCAAGTTTGTAACGATGACAGAGTGCTGTATTTAAAGGGCTCTTTTATAGATGATGCCGAGAATCTCCTTAAGGCACCCGGGAGGAAGCAGTGCCATTATTTCCATCTTGCAGATGGGAAAGCTGAGTCATGGAGGCTCCCTGGAACTGTGCCCATTCCAGGCCCCCTCTCCCTGCGGGGTTTGTGCCTGGCGCTCGAGAGAAGGATGCTGAGTAACAATGGGTTTGCATTTTTTTGATGCAACCTTTCTGTCCGTGGGGCAGCTTGGCAGGTGCCTGAGATCTATTCCTCCTCCACCTCCTCACCCTTCTCCTCCTGGGGAATCCTGCCTTTCCATTCTCACCTAGCTTGGTCTGTGTGTTTTCATGGCACTCTGCCTCCTTTTTGGTCCTTTTCTGAAACTGGCAGTGTGAGCACAAATAAATAAAGCGTCTCTCTTCCCTCCCTTCCAGAATGCACGCTTCTCATTGTACCTGGCCACCTGAGAAGTGACGCACTGGAGAAGGGGTCACCTCCTGGGGCCCGAGCCTCTCCGTGGGCTCCAGTCACTCTTGGTGAAGTCTTGCTGATACAGAGCTTAACACGTTGCTTTGTAATTTATCTGCTGGGTTGGGGGCCCCTGGAGGGCAGAGACCACAGGGACCACAGGGCTTGGAACTCTTGTTGTCAGACTATTGGCGTCCAGTGCTTGAGATATTGGCCCAGAACTTTGTTGAAGAATGTCCCCGGGTCAGAATGTGCTGGTTTGGGTGGAATGTTGTGAAACAATCGGTAAACTCTCCCTCCAAGGTTGTAGGCTTCCAGGTCCAGAGATGGGTCGCACGCCCCGGCCAGCTCGCCCCTCGGCCCTGGTCACTGGCCCCTCCTGTCCCTCTCTCTGATCCTGGGCTCAGCCCACTGCCTGTGCCTCTCTAGGCTCACTCCCCGGCCTTGGGTCTCCACGCGGGGACCAGCACAGACACTCGTGTCCCCGGGCCCCAGCCGCAGCGTCCTCCAGATTGGGAGCCTTTCACGCCTGCACTGCGCTCGTCACCCTGCCTCGGCTCAGGGTGTCTCCAGCTGCCCCTCCGCCTCCCCGTCTAGCTGGGCGCCCGAGTGTCTGAACCCTGCTCTCCCTCACACCTTTCTTCAGCACCAGCATCCTGCCTGCAGAAGCAGGGACGTCTTTGGCCTCGCCCACCCGACCCTGCCAGCCAGCGGGCCTGGCCCTGTGCCAGGTGGGGGAGCGCCTGCCCCCGTCCATCTCTTCTTCACTGGGCTCCAACTCTAACTCCGCACTTTGCTCATGCTCTGCCCCACTTCTGACCCCAGCCCTGCCTGCCAGCTCAGGGCCGCCCTCTCCCGCAGCCCTCCCATCCCACCCACCAGCTTCTTTCTAATTCAGAACTGACCGGTCAGCCTTCCATCGGGAACCTTGTCTGCAGAGCACCCTCCTCACCCTCCCCAGGGCCCAGGGAGGCAGTACCTGGGGCTGTTTCCATTTTGCTGGCTAGGAAGCCCAGAAGCAAAACCTTGAGTACCACCAGGGGCCATGAGGGAGATTTCTGGCATCCTGGGAGCTGTGTTCCAGGGGCCAGGCAGGGGTGGGAGGCAGGGGGAGGACCCTGGGCTGAGGCTGGTGGAGAGGGATGGGCAGTTGTCAGGTCAAACTGGATGGATCTGAGGGGGTCAGTTCCCACCCTCCTCGGTGACAAGAAGCAGAAACCTGAAAGTGGGGGGTGCAGTGCTCCAGACACAACTTCGCAAGCCAGCAGAACTGAAAAACAGCCGGTGGGCTCACCAACCCCCCACACCCCGGCCCTGCCCCCGCCTTCCCTGGCCTCCTCTGGGGCTTTATTCCCACTGCCTAGCTCAGCGCTGCTTCTGCGGACAGTCTGCTGGGAAGAGGGTTAGTGCTGGCCCAGCTGCTCTTGGGGGGAAGGGGAGGTTTAGTTGGAGGGTCGGGCGGGTGGGTGTTACAGAGGAGGGGCGGCCCCACCCTTCAGGGTGAAGCTGAGGAGGGGGTTTTGCCAGCACCTGTGAAGCTCCTGTAGCGCTGGGAGTTTGGACGCATGGGCCTGGCCCCTGGAAGGCCACTCCAGTGGGAGGTGGCCCATGCCATGGAACTGCGTCAGTGGCTGAGGGTGTCAGATGTGGGCATAGAAGTGCACCCCTGGTGACTGCAGAGGAGGGCATATGGGCTGGCCTGCTTGGGCTGGGGGTGGCATGGGTTAGGACAGATTCCCTACCTGGTGGCTGGGCTGGGAAGCATCGTGGGAGCAGAGGCCTTGGGGTCGTGGCTGAGCCCATGCGCCAAGGGGGCCTGGAAGGTGGAGCTGCAGCGCTGGCCACAGACAGCAGGGAGGCCTCTGAACTGCGAAAAACACCCACCCAAGGCGGTCGCCTCGGCTCTTGGTTCCCCCACCTCTACCCTGCCTTCAACCCACCTCCACCCCAGCGCAGCAGCCCACCTCTATCAAAGCTTTGCCTAGGCTTTCGTGCAAAGGAATCTTGTTGAATTGAGCCTCAAAGGAAACTAGGCAGTGTTTTTATGATTTTCATAATTTGCACCCAGAAATTAGGAGGAAGGGTTTGTTTGTTATTAATACACACAGCCTATGTGCCCCCTAGACATGAAACTAATTTTCATCTGGACAAAGATTTGCTGTAAATCCCGAAGCTCCCAGTGCTAATGGAGAGTTCCAGGCTGCCCTCTGGGCCCGAGCCCCTTACCCTGCCTCAGTCCTGAACATTCCCAGGAGAAGGGCAGAGCCCCTCTCTGAGGCTGAGACCAAGGAGTCACCTCGGTCTCCGATAACACCACCCAGAGTTCAGGTCCAAGTCAGCTAGGAACGGATGGCAGGCTTCAGCTGAAGCGCTACATCCAGTGGACTCCAGGCTGTGGGCACCACGTCTGGGGAGGCTGTGAATCTCAAGGGTTTCATGCGACCAAACCAGCCAGACCTGAGTTTCTGTGTCCCCTGCGTTGATGAGCAGGTTCTTCACCACACCTGGGAAGCCCAGATGATCTGCTGCAATGCAGGAGACCCAGGTTCGATCCGTGGAGCAGGGCATGGCCACCCACAGCAGTGTTCTTGCCTGGAGACTCCCACGGACAGAGAAGTAGACCGGGAGCTCAAGTCAGTGTTCGGAGGGCTCTGTGGGTGGACACAGGGGGGGGCTCTGTGCCGGCGAGTGTGTGCCCTCCAAGGGAACCAAGCCGGGCTCCCTCTGGAGCCAGCCAGCCCTCCTTCCTGCTCTTAGGTCTGGGGACCATGTCCCCAGACACCTGGTCTCATCCTGCAGTGAGGCGGGAATACAGAGGACCCCGCTGTCCCGGACAAAGCTTCCAGGTCACACCGTCCAAAGCGCTGGCCGCAGAGGAGCCGCCCGACTCCGGGACGGGGCTGCCTGGGCCCTCCCATCCACAGCTGGTGTGGTTTTGCTCACACAGCGCGAGGAGAGGCGCAGTTGCGTCTGGATAGAGCCCCGGATTTGACACTAGACGCGGAGCTATAATTATCATCTTTAATTACACGACAGTACCTCTGCCAGGGAGACAAACTGGACGATTATCTCCTCTCCTGACAAGGGAGGTTCCATTTCCCTTTACAAGTACTGACATAAACAGCACACACGCACTTGGGATTTCAGAATTATGAAAGGCCCACTCAGAGTTGTCTACAAGGACCCCTGGCTTCTTTTCCTGGAGAAAGTGGCCAGCCAGGTGGAAGCCACCCAAGTGCTTTCTTGCCTGCTGCTGGAAAAAAAAAATCTGCCAACTTACCTCGCATTGACTTGATCTCTAGCGTTAGAAGAAAAGAACACACCTTTTTCCTAATGCTTTAAAAATGAATAGCAAAAAACCACATAACAATAGCCCTTGTGTTCACGACCTGAGCATATCCATGCTCCTTTGATTCTCGCATCACCCTGGGGAGGTAGACAGGATGGGACCTGTGGTGTTTATCCCTGTTATGTAGGCGAGGCTATGAAGACTCAGAGAGGTTAAGGCACTTTCCTGAAAACACACGGGAGACCAGGGCTGGAGCTGGTGAAACCAGGGCTGACCGTGAGCCTGGCCTCTGCACACACAGTGCAGTTTCCGTGATTCATTGTGGGAGCTTCTTCATCCCTGCTGCTCTGGGGCACTCGGGGGCAAGAGAAGCTGCTCTGGCCCAGAGTACCTTGCACATTAGAGGGGTGTGATGCGGGCGGCCTGCAGTGACTCTGGAGGACAAGCCATGCCAGAGTCCCCAGATGACAGGTTAGCCCCAAGTTGCAGACAGCATCCTGCTTGCCTCAGAGCAGGTCCACCGGGGCAGGAGCGTGCAGGAGACACGAAGGCTCCATGGAACACCCACCCACGCTCTCTGCACCCAGCTCTGCTCTCTGGTGGCCAAGAGGCCCCTCACCTCTGCTGGTCTGTGAAACATGAAGGGTGTCAGTCCAACACCCTGCCCGCCACCCTGGGTCAAGATGAGGGGCAGGCCGCCCTGAAGTTGTGAGTTCAGGGCCTTCCATTGTCAGTTTGTGTCAGAGTCAACATGGGGAAGCCAGGGGAGGTAGGTGTTGCAAGTGCAGATTCCGAGGCCTTGCACCCATAGATGCTCTCGCTGGGGCCCAGGAATCTGCCTTTTAATAGCTGGCTCCATGACTCTGGGACAGATGGTCCCCTGATTTGAGAGGCTTCACTTTAACCTGAGGTCTCTTTCAATTCCTGGCCCTCTGGTCTGGTCTGCCAGCAGCATTGCGCTCCTTGACTTCTTGCCTCCTCTTTCTGCCTCTGCTGCAGGGACATGGACATCCATTCTGGCATCTCATTGACATCCCTTCCCCCTTGCAAGTTCTGAGCACTGGGGGCTGCAGAGAGGAGCAGAAACCCCTCCTCTGGGAGTTGTCAGTGGCAGGGGGCAGCCTTGCAGACTCATCCTGTTAGTTTCACAGAGCTGTGACGTTATGGCTAGAATCTTAGAAATCTGTGAGTGACCGGATGAGACAGGGCCAGGGTAGAGGGTGTTTTGTGGCTTGGTGGGGGATTGTGAGCTGAAGGACTCCAGAGCTCATCCCAGCTCCACAGCCTCCTGGTTTAAGGGGCAAAGCACTGCCCCCGGGGGCCTCAGTTTCCCCATCTCTAAGGTCAGAGCGCGGACCTGGTCACGAGGAGATCCAAGTGCTCATCTCCACCGGTGGTGGCGGTAGCAGCAGTGAGGCACAGTGGAATCCACGGAGCCCCCCGGCCCCGGCACTCGACCCCCCACACAGGTGCCCTCCCGGGCACTGCTGCAGGACTGCAGCCTTTTTCTCTGTCACCAGTCACCACCCGACCTCCGCACGGCCCGTTTCACCCTGCAGACCAGAGCTCAAGCCACACCAGCGATCCTGGGGTCTGTCTTTCCAGAGAAGCCTGCTTCCAAATGGAGCAGATCTCACCATGCCTACTTTTTAAAAAAATGTTTTAAAATATACATTTTAAAACGTTGTTGTTTTGCACGTACATCATCCCGTAAAGAGGAGGGGTACGTGTCCCCAGGGCACACGTCAGAGGAGCTCTCGGGGAGGAGGGACCTGTCGAGGGTCAAGTGAGGGGCCCCAGCCCAGCCTGCCTGCTCACCCTTCCCAGATCCCTCCTTCTTGCTGTCCCCAGATGATTTCCCTGCACATGGCCCGATGATGTTACTCCCCTGTTCAAACACCTTGACCGAGCCCCACAGACCCAGGCTTTCCAGGTCTTCCTCAAGCCATGCCTCCGTCTGCACCCAGCCCCTCCCAGGGACCCCAGGCTCCAGGCACACCTCTGCCCTCCTGCATCAGTTCTCAGCCTAACCTCCTTCCCCCAGGAGCCATCTCCCGGCCAGGACTCAGACAGTGCTTCTACTTCCTCTTGCTCTGGGTCCCGACTGAGCCCCTCTTTCCTCCAGCAGCCTGGACCAGACCTGAGTCTTCCCGCAGAGTCTAGCATGGGACCCTGCACTCGGCAAGAGCTTGTCGAAACGGGATGAAAACAGGCCTTTCCTCTGCACGCGTCTGAGGCTTGCCTTTGAAGTTGGTGTGATGGCTGCAAATGTAATCATCAGTTGGGCTCTTAGAGCTCCTGTCTGTCCCTGAAAAATGAGCACTCGCACATAAATAATGATTCTGAGGGTGTCAGAGCACACACTCTCCTGAATATGAAAACAGGCGATGCAGAAAACAGTTGGCCTCACTCTGGGGGAGGTATCACGGGTCCCCGGAGTGTCTGCGGCTCAGGGAAGTTTACAGTTTTTGGAGCCGTTTGTGGTCTGGAGGTCCAGGCTGGTGGGGTAACAGTCCGGTCTGACCTTGGCCTTAGTGCCTGCCCGTCCCTCCGAGCAGCCGGCTGCTGCTCACTAGTGCCTTGAGATCGCAGCGGTGAGATCTCAGAGCAACAGGAACACTAAATCCCCTTTACACGTTCCCCTTTACAAGAAGGCAGGTGAGGGGGCATCACTTGACAAGGGGAAAAAGCTCTGCCCCAGCGAAATGCGGCGAGATGGCTTCCCTGCCTCCTGACCCTGCTGGTTTTGTTAGGCTGCGTGGATGCCAGGCGGAAACCATCCTGAGGGGTGGTGGGCCTTGGAGGGGCCAGAGGAGGGTGGCATTAGACACTGCCCTCTGGGCCTGCAGGGTCATAGGGTCAGCCACAGAAAGGTGGCTGTGGCGGGGGTGGGCGCGGGCTGGCAGGACTTCAGGAGCCCTTCGTCCTTGCCCCAGTCACTTTGCCGCCCGGACGTAGTGAGACGCTGGGAGGCGCCGACGTGTCTTGGACTTCACTTCGTTGGGGGGCCATCCTCGCCAAGATGACACAGTCTCTTGGGTTCCGAGGGAAAGAGGCAGGAAAGGCTTCCCAAGAGGTAAAGCTTGACCCACGTCTTGACTGATGAGCCAGCTGGGAGGAGAGGACCCACCAGTGGTTTCATGGGTGCTTCGCTGGGCCCTGAGGAAGCCCAGAGGTGGGTGCTGTGTGAGGGAGGGGTAGAGACAGCCTGTGCCACCCCGGAGTGAAGAGGGCAGCCCCGAGGGGCTGGTGTGGCTGCAGCTTCGAGGCCTGTGGAGAGCGTGTGGGAAGATGCGCAGCTGTGGCTGCTTGCTGGCAGGTCCCAGGAGGCTTTCTGAGCCCCTGAAAGGAGTCTGGGCCTTTCCTCAGTGGCTGTTGGGAGTTACTGAACTGTAACTCAGCCTTTATGCACTTCCCACCCATCAGCTTCTCTCTCCCCTGTATCAGTCGAGCGCCGTCGGGGACCAGGTGGTCAGTGGGCCCCTTGGGGCACCCAGATTGACCCCACTGAGCCTCTGCTCTAAACTGAGGTCACGTTGGAAAACTAAGTCTAGAATAAGAAGTTGGGGCACAGAGTCCTGTGGCAGTTAAAACCAGCGCTGAAGGAAATGTCTGGAGGCCTTGCGTTGATTAACTGACGCGTGAATAGGCTGGGTCATCAGTGCTGGAGTGGGCAGCAGAGGGACAGAATGCCTCCCCGGGGTGTCCAGGGGCAGCCCTTGAAGAAGATGAGCTCAGCCTGATCTGCAAGGCCTCGGGGAGCCGAAAGGAGAGGTGATTACTGGTGGGGGACGTGGGATGGGGAGCAGGCCCTGACCTTGGCCCCTGGCCTGACACATGCTAACTTTGTGATTCTGGACGTGCCCAGCGTTCAGAGGGTGGGGAGCCAGCTGCTGTTCATGTAGACATGAACGTTTCAGACTCACCTAAGTGTTAGCTGACCTACCAAGTGTTTTTTAAAGAGCTGCTGCACTCTTGAAGTCCTTAAAGCAGGCTTCTGCCGTCTGGGCACCCATGCATGTAATCACACCGCCAGCCCACGGGCCTGGGTTAGGCACCCTCCATCCAGAGTTAGTTAGCTTGCAGGACTGTCCTTCCAATATGCTCCTTCTCCCTCCGGAGCAGACTTCCCCTGGGATCCCTAGCTGAGCTTGAAGGCTGTCATGCAGAGGAGAAGCTGGGAAGCTCTTCTAGGGCATGAGGGCAGAGGTGGGCTTCAGATCCTCCTGCAAATTGAGACAGCCAGTCAAGCCTGTGGAGAGGTGGCCCGCCCTGCGTCCTCTCCCACCTGTGGACCGTGGCTGGCTGCGGTCATTCCAGCTCGGGCATTTTTCACAACAGTGATGTCAGGTTGCCCACCACGTAGAACAATCTCCGTAAAGTACCCGGCACATCTCGTTTCAAACAGTGGGAGCTTTCTGGTGAACCCTGCAAGAGGAATTAGTTGCAAATTAAACCCCCAGGAAACAGAATGATTTGACCTATTGTATAGACTTGTTGGACGCGAGCCAGTTGGATGTTGAAAGACGTCTGCCTGGGACGATGATTTGGCTCTTAGAGTAATTGGTCTTGAGCGTTCCTTCTGGCAGATGTAAGGGAGTGGCGTGGAGCGTCCTATGGCAACGGCCTTCCTTACAGAGCGGATGGGAGAACTTGGAGCACCCTTCTGTCTGTTCCCCCTTCCCTGCCCCCCACGGTGTCACCCCACTATTAATGTCCCCAACCTTGTCAGTGAGGACAGCAGGCCAGCAGGAGGGAGTCTTCCTCTGAGTGAGGATGGACGAGGTTTTCATGAACTTGGGGGAGAGAACAGGTAACCAAAGGCACCTCAGCAGGACCCCAAGGCCCTGTCCCCGCCTCGGGCTCGAGACACACGTGACCACGGCCTTCGGGGGGCGTTTTCACAGACCGGCCGAAGGACGCAGTGGTCGGCCCGCTGGGCTGGCAGGAAGGCTGAAGGGCAGGGCCTTTTCAGGGCCGGCGGCAGGCAGATGGTTGCGGTACCAGGCCCAGAGGAGGGCTTGCGCTGGAGGCGGGCTGAGGAGTGCCTCGGGAGGGTGGACGTCCCCGGCGAGGCACGGCCTCTCTGTCTCACCGGGATGGATGAGTGTGGGGCCGTAGGGGTCACGTGGCGGGTGCGTCTGTCGGGGGGAAGTGAGAGAAATCTGAAGAGCCAGCGTGTGATGTGACAGCTGCCACTCCCACCGCCCCAAGCCTTCCCCTCTCGCCGCCCCCACCCCCACTTCCGAGCCGGTGAGGAAGCTTGTCTGGCAGCAGCAACGCAGCTGTCATCCCACATCAGTTTTCGTAGGTTCCTCGCTAGTGGAAAAGCGCCAAACGTGAGCAGATGATGTACTTGATGAAACACTCAGGAAGAAAGCGTCGGTTCCAGTTACTGGGGCCTTTCTCCATAACATCAAGGCACTCCTTCCCCCAGAGCGTTTCTGAACAGTTCAGTGATAGGTGCCAGGCCAGAAAAATGTGTCATGGAATCAGAACCCGGGAATCAGATCATGTCGTTTCAGAATCTTGCCACACGTGGTAGGGGTCTTCCTTTGGGCCATGAGAAATGGAAAGTATTGAATAGTGAGGTAGAAGTTGATTCTGTTTGCTCAGCACCAGTGAGAGGCCTGGCACATGACTGAAATGACAGAAGAAAAATGAAATGGGATGTAAGCTGATGGAATGGCGAGTCGTTTGTGCCAGATGTCAGCCAGAAACAAGCCGTGTGTGTGCGCGCATCTGTAGGTGCCGCTCTAGTCTGGAACGTCTGCGTACAGTTTTATGGTTTATAAGGCTGTCTTTATATCCTTTGTCTGGTTTTATTTTGTAACAACCCTGTGGAGTTGATATTAATATTTTCCCTGCTCCACAGCAGAGGAGGCCGAGGCTCCACTGGGGCAAGTCGAGCCCCAAAGGCTGTGAGCTGATAAATGGCAGAACCAGGTCTTGGACCTAAGGCTGCTGAGCCTGGTTCCAAAATGGATACACGGGTCGGTCTCCTAGAGTTTGGTACCTGCATTATTGGGCTTCCTCGGTGGCTCAGACAGTAAAGAATCTGCCTGAAATGTAGGAGATGAAGGTTCGATCTCTGGGTCAGGAAGATCCCCTGGAGAAGAGAATGGCAACCCACTCCAGTATTCTTTCTGGGAAAATCCCGTGGACGGAGGAGGCTGGCGAGCTCCAGTGTGTGGGATCAGAAAGAGTCAGACACGACAGCATGCATGCGCCACGCACCTGCGTTACTGGGGGAGTGGGAGGCTAGTCATCTGCATTTACTCCATGAGTGTAAGGTTTGAAGCGCCCTGGAAGCCAGGGAAGGCAGAAGACAGTTCTGTTTCCATGCGCAGCACTCCTCCCTCGTTACTCATTGGGTTGAGTGACGTCATCTGGCTTTTGAGGAGCTGGAGGCCCAGAGAGGTTGGAAGGCTCACAAGGGCACACAGCCTGAAAGTGGCCTGAATGTAAGAGTCAAATCCAGATCCCATAGACGCTTTCTACTCTCTGTGCTACGGGGTTGCTATCATACAACCACATGTAAATATAAAATGTGAAAAGGAAGGAGCAGTATGGAAAGTGGTGATTTAGTAAATAAATGAACCAGCGAGGTCAACCAGCACCCAGCACTGAATCACTTTACAGATGTGGAAGCTGCAAGGAGCCCAGGGTCTAACTGGCCATGCGCTCTGCCAGGCCTTTGACCTTCAGCCCAAGTTCTGCCTCTTGCCCACCAGCTTATCTGAGTTTTCTGCGAGTCTTTGAGCCAACAGATAGGAATGCTCTTGAGCTGATCTCCGTCCTCTATTGCCAGCTTCATAGTTGGAAGAGAACTTTAAATTCCAGACTGTGGCAACCCCTCCCTACCGAGTGAGACTGCAATCTCGGGCTCATTTCAGAAATTCCATATTTCTCAACGGTGAGTCTGTTAGTCCACCAGTTATTTTTAGGTGGGAACTTTATATTTTCTTTTTCATACCACTTTGGCTTCCCTGCCTAACAGGAGTTATGTCTTCTCTCTAGCAATAACGTTGGAGCTACCTTATTTTTAGCTTGGTTCATTTTTCTTCCTATAATTTCTCTTTTCTCCGAATTTATTACACACTCAAATAGGCTTTCTTTCTGGCTCCGCCCCCCAACTCCAATTCTCATTCACTGGGTCCTAAGACTTAATCCAAAGGCAAGTGCTAAGCCTTATTTTGTTCCAGGAAAAAGGAAGAAGAGTCTCCAGCAAGCCTAGAATATCCCGTGTCACATGGGTGCTGCTTGTCGCTTTATTGAGAGTCTCTTCACCGGTCACTCACCCTGTGTGCCCTTGGTAGGAAATACTTTGGCCTCTGCACTCCACCCCACCCCACCTCTGCAGGGAGAACCTCCTGACCAGAGTGGCCTGGGGGACTGCCAGACTGTAGAGGGCCTGGCATGTGAGCACGTGACTGTGCGTGTGTGTGCACATGTATGTGTGTGCATGGATGTTTGTACATGTAAGTGCACACACACACGGTGCTCCGCAGCCCTGTTTCCATCTCTGGCACCTGTAGCATTTGATTCTGCCCATGGGCACCCCGCAGGTAACACTTGCAGTAGGACCCGTGGTTGATATGATACGCTGTCATCATTTAGTTCATGCGCCCCTGCGTGCAGTGGCGAGGCAGCAGTGAGAATGCATCTAACCCTTGAGGAAACGGCCCCCCTGGGCTGACTAGCCCAGCCTCCTGGCACAGGATTAGGTGAGGCGGGGCAGACCTGAGGCTCGGCTAGCTCTCAGCCTCCTCAGAAGGCTTCGATGGCTCCCCGTTGCCTCTCCACTGAAGTGTGGTCCTCTTAGCCTGGTGGTACCTAAGCAGGCAACACATAACTACCCAGAGAAGACTGTATTTTAGGTTGTGAGCTTCTTTCGGACGAGGACCAGGCTTGACTGATCAGCATTTCTCCAGAAACCAGTGACACAGGGGGCTCTGTAAGGGAGAGCGAGCAAGGGAAAGGATGAACCAGTGAAGCAGGTTGTTGTGTCCAGACCTTCACCCTCGCCCACTTGCCGTGTGGGTTTCTGGTGCCAGGATCTCACTCCACTTCCCGAAGCATCTTTCCTGTGTTGGAGGAGCCGGAATCCTGTGTCACTTCTCTGGATAAGAACTTGTCAGGCTGCTTGTAATCCCTTCTGATGCCTTTGGCAAGGAGCCATCTTTCAGAAGGCACCCTCTTTTTGCAGCTGGGCGTCGAGGTCTAGACCTGCTTCCCTGCATATCTGTTCCCCATAAAAGGGCAGCCTGCTTGCTATCACACATCCCAAGTTGATTTTGGTCCACTGCTTGCTGAGCAGTGTTGGTTGAAGGGAATTATCACCTTGACTCATCACTTGGAAGAAAGGATAACAAGCACCTAAGAGGGTGGGGGCCGTTTGCAGTGAAACCACGGGACCCAAATAGTGATCAGGCCAGCCCTTGTAGCTGTGTTTTAGGAAAGCTGTCATTGTTTGTGGTTGCCGAGACTGTAACTACAGTTCTTTAATGTGTCTTTAAACATGGAGTGCCTCCCCAGATGACCGGGGCATAGCTGGGAGCCGTGTTATAATTAAAATGTACATCTTCATGTTAGAAACCAAAACATGATCGCCTCCACACTCTTATTTCCTAAACTTCAAATGTGTAAACATGACGCGAAATGGTAATTGTTTAAAAACAGTTACAGAAGCAGAAGCTGTTGATTGGAAGCCTGTTCCACAGGAATGTTAAGTAGGAGATGAAGGAATTCTAAAGACGTGGTGCTTCCCAGAAACAGCAGGGAGCGAGGAGGACAGCGTGCATGGACTCTGATGAAGGCACATCTGATAAGTCCCAGTCCCGCCCCGACCTCACTTACCTGTCCTTCCTGCTTCAGTCTCAGTTTCCCCATCTGTCCTGCAATTACTGTAAAGCTGCTGGCACCAGGCGGGGTTTAAAGTAGACCCACAGCAAGTGCGGTCTTGAACCATAATAAAGTGCCATGTTTGCAAAACGTGAAATTTCGTTTAAAAGGATTTTCTTAACTATTCCATTAAGAAACCATGTGCTCTGGTAGGAAAAACATATAGACATATAGAAAATAAAAAATGAAGTGTCTCTTCAGAGACAAGAATTGTCATTAATAATTTGTTTTGTATTCCTTTAGCCCTTTTCCCACCAGCTTCCAAAAATACACATCTCTATATAGTACCAGCAATTCTTTTCCTACACAAATGCTATCCTACTAGACATCATTTTGCATCACACATCTTGTCCAAGGTCATTAGTCTGAACCTTTCAGGCTGGTTAGAACCTTTTGACTGGTTCTCTAATGTGACTGTAACACAGTGTATTCAGTTGTTCCCCTATTTATATCCTTTTAACTCCTGTCAAGCTTTTTATTCTTACATTCTGCAGCATGCAGCCATGTGCATTTATTTCTGCTTGTGGGTTTGGGTATTTGTGTAGAATTGATTTTCAGAAGTGGAACTTGAGGCCTAAGGGTATTTAATTTTTGTTAGATTTTACCTCTGGAAAGGTCATCTCCAGTTTATACTCCCTCCAACAGTCTATGAGTGTAGTTCTCTTCCTAAGGTAAACAGATGTTTTAAAAATATTTTTCACTGTGCTAAATTCTGAATTTGCAAAAGACTGCACGTTGTTCTTTCCACCAGTATTTACAGAGGGTCTGTAGAACCTCGTTCTGTGTTAGGACCCACAGAGGATGTGTCGGGATGGGTTGGACTTGAACTCAGCCCTCAGAAGCTGGAACGGGAGTGAGGGCCGAGTGTGCGGATGACTAGAAGTGTGGTAGGGTCTCAGGGCCCCTGGGCTGACGGAGCCTCCCCACTAACATTGCGGGCGTGTGGGAGTGATGAGCACCCTCCTAGCTCCTTGAAGGGAAGAGCTAGTGACAGTAAGGGGTCTCTGACACGCAGTGAGGGTTCGATACGTGGGGTCCCAACGCAAACAGAAGGTAGGACTTGGGGCCTGGGGACTCCCAGAGGGCAGCTGGTTGGGAAAGGCCACCAACAGTGAGAAGGCCGTCCGGCTCAGCATCACTCGGCCTCTGTTCTTGCGTTCCAGGTACTGATAGCAGCTTTCACACAGTATGGTGTCTCTCCAGGACACCTTTTTAGGGCCCCAAGAGGGGCTGTTCTTACGTTTCCCGGTATGAGAGCATTCATTATCCAGATGTTTCCTTCCAAAAATTCTTGAGATGGCCGTATGGATGGCGTCATCTGTGATAGCTCTCGACAGGAAAGAGCCGCTTGAAGGCAGTCCTCACCAGCGGTAGCTTTCGGGTTCCTAAGTCTGGTGTGGAGCACCTCACACACACCTTCCCCGGCCCCGCTCCCCTTTCAGACAAAACAAAAACACTTCATCGGGGCGTTTTGTGCCATGAAGTACAAGATGAAATTGTAAAGTCGGAAAGACGAGTAGAGTAGGAATCATGTAGATTTCTCACTCTGACTTTGGCAAATCACTTTGATTCTGGGTTTCCTGTTTGCCCTGTTAAATGCGGATGCTGGCTCTGAGCATTCAAATCTGTCTATAGTCAGAAAATCATAAGAGCCAAATCGCACAAAGGGCTTTGTGGATCAGAACGTTCTATATGGAATGAGGGAATCTTGCTGTTGGTCTTTTTTGTGAAGTTCGGGTCACTCCTGGACCAAGTGGGGATCTCTGCTGAGATCCCCAGTCTCGTGATGGCTTTGCTGCTGTGAGGCCTCCTGAGGGTGGAATCTCGTGGCGCTTCATGTTCCTTCTAGGAAGCTGCTGCTTGGCTGAAGCCCTCGTCCTTCAGGGTCAGGAAAAGTGCAGGCCCCTCTGCATTGTGATGAGGACCTGGCTCTCTGTTTTGACACACGGTCTTTGCAGGATCTGTTTGATAAAAGGAGCAGACAAGCAGCCCGTACTAGGACCACAAATAGACATTTGAGGAAGGACTCTTCATCGAGGTGTAAGTTAGGGTTCTCCAGAGAAGCAGACCGACAAGAGAGATTTATTACAAGGAACTGGTTAGTGTGATTATCGAGGCTGGGAAGTCCCAAAGTGAGTGAGCAAGCCGAAGACCCCATAGCACCAATGGTTTAGTTCCAGTCGAAGTTGGAAGGTCTGAGAAGCAGGAGAGCTGATGGTGTAGTTCCTGGGTCTCAAAAGCCAACAGACTCGAGACCCAGGCAGAACCAGTATTTCAGTATGAGTCTGAATGCAGAAAAAAGTTGATGTCCCAGTACAAATGCTGTCAGGCAGGAAGAATTCTCTTTATCATTGGAGGGTTTTTGTTTGTTTGTTTTTTTCCCCTGTTTGGATCATTAACTGATTGGACAAGGCCCACCATGTTAGGGAGAGCAGTCTGCTTTACTTAGAGATTTAAATGTTAATCTCATTCAAAAAGACCTTCCCCGAAATACCCAGAATAATGTTTGACCAGGTATCTGGGTACCCTGTGTCCCACTCAAGTTGACACATAAAATTAATCACAGGCAGGAGAACACAGCTCTGTGTTGGAGTAGAGCTTCTCACTGCAGAGGATTCTAAGTGCGTATTGGGCTTGAATTTGGGAGGGGCTTGCTGGAAGGTGGTCAGGATGCCGAGGCCAGGGAACCTGCCCACGGTAGGATGGGTGCTCCTGTGTATGTCCCCTCCTCCTTCACGTGCTGGAGCCCACAGCAGTGTAGCAAGAAGCCTGTGTGAACATCCAGTCTTCATAGAATCAGACTGAGGACTCTGGAGCCAAAAAGAGTCTGCTTTACTGGCTTCTGCCTCGCCTGCAAGAAAACTTAGACCCCAGTGGATGAGGCAGCAGGCCAGTGAGCGGAGGGCCGGGCTGGTCCCAGGCCGGCAGCCTCATCATCACCATCCAGAAGGCTGAGGTTGTCTACAAGTCCCCAGGGACATTAGTTCCTCTCTTGAAGCAGTTCCAAAAGCAAGGAAGGCTGGGGCAGAGAGCATGCCAGATCTCAGCAAGTTGCTTCCGGCCAGACAGCTGTGCTGGGCATGGGGCACAACGCCAGCAACACCCCCCAGCATGAGCCATGACCAGCCCCGGGACTGCCGCCTCCACCAGATGGGTACGGGTGGGGTTTGACCAATTTGGGCTGCAAACCTGACACGTGGCAAGGGGGGGTGTTAGATACAGATGGAGTGAAGGGTCATGCCTGGTAGGGGGCCCTGGCTCTGCCCTGGGAGGCTGGCACCCTGCATCCAGTTTGTAACCACTTGCTTAGATCCAGCCAGCCTGGGACCAGTTGCATGCATTGGCCAACCCTCTAAAGATCTAGAATGTGCTTAAATACCTCCTCAGTGACCAGCCCTCTTCCTCCTGATATCCCCCTTTGCTTTCCTAACAATTCCTATAGGGACCTGTATGTTGACCAGTCAGATAAAATCCAGGATGACTTGAGTTACTCTGACTAAAGAGCAAAGTGGTAACCAGAGGGAGGAAGTAACTTGCCCGGCATCACTTAGCACGGTGAAGCCAGGAGCAAGTTAGCTGGAGCTAGGACTCGCTTCTTCCAGCGCTTTCTTTCTTCCCCTGCAGACCCAAACATGTTTGTGCTATTTTGTATCTGGTGGAGGGGAGGGAGTACCAACTAGTGTTGGAAAGCTGGCATAGACAGCTGCATGGTGAAAAGCATGAGCTTTGGAGCCAGGCTGTCTCCATCACTGGCTTGCTGTGTGACCAAGTTTAAAGCGGTAACACCAACATCAC
The DNA here is from genome assembly GCF_963930625.1 of Muntiacus reevesi. Classification (NCBI taxonomy): domain Eukaryota; kingdom Metazoa; phylum Chordata; class Mammalia; order Artiodactyla; family Cervidae; genus Muntiacus; species Muntiacus reevesi. The sequence goes on along the minus strand of NC_089265.1, from coordinate 57,886,871 downwards.
CCCTGGACAGAATTGTTGAGTATTAAATGAGAACCTGGAGGCACTGCCCTTAGCACAGACCCTGGTACATCACACATACTCAGCACTCTTAAAGTATATTACCGAGAGTTGAGTCTCCCAGACCTTGGCTGAACCACACAGCCTATCTGAGTTGCAGATTTCACATCAGTGAGGTAGGGAAGGGGCTTGGGCGTGGTCATGGCTCCTCCAAGGCTCACTCTGGGAGGCTGCCTGAGAAAGGGTAATTGATGGTGCTCCGTGAGGGGTGTAGCCCAGCTGGTCTGGCAGGAAAGCCTGTCCCCCGTGGCTTTATCTCATTAGATGTGGCCCAAGGCCTCTCTGGAAGCTGAGACCACTCCATGCCCAGCAGACTGGAAGATCACACCAGAGGGGCTGGCAAGCCCTCTCTGTAAGTACAGTCCATCAGTACTCAGAAGACACATGGCTGGATCACGTCTGGCTAACGTCCGAGGCCCTTGGCAGTCCCCAGAGGCCCAGCCTCTGTCCACAGCACAGGGGTCAGCGGACGCCCACCCCCTCAAGGTTGGCCTGAAGGTGCTTGTGCCACCCCGACCTCTGCCTGTTAGCCCAGTGGAAATGCTGGCTTCTCCCCTTTGGGGATCTGTTCACTGGAGTGTGTTTTTCCTTCTGGAGCCCTGGGCATCCTCCACTTTTTGAACGGGTAGAGCCCTAATTGTTTGGAGGGTCAGACCTTCAGGTCATCAGCAGCTGATCACTACGCCCTGGTGTTTCCTGCCAGCTTCTATAAAGGCTTTTTTTTTCCCCCTGAAAGCGCAAACCTGATGAAGGCTGCTGGCCACATTTTCCAGTTTCCTACCCTCCTCCTGGCATTAGGGGCCCTCCATAACCCAGCCCCGGTTTCCTTTTCTAGCCACGCCCCACATCCTTTCCGCGGGAGCCCTGGGCTCAAGACAGTTCACAGACTCTGATTCTGCCTCACAATCTCTCCATCTCTGCTCCATCCATGACTTGGCCTATGTTCAACCTGCACCCCTTGCCCTTTATCCTGGGGCCCTGTCTTCGCCCGTCCGAATCTTTCTCCTTTCCTTGAGCACATTCTTCCCTGAGGGGCTTCCCCAGTGGTTCAGTGGTAAAGAATCCACCGGCAACGTAGGAGCCCTAGGAGATGCAGGTTCGATCCCTGGGTTGGGAAGATCCCCGAGGGGGAGGGCATGGCAACGCACTCCAGTATTCTTGCCTGGAGAATCCTGTGGACAGAGGAGCCTGGTGGGCTGTAGTCCATGGGGTCACAAAGAGTCAGACACGACTGAGGACTCAGGCACGCATTCTACGCTGGGCTCCCCATTCGCTGCCTGTGATGCCAGGGAGGTCTCTTGGCTTCTGTGGCCCTTGAGGGGCCTCTTTGCACTAGGACTTGAGCTCCTCTTAAGTGCCACCTCGTCCCTAAGGATTCTTGAAATCCCTGGGACCGCCTTGGCTTTCTGCCTCCGAGGACTGCCAGCGTCTGCACCGCTTTGGAACTGGGCTGGCCCCTGTGGAGGCCCCGAGGCCGCCAGCCGCCCATGTCTCTTGTCTCATGGCGATGAGGGAGGACGCGCAGCCAGCACCCAGGACTGAGTCTGGCACGAGCGGGCCTTCTGTAACTCCTCATGGCTTTTCACCCAGTGCTTATGGGTGCTGGCGTCCCGCTTCTCCTGCTGAACCCTGGGCTCTTTGGGGTCGAGGGGCCTTGTCTCATGCCACGTGAGTGCTCAGCATTGGCCTGGGGTCCCCCTTGGCACCCAGTGAGGACTCGGTGATGGGTCTGAGGAAGAAAAGCAGACAGGCCCCCTGCTTGCCTATGAATGTGGATCTTCCGCCGACATGGAGGCAAGAGAGCTGGCTCCGGAGGAGGCTGCTGCTCCATATGGGCCCTCCTTCATGTACTGAGTTGAGCCCGGAGCAGCCGGACCCCGGAGTGGCCAGTTCACCTCAGTGAGTCTCCACAGGGGATGGCGATGCAGCTCAGAGAGGTCTCTGCACGCGAAGGCAGTCACCGGAAGAGCGCAGAGTGACGGGCAGGGCTGAGGGCCTGCCGTAATTGCGGGCAGCTCCCGAGAGCCCTGCAGAGCGGCCCGCGTGGCCTTTTAAATTGTGAGCAGAGCACAATCGGTGTCAGCAGGTGTGCGAGCCTGTCTCCCTGCGGGGACCCCAGAACGGGGCCCTTCGGGGGAGACCCCATCCGTGCACAGAGGACGGGGGAAGGGAGCAGGCCCCGCTCCCTGACTCAGACCAGGGCTTGCCCCTCGAGCCTGGGCTGAGCGTCCAGGAGCGGGCAGTGACAGGTCCACCTGCTCCCGCTGCTGTGACCACTGTCCTTTTCCCACACCTCCGCCCACAGAGCTCGCCCTTGTTCTGGGGTTTTCTGTGCACGCCTGCAAAGGAGGCGGTCAGGGAACACCGATCAGTCAGTCGCCTGGCTTTTCGACAGCTCCGGAAACCAGACCGGTGGGGAGGGTCGGGCCTCCGCCTGGGCTGAGCCGGCTTTGCGTCCAGGACCCGGCTCCCAGCTGCCCGGCCCTTGCTGCCGGGGGGCGTCCACCCCGAGGACCCCTGCTCCCCATGCTGTCACTTCAGCCGCCAGGGGACCCCTGAACTCAGGCCCAGCCCTGAAGCCCCCGGTTAGGAGGAGGGTCTTTCTCCAGCAGATGTTTTAACAGTTTCGAGGAGGAGAGCATCCCGTGCCTTCCCTTTGATGTGCTGCCTGGGTCTTCGCTGGGTTTGGGCTGTGTGTCTAATTGGGAACAGCCGCCCGCCCCTCCTGGGAACGCCTCACTCAGGCTGCGGTGCTGGGTGTGACTTTTAACACCTCAGACCTGACCGAAGTAGCTGCCCCTTCCTCCAGAAGATGACAACCAAGACAGTCTGATAAAGGAGGTGTGAGGAAGCCTCTGGGAAAGGCAGGAAGCAGAGCCTGGTCTAGGAATTAGAGGACCTGGAGCTTCATGCCTTCCCCAGGCCTCAGGTTCCCCATCTATAAACGATCGTCATTAGAGAAGGAGAAATAGCGTATGACATGCCTTATATGGGGAATCTAAAAAGGAGTGATACAAAAAGAGCTTATTTACGAAACAGAAGCAGACTCACAGGCTTGGAGAATGAACTTGTGTTGCCGGTAAGGGAAGGATGGGAGGAAGGGATAGTTAGGGAGTGTGGAATGGACGTTTGCACACTGCTATATTTAAAATGGATAACCAACAAGGACCTCCTGTGCAGCGCAGGGAACTCTGCCCAATGTTAGGTGGCAGCCTGAGTCGGTGAGGAGTTTGGGTGTGAAAGAATACATCCACATGTATGGCCAAGTCCCTTAGCTGGCCACCTGAAACTGCCAGAACATTGTCAGTTGGCTGTCCTCCAATGTAAAATAAAAAGGTGTTAAATGTAGTCACTAGACTCCTGGGCTGTGTGTTTTGTCTTCTGTGCAAGAGTGGATCTGAGAGCAAAGCTCCCACGTGGAAACGGGAGATTGCCAAAGCAGCAGCTGAAATCAGAAGCTGTGGATCCAGAAAGGGCAGGTTCATAGATGGGCGATGAAACCCTTCCATTTCCAACGCAGGGTTGCCTGTTAGGGTTTGTAAGCAGGACTTCTGTGGCTCTGGGGGATGAAGGCTGATCTCAGAGAAGGAGGGCTCTCGGCATGGTATTCCAGAGATGCCCCGGTAGTGGTAACTGAAGTGAAATCCACATTCCTGGAGTGCCTTCTGTGGGCCAGGCACTGTCCTAGACACTGACGGTGCATGGATTCGTTTAATCCTTGTAACATCCTGGATACCACTGCCCGCCTCAGAGATGAGGAAACTGGGGCAACTTGCTCTGGGTCCCCCACTGGGGTCAGACCTTGAGCCCCAGCAGTCTGGGGGGATCGTGGTTTCAGCCAGCACACGGTGCTGTCCATTACCTGGAGCCTGGACTTTGTCCCCCAGCTGGCTGGTGTGGGGCAGCCCTGGGCAGTGGCAGTTGCGCTGTCCTGATTATACAGCCCTGGCCATGGAGGCCTGAGGGCCGGCATGCTCACCCCTGGCTGAGTAGAGGTTTCTTGGGCTGAGAGATGATGGTGAGGCCTGGGAATGGAGGCCTCCTTGGCCACATATTTCTGTTGAGCTCTGCCACCCTATGATTTGGGATCTGGTGTGGATTCTCAGACAAACCAGCTGGCAGAATTAGAGGTGAGGGGCCTGCAGGCCAGCATCTGTCATTTCCAGCTCAGCTTCTGCACGTCTGTGCCGGCCTCTCCCCGCCCATCTCCGCCCTGCCCAGAGGTTCTAGGGCACCTGTCCTCAGACAGTTCTGGGGGTGCCATCCTGCAGCGTTGAAGGCCACCCAGAACCACCTCCACCTGCCTCAGCTTCCCCTCCGCCTGAGCCCCCGGACGGCCCGCCTTCCCCACGCTCACCTCGTGGTTCCAGCCGCTGTGCCCCTGCTTCTGTCCTTCCTTCATCAAACGCCCATTTTCCCTGCCACACCACGATGCATGCCCTCGTGTCTGAATTCGTTAAGGCCATCCCACATTTCCCCCAACTAAGTTGTAGGATCACATCTGCCCCCTGTTGAGCACCCTAAGCTGCCTCTGTCTGTGCTGGGGGCTCTGACCCTCTGTCCCTGAGGAGCAAGTCCTGAAGACCAGGACTGTGTCTGCTTCATCTCGATCTGCTCTCGAGCTGGGCATTCAGTAGATGCCTGCCTGGATGTGAGGACAGGAGGATACCCGAGCTCCTGGAGAAGGCTGGGTACACCAGCGATGTGCGCTGATTTTTTAGACTGTTTCCGAAAGGGGAAGTCAAGTCCTGCCCTTTTGTTTCTGTTCCCAAAAGGAAGGTCAAGAGATGAATTTTTTTTTTCCTTCTAGTCTTTTTCTTTAGATGTGTGTCTGCTTGCTTTCAAAATCCAGATTTGAGGCTGTGCGTAATACAAAGAAATGTATATAATGAGGCTGCTATAATAGATATAAAGATACACATATTAGAAGGAAGGGCAGGTGAACCCGAATCTATCTATATCTAAGCTAATCGAGCCATTGCGGTTAAGCATCAGAATTAACTCTGAGCTTCCCAACAGACAAAGGAAATAAAATAAAAACACACAAACAAAAAACTGTGGGGGGGAGGCACGGAACTGGTGAGCACCGGAGCAAAGTGTAACTTGTTGCCCGTGGACTTGGGGAACTCAAAGCTCTCAGAGCCAGTGAGGAGGCCCCTGGTTTGCCCCGATCTCTGTCCTGGGCTCCTCACTCAGATGAACCCCCGGCCCTCCTTGCCTCTCAGGGCTACAGTCCTGAGAGGCACACCAGCCTCACCCTCTGGACTCTGTGCCCTTGGTGAATGCTCAGAGCGCCTTCCTCAACAGTCTCTGATTCTAAAAGAAAGTGCTTTTTTTTTTGCGCTTCCTCCATATGTAGCTCCACTTGAAAACCTTTCTGCTCCAGAGGTCAACAGAAATCCCTGCCTTGTCATTTTAATGTTTCTGCTCCCTGCCTAAGAGGCATAAAATCACAGCCTGCCACCCAATATTAAAGGTCATTTTTCATGAGTTTATAGATGGTGATGTCCAGATAACTCGTGACTTAACACATATGGTTACAGCTCCCTATTAGATCAGCCTCTGGATTGTCACAGATCAGTCAGAGTAATAAGGAGGATGGACCTGTTCATTAGGCAGGGGACAGTGATGGGCTGGCATGGTGCAACAGCACTTGACTTGCTGGGACTCTTGGAAAGAGGAGAGGAGATGTTTCCTAAGTAGGAGCAGAGATGCTCCCTAAATGGGTGTTTTCTTAGGCAAAAGCAGCTGCTTCCAAAACACACGGCTCCTATAAACCCAACCTGCTTAAAGTCGCGTTTACTTTCATGTGAGATTCTCTTAATTACATTTTTTCTTTACTAGCATCCTTATTCATTATTTAAAACTTTCAAAAATTATTATGCAATAATTCCTCCCTCTATACACAGTAACTGTTTACCTTCCCGTATCAGATTTTACACCCTTTATTCATGTGTATCGGTTCTTACAACATAGCTGTCATCAGAGTTTAGATATTATGGGCAAAATGTGTGATGACAGTATCCAGCAATTCCTAAACAAGGAGTAGAATTCATTTGGGGCTTTGTTCACCTTGCCCAGGACTTGTTTAGAAAGCCCATGAGATAGGGTCTGCTCAACACATAAACAGTCTTGTATTTCACTTTTTAACTTAGCATAATTTCATGCACGCTTTTCCATGTAGCTACATAATCTTCAGATTTATCATTTTAATGGCTGCTTAATATTCCATCCAGTTAGCGTGCCATAATTTACTTAACTGCTCCCTATTGTTGGAGCCTTAATGAAAATTTGAATTCACCATGTAATACCGGGGGAAGCTCGTTTTAATGATTACCGTTCTAACATCCTCTGCCCTGACTGCATGCCATTACTAACCCAGCTTTGGTAAGGCACAGATGCTTTCAGAACAATAAATCCTGTCTGAGAGGTGTATGCATGAGTCCCTCTGATTTAATAGCTAATCTGTTCCCTGCACATGTTTTCCTTTTAGGCTGGTGTTTATGTAGAATATCCATCTCTTCTGAATATTGTGTAATACTAGACTATATTCATTTTTCATGTTGTTCCAGGTACCTTAACCCTGCGGCCAGAGACTTTCATAAATTAATTGGAATTTGGGGTAAAGAGGAGTTTCTGCCTGTCATTTGTTCATTTATCCCACCCATGTTCATGAGTATCTGTTTGCAGGTGCACTCTAAGACAGAAAATGAGCAAGGATGTTCATGATCCATGTTACTGGCGGCCCACAGAGCATCCGTGAGTTGCTCTGAGGCCCAGGATTAAATGGTGAATTTTCATGCGAAGTGCTTTGGATACTGTAGAGCACATATTCCTGGTTGTTGATCCTCCTTGTGAAAGAGGATAAAGTGAAAGGTGGTTTTCCTGGGTCAGTGACTGTCAGCTGCGTTCCCGGTGTCCCAAGCCCTTGGAATTCTCCAAAGACAGGAGGCGAAACTGCAGTCTTTAGAATCAGGATGGCAGTGATGCAGATGATGACAACCCCACAAAACACTGCTCCAATAGCTTGATAGATTTCCTAATTTACAGAGTTGTCTCCAGTACGTTCCAGTTGGTTTTTGCCTGAAAGTGGCCTAGTCCTGCCTCTTATAACTCTTCTCCTCTTATGTACTAAGTTGCTCAGTCATGTCCTACTCTTTGTGACCCCATAGACCATAGCCCTCCCGGCTCCTCTGTCCATGGGATTCTCCCAGCAAGAATACTGCAGTAGGTTGCCATTCCCTTCTCCAGGGCATCTTCCCGGCCCAGGGACAAACCTGGGTCTCATACGTTTCCAGTATTGGCAGGCGCATTCTTTACCTTTAGCGCCACCTGGGAAACCTCTTCCCTCCCTTACTCCCCCATAAAAATGAAAGCATCATCCTCAAAACTAATAAATCATCCCACTTTACTCAGGGGACCCAATAAAGCCACGTGTTGCCAAAGTATGGGACATGTCAGAGGAGACGTGATTTTAGGTGGCCACATAGTGAGGTTTTCACTTTTCAATTTTTTCTTTCTAAAGAGAGAAAGTTACTCTTATTTGCCAAAGAAGGTATCCTGGTTTGCTGCTTGCACCCCCCGTCAGCTCTCCAGGGCTTGCTGTCCACCTTTTCAGCAGAGAGAAAGCGAGTCTGGGGCTTTGGGAGAAGTACCTACCTAGCTGGTTTTGTTCTTATTCGTTCTTTTTTTGTTTATCATCTGTTTTTTGGTAAAAGGTAATGGTTTATGGGGTGGTGACTAAAAGTTTCCTTTTCAAGTGGATTTATTTATTCTAAAAAATGAGGCAGCATCAATAAAAATGGTATTAAAACCCAGGTGGTACTAGAAAATGGCAAAATCATGAAGTTGGGATGTAACTCAGTGAATTTTGGGAGATACCACCATTGTTGATGTTGTTCAGTTGCTCAATCATGTCCAACTCTTTGCCACCCCATGGACTGCAGCACGCCAGGCTTCTCTGTCCTTCACCATCTCCCAGAGCTTGCTCAAAGTTAGGTCCATTGAGTCAGTGATGCCATCCAACCATCTCGTCTTCTATCGCCCCCTTCTTCTCCTGCCTTCAATCTTTCCCATCATCAGGGTCTTTTCCAGTGAGTCAGCTCTTCACATCAGGTGGCCAAAGTATTGGAGCTTCAGCCTCAACATCAGTCCTTCCAGTGGATATTCAGGACTGATTTCCTTTAGGCTTGAGTGGTTTGATCTCCTTGCAGTCCAGGGGACTCTCAAGAGTCTTCTCCAACACCGCAGTTCAAAAGCATCAATTTCTCAGTGCTCAGCTTTCTTTATGAGCATGAAAAGGCCAAAGGATGTGACACTGAAAGATAGCACCACAGTGCTGTTTAATTTAAAACGCTGAAGGTCACTGCCCAGCATCAGTTAGTTTCTGTTGTATCAGATGCTATGCATAGGGTGGAGTTTTTGTTGGCCCTGTGAGCTAGTGTTGGATCATGAAGCCTAGTCTAAAGAATGCTCTTCCTTGGAAGGGCTGACTTTATCTGTGTTTTGTCAACTGCTCTTCAAGACGTGTGACTCCCATGAGTTCCTATTGTATCTCTGTGGTGCTGGAATTCTGATTTGGAGAATGCCTCATAACTCCATTTGGACAGCTCACTCTCAAGACCCTCACCCCTTCTGTGTCAAGCCCCACCTCCCCTCTTCCCACCCCCTTGGACCTGGTGCTCCAGCAGAAGCAGGCAGTAAATAGACATTTGCATGCCTGTTAAGTCACTTTAGTCGTGTCTGACTCACAGACTGTAGCCCATCAGGCTTCTCTGTCATGGGATTCTTCAGGCAGAAATGCTGGAGTGAGTTGCCATGCCCTGCTCCGGGGCATCTCCCTGACCCAGGGATTGAACCGCCATCTCTCATAGTCTCCTGCATTGGCAGACGGGTTCTTTACCGCTAGCGCCACCTGGGAAGCCCCAGACAGACATATAATGGACTACTATTCAGCCTTAAGAAGGAACGGACTGCTGACACATGCTCCGTGTCACTGTGCTAGGTGAAATAAGACTGCCCAAGAAGACCCAATATCCCCAGCCAAGTACCTTACATGGCTCCACTGGATGAGGTGCCTGGGTCGTCAGATTCACAGAGGCAGAAAGGGGAATGGTGGTTGCCCGGGGCTGGCGGAGGGGAAATGGAGGGGGTGGTGGGGGACAGTTTCAGTTTAGGATGATGAGAAGGTTCTGGAGATGGGTGGTGGTGAGAGCTGCATGCCTGTGTGAACATACTTCATGTCACTGACTTGCACGCTTAGGAATGGTTAAATGGCAAGTGTTTTATTTATTTGTCTATACATATATCTTACGAGTAAAACAAGAAAGTGGGCGGTGAGCACCTTTTCTCCAGCTGGACCGCCTTGGCTTGCCCTGGTCCTACCACAGGGAATCCAGTCCCTCATCCCGTTCCTCCACCTGTCACAGCTGACAGTTCAAATGTCATCTCTCCTCCTGCCTCATCCCTCACGGGCCCTGTAGGAGCCCCCTTCCTGAAAAGAGTATTCTGCTGATTTAGGTGCCCACTGTCCCCCTTCTGGAGGCGACCCCTCCTGTCCCCCTGCACACAGCGGGTGTCTGTGATCAAAGCCAGAAAAATGCCCCCTTTTTTGATGAGGAAAAGCCCGATTGTGGCATCCTGGTGCTTGTCCTTCAGCCGCCGCCGTCCTCCCAGGAATGAGCAGTCGCTGAAAGGATCGTGCCCTGTGTGGGGCCTCGTTTCGGAGGGCGGCCGCTGCTCAGCCCACACTGGAGCCGGGCCCTGGCGTCCTCTCCAGAAGATTAAGAGCGTTCCTTCCTTATTCAGAAGTGAAACTGGACCTCTGCTCTCCAGTGGCTTGGCTGTGTCCAGCGTGTTAGGAGACAGGCAGGCCCCGAGGGAGGTAGAAATTCAGGGAAAGAGTCACTCGGGCTTTGCAGGGGAGAAGTCGGTGGCCCGGGTTCTCTGGAGGTGGTTCTGGCTTCTTCGGGCTGTAAAATGAATACGTGAGCTGTGTGGAAACTTGAGGGGCGTTTGACCCAGTCTCCTCATCTTACCCCCGGTGGTTCAGCTGGTAAAGAATCGGGCTGCAATGTAGGAGACCCTGGTTCGATTCCTAGGTCGGGAAAGTCCCCTAGAGAAGGAAACTGCTACCCACTCCAGGATTCTGGCCTGGAAAATCCCAGGGACTGTATAGTCCATGGTGTTGCAAAGAGTCAGACGTGACAGAGTGACTTTCACTTTCATTTTCCTCATCTTATAGATGGGGACAGACAAGTCCAGAGACCAGGGAGCTGCCCTAGTGGGAAGACCACCTCCCCCGCATCTGTAAGCGGGAAGCTGGGGGTTGCGGAGAGCTCTGCGTGTCCTGGGCTGGTGTTGGAACACACCCAGGACATCACGCTTGTGTCTGGACTCTGCCCTTGAAGATAGCGGATGGTGACAGGGAGTGTTCTGGTTCTGTTGTTTGGTCCAGAACCTGAGATCTTTGTGAGGAAGCCTTGAACCATGAGAGCAGAAACACCGCTCTCGAGGGGAGGGCAGCAGTTAAATGCAGCGAGGGGTCTGTTCTGTGCAGTCCGCATCTCCCTGGCTGGGGTGTCACCCGGCAGGTCCCAGGTGAGGAGGCGTGTGCTGGGCATGCTTTACATCTCTGCTCCCTTCCTTTCCGACTGCAGAGTTCCAGAGGCAGGAGAGCGTTCGGTCGCAGCACAAAGGCGTCCAGTTGTACGACACCCCTTATGAGCCCGAGGGCCAGAGCGTGGACTCGGACCCGGAGAGCACGGTCAGCCCCCGGCTCCGGGAGAGCAAGCTGCCCCAGGACGACGACAGGCCCGCCGACGAGTACGACCAGCCGTGGGAGTGGAACCGGGTCACTCTCCCAGCTCTGGCAGGTAAGGAGCCAGCGGCCCCACTCAGCGGCGGCTGCTCACCGCATGGCCCTCACCTGTGCAGAAGGTCCCTGTCTGCTCAGGTAAGCCACAGGGCTTCTGGTGCGGCTGGGCCCTTCACAGATGAAGAAGATCCTGGAGGCAAGGGAGGCCAGGCCTAGACAGCCCAGATGCTCTCACTGTCTGACTCCGTCTTGGTCCTGTTGGTAATGCTCTAGTTCACTGAAGCCAAGAGTTTGGAAGGAAATTTTAGAAACTGGGAGAAAACCAGTCTGCAGAGTGACTCCTGCTGGGCCTCGTGGATCCCACTGACTCCATCCTGTCGTTCAGCGGCGACGGCCTGCCTGCATCCAGGGCCACCGCATTTCCTGTCCCAGCTTCATTCAGCACAAGCCCGTTCACAGAGCCAGGCTGTGGGCAGAGGCTGACCTCGCCCCTGGCCCGGAGCCCCTTGAACGACTCAGGTGCCTCTCTGCTCCCACAGCCTTCTGAAAAGCACTATGCCATACGTGTCTCCCGTCTTAAGATGTGTTCACACCCTTTGATCCTAATCTCAGTCCTTAGGATCCAAACTTATGATCAGAAGCTCAGAAAAAGGCATGATGATCATGAGAGATGGGGAACGATCTAGATATCCGGCATCGGGCATTGATTAAATGGAATATTGAGCGGCCACTACAAAGTGACGTTGACTAAGAGTTTATAGCAGCCTTGGGAAATGCTTGTGTTTAATGTTAAGCGGGGAAAGTCAGATGCAAAAAAATTTCTATGCTTCTAAGAGTTTTGGCATATGAACAGAGAAACATGGAGTGACTGGCTCTTATCACAATGAAGGTCATAAAGGAAGAGTTTTTATTTTTAACATTGATTTTGTTTAGAATCTCCCATTTTCAAGCGCACCCAGACGCTTCCTCCCTTCCCGGGGCTCAGCAGTGAGGCCTGCGCTCTCTGCTTGTCTCGATTCCCTCAGCTGAGGTTCTGACTTCTCCGACACGTGTTGCTCGGTTCCCTGGATGCAGCGCTCTGCAGTCTCTGCCTTCTGCTAAGTGCCATTCCCAGCTGCGTCCTATCTGGAGAAGTCCTGCGCTTCCCCTGCCATCACTGTGAGCCCTCCCGGCACATCCACACGTCCCACGGGCTTCCCTGCTGCCTCTCTGGGCCTGCAGAGCCTCCCGCTCGTGACCCTGGTGGGGCCGTTCTTTCACCATATAGAGTCAGCGCTGTAGGCGCCGGGCGCGTCTGCCAGGCGGTGAGTGCCGGCCCAGAGCCGGGGCTGAGTAATTGGGTAACTGAAAGGTCCTTGGTCAGCTCAGGTCGCTCCAGCGCATTTCGCAGCCTGCTCCACCCTCGGCACAGTGAAAGCCAAGGACTGTCCCCTGGCATGGTTGATCCTGGGTGTGGGAGAAGCTAGAATGGGACTGATGCTGTTCCAGAGGTGGCTCTTTGCAAATGCCAGTTTGATTAAAGGGCCGAACGTTTCATGTGACAACTGTTCTAGACACCAAGAGGCCGTGGCAAGAGATGACACTGCAGGCAGGTGGGGCGTCTCACCCTCTCCTGGGCTGACCACCTTGCAGGTCACGTTACCTTTGATGTTCTGGTCTAGGCTGGTGCTTTACTGCTCAGAATGTGGTCCCTGGACCAGCAACATCACATCACCTGGGAGCTGGTGAGAAATGCAGAGTCTCAGGCCCCAGACCAGACCTGCAGAAAGTGAAAGTGCTGGTCGTTCAGTCAGCTCTGACGCTGCAGCCTCGTGGACTGTAGCCTGCCAGGCTCCTCTGTTCATGGGGTTCTCCGGGAAAGAATACTGCAGTGGGTAGCCATTCACTTCTCCAGGGGGCCTTCCCAACCCAGGGACGAAACCTGGGTCTCCTGCATCGGAGGCACATTCTTTACCATCTGAGCCACCAGGGGAGCCCCCAGACCTGCAGAGTCAATAAGTTTTAAAAGACCCCCAGGGGGTTCTCAGGCTTGTTAAAATGAAAAGCACTTATCCCGCGACATCTTCCCTTCAGAAGGCTCTCAGCCCAGAACTCGCCCAATTCTGCCCAAAGCTGGTTTAGAACTACTATACATTTCGCAAAGGATCACAAGGTCTCAGGTAGAACTGGTCCCCACAAAAGTTTCTGAGCCACCGGTCTCCATTCTGGATTTGGTTTTCTGTTGCTGAGTTGCTATCATATGTGTCATTGTAGGTCAACTTCTTAGGCGGCTGATAGGAGGCAGACGCAGAATCCTGTCCCCACCTGTGTCTCATCAAGTCACTTACCTCATTAACTGTGTGTCCTGCTCTGGAGTGGATACGCATTGTGGGTGTGTGCTAAGGCACTCAATCGTATCTTTGTGATCCTATGGACCGTAGCCCACCAGGCTCCTCTGTCCATGGGATTCTCTAGGCAAGAATACTGGAGTGGGTTGCCATGCCCTGTTCCAGGGGATCTTCCCGACCCAGGGATCGAACCCGGGCTTCCTGCATTGCAGGTGGATTCTTTACTGCTGAGCCCCCCGGGGACGCCCTGGATACTTATGGTACTTTCCCCAAGAAGCTTTTGGCTCCGTTCTGATTTCTGGGGCATAGAAGGAAGTTGTTTCCCTTGACTGGAGGGATGCCGTGAGCACCAGTCTTGAGTCTGACCAAATCCCCTCCCCACATCTGACCAGAAATTGTCAGGTGAGGAGCACCCTCCCGTTTCCTAACCCAAAGTGCAGGTGGAGTGAGGTGGATGCAGCACCTCTCAAGTAACCAGCACGAATGGAAACAGCTCGATTGGGTTGCTGAAGTGCTGCCAGAGTCCCGTTTGTAAACCAGGAAGGGTGTCTGCTCAGAAACAAAGGGGAATGTTCCCACCTCCTGCCTGAGTGAGTGGTGGCAGCACGTGCCTTAGCACGTCATTGGTGGTGTCAGGGAGCAACGCGGCGCTGAGCTGGGCGGCGTCCTCCTTTCCAGGACACCTGTTTGAGGGGCCCCGCCCAGTTCTCTGGGCCCGTAGGTGCTGTGATGGGCCCCGTGAGCCTGGGGACAGGATCTGCAGCCGGGCTAAAAATCCACTGGGCAAAACTGTCGTCATCTCTTTCCATCCCTTATATTCTGATTCTGCCTGTTTAGCTCGCATGAGGAACCTGGGCAGGGCACCTGGGCAGTGTTTTCAGATTTCCAAAGGTGTACAGCGTGGGGACCCCCAAAGGGCAGAGGTGGGCCTACCAAGGAGGAGCTATGGGGATGTATGGCCCCGGTGAGTGGTAAGAATTTCAGATACGCCTGAAAGCGTGTCGTGAGCTTCCTGTCACTGAGCTCGGCCAGCAGAGGCTTGAGTGAGGCAGGATTGGAATCCGGAGGGCTTTGCCCTGTGGTGGGAGGTTGGCCTGCCACCCCCCACTTCCAAGGCTCCTTCCATGCTTCATTTCGTCAGCACCCCAGCGTGCTGGCCGGAGGCTGGGGGAAGGGGAGCCCTTTGCACTCTCTCTGTGGTTCAGTCTATGAAGCAAGACTGCTTTCCCTTCACGGTGCTGTCCACGGCAGTCGTGGAGGGAGGCTCTCGGAAGGGGCGCTTCGGCACTCCCCACAGGAGGTAGCCTTCTTGGCAAGTGCCGCCTTTCGGGAAGGCTCGATCATCCTTTCACGGTTGTCGTGAAAACAGCTATTGCAGGGTGTGAGGTGGTCCTCACTTCCTGGGAATGATATTCTTCCCTTCTCTCAGAGTTCTGTGGCAGGTGAAGGAGGTTTCCTGCCCGCCCTCTGTATGGGAAGCTGCTGATAGCCTCAGCCAGGATCCCCGCCTCCATGCACCCAGCACCGGAGTCTCAGCGCACATGCCTGGCCTGAGTTGGTCCCAACCCCCAAAACGGATGCCTTATCAGTTTTACAATCAGGCTGTCAGCCCCCTGCCCCCTGGCAGACTTACATGCCTTCAGAGCTGGCTGGACTCGGATCCCCCGCTGCTTTGACTCACCCCCCCAGAGCCTTTATAGGCAGCAGGTCCACCCCCTCACCGACGCAGCTCCCTGACCAGTGGGGGCAGGAGAAGCATCCGGAGTGATTCCATGCTGTCTCAGGTGGCGCCGCTTGGTGCAGAGGGTCTGACCGGCCTCTGGGCTTTGTAAGATGGACAGAGCCTACCCAGAAGGGGGCCACACGGGGAGGGGGCCGAGGACTGGGTGGGTAACCCAGAGAAGCAGACTTGGGCTCGGGGGGCGGCAGGGGCATGGATGTGGAGTCTCCCCATCTCTGGGGGCCAGGGGAAGGACAGGGATCGAACCTCTCCTGGGGCCTCTGTGCTCTCTTTGGGGAAATGTGTCTGCTGCAGAGGGTCCTGGTGAGGCTTCCAGGGCCCTGTACTGGGAAGTTCTGGTATTTACAAAACACTTCTGCATGCATTATTTCATTTCATCCTCCCAACCACCCCCTGGGGTCTTAGTTTTGTCCTTTTACAGATACAGAAATTGAAGTCCAAAGAGAAGAAACAGTTGCCCAGGATCCTATAGCTAGTCAGCTGCAGCGTCAGAATTTGAACCTATAAAGTCCCACTTAGAACCCAAGCCCTTACCCTGTAGATGTCACGAGTCTCTGACACCATCTGAGACACTGCATGTGATGTGCTGGAGCCCTCGCCCTCCCAGGGCCCCTGGGTTGTCGCTCAGTCGCTCAGTCGTGTCCCACTCTTTCCGACCCCGTGGACTGCAGCACATCAGGCTTCCCTGTCCTTCACCATCTCCTGGAGCTTGCTCAAACTCATGTCCATCAAGTTGGTGATGCCATCCCACCATCTCATCCTCTGTCGTCTCCTTCTCCTCCCACCTTCAATCTTTCCCAGCATCAGGGTTTTTTCAAATGAGTCAGATCTTGGCATCAGGTCGCCAAAGTTTTGGAGTTTCACCTTCAGCATCAGTCCTTCCAATGGATATTCAGGACTGATTTCCTTTGGGATTGAGTGGTTTGATCTTCTTGCAGTTCAAGGGACTCTCAAGAGGCTTCTCCAACACCACAGTTCAAAAGCACCAATTCTTCGGTGCTCAGCTTTCTCTGATGGTCCGTCTCTCACATCCATTTGTGACTACTGGAAAAACCATAGCCTTGACTAGACGGACCTTGTTGTCAGTGTCTCCAGTTTCTCCTTGTGTCCACAGCGAGTAGGACATGCCTGGGGTGTAGGTTTCCACTTGGAATGGTTCCAGCTGAGGAGCCTGTGGCGGCCCAAGTTCTGGAAGGTTCGTGACTGCACGGGGATGAGCAGAGACGTCCCACGGGCTGGTCATGCTCTGCCCCGGCTCTGCACCGGGAGGGGTCCCCACACCACGGCATCCCACTCCTTCTTGTCCAGCCAAGGAAACTGAGGCCCAGGGAGGGGCTGGGAACTGCTGGAGACCTCATGGCAGAGCCAGCTGGGCCATACACAGAGGATGGATCAGCGTTTCTTTTTAATTCAGTGGGTCGAGTTAAAAGCTACGTTTTTAATGATTGCAGTTGCCTCTGAGAAGAAGCAAGTGATCAGAGTGCTTGCTAAAGGTGCCAGGCAGCAAGAGAGTGGGTGAAGGGCACCCTTAAGATGTCTCAGAGAGGGACTATCATGGTGGTCCAGTGGGTAAAACTTCCTGCTCCCAATTCACGGGGCCCAAGTTTGATCCCTGGTCAGGGAACTAGATCCCATGTCCCACAACTAAAGATTCTGCATGCCGCAATGAAAACCAAAGATCCATGTGCTGCAGCTAAGATCTGGCACAGTCAAATTAAAAAAAAAAAAAAAGATCTTTCAGAGAAACAAAGTGATTTTGTTTTTGACTCACTGTCTGCAGATTTGTCCCCATTGAAGTTACTTTTAAAGCAATGTCCTGGGTTCAGCCAGCAACGGGCCTGCCTTCTAGCGAAAAGAGCAGACAGACATGACTCAATGCTGAATATACTTATTTTGAGTACCTATCTGTCTTCCTTACTAAGCTCCTTGGCCAAATTCTCTGCCCTTGAAAGCTCAACACAGTGTCTTGGTGTCAGGAGCCACTGGGACCGTAGCAGGAGTCAGAAAATCCCGAGTTCACATGCCAGCTCCACCAGTCACCAGCTGTGGGGTCTCAGACAGGCTCTCAGCCTCCTGAACTTCAGTTTTCCTGTCTGTAAAACGGGGATTGTCACAAACCATATCACCCTGGATCTCTGTGGTGATCAAGGGAGAAGATTGGCTGAAAAAACTTCATAAACTCTACAGGGTTATGCCTGAGAGAATAGTTACTGGTGCTCAGGGAAGGCTTGCTGTATCCAATAAAATTTAATTTTATATATTAAAACAGTACTGCATAAAAAGCTACTTTGGGGGCACAGAGGGCCCATGTATGAAATTCATTCCCAGTTACTCCAGGCAATGAGAGGTATGGATAGTGTGGAAAACAGCACTTCTGTAGGAGATACTCCCATCTGGATTCCAGCAACAGTTCTCGCCATGAACCACCCAGTTCTTCCATCCTTTATTCAGCCCCTCCCGAGGACGAGGCCACCGGTCCCCAGGTGTGAGAGGGTCCCCACTGCCAGTCTCCCCCAAACCCCTCTCGATTCTAGCTGTGACATGCTCGTTCGTTGGTTGGTTTGCTCAGAGCATGTGGCAGGGTCACCTGCCAGAAGCGTCAAACAGATGACAGAGTCCGACCCCCAGAGCTCCTTATTCAGGAGGTTCCAGGGATGAGGCTAGAGAACCTGCATCTCAGACAGGATCCCAGGTGTATCTTGCTGAGGCTGCTGATCTGGGGACCCGCTTTGAGAACCTACAGCACACTCGGTGCGTACTGTATGTTAGGTGCTGGGGTCAGGGAGGGGTATCGCAGCTCGGCTGGGGGGTGTCAGTGCCGCCTCCTCCAGGAAGCCCCCCTTGACTTGACTCCCTTCCCCACCCCCATCCCAGTTTGGGCTGGGGCCCCTCTGCGCTCCCTCCTCATTCCCTATGGGTGTGCGTTGGTTTATTCTGGGACAGCCAGATGCTCCCTTGTCACTGTCAGCTGACGGGGTGCTATTGCTCTGTTGGACACCCCTTTGGCAGGCACCCTCTTGAGTTTTGACATTTTCCCAGCCTCATCAAGTGAAGCTCAAAGGGCAGGGGAAGGGGAAAGTAAGGTCCCAGGTATGTCTGTTTCCTAAACATCTGTGAGTCATCCCTGAGCCGGCTCAGCTGGCTAATTTAAGATAAGCCCATGAAGGTGGGGGTGGTGGCGGAGGGGCAGGAAGGTAAGAGACAGTGAGCCCCGGTTACGGAGGCTGGCGTGGGTTAACCTGTGAGGCCCTGCAAGGGAGGGTGTGGTCTCACGGTCCTCGCACAGATGGCCCCTCGGGCCCAGAGACGGTGAGCGGCCTGCCCACCATCACACAGCCAGTGGGGTCCGGCGCTGTCCCCACTGCCGCCTGGACACTGAGCATGCCGCGGGAGGTCTGAACCTCCTGTCACCTGTGCGGGGGCGAGGCGGCTCTTCTTGGGGCAGAGGCCGCTGTGCCCACTCCACACTGCGCTGGTGACGTGTCGTCACCAGAAACGAAGCGCCCCGAAGGTGGCGGCCCTGCCACTGAGCGTGTCAGCGCGCTCCAGGCCCGCTGCTCCCACCAGGCCCACGACTCACGCCCGTGTGCTGCGAGTAAACAGCCTCGGCCTCGGCAGAGGACTCCACGGGGACTGCCACCGTCGCCTGGCACCCCCGCGCGGGCCACCTCCTCCCCGCTGGCCCCAGAGGGGCTCCAGCACTGCTTCCTGCCCCCTGCTCCGCCTCCCAGAATGCCTCGGGCCAGGGAGGAAATTAACAATTGTGTTGGTGCGCCGAGCTTTTTGCTGTGTAATGAGTAACAGTTGTAATTAATGTTTAACACGTGTGAACAGCAGGTCTCTGCAGAGAGGAGGGGGAGGGCTTAAACGAGAGAACTGGGATCACTCGCTTCCTTTGGCTGATATGTTACTGAGGGACAGGTTTTTCCAGTTGGTTTTTCTGTTTGACATATGAATGAATTCATTTAGTAACCTAAAAAAAAAAAGAAAAGAAAAACACTGGTGTTTCATAGCTTTGGCTTGTCTGCTAATTATGTTGATAGAAATGTTTCTTCTTCAAGTGCCTTTGTCTCCTGTGTGGAAAAAAACCCAAAGGTTTAGTAGAATCTCTTTGCCCTTCTGCTTGGCAGGACAGTGGTCTTCGTGTAGATAGAGGTTTTTAAGTTCTGTGAGGCCAGAGACTCGGCCGGCCTTATTGACACCTAAGTCCCCGCCTTAGATCAGTGCCTGGCATGTAACGAACGCACAAGTATTTATTAAATTATTGAGTAAATTAGGTCTCAGGAAAACCAACCCCAAGTTCTCTTGAGGGGTATCACAGCCTGCTCACACAGAGATGGTTATGTTTTCACATCACTCTTTCCAGCTGTACACGTATCTCTCTTCAAATGAGGAAGAGGGGCCTGCACAGAAGAGGGGCGTCTGTGAGCGGCTGGTGGCGGCTGTGGTTGCTGCCGTCGGTCTGATCCCGAAGCCGAGAGTGTGTCGCTGGATGTCTGAGGACTGGCCCGTGAATCCACCTGCCATGCTGTGGGTGGGGAGGCTGGTGTGCCTGTAGGTGGCAAGCAGGGCCCTGAGAGCCGGCACCTGTCCCCTCCTGTCACCCCGCTCCTGCAATTCCATCTGTGGATGGGCAGCAGCAGAAACATATGAGCAGCTGGGTTGAGGTTTGGGGGCTCCCGGGAGGGAAGACTCATTTCTACAAGTGCCCAGCCTGCTTCCTGCACATCCTCTGGGGCGTGTGGATGGGGGAAGTCCCTTTCCCAGGCCCTAGGGCTGATTCTGAGTGTCTGTGGGTGTCTGCAGGTCAAAGCGTTAGGGGACACACTGCATTAGCTCTGAGCGGGCGTTCTCCATCTGACAGGGAGCCCAGCGCAGAGCGGGCAGAGCTGCCGGGTCTAGATCTAAACCCCTGGGCTGCCCTTGCTAGCAGGGTGACCTGGGGCAGACGGCCTGTTTCCTCACCTGTAAAACCAGGTGGTAATTGGAATCGGTGCCAGGAGTCGGGGGCACAGTGAGTGTTCAGTGGACGCTGGCTTTTGGTATCTTTATCATCACTACTGTTTTTGAGAACCTGTTGCACCGTAGACAGGATTTGTGCTGAACTTGTTAGAGGCCCCTGGGATTCAGAAGATATGGGTTCAAGTCCAAGTTCAAGTCAAGCTGTTGACATGGGACAAGTCAGTCCCTTTCACAGCTGGTCATTTTTCATTTCTAAAATGAGTTATGCTGGTGGAGATGGCTTGCTTCAGCAGCTGTAAAGGCCTCTGCGTTTAGGTCATTTTATCATTTTCATCGGGATTTATCCCTACTTTTCCTGCAGCCAAGCAGCAGCCCTCGGGGTGGGGTCTTTGTACCAGGCAGCCACATCCATGTTTCCCTTGTGGGGTGCAGGCTAGGAGGATAAAGGCATGCTCACTGGAGCCAGGCCCTCCTTCCCCAGCCCAGGCTTGGGTGTGCATGCATGGACAGCAGTCCTGGAGCCCAGCTGGCATTCCTGGAGCCCAGGCGGCTTCCAGACGCCTGCCTCACGGGCTTCCCCATGCCCTGCTTTGGGGGAGCCACCCCTACCCCCTCGTATAATGAGGAGCTTCTCTTCTCAGGCACTGCCCTTGAGATGGGGCGGCATGGTGTCCTGGGGCCCGCGTGTGCCTGTGAGGGGAACACAGAGGCCTGTTTGGTGATGCTAAAGGAGCCAGCCAGACCTTGTCTGACAGCCTGTCTGCGGGTACAGCCTTCACTGCCTGGGGAGAGGAGGGAGTGAGGCCTATTCTCGAACCACAGGGGAGAAGGGAGCTTCACCTCTCCGGGCCTTGGTAAAATGGAAATTCTAATGCTTATCTCTGAGAAACAAGCGAGATGACGCAGAACGTGTGTTTAGAAGGTTGAAGCAGCAGGGGACCGTTGTCGGGAACAGAGTTTTCGTCAAGTAGGAGTGTTTGCGCATCGTCATGAAAGGTCCATAGCCTCTGAGTCATGGGGGCCCCACCTGCCCAGATCAATGCGCAGTCTCCCTCCTTGCCCCCTCTTGGGGGCTCATGACTGCCTGGGCTGCAGCCCCTTATATGCCTGTCCACCCCTCCCCACTCCACACCTGCCCCTCTACCAAAAACCAGCCAGAGTCAAGGCCAGCAGTGTGCGAATCAGCACCCTGGACCGTGTGGAAGGGGCGCCTTGGGCGCCTTCGTTCTGGTCTCTCTGCCCTTGTGTTTTCAGTGTAATAGGATATCGGTGAGCAAACACCAGACCTGGAACACTGTGCAGGCCCTCCGTCAGCCCCGTATTTGCTCCCGCCTCACCCACATGGGGCCTTAAAAGGCCTCCCAGCGCCTGAGAGCTCTGTGCAGTGGTTTTGTTCTCAGTTCTCTAATCCTTGCTGCGCCCGCGTAAGGGACTCTGTCCTGTGCTGGAGGGCTGGGGAGGCCGGAGGCCAGCCAGAAAGATGCAGCCACCGATCCACAGGCCCCACCTGGGGACCCAAGGCCCTGAGTCCCCTTCCCTTCCTTCCAATTCCCTGTGAACCATCCTCAGGGGCCAACATCCACACTCACGATCAGCCCGGAGGACTCAGGGATGTTTGGCAGACTGTCAAGTCTTCTCTCCCTGCCTGGCCCAGAGAAAGGCGCTCCTGGAGCACCCCAGGTGAGGGGAGGCTGCCCAGGCTCTCATCCCAAAGCAGAGGGTCAGGGGCTGGGGGCTGGGGCCCCCGCCTGGCCTGATGGCCTGCTCCTCTCTGCTGGGCAGTCTGCTTGCCCGGTCCAGGCCCCGTTTGTAAAAACATAAAGTCCCACCAACCGCCTCAGCTTGTTGTGAGGGTCAGAGAATGCCACATCGGGTCCTCACATGCCTGCTTGTGGACAGAAAGCACTCCGTAAAGGTCAAGTCATTTTTCAAAACTATTTTAAAATGATTTGAGGGGGGAGTCCAGCTCCTAAGTTTCCTTTCTTGATTGATGAATGAGGTGTTTTTTGGACCTGCTGACTATAAATCTGGGTGGAGATTCATTCACTCAATAGAGTCTAAGCATCAACACAGGCACCGTCCTAGGCACTGGGAATTCAGCTTTGAAAAAAACAGAATCTGTCTTGTCTTCTTGGAGCCTCCACCTTAGGAATTTCAGCACAGGCTGGAGAAGAAGGTGGATTCTGATACAAGGCACTTAACCCTCCTGAGTACATGAAAAGGAGCTGCTCTCAGCGTGGATGTGACCATGGGGAGAAGGGACCACTGCGTACATGGTCCTGGGCTTTGGTTGTCCTCTGTTACTGATCACCTCCGTAATCCTTTATGGTATAGGCATTGTCAGCCCTGTTTTACAGAAGTGGCAGCTAAGGCTCAGAGAGGCTTAGAAACTTACCCAAAGCCACACAGTAGTGGCAGAGGCAAGATTCAAAGCTGGATCTTCCTAACTCCAGAGTCCACATCCCCTCCATGAAGCTGAGCTGCAGTTCCTCTGTTCTCCGGCCTCGTTGCATCCCGGGGACTGTGTGTCAGGCACAGAGAACTTCAGAAGAGGCTAAGGCGTGAAGCCTCACCTCCATCTGGTTCTGAGAGGACACCTGTGTGCCCTGCACTCTGACGTGGACTGGGGTGGGGTCAGACAGTACCTTAGACATCGGAGGCTGGGTTCCGGAAAGGAGAAAGGAATTCCTTTCTCCTGGGGCCTGCGGATGTGTAAGTTGCTTCAGTCGTGTCTGACTCTTTGCGACCCCATGGACTGTAGCCCTCCAGGCTCCTCTCTCCATGGGATTCTCCAGGCAAGAATGCTGGAGTGGGTTGCCATGCCCTCCGCCATGCTATCTTCCCCACCCAGGGATCGAACCCATGTCGCTTTTGTCTCCTTCGTTGGCAGGCAGGTTCTTTACCACTAGCGCCACCTGGGAAGCCTTCCACCTTGGATGGTCCTGACAAAGTTTCCCCCAGGAGGCAGCATTAAAGCTGAACTTTGGAAGACGGCTAGGATTTCTGCACCCAGAGATGGTGAAGAAAGGGATCCAGGGCAGACAGCAGAGCAGAGGCCTGGAAGCAAAAGATGTGGGATGGGGGACCAGCTATTCTTTGTGACTGGAGCCGAGGGGTGGGTGTGGAACCCAGAAGGGTTGTCACCAAGTCACTGAGGGCCGCAAGCACCAGAGTGAGTTCTCTGTCCTTTCCTGTCCTGGGGACCTAGGAGCTAGCAAGGGTTTCTGAACCCAGAGAGCTGTGTTTTAGAGGCTTATGGGAATTTGGGAACCTGATCCCTTTGGCTAGCCCTGAATGATAAACAGGAAGGAGCAGATCTAGAAGGAACACATTTGTTTCATCTAAGCAAACATTTACTAAGCACCAGCTCTATGCCAAGCACTGCAGGCACTTTAGAGGCAGACAAGATATTGGAGAGGAAATTAAGTCCTGGGTACTGTCCCCCAGAGAACCCCATGGGCTGCCAGGGGCAGGGTGGCTGGGGGCTTGCTGAGCTACAAGAGAAGGGTGGAGAGCTGTGAACTGTACTGGAGGAGGGGCGCTCTCAGAAGGCGGGATGGGGAGGTTTTGTGGAAGGCAGGCTTTTGCGCCAGACCTTGGAAGCTTCCAGACGTCATACAGTTGGTGGTCATTTCAAAGACTAAATGAGGGGGATGCAGTGCCTGCCTGGCCGGCCCTGTCGCTTAGCTCTGAGGCCCAGATGGTAACCCCCTCCCTTCACTCACAGGTGGCAGGCTTGTCGTGAGGGTTAGAGCTAGCATGGGTGCTTGTTGACACTGACCCAACGTCAGGACTGATTGATACGAAATCTTTATCACAAGTAGGAAGGGGACCACCAACAGCAAAGGCTAACCTGGATGGAGGAAAGGCCTCCCAGGAGACCTGAGCTGGGTCTTAAAGATCTCATCAGATGAGAGCTTTGGAAGGACATTTAGGGCATCACGAAGGGCCACCTCACCTGCCTTGGAGACAGAGGCTGGTGGAGCCGTTAACTGGATCACTGCCGCCAGGGCTCTGGTCCCGTCATCAGGCCAAGGAGCCCCAGAGGCCTGGCCCTGCCGTCCTGAGGCTCCCCTCCCTCCCGCAGAACCCTGACTTCCCTTTGTAATTGCCTATCGGTGGAATTAATTAGATACTGTCATTCTAACAACTCACAGGGGTGGTATACTTTTTCTCTAAATGCAGATATTCTTTTGAGGGCTGTGTCTTCCTTTATCTTTTACAGAAAATCACTAAATTAAAAGAATTGCCTTTTAAAATTGCAGATTAAAGAGAAACTTAATTAGAAGGAATGAAAGCAGTTGTGTTTGGAGCTTTTGTTCTTAACTTTTTATTTTTTTCCCTTGTGCTGCTGAATCACTGCACTTGGAGTTTGTATATTTTTATTTTAGGTGAAATGATTTGCCTAATTAAGCCTGTCATTCATCACCACCTGTTCCCTCTAAAATATATGGCTATATTATTAAGCTTGCAAGCGAATGTATAAATTAATTCAGTGGGGAATTGCAGTGTTGACTGGGACGTTATTAGGTTTTATCCAATTTATCTGGTATGAAAACCGATATTTTTCCCCAGCAAAATGAAACAGCAGCTCATTAAGTTTCTTCATTCAGTCATTCTTTGAGCACCTATTATGTCATGGTCGTGCATTAAGGATGGGGGGATGGGGGCAAATATGGTGGAGCCCCTGCTCTTGAGGGGCTCATGGGGAGCCAAACAAAGAAACTGGCCATTACGGTACCACAGGCTGAGATCAGAAAACTGAGACCATGGCATCCGGTCCCATCACTTCATGGCAAATAGACGGAGAAACAACGGAAACAGTGACAGACTTTATTTTCTGGGGCTCCAAAATCACTGCAGTTGGTGACTGCAACCATGAAATGAAAAGACACTTGCTCCTTGGAAGAAAAGCTATGACCAAGCTAGACAGCATATTAAAAAGCAGAGACGTTACTTTGCCAACAAAGGCCCATCTAGTCAAGGCTATGGTTTTTCCAGTGGTCATGTATGGATGTGAGAGTTGGACTGTGAAGAAAGCTGAGCGCCAAAGAATTGATGCTTTTGAACTCTGGTGTTGGAGAAGACTCTTGAGAGTCCCTTGGACTGCAAGGAGATCCAACCAGTCCATCCTAAAGGAAATCAGTCCTGGGTGTTCATTGGAAGGACTGATGCTGAAGCTGAACCTCCAACACTTTGGCCACCTGATGCGAAGAACTGACTCATTGGAAAAGACCCTGATGCTGGGAAAGATTGAGGGCAGGAGGAGAAGGGGATTACAGAGGATGAGATGGTTGGATGGCATCACCAACTCAATGGACATGAGTTTGAGTAAACTCTGGGAGTTGGTGTTGGACAGGGAGGCCTCACATGCTGTGGTTCATGGAATCGCAAAGAGTCAGACATGACTGAGCGACTGAACTGAGGCTGAAATCAAGGTGAGTCTGGGAAAGGGGTGAAGCCAGGGAGGGCTTCCTGGAAGAGGTGACTCCTAAAGAACACGTGGAGTCAGGCAGCTGGACGAGGAGAAAGTCAAGAGCCCTGATGATTCACACAAAGAACAGAGCCTGGGAGGCGGCGTGGCGAGACCTGAGACTAGACAGGTTGCCACGTCGTTGGTCTTAAGAACCTGCGTTCCTTCTATGATCGTGTTGCATGCTCCATGCCTCTCCCCTTACCTTCTGCGCCAGGAGGTGTGTAGTAGGATTTTATGCTGGCAGAAATTCCCAGATTTCGAGCACCCAGATTGACCGAGGCGAAAGTGCCTTACAGTTCATCTGGTCCCTCGCTCTTATCTGCCTGGGGCAGAACTAAGCCCAGAACCTCGTCTCTCACCTACCCCTTCCCACACCCCCACCCTGCTGCCCCCTGGGGCACCATTCACCGCTTGGGGCCAGAGGCCTGCTGCGCTGTCCTGTGTCCATTCTCTCCATTCCCCAAAACCAGAAAGGTGCCGACGGGAGGCTTCATGGGGAAGTGCACACTGGCCCCGTTCTCCCCGACCCCACCTCCCGCTGTGCCCCGGTCTCCCTCGCAGTGCGGTACTGCACAGGGGTCTTCCCGGACTTGCCCCGCGACTAGTCAAGTCCTGTTGGAGACACCTCCCTCATCCCTGTCACCATTGAGGGATTCAGCCTCCATCACCTCCCCTACCTCTCTGCCTCCAGAGTCACCCCTAAACCCTCTCTCCGTCAGCAGTCAGAGAGGTCTTTAAAGCCCAGTCTGAAGGATAGCATTCCTTGATCCAACCCACACAGAGGATCAAGTCCCAGCTCTTTAGAAAGGTGACCAGGCCCTCACCTGTCTACCTGATCCCAGCGCTTGCCCCTACCCGAGGTCAACCCATCCCGAGCTCTGCAAGTTAGGTGGCTCAGGTCAGAACCTGCTTCACCGCTCCCTCACACCCCCTCCCAGGACATGCACCCCATTTGACCGGCTGCCCCGAGGGCTGGTGTGGTTCCCTGCGAGCTCTGACTGGGAGCTGGGCTGCTGGGAAGCTGGGGGAAGGCCCGTGATGACATGCGTGTGGGGGCCCCAGCTCTATACATCACCCCTTTATCACCACTGTGAAAACGCAGCTCATCAGCCGGATGGAGGAGGGTGTTTGTTTCTCAGACATCCAACCCCAGGACCTGTCCCCTAGAAGGGCCTTGAGATCATGGCCACCTGGCTGCCTGTCCCCGTGGTTGGACACAGGACAGAACTGTAGCCAGAGACGAGGGCAGGGAGCCCCCAGGCGGGCCCCCACTCTGCCCCCAGCCCTGGCATCATAGGCTGTGGGCATCTGGAGGTTGGGGCTTGGCCTTCTTCACCTGGACTGGCCAGCCTCATCCTCCAACGCTCAGGCTGAAAGCCGGTAGTGACTTTGACCCTCTGTCTCTCTCACCCTCCATTCTGAAGACATACACAAGTCCGATTCTCAGTCACTTTCACCCACCTCCCCAATGCCAGCCCATCCTCCAGGCGCTTCCTCACCGCTCGGCCTTGCTCCTTGTCCATCTCACTCTCTCTCTTTTTAAATAACACACTTTTGTTTTTTTAAGAGTCGTCTTAGGTTCACAGCAAAATTGAGATGAAATTATGGAGAGTTCCCATAGACCCACACCCTCCGTCCCTTTTTCAGCCCAGCAGTCCTGTTAAAGAGTACCAGGTCGAACGCTTTCCCAGAAGCTTTCAGGTTTCTGACTTCAGAATCAGAAGTCAGAATGGCTCTTCATTTCTCTCAGAATAAAACCGAAGTCCTTCCCAGGGTCCACAAAACCCCCAACCACACAGCCCTGCTCCCTCCCGCTCCCCTGGGCCTCAAACCCCACCCAGTGCAATCCGCTCCCGTTCCCCTGGGCTGTGTTATTTCTCAGTCACCCTCAGCCCGTGCCTGAAGTCAAGGGCCTGGAATCTGCTGCTCCTTCTCTCCAGAGTGTCCTTCCCCCAGCCGTCCACGCTGCTCGGCCCGCTTCCTGCAGGCGTCTGTTCAGATGCTGTCCTCTGAGAGGCCTGCCTTGTCCTGCTGGCCTCTCCTCCAGAGCACTTAGCTCCAGCTGGTGTGCTGTGGATCGGACTGACTTTACTTGTCTCTCGGACCCTGAACTCCAGAAGTGGGGCTTTCTGTTCTGCTCAGTGCTGTTCCCCAACCGCGGACCACGCCTGGCCCCCGCGAACATGAGTCTGGAAGGGACAGCCTGCCAGACCCCGCGGCGGTCATGCCAGTGACCAAGCACGTGGGTCCAGCCTGTCCTGAGCCTTCCACTGGCGGGAACCGCCCTCCCTCCCCACTGTTTTCTGTAGTGATTAATAGAGAAGCCTGTCTCAGAGGGATGGAAATGCTTCACCGCCCTAATGGGTAATCTGGCTCCGTGGCAGAGACACGCCACAGGTTCATTCACCATCCTCGGTGGTCCGTAGACCGCACATCACCACTGTCAGGGCGGGAGCTTCCCACCACCTTCCGTGAACATGAGGCTGATCGCTGTGTGGCTGGGGTCGGAGGCCGGCTCTCCACGTCCGTGCCTGCTGGCTGGGGCTGGGGAGATTTCCACCGTTGTGTGTCTGCGGGCCTGTAGCTGGACGTGGCCTTGGGTACGCGGTTCCGCAGGCGCTGGCCCGGTTTACTCAGCGCTTAGTATATGCTGCTCCAGTCAAAGGTAGTCCCTCACCTGACTCCCACGGCAGTCGGTACGGTAGGAAATAGGGCTTCGGAGAAGTGGAGAGGCTTAGCCAAGGCACACAGCTGCTCATGGCCAACTTCAGAGGGGGCCTCGGGGCAGTTCGGAAGCTTCTGTGACGTTCGTAGTACGTGTCCACATTGAGTAGGCATGATAAGAGTAATGAAAGCAGCCTTTGTGATAGCACTGACCGAGCACAGACTAACCACACGCCAGGCGCTCTGCCGAGACGGCTGTGCATCCCCTGGCAGACTCCTCACAGCTGCCCCACGCGTTGGGTACGGTCGTCATCCCTCGTTTTCAGAGAGGCCACCGAAGCCCAGAGTCATGACTCGCAAGGTGGACTGCTGGCCTCTTCCACACTTCTGGCAACTCCAGTTTTGTTTGTTTGTTTTTAAATACTTATTTATGTAGTTGGGGCATGCAGGCTCTTTCACTGTGGCACAGGGGCTCCCGAGCACGTGGGCTCAGTAGTTGCAGAATGCAGGCTTAGTCGCCCCGAGGAATGTGGGAAACAGTTCCCTGACCAGGGATCAAACCTGCATCCCCTGCATTGGAAGGTGAATTCTTAGCCACTGGACCACCAGGGGTGTCCTGGGAACTCCAGTTTTCGCTCAGTATTTTCCACTCTTTGTGGGGTGTCTTCAGGGTCCTTCCCTCCAAAGGTACCTCCCCAGCCCATGGGGTGAAGGATGCTCCTGCAGGTCCAGGGCTGGAAGGAAGGCACATGGAGGGCCCATCCCACTGTGCTGGGCACTGCTCCAGCCTCACCTGGGGACTCGTCCAGGACGGGGCTGGCTGTGCGGAGGGCCCACGCAGTGGGGTGAGTGTAGGGGAGCAGACGGCTGTGATGCAACGCACCCCTCGACTGGAACTCTCTGGTTGTCCCAGGAGAAAGGGGGCAGATGTGGCCAGTGCAGCCCTGGGTTGGGGGGAGGGTGGGAGAATGGAGGCAGGTTTCTGGCACAAAATAAAGAAAAACTTTGCCCCTGACAACTGTCTAGGGAGCAGAGCCCCTCTGGGGGTACCGTGTCCCCTTGGATGGAGGCTGCGGGAGGGTTCCTTTGGGGATAAGCCTGAGCTCAGTGGCCTCTGTCGAGTGAGCCAGCCCCTCGATTGCACCATCTGACTGACGGCACCTCACATCCTGGATGTGGGAAGCCCACAGCTTTTGAGCCGTGTTTGTTCATTGCCTGGAACTCTTCTGCCTGCAAACTGTAAATCATCAACCAGCCGTGCTGATTTCCTGGCCCCACTGTGTGCCGCCCGTAACTTGTGGGGCTGAGCTCTGGGTAACCGAGTAACTGTGCTCTTTCTCTCTCCCCCACAGCCCAGTTTAATGGCAGTGAGAAGCGGCAGTCATCCCCCTCGCCTTCCCGGGACCGGCGGCGCCAGCTTCGAGCTCCTGGAGGGGGCTTCAAGCCCATCAAACATGGGAGCCCCGAGTTCTGTGGGATCCTGGGAGAGAGAGTGGATCCCGCTGTGCCACTGGAGAAGCAAATGTAAGTCCGCAGGGAGCGAAGCTCAGACTCGGGGACCAGTTCACGGGGTCGCTGTCGATGCTCATGGAAGGCCGAGGCCACTGTCAAGTCTGTCTGGTCAGGATTAAAGCACACCTCTCCTGGTTCCTGGCCCTGTGCTTCCTCTCTCTCCTCTGTATCACCTGCCTGCCTTTGGATGGCTAGTAGGAAGGACAGTGAGATCATCCACATGGTGTTCTCCTTTCGTATCCTCCATTCTAGTTTCATCAAGCAGCAAGTGAGCTTTTAAAAAGCTAAATGTATATTAAACCCTCCTGCCTGATTGCATATTAGCTTTACTTTATAGCAGGAGTGATGTTTTTGCCCTACATCCCTGGAAGCTCAGGTGGTAAAGAATCTGCCTGCCATACAGGACCCGGGTTCGATCCCTGGATTGGGAAGATCCCCTGGAGAAGAGAATAGCTACCCACTCCAGTACTCTGGCCTGGAGAATCCCATGGACAGAGGAGCCTGGCAGGCTACAGTCCGTGGGGTTGGAAAGAGTCGGACACGACCAACACATACATACACGTGCTAAATCCTGCTGCCTGTTAGCTTTATTTTATAGCAAGAGTGATCTTTTTGCCCCACATCTGCTTGGTCTTAGTTGGACAAGACCTTGGCAGTCTTGGTTGGGTTTTCCCCAGAGAGTTCCCAGCTTTAATCAGCAGCCGAGTCCCACCCCCGCTGCCCCTTGCCGCCTGCTTCTCTGCGATACTCTGGTCCGTGTCGTCTCCATCCCCTTGACTGAGGTGGTCGTCTCCTTTCTCTGCTGGGGTCTCGGGTCCCTGCTCTGCTCTGAAAGCTTCCATGGCTCCCCATCGCCTCCAGGATAAAATCCCACCTCCCAAAATTGCCACTCGCTCTGTGAATGACCCCCCAGACTGCTTTTTCAGTTTCTCGTCATTCCACATACCTGCCCTAAAGTAAGTTTCTCCAGAAACGTAACAGAGCGCGTCCTGGATCCCATGCTCCTACCATCAGGTGTATCGCCCTCTTCACAAGTGAATGTAGGATAAGTGGGGTTGTCATCTTACTGCAAAGTGAGAAAACCGGGACCCCAAGAGATGTGGAGCCTCGGCCAGGATCTCCTGGCTCAGAGTGCCGAGGCAGGATTCAAATTCCGTGACTCGACCCCACACCTTCCTCTCACTTCCCTCCTGTATGCAATTTTCCCTCGCCCTGAGCACATGGCCAGCACAGAGTAGGCACTCAGGAAGGCCAAGAGATTAGCGGACACTCAGCGGGTTCCCTGTGAGACCGCGCGAGTGCATCACGTGCTATATTAGTCTCCACCCAGGGGATTCTGGGCTCGTGCAGCCGGCCGTGCGTCCCTCACAGGAAGTGCTCCCTCGCTGAGCAGGATGCGGAGTTTTCCGAATGATGTCATGAGCCCGTGTTCCCTTTCTAAGCGTGTGCTGCAGCCCCCTTTGTGGCAGCCCCGTGCCTGCCTTACCGAGCACGTGGGGGGAGCGGGGAGGGGGAGGCCCAGCAGGTGTTGTGTTAATCTCTTACATCTCCCAGCCACACAGATTGGGTGGCAGGTTTCGCTTATTTCTGATCAGACTGTGTGCTTTTTAATCAACAAACAAAATATAATCCAGAGACGCCTGGGAGCTATTCAGCAGGCATCCTGACCCAGGTCTGCCTGGGGTCAGCGGCCCAGCCCCCCTCTCTGCCCACACCCGGACGGAACTTCGTGAATCCCGTGAGGGCAGGTCTGCCTTTCCTTTCCCATTCCCGCCCAAAAGGCCCTCAGCCAAATCCAGAGCCATGGCTGGCTTTTCCTCCCCATCGTCTCATCTCCCTGGGATTATTCCAGCCTGCTAGAGGCCTGCCTCATCACCCAAGAAGTAGGGTGGTGGGCTTAGGTAAGATCCCACTTCCAGTAGAGCCTGAGGACCCAGGACCCAGGCCGAGAGGTTCACTGTATCCCACCCGGGCTGATGCTACCTCGGAATTTAGTAGGCATTCCAAATCCCGACTTCTCCCCACCCTGGTGCAGGGCAGAGGGAAGGTGGGCATGCTGAGCATGCACCCCATCTTAGAGGGTTGTCAGGGGTGGGTAGTCACACTTCTGCCCAGGCACCCAAACTACTCGCTGGCCCTCCTGGGACAGTGGAAAGGCTGCTCAGGTACTCAGGGGCGATTCCTCCCCAGCCTCCTGGAGGCAGCCCACCACCCACTCTGTTCTGCATTATTATTACCACCAGCACATAAACGTGTCCTAGTCATGAACTTCTTAGTATTGTTCAGTCGCTCAGTCATGTCCGACTCTTTGCGACCCCATGGCCTGCAGCACACCAGGCTTCGCTGTTCTCTTCACCGTTTCCTGGGGCTTGCTGAAACTCATGTCCATTGTATCAGTGATGCCATCCAACCATCTCATCCTCTGTCACCCCCTTCTCCTGCCCTCAATCTTTCCCAGCATCGGGGTTTTTTCCCAATGAGTCAGCTCTTTGCATCAAGTGGCCAAAGTTTTGGAGCTTCGGTTTCAGCATCAGTCCTTCCAGTGAATGTTCAGTCTTGATTTCCTTTAGGATGGACTGGTTTGATCTCCTTGCTCTCCAAGGGACTTTCAAGAGTCTTCTCCAGTACCACAGTTCTAAAACATCAATTCTTGGGCACTCACCTTCTTTATGAACTTCTTGAAACAAATAAATAAATAAATCTCGACTAGACACCCCCATCTGGCTCCCGCCCCTGTTGGGAACGTAACCTCCATGAGGGCAGGAACTTGTCTGGGTCACCATTGTGTGCCCAGAGCCTAGATGGGTGCCCGGCACGTAATAGGTGCTCAGTGAATAGGCAGCTGTCCCCTCGGTGAACAAAGTCCCCAAAGAGCCGTCAGCGCGTTCTCTCTGCCTTCCGTCACCTCCCGTTCTCTCATCCACCCCAATCTGCTTCCCTTTTCTGCCCGGGTAACCAGCTGACCTCTTCTGGCCCCTGTGGCAGCCAGCACCGTAAGTGGCTCACTCCTGCTAAGATGCACTCTGCTCCCGGTTTTCCTCTGCCCTCCCCGCCGGCTCCTCACCTAAAGCTGACCTGGAGGTTAGACTGTCCAGGGCTCCGTGCTCTTCCTGGGTAGCCTCTCAGGACGCTGGTGGTGAGTCATCCCCAGCCCACACCTCTCCCAGAACTCCTAACTCCTACCGCCAGCTGCCTCCTTGGCATCTCCACTTGGCTGACGCACGGGCGTCTTAAATTTAACACGTTCAAAACCGGACTCCTGATCTCCTGGACACCCGCTCCTCCCCAACTTGTCCACCTTTCCCACCCCACACCAGCAGCATCACATCCACCACGTTGCTCAAGTCACAGTCCTGAAGTCATCTTGATGCCTTTTTTGGCGTCACACCAGCATCTAGGTCATTACTAAGCTCTGCCAGGTTTCCATCCAGGACACATCCCGAATCCATCCATTCCTGTCACCTCGGGTCCTCCCATCTGGACCACTGCAGGAGCCTCCTCGCCTGTCTCCTGCTTCACATCCCCTCTGGCCATTCTTCAGGGTAGCCTGGCTAACCTTTTGTAAAATCATCCAGAGCAAGTATTTCTTAACATCTCTATTTAAAACTCTCATTGCATTTCCTTATGCTTACAATGAAATCAGACTTCTTCCTGCGGCTCACACAGCCTCGGGAACTGGGCCCTGCCCCCACGCCCCCACCCCCACCCCCGTTCACCCTCATCCTGTCCCACTTCCCACAGTCCAGCACTGGGCCATTCTGGCTGCCTTTTTGCTCCGCGAACACCCCAAGCTCATTCCCACTTCTGGACCTCTGCACTTGCTGCTGCTTCTGCAGTGAACGTGTTTTCTTTGGCTCTTCACATGATTGGCTCCTTCTCAGTGCAGATTCTCAGGTCAAATGTCATCTCCTCTGGGTTGCCCCCCTGTCCATTCATTCCACAGTCGGCACCTCCCGGACCCCAGTCACTGCCTTATCACAAACCCAGTATCCCTACATAGCGGTTGTCACTATCTGAAATTGTTTCCTGAATCTGTTGGTTGACTCTATCTGCCTGCATCAGCCCTTTGAGAATAAGGATATAGTAAGTGGTGAGTAAATAATTGGATGATCTCATGGGTGTTGGATGGACTGGGTGGCGATTGTTGAGTCTTCTTAATTCCCATGGTTCAGGCCTGAGTGGCCAGCTCTACAAAGTCCAAGGCGTCCCCAAGATGGCCTCCTGCCTGGATTGTCTTTTCAGTTCAGGCAGGTCCTGCTTGGGCCTAGGAGTTGCCCCCCAGCCCTGAGGACCAGCCAGGCCCATCCTGTCTCCTGGTAACAATCCTCATCCTGACAGTCTGCCCTCTCCCCATCCCCCAGTTGAGTGCCCTTTGCATATTCTCTCCCCAGCTCCTCCTGTTTCTCTTTTGATCCTCGATCCCGAGTTCCCTGCCTTTCTCTATACGTGGAATGGCTGGAGCAGCTGGGGAAGGAACCAGCAACTTACTCTGTTTACCCACCAGGGATCACCCTTAACGAGGATCCAGAGCCCCCCAAGGCCCATCTGCCACTGCCTCCCTTACTGCCACGTGGCCTGTGCTCCGGGAGCCGGGCTCAGGCAGCACCTCCCTGGAGACCACTTCTTGGCCTTCCCTGAGGACGGCTCTGCTGCAAATAGCTGAAACTTGCTTGGCTAATAAAACAGCATTTTGTCAGCTCACTGGGGCTGTGTTACACAGGTGAAACTTCCTGGAAAACAACCTTGGCAAAACTGTTAACTCTCATCTCTAAAGTCAGCTCCATCCGTGTCTAACCACGTCTCCCAGTTACACTCATGTATCTTTTCTTAAACACACACTGGCCCTTCACATCTCTGGGAATGTTTTAATTATGGCAGCCCGTACAATTCCCAGCGTCACATCCTGTTAATTTCTGTGTAAGTGTAGACAGGAAGGCGGGTCTGCAGTGTCCACTTCCCTTGCCTTTTCCCTCGGCAAATCCCCCTCCAGATGTCCAACCTCGGGTCTGACCTGTGAGCTGTCACCTCTGGGGCCATCAGTGACTCTGTCACAAGCTCACTGGACGGGGATACTCAACGTCTCTCTCTGCAGTCCTTGCTTTCCTAGAGCTGGTTGAGTTGGGGGCTTTTTTTTTTTTTTTGGTTATAATTGTGTCATCTTCACTGCTGCTAACTGTTTAGAACACTGCCTTATAAATGGCAGAACGTGCAGAGAAAGGCACTGTGATGCTTTTCTCCACACAGGATGTCTGTCCCAGCACTCTCATGGGTACTGTTCCCAGGGCAGTCCTGGGCCAGGTCCTGGAGGCAGGCTCCTCCGTACCCATGGGGGAGGTACGACATTAAAATGCAGTCTACACAGCGGTAGCCTGAAGTACTGGTAGTTGGGGAAGTGACCTTTGGCTGTCTGCAAGTTCACTTCTCTTTTGGCTGAGGCTGGTAGCTGCCAGTTGCTGAAACCCACCCCACTGCAGGCTTTCCATCAGCCCTTCAATGCATCATTCTGTTTAATCTTCCCAACCCCAAAACAGCAATAGAGTGACCTAACTTAGGAAACTGAGGTGCACCCAGATTTAGCCTCTTACCCCAGACTCCCAGCCATTCAGTGGCAGAGCCAGGTCTGCGCCTCCACAGCTAAAGCATGACCTATCCTTGACCACTGGTACCTCTGGTTCCCTTCCTAACCACATCTGGCCTTCGCACTGATCCGATCCCTCAGAGACCGTCATGTAAGTAAACAGAGACCTGTTCTGAGTACACCTACTGACCAGCGTCCTAGGATCTTCACTCTGCCGCTGAAATTTTACCTTGAACTCTTCCAATCTTGAAAACCCACGTCCCCCTTTTGTCCTGCACTCGGGGCCTTAGCCAGGCGTCTGCCACAGCACCCCTCCCATGTGATTCTGCCGCTCACCACGTGCTGCCTGGAAGCAGAACCGCTGGGATCCCCACGTGCCCGGCCGATGCCAGATGCACTTGGCGGGAGCACTGGTCTGGCCACCCCACCCCACCGCCTGCTCTCCTGAGTGACGAGCACCGCCCTCGGTCCCGCAGATGTCGCAGAGCCAGCACGCGTCCCGCCTGTCGGCGCCCTCTGACGGCTCCCGCGTCTCTCAGAGAAACCAGAGTCCTCGCATCACCTCGTGCACCAGGCCCCCAACCCGGCCCTGCCACGGGGCCTCTTGGGCCCCAGCACCCACACCGCCCCCTTGCCTCACTCTGACCATCATTGGCCTTCTTGTTGTTTCCAAAACATGCCGGGCATCCTGCTCTCGCTGCCTTTCTTCTGCCACCTAGGCTGTTTTCCAGCTTCCTCCTCTGGGGCATCTTCCCTCAGCTCCTTCGGGTCCATACTGAAATGTCACCCCTGCAGAAGGCTTCCCTCCCTGCTGCTTGAGACAGCAGTCCCTCCCGCCAGCTCCAAGCCCGGCGACCCTGCTCCGTGTCCTTCGTGGCAGCCACACTAGACTGTGAGCCGCGCGGCGTGGAGGCCGGGTTTGCTCACCGTCCTGTCCCCGAGGCCTGCACGCGGCCGGCACTCTGCCGATGTCTAGTGAGCGAGCGCACACGGGTCGGCAGGGACAGGGACGGGGACGCCACCTAGTGACAAGGAGGCCAGCACGCCCGCAGCTGCCCGCCAGCGGGGCTGAGCCTCCTGGGGGCAGCGGGGTTTCAGGGGGTCTGTCCCTTCTGAGCTCTGACCCCGTCTCTCCTCCGCAGATGGTATCACGGAGCCATCAGCAGGGGCGACGCTGAGAACCTGCTGCGCCTCTGTAAGGAGTGCAGCTACCTTGTCCGGAACAGCCAGACCAGCAGGCACGACTACTCCCTCTCCCTGAAGTGAGTAACCGCGGCCGCCCCCGGCCCTCGGCCGCCTCCCGCGCCGTGCGGCCCGGCCCGGCTGTCTGGGCAGAAAGACCCGCCGGCGTCCCCCGGGGAAACTTGCCAGCATGAGTGATTTCAAGCCTTGCTTTTCCAATTTGATTTCATTCTCCTGGGACACAAAGGAGTTGGGTTTTTTTTTTCTTATTCTCCATTTCTGCCTCCCTTGAAGAGGAGGGGCATTTTCCTAGAACTTATATTAAATATCCAAGAATAGCTTCCACATCTGCCGTGAGCCAGGGACTGTAGAAGCACTTAGCGTGTCTCCTCCCTCCTTCAAGCCTCACAACAGCCCTTTGAGGAGAAACATCTTGTCCCCATTGTGCAGATGAGGAAACTGAGGCTCAGAGGGGGGCCAGGGCTGCCCGCGGGGGCTGGGTCAGTACTCAAGGCCGGGTGTTTGACGCCCCTCTGCTCCTGCTGCCCCCGTGAGAACCACCCTTTCCTTGTGTCCTTGGCTACTGTTTGGGAAAGTCTCCCTTTTATGCGTCGCACGAAGGTTGTGAGGAACCCCACGGAGAGCCAGGAAGAATCTTGCTGACATGATCACCTGCAGCTGCTTTGTCAGCTGTTGGGTCTTTGTGATCCACAAGATGTTGCTTTCAGGATAGGTGGCCCTGAAATAAGAAAAGGGTTTTTTGATTGAGGGTTTCATCCTTCAGTGCTGTTGCTGGATGGAACTCAACAGATTGACTAAAACCCATTTTACAGATAGGAAAAGTGAGGCTGGGAGAGAGGAGGGACTTAAAGAGTTAGTGACAGAACTGAGATATAAACCCAGGTCCTTCAGCCAGCACAGACTGCCACAGATCTCTCAAGGACATCAGGGCAGAAGTGGTAGATGGGGTGTTATGGGCAAGTGGATTCCAGGTCAGCGAGAGACGCGGTTCTCTAACCCTTCAAGCCTATCAGGAATCAGAGCCACCTCAGGAGGTAGTGAGTGTCTCATCACTGGGGGTGTGCAACCAGGAGCTGGACAACTGCCTTGCCAGGGAGGACGTCAAGGGGATTTCTGAGCCTCTGGGAGGGCACTCAGGGCAAGCGGCACATGGATACTTCCTTCTCCACCATCAGACCTGACAGCTTAGAGTCAGGGTGGTTTTATTGCAGCCGAGGAGAATTCAGTGCGCTAACCTGTAGCTGGGCTGGTGGCAGCCACAGTCAAAGGGCTGTCCCTGCCCAGGGGAGGGGGCAACGGGGGAGGGGTGCACCCCGCTGCTAGGGCCGGGGGGGGGGGGGGGGGTTGAACTCCCCGCTGCTCCATGCTGCCTCTTCCCGCCCCCACTGCTCGAGGTAACCTAGCAACCCAGGTCCATGAATGATGCCTCCAGATCTTCACCTTCCTGCCTCAAGGTGAACTGTGCCTTTCTGGGCTGCAGGAGGTGAGAGAGGTGAGTAACATCAGAGATGGGCCTCCATGTCACCATCCACCCTTCCTTGCTGACCTGGACAGACTGCCCAGTCCCTGGTCTTCCTCACACTCGTCACACTGGCCGTCTCTGAGCTCCTCAGTGTGTTTCATTCTTCCTGGAATCCCGTCATCTGGGCCCAGGCCGGAAGCGTCTTCCCTGGAGGACTGATTGAAGGCACAGAGGCGGGGGTGGGGCCAGTCACTGCTGTGAGCAGCAGGGACCCGTCGTGCCTCTGTTTATTCACTGGGAGCACACGAGGAGTCTGGAACCGTGGGTGGGAACTGCTCGCACCAGCAGGGTCCGCTCCCCGGCACCCTGAGCCAGCGCCATCCGTCACGCGGACAGACGCAAATGCTGGCTGACAGGTGGTCTTCAGAAGAGTGTGTGTCGCGGTTCTAAGGGCGTAGTTCCCTTTGCGTCCCTGGACCGCTCCCTTCCCCGGACCCTCCTGCTCTCAGGGCTTACAGTCCGGGGGCGGGTTTTCCCACTCCCCGACCTCGTGGCCTCGGCAGCCACTCAGCTCTCTGACCTCAGTGTCCTCACCTGTGCACGAGAGGCAGTGCTGTTCTCCGCGTAGACAGAGAGGCCCATCCGTGCCCCTGGCTCCCCGGATTTCCCCTGGCTTGCTGCGGCCAGATCCCCTCCCGGGCAAGAGGAGAAGGTGGGGTAGACCGCGGGCACAGCTCAGGGGGGCCTGTGCTGGAACCTGGGTCAGAGCACTCTGCCATCAAGCCGGGTTTGCCTTCCTGCACCGTCCTGTCTGCTCTCATTATCAGGAAGTGCAGTCTGGGTGGCTGGTCTCTGCCCACGGATGCCGAGGTAGAGGGTTTAGTTTTGCATGCTTGTCTAGAGCCATTAGATCCCAAACGCCAGAGGGGTGGTCTTACCTGATCAGCTTTCCCTCAGAGGAGGCCAGAAGTGGGGAGGAGGGTTGGGCAGTCCATGGCTGGCCAGAGCAACCTACTAAGGGGAGTTGGGCTTGTTTTCCAGAGCAGCCCCAGTATCCAGCCAGGCTGCCAACCAGGGAGAGACACCTGGCATTCATCACCTCAACCCCAAAGGGAACCGCCTTGTTACTGAACATCCCAGCTGCTTGGGGCAGGTGCCAGCTTTGCCAGCCACCATGGAGGTTTGGGGTCTCTCTGATGCCGAAGGCTGCCTGGCAGGGGCGGGGTGGGGAGTGGCATTATCAGGATTGCAGGGCATAGTGACATTGGAATTCTAGCTATGTTATCATGCGAGCCTTGGGCCCTGCTGCAAGGGTGTTCTGGGGAAGAGAGAGAGTTTGGGGGAGTGTGGCCCCAGGGAACAGGGCTCTCCACCCCTCCAGCCCAGAGGACAGAGCTCATCCATCCGTCCCTTGGCAGAGGGGGGAGCAGAGGTGAAGACAGTCTCGCCCAGGCAGCCGAGCTCCCAGTCTGGGCCTTGTTACTTGCAGAGGGCTTGGGGGCTGGAGCTGGCATAAGGATGAGAAGGTCTGGAGAAGCCGCAGGGCAGAGGTACATTGAACCTTACGGAGAGGGTCGATATTCCCTAGGATGGAACAGTTGGTAGGCATCTCAGGTGGAGGGGACACACCAGGCAAAGCCCTGGAGATGCAGAAGAGCCTAGGCAGGGCTCAGGCCCCACAGAGGCGCTGAGACTCAGTTCTTAGTGACGGGGCCACCCTCAGGCTTCCATCAGTATGCCTAAAGCCCACTTCACCCTGAGTACTCACAGTGCTTCACAATTTAGAAAGCCTGCACCTTGGTGTCGGGACAGCCCCGCGGGGTGGTCGGGGCAGGCATCACCACCCTCATCATCAGTGTCGAACCTCTAGCGACCTTAGATGCCCAGCTGGTCCAGTCCCTTGGCTTTGTGGCCAGGGAGGCCAAGACCCAGAGGGGACTCACGACCAACCCAGCTCCCCAGCGGCAGGTGGCCTCACAGACAGCAGAGATGGTGTCTGCGTCCCACTGTGGGGACCAGGCGGA
Organism: Muntiacus reevesi; assembly: GCF_963930625.1. NCBI lineage: Eukaryota > Metazoa > Chordata > Mammalia > Artiodactyla > Cervidae > Muntiacus > Muntiacus reevesi. Next base: position 57,847,049 of record NC_089265.1, on the reverse strand, counting down.
CCCCTGGGCCAGGCCGAGCAGCCCCCCAGCAGCCCCTTCCCCAGAAACGTCTCCCTGCACCCGCGGTAATCACGCGGTGCCTGCCTGCCTCAGTTTCCCACGTCCCTCCCTGGCAGCCGCCCCCACCACGAAGCAGCCTCACAGAGGTCCTGCCTCGTCACTTTTCAACCCTGTCCTCAACCCCTCCTGCAGCACTCTCCGCCTTCCCATCTCCAGCCTGACCCAGCAGGGCCCTGGGCCATCGGCCGCCAGCACACACCCGTGACCCCTGCTACACTCACTCTAGCCTCGGGAAAGCAGAAGGTCGAGCTTTTAGAAGTTGGCAAGGAAACATCACCCTCTTACACAGTTTCCTGTCTGGAAAGGCAAGCAGTGGGAGAAAGGGATTTAAAAAAAAAAAAAAATTCATTAAAAGGGTTCTTTAGGCACTTTGGAGTATGAATGACTCTTTGCGAGTTCTAGTTTCATGAGTTTTTGCAAAGGAATCAGGACAAGATGAGGAAAACAGGACTTCAAAGGCTGGAGGGTTTACAGCTGGGAGGCAGGGTGAACCAGGGCCTCCTCGTATGCTTGGGAAGGGGACAGACAGAGCGACCCTCCTGGCCTCAGCAGAGATGCCCCTGCTGCTTTGACCTGGGCCCAGCCCAGCTCTCTTTAGGCCCTGAGCTGCCGTCCCCAGTAGGGTACACAGCCCCAGGGAGGCCTCGAAAGGTGCCTTCAGCTTTCAAATCCCCACAGGCAAACTGCGCAACAACCTTGCAAATGTGGCCCAGATTCCGACCTCAAGAGACATTTCTGACCTTTCCATCAGATTGCAGCTCAGCCCAGATCTCTCAAGAGTCTTCCTCGGCCCATAAGCTCTGCCCCTTCATTTCTTGTCAGTTACTGGGCTCCAGTCTCCAGGAGCTCATAGCCCAAGTGGGAAAGAAGCGGTATTTACACCGGTGACTCAGATATGCACAGAACATGTTTAGGGCTACCTAAGGCAGAAAGTGGGCTTCCCTGGTGCCTCAGACGGTAAAGAATCTGCCTATGTTGTAGGAGACCTGGGTTCAGTCCCTGGGTCGGGAAGACCCCCTGGAGAAGGGAGTGGCTACCCACTCCAGTATTCTCGCCTGGAGAATCCCAAAGGATCCTGGCGGGCTACAATCCATAAGGTTGCAAAGAGTCAGACACGACTGAGCGACTAACACTTTCACTTTTTCACTTTTCAAGGCAGAAAGTGCTCAGGTCTGTGAAAGAGGGAAGGAACCGGAAGAGTGTGTGTTGGAAGGCTGGGCAGGTCTTAGACCGTGGACAGGGCAGAGAGGACAGCCAGGCAGAGAAGGTGGCACAGAGACAGGAAAATGCAGAGCTTGTGTAGGAATAACAAGTAGCGCTGGCCGGAGCCAAGGAGACAGGCGGCCGGTCATCCAGCCGAGGGGTTGGGGCTCTATCCTGTACGTCAGGGAGCATTCCTGGGGGTTTGAGCAGGGCTGCAGTCAGGACCCCAGAGCTGTGCTCCAGAACCATTCATGAGCCGGGTGTCGAGTGGAGCCTCACTGCCTGCCCGTGCCCTCGCATGTCACAGACATGCCACTGAAGCTGGCACAGTCCAGGAAGCGGGCGGGAGTCCCGGGGGAGACCACTTGTAAAGATGGAGAGGGAGGGACTTCCCTAGCAGTCCACTGGTCGAGTCTGCACTTCCAGTGCAGGGGGCTCAGGTTCAACCCCTGGTCGGGAAACTAAGATCCCACATGCTGCATGGTGTGGCCAAAATTTGTTTTTTAAAAAAAGTGAAGATGTAGAGTGAAAAGCATGGGCTCTGCAGCCAGTGATACACGGGTTCGAATCCTGGCTGCACGCTCAACTGCTGTGTGGTTCTAGCCACATGAACTTACCTCCCTGACCAGCACTGGGAAAGCTGTGTGGGCCACTCCCATGAAGTTCCTACAACAATTAACGCAGCCCAGCAGGTCCGGCCACAGCAGGCCCTCGGCGTGTGCCCGTCCCCGCTCCCCGCGGCTTCCCCGGAGCCTGTAGACACGGCCGCGGAGCCAGCGCGGGGCACGGCTGCCCCGGGTCACCCTCGCTGGGCGAGTGTCTGGGCTCTGGCTGCCTCCGGGTGACTTGCCCCGGGGTCTGTCCCCACCCCCAGTGCCTAGAAAGAGGGTCCAGCGTTTGATTCATAGATCCGCTTCCGGGTCACGGTCTCCACGGTCAGGGCCAGCTTCTCTCTCTGCTCCGTCCTGAGGACAGTGGGAAGGCCCCACCTCCTTCTTCAGGCGGGGAGGAGGGGACGGGACAATTTATCAAGAAATTGCCTCCTGGTCTGACTGCCAAACGAGGCCCTTCAGGTTCCCGCCTGGAGCTGGGAGGGCGTGCCGACCGCTGAGCAGCCAGTCCTCACCCAGCATATGCCTCCTGGGAGGGTGGTGTGTGTGGCAGGGCCAGAGGAGGTGATGGGCTGTGTTCCAGGGGCGCTGGGGGCGCGTTTCTGTTAGGGTTGTTTTTCTTTCTTCTCTCCCCTCATTGATTTATATGGTAAAGGAGAGAGTTTTCAAACAGTAGGCATGTCTGGGTCTAGGCAGGCGGGTGAGTGATTAATCTTAGTTTGTTGCTGCTGACAGCCAGGAGCAAGAAATAATAACAGTTTGTGGGGTGGGGAGAGGTGGGGGAACGCGAAGACTGCTCGCCCTTCGATCATCAGAGGGAGCACGGACTTCGCTTCCTTCTGCCGTCTGAGCTCCCCCTTGTTGAGTGGACGTCTGAGGCTTCGTCCTCTTAGCTCTGCAGTGGCTGCTCCCATGGGCGAGCCCCCAGGGTGGTCTCCCAGACCACAGTGGAGGCCTTCCCGCCATTGTGGGCTTCCCTGCTCAGTGTGACCTCCTGCCCCAGATTGTGGGGCTCTGTCCCCACTTGCCCTCCTCCCCAGGCTGCCCCTGAGGGCTTCAAGGAAGGCGGGGATGTACCGCCCGGGGCACTGCCCGGCTCTGAGGACCAGGGCCCTAGTTCCTGGCTGTTTGCCCCCATGACCCCCTGACTCTCTGCGCTTCCAGGTGGGTGTGAGGGCTGGAGGGGGGGTACCAAAGAAAGAGAGGCGGGGGTCAGGCAGACTGGCCCAGAGGTAGCTGGCTGACTCCAGGCAGACAGTGATGGCAGGAGAGGGTGCGATAAGGAAGGGTTTTGACCTGGGCCTCGGGGAATGAGGAGGGTTGAGACGGTTGGGGATGGGCAGGGTAAGGAGCTGCCCATGCTGGGGAAACAGCAGAGCAGGAGGAGAGAAGCTGCCTACTTCCCAGCCCAGTTTTCAGTAGACCCAGTCACTAGCATCCTCCCCCATCTCCCCAGAATGGAGGCAGCTCGGGATAGCAGAAGAAATGAGCTCTGGATCGGTCCGGCCTGGGCTTTTGAACCCCAGCTCTGCCGCTTACTAGCAGGACGGTCTTGGACAAAGGGACTCAACATCTCTGAGCCTCGGTCTCCTCATCTGTAAAATGGATTTTGCAGAGGCGTTCATGAAGAGGTGATGTCTGCGAAGTGCTTGGCCTGTACCCAGCAGGCAGTCACTGTCTTTGTTACAGACTTGGTTACCGCCGTGGGTCATTGAGAAAAGGGCTCGGTGTGGCTCAGTACCTTGAGAACTACCTGAGTGTCCGTGCCCACATCCACTGCCCTTTATGGTGATAGGATCTCAGAGTCCATGCAGACTGCCTCTGGAGAAAATCCTGCATGCCATGACTGAGACAAATCACAGGGCTCACGTTAAATCCAGGCTGCCCTCTTGATGACCGTGTGACCTTGAGTAAGTCACTTAACCTCTCTGATCTGCCAGTTGCTCATCAGCTCCTGAAGATGATGACCACCTCAACAGGCAGGCAGAACGAAGGCCAGAGAGAGGAAGAAGCTTGTCTGCCTCCTAGCTTCTCAGCTAGGCCCCGTGTTTCGGCAGCGTCTGCGGCAGCCTGAGACAAAGGGCAAGCAGAGGAGGGGGGTGTCTGTGTCCTTGCTCCTGCTACACGGAGGGTTTCACATCCTCTCAGGGCTGATGGAGGGAAAATGAACTTTCTGCTCAATTAGTGGACAGCATGTTTTCGCCTTCTCTAAAAGGTTTAAAGGAAATGGTGCAATTAGGAGCTGCTGCTGTAGGCAAAACAAGAGGCTCCTCAAACGTTCTGTGCAGGAGACGGAATGAAAACGGTGAACTCTAGAGACAGAGGTTTTCAGAAGCCCCGTCTGACGGTGGCTGAATCTGGAAGGCAGGTCGGGGTGGAGCGCTGGCTGCCGAGGAGGCTGCAGCAGTTCAGCGAAGGACTCGGGCGGTGGGAGTAAGCAGAGGTCGTGTCTTGGTCGAACTGAAGAGGGTGAGAAAGAGCAGGGAGCCTGGGGCCTCGTTCAGATTTCTGAACAGCCGGTGAGTGGTGACTCCGCCAGCTGCAACACGGACCTGGAACTGTCAATTTTGAAAAACCTAGGAGACTCATCCTAACTCAGGGCGGGTTTTCATCCCTGCCCCAATCGCTGCCCCAAACCCAGAGGCAAGAGGCGCCTGCACTCACTGCCCGCCCGTTGTCCAGAGCACCGGCCGGCCTGGCAGCGCCCCGGGTGCCCGCTGATGGGCTGGGGTTTCCTCCTGACCTGCCGCGTGCCCCTCCCAGCCAGGCACACCACACCGCCCTTTACTCCCCCGAGAGCTCCCTAGCCCTCGCCAGCGTCTGAGCCACCCCGATTACATTTCCAGCTGGTTTTTAATTGTCTTGTATCAGCCCACATAAATCTGCCTGCGAGGCTCGCCTGCCGCGTGGCAGTCGGGGAGCGGGGTGGGGGGCGGTTCCAACTGCCCATCCATCGCCAGCAAGCCTCCCGTGCCCGGGGACAGCTTCCTTTCTGAGGCACTGGTCTCTCCAAATGTGAAAAACGTTTCTTTCCAGTCACATTTCTAACATCTTGTTAATAGGATTTATTTAACAATGTTTTCGCAAGAGCCATCTGGGAAAGGCTTGTTTGGGAACTTGGAGGGCACTGCAGGTCCAGGCCGTGGTGACAGATACAGCCCTCATCCCTGCCATCAGGGGACGGGCAGACATGTGAACGACGCAGTCAGGGGCCGGAGGACCGGGCCTGAATCCCCCTGCTTCTGCCGGCCGTGGGGGTCACCCAGCGAATTATTTCACGTCTCTGAGCCTCACCCCCGAGGTCCAGGGACACAGCGGAAGGGAGGTTTCTTTGTAAACCCCGAGGGGCTGTATAAATGCAGGTGGGGTTATTTACAGAGACTTGTGCCTTCCCCAGGGAAGTACGGGGGTCTTATTTTGCTAGTAGCTAGGTAAATAACTAGATGTTCCCCAGAGGAAATATAACCAGCCCCCTCCTTGAGGCATTTGGTGGGGCTTGAAGCACCCGGCTTCATTCAGTAAAACCTCAGGGTTTCCTGTTCCCCACACCCTCAGGCCCTTGCAACCAGAAGAGTCTTGAATCATCCAGGTCAAGACCCTGGCTTTCGGATGAGAGAAACAGGCACAGGGAGGGAAAAGACCTTCCCAGGGTCCCGCAGCGAGATGCTGGCAGAGCCCAGCTGTCTCGGCTCCCAACCCAGGGTTATTACCCTTCTGAAGCCCCGTAGCACTATATTTTCTTCCCTCATTTTCTCCATAAACGTTCTTGGTATTTGCGGCAGGTTTATAAAATCGGATGTCAGATTTTACAGCTCTCGTCTTTGCTCCCACCGTTCAAATTCTAAAGCTATAAAAACGATGTTCTGCTGTGTCTGAGTGTGTGTCACGCTCACACACGCACACATTTTGTGCCTCAAACCCGTCCTTTGCTGGGCGCGCCCCACCCCCCCAACCTCCTTCCAGCCGAGGGTGCTTTCTGCCACTTTTAATGCCTTAAAAAAAAAAAAAAAAATTGCTTCACCCAGGAGGAATATAAGAAACAATTGGCTTTGGCAAAGCTGGCTTATTAGAAATGCTTTAATTAGAACTTTTTTTTTTTTTTGCTTGCTATTTTCCTTTTGAAAATCCACACGCTGCTCACGGCTCCAGGCGACTTGGGGATCAGCCTGTCCCATTCTCAGCACAGACTTTGAGGGCAGGGTGACAGGTCAGCAGCCTGGGTGTCCTTGCTGCATTCCCGCCGGGCACCAGGCCTCCAGCTGGACAGGGAGACAGAAGGACAAGAATAGGTGAGGGCTGTGGTGGAGGGAAGCGTGGCAGGGAGTAAATAAGAAGAAAGTGAGTCTGACTGGTGGCATCTTGGAAGGCTTCCTGGAGGAGGTGGTGTGTGAGCAGGGCCTAGGAGGATAATAATGTATTGGGAAGTAACAGCAAGGCCAAAGGGCAGTTGGGTTTGGCGTTAGGGGAGGGGTCTCTGCAGTGTCCCCTCTGCCTGTGGTGCCAGCTTGAGTTTTCAGCTGTCCCCTCCATGTCAGCCCCCCTTGGCCAAGGCGACTAGACATTTGGCCCAGGTGGACAAAGATGTATGTGCCTCATAAACTCTGAAGTCCTGGTCGGCTCTCTCTCTCTCCCCACAGCTTTCTGCATTTCTGGCCCTTTCTCCCGTCCACAATCCTTTCCCACCCCCCAGCTTGCTCAGAGCGGTTGTGTGCCCATCGTTTCCAGCTGACACTAAGGGGTACAGCCCACCCTGGCTGAACACAGCCTCCCGGGGGGGGGAATGCATTTACACGGTGCCAGGTAGGCGCTGTGCAGTCCCTGGTACCTGGTGTCAGAAACTGATTTGAAGAGGCTTCCGCAGTGTATCCTCTAAGGCAGGTAGACTTGTGCCAATAACAATGATTAAAAACTTGGGGCAGTTTATGAGTTCTGACACAAGTGATGATCAGACCACTGAGGCGGCAAATGCGTGAGGTCGTATGTGCCGGGCACACCCGCATTTCAAAAACAGTCTCCAAATGTGAGCATAATCCCATTTTGTCTTCAGATTTTCAGACTAGAAAAATGCTTCTTCTTGTCCTGAATTGTTCCAGTCTTACCCCCTAGAAATTTTCTGTGACAAAATGAAAGTGGACCATTTCACTTCTGTGGTAGTTATGCTTTTAAAAAGCCATCAGTTCCAATAGTCAGTAACTTTTTGGAACTCAATTACTTGCAGCCATGCTGAAAAAAAACTGTAATTAATGTGGTCAAACCCTAGCCAAATAATAAAATGAAAGCTTTGTTGTGTATCAAGGCAGAAATCAATTTCATTAGGGAGCAAAGAGCCAGCGATTTAATTTTGAGAGAACGCTCTACCCTGTGGACGGAGGTTGTCAAGGAGCTGCCAGAATGGATGCCCAACGTGAGAGGATTCGCCCTCCAGAGCCCAGATCACGAAGGGCTGACAGTGACCTTTCACAATTACATTTGCAAACCTTCCAAGTGGCCACAGCCCATGGGCATTTGCTTCTTCATGTTCCTGGGCTGGTGCCCTTTGGGGTTTGGGTCAAGAGGTGCATGTTGCCTGACCCACTGACACTCTCAAGCCAGTGAGATCCTGTCCTTTGGGATCAGGAGGAGGAAGACAGTGGACTCTGGAGGTCAGCAGACACCAGAGAGGAGTTCCGCGGAGGCTTGGGGTGTGACATGGTGCAGTCATGTCCAGACAGCTGGGCTAATGGCCACGTGGGAGAGACCCACGGGAGCAATGTCCAATTGCAGCCCCCAGCGTATGAGAGATCGTGAGCAGCAGGGGGGCCAGGGTGGGAAGGGCTAGGAGCTTCTGCCCTCTGAGCACAGTTGGAGGAGCAGCCTCGGGTCTGTACCTGCTCTGGGCCCCGCTCTTCAGGCAGGCCTTTTCAGGGCAGGCGGAGCAGCTGTGGCCTGCGGGACCGTGCTAAGTCACAATTCAGCTCAGAACATAGCAGGACTTTCTCATGCGGAGAGCCATCAAAGGTTGGGAAAGGTCGTCCCTGTAAGGAGTGAGCTGCCCAGTGCTGTGGGTGAGCAAAAAGCAAACGCTGGACGTGAGATGTGAATGTGGACTTTGCATCACCAGATAAGAGCTAGAATGGTGGTTCTCAAACTTGAATGTGCATCAGAATCTCTTGAAGAGCTTGTTAAAGGCTGATTCTAGTTCCAGAGAAGCCCCGGAAGCCACAGGCTTAGCAAATCCCCGGGGACCTTGATGTAGGCGTTCCAGGGCACATTTGAAGAAACTCTGTGTTTGAGAAACCTGCACTTCTCTTCCAGCCCTGGAACTCTGGGGCCTCTGCAGTGAAGGTCAATCATTCTGTTTAATAACTGAAGTCATTCTTTCCTTATCGCATGGTGTGAGCATCTTCTATGTGCTAAGTTTCAAAGGTTTAGAAGTTTGTGGGGCCTCAGTGGTCACCTCATCCTCTCCCTTTGTTGTGTAGATGGGAAAACCAAGGCCCAAGAGGGCAAGAGCCAGGGGTGGGACCAGGTCTCGACTTCCTGCTCAGGGCTCTTTTCCCTTGCTTTCAGTGAGTTTAGGGAACATCATAAAGATCTCCCCATTTCACAGATGAGGAGACTGTGGCCCAGATCCCCAAGGCTTATTGGGAGCTTTTCCACTGAAAACCACCGGTCACTGTCTTTCACATGATTTGCAAAAGGCCTTTGGCCGGGGCCACTTTGGCTTAGAGTCAAGTGTGTGCCTTTGAAATTCCGGGGAGGAAGAATGGATCCTCGGGTTAGAGGCAGGGCTGCTGAGCGAACAGATCTGTTTTAGTTTGCAGTTTTTAAAGACCTTTCTGGATTTTCCTTCTTTACTTGTTTTTGTTTTTTTAAGTAAAACTGTGAGTTGGGTCAGATGCTTTGTGGGCAAGTCCCCTTCTTTTGCGGTGCTAACGAATCCATTGTTCAGGTATGGAGGACAGCCCCACCAGGAAAGGAGCTGGGTCCTAGGATAACGAGGGCAAGCGCCGAGCTTTAAGGACGGAGATGAGAACTGGGGTGTGGGTGGGTTGCTGTCTCCCTGGCCCTCCCTGCACGCCCACCTCCACCCTCCACCCAGTGCGGCATCCCTGCCTTCTCAGAGCATACGGAGGCTATGGGCAGTGCCCTGTGGCTGATGGCACAACGTGGGGGTCATACCAGGCTCGCTGGAGAAGGGGAGCAAACCTCCACCCCTTTCTGGGCCTCACGTCATCCGTAAAACAAGGTCAGGGAAACACATGGCCTCAAAAGCCTCTGCTTGGCGTCTCGTGTCCCTCAGAAACGTTGACTGCAAAGCAGTACCCGCAGGACCGCCTTAGACCAGGATTTTTTAAGCAGAGAAGGCTCTTTCCTCATCATCCCCATTCTATTTTCAGGTGGACCCCGGTGTATAACAGTGTGCTTTTGAGAGTGTTGAGAAATACCACTCAGTGTTTGGGAAAATTGATCTTGGGGATGCAGACACCATGCCCATTGTCATCTGGTGACAGAGCTGGGGCCAGACCCTGGGCCTCCCACTTGAGCCAGGCAGGCTGCCTGGAGGAGGTGGGCCTGCCGCCAACATGGCCACGAACGGCAGACCAGGCAGGGGGAGGCACCTTCTCTGAGGGCGCCTGCAGCGCGTGGGTGGGAACAAAGCCATGCCAGAACCCCAGACCTTAGCTCCTGCCAAACTTGCTCATGCCCCACCCAGCTGGGACCTCAGGACCGTCCTCACGGGTGGGCAATGGAAGCTCCAATGAGGAAACTGAGGCTCCGAGAGAGGCGCCGCTCAGAAGTGGCAGTCTGGGAGACTCTCAGACCTGGAAGACTCAGCCCAGGTCTGGGTCCCTCTGGATCTGCAGGCAGTGATCCCTTTGCCCTTGTCTGACCTTCCTCACCCCGGAGTGGTCCCCTCATCTCCCTCTCAGCATCACCTGGCTCGGCCTCAGGTTTCCGGCCCTCCTTTTGCCTATGAAAACCGCTGTGCCCCTCCAAGTCCTCTCCGCGGCAGCTCGTGCTTGCCTCGGCAGCTGCCTCTGCCCAGCATCTGCCCGCCCCGTCCTGGACCTGCCTTCAGGTTCCCCCTGCCGCTGCTGGCTGGAGTCACGGTGGGGGCTGGTCCTTGGAAACAGCCTGGAACCTCTGCATCCCTTTGGCAAATTCTGAGCCGTGTCTTCAGCCCTTGACTGAGAAGCCGGACAACTAACCTTTCTAGGTGTCCTTGCTTCCTTCACATGCACATTCTCGCTTCTCCCTCACATCTGTTCGTGTTAGCCCCACTTCACAGATGAAGGATTTGAGGCACTGGCGACCCGTGAGTTTGGGCCGGGTCATTCTGTGCTGTGGATCTGTCCTCTGCAGCCTCCTTGACCTCTGCCTAGAGATGCCAGTGGCTCCCCTGTCTCCAGACATTGTCAAGGAAGGAGGTAAACCCATGCCCCAAGGAGAGTATGGGTAGAGAGGGGCTTGTCCTGTAGAAGGAGACACCCCCACCCCACCCCCCAGGCCTGAATGCTTTCTGTCCATCCCATTGACACAGATACTAAGAAGCCTGCTTTTGACACTTGTGCTGCTTTTGCCTGCTTTTGCTGTCCCCAAGCCCGGAAATGCGCTGTAACTGGCTGAGTATGCCAGTCCTACTGGCAATGCTGGTGCAGCTCCCACGCCCCTGTGATGCCTCTCACTGGCTTGAGAACTTCAGGGCTGGAGGAACCCCCTCTATCTTTTCCAGACAAGAATGCTGAGGCCCAGGGAGAGGGGACCTACCCAGCCACTGACATAAGTGGGATCAGAGTTTGAACCCAGGCATCTGACTTCAGTCCAGCCATCACCATCAGCCCCATGTGCTTCAATCACCAAAGGGTCTTCGTGTTCCTAGAAAAGTCCTCTTTCCTCTTCCTAAAGTTCTGAGACAGTTCACACGTCACCCTTCGTTCTGCATCCACATGTCGCCTTGTGGTTTTCATGTGCTCTTGCTGAAGCCTATGTAGGGACACCAACCAGAGGAATTACCAAAGTCTTCCAAGCATCATTACCCTCCCAGTCACACACCTCCAGCGACGGGAGGCTCACGTCCTCAGCTGTCTGGATCATTGCAGTCCTCCTGTCTGACACTTTGTTAGTCTACTCCTGAGAAAATCGCCCCCAATGGGTTCATTCTGACCCACCTGCTGCATTGTGCGGCACAAACCAACCTCACTGCAGAAGGCATCGGCCGCCCTCCTTCCCCCTGGAGATGGCTTTTCACCGTGATTTACTGAAGATCTCACCCTGAGCCGCCAACTTAGAGCTTGAGAAATACCTGGGCTTCTTGGGGAGGCTAGTCGCTGCCAATGCACTTATTGAAAGTCTGATTATTTGGTTGTAAATCAAGTCATTTGGCTCAGCGGTGTTCACATCTAGATGTTTGTGCTCTGTAACCTGCTGCATGTGTCTTTGGCTTGTCCCCCTTGACTGCGATTTCAAAAGGTGTGTGACCGCGTAAACCCCTTCCCCCAGCTCCCTCGGCCCCTAGAACGTCTCAGCTGGAAGGGGCCTTCGTGCCCCCCACCCCTTGCATGGCACAGTTGGGGAACCCCACCACACGGCTGTAAGACTCAGGAAGCCCTGCTGTCCTCTCACTGCGATCCAGGCAGGCTGCTTCTCCCTCTGCCCCTTGGTGCTCTTGCAGATAATGTCAGCCCTGCCTGCTTCTTTGTGAAACCACAGGTTGGTCCAGTCACCGACCAAGGGCAGCAGTGGTGATCACGTGGGGCACATTTGTTCTGCCAGGCTCCCAGGCCCCAAGCAGGGAGTTCATAGCTGGTGCAGGGCCAGCCTGCACGCGGAACTTCCTCAGGAGATGTCACCCCAGTGCCTTTCCCCTGAAGGCCCCCATCACTGGAGGTCTGGGTGGTTTCTCCGACAGCAGCCCCAGGGCTCTCCTTGGAGCATGCTTCTCTGCAGACACAAATGTTTCTGGAGAGGCTTGCTCACAGGTGTGATGAGGAGGAAAAGCGTCTTCTCTGTAGACATCTCCCTGGAGGTCAAAGAGCAGATGTGCTGAATCAGAGCCATCTGCTTGCAGACGCAGCATTGCCGCAGGACGTACCTGTCTTGTGGGCCCCGAGGTGCCCATGGAGGCACACAGCCTGCTTCAGCCTCGGTTTCCCCATCTGTCAACAACGGTAGTTACACCAAGCAGCGTGTCAGCCTTGCCACAGGCCTAAATGAGATAGCATGTGGCAGAAGCTTCGTGCATGGTGGGGCTGAGCCTTCATTCTGCAGGGTCCCAAGGACACCCCTGGATGGTCTTGAGCTGAGGGACAGTGTGCTGGGGCATCTCCGTGAAGACAGCAGCTCCCCAACCACCTTTCAAAAGAGGTAAACCTGAGATCACACCTCTGAGCATGGACTCCTATAACCAGGTCCTACACACGAATCCCAGAGGACAATTTCCTGGACATCTCCCACATAAATATTATATCAAGTATTTTTTAAGTCATTTCATCATGAAAAGAAGCGATTTAACATAACTATTACCCAAGATTCTTCATGAAATATGCATCAAGCAATTAGGTCTAAAAGCGTGAGGTGAGGCCTCGCACGCTGCTCGGGCCGGCAGCTGCGGGCTGAGTGATGTTTTATTAAAGCCCGTGATTATGAGGTGAGGTGGGGCCTGTTATTAGGCCTGACGCGCCGGGCACGTTTGATGATCCCGCTTATACAAGGAGGTGCTTTTTGTGATGGTAATGAGCGATCTGAACGCCCTGACAGCCCCAGCATCCCCGGCCTCCACCAGCCTTACAAGGCTCATTAGACAGGTCACCCGCTGGAGACACCCCTAATTGTGACTTAGCTCTCTCAGGATGTCCTATCAAAGGAGACAGGGCTGATGCAGGAGCTTGGCTGAGGTGGCAGCCTGTCTGAGCTCCCCAGGGACCCATGCCTTCTCAGAAGCCATGATGGGGAGGTGGCCGGGCCAGGAACCCGGCCCTGGGCGCGTGGTCCCCAGGCTACTTCTTGCTCCTACAGCCCCACACACCCCTGTGCCTGCTGGGTATCCGATGTACCCTCCCTTCTCCCTGAGAATTTTAATCTTGTGCTGGGTTTCCTCCTCTGAGTTGGCAGTTATTAAAATCATCCCTGGCAGCTGTTTTTAAATCTTCAGCTGTTGTTAGGTGGCATCTCACTCGTGGGGACCTTGTGACCGATCAGGATATATCACTGCAGCACACCTCCTGGGTGTGTGTTGACAAGGCTCTGCCCAACGTTTGCATTAAGTCGGGGTTTGACAGATTGTCTCAGAAAGAAAGCCCCGCTCACCTCTCGAGGCCCACCAACTCTGTGTGACGGTCCCTCCGTGGCTGCGGACTCCACCGGTCGGGACACACCATCCCTGGTCCCCGGGACGGCCGTTCACTGCCAGCCCCTCTGCTGCTCTGAGCCACTGTTACCGCAGGGTGGGTGCCATGGGAACGGAAGCTGACAGTCAAGAAGTCACCTGCTCAGGGTCTGATGCCTCTCACCCGCCCCCCTGCCCCCGGCTGGCCTCACGGGGAGTGTTGGGGGCTAGGTTGGGCCCTCTCCTGGAGCTCACGGTGCTGAGGTCAGGAGCGTGGGTTCTGGGAAAGGCCCCCAGCGGGGGAAGCAGCAGCAGCTGATGGCTGCGTGACCCCCAGTCAGCTACCTCCTATCCTCCCAGCTACCTCCCATGTGCCCAGCTTCAGTGCTGGGCACATGGCCTGGCTCACAGGAGGTGCCGAGGAAACATCAGCCCTGAGAGCCATCCAGGCCAGCGCCCTGAGAGAGCGGGACTGGAGGCCAAGGGCAGCAGAGGAGGGAGCATGAGGCTGACTTGATCCCTTCCTGCAGGAAGCCCTCACCTCATGGGCAGCAGATTATGCTCACAGACGTGGAATCTAGGACCTTAGGCCTAGAAGCGCCCTCAGAGGCCATGCAGTTAGCCTTCCCGGGTCCAGTGTGGGTAGAGACAGAGCCCAGTAGGGCCCAAGGAGAGCCTGAGTCCAGAGAACCAGAGTGCAGTGCATGAGCCCAAGGGGAAGGGCCGTCCTGCAGGGACTGCAGCCTGAGGGCCAGCTCGTGGGCCTTTCTCCCTCTGCCGGGGACAGTCACAGGCCTGAGTTCTCTGCCGTGAGCTCTGAATTTGGTGACTGCCTGCCCCCTCAGCATAGCCCATCTCAGGGTTATAAACTAGTATGTACTGAAATACCAGCATCAGAGGAAAATCCAGTGGGCCTGGAGAGTGAGGAAGGACTGCGGGAGGTCCCAGTGCCCGCCCACGTGTGTTGAGATGGAGACACTGGTGTGGAGTTCCGAGTACGTGGTGACCTCGAGAGCCTTCGGGCTGGGCACAGAGGAGCTTCAGCTTCCTTCTCTGGCTCTGCACCCCTGTGTTAGCATCCCTGCCCACTTCCCTCACTGAATGTTTTCAGAACAACTGGTGTGAAAATATCCTATTAACCCACGAGTTATTTTCTTTAACCTCCTTAGATACTAAATTGGTTCCCCTAGCGACTTCATACTGCAATGCCATGAAAGCTTTGGTGTTCAGGCCAGCTCACAGCTAGTTGTTGAGACCTAACACATCCCGTGCTTTGCAGCACCAGCTGTAGAGCCCAAAATATCACCCAGGCAGAGGGCATGACATGTCCGAGTCCACACCCACCCACCCAGGTCACTCACCTCTGCTCCAGCCCTGTTGCCCCCATGCCCACCCACCCCTTATCCAGGTAAAACTGAGCACATGGCCTCCAAGGCTGCAAGGCTTCTTAACTGTCCCCGGTTTTATTAGCCATACAATTTCAGCCCTGCATTCAAGCAGTTACAGACTCTTCTTGGCCAGCACAGATTTGCCATCTCTCCATGGAGGTGGGTAGCAGGTAGCTGAGTCTTCGACTCAGAGGGAGTTGCTCGTATTTTAATGCACGCACCGGCTTAAGCAAGTGCGCCTCCTGCTTCTCAGATGAGGCAATTCTCCAGTGAAATGACCCTTCACTGAGGAGCAGAGCTTGCCACAGGCTCTGTAATTAGAACATTGTCAGCCTTTAAAAATCTTGATTTAAATTTCAGTTCTTTACAGGAATTATTCTCTCTTGAAACATAATTGCTCTCTGAACGATTTCCTTTAAGCCGAGGGTGACATCTCTAAATACATTATTATGAGCAGATGTATTACTCAGTGCCTGCACTTCATTAAGCATTTGCTCTGCCCATTTGAAAATGGTCCTGGAGTCCAAATTGATGCATTAATAGAGCGGGCACCGGTAAGCGAGGAGAACCCAGTTCTGGATGGAAGAGATGCGGGAGCAGCTGAAACAAGCAGCAAAGCTCAGGAGGGCTGCAAGCTGCACGCCCGCGTCCACGCAGCGCTCTCGGCCTCGCCTGGGATGGGCTTGGTCTGGAAGCCGGCCCCTAGGGCTGCTCACAAAAGATGGGCTCTGGAGAAGGCGCAGGTCAGAGCCCCAGCTTTCTCACTGACACAGTAAATCTGGACGGTGTCTTGGAAACCAAGCATCCACAGGTGTGGCGGCCAGGCCAGGCTTGTAGCTGAGAGAGCAGGGGATGGGCAGCCTGAGCAAAGGGGGGTTAGCTGGGGGTCAGTGACCGATGTGGTCAGAGTCCTCGGTGGGACGTGGGGAGGTCCACGTGGGCCAGGCGGACGCGGCGCCCCACCCAGCACGCATGTCACGGGCTCAGGGCTCTGCTTTGATCCCCGAGGAACCACCCACTGCCCGTCTCAGCAGATGCCAAGCATGGTGGGCACAGAGCCTGCACCCTGCTCTGGAGCTCCCAGGGGGAGCGAGAAGATGGATAAGCAATCACAGTTGAGGAGGGCCAGCGCTGGTGGAGGCATTACCTCCCTGGTGCCTTGGAGGAAGGAAGGAGCTCTGCCAGTGGGAACTTGGAAGACTTCCTGGCAGAGGAGACATTCAGACTGGGCCTTGGAGGAGGCAGGCAGGGTTTACTGAGCAGAGAGAGGAAGCACGCAGAGAAGGCTGCCGGCGTTGGGGCAAAGCTGGGGAGCACACGGTCTCCCCGCATTCCATTGGCTACAGCTAGTCACGTGACGACAGTGGGTGCAAGGGAGGCTGGGAAATGTAGTCTCAGGCTGGGCAGCCCCTTCCTGCTGACAGTTCCATGTTATTGAAGGGAGAGCATCAGCTTTTTGGAAACAGTTCACCCCTCATCCTGCCACACTCTGTTTGCTGTCGGTAAACTGGGGGTGTAGCCCCTGCCATGCCCACTTGTCAGGGCGCTGGGGATGTAAGCATGCCTGCTGGGCCAGGCTTAAATTCTCTGCGTCAGTAACAGGGAGGGGAGCCTCGTCTGGGGGGCCGCTTGCTTTCCCGAGGACGTCCCTCAAGTCCCCTGAGTTGTGACGACGCTCCTGCAGCCGTGTCTGCTGCTAGGACTGAGGGGCTCTCGGGTGCGGCCCGCTTCAGCTGGGCCTGGGCCCCATTCCCGGCTGGGAGAGGGGCAGCTCGGGGCTGTTTCTCCTGTGTCCCAGGCAGCAGGGAGTCTTCCGCACCTCCACGGGAGGGCGGCCAGCGGGAGAGCTCTCTCGGGTAACGAGTGTGAGTTCGTGACTCACTGGCTCGGAGCAGAAGCCAGAGGCTCCCTGGGAGCCGCCTCCCCGCGGGACCCTCGGCCCTCCCACCGCCTCCCTCCTCCCGGGCGGCGCGGCCGCTCTGCGGACCCTAACCGGCCTCTGCGCTTTGTTCACAGGAGCAACCAGGGCTTCATGCACATGAAACTGGCCAAAACCAAAGAGAAGTACGTCCTGGGCCAGAACAGCCCCCCGTTCGACAGTGTCCCGGAGGTCATCCACTACTACACCACCAGGAAGCTGCCCATCAAAGGCGCCGAGCACCTGTCCCTGCTCTACCCCGTGGCGGTGCGGACCCTGTGAGCCCGCGCCCCGCGGCCTGCCACTTCGTGTCGTGTGTATGGTACTAGCGCACCACTGCATGTCTTAGAATGCTGTCGCCCTCGCGGGGGCTGGAGAAGGCCCGGACAGAGGCCGAAGGACAGCCGGCGCGCCGCCCAGCCCCCACCCCACCCCCTCCTCGAGTTTCTGTGAATTAAAATATTTGCAAATCCAAAGAGATGCCTTCCGGGATGAACAAAGGCGAGCAGCTCCGAGGGGCGGGGCGGCAGCTCCCGGGTCGCGGCGCTTTGTTCCCCGGCCGTCAGGAATTCGCACCTGTGTCCCGGGCGCGGTGTTTCCCACCGGGGGCCCCCCTGGCGCTGGGAGCCGAGTGCTGGTGTTTGGAGAGCCCAGAAGGCCCCGGAGTCCCACCTCCCTTCTGGTGTGTGTGCGCGCGCACGTGAGCACATTGGTGGGAGAACACGACCACGCACAGATGTAAGCCCACTAATCCACTTTCAGTCACTCAGTGTAATCACTAGGAGATCTCCAAGGGGTCGTTGTGCAGTAAAAAAAGGATTCAATTATTTATGAATAGGGTGTGTAAATAAAATAGTCGTTTAATATATATTCTTATCCCTTTTTTTTTTTTTTTTTAATATACTGCAGTGGGTCTCTGACGGGGGCAAGTGATTACCTGCGAGTTTCATTCCCAGAGCAAGGTGCAACTCCTCTGGACACGTGGGAAGGAGGCAGAGCCCCCAGCTCAGGGCAGAGGGCTTTTCTTTGCCCCCTTGAGAGTCACCCTGCAGGAAGGGGCATTCAGGCTCCAGCAGTGGTAGCCTCCAGTGTTGATCCAGCATCCACGCGCCCTCTTCTGCATACCACCACCCCGTGATGGCGAGTCTGTGTTAACCCCACAGGCACACAGCACCCAGCAGTCCATAACGCGCTCTCCCCATTAACTGGGGTCAGGGCCAACCCAGGAGGCACTTCACGTGTGGGGAAAGGGAGGCTCAGAGGAGGGTGATTTGTCCAAGTTCACCCAGTCCACAAGCAGAGGAGACTCTGAGCCAGTTCTTTGTCTCTTGCTGTCACCCTGCTCCTGGAGGAAGGCAAATCCTGACCTCTCGGGGGACATGGGGTCCTCTTGGTCATCTGCGCTGCCTCCACACAGATGGGAACATCTGCACACACACCCCCACACTCCACCCCCATCTTGCCCCTGCCCTTCACAGGGGCCAGATCCTTCTCATACAGAGCAGACACTCAGCGAGGTTGCTCCCTTTCCTTTTCCCCGACCCACCCACCACCATACCACAGTTAAATGCAATGGAAGAAACAAAAGAATCTCATGGAATAGCATGAAAGGCATGGCTTTCACCTACTGAAGGAGGTGCGAGGGGTCCAGATGCATCACGAGCTTCAGCACCTTCACCAAGCACGTGTCATCCTGCCTGCCAGTGGGCTAAGAGGAATGGAAGTCTGGTCACCATCGTCCCCACTAGGAGGGGGCTGAGTCCAGTCTGACCATCACCAGCACTGCCAGGCCTTCGAGATGTTCCCAACTCACTGTCCAGATGAGAGATGGAGGCCTCATGAGAGGAGAGGACTTGCCCTGGCCGCCCATTAAGCCAGTGCAAAGCAGGACTGGAAGCCGTGTCTCTTTAGGTGTCTGGTGGATTTTAGCAGGCTATGGCCAAAGCTGTTCCCTCAGCATCTGCTTCCTGCCCAGTTCAGCCAATCAGGTCAGTCTCCGAGTCCTTGTCTCAGTCCAGGCAGCCCCAGCCCCTCCCATCCATGAATCCCGCAGGCCCACGCACCTCATGGTTGCCTCATTGCCTGTGACCTGGGCCTAGTCTCCAACACCTCAATCCTGAGCTTTCCTTTGCTGTTTCCAAAACATCCTTTGAGGCTACAGTACCTAGAGTCACGTTTTCCTCTTTTTTTTCCCTAGTGAGTGAGAAAATGAGTGAAGTGTTGGCACTTGTCCAAACAGAGGTGCCAAAGGAGACTGGACCCCTAGGACCCAGTTAGAGATTGGAGACGGGGGAGGTAGCCTGCGGAGCAGGGCGTCGGGATGAACCTCACAGTTGCCCCTCCACCAGCAAATCCAGATTTCTCCAGGGCCCTTCCTAAGAACCACAGGTCAGGCATTGCAGGAGCCCAGGACCATCCTCAATGAACAGACTTCAGAACAGACTTCTCCTCAGAAAAGGCTCCGCCCCATGGTCTGAGGGAAAACAAGAATGTTTCACTCTCTGTTTTTGCCTTTACTCTTTTAAGGGATTCCTGGGCCCTGCCTCCATCTTCCTGACGTTTCCCTGGGAGGCCCAACCTCCAGCTCCCCTTGGGGACTGAGGTCGGCAGAGGAGCCAGCTTACAGGATGGGAGCCGCTAAAAGGAATTTTTTTCCTTAATTTTATGAACCTCTCCCTCTTCTTCCTCTAATTGTGACCATTTCCTCTGGCGGCGTGTATTCATGTTTTCTTGGACATCTAACAATTGAAACAGCTTTTCCCTTTCAGAAACACTCACATTCAGGTTATTGGCGTTGGTTTGGGTTTTGTTTTGCCTTTTTTTTTTTTTTTCATCTGCTGCCAATTAATGAGGGGGAAAATGAGCTGGATTTCTTAGAGGGGGGATAAAAAAAAGCTCCCTGCCACACAATATCCCGCCTCAGCATCTTGTCTCAGAGCACAGCCTCCAACCCCTAACAGGCTGTGTTGCTCAGAGCCACAGGACTGTTGGGTTTTTTTTTTCCCCCTTTTCTTTCCCTCCATTGCTGGCTTCATTATTGACCATAATGGCCCAGCCACTTCAGCAGTGATGTCCTTGAGCACCGAGGAGTCAAGGCCTTTTGGGCAGCCCCTCCAGAACAAGATGGCGACCCAGAAAGGAGGCTTTGTGGGGAGAGAGGGCCCACCTGCCGTCAGGAGACAGGCTCACAGAGCAGCCCTTCTAAAGAAAGAGGTGAAAAGGCCCCTCTTCAGAAGGCCGGGCCAATCCCAGCTGAGCTGCGCCTCCCCTCCCAGAGCGGCTCTGGTGGGCAGGCAGAGGGCCATCTTGATGTAGCTTCCGGCGGGGGCCCGGGAGCCAACAGGTGGGGCCCCTGGTAGGTGGTATGCTTCTGCAGTTACAGGCCCCGCAGCTTGCCTTTCTAAAGATTCAGAGCACTGAGCTCCGACCGGCTCTCCAGCACACGCTCAGGGCTGATGTCATTGATCAAGGGCCCGGCAGGGACAGCCAGCCAGGCTTACCCTGTGTTCGCACAGACCCCAAGGACAGTGCCTGCGGAAACGGGCAGATAGGGCAGGCTGGCGGCTGGAGTTGGCCCGTCGCTGCCCGTGCAGCGTCCTGGCGGGCTCAGATGGTCATCCAGCAAGCTGCCACGTCTGTCCTTTTACCTGCCCCCAGCGATTGCCGGCAGAGACAAACGGGGCAAGTTGTCCAGTGGAACCAGCACAACCCAGAGCCCAGACGCAGGAGCACCTTCCAGAACCCCACAGAGACCCACTCAGGCACCCCTGGGCACCGACGGCCCCCAGCCTCTCCCCTTCTCCTCGGGGCTGTTGCGTCACTGCCAGGAGCCTCGTGCCCACCGCCTCCTGCTGAAAGTGTCCTGTAAAGATCTAACTCTGTGTGATGAGCTGTATGATAATGCATTTTTAATGTGAAGCTTTTAATATACACGTGTTTTGTTTAAACTGTACCTCACTGAGCCTGCATGTTTTCTTTCTTTCAAATGCAAACGTGTGCCCGGGGTCTAGTTTGATTGCCTTCTTCTTGCAGAAGTTGAAGTTCTGCCATCATTCCCCAAAGATGGATCGTTAAGGAAAAAAAGGAAACTTCCTGCTTCATAATTAGGAGGAAGCTAGAGCCCTAATGAGCTTGTTAAGTGAAAACAAATTAATTTGTTCAGCAAACATTTGTTGAGTCCTCAGGCCTGGTGGATACAGAGAACAGAACCCAAGCCTTGCCCTCAGGAAGTTTCCAGTGTGGAGGGGAAACGGGAACTACACGTGATGCAACAGAGGCGGGCCAGGGGTCGGGGGCAGATGAGGGGGGACTGAATCTGCAGCACTCAGGCAAAGTCGGCCTTGGAGGACAGTCAGGAGCCTGAAAGCCTGGTATTCCCAGCAGAGGGAGCAGGTGGGGGGTCCCGGTGTAGCGGAGCCTGCAGAGTAGGAGATGGCGAGGCCTCTGGGCCTCTGAGGGCTCATCACTTGGAGGCAGGGAGAGGGGCGTTCATCGCTTGCGGCAGGGAGCCATTCTTGGTCTTCCTGAGGACGGAGAGATGCTGGCCCGCTGAGGGCTTCCCCGGCGGCTCGGCCAGTAGAGAATCTGCCTGCGGTGCGGGAGACCCGGGTTTGATCCACGCGTCAGGAAGATCCCCTGGAGAAGGGAATAGCAGCCCGCCCCAGTATTCTCGCTTAGAGGATTTCATGGATAGAGGAGCCTGGCGGGCTACAGCCCATGGGGTCACAGAGTCAGACACAGCTGGGCGACTGACACTTCCGCTTTTTGCTCTCTGGGGAGAGGCCGGTCGGACAGACGGGCATACAGTCTCCCGCTGTCTGTTCCCGAGTCACGATCACATGTCGTCCTTATGCAGCCTGAGCCAGGGAGGCCCGGGTCTGCAGCCCCAGCTCCTTCCTCCGTCGCACTCAGCAGCTGAGGAGGCGCAGGCCCTCCGCGCCGCCCGCCGCCCACCCCAGCTCGCCGGGAAGCCTGCTCCGCTGTGGAGGCCCGCCCGCCCGGCCGCGGGGACTCCCGTCTCTCCCGCCCTCCCGAGGGTGCGGCCCTCTGCCCCCCGCAGGCCGCTTCCCGCACCGCCGCCCCCAGGCTCAGGCCTTGATTCCACACTCCATCCACAGGGCCAGCTCCTGAGCCCGTCGAGCACGCCCCTCCCCACCACACACACACACGCACGCGCACACACACGGCTTACACACGCACACACGGCTTACACACACACGCATGGTTTACACACACACATGCACGGCTTACACACACACAGTTTACACACACACGGCTTACACACACGCATACACACGACTTACACACACACACGGTTCACACACACACGCATTGCTTACACACACACACGGCTTACACACACACGCACACACACGGCTTACACACACGGCTTACACACACACACGCACACACACGGCTTAAACACACACAGCTTACACACACGCACGCACACGGATTACACACACACACACGGCTTACACACACACACGGCTTACACACACGCACGCACACGGATTACACACACACACACGGCTTACACACACGGCTTACACACACACACACACGCACACACACGGCTTAAACACACACAGCTTACACACACGCACGCACACGGATTACACACACACACACGGCTTACACACACACACGGCTTACACACACGCACGCACACGGCTTACACACACACACGCACGGCTTACACACACACACACACGCACGGCTTACACACACACGGCTTACACACACGCATGCACACACACGGCTCACACACACACGGCTTACACACACACGGCTTACACACACGCACGCACACACACGGCTTACACACACACACACACACACACACACGCACACACGGCTTGCTGTGGGCGGCCCACGTTCACGGGAGGGCGAAGCCCCGGCGCGTTCCCGGCCCGACACTGGCAAACACCAGCGCTCTGAAACCAGGGATGTTTCCTGAAGAGAGGGGCAAATGTCTCCGGCGGTCACGTCTGCCTGCCTATTTCATGTTTGGGGGAGTCTTCCAATTTCTATTTTGGTTCGGTTTAGCAGACACTGAGGCTAAAACAGGGCCAGGGAAGAGCTGGCGAGGAGCAGGAAGGTGAGGCCAGGTAACGCGCTCCCTAACCGGCCGACAGCAAGCGGCGGCCGCCCGCCGCCCCGCATCTCTGCAGCGGGCCCGGCATGGAGCGCCGGAGGCTGGCGTTCAGCGGGCAGGGGGCCGCCCAGCGCCGCGCCGCGGGCCCGGCTCCGCAGGCCGTGGGTGTGGGGCCGCCGCCCTGGCAAGGCTGGGGCAGGAGTTGTTCCAGGAGAGTTTGTGAGCCAGCTCCTCCCCTCTCCCCCGTCCTGAGTGGGAGCGCCCCGGCTTGCAGCGACTAGCATCATCTCTGGCTTCGGGGGGCGGTGGTGAAGGGACCGGGAGCCGACGGGGCGGCAGGGCGTCACCAGTGTGGTTTCGGCGCCCTCGTGTGGTTCTCTTCAGCATCGCGGCCGGTCTCAGCGGGAAGGGAAGGCAGCTGCAAGCCCATTGGCCTGTTACAGACAGAACCTGAAGCCCAGGCTCCTGCTTTCCAGCTGAGCGACCTGAGCACGGTGTAAAAAGCTTCCATTTTCCCCGCTGGAAAGTGGCGTCAGAAGAGAGCTCACGGGGTTATTGCAAAGATTATACGCAGTGTTGGATAAACACCGCTCACGTGTCTTAGCTTTTCTCAACCTACAGACAGCGTCAGCTAGGATGAGAACAAGGCGTGCTTTCTGCAAAGGCAGGGGTCATTACAGCCACAGAATTTCAAAGGAGAGGATCTGGGTTTCTAGGGAGGCTTCCTGTAGGAGGTGACAGAGGAGTCCGCTTTACCAATCAGAAGTGCCCCAGCACTACTGAACATCATGAAGGATCAGGCCTCAAGATCCTTTTTCTGTCCGGATTGAAGTCCAGAACTGCTCTCTTCATCCCCCTACCTCTGCATCTTCCGCTGTCTCATCTTTATGCATTTAAATTAATGCTCACATACTATGTTACTTAAATAATAAGCAGCTGTTGTGTTTACCATTTAAATGATTATCACAGCTGTTTATTTCAATATTAAACCTATTTATTGTCTTTTCTGTTTAAGTATCAAATCCATGCAGTGTCTTGACTGTTTATTAAAGACATATCATGTTCATTATTTGTCTGTCTCCACCCACTAGCATGTGCATGCCACACAAGCGGAGGTCTGGGGGAGCTCCTGACACATAGTAGGTGCTTAATAAGTATTTGTTAAATGACATAACGATGATAAAAGTTCCCACATATGGGGGGCTTGCTGTGTGTGCCCCACACGCTGTGCACACACACCGGTCTGTGTGTGTGAGAGCAGGAGGTTTAGACGGTGAAGTGGCTGTGAGGAAAAGCAGAAGTCAGATTTAGTGGTGAGGGCCCTGTGTTCCTCTGTACTTCACACCCCAGAGCAGAGTCATAGCCCAGAGGTTAGCAGGGTCTAGAGGGAAGTACGGGGCTTCCCAGGTGATGCTAGTGGTAAAGAACCAGCCTGCTGACACAGGAGACTTAAGAGATACGGTTCAATCCCTGGGTTGGGAAGATCCCCTGGAGGAGGGGGATCCACTCCAGTGTTCTTGCTTGGAGAATCCCCATGGACAGAGGAGCCTGGCGGGCTGCAGTCCACAGTGTCGCAAGGAGTCAGACACCACTAAAGCAACCTTGCACACACGCAGACAGAAGTACAGTCCCTTCTTCCCAGGATCAGGAGAGAAGGGTGACATTTGCAGCATCAGGTGACACAGTCCCTGAGCCTCCTCTGCCTGCTCCATACCTCACGTGAAGGAGAATGAGCCTCTGTCTTGCTGGGTCTGCCGTTGGGGAAGTCTCCTTCGGGGAAGGAGAAGGTGGGCTCAGGAAGGAGCCTCCTTCTAAAGTGGGGATGTCGAGGCTCTGAGACAGAGCAAGCTTTGCCCCAGATATGCGACCAGGAAGTGGTAGGTCTAGGACTCAGACCTGGGTCTGCTGCTCTCGCAACGTGCCACATCTACTTCAGTGGGTCCCACCTTAGCCTCATCATACGGTTCACTCAGGCCTCTTGTAAATTACAAATTCCTAAGCCCTTCTTCCGGGAGAGTTTGAGCCAGTAGGTCTTGACGGGCACCAGGAGCCTGTGTTGGTAACAAGCTACTCGGGTGCCTCACGATTAGCGCGTCCTGGGTGAAGGGCCAGTCTCCTCGCTGCTCTGCAGCTCACCACCCGTAGATTCTTCCCCAAGTGCCAGGCACCAGCTACTCAACAGTGCTTCTGTTCTCAGAGACGGTGGGAGGTGGGGCCGCCCAGCCTCACCTCTGGATGCCTACTAAACAAGCAGGTCACAGGACTTCCCTGCGCACACAAATTACACAAAAACCAGAGGGGATAGCTATCGCGTCACTGCTTGGAAAATTCAAAGACTGTTGTGCAAATGTTTGATGTTGTTCTATTGACTCGGCCCTTGCCAGATAGAAATGTGTTTGTATTTCACAAGTATGTGTCACTTAGATACAAAGTAAGGTGTCCCAGGATCCCACCCCAAGGTCAACAATGTTCTGAGCCCTGAAGGCTACCAGGGGCATAGGCTCTGCTCAGAGATGTGACTGGGAGAAAAGCAAAGCTGGGGGACAGGGATGAGATCAAGGAGAATGAGAAGCCTGCTGTCTCCTTCCTTACACACTCCTTCCTGTCCCATGCTTTTTCTGGAGCCCACCTTGTTTTAGAAGCAAGATTCGATGCTGCAAAGAGCAATATTGCATAGGAACCTGCAATGTTAGGTCCATGAATCAAGGCAAATTGGAAGTGGTCAAACAGGAGATGGCAAGAGTGAACATTGGCATTCTAGGAATCAGCGAACTAAAATGGACTGGAATGGGTGAATTTAACTCAGATGACCATTATATCTACTACTGTGGGCAGGAATCCCTTAGAAGAAATGGAGTAGCCATCATAGTCAACAAGAGAGTCTGAAATGCAGTACTTGGATGCAGTCTCAAAAACGAGAGCATGATCTCTGTTCGTTTCCAAGGCAAACCACTCAATATCACGGTAATCCAAGTCTATGCCCTGACCAGTAATGCTGAAGAAGCTGAAGTTGAACGGTTCTATGAAGACCTACAAGACCTTCTAAAACTAAAACCTAAAAAAGATGTCCCTTTCATTATAGGGTACTGGAATGCAAAAGTAGGAAGTCAAGAAACACCTGGAGTAACAGGCAAATTTGGCCTTGGAGTACGGAATGAAGCAGGGCAAAGGCTAATAGAGTTTTGCCAAGAGAATGCACTGGTCATAGCAAACACCCTCTTCCAACAACACAAGAGAAGACTCTAGGCATGAACATCACCAGATGGTCATGAAATCAGATTGATTATATTCTTTGCAGCCAAAGATGGAGAAGCTCTATACAGTCAGCATGGACTGTGGCTCAGATCATGAACTCCTTATTGCCAAATTTAGACTTAAGTTGAAGAAAGTGGGGAAAACCACTAGACCATTCAGGTATGACCTAAATCAAATCCCTTATGACTATACAGTGGAAGTGAGAAATAGATTTAAGGGACTAGATCTGATCCTGATGAACTATGGACGGAGGTTCATGACACTGTATAGGAGACAGGGATCAAGACCATCCCCATGGAAAAGAAATGCAAAAAGGCAAAATGATTGTCTGAGGAGGCCTTACAAATAGCTGTGAAAAGAAGAGAAACAAAAGGCAAAGGAGAAAAGGAAAGATATTCCCATTTGAATGCAGAGTTCCAAAGAATAGCAAGGAGAGAGAAGAAACCTTTCCTCAGCGATCAATGCAAAGAAATAGAGGGAAACAATAGAATGGGAAAGACTACAGATCTCTTCAAGAAAATCAGAGATACCAAGGGAACATTTCATGCAAAGATGGGTTCGACAAAGGACAGAAATGGTATGGACCTAACAGAAGCAGAAGATATTAAGAAGAGCTGGCAAGAATACACAGAAGAACTGTACAAAAAAGATCTTCACGACCCAGATAATCAGGATGGTGTGATCACTCACCTAGAGCCAGACATCCTGGAATGTGAAGTCAAGTGGGCCTTAGGAAGCATCACTATGAACAAAGCTAGAGGAGGTGATGGAATTCCAGTTGAGCTATTTCAAATCCTGAAACATGATGCTGTGAAAGTGCTGCACTCAATATGCCAGCAAATTTGGAAAACTCAGCAGTGGCCACTGGACTGGAAAAGGTTAGTTTTCATTCTAATTACAAAGAAGGGCAATGCCAAAGAATGCTCAGACTACCGTACAATTGCACTCATCTCACACGCTAGTAAAGTAATGCTCAAAGTTCTCCAAGCCAGGCTTCAGCAATATGTGAACCGTGAACTTCCAGATGTCCTAGCTGGTTTTAGAAAAGGCAGAGGAACCAGAGATCAAATTGCCAACATCTGCTGGATCATCGAAAAAGCAAGAGAGTTCCAGAAAAACATCTATTTCCACTTTATTGACTATGCCAAAGCCTATGACTGTGTGGATCACAATAAACTGTGGAAAATTCTTCAAGAGATGGGAATACCAGACCACCTGACCTGCCTCCTGAGAAACCTGTATGCAGGTCAGGAAGCAACAGTTAAAACTGAACATGGAACAACAGACTGGTTCCAAATAGGAAAAGAAGTACGTCAAGGCTGTATATTGTCACCCTGCTTATTTAACTTATATGCAGAGTACATCATAAGAAATGCCAGGCTGGAGGAAGCACAAGCTGGAATCAACATTGCCAGAAGAAATATCAGTAACCTCATATATGCAGATGACACCACCCTTATGGCAGAAAGTGAAGAAGAACTAAAGAGCCTCTTGATGAAAGTGAAAGAGGAGAGTGAGAAAGTTGGCTAAAAGCTCCACATTCAGAAAACTAAGATCATGGCATTCGGCCCCATCACTTCATGGCAAATAGATGGGGAAACAGTGGAAACAGTGGCTGACTTTATTTTTCTGGGCTCCAAAATCACTGCGGATGGTGATTGCAACCATGAAATTAAAAGATGCTTGCTCCTCGGAAGGAAAGTTATGACCAACCTAGACAGCATATTAAAAAGCAGAGCCATTACTTTGCCAACAAAGGTCCATCTAGTCAAGGCTATGGTTTTTCCAGTGGTTATGTATAGATGTGAGAGTTGGACTATAAAGAAAGCTGAGCGCTGAAGAATTGATGTTTTTGAACTATGGTGTTGGAGAAGACTCTTGAGAGTCCCTTGGACTGCAAGGAGATCCAATCAGTCCATCCTAAAGGAGATCAGTCCTGGGTGTTCACTGGAAGGACAGAAGCTGAAGCTGAAACTCCAGTACCTTGGTCACCTGATGCGGAGAGCTAACTCATTTGAAAAGACCCTGATGCTGGGAGGGATTGAGGGCAGGAGGAGAAGGGAGCGACAGAGGAGGAGATGGTTGGATGGCATCACCGACACAATGGACATGGGTTTGGGTGGACTCTGGGAGCTTGTGATGGACAGGGAGGCCTGGCGTGCTGCCATTCATGGGGTGGCAAAGAGTCAAACACGACTCAGCAACTGAACTGAACTGAACCCTGTTTTAAGTCCTAGTTATGTTTTGTGGGTCACCTCTTCCAGGTAGCCTTCCCTGATTGCAGCCAGGACATTTTCATTCTTCTATTAGCATTCACAGTGCTTGGTATATGTCTGTTTCAAGCCCTGATCATTTCTTGTTAAGACTAAACCCCAATTTCCTCTCCGGGCTGCATTCCTGAGCCCTGCCACTGAAGAATTCAAACTTCAGGTTACTGTTATGGGTCAGGATATCAGTTTAGAGCTGTTGTTCCCCTAACGTGTCTACAAGGAGCCACCTGAGGCGTGTGTTTGAGCTAGAGAGGCCAACATGACTCTCCCCTGGAAATTCTGGTTTCACAGTGCATCTGCCAGGATCTAACTTGTTAATCTGTAAAATGCATACGAGGCACAGAGGACAGCCCTGTGAGGGAGCTCTGTGTCAGGCAGCAAGGTCAGGAAGAGCAGCAGGAAGCCTCTGCATACGCTGAGCCGTGAAGGGTGAACACAGCCTTGTCATGAAGCAGGCAGAGCCTCTGAGGAGGAGAGGACAAAATGGACATGGCTCTAGGACAAGTCAAGAATGCAGGGAAGTGAAACTTCAGCGAAGGGACCTAGAA
The DNA here is from genome assembly GCF_963930625.1 of Muntiacus reevesi. Classification (NCBI taxonomy): domain Eukaryota; kingdom Metazoa; phylum Chordata; class Mammalia; order Artiodactyla; family Cervidae; genus Muntiacus; species Muntiacus reevesi. The sequence continues at coordinate 57,818,391 of NC_089265.1, read as the reverse complement.
GTGGCTGGCCCGTGGCTGGAGCCTGGGGATGTGCAGGGGAGTGGCCAGAAAGGGAAAGAAAAGGCACTGACCCCGTGCGAGGGACAGAGCCGGTGACCTCATCTGGGCAGAGCCTCTCAAGGTGGCCAAGGCTCCACTGACGGCAGCTTGCGTAGAGCTGTTTCTGTGGACAAAAGGGCCCATCACTGCACTGGACTCACTTCTGGGAAGCATTTTAATGGGAGGGGGAGGTTCAACGGGGAGTAGAGGGTGCTTAAGCAAAGACTCATCTGCAACACTCCCATGGCCCTTTTTCCAAGAACCCAGACCCTCTCCACCAGCATTTCACTTGGGGAAACACCCTTTTTGCCAAACACTGAGTCGGAGGGTCAGAAACGTCAGACAGCTCTGCCCTAGTAGAAAAGCGAGCCGCCTTCACACATGATTGTCACATAAACAGACATTAGAAGTGCCCCAAACTGTGTGCGATGGGCAGGGCGCGGGCAACCATGCCTGCCCAGGTTAACAAGACATGCTTTTCCAGGGAGAAGGCAGAGGGCCTTAAATGGTTAACATGTTTGACTACTGAGAGTCAATGATGAAAGAGGGAGAAAGGTTTAAGAAACAAGGGCTTGCAACACTGAGAGACTGCGCAACACCGAAGCAGAGGAGGAAGCTAGAGATGAGGTGGGCGGACAGTAAAGCAGCAGGACCCCGAGAGCCCACAGGCCAAGCTGAGGAGTTTGGAGTTGTTGCGGAAACCAGATGGGGCCCTTAGAAGTTTTTAAGCTGAGGAGTGGGAAAATCAAAACTGGGTTAGACACAAGGAGCCTAGCCTGACGCTCTGTGATGACCTAGAGGGGTGGAGTAGGATGCGGGAAGGAGGCTCAAGAGGGAGGCTATAAGTATGTATATTTATATACATATTTATAGCTGATTTGCATTGTTATAGGACAGGAACCAATACAACACTGTAAAGCAATTATCCTCCAATTAAAAAAATTTTTAAGTGAAAAAAATATGAAAAAGAGATGATTTCTCCATCAGATGGGCAGTATTCTTGGGCTTCCCTTGTGGCTCAACTGGTAAAGAATCCACCTGCAATGCGGGAGACCTGAGTTTGATCCCTGGTTTGGGAAGATCCCCTGGAGAAGAAAAAGGCTACCCACTCCAGTATTCTGGCCTGGAGAATTCCATGGACTGTATACTCCATGGGGTTGCAAAGAGTTGGACATGACTGAGGACTTTCACTTTCTCCATCAGACAAAATAACATAAAATACCATCCAAATAAATAAAAGAAAACCATTAAATGATTAATATTTGCAACCTGAAAAAAAAAAACTCGGTTAGAGGATGTTATCTGACAGATGCTGTGGAAGCTGGAGGTATAGAAAATACTTTAAGAGACTGAAGAAAGAATACAATGGGTGGATGAGGATAGAGAAATGAAAGGATAACTTTATGATGAATCCTGAATCAGGTAATAGAGGTTTTTGACCTCCAATATTCATACGCCCAAGAATAGCCAATTAAGGATCTGGGAGGTTTCTAAGAAGGACCTAAGAGCTGGTGGGGGAGAGGCCAGTGCTGTGACCGGCTGCATAAAAGAAAGACTGGCTTAGCTCCCGAGCTGAGTGTTCCTGTCGACACTGCCCTCTTTTGAGGGGATTCCCCCCTCTTTTGAGTCTGTTGTGACCCAGCTGTGTGTTTAGTTTCCATTTTTGCCTCCTCTTCAGGCTTTGCCACAGGAGAATAACCTCTCCATTCTAATCAGAAATGAATTATTTATGCTATGAACACACTGGGTGCCTGCCTAATTTATTTATTTTTCAAATAATACATCCAAATAGGAATTCACACACGACAGGGCAAACATAATTCTGGCATAAATGCCTTTCCCCAACTGTTGCCCAATTTTAATGATTTCAAGGTACAGAATGGCCTTGTCATTATCCGTGGAGCCTGAAATCTATCTATGCACACTAGTTAGATGCCAGATGCCTGCATCTAACTGTCAAGGTTTGCAACATCAGACCCCACCTCCTGACCTTTACAATCTTATCTCCTTCTGCTATGACTTCCCTCACTAGTCCAAATTTCACTCACTATCCTCCAAGGCCCAATTCAACACTTCCTCCTCTATGAAGCCATCCCTGTTTCTTTCTTAAGGGGAAAGGCCCCCCCATGCTTCTGAATTTTCAGTTATGGCTTTTACAGCCTTCTCTGCACTCTAAGCTCCCCCAAGAGAACACAGTGGTACACAGTAGGTACCTCAGCAGAGCCCTGGCTGAAATTAGGTAGCATGGCCTCCCACATCACAAGAAGCAGTTCAGCAGACCAGCTCAAGCAGTCAGTATCTACCAAGTGCTCTCAGGGGAGGTACACAGAGAGAGCCACCCCACCTTGTTTCACCCAGTGGAGCTGCTCACTGAACAAACCCCAAGTCAAGAGCATGTCGTTGTTGTTTAGTTGTAAGTTGTGTCTGACTCTTTTTTGCAACCCTATGGACTGTAGCCCGCCAGGCTCCTCTGTCCATGGAATTTTCCAGGCAAGAATAGTGGAGTGGGTTTTCATGTCCTACTCCAGGGGATCTTCCTCACCCGGGGATGGAACCAGGGGCTCTTGCACCTTCTACATGGGCAGGCAGATTCTTTAGCAACGAGTCACCTGGTACGCCATCACATATTTGATGATCCTCCAGAGGACCTCGCTCCCAGGCTGACCTTTCCATTTCCTTCGGTCCCTCACATCCATGTGCCTTCCAGTTGATAAGAGTCAGATCGTTATTCCCAGTGATTCTTACAAAGGCCAAGAGAGATGCGAGGCAGGCGTTCCTTTCCAGAGATCTGGGGCTCAGGGTCGCTATGACTTGACCCAGGCCTCCTAACTCTGAGTGCAGTGGAGTCCAAGACGTGCAAGTTGTCTGAAATGGAAGGAAACGGGGCTTTAAAATCATCTGTGTGTTTTAGAGCACACACATTTGTAAACTCTAACGGTGTTCTGTGAACTGCAGTATCAGTAGCTGACCAAAGGCAGCTCCAAGCGTTTGATGAAATCTAACCAATGGCACAAACGGTAGCGAGGTGGGGGCTTTGCAGGCCTAGGCCCACGTGCAAGCTTGCATCCACAACTGCCGATTCCCAGGGGTCCTCCCACAGGCCGCGCACGAGCAAAAGCGTTGGCTGTTTGTGGCGCGGCAGGGCCACCGTACACCAGGGGCGCGCTAGTCCAGCAAGCGGAACCCCACAGCCCGACGACAGGTGTGATGGGTGACCCAACACCTGCCCCGCGGCGGCGAACCGCTGCCAGGAGTTAGCCGGCCTCACCTGACCCTCCGCGGGATTACGGAGAGGTGGTGCGTCAGCGTCTCCCTCACGTGACCGGGCTCGGCGGCGCCGGCCGCGTCACGCCCCGCCCACCGCGTCACGCCCCGCCCACGCGTCACGCCCCGCCCGCGCGTCACGCCCCGCCCAGAGCGCTGGGTCGGTCAAGGTCTGCGCCTGCGCCGGCTCGCGGGCTCACCAACCTGCGGGCGGGCCGCTGCCGGGCGTGGAAGCCGGGCGCCCGCGGCGATGGGTGAGTGGGGAGGCAGGCGAGAGGAAAGCACGGGGTGTCCCCGGCCTCCGCGTGGAGTGAGTGGAAGCACGAAGGCGGCTCTGAGGAGGCCGTCTGCCCGGCCCTCTGGCGCGGTTGCTGGGCGCCCACCCCCGTCCGCGCGCGCGCACTGCCTCCCCTCGGTGCGCCCCGCAGTTCCCGCGCGCGCCATCCCGGGTGGGGTCCGCGGTCGCCGGGGCCAGCTCTAGGCTCCCTGCTCTGCCGCCTGCCACCGGGCCTTTCCGGGCCGAGGGCGCCGTCTGGCTGCCGGGAAGAGCCTTTTCGGCGGAGGAGGCTGTGCGTCCGTTTGGGCGCGCCCCGGGCGGGGAGGTGCCTCCCGGCGAGCCCTGATAGCGGGGCGGGGAGGGGCCGGGCTTTGCCCGAGTCCTGGGAGCGCGGCGCTGGGACCGCTGAAGGGCTCCTGCCGTCTCGGGGCCTGGGATTCCGGGACCTCTGGTTCCGTTGAATGTCAGGGACTGGAGAGGCCTGGACGATCCCGTCCACTCCCCTCCCCTCCCCCTTAGCCACAGGCCGGGGAAATGGACGCCAGCGGAGCGGTAAGTTCAGCTACCCGGCCAGACAATGCTTGTTCTGCGACACCATGTTGCTTCGCGTTGCGAGAAACTCCGTTGTACTAGGCTGGTTTTTTATTTTTATTTTTATTTTTTTGGTGATGGTGGAGAAGTGGGGGTGGGCATTGTTAATTGAAAATCTCTGTACCAATTACTAAGCTTATCTAGGTGGAGCGTGTTGATGTCTCAGCTTTATTTACGCTTTTCTTTTTTGCCCCTTACAGCTGTACACACCTGGTCTTAATCCCCACCTGCAAGCAGAGAAACAGAAGCCCGTAAAGTAACTCTGTAGTGCCCTTGTTTTGAAAGAATTCCATAAAATCAAAAGGTGTCAGCACTGGTTGGGCCCGCTAGTGGTTCCAGAGCACAGGTTAGGCGCTTTGGATCTGGAGTCACCTCGAGTGCATCCCAAGGAAAGATCACAAGCTGTTACCTTTAAGAGAGAGTGCATTTATCTGGTTTCTCCTTTGGTAGATTAAAGTTAGCCCAGAGAAGTGGAATTTTTAAATTATAGACGTTGCTTTGTATTTATAGTAGCAAGATAGTGTCCTAACTAGGACTAGAACCCAGATTAATCTTGCTCTGAATGCTGACTCAGACCTGCTGACTTGCGGGAGTCAACATCCTTTGAGAATTACAGTTGCTTTCTCCCCAGTTTTTGCACAAAGACCTTTGTGCTGGATCACATCTTGGTCTTATCCCGTGGGCTGTAAATTACAGTGAGCATTTAGACTTTACACTGTTTTTTTCTGCCACAGAAGTTTGATTGACACTTGGAGTTTAATAAAAGTCAGCTTAATTAACTTTGTTTCCTAATGTTGACATAGTTTGAGTGTTTTAGGTAGCAAGCAAATGTAAAATTATGGCAAATAAGTTTTGCAATAAATTGCAAAGAATTATTATCCATGTTAAAGAATTTAAGTATATAGATCAGTTTAGCAAAGAAATTTAGTCATGTTCACACTCTAGATAAACATGCAAAATTTTACATTTTGCTACAGAAGAATATCCTGCACAGTAGCCTTCCTTCTGTTGCTGAATTGAAAACCTCTTCACACTATCCTAGTGTGTAGGATGAAATGAGGGAGAAAGCTGTAAATCTGTGAAGTCTGGAAAGATTTCATTATGTTCCTTTTTCCTAAGTCCAGGCTTATTTTTTAAAACTCTGAAACCCTAAATGTACATATGTTCTTTAGATTTCTTAAAATAATTTAGTACAGTAGTCAAGAAATGACTGACTGGCTTCTATTAACCACAGTTTTCTGTTTGTTTAATAGCAGACCCAAAGGGTCATGACAAAACTAGTTGAAGTACTTTAATTTGCAAAATTTTGTAAAGTAATGCAAGTACCATTCCAGTAATTAAGAGTGAACATGAACAAAATTTTGTTGTTCAGATGTACAAGTATCTTGGTTTGTGTTATCAGGGATGTATAAACAGCTTGTAGGTTGTGACTTTATAATTTAGATTGTCATGTGTTTTGTATGTAAAAATGAAATTTTTTTACATTTACAAATTGTCACTGTGTTGTGGCATAACAGCATACATGAATCTGGATGTTTTTGTTGGTTTTAACATTGGTTATTCCTGAAACTGAAGAGCAAAGCATTACATGGATATAAAGTATTTCTATGATAAGTTGTTTTTAAAATGTTGGTTAATCTTAGATTGACAAGTGTAGTACTAGTAAGAGTTTAAACTCATGTCTGGCAACTGAAACGATAAGAAAGGATATAGAAGACTGATCGATTAATAATTATCAAACTCTATGCCCTGGCAAACTTCTCAAGCGTTTATAGGACAATTTTTCTTTAACTAAAAATGCTGTTGATGCCTTTAGTTTAAGAGCACAAACTGTAATAGTAGATCTGTTTTAAACAAGTTTAAAAATTGTTTTTTTTCTAGTTCTCCCAAAGTCAGATTTATGCATACCCACAAAAGTTGTGTGTGAAGGACAGCTGTCATACATACAGATCATATCCTGAATTAAGGGAGACATCTGTTGAAAGGGGAGTTAGCACTGTCAGAAACAGGTTAACAAGTTTAAAAATTGAGTCTTCAAATACTCCATGGCACAATGCCAGTACTATATAAATTACTTTCAGTATGAAGGAGGAAGTCTATACAGCTTTTATCAAAAGTGCTTTTCCAGGAAAAAAGTCAAAATAATGCCATCAGCAGGTCAAGGAGGCCCCAGCTAGATACCAGATCTGCAGCTTCTCGTATCTGTGCTGGAAAATCCTTTTTGTCCTGGATGGACTAAAAGCTCAGAACAGAACAGGGACTTTTTAACATTCCTGGCTTCATTTTAAGATCTCAGTTTCTTTCCCTCTCGCTCTGTATTTCAGCATGATCCGGCAGAAAGATGGCCACTTTGAAAAGTCTCTGTTTGATTTTCTTTCTGTGGCGAGTCTGTTATGGAGCCTGGATACTCCAGGCTCATGTACACGCGTGACTGTGTCCCACTGTGGTCAAAACCCTCAGCCGTGGACTTGGTGAGCTTGGCTGCCTGCAGCTGCTTTGTTCTCCCACTGGTGAAGGTCACCCTCAGGGTGTTTTGTCATTGGACCTTTTCAGACTAGAGGGTAGTTGTCAGATAGCAAGGTTCATCCATATAGTATCTTTCCTACACAAGAAAGATTCTCTTCTCCTGAGCATAAGTTAAAGATATGCTGTGATGCATGAACCCTAAACAGGCCTGGACTCTGGAAAGGGTGCATGTCATCCCAGATCAAAGCCACTGTGGTGAAGAACAGGAGACGATACAGATGGTAAGGTAACCACCAATTAGACCAAAACGTTCTGTGGAATGGCTTAAAAAGGAATGGTAAAGGTTTTGATTAAAGCAAAATATACAAAACCTTGAATACTCAAATTATGAAACAAAGAATACATAAAAATAAGAAATTTCCCTTCAAGAAATTAGAAGAAAATAAACCCAGAGCAGGAGAAATAAGATGATGAAGAAGAAAAAGAAAATTTTTGAAAACTGAAACATGGTAAAATTGGTAAATTTAAAAACTGGTTCTTTGCTGTGATGAGAGGAATGTGAGTTAGTTAAACTGGCTGCCTTGCTCAAGAAAAAAGGGAATATAGACACACAAGGTTAAAAGTATTCTTTTAAATAACAAGTGCTTTATAAAACTAAATAAATCAGACTTTTTTTTGTTCTGTCTAGGGAAATCCAGTTATCACAGTTGGCTCTGGAAAGTGAACCTAACAGACCAGTAACAATGGAAGAAATTGAGAAGGTCTTTGAAACGCTACCATCCCCCAAAACACCGGGCCCAGATGGTGTTTCAGGTGAATTCTTTTAACTTTCAAGAAAAAGATAATTATGATAAGATTTAAATTGTTTACCAGCTTAAAGAAGGAAAAATGACAGAATTCTTTTACAAAGGGAATGGAACGTTGACATCTGAACTTTACATGAAGGTAGTACTGAAATCGGAAACTCAATATGTTATGAATAATGATGTGAAATTTTAAAATATTAGCCATCTGTAGTGGTACATTCAACGAATGTTTCACTGTGGCCAAGTAGGATTGCAAGGGTGACAAATTGTCAAGCAGTGCACTCGCGTGTATACCAAACAAACACATCAGAAAAGAACAATAGCACTTTATCCTTGTCCAGCCATCTGTTGTGCCGTAGATTACTTTCCTGGGTGCTTCCTATGTATTTATTCAATTAATTGGCTGGCCTGTGAGGTAGATAAGCATTCTTATTTTATAAACAAGGAAACTAAGCCATAGAGACATGAAGTAACTTGTCGAAAGTCACACAGTATATACATAATTCAACCAGTATTTGAACTCAGGAACACAGGCAATTATCTGTACCTGTTAAATGTTAACTGGCTCTGTCTCCAGGGTCCATAGGATCCTCTCAGTAGCTTCCTGAAAGCAACTGACCAGAGTTCAAGATGGATTCCTAGTGTAGTGGTGGTGGAAAAGGGTGGAGGTGATGGTAAAACAGAAATAAATGTGTATTCCCTTCTAATGTTTGAAAAAACGAAGAGGCCCTTATTAGTTGATTATTAGTGGTCAAAGCAAAAACAACACCCAGTTGTGGATGTGACGGGTAATAGAAGTAAAGTGCGATGCTGTAAAGAAAAATACTGCACAGGAACCTGGAATGTTAGAGCCATGAACCAAGGCAAATTGGAAGTGCTCAAACAGGAGATGGCAAGAGTGAACATTGACATTTTAGGAATCAGTGAACTAAAATGGACTGGAATGGGGGAACTTAACTCAGATGACCATTATGTCTACTACTGTGGGAAAGAATCCCTTAGAAGAAATGGAGTAGCCATCATAGTCAACAAAAGAGTCCAAAATGCAGGACTTGGATGTGATCTCAAAAACAAGAGAATGATCTCTGTTTGTTTCCAAGGTAAACCATTCAGTATCACAGTAATCCAAGTCTATGCCCCGACCAGTAATATTGAAGAGGCTGAAGTTGAAAGGTTCTATGAAGACCTATAAGACCTTCTAGAACTAACACCCCAAAAAGATGTCCTTTTCATTATAGGGGACTGGAATGCAAAAGTAGAAAGTCAAGAGCTACCTGGAGTAACAGGCAAATTTGGCCTTGGAGTACAGAATGAAGCAGGGCAAAGGCTAACAGAGTTTTGCCAAGAGAACGCACTGGTCATAGCAAACACCCTCTTCCAACAACACATAAGACTGTACGCATGGACGTCACCAGATGGTCAATATAGAAATCACATTGATTGTATCCTTTGTGCTCAAAGATGGAGAAGCTCTATACAGTCAGCAAAAGCAAGACCAGGGGCTGACTGTGGCTCAGATCATGAACTCCTTATTGCTAAATTCAGACTTTAATCGAAGAAAGTAGGGAAAACCACTAGACCATTCAGGTGTGACCTGAATCAAATCCTTTACCATTATATAGCGGAACTGACAAATATATTCAAGGGATTCATTAGACCTGATCAAGTGCCTGAAGAACTATGAGCGGATGTTCGTGACATTGTACAGGAGGCAGTGATCAAGACTGTCCCCAAGAAAAATGCAAAAGGCAAGATGGTTGTCTGAGGAGGCCTTACACATAGCTGAGAAAAGGAGAGAAATGAAAAGCAAAGGAGAAAAGGAAAGATACCCCTATTTGCAGAATTCCAAATAGCAAGGAGAGATAAGAAAGGCTTCCTCAGCGATCAATGCAGAGAAATAGAAGAAAACAATAGAATGGGAAAGACTAGAGATCTCTTCAAGAAAGTTAAGAGATACCAAGGGAACATTTCATGCAAAGGTGAATACAATAAAGGACAGAAATGGTATAGACCTAACAGAAGCAGAAGATATTAAGAAGGGGTCCCAGAATACACAGAAGAACTATACAAAAAAGATCTTCATGACCCAGATAACCACGATGGTAGAGCCAGACATCTTGTAATGTGAAGTCAAGTGGGCCTTAGGAAGCATCACTACAAACAAAGCTAGTGGAGGTGATGGAATTCCGGTTGAGCTGTTTCAAATCCTAAAAGATGATGCTGTGAAAGTGCTGCACTCAATATGCCAGCAAATCTGGAAAACTCAGCAGTGGCCACTGGACTGGAAAAGGTCAATTTTCATTCCAATCCCAAAGGCAATGCCAAAGAATGCTCAAACTACCACACAATTGTACTCATCTCACACACTAGCAAAGTAATGCTCAAAATTCTCCAAGCCAGGCTTCAGCAATACGTGAACTGTGAACTCCCAGATGTTCAAGCTGGATTTAGAAAAGGCAGAGGAACCAGAGATCAAATCACCAACATCCGCTGGATCATCAGAACAGAGAGTTCCAGAAAAACATCTCCTTTTGCTTTATTGACTATGCCAAAGCCTTTGACTGTGTGGATCACTACAAACTGGGGGAAATTCTTCCAGAAATGGGAATACCAGACCACCTGACCTGCCTCTTGAGAAATCTGTATACAGGTCAAGAAGCAACAGAACTGGATATGAGACAACAGACTGGTTCCAAATCAGGAAAGGAGTAAGTCAAGGCTGTATATTGTCACCCTGCTTATTTAACTTACATGCAGAGTACACCATGCGAAATGCTGGGCTGGATGAAGCACAGTCTGGAATCAGGATTGCCGGGAGAAATATCAATAACCTCAGATACGCAGATGACACCATCCTTATGGCAGAAAGCAAAGAACTAACGAGCCTCTTTATGAAAGTGAAAGAGGAGAGTAATAAAGTTGGCTTAAAACTCAAAATTCAGAAAACTAAGATCATGGCATCCAGTCCCATCACTTCATGGCAAATAGATGGGGAAACAATGGAAACAGTGACAGACTTTATTTTGGGGGACTCCAAAATCACTGCAGATGGTGACTGCAGCCATGAAATTAAAAGACGCTTGCTCCTTGGAAGAAAAGTTATGACCAACCTCATTCAGTCAGCCAGTTCAGTCACTCAGTCGTGTCCAACTCTTTGCGACCCCATGAATCGCAGCAGACCAGGCCTCCCTGTCCATCACCAACTCCCGGAGTTTACTCAGACCCGTGTCCATCAAGTTGGTGATGCCATCCAACCATCTCATCCTCTGTCGTCCCCTTCTCCTCCCGCCCCCAATCCCTCCCAGCATCAGGGTCTTTTCCAACAGCGTATTATAAAGCAGAGACATTACCTTACCAACAAAGGTCCGTCTAGTCAAGGCTATGGTTTTTCCAGTGGTCATGTATGGATGTGAGAGTTGGACTGTAAAGCAAGCTGAGCATGGAAGAATTGATGCTTTTGAACTGCGGTGTTGGAGAAGATTCACTTTTTTCTTTCCCGTTTATTAGTTGGAGGCTAATTACTTTACAATATTGTAGTGGTTTTTGCCCTACGTTGACATGAATCAGCCATGGATTTACATGTGTTGAGAGTCCTTTGGACTGCAGGGAGATCCACCTAGTCCATCCTAAAGGAAATCAGTCCTGAATATTCGTTGGAAGGACTGATGCTGGAGCTGAAATTCCAATACTTTGGCCACCTGATGCCAAGAACTGACTGATCAGAAAAGACCCTGATGCTGGGAAAGACTGAAGGCAGGAGGAGAAGGGAATGGCAGAGGATGAGATGGTTGGATGGCATCACCAACATGATGGACATGAGTTTGAGTAGGCTCCAGGAGTTGGTGATGGACAGGGAGGCCTGGTATGCTGCGGTCCATGGGGTTGCAAGGAGTAACATGACTGAGTAACTGAACTGAGTGTTAGAAAAATGGAATCCATTTTTAATGGGAAACAAATTTCCTAGTAAATGGCAGGGGGCAGGGGCTGAAATTATCATTGTAGGTGTACTAATTCTTAGAGTGAATGCAGAATGAAGTGTTGGGGGTTACAGTGTAATTTGTCAGATGAAATTGTGTAATAGCTCTGGGAAGACATTATCACTTCATGTTGGCAGCCCAGTCCTAAAGATGGGCAGGGAGAGATGGTAAACAGATTGCTTGAGTGGGAACAAATTTTATATGGTCCAGTTGATCAGTGAATATTTTTGTATCATGATGACTTGTTTCCCCACATAAACTTGAAACTGCTAGGACTTGGGTTATAAACAGTCAGATGATAAGAACTTCATGTTCCTCAAACCAAAAGCCAGCATCATGCTTCACATACTGGAATTCCCACAGATGTCAGAGTATAAGGATGTTTACTATTACCGTAGTTTCAATCCAATAAGAAAGATACATACTATAAAGGAGAAGGCAAAGTTATTTGATATTTTATGTAGTGGAAACAAGCAGATCGACCAAAAAAACCTGAGAAATAAGAGGCTGTTGGCCGCCTTTAGCCTTAATATACAGAAACTGGTAACTGCTTCATACTCAGACAAAGAGCAGAAAATTAATTGGAAGAAAATAACTCTTTCATAATAGGGACTAAAAAGGTAAAATACCTGGTCATGAGAAATTTCAAGATCCGTGAACAAAATCTTAAATGCCGCTAAAGTTTCTAAAAAGTAAATAGGAAGAAAGCACATCCTTGTCAGGGACGTTTTTTTTTTTTTTTTAAAGGTTCAATTTAGAGAAAGTGAGTTATTTAAATTTATAAAGTCACTTCTATGAAATACCAAGATTTTGGAGAAGAATATGACAAAAATACACTCAAGTGTACCTGGAAACTTAAAGTGGTAAATGAAAACCACAGAAGTTGCAGAAGGAAGTGTGGATTACTTATAATCCGTGTTTATACTTCAAGAATAGTGAAGGCCTTCTATGGAGCACACACAACCTCGAGGCCAGAATCAGTAGGTGTCGTATCCATAGTAGGAACTTCAGTATCACAAAGATGATACAAAGTGGAGAAAGTATTTGCCACAACTTACTTAATGTACTAGGATTGATTTTCTTCAGATACAAAGAAATCTTACAACTTAACAGAAAAACAAAATGCCTTCAGAAAAATGGATAATGTGAAATTTTACAGTAAAAAGAAATTCAAATGGCCAATAAATACTAAAAATGCTCAATTTTGATCAAGAAATTTCAGTGGCAAGTTTTTTTTCACCCATCAGATGGGCAGAAATTACTGTTTAACATGTGGTGCTGGAAATGGTAGGGAAACTGGGAACTCGCATACACTTAATGGAAATGTAAATCACAGGTAAGGTTTCTGGGGGCAATTTGGCATAGCTTTCTAATTAAAATGTACTGCAGTTTGACCAGCAGTCCATTCTAAAGATTTTACCCTACAGGTAAATTTGTGAGAGTTCCCCAGGTGTAGTTACAAAGTTGCCCATTGCAGCATTGTTTAAAAGGAAAAAATCAGAAACAGCAACCATGAATAAGAGGTAGAATAAATTACATATAATATATCCATTTGATAAACTACTATGCTGCTAAGCCTGCTAAGTCCCTTCAGTCGTGTTTGACTCTGTGCCACCCCATCCCTGGGATTCCCCAGGCAAGAACACTGGAGTGGGTTGCCATTTCCTTCTCCAATGCATAAAAGTGAAAAGTGAAAGTGAAGTCGCTCAGTCATATCCAACTCTTCGCAACCCCATGGACTGCAGCCCACCAGGCTCCTCCGTCCATGGGATTTTCCAGGTAAGAGTACTGGAGTGGGGTGCCATTGCCTTCTCCGGATAAACTAGTATATGACCATTCAAAACACTGGGGTATCTGCTGCTGTTGGCAGGTTTTTTAATGATGGAGAGGTTGGTGGGGATGGGATGGAGTGTGTGATTAGAGTCAGGCTGACTAGTAAAGAGGGTTTGTCAGTGGTCAGGCGGGAGAGGAAGAGGACCTGGACTAGAGCAGTGAGCTTGGAGGAGAGGACATACGTGTATTTTATTAATTGCACTTCTATTTTTCTCTTGAGAAATATACATCTTTTTTAAATGTGTGTTTTTTTTAGTTTAGTTTATTGAAGCATGGTTGATTTACAGTGTAATTTTGTACCCTACAGCAAAGTAATTCCATTATCTATGTTTGTATATATACTTTCTCTTTCGTATTTACCATCGCGGCTTATCCCGGGATATTGAACATAATTTCCTGTGCTGTATGCTGGGACCTTGTTATCCATTCTCTGTATAATAGCTTCGCATCTGCTGACCCTAAACTGGTGCTCCATCCCTCTCCCAACCCCCTCAGCAGCCACCGTTTTTACCGTCCCTTTATTCCCCATCGTGATAGTACTAAGCAGCATTTAGAGACGAGTCGCAGTCCTCCAGCCTCTGCCAGAGGTGCCGTTTGTTCAGGTGGACACAGTGTTCTGGTGTCCAGGGGCAGTGCAGCTTCTCTGGTGATGGGAGTGGACAGGGAGGGTTAGGGCCCTGGCGCTGTCTGATTTTGCAGGTGTGACCGGGTGACTGCAGAGAGGGGAGTTCCTGACTCCTGTTACTACCTTTTTTGGGGCAGGCTTTCTTTGGAGAAGGACATGGGAGCCTACTGCAGTATCCTTGCCTGGAGAATTCCATGGACAGAGGAGCCTGGCAGGCTATAGTCCATTGGGGCTGCAGTGGTTTCCAGGCATAATTCTTCTCAACTGAGGGCATGTTTATCTTTTCTAATAGAAATGTGATAGCAAGCCAGCTCCAACTGCTAACAGCCATTGGGCTAGAGTTTATAGGTGTTACATTTTCTACTTAATATAGTCTGTCCTGTCTTCTGGAAAAAGGGCACACAGATCTTGGTATAACATGCCTAAGGAAAATAGTTTGTTTCTATTGGCTTCACACGAGAAAGGGGAAAAAACAAAACATCACAGCATCGGAGGGTCTTGGATCATCATGAGGTCTCTGGTGATGCGGTCCCAGCCAGCGTTTGTGTCAGACTGCCACGCAGCCGTCGCCCTCCACAGTAAGCTCCAGCCAGACCCGCTCCTCAGGAATAGGATGCTGCTGCTCCCTGATACGGGGCCTCCGTCTTAGCCAGTGCTGCCTTTGGCCAATGTGCTTCACGCTTACGTACAGCCAGAGTCCTGTTCACCTTCAGAGCCCTGCCCGGGAGTCCCAGCCCACCCTGTCTGTCCCTCCAGACAGCTTATACCTCGCCCGTGTTCCTCTGGTTGCATTTATCACACTGTGACCCAGTCATCTGCATGTCGTGTCTCCCCTGAGGCCAAGGTCCTGTTTATCCCTAACCTCTGAACATTACAGGACTTGAATAAAGGCGTTGAATTAAAATCTCTTAGAGACAGGAGACCAGTGTAAAAGCAGGCAAAGAAGAAGACATTCCTCACAGAAGTGAATGAAGACATCTTGATGATGTTATCATGCGAGTCTGAGTGAGGCAAGCAGAAGAACCCAGTTCAGAGCTCGCTGTGTCCCCAGCACACACGGGTCCTGGCAGCTGTCCTCGGCAGCTGACTTCTGAGTGAGGGTGGGTGGCCTTGGCTGCTTGTACGTGTGGAAGCAGCCTCGGGGAGCTGCAGCAGCTTGCCTTTGGTCACGTCCCTCTGTCACTGTTGGCCTTTTGTCCTGATTAGACCTTTAGATTTATCACTGTCTCCAACTAATTCAACTTGAAAAATATAGAAAAGGAAAATACAGCATTATTATGAAATCAGAAAATATAAAACTAATTTTGGCTTTTCTATTTCTTATCTAAATATATTAATAAAAATGTGATTGTGCCATGTCAATAAAAGTATTCTCCCTTATTTTTTATTTTTTCTGTGATACTTTATCCAAAAAAGGACTCACTGCTATCCAACACTTCATTAACACCATTAACAATTCAAATGAATATACTGAGCCTTAAATGTAAATACTCCTTTGAGTACCTGTATGACATCCTGTCAGTTGGCTACATCTTCATTTATGCAGTGCGCGTCTTTCTGTTCCACATTTTAATTTTGACTCTCTATTTCTGTTAAGAGCCTTGTTGCAATTGTCCTGTAGTTGAGTCTTCGTGTACCTCTTCTATTAATAACTATGTCCCCAAGCTGTATTTCTAGAAGGAAAACTAGACTCGTGTAGGTATGTTCTGTGTTTTCTGACCCGTGTCTGTGGCTCCTGCACATGTCAACTGAACCTACGCTTTCTGATTCTGCGCCTCACTCTGCTCCAACTTCACGTGATGACATTTCTCTTTAACATCTTCTGTCCTGAATGATTAGCAGTTTACAGCAGCATGTGTGTGGTATGGGGAGGAAAGAACAGTAAATTTGTTTAGGAAGGGAGGTGGGGTTTTTTTTTTTTTTTGGTCACATGTCAAAGACCTAGATGGTTTAAGTGGCCTATTTTATTCTTGTAATTATTTATAATCGAAACTCTTATATGTATTCTTTCTAGGTATGCGGTTAAAAAAAAAGTATCCTAAGATTTACCATCTTAACCAATTTTAAGTGTAAATTCAGTAACATTAAATGTATTTACATTGTTACAAAACAGATCTCGGAAGTTTTTCATCTTGTAGAACTGAAACTATACACATTAGTGAACAGTAGAACTCTGTTCCCACCTCCCCCAGCCTATGGTAACCACCATTCATCCCACTTTTCATTTCTATGAATTTGACTACTTTAGGTACTTGTGTAAGTGGAATTACATGGTTATTTGTCCTTTTATAACTGGTTTATTTCCCCTTATCCTCACAGTTGATTCATGTTGTAGCATGTAACAGAATGTCCTTCCTTTTTAAGGCTACATAATACTCTATTGTATGTATGTGCCATGTTTTGTTTATATATCCAGACCCTGGGGTTGCTTTCACCTCTTGGCTCTGTGAATAGTTCTGTGAACTTGAATGTGCAGAAATCTCTTGGAAACCCTGCGATGAATTCTTTTGGATGTGTACCCAGAGGTGGGATTGGTGATGATCTCATATGGTAGTTCTGTTTTTAGTTTTTTGAAGAACTGCCATACTCTCTGCCCTAATGGATGCACCATTTTACATCCCCGCTAAACACTTGCTCTTTCCTTTTCTTTTCTAATAGCAGCTGTCCTAATGAGTCTGAGGTCTTCATTTGCATTTCTCTGACAATAAGTGATGTTGAGCATCTTTCTGTATGTCTCTTGGTCCTTTTGTAGATCTTTGGAGTAACATCTGTTCAAGTCCTTTGCTTGTTTTTAATCAGGTTGTGGATGACTGGCAAGGAGTAATCTGGCTTTTTTTAGAAAGCGGATGTATTCCAGGGGTAGGACCTTGCCTTCATTCTATTCAGTGGGCTAAGCCTCGGTATTGAGGCTTCGGGTCTTTCTCAGCATGGTCTGGTACAGCCAGCCTGTCCCGGGACAGCCTCCCAACGCCACTGCCGTCTGTGGTGTGACCAGAGGAGCGGGAACTCGGAGGCAGACTTCATCTCAAGGCGGCAGCTCCACCAGCTGCTCACTGTACCTTGGATGAAGGGGATACTGGTTTTTCGTTGGTAAAGCTGGGAAGGTAGTGTTTGTGGAGCTGTTTCTGAGAATTGAGCATGTGACAGTGGTGTGTAGCGTATACCTGCAGGCCGTCTGACTCTGTCCTCCCAGCCTCCACGTCACAGAGTATGCGCTCGCTGTCCCTTAGCTGTGTCCCCACAGGAGATGCTTATCACAGGAGGTGCTGCCTGGAGTGGGTGTCTGCCTTGGCAGTCCTCTGTTAGACTGCAAGTTCCTTGTCTTTGAATATCTAGCACTTAGCAGAGGACCTAGTTAACAGTAGATACTAAGTAAGTGTTAGCAGGCAGAATGATTGAATGTGTGTCTTGTTATTTTATTACTTACAAGAGCCCTTTGAATCTGTTTCAGAAGGATAATAGCATGTACCATTATGTAGTTTAGGCATTACATATGATCTAGTCGTGTGGTTCTCAGATTTTTTGGTCCCTTTACAAACTTAAAAAAATTTTGTGAACCCCCAAAGAGCCTTTATTTGTATGAATTAATATTCATGGTCTTAGAAATAAAAACAAAATTTTAAAATATTTATTAATTCACTTTAGAATAACAGCAATAAACCCATTACATGTTAACATAAGCAACACGTTTTCATGAAAAATAATTATTTTCCCTCCCAAAAAATTAACGAGAAATATGTTTTACAGTTTTGTAAGTCTCTTTAATGTACAGCTTAAAAGGTGAGTGGGATCTCATATCTACCTCTGCATTTGATCTGTTGTAGTAAATTGTTTTGGTTGAAGTATATGCAGAAAATCCAGGCTCATGCAGATATGTAGCTGGAAAAGAGAGGACCCCCTGGACTGCTGAAAGGGCTTCAGGCCGCCTGCCCCCCCCCCCCCGAGTCCAAAAATTGGAGGAAAGGTTAGGGGAATTTTTCATATGTTAAGTACTGTATATAAAGGTTTACCTATTATCATTTGGTTGTTTGTAGGTTAAAAAGGTCCTTTGTGACGGAGAAAGATCTTAAGCAACATGATGGATTCAGAAGCTCATGAAAAGAGGCCCCCAATCCTAACATCTTCAAAGCAAGATATAGCACCTCACATTGCAAGTGTCAGTGAGATGAAGCATTACCTGTGCGGCTGCTGTGCGGCCTTCAACAACATCGCGATCACATTTCCCATCCAGAAGGTCCTCTTTCGGCAACAGCTGTATGGAATCAAAACCCGGGATGCCGTACTGCAGTTGAGGAGGGACGGATTTCGAAACTTGTATCGCGGAATCCTCCCCCCGTTAATGCAGAAGACAACCACACTGGCACTCATGTTTGGTCTGTATGAGGATTTATCTTGCCTTCTCCGTAAGCATATCAGTTCCCCAGAGTTTGCAACCCGCAGCATGGCCGCAGTCCTTGCAGGGACAACAGAAGCAATTTTCACTCCTCTGGAAAGAGTCCAAACATTGCTTCAGGACCACAAGCATCATGACAAATTTACAAACACGTACCAGGCTTTCAAGGCACTGAAATGCCATGGAATTCGAGAGTATTACCGAGGCTTGGTGCCCGTTCTCTTCCGTAACGGATTTAGCAATGTGCTTTTCTTTGGCCTGCGCGGCCCCATAAAGGAGCAGCTGCCTACCGCCACGACTCACCGCGCTCACTTGGTCAATGATTTTATCTGTGGGGGCCTGCTGGGCGCCATGTTGGGAATCTTGTTTTTTCCAGTCAATGTCGTAAAGACGCGCATGCAGTCTCAGATTGGCGGGGAGTTTCAGTCTTTCCCCAAGGTTTTCCAAAAAATCTGGCTAGAACGGGACAGGAAGCTGACAAATCTTTTCCGAGGTGCCCATCTGAATTACCACCGGTCCCTCATCTCTTGGGGCATAATTAATGCGACTTACGAGTTCTTGTTAAAGATTATATGAAAGAAATTGGTTCAGTGCCATTTGTCGACTGAATAGACCTAAGATGGATGCAATTTGGCCTTGTTTCTAATGGGCCAAATGCAAATTGGTGTCATAACTCCAGGGCACAGTGCATTCTGGGCAAAGCTATTTTCCTTAAGCCCCAACAAATTCAGAATAAAAGGTTTCAGTTGGAAAATTTAAAGGTTCTTTTTCAGCGGGGTGGGATTTTTTTAAATCATTATCTGAGACCTTTAGGCCAGTTGCCTTGTTAGTAGCTGTCTCTCTGATAGCTTTTTTGACAAGGAAACAAACAGCCAAGGTGTGATTCTTTTTTCCAGAAGTCTTCTGTACCGAAACATAAGTGGCCATGACCAGCCAGAGTAAAGGCTTTTAGGGTCCCATGAATTCTCAGGCTTCCTTTTGTTACTCTATTTCTTGCTTCTCTGCTCTTAGGGGGAGTTGCAAAGGGTAGTTTTTGTGAACTTAAGCATGTACATGGTAGAACAATGGAGCAGAAGAGAGAAGAAAAGTAGTTTATTATGTGTAGGCTTTTCATGATAAATTGCTTGTATTTGTTTTGAAGCTAAGCACTTCTTGTGATGGTCATTTTCTGAGTTATTTGTCTAGACATGGTAGACTCAAGCATTTAAGGTTTGCTTTCTAGGATTGAAAGTTTTCTGTGTAGTTCTGAACTTGACCTTAAACCTTTCCAAAATATTTTTATATTTCACTTATTTCATTGCCAAAAGATCTGGAGACTTAAATTTTGTTAATTTTGTTTCATCCCGTTAAATTTCATATTATAGGTATCCCCACTTTTCCAGAGTTTCCTTTATGCCACTTTGCTTTTTACATAAGACCTACATTAGTACCTGTTTCCACTAACCAAAAGAAATCTGAAGATGATTTTTGCTTTTACAAAAAGTAATTGCTGCTTCACTCTGTGCCATTTCGGCTTACGAAAGGTTCCGTGGGAATGCAGGGGAAACCTGAAATTGTATTTCAGATCTAGCTCTGCTTAGCTCAACTTTGAATTGTTTCTGCCAACTTAGTGAAGAACTCTGAAGTTTTTCTTTTTTCCTTTGAGTTTTAGTTTGTCATTTTCAGGTATCCTATTCTCTTGAAACTCCCTTTAAAAAACAACAAAAGTGCTTCCATTTTATTTTGGAAGTCTATTAATTGGACCTCAGATTTTTTTTTTTTTTTTTTTTTTTTTTTTCTGGTTTCTAAGTGTTCCCAAGAAGGAGGGGAAAAAACTCAGGATAACTTTCACCCACAGTGTTAAGCTGTCTTTTTTAATTTTAGTCTTGGAAACAGAAACTTCTGTTAGGATCTTTACATTTTGGGAATCCAGTTTTACCATCTTATCATTTAAATAGTAAGAGAGTTTGAGAGGATAAGGCCTAAATAAAGATATTTGAAATATTAGTTTTAAATTCTAGAAGTTGGTGATAGCTGAGTAGCATAGTTATCCGTCACCTAACAGACAAATTTGCTTGTCAAAGGAATCAGATTTTAAAATATTTTTTTCCAGATAAAAAAGCAAAGTTGGTTCATTCAGTTGGTATTGAATAACTAGTAAAACATACCAGATATCCTAGAAAGATGGGTTATCAGCTTTTAAACAACCCACATGTGTAGCTGTTACGTGGTTAAGACGGCTTTCCAGCATGTGACCTGGGGCAGGGCGCCTAGCTTTTATCAGTCTTTCATCGCTCTGGATGATGGCATGTGAACATGTGCACATGCTGACCAAAACCAAACTAGGGCCTCAAATGGTAGTTTACTCAGTTCCTGGACAGGCAGTCCAAAAAAGATGTTTACGTCTCAGTGCGGGACGGCTGGCCAGGCGACAGGACCATCATCCTTCCCGCTGTGAGGGGTCAGGGGGCGTCGTCACGTGTTTGCCAGGTGGTGATGAAGCTCACCAGCTCTGCAGAGGCTCTTTGGTGATGCTGTGCTGGAATGGCAGTTCATTCTAGAAACCAAGGTGCAGGTGCAAGCGTTTGAGAAAGGATTTAACGCCAGGTAAATGCGAGTGGCATCTTTTGGCCTGTGGAGCAGAGTCAGGATTTGAACCGGTTTCAGGGATGGGCAGCAGAGGCTCTGCGGTGCCTGGACCTCTGGTTCTCTGGTGTGTCCTGCGCTCTCGGGCGTGTCTGGGTGCTCGACTTGCAGCGGGTGGGTCAGCCTGCGGTCACGCCCTGGCCCTGCGGGTGGGCTCCACTTTGTTCAGTTCTTCAGGGCTTCCTTTTGCCTATACACTCCATGTAGGTGACAGAAATCTAAACTCTAAAGCACTTTGGTGAAATAGAAGCAAAGTGAAAATTGGAAGGCTGCTTTGGCTTCTGCTATCTCAAACATGTGGCATTTAAAAACAATAAATCTTTTTTAATGGTTTTAACTCACTTTATTGATTTCTTTGTTACTCTTTACAGCTTTTGAAGACCAAACTGCAAATACATTACCAGGGATGGTTTTGTGTTGTCCTAATAGTTTCTTAAATTTGAGGAAAACTCAACAGAACTTGTGGTAGCCAACAGCTTTGTCTGAAATTTAAAAGAAGTCAAAATGTGTTATTAGTAAGTAAGAGATTCTAACTATTGTTTTTACCTTTAGTATGAACTAGTGATAATTTTGAAAAGGCATATAATGATTGAATAACTTTATCTGAAAAGCTTTAAAAGTGGCCTTTCTGTTACACACGTGGGGCAGACGGCTCCGAGCAGAGGGCAGTTTGGGTCTTGCCTCCTATACTTCATTCTGATGCCACCAAAAATACGTGATAGATTCTATACTTAACACCCTTAGCGTGGTGTGAACCCTCAGGACGCACTACAGAGTAAACACAGCCTCTGTGTGGTGGCGAGTGTGTCTTTTGTTTCTCTTGTAGTTGGAGACAGTCGGTGCTTTTGTCTCAGTAGTCAATATTACATATAATCACCTGCTATATATTGTGAATTGTGCAATGAAACAGAACTGTGTATATATAAACAGCTTTGAAGACCTGAAGTTCCCTAGCTGAGAACGTGGTGAGACTCAGTTATAACTAAGGCCATACAGACCTTAAGAGGATGACGACAGTGGTCCTGGAGGCCTTCACGGTAAGCCAGTCAGACTGACCACGACTATTCAGTGTAGATGAAGTACTGTCGTGTGAGGGGTATGCAGTCAAGATGAAGGCCAGTGGCGATCACATTTAAAGAAAGGGTAAGCACTCAGACTTCATGCTTTGAAAATAATCTGTTTTCTCGTGTGCTATAAATGAGTATCAAAGACTTGAATAGGCATTCTCCTTAAATTTGAGGATTTTTAGTTTTTAATGCTGCCTTTTTGCCTAATACTGAATATATGCTTGCCTAACTGGCTCCCAGATTGTGGGGGAGTCTCTATATGTTTCCTTTTTTAAAGTTTCATTATTAAAGGTGGTTAAGCACACACAGCTGGTTTTGTTTGATATTTTGAGTTTTGTGACTATATGCCTTTAAATGAAATCTGTTAAATGTTTGAGTTAATGTGCTTCTTTTGGTATTTCTGTTTGGAATAAAGTTTTTTGTTTTTCTTTTTTAAAGGCCTTTCTATTTGGTCTTCTCTTGTGTGGGTTACAGTTACTAGCACTTTGCTTTTTGTAGTAGGTTGGTCTCTTAGTCTTTTTCTTGGTAGACCATTTAGCATGCTACCTTGACTCTTAGTGACTCCACCTGATAACTTTGTAGGTAAAACAGTTCTTCACTGATCCATTTTGTTTGGTCAAGAAAAGTTACAAGTAAGTTTCTTTTCTAAATACGTTGACTGCAAAGCCTTTTTGTTTTTAAGGTTCTTTTCCAAATGAGCTCTTCCCTTACTGAGTATAAAGGGTCTTGGTAAAGTCAGCTTACTAATACTTTGCGTTATAATAATGTGTCTTCAGGCTTTGGTTCCCTGGTGGCTCAGACGGTAAAGCATCTGCCCGCAGTGCAGGAGACCCAGTTCGATCCCCGGGTTGGGAAGGTCCCCTGGAGAAGGAAATGGCAGCCCACTCCAGTATCCTTGCCTGGAAAATCCCATAGATGGAGGAGCCCGGTGGGCTACAGTCCATGGGGTTGCAAAGAGTCAGACACCACTGAGCAACTTCACTTATCTTCAGGTCATGCTTATTCCCAAGCTAAATGGTCTGGATATTGGTGCTTTCTGAGCTTTTTATATCTGCTTTTAATTTCATTCTGCTTGTTTCTGTTAGGAGACTGTGAAATCATGAGCTGCACTGTTGGTTTACACGTTAAATTGTAAGGTGCTCCCTGACCCTACAGATAGTTGAGCTTGCCTGATGAGGACCGCCAGATGAGGAAGCAGTTGCCATATATTAATAATTCTTCTAAAACATTCCAGTTTTAGAATTTTTTAAGAAATTTATCATAAAAGGGGTGTTCAGCACATCCTCTGATGAAATGTCATTGTAAACTGCAGGCAGAGTGAGGGGAGTAGAGCATTTCTCACAGTGTGACGCAGGGTGGGAGGCCTGGGGAGGTCTGCAACTGCAGCAGGATTCCAATGGACAGGCACTTCATTTTTCTATTCTTGCAGCTGTTTGTGAACTGTGGAACTCCGCTGAGTCAGGCTGACTGAGAAGGGGAAGAAGAAGGTATCCTTAAAATGAGTTTGTCACTGTCTGCTGCTTTGTTACTGCAGAAATGCCATGACTTGTTTAAAGCAGACCACCTCGGTAGTTGCTCTTCCTTTTACCATCAATGTACAGTTCACTTCTCTCCAGTCATTAGTCAGCAGTGACTTGCTTCTGACAGAACACCAAAAAAGGGGAATGCATTTAGTTACACTGAGATGCTAGCCAACTTTTTGTGTCAAATGATAGGAAAAAGAAACTAATTTCTTCGAAGGGTCATCGTATCTGTAGCAATAGGTGGCTCCTGGTGGATAGCTTTCTCCTTTCCCTTTGGATAAAAGAACCCTGTCATACTTCGCTGGAAAAAGATTAAACAAATTCCAATACCATCACATTTTCTTGGGCTCCCCTCCTCCTATTTCCCCACTAGAAAACAGCCATTGGGGAAAGTTGGTATATAAGGGATCCAAGTACTTTTCATTTTTAATTTGTGTGCAAAATTTGAAGGTAATGAGTGAAAACGAGTTAGGAAGTGAGGACCTAAACTTGGAGATATAATGGGTGTGATAAGCCTTGAGAAAGCTAAGGCAAAGTCAGGGAAGATTTAAAGCTTTGCTGTTGCTGTTTTGGAGCCCATCAAAACTTCTGCCACTTGTGGTCCGGGAACAGAAAAGCATGGTGTTTTTACATTTGGAAGCAATGCTGAATACAGCATCTGAGTTTATATCAATTTAAACTAGAGAAAACAGTAACCCCAATATCAGTTTATCGGTTTTTTTGGCAGAACGCCTGACGTCTCAGTATTGTAAAACTGCCCTTTTAAAGGCAAATCATTTTGAGTTACAAGATTCTAGAACTGCGGATAGTACAGAGTATTGGCTGCCTGAGACAAGTTCCTAGGTACAACGTTAAATTTCCCTTGATTCCCTACTGGTTTCCAGAGTGGATTAGGTCTCCTTCTGTGGCACGTGATGACCGTCTCAACTCCAGGACTCTGACCAGGACGTGTGGGCTGTGTCCCCTAGACCGTGTGAACTCCTTGAGGGCAGAGGAGATCTGTCTCGTCTGTATCCCCAGAGTAGAGGCACTCATGACACCTGCTCAGCAAGTGCGTCAGAGTCTGATCCCAGAGGTTGTCTTTGTCACTATTCTACCTGTTTCAGAGACACTTTGAATTTCTTAGGAATTTGTCTTTTAAAAATCGTCATGGGGAATACATAATGTCTGAGTCCATTTATATGAAGTCCTAGAACAGGCAAATCTGGTAGGGAAAAAAAGTGGTTGTCCCTGGGAAGGGGCATGAAGGAACTTTCTTGGGGTGATGGTAAATAAGAATATATTTTGAATAGGGGTGTGGATATATAGGTGTATG
Organism: Muntiacus reevesi; assembly: GCF_963930625.1. Taxonomy (NCBI): domain Eukaryota; kingdom Metazoa; phylum Chordata; class Mammalia; order Artiodactyla; family Cervidae; genus Muntiacus; species Muntiacus reevesi. The sequence goes on along the minus strand of NC_089265.1, from coordinate 57,793,590 downwards.
CATTTGCCTAAACTTCTTTAGCAAAAGTACCGTTAATATTTGTGCACTTCATTGTATGGAAATTTAACAAAAGAAAAATATTGAACTTTAGTTAATGATATGTATTGCCGAGGAGTTTTAGAAGCATAGGTGTAGATGTCTGCAATTCATTTATGAAAATACATCAAAGATGAAGATGGATTGATAGGTGGAGAGACTATTGGATAATGACATAGCAAACTTGGTAAAGTGTTGACAGCTGAGTCTTGGTAAACATATATTCCCTGTGAGATTCTTCCAACCTTGCTGTATGTTTTGAACATCTCATAATAAAGTGTTAAGAAAAATCATTAGGGTGTTAGCACAGTATTTGATGTCAGCAACATATTGAGAGACTCGATTCGGTTCTTTTACTATACTGCTAATTCTTAGATTGCCATGAAGTCAGGACGCCACATGGAAACACCTGCTGGAGGGGAACACGAGCCTGTGGCATATTACTCACTCAGCCTTCCCACTCGTCCTGCTAATGATGTGGTGGCCACCAGCTCCCTCTCCTCAGGCCCAGGACACATGCCAGACTGGGACAGGGCTTGTGATAAGCTGACGCTGTTATTAGCGTTTTCCTTAAGACTACCCCGCAAGTGAGTGGTTTACTCACACCTGAAGTGACTGAGGTAGGTGGGCATCATGATCTTCCTGCCAGTACTCTGCAACTTTTAATAAAGGCCAGGAAGTTCTTCTTTTATACAAACGTTTATTGTATACATCCACAAAATCTCTTAAGGTAATAGCTCCCTAAGAATAATGTATTCAGAACCGATCAGACACTTTTGTATTTAACTTTAAGAAAGTAATCCTTTTAGAACAAAATTTGGATTTTTCATTTTACCCAAAAACTAATCTTTTATAGTGATGGGCTTTTGCAAGTTAATTTAAACAGAGCAGGCTCATGGACCCATAATTTAAATAGCTTTCAAAAGAGACAGCCATCCATCCCCCACCCACCAAAAAGGGTTTAAAAACTTCTGCGTGGTCTGTGCCCTGGTTACAACTTCTGTCCCTGAACTGTTACCATGTCCGCAGCTGTTGCAAGCTGTTTGGAGGTCCCTGTGTTTCTGTAGTGACTCCTCTCGTGTAGTTAGAAGATAGGCCACACAGCACCAGGTCTGTTCCTGAGAAGATAAGATGATCTTGGCATAATTAACTGCTCAGTAACATAAGTACCATTTGAAAATAGGGAAGTCTGAGCTCTAGCTCTCGCTGAAGGAGGACGCTGTAGCTGACGGGAAGCATGGTTATCCCTCTCTCAACCTCCAAAGTTAAGATGTTCTCCAAACTGGCTTTCTTTATTTTCACAGAGGTTCATGGAACTGTCATCCATGAAAAAACTAAACCTAAACTACATTTTCTATATCCCTGGTTCTCAAACTGTGGTCCCCAGATCTACAGCATCAATGGGAACTGGCTAGAAATACAAAACAGGGGTTCCCACCCCAGACCTGTGAAGTCAACATCCCTGGATGTCAGCCTAGCAACCTTTTAACAAGCCCTCCTGGTGCTGCTAATGCCTGCACCACTTTTCCTGTTCTCTGCTGGAAGGGAAGGGCCTAGAAGGAAATCTCTTAGCCATTAAGTTTTTGGAAATTTGTTATATCAGTAATAGGAAACTAACATAAATCATTAATTCTTTAGTATTAATGCATGCCAAATCTCTTCTATTTAAATTATATTTAAATAATCTAAAATATGTCAGTCATATTTCAGGAATAATTGAAATAGTGATCATTAATGCTATGGTAAAATTATCTAAAGAATGATTAATTTCTCAAAATAATCGGAAGGAGATTCACTCTATTTTCCTTTTCAATGACTTACCAAAAGTTAGCATCCCAAGTAGGATTGTCATTTTTCTAGTAAATTTAAAATAGTATGGCAAAATGAACTGTCAATCACACTGTTAAATAATATAGATGTCATTCTAGGGAGCAGTGTGAAAAATAAAACATGTTCTAAATTTGTATGAGAACTAATCACTGTTTACAGCTTGACAAAAAACTATCAACTGCTTCCTATCGGTATGAATAATTTTCACAGAATAAATCATTTATGAAATGATACACATTCATATTGAATAAACTTGTAAATGGCCAGAACTTTAGTGCACAGATGTGAATGGTTCAGATCTCAATGTGTGTTCAGTGTAAAATGCCAGTTCTGTGTTTTAGAGCAGCAGCCTTCACAAAGGGAAGTGTCATATGCCAGTGGAAAGACAGGGTGAACCATGAAAGTGCAGGAGGTAATGTAGAACTTTGATTTTTTTAGACATCTTATCCTTCTAAAGTTTCCTTTATACATGTTTTATGATGTATATAATAGATGAGTATAATATGTATATAATTTATAAATAACCAAAATTTAGAGTGTCTTCTCTTAACTTTTTCTGTTAGGAATTACATGATCAAAAAAGTTTAGAATACCACTAACAAGAACCACCACTGCCTCTGTCATAGCCTTATGGTTGATTCTGGTCTAAAAATGAACAACATGTAAACAAGTTTTCAAACTAATACTAAATCCAAGTTTGCTATCAATCTTTTAAATAGGTTAACCACACACAAAACGTGTGTCAGATGTTTCAAAGTAGCATTTATTTTTTTAAAGCACATTATGAGGTAGACTTAAACTATTCATTGCATATATTAAACATTTATTAAAAACCTTAAAGTGGATGTAGGTATGTATGTAGATAAGTTCACCTACAATTCTACCATCCATTTGAAAACTCAGAAAAGGTAAAAACCTATTAATATGTTTATAGAAAGCTTTTCTAATTCTGAAATGAATAACATTTGATCTGTTAAAAAACTGTAGGAAAAAGGAAGTTTTGTTTCAATTTTAGATTTTAGAAGTTACTTTACTAAATTATTTTATGGCTAGTTTTCAATGAATGTGAATATCTTTACTAGAAGGTAGATAAAAGGTACTCTAATGCTTATTGTTTTCACTAGGTCAAAATGATACTATCCAAGCAGGACCAGCTACATAATTTGTGAGCCCAGTGCAAAATAAAAATGCAGGCCCCTTGTTCAAAAAATTAAGAATGTCAGGGTTGCTTCAGCAGAGCAGTAAACTAAGTGTGCGGCTTTCCTAGTGAAGGGCCCTTGTGACTGCACAGGGCACACACCCATGAAGCCAGCCCTGGGTCTGAGTCTGTGTCACCTGCAGTTATGGAATACCAAAACCTTAGTTATCTTTGTCCCTTGAGCTCTAGTACTAGACTAGGCATCTAGTAGGGAGTCACGTGTCTGTTGAATGAAAAACTGAATCTTGCCGTTTTCCAGAACAATGAGAAATGCTTAGTTTTTCTGACCTATGGTCAGGAAAAAAACCTTACTCCAATGAATAGTCTGTTCATTATAATAAATGATGAACTTCTGTAGTACTGAATAATTTACACATCAAAATTCTGGCTTCATGGGAACCTGAGGCCACATATGGTGAATCTGATTCATCCAACATTCAGTTCGTTTGATTGATCCTGCTGGCACTGGGAATAAAAAGTCCCTTCCCTCAAGGCTCTTACAGTCTGGTGTAAGAATCTAGTGAGAAAACTTGCTGGTGTTTGGCATATTATGTGAGACACTCTAAATTTCCTGAAAGCGTTAAATCTAAGATTTTCAGAAAGCACAGTGAAGACATAAAAGATGCAGTGAAATTTATTTATTTTTTTTTTTTTTTTTTTTTTTTGATGCAGTGAAATTTAAAAGAAAATTCAAATATTCAACCTTTAATGTAAAAACTGAAATCTAAGGGAAAAAACTCAGGAAAGCTGAAAATTCTTTTTTAAGTACTTTGGACCAGATTTAAACTTTAAAAGTTATTTTATTATCTCTGGCATTTTCATTTATAGTGACATTTATATACACATACATAGAGGAGGGTATGTGCATGGGAGATATATTCCCTGGAACTTTTGATAAAATCCATTAATAAAATCTATTTTTCCATCACTAATTCATTTACAACTAAAAAAAGCACACAGGTAAATTTAAGACTTTCATTTTGATAATAATTTCATATCATTTGAATGGGAGAAATTCTTAAGCATTGTGTTTAGGTTATAAATTTTGGTACAATCTCATTTTGCACTGAGATTAAACTGTCTTTGTACAATGTGATAACCATATATTTTAATAGTTATTGACAAAATTTAATGGCATCAAGAATACTCTTAAGTCCACCTGGATTTTTATCTTCTCACTCTGCACTCGTCTTTTTCCTTCAGAGCATGAAAGGCCCTGTGCAAACACAGAGCCTGCTTCCCCTTCCCTGTACTTCGGTGCATTGCTTTCCTTAATAAAGCAGCATCCTTAGCTTTTGTAATATTTTACTTAGTGGCAACTGAAGAAAATCACTAGCCTGGGCTTTAACTGGGAACTTCAGAAGGTTGTTGTGGAACTGTCAGGAAGGTGGAGCAGCCAAAAAAACTGTCTCACAGATTGTGCATCCAGAGCTCATCCAGCTCTTTAAACCCTAAGCAGACTTGGTTATCTCACCTCCCAGCTCGTAACAAGTGAACACAGCATTTTAGAAGGAAGTGGGAGCCTGTTAGAAGCAGGTGTATTGATAAGTATAGTAAGAAACCACTATATAAGCAAAACAAACTGCTTAGCAGACATAAAATTTTTTACATTAAAAAAAAAACCACACCAGCAGTCTGAGGCAAATGATTATATATACCTTGGGGCTGAGGGAACCACTTTATAATAATACCAATTTGTTATAGCCCTTTACAATTTATGAACTATTTTACATACATCAGAGCTCATCAGATACTTGTAATAACACATGAATATAACTTTTACTTTTTATCATGAAAAAGTGAATTATACTGAGCATGCTGTTTAAGAAGAAGGCAGGTAAGGTATACTGACATATCTGAAAAGACTTGCATCAAAAATAATTACAGGTTTTAAATTTTGGCACTTAAAGAGATATGCATTATTACCCCAAAATTAATATATATGTTTTTCTTCGTGACCAACACGGTGTTACTGAGTGAATTTTCATAGCTCTCGTGACTGCTGGTCATTAAATGGGGATGATTGTCACCAGTAAGTTACCAGACTATCCTGTTAAACACAAGCTTAACAGGTACTTACGGATGCCAACACCATATATTCTGATATGGGAAACACTAGGCTCCTAAAGGATCCTCTGAGTGCTTTTCCTATATTGCACTTTCTAGAAAACAGCTTTAACAATGATGTGATGTGATCCTGGTTCTAGATATAGGAGTGCAGAATGGGTGATTGACCTTTTCCATGCTTATTTTCCTAAAGTTTTTGGTATAGCCTCTCTTCAGGGATGTAACAAGGAGAAACAACAAAATATACATGCTCTTTGGGCTTCTGAGAAAAAAAGACCACAGACATTTTCAAAAGATTAAAATAACAGGTCTCTTCTGCATCAGCCATTTCATTTTCACAATTTCAAATAAAGAACTACTGTGGAGTTGATGTTTTTAAAGTCATTCAACATAGCTTTGCCATAAATATACTACTTTGCAGAAAGCTTTTAAAAACAGAAGTATAATTTATACTATACTTACCAACAATTATACTACTTATCAATTATAATACATTTACCAATTATCATGAATAAAAAATAACGAAATAAAATTTTTGTGTTAAAAAACACCAAATTAGACTTTATACTGTAAGTGAAAGGGGACCTCAAAATCTTAAGTGTAATATCCCCCAATATTAATAGTGGCATTCCTGATGCCCTTTAATTTCTTAATATTACCTGATGACTGTTTGATCATGATCATACCTCAGAGGGGGCTTCCCTGGTGGCTCAGAAGGTAAAGCATCTGCCTGCAGTGTGGAAGATCCGGGTTTGATCCCTGGTTCAGGAAGATCCCCTGGAGAAGGAAGTGGCAACCCACTCTAGTACTCTTGCCTGGAAAATCCCACGGATGGAGAAACCTGGTAGGCTACAGTCCATGGGGTCGCAAAGAGTCGGACACGACTGAGTGACTTCGTTTTCCTTCTATACCTCAAAGAAGACAAAAATTTTACTGAGTTTGCTGGCTATTAATATTTAATTCTCATCTGTGTAACTCTGTACAAGGCTATTAATCCTCCATTTTTCTTTATAGTTATTTATCCTACTTGAGGGTTTTTGGTTAGGTATGGACTGTATGTACGCCCTGCAGTTTATGGCACTAATTCTAATAGAAATTGTCAGTCTTGTAAATGTTCTTTTGCATAGTAAAGAAGATAAGCCAGCTCTGTAATAAAGGACTGCCAGAGGGTGTTAAATAGGTAAATAAATAGGCCAGTTCACCATCCTTTACAAACTAAAGGGCAAAATGGTTGGGTGGTAAGCACAGGCTGGGAACCAAGACACGGGGTTTGAAATCTAGTACATGCCAGCTCTGCTCAGGACAAATCACTTAACCTGAGTCTCCATTTCCTCCACAGTAAGTGGGTGCTCATGTCAACTACCTTGCAGTTTTTGTGAAGGTTAGTAGTAAGGTATGTACATTATTTGACATATGATAGATACTCTATAGTGGTTTAAGAATCATGTGCTGAAATTTAGAGTTGGGCAACATTTCGGCCCAGTATGTAACATGGAGTGCTCTCCAAAGGAGATGCAATATATAGAAACTTCTTATAACCATTGTACTTAGTAGCTTATTTTTACTATCAGCACTAGGTATTTTTGTCTCCAAAACTTTATTTTCTTTTAAATATGTATTTTTTAAAAGTTTATGGCAAACTTGTTTTTCACTGTGTACTTTTTATGATGACTAAAAAAATTTACAATTTTTATTTTAACAACCATGGTAAAGAAAAAAGATCTAATTTTTAAAATTTGTCCTAGAGCCAACATTATCCAAGTGATATGTAACCTCTATGTGTGTAAATGGCTGTCTGGTAGGTTCTACAAAAAATGTCATTTTTATTCATGCATTTGGGTTGCTTAAATATTTCTATTAAGATTTAAAACAGTTTCTCCTTATTGCTGGAATTCTCAGCATCAATACTCCCATGCTTTTCTTTTTCAGTCTATTGGCCAGTTTAAGGGTATCCACAGTAATACAACTTAAAGACTAAAAAAAAGTGTTCATAAATCTTTAACAGCCAGCATAATACAGTAGAAATTGCCCTGAGCAAGGAATGGAGAGACTTGAATTCAAGTCCTAGCTCTGCCACTAATTTTGCAGGATGACCTTAGCTAAGTCACTTAACTTCTACATTCATCAAATAATGAGATTGTGTCCATTTTAAGACCTCTAAAATTGCTTTCATTTGCTTATTTTTTAAACTATCAAAACACCTTCTGGGAGTTGTGGTAAGCACCGGATGGGTACAGAAATATTTACTGATGTAGTAATGTTTCAAGCTGTGATCTAGGAACCATCTGAATATAAATTATTTGGGGTTACTGTTAAAAATACAGATTCCTGTCCTCTCCCAGGCTGAATCAGAACCTCCTAAGGTGAGGGTCAGATTCCTCTATTTTTCACAAGCTCCTCAATGATTATTGGAGAAGGGAAAGGCTACCTACTCCAGTATTCTGGCCTGGAGAATTCCATGAACTATATATAGTCCACTGGGGTCACAAAGAGTCAGACACGACTGAGCAACTTTCACATCAATGATTATAATGCACCCTAAATGTTTGAGAACCACTGGCCTAAGAGAATATGTTCTAAGAGGGAAAAAACTAGCATGTGGCTCAAATTACTCTAACCTCTGGCAAAAACTCCTTTAAAGACAATCCCATTCAAAGTGGAGAAGACTAGAAAAAAGCTGCCTGCGTCAGCAGAGTAGTCAGTCTTATGCCTGGCCCCTGCATGATGCTTTTTACTTGCTGTGTTCCATAACAAAACACAACAAAAGGTCTTGACAACCAAGTCACTGACTGCCACAGTCATGACAACAGCTTGAAAACAAACGGAAGTTCTCCCTTCATTAATAGTAAGAGTTGAACTCAAGGAAAATGAGAAAAACACAACTCTCTTTACTCTCAATTTTCCCTCCATCTGTCATTCTGTGTGATGCAAATAACCTGGTGGAGGAAACAAAAAATCTAAGCTACATTGTTCTCATCACTCTGTGGCCAGATAGACAGTATACTAATTTAATAAATAAATCCTCTTTATACAATAGAAATGACCCAAGCCCCTTCCTTCCTCTCTTTTCCTTTCTAATGCTGTTGACAGGAACAAAATATCAACTAAGGACATATGCTGTAGATTTTAAAATGCATACAAATACAGTAAATTACAAAGAGGTGGTAATGTTTTTTCTAGAATTTCACAACAAAATTCCTCTCATGGTAAAAAACATGTATAATTGTGACAGGAAACCTAAAAGACATTTTGCTGCAAGACTGTCACAGTCGTAAAGGATAATGCCATCATCTGTGCTCATTATAGAGAAACTAACAAGTAACTTTTAAAGACCAAGAATACTGATGAGTGAAGATGAAATTTCTTTTCAGCAACCAGTATTGCCAACATCAGACTTCCGGGTTTTATTCAATACTAGCATCACGAGTTTCTCCTAATCCAACCAAAACTCCTACCAAATGTCCACAAAATTCACACCAAAATCAAAAACAGAAAAGAGAATTAAAAGAGAGGGACCTGACAAAGCTACCAGCAGAGCTGGAGTGTAGTGGCACAGGTCAGCAGGAGCGGAGGAACGCTGCAAAAGATGTTGCTGCCTGGAGTCTAACTTGGCGATGCCTCGTGATGCTGGATGATCAAGTACTCAGGTCACAGGTATGTTCGTGGACCCATAAGAACCAGGATCTTGACCCAAACTTTTAAGATCTTCTAAAAAGAAAATACTTCACCTAAATTGAAGTATATAGAAGTTGAACACCAGTAGAGTTCCTTATTTGACATAAGTTGTGCCTAAAACTTTGGCTGATACAAAGAAACCCGTCCACTAAGGCACCCAGAGGCGATCTGACAATGTGTTGGAGAGAACTTTGTCGTCAGTACCACATCATTGTGAGAGTACAGAGAACGGATCACCCGCAGGGGACTGGCTTCTTTGGGCAAACAGTCAATAAGTTCACTGCACTGTTTGTCAAACCCCAGTAAGCGGATCCCATATCCGTGTGGGGACGAAATCATTCGCCCATCAGGGCTGAAGCAAAGTTCTTTGATATAACCCCTGCCTACATTGGCTTCTTCAATGTAATGAGTCAGGCGTAGAGAACAGCGAGGTGCGACTGGTCTCACGGGTGCCCCTTCTTGGAATTCATAGACACAAGTCCACTAGAGGGAGAGAAGAGAGACAAGTCAAAGTTACAGAGCCTCATAAATGGAGTATAATCTTTAAAAATTGTGAATAACTATAGTCAGCTGTAACTTATATAATGCAGTACAGCAACTATACTTCAACTAAAATTAATTCAAAAACAAAGTTATAGAGTCCCAAACAGTGCTACAAATAATCTTTCTTTCTCCCAAAGGCTCAACAGAATGCCACAGCTACATCCCTGCTGCAAGAAAACATCCAGATGAATGCTACCCCTCTCCCAATTAACAAAATCTGTAGGCCCCACACTGTCTTATCTACATTCAAATCAAGGTTATTGCTGTACTGTGACACTTGGAAGCATTTTATTCTCTGAGGTTACTGTGACTTCTAAAGTAATAATTCCCCTTTCTGACAGTAACAGCAATCTTGATATTTTAGGGTTAAGATATCTAAGCCCTAGACTACCTCTCCTACACACTTCGAAGACTCCTCTCTCCTTCTGTTAGCAGTGACTTCTGGGGCCAGTGAGATTCTTGGAAGATACTAGCTTTCTAGAGTAAGGAGGATCATAAGGTCATAGAAGATCTTTTCCCCTGGTTATCAGTTCAATCCCTTCCTTTCCCAAAGCTTTCCGTTTTTGTTTGTTTTTTGTCTGTGCTGGGTCTTAGTTAGAGTATGCAGGATATTAGTGTGGCATGTAGGGTCTAGTTCCCTGACCAGGGATTAAACCCTGGCCCCCTGCAGTGGGAGCAGAGAATCTTAGCCACTGGACCACCAGGGAAGTTCCCTCCCTAGTTTTTAAAAAGAGAAAATCATAACACTCCATTGACTTAGCAAAACCTCCCATTTAGTCAGCTTAGCTCAGTCCTGGGTTTACTATGTAAGAGGTTTTTTACAGTGAGATGAAGGAGGCAAGAACTAAACTGGGCTTAATCTGAGCTGATGACTGCTTTAAAGTATCTCCCACTTGCCAAACCCGGGCCAGAGAGGAGGAGAAGGATTCTGAAGGGACAGAGACACCACGAGCACCATGGCAACGGCGGTCCGCTCAGCCAGCCCCGCGGCAGGCGCAGTGCCGCCGCCCGTACCTCCTGATCGTCAGTGTTGCTTGAGCACCGGAGAAGGGTGGCCCAGCCTTTTGGGTGCAGCTGCAAGGATGTGATGCAGTTTCCACGGTCTCTCTCACCAGGAACTTCAGGGGTTAAGACTTCAAGACTATTTCGTGGTGAAATTCCTGAGACATAAGAATATTAGCGTGTGGAATTCCCATTATCAAAAGACTAAGGCAGCTCATCCGAGCTTTGATCTCTGGCAGCTACCCCATTGGGCTTTTCTTGTCTCTTCACCTGCCCTTTCTGCTACCACACGTGAACACACCGAGGTGCCCTGCACTGTGTGGGCTGTGTCTCTGGGGGTGGGTGTAGGGGAAAGGCTATGACAGGAACGAAAGAATCCAAGTTCCTGCAGCAGGAATCAGCGTAACCTACGGCTGAGGCAGTGATGGAGAAGGAACTGGCAGCCCACCCCAGTGCTCTTGCCTGGAGAATCCCATGGACAAAGGAACCTGGTGGGCTGCAGTCCATGGGGTCGCAAAGAGTCGGACACGACCGAGTGACTGACACACACAAGGCAGTCAAGCTGACTAGGAGTCCTTTTGATTTGGATCTACATCTCAGAAAGCTATATAAGAATCAAAGCTATATGGTATGAAAGGAATCTGGAAAAGTAAAAGATAACAATTCTCATCTCAGAAGATCTGATGCTCTCTAGTCCAGAGAAAGAAATACTTGGAAGCCATGAGGACTGCCTTTACGTACATTAAAGATGTATGTAAGGAGCAGGACTTACAGCCCCTAGGAATGTACTATAAACAACAAATTGACCTATAATTTTGGAGGTAACAGAGGACAACTCACACAGAGACATGTCAAGACAAGGGCTGGGAGAACTGTTGGCTGGGGCTCTGCTGTGGCCGTCATTTCTCTCTGCCCAGCCACCAGGGACAGTGACTGCTGCAGAGAGCCACTGTTACAAGTGGGAGCGTGCCATGTCCCTCAGGCGCGTGGGAAACCGCTTTCATAAACACTGCAAGGAAGCAACTTAAAATTTAATACCAAGTGAAGTACTTCAGCAGTTCTGTGCCTATAGAAGGAGTTAATTTAAAAATAATGAACTGCCTCTGTCAGACCCTTTGTGAATTATTTCTCACTTAGATGTGGTCTCTTCTTTTGAAAGCTTCCCTTTAGATTACTGCACTGACAAAAACCTGTGATGTTATAAATTAAAGTTACAACCAAATTATATATAAATAATTTCCCATGTGATTAAACTTTAACAACAATTTTAGGAAAAAAATCGTATTTCAAGAATTAATTTTGAAAATCTACAACCAAAGCAGAAAAGAAACTCATTCTGAATAGGGAGGCAGGGGTTTTTGAGTCTCTGCTCCTTGGAGGTTGCTTAAGAGCTGCCTAAGGGAGGAACCACACCGGTCCGAGGAGAGATGGGGTAGGGAGACTGGAGGGTCAGGGCCTCTCTGATTACTCCTGGATCAGTTACTCTACTTTTATTTCTGCTGCTGCTGCTCCTGCTATTCGTGCTACATCCCTAAAAATCCACAGGAGAAACGTTACATATCCAGGCATAAATCTCTAAGAGGAGGAATACTTAACCTTAAAATGAGACAGCACAGCCTTTAACATCCAGAGGACCGGGTGATGGATAGTCAACAGGTCAGGTTAGGAAAGATTCTGAAACCATTCTTGGAGTAGCCATTTGTATGGCTGATAGTGATCAAGTAATCAAATAGGCATTTACCAGGTAAGCCCCCAGGAAAAACCTTAGTTAGAAGTCTAATTGTACGGTCTCTCTAAATTTCTAGGTACAAGAGAGCTCCAAAAGGTGAGGTGACCCAAAACTACAAAACCAAAACCCCCTGTATTAGCCATCAGTCCACCAGGAGGAGAACAAACAAGAAGTGTTGTAAGACCTCAAACATGGGTTACTATGGAGAGGGATGGAGAGTGAAATTTGTGAGGTAGAAAGCATTTCAACTGAGGGGTAGATGGGCTAGACTAACCAGATGGTTCTACCAGACTGGCTGGGGAAAAACGGGCAAAAGCTAAGTGGGGCCACGTTGTAGCTCACTCTACCCCACAACCCCTGTGAGGCTGCCAGGCATTGCGGAGGTAAGGAAACAGCAGAGCAAGAAGCCTACTGGGCTGCAACCAGGTGACTTTCACAAGCACCTGATAAATCATCCCTTTATATTATGTATTATGTATTATGTATTATATAGCACTATCATATCCATTGTTGTTACTCAGTTGCTAAGTCGTGCCCAACTCTTTGCAACTCCAGGGACTGCAGCACACCAGGCCTCCCTTTCTTTCACCACCTCCCAGAGTTTGCTCAAACTCATGTCCATCAAGTCAATGACGCTGTCCATCCATCTCATCCTCTGTCACCCCCTTCTCCTCCTGCCCTCAATCTTTCCCAGCATCAGGATCTTTTCCAGTGAGTCAGCTCTTCACATCAAGTAGCCAAAATATTGGAGTTTCAGCTTCAGGCTTCAGTCCTTCCAGTGACTATTTGGGCTTGATTTCCTTTAGGACTGACTGGTTTCATCTTGCTGTTCAAGGGACAGAGTCTTCTCGAGCACCACAGTTCGAAAGCATAAATTCTTTGGTGCTCAATCTTCTCTATGGTCCAACTCACATCACTATAGATCTGTACATCACTAATGGAAAAACCATAGCTTTGACTATATGGACCTTTGCTGGCAAAATATTGTCTCTGCTTTTTAATACGCTATCTAGGTTTGTCAGCTTTTATTCTAAGGAGCAAGCGTCTTCTAATCTTGTGGCTGCAGTCACTGTCTGCAGTGATTTTGGAGCCCAAGAAAATAAAATCTACCACTGTTTCCATTCTTTCCCCATCTATTTGCTATAAAGTGATGGGACCAGATGCCATGATCTTCATTTTCTGAATGCTGAGTTTTAAGCCAGTTTTTTCACTCCTCTTTCACCTTCTATCAAGGGGCTCTTTAGTTCCTCTTCAATATCTGCCATTAGGGTGGTATCATCTACATATCTGAGGCTGTTGATATTTCTCCCAGCAGTCTTGATTCCAGTGTGTGATTCATCCAGCCCAGCATTTTGCATGATGCTCTCTCATTTAATTTCTGTAACAATATTCACTGGAGTCTGTATTTCCCAACTATTCCCTTTCCAAAGTAGACCAAACTAAATCCAGGAAGTAAAACCAAGATTCAAATTCCAACAAAAATTTAAGCCCACGATATTCAACCTAGAGACTCTGGCTAGCTTTGTGGGGTTTTGTTTGTTTGTTGGCCAAAAACTGAGGTACATGTGGGATCTTAGTTCCTTGACAAGGGGTGAAACACGTGCCCCCTGCAGTAGAAGTGCAGAGTCTTAGCCACTGAACCACCACCACGGAATTCCCTGGTTAGCTTTTTGAAAATGATTATTGAGGGGCAAGGAATAACCTCATTCTATTGACTTAAAATCAAATCAAAGAAAGCTATTTTAGCATCTATACACATGATTATGAAATCCAACTTTTAACCTACCTTCTCTTTGTGAGGTGCGTGACATGTGTTTCTCAGAAGATGAATTAGAATCACTGTGATGACAAGGTGAACCAGAAACTCTAGGACCAGATGAACTTGACAAAGTGGTAAGATCTTGAAAATACAAAACATTCTAACAGTGAATGCTGGTAGTGTCTCAACTTTTTAATAATCTACTTGAGTCATATTTTTAAAGTTCATCTGAAGCATGCCAAGGACATACCCACCTAAAAGTGGTCCATAAATAACTAAGATTGAGGTGGACAAGATATTTCTTTGGGATGTCCTGTCCATTCCAAGGCTTAGTCCCTTTCTAAAACTCTTTACACCAATGACTTCCTTAAGTGAAATAAAAATGAAAAACCAAATAAACACAGGAACATCTTGAAAAGTAAAAGTGAAGTCGCTCAGTCGTGTCCGACTCTTCACGACCCCATGGACTGTAGCCTACCAGGCTCCTTCATCCATGGGATTTTCCAGGCAAGAATACTGGAGTGGGTTGCCATTTCCTTCTCCAACATCTTAGGTTCCCCATTATTTCTGTAGTGAAATGGAATAAGAAAATTCAGCATGAATGAAAACTGAGCTGCTCAATCTGTTGTTTTATGTTAGAATAGCATCCAAACAGGCCCATTACTGAAAACACGAACAGATCTTCCTTAGAGCATACCAACAACTTCTATCATGCTTACTAAAATTATGTGAATACTATCTTTGAAATGCAATACAAACGTAACATTGAAATCTGAGAAAATAAAATGAATATCAGATAGGGGAGTCTGATGTACTACTTCAAACAGCAGTCTCTATGTCACACTTTTCTTATAGCCCCACACATCTGTGGGGACTTCTTATTAATCTAATTTCTTTTGATGGTATTAAGTATCAGAATTACCTTTAAAAGACAGAAAACCTTTGTGGTTTTTAAGCAAAACATGCCAACTAGATATCCTAAATCACTACTTCTCACTAAGCTTAAGTTGATTATTAATGTTTAACCTAACAAATTCTGATATTAAAAGGACTGTACTTACATGTTAATGAAATCTCTTGCTTGCAAATAAGCCGGTAAAACTTAAATACCTACTTTCAGCAGTGAAATTAGGCAACTGCAATACAAAGAGCCTATACATTCCCAAAGATCTTCAAAAGTGGCCACATGCACAGAGAAAGGTTCCAACCATTTGAAGCTGATTTTAAATGGCAATTCATCAGAAAGACGTAAAAAGACTGACAGTACTTTGGGCTATCACTAATATTTGAGATAATGATGATTTACAAACACTGATGAATATTTTCTGGCTAGCAGAAGGCTAAAAATTTTTTTTTAGAGTTTGAAGTTATTATTCCTAGATCATTTGTGAGGCACAAACTAATACCACATCAAAGATACATATAGATCATTATACTTCTTTGGGAAAAAAGCTCTCACTGAGCTTTCCAAAGAATGTCTTTTAATTTTCTTCCCTTCTTCCTGTTATCATTCTCAAAATAGAAATGCATACCATCCCCACGTCTGAGATTATTTAGAAAACTCTTTCTTTTAATCAAAAAAGGAAAGCTTACCTGAACTTGACGTTGTTCTTCTTGCCCTCAAAATGGGATAGCTGCCTACTTCTAAAGACTTGGTTAAGTCAAGATCATGCAGAATCAAGAGATATCCAGAGGATGTTGAGATCAACATTTTGGAACAATCTGGTGTTAATCTCATCCGCATGAGAAAACGTGTGTGAAAGAATTTCTTATGTGGACATCCATCTTCTGTACACCTTCAGAAGAAATCAAACCAACAAAACCTAGTTATGATAAACATAAGCATTCAGTGATAGTTATATTTTTGTCCTTCCAGCTAGAATTTACACTCAGTGTACACTCAGACTTATACAGATGAAAAATTTTTGCTCACCATTCCTTTTTCCATGTCTTTAATTTTTTAAAAAAAAGATTATTCTTTCTTTCTGAAGTATATTAAGTAAAACTTTGTTGAGGAAAACTCACTTTTTATTGCTCTGAAAATCTTTATTTCACTGTTTTTGATTAAAGGTTTAGCTGAGCTTATCTATAAGGGTTGATAGTTATTTCTTTCTAAATAGGATAATATTTCATTGAGTTCTGGCTTCCATTGTTGTTATTTTAAAGTTATCACTTGAATTGTTACTTTGGATACTTTTTTTTCCTTGACTAATCTTCCCTTGTCTTTGGGGTATTGCAGTTTCACTCTGACACTCATAAATGTTGATTTCTTATTATTGATCTTCATTGAGATTCGTTTGACTTTCTAAATCTTAAGATTCAAATTGTTTGTATATTCTGGAAGATTGTACGTCATTATTCCAATGCTGCCTCTCACCTATTTCTCAATTATTTTGAAGTTTTAAATAGATACTTGAAACACTCCCCTAAGACTCTTGTCTCATAACTGCTCTTTCATGTTTTCTATCTCCTCACCTCCATATATTGCCTTCTGGGTTATTTTTCAGTATCTCTCTTAATCTGTTGTATAAACTGTTTCTGCCACTTGTTTTTATAAATTTCAACAGTACTTTTTTTTTTTTTTTTACTTCTTTAAGTTCTATTTGGCTTTATTTCAAATCTGCATGATCTTTTGGATAGATTTTTATTCCTTGCCTAATTTTTTTATTCCCCACTTTATTTCCTTGTTAATTATTTTTAAAACTGTGAAATGTATCATCCTTACAGAAAAGTACATAGATAAAACACTTGTAGAGTTTAAAGAAAAGTGAACATCTGTGACTCACCCCCATGTTAAGAAGTAGAACAATACCAGTACTTTAAAAGTCTCCTGTTTCTCTCCCCTTGGTGCATCCTTCAGTCAGCCTGCAGCGCTTCAAGCATGCAATGTCTTTTCTTATCTGAGAGTATAGTTTTTCTAAAATTTAAGTCTTCTTCTCCCTCTGCAGTCTCTATTTTCCAAAATATCTCATTTGTTTAGGTCTTTATATTAGACACTTTTGCCAAATGCTTGATTATCTTTTGACTGTCTGCTCGTAGTTAAGAGTGGGGAACTAAAAAGGTGACTGGGAACTCTGATTGCAAGCGCAGGCTTGAGCTTCACTAAATAGGGAGACGCCATTTTTCGAGGAACTTCTAATGTCAGTATCTTTAGTTCAATAGCTGAAAGAACTCTCAGGATCTCTGAATTCAATATTCAGTGTGCATATGGTTATTTAGTCCCCCTGATTTTGGTCAGGTACTCAAAGCCTTCAACTGTGTCTGGCATCCTTTAATATAGAGGGATTTCTATTTTACCGTCTTTAGAGAGTAAGATTTAAGATTTCTGCTGAAATACAAGGAGGTAAATCATCTAGCAGTATGGATTAAGGGAAGAGATGTAAGTTCTTAAATATCTTTCACTTAATTCCTTGTTTTAGCTACCCTTTCTACTACAGAGTACTCAGCGTTGCCAGTTCTTGTGATGTTTGAGGATTTTGTATAAACTGTCTTAAGTCCTTAACATTTTCCACTGCTAGTTTAGGATTCAGCTTTCTTGTACTTATTAAGTTTAAGTAAGTTGCTAAGATGGTTGTCACTCATCCTTCTGCTTTACAGATTTTAAAATTTTATTGTCATTGCTTTCTTTCCTGTTTCCCCATCTTATGAGTTTATACCCTTCATTTAAAGTTTGTTTGTATTTTAGAGGAATCTTCTCATTCACAGGCTCTATTTAGGTCTTATAATAACGTAAATAAAATTTTAGTTTTCTCCATAATGGTTATACAAATCTTCTGCTGTAATTTATTCCTGTGTACCAACTAAAATTTTTAAGAGTATTTTATTTATTTAATTTGGCCACACTACATGGCATACAGGGTCTTAGGTCCCAGACCAGGGATTGAACCTACTATGACCCTTACACTGAAAGCATGGAGTCTTAACCATTGGACCATCAGGAAAGTCCCCAGCTAAATTTTTTAATTATTAAAATTTATGTACTTAAAAATTTTAAATTACTTAAAGTGATGTATAGGAACACTACTGATTTTTATATTTTGATCTTATATCAACAGTTGTATTAACTCTGATTCTAATAATTTGTCAGTAGAATTTCTAGGGTTTTCTATCTAGTCCATGTGTCTAAAAACTGCGACCTATGGGCAAAATCTGGATTACTGCCTGTTTTTTTAAAAAATTAATTTATTATTTTTGGTTGCTGGGTCTTCAGTACTGCACATGGGCTTTCTCTAGTTGCAACGAGCAGGGGCTTCTCACTGTGGCGGCTTTTCTGGTTGCAGAGCACAGGCGGCAGGCGCATGGGCTTCAGTAGTTGTGGTGCACAGGTTTAGTTGCTCTGTGGCATGTGGAATCTTCCTGGACCAGGGGTTGAACTCGTGTCCCCTACGATGGCAGGCAGATTCCTAGCCACTGTACTACCAGGGAAGTTCTCATTGCCTGTTTCTATATAGAAAGTTTGTTGGAACACAGCCATACTCATTCATGTATTATCTATGACTGCTCAGAGACACTAGAATGTGTGTGCATGCTAAGTCACTTTGCTTGTCTGACTTGTTGTGACCTCATGGACTGTAGCCCACCAGGCTGCTCTGTCCATGGGATTCTCCAGGCAAGAATACTGGAGTGGGTTGCCATTTCCTCCTCCAGAGGATCTTTCCAACCCAGGGGTCGAACCTGCATCTCTTAAGTCTCCTGCATTGGCAGGCAGGTTCTTTACCACTAGCGCCACCTGGGAAGCCCCAGTAGAACACACAAAGTCTAAAATATTTATTACACAGTCGTTTATAGAAAGTTTGCCAACCCCTGATGTAGACAGTCAGATCATCTGTGAACGTTGTTTCATTTCTTCTTTTCCAATCCTTATATATTCCAATCCTTATTTATCTTACTGCACCAACTAGGACCCTGCCTCCCTCCACACTAAAACAATAGTGAACAGTAATAGTAATAGCAAGCATTTTCTCCTTCCTGATTTTAGAGAGAAAATTTCTAAAATTTCACCATTTAAAAATGTGCTATGGGGTTTTAGTGCATACTATTAATGGGTTTCCTTCTATGTCTAGCTAATTAACAGATTATTTTTAACAGTTTTATCATGGTATAGTTTACATACCATAAAACTCATTCATTTTAAGTGTACAATTAAATGATTTTTTTTAGTAAATTTACTGAGTTGTGTGCAGTCATCAATATAACCTAATTTTAGAACATTTTCATCACTTTAAAAATCCCTCTTCCCCGTTAGTAGTTGCTCCCTTTCTGACTCCCAGCCACAGGCAACCAGTACAACTTCCTGTCTCTATAGATCTGCCTGTTGTTGACATTGCATATAAATAGAATCATACAGTAAATTGTCTTCTTGTTTAGCTTTTTCAATTAACTTTTCTGAGCTTCTTCGACACTGTAGCACCTAACAGTTTGTTCATTATCACATAGTATTCTACTGTATAAGTATATCATCACATGTTGTTCATCCTTTTACCAGTAGATAAGTATTCGAACTGGTTCTATTTTCTTGTGCTATGATGAATAATACCATTATAAGCATTCTTTGTGCAGACATATGTATTCATTTCTCTTGGGTAGATACCTAGAAGTGGAACTGCTGGATCACATGGCAACTCTTATGTTTAACATTTTAAGAAGCTGCCAAACTGTTTTCTAAAATGGCCGTATCATTTATTTTCCTACAAAAACAATATGTGAGATTCCGGTTTCTTCATACTCTTGCCAGTTTCTGTTGCTGTCTTTTTGGTTAGAGCTATCTTATTGAATATGAAGTGGTATCTTATTTCAGTTTTAATTTGCATTTAAGACTAATGATGTCATACATCTATCCAGGTGCTTATTAATCATTTGTATATTGCCCTTGGTGAAACGTCTATGTAAATATCTCGCCTATTTTTAAAGTGGGTTATTTGTATACGTATAAGTGAGCTGGAAGTGTGTTCTTTATACATTCTGGACACAAATCCTTTAAGTAAATGTGATCTACAAATATGCTATCCCATTCTGTAGTATTTCTACAGAAATACTTAGTGTCATTTGATGTACAAAGCTTTTTAACTTTAATGAAGTCCATTTTATCAGTTTTTAAAAAATCAGTTTGGTGTTATATGAAAATTCACTCACATGTTTTCTTCTAAGAGTTATATAGTTTCAGCTCTTATGTTCAGGTTGAAATCCATTTTGAATTCATTTCTGTGATGTGAGATAATGGTCTAAATTCATCTCTTTGCATGTGGGTATCTGGTTGCTCATATCATTTGTTGAACAGACTATCCTTTCCTGAACCACTGAATTACCTTAGCACCTTTGTTGAAAATCAGCTGATCATAAATATAAGGGTTGATTTCTGGACTCTCAATTTTGTTCCCTTAATTTATGTTAGATATCTATCCTATGCCAGTACCATCTTGCCTTGATTACTATGGCTCTGTAGAAATTTCTGAAATCAGGAAGTGTGAATTTTCCAAATTCTTTCTTCCTTTTGAAGATTGTTTTGGTTATTCTGGGTTATTTGTATTTCCATACAAATTTTAGAATTGGTTTGACAATTTGTCCAAAAAAAAGGCAGCTAGAGTTGATAGGGATTGCACTCAATCTATATATTAATTTGAGAGAATTGCCATCTTAATGATATTGAGATCCATGAGCATGGAATGGTCTCTCCATTCACTTATATTTTATTCTTTTTGATGCTATTAATGAGTGGAATTTTTCTTTTCATTCTTTTTTGAACTGTTCATTACTCATGAACAGAAATTCAGTTTTATTTATGAATCTTATTATCTTATGACCTTGCTGAACTTATTAGTTCTAGTAGTTTTGTCAATTCAAAATTTTTAATATATAAGACCATATCTTACATAGATAGATAATTTTACTTCTTTCTTTCCAATCTCAATGCCTGTTATTTTTCTTGTCTGAATGCACTTCCAGTGCATGTCCAGTAAGATGCTGTATAAAGTGGTGAGAGGAGGCACCCTGGCCTTGTTCCCAGTCTTAGTGGGGGTGTTTTTAGTCTTTCAACACCGAGCATGATTTGAACTGGAGGCTTTTTAGAGCTGTCCTTTATCAAGCTGAAAAAGTTCCTAAGAGTTTCATCACAATGGGTACTGGATTTTGTCAGGTGTTTTTCCTGCCTTGGATGATCATATATATGGGCTTTGACCTTTATTAATATATTACACTAATTGATTTTTAGATGTTTAACCAACCCTATCTATGTTCCTGGAATAAATTTCACTGGTTGTGACATATAATCCCTTATATATGTTGCTAGGTTAGATTTGCTAATATTTTGTTGAGAATTTTTATCAAACTATCAGGAGAAGGATATTGATCTGTAGTTTTCTATTCTTATGATGTTTGTCTGGGTTGGTATCAGAGTAATACTAGCCTCATAAAATGAATTGGTAAGTGCTCTCCCTTCCTATTTTCTGTAATACTTTGTGAAAGATTGATATTATTTATTCTGTAAATGTCAGGTAGAATTCACCCAACTTCATAAGTGAAGACTTATGAGTCTGGGCTTTTCATTGTGGGAAGATTTTTAAATTGCCAATACAATTTCTTTACTTGCTATATAGGTCAGTAGGTCTAGAGATTTTCTGTTTGCTCTTGAGTTAGTTTAAATAATTTGTGATTCTGCAGGTACTTGTTTATCTAAGTTGTCTGATTTGTTGCCTTAAAGTTGTTCATTGTGTTCCTTTGTGGGGCTTCCCTGATGGCTAAGTGGGTGAAGAATCCGCCTACAATGCAGGAGACACAGGAGTCATGGGTTCAGTCCCTGGGTTGGGAAGATACCCTGGAGGAGGAAATGGCAACGCACTCTAGTATTCTTGCTGGGAAAATCCCATGGACAGAAAAGCCTGGTGGGCTACGATCCAAAGAGTTGCAAAGAGTAGGATACAACTGAGCAACTAAGCACGTATTCCTTTTTAATCCTTTTAATTTCTGTAATGATGTACCTTTTGTTTTAATTATGAATGATTGTTGAATTTTATTCTTCAGTTGATACAGTCATAAAGATTTATCTATTTAATCTGTTAATGTGATAAATTATACTAACAGAATTTCTAGTGATAAATTGTCTTTTCATTTCTAGAATAAACCCAAAGTGGTCATGATTATTTTGATTAATTTCTTACAGGATCATTTTTTTTTAGAATATTCACATCTACATTCATATTACAGACTGAACTTTCATTTTGAATTTAGGTATCAAGGTCACACCAGCTTCATAACTAAGGTAAGGAGAATTCCATTTTTCTGCAATCTGGACAGTTTAATAAAATTGGAATGTTCTGTTTTTTGTAATATTTGGTAGTAGTCACCTGTAAAACTGACATGCTGCTGTTTTATTAGTAGATATGTTTTAATTGACTTTTTTTTTCATTTCTCTAATGGCTAAAGCAGAGGTGATGTTCAGAATATTTAAATAACCAGCCCTGCATGAAAACTAGCCAGAGTTGATGCTGGAATTGGATCCTGAGTTCCAGAGTTTCAGTGCTAGAACTGGATCCTGCAATTAGCTTACAATGTAAGAGGGACTTTGGCTACTAGATCATAAAGAGAGATCTTGAGGGAGGTATCTCCAGAGAGGTTCGAGGGTACACAGAAGGTGCTAGGATATGACACCTGAGGATGATTCATGACAGTAACTATCTATTAGTTTGGAAGAAACTCAATCTTTTAGCAACCTTCTCAGCTGAGCCAGTGCATAACGGTTAAATATCTGCCCTGGTCATGTCTATTGAAGGTTTTCTATTTCTCCCTTGATCACTTCTGCAAAGGTGTATTTTTTTGGGTAATCTGTCAGTTTCATCAAAGTTTTCAAGTATATTGGCAGAAAAGTGACCTTATTATTTTATTCTATATTGTATTTTTTATTGTCTCTCATTGTTAAGATTGTGTCATCTCTTTTTTCCTTAATGTATCTTACCAGAGAAGAACAAGCTTTTAAAAAATCTTTATTGTACTTTCATTTTCTATTTCATTAATTTCTGCTTTTATCTTAATCATTTCTATATATCTACTTTCATCAGATTTACTTTTTTATCTTTTTCAAGTTTTTTGAGTAAGATGTTTAGTTCATTAATTTTTAGTCTATCTTTTGACTTCATTATGACTTTTTTCTTTGATCCATCAATTATTTAGGATGTAAGTTTATAGGTCTCCAAACCTGGGAATTTTAATTTACCTGTAGTTAATTAAACTGTACTGAGGTCAAAGAAAAGATTTCTGTGATAACAATTCTTTGATACTGGTTGAGACTTATTACACTTTGTAGTCCAGAACACACTCAGTTTTTGTACATGTTCAAACTCTGCTTCAGAGGATGTATTCACTATTATTTGGCAGCAGAATTCTACATCTGCCAACTAAGTCAATGTTATTAATAACATTAAAATCTTCTAAATTAAAAAATAATTAGTTCTAAGTTTAAACAGATATGCTTGTCTTTTTTTTTTTTCGATATGCTTGTCTTAAAAATAATTAATAGCTCTATGCTTGGCTCAAACACTATGCATAACTAGAAATGTTTAAGAATATTCCCCTAGTTTTACATATGAGCTCTAAAAATAATATCTCAGAAATGTTACAATTATTTCCCAAACTTAAGCTCTTTCAGTTCTCTATCAGGAGATACTCTATCGAAGTGTTTCACAACACAGGCATTACTGACAACTTAGATGGGATGACGGGTCCACTGTGCAAACGACCCCATGCACTGCAGGGTGTTTACAAACTCTGATCTCTGCTGACTAAATGTGAGTAGGAATCCTCTTCTCTTCTCCTGTAGTGACAAGTAAAACTGCACCACGCATTATTTCTAAACATTCCCCTAACATCAGTACTACTCTGAGAAACTGCTCTTTTAATGCGTGAAAACAAACTTCAAAATTTACAAAATACATTTAGAATTGAAGGATCAAAGGAAAACATTTCAGTTCCAAGAAGGAAATAACAAAATATTTTTCCTTAAATTCAGGAAACTCATAAACCAGTTTTCATCATTAACTTGATCTTGGTTAAGTATTTGGTACTTGGTCTCTTTTCTACATAATTTTCTCCAAATTTTTTAGTCACGATATATGACTAACTGCAAAGAACTAAAGAATCACTTTCTGATTGTTTTCCCCAAAGCCAGTTTCTTTCTTCTAAAGAAACGTGAGAGCTAAGACAGAACACTGAGGTTTCTTTTTTAAAAACATTTTTTTGTTGTTCGTAACCCTAACATAGTCCCCTATTCACAAACCTGTTGGTGTCCCAAATAATGACATTTCCATCAAATCCTGACGTTACTAAGAGTCTTGTGTTAGTATCATATTCGATGTTCTTCACCCAGCTAGTGTGACCATGTAAAGTGCATACTTTCGTGTTCAGCTTTCTCAGATCCCACAGGGCTATTGTAGTGTCATCAGAACAGGTAGCAAACAGCCGGTTATCAAGAAATCTACAAAGCAGAAAAGAAAAACCGGTTTATTTAATCTCTTATTAAAGAAAACTGCTACGTTACCTAATCAAGAAAACAAACCAAAGGACTACAAACTCACTGTATAAACCCAGTGATTCTAATATATAATAGTAGTAAGCATATTTCACATAACCAGAGGATACTAGGAGTTAATGAGGACCATGATGTAATTTTATCTACTTGTGTTAAATTATTTTATTGAAAACCAGGAATAGAGGTGGGTGTTTAGAGAACAGTGCTAGAGAAAATGAATTTTAGAATCTGTATAGAAAACACAAATGGTCGACAATAGGAGACGAAGGAGATTTTGAAAACTTAATTGCAGGTGAAACATGTTAAGCATAAAGTGCTCAAAATTATGACAGATATTTACTTTACTACACATAACATCGCTTTCTATTTAGTGTACATTTCTCTTTAAAATTTTTTACATATAAAAATTTTTAATCAAAGTGAAAGTGTTTAGTCACTCAGTTGTGTCCTACTCTGTGACCCCATGGACTGTAGCCCACAGGGTCCTCTGCCCCACAAACCAAAGTCCAGGACCAAATAGCTTCACAGGTGAATTCTACCAAACATTTAGGGAAGAGTTAAAATCTATCATTCTCAAACTATTCTAAAAAACTGCAGAGGAAGGAACACTCTCAAACTCATTCTATGAGTTGGTACCCTGATACCAAAACCAGTCAAAGATATCACACATGCACATAATAATTACAGGCCAGTATCACTGATAAACACAGATGCAAAAATCCTCAACAAAATATTAGCAAACTAAATACAACAATATGAAAAGGATCATACAACATGATCAAGTCAGATTTTATCCCAGGGATGCAAAGATTTTTCAATATCCACAAATCAATGAGTGTGATAAACCACCTTAAGAAACTGAAGAATAAACACCGTATGATCATCTCAACATATGCAAACAAAGGTTTTGATAAAGTTCAGCATCCATTTATGATTAAAAACTCTCCAGAAAGAAGGTATAGAGGGAATCTGGCTTAATATAAGGCAATATATGACAAAGCCACAACTAACATCATACACAATGGTAAAAAGCTGAGGGCATTTCCTTTTACCACATTATCGATCAGACACATATCAATATGTCTTTTGTTACCCAAAAATTGTTTACCAGAGACATTTCAATATTCATTTACATAACAAATTACCAGCCACAGGCATTAGTTTCTGCAAAATCCCCCAGTCCATAAGCTGATAAGATCAGAAACAAAACAAGGATGTCCATTCTGAAGTCCTAACCACAGCAATTAGAGATGAAAAAGAAAAGAAATAAAAGGACTCCAAATAGGAAAAGAAAAACTCACTGCTTGCAGATGACATGATACTACATAACAGAAAACCCTAAAGATACCACAGAAAACTATTACAGCACATCAACAAATTTGGTAAAGTTGCAGGATACAAAATATACAGAAATCTGTTGCAATTCTATATGCTAACAATGAACTGTCAGAAACAGAAATTAAGGAAACAATCCATTTACCATCATGTAAAATAAAGAGCATAAAATACCTAGGAATAAACCTACCTAAGGAGATAAAAGACCTATACTTAGAAAACGATAATACACTGATGCAAGAAACTGAAGATGAGAAGACGACACAGAAAGATATGTGTCCTTGGGATAGAAGACCTACTATTATTGTTAAAACGACCATACTGCCCAGGACAGTCTACAGATTCAGTGCAATCCCTATCAAGATGCCAATGGCATTTTTCACAGAACTACAACAAATAATTTTAAAATTTGTATGGAAACACAAAGACCCCAAATAGCCAAAGCAGTCTTGAGAAAGAACAGAGGTGTGAGAATCATGCTCTCTGACTTCGGACTATCCTTTGCTGTGCTTAGTCACTCCTTGTGTCCGACGCTTTGCGACCTCATGGACTGCAGCCCTCCAGGCTCCTCTGTCCATGGGGATTCTCAATGCAAGAATACTGGTGGGCTGCCATGCCCTCCTCCAGGGGATCTTCCCAACCCAGGGATCGAACTTAGGTTGCCAGCACTGCAGGCAGATTCTTTACCATCTGAGCCACCAGGGAAGCCCTCAGACTATACTACCAAGCTACAATAGTCAAAGCACCATAGTACTGGCACAAATCACACACACAGATCAGTGGGACAGGATGGAGAGCCCAGAAATAAACCCACACGCCTATGGTCAGTTAATATATGAGAAGGAGGCAAGAGTATACAATGGAGAAAAGAGGGTTTCTTCAGTAAGTAGTGCTGGAAAACTAGACATCTAAGAGAATGAAATGTGAACATTCTCTAACACCATATACAAAAATAAATTCAAAATTAATCATGACCTAAATGTAAGACCAGATACTATAAAACTCCTAGAGGAAAATATAAGGCAGAACAGTGTTTGAAATAAAACACAGTATTACTTTTTTTTTTGGATCTGTCTCCTAAAGCAAAGGAAACAAAAATAAATAGAATCCAATTAAACTTAAAAGTTTTTGCACAGCAAAGGAGACCATAAACCAAATGAAAAGACATGAGAGAAAATATTTGCCAATGATTTGACCAACAAGGGATTAATCCCCAAAATATACGAACAGCTCACACAGCTCAAAATCAAAACAACAACCCAATCAAAAAAATGAGCAGAAAATCTAGACATTTCTCCAAAGAGGGCATACCAATGGCCAGAAAGCACATGAAAAGATGCTAATTTTTTGAAAAACATGCTGGACACTGCTAATTATTAGAGAAATGCAAATCAAAGCTACAATGAGGTACCAATTAGAATGGCCATCAACAAAAAGTCTACAAACAATAAATGCTAGAGTGGGTGTGGGAAAAAGGGAACCCTCCTACACTGCTGCTGTGAATGTAAACTGGCACAGTCACTATGGGGCAGTATGGAGGTTCCTTAAAAGTCTAAAAACACAACTGCTATATGATCCAACAGGCCCACTCCTGGGCCTATATCCAGGAAAAAACCGTGCTTTGAAAATATCTGGAACATGCACCCCAATGTTCACTGTAGCACTATTTACAACAGCTAAGACATGGAAGCAACCTAAATGTCCAGTGACTGATGAATGGATAAAGAAGATATATATATACAGGGTTGGCCAAAAAGTTCATTTGGCCAATCCAATATAATGGAATACTACTCAGCCATAAAAGGGAAAGAAATAATGCCATCAGCAGGGGCATACCAATGAGGTATACCAATGGCCAGAAAGCACATGAAAAGACGCTAATCTTTTGAAAAACACGCTGGACACTGCTAATTATTAGAGAAATTATTATTATACTAAGTGACATTATTATACTAAGTGAAGTGTCAGAAAGAGAAATAACACATGCTATCACTTACATGTGGAGTCTAAAATATGGCACAAATGAACCTATCTACAGAACAGAAACAGACTCACAGACAGAGAACAGACGTGTGACTGCCGAGGGCTGGGGGTGCCGGGCAGGAGAGGGAGGGACTGGGAGTCTGGAGTTAGTGGATGCAAGCTAACATATTTAGCACGGATAAACAACAAGGTCCTACCTGTATACGTTGTATAGCACAGGGAACTATCTCTAATCTGGTGGGATAAAACATAATGGAAAAGAACATAAAAAAAAGAATGTATATATGTATATAACTGAGTCACCCATACAGCAGAAATTAGTACAACATTGTATAAATCAATTATACTTCAAATTAAAAAAAAAAAGACGTGGTACATATATACAATGGAATCTTACTCAGCTATAAAAAAGAATGAAATACTCTAGAATTCAGTATAAAAAAATAGATGCATAGAAATAATATAAATATTAAGAAACATAAATAGAAAAAAAAAGAATGAAATAATACCAGTTGGAGCAACATGAATGGTCCTAGATAGTATCATGCACACATGCTCAGTGGTATCCCACTCTTTGTGATCCCATGGATTGTAGCCCACCAAGCTCCCCTATACGTGTAATTTTCTAGGCAAGAATACTGGAGTAGGTTGCCATTTCCTGACCCAAGGATTGAACCTGTGTCTCTTGCATCTCCCGCACTGGCAGGCAGATTCTTTACCACTGTGCTACCTGAGAAGCCCTAGAGATTATCATACTAAGTGAAATAAATCAGTCAGAGAAAGACAAATACCATATAATGTCACTTATATGTGTGGAATTTTAGAAAAATGATATAAAGGAACTTATTTACAAAACAGAAATAGACTCACAGCCTTAGAAAACAAGCTTATGGTTACCAAAGGGGAAAGGGGGTAGGAGTTCGGGATTAACATAGACACACTACTGCATATAAAACAGATGATCAACAAGGACCCTCATATATATATACACATACATACATACATACACTTAACTATATATAAAAATATATATAAAACCTAAACTACTTTGCGGTACACCTGAAACTAACACAACACTGTAAACCAACTACAGTCTAATGTAAAATAAAAATTGCTTTTAAATGAAAAAAAGAACTTAGGGTTGGAAGATGTTGTTCCTTAGTGATTATATATATTTCAAAATAATTTTATGCTATGTATAATTTGTGAACCACATTAATAAATTAATAAAAAAAATTTTTAACTTAAAGACTTTTGTACAGTAAAGGAAATTACTGACAAAGTAGTTTGAAAAGACAGCCTACTGAATGGGAGAAGTTACTGCAAATGGTATGACTCTTAAAGGGTTAATATCCAAAATACATAAACAGCTTACACAACTCAACATCAAAAAAACAAACAACCCAGTTAAAATATGGACAGAGGAAAACAGAAGTTTTTCCAAAGTTGAAACGCAGATGGCCAACAGGCACATGAAAAGATGCTCAGTATCAATAATAATCAGAGAAACATAAATTTAAAAATCACCATGAGATATCACCTCACACCTGTCAGAATGGCTATCATCAAAAAGAATACAAATATCAAATGTTGGTATATATGTGGAGAAAAAGGAACCCTTATACACTGCTTGTGGGAATGTATGGATTCAGGCACTGTGGAAAACAGAGGTTTCTCAAAAAAGTAAATTAGATTTATATGACCCAGTAGTTCTACTCCTGGATATATGTCTGAAAAAAAAAAATTCAAAAATATATTTGCACTCCAATGTGCTCAGCAGCATTATTTACAATTGCTGTGGTATGAAAACAACCCATGTGTCTATCAATAGATGAATGGATAAAGATGATGTGGTGTATATATATGGAATACTCAGACATAAAAAGGAATGAAATTTTGCCTGCAGCAAAATGGATGAACTTGGAGGGCATTATGCTAAGGGAAATAAGTCAGACAGAGAAAGACAAATACTATATGATATCATTTACAAATGGAATCTAAAAGATACAACAAATTAGTGAATAAGACAAAAAAGAAGCAGATGAGCAGATACAGAGAATAAACTAGTGGTTACCAGCAGTGGGAAGAGGGAAGCAAGGAGGGGCAGAAGAGGGATAGGAAGGGGAAAGGGGAGGGTTATTACGGGATTATATGAAATCATCTATGTGAAATTTTTTTAAATTGTAAAGTAAAAGTGAAAGTTGCTCAGTCGTGTCTGACTCTTTGCGACCCCGTGGACTATACAGGCCACGGGATTCTCCAGGCCAGAGTACTGGAGTGGGTAGCCTTTCCCTTCTCCAGGGGATCTTCCCAGCCCAGGACCGAACCCAGGTCTCCTGCATTGCAAGCTGATTCTTTACCAACTGAGTCACCAGAGAAGCCCTTAAAACTGTAAAGCACTACAGAATTTTTTAAATCTTTGTTCACCGAAAAAGGGGGAAAACATGCCATCATTTTTAAACTATTAAACTGGAATGGGTAGCCATTCCCTGCTCCAGGGCATCTTCCCAACCCAGGGATCAAACCCAGGTCTCCTGCACTGCAAGCCAATTCTTTACCATCTGAGCCACCAGGGAAGCCCATTATTTCAAATGCATTCCCCAAATAATCTCACTTAGCGACATTTTATTAGGATCAGTCAAGATTACAAAATAATTAACAGTTTTCCAAGGCAATAGAAATGAAAGAAAAAATAGATAAATGGCACTTATGCAAACTTATAAGTTTTTGCATAGCTTAAAAACCATAAACCAAACAAAAAGACAACCTACAGACTGGGAGAAAGTACTTGCAAATGATGTGACCTCCAAGGGTTTAATTTCCAAGATTTACAGAAGCTTGTACAACTTAATAACAAAAAACCCAATCCAAAAATGGGCAGAAGACCTATACAGACATTTCTCCAAAGAAAACATCTAGATAGCCAATAGGTACATGAAAAGATGTTCAACAATGCTAATTAACAGAGAAATGCAATTCAAAACTACAATGAGGTATCACTTTACACCAGTCAGAATGGCCATCATTAAAAAGTGTACAAATAATTAATGCTGGAGAGTGTGTAAAGAAAAGAGAACCCTTTACAATGTTGGTGGGAATGTAAACTGGTATAAGCACTATGGAAAACAGTATGGAGGTTCCTTAAAAAACTAAAAACAGAATTGTCATATGATCCAGCAATCCCATTCCTGGGCATATATCAGAAAAACTCTAATTCAAAAAAATATATGTACCCCAATGTTCATAGCAGCATTATTACAAGAGCCAAGACACAGAAGCAACCCAGATGTCTGTGGACAGATGAATAGAGATGATGTTAATATATACACACATATATAAAGGAATACTACTCAGCATAAAAAAGAATGAAATAATGTCATTTGCAATAACATGGATGGACTTAGAGATTATCATACTAAATGAAGATAGCATATGATATCACTCATATGTGGAATCTAAAAGATGATATACAAATAAACTTATTCACAAAACAGAAACAGACTCACAGTCCAAGAAAACAAACTTATGGTTACAAAAGGGGAAAACGGGGTGGATAAATTAGGAGTTTGAGATTAGCAGATACAAACTATTATTTATAACACAGATAAACAACAAGATCCTACTGTATAGCACAGGGAATTATGTTAAATATGTTGTAAAAAAACCATTATGGAGAGAATATGAA
Organism: Muntiacus reevesi; assembly: GCF_963930625.1. NCBI lineage: Eukaryota > Metazoa > Chordata > Mammalia > Artiodactyla > Cervidae > Muntiacus > Muntiacus reevesi. The sequence continues at coordinate 57,762,232 of NC_089265.1, read as the reverse complement.
AAGAATATATATAACTGAATCATTTGCTGTACCCCAGAAAACACATTGTAAATCAATTATACTTCAATAAAAACAAAAACAGAACAATTAAAATACTCTATAATTCAGATTTTAATTATTTTACACTAATTTCTCAGTGAGAAATCTTAAATATTTACAAATATTTAAAAATTATAACCTATCACATTTTAATTTCTGCTTAATTCAATATTAGGATGCTTTCTCTAACATATACTATTATATGTAACTACCTTCTTTCTCAAAGAAAAGAATTCTGGAGCTTCCTCCAAGATAAAATTATATAGAATTATTTTCTATCAGAAATCACTATCCACAAGCACCATAATGGCCTTCCTGAAACAACAATTTAAAAAATTCCAGGCTTTTGTACCGGCTGTTTCTGCTACCTGAAACCACACTCTCCCTACCTCTTGACCTGGATAACACTTGCTTCCTTTTTAATACTCAACAATTAGCCTTTCTAGGAAGGCATCTCTCTATATCATCTGGGCCAGATTTACTGATCTAATTTCCCAAAGCACTCTACATTTCTATCACAACACTTAATGTTACAGTTTAAGGAATAACTTTAAAAGGCTATAAACTCCTTGAAGAAAGGCAAAACCTGTGTTCGTAACTCATGGTTAGATCTTGTAGTACCCAACACACACAGTCCTACTCACAAACTCACAAATATTTATTAAATGAATGAGCACTTCACTGCCTAGTGGAGAAGCTATAAATATATAGCTATACAAAATAAATATGTTGAGTAAGCAAAGAAAAGAGGACAGTTAGGAAATGTGTCTTGCTGGTGTATTTTTTTTAAAAAATGAGCAGGAACTCCCCAAGGGCAAGGGGTAAGCAAAGGTATAAAGGTGTGTACAGGGCTGGTGTACTCTGAGGCAACAGCAGTTAGATGTGCTGTGTGTAGAAAAACTAGAGACAAGTAGAGAATAAACCATTGAATCATTCTATAGTGATTCCCAATAACTATTTCTTAATTATATGTCCACTGAAAGTATTTTTTAAATGGAAAAACTCCACTACCAAAAATAACCACTGAAATTGATATTTCACTTAATTCATGTATCTCATGCTTAATATTATTTCATAAATATTTTGCATGTAATTATTTATTGACAAAACCATTTTTAATGGCTGAATAGCATTCACTATGGATGAATCATAATCTTTTCTCTTTTTTAAACTAACTTGCAAATTGCTGGATATTTAGATTGCTGCCAATTTACTACTATTCAAAACACTATGATGAACATCCTAACAGTCAAATATTAACCACATTTCTAGTTATTTTTCTAAATACATTTGCAGAAAAATGTATTGCTAAGTAAAAAGGGACTTTTTATTTTTTTTTTAACTTTATTTATTTATTTTCATAGTTTGTATTTTTTTTTTAATTTTTTTTATGAGTTGGAGGCTAATTACTTCACAACATTTCAGTGGGTTTTGTCATACACTGACATGAATCAGCCATAGAGTTACACATATTCCCGATCCCGATCCCCCCTCCCACCTCCCTCTCCCCCCAAAAGGGACTTTTTAAATATAAGGCTTTTGAATATAAATAGCCAAACTGTCCTCAAAAGAACATACTAATATCTAGTTCCACAAGCAGTTAGAAGAGTGTCTGTTTCTCCAAATCCTTCCCACACAAGTTATACCTTAATTCTGTTAAGTGCAATGAAAAAAAATATCATCTTGTTTTGAGCTGAAATGTTTATTTTTAGTAAAGTTAAACTTTTTTTTTCATATTAATTGGAAGATTATATTTCTTCTGGGAATTGTTATCCCATATTCCTTACTGATTTCCCGCTTGCAATATTATGTTATTGAGTTATAAAATCTGTTTATAATAAGGATAATATACTTGTTTTTCAAATACAGTATGTTGAATGTTTTACATGTTTCTATCTTTAAATATAATTTATATTTTTTACTATATGAAAAAGTTAATTATATTATCAAATTCATTTTTCCCCTTATAGTTTTAAATTTACTGATGAGGCTTTTACAAGTAAAAGTATTTCAAAGACTTCCACACTTGACAGGAGTTACATGATTTTAAAAAGTACAAAATGACAAGGGCTAGCTAATGGAAAGTCAGTCAAACTTTTTAAACTGATTATCATCATAAAAGCATCTTAATACATTTGAAAAATTTAGGGGAAAAAACCTAAGATATTTTATTTAGTATAGAAAATACATAATGTACATATGGATTTAAAACCCCAGTGGGATTATACTGCTGTAGACCATACCAGTCCACCCTGAAGGGTTTTAAGCAAGAAAGTAACATGATTGGTTAAGACTTTCAGAAGAATCTCTGAGCTGACCAGGTTCCAAAAGTATATTCATAAAAATAAAGTGAGGGATCAGTTTAAACATTTTGTCAATAAGGTCACTGAAAAAAATTACCATTGTTGTATAAAAGGATATTTTCATTATCAGTAATGCAGAAAATAATCATGGAAAAAAGTTATTTTGAACTGAATAAGTTTAATGAAAAATTCAGTACTTAGACTTTAGTTTTCTCATTTTTTGCCTCAAAGTATATGTTCAGTTATTCAGTCATGTCCGACTCTGCGACCCTATAGACCTATAGACTGCAGCACGCCAGGCTTCCCCGTCCTTCACAATCTGCTGGAGTTTGCGCAAATTCATCCATTTAATCGGTGATGCCATCCAACTATCTCATCCTCTGTTGTCCCCTTCTCTTGCCTTCAGTCTCTCCCAGCATCAGGTTCTTGTCCAGTGAGTCGGCTCTTTGCATCAGGTGGCCAAAGTACTGGAGCTTCAGCTTCAGCATCAGCCCTTCCAGTGAACACTCAGGGTTGGTCTCCCTTAGGACTGACTGGTTGGATCTCCATGCCGTCCAAGGGGCTCTCACGTTCTCCAGCACCGCAATTTGCAGCATCAGTTCCTCAGCACTCAGTCTTCTTTATGGACCATCTCCCTCACATCCACTCATGACTCCTGGAAAAGCCACAGCTTTGACATATGAACCTTTGTCAGCAAAGCACAGGAGCTCAGTCAAGTCCAACTCTTGGTAACCCCATGAACTGTAGCCCACTAGGCTCCCATGTCCATGGAATTTTGCAAGCAAGATCACTAGAGTCGGTTGCCATTTCCTCATCAGGCGGTCTTTCCGACCCAGGGAGCGAACCTGTGTCTCCTGCATTGGCAGGCAGACTTGTTATCACTTCACCACCTGGAAAACCCTAAAGTGATGTCCCTGTTTTTTAATACACTGTCTAGGTTTGTCACAACTTTCCTTCTAAGGAGCAAGTGTCTTTTAATTTTATGGCTGCAGTTACCATCTGCAGTGATTTTGAAGCCCAAGAAAATAAAATCTGCCACTGTTTCCATTCTTTCCCCATCTATCTGCCATTAAGTGAAGGGACTGGATGCTATGATCATAGCTTTTTGAATGCTGAGTTTTTGTTTTTTTTTTTAAAAAAGCTTTATTTATTTGGCTGCACCGGGTCTTAGTTGCAGCATATGGGATCTAGTTTCTTGACCACGGATTGAATCCAGGCCCCCTGCATTGGGAGTGCAGAGTCTTAGCCACTGGACCACCAGGGAAGTCCCTGAATGCTGAGGTTGTTTTTTTTTTTGGAAAAATTTTATTCTTTTTTTTTTTTTTACTCTTTAAAGTTAAATTTGTACTATTTTTTTTTTTCATTTATTTTTATTAGTTGGAGGCTAATTACTTTATAATATTGTAGTGGGTTTTGTCATACATTGACATGAATCAGCCATGGATTTACATGTATTCCCCATCCCGATCCTCCCTCCCACCTCCCTCTCTACCCAAACCCTCTGGGTCTTCCCAATGCACCAGGTCCGAGGACTTGTCTCATGCATCCAACCTGGGCTGGTGATCTGTTTCACTATAGATAATATACATGTTTAGATGCTGTTCTCTTGAAACATCCCACCCTCACCTTCTCCCACAGAGTCCAAAAGTCTGTTCTGTACATGTGTCTCTTTTTCTGTTTTGCATATACGGTTATCATTACCATCTTTCTAAATTCCATATATATGTTTTAAGCCAGCTTTTTCACTCTCCTCTTTCACTCTCATCAAGAGGTTCCTTAGTTCCTCTTCACTTTCTGCCATTAGAGTGGTATCATCTGCATATCTGAGGCTGTTGATATTTCTCCCAGCAATCTTGATTCAAGCTTGTGATTTATCCAGCCCAGCATTTCTGCATATGAGTTAAATAAGCAGGGTGACAATATATAGCCTTGTCATACTCCTTTCCCAATTTTGAACTTGTCAGTTGTTCCATGTCCATTTCTAACTGTTGCTTCTTGACCAGCATACAAGTTTCTCAGGAGACAGGTAAGGTGGTCTGTACTCCTATCTCTTTAAGAATTTTCCACAGTTTGTTGTGCTCCACACAGTCAAAGGCTTTAGCACAGTCAATGAAGCAAAAGTAGATGTTTTTCTGGAATTCGCTTGTTTTCTTCACAATCCAACAAATGTTGGCAATTTGATCTCTGGTTTCTCTGCCTCTTCAAAAAACCCAGTTTGTACATCTGGAAGTTCTCAGTTCATACACTACTGAAGCCTAGCTTGAAGGATTTTGAGCAAAACCTTGCTAGCATGTGAAATGAGCACAACTGTATGGTAGTTTGAACATTCTTTGGCATTGCCCTTCTTTAAGGATTGGAATGAAAAGTGACCTTTTCCAGTCCTGTGGCCACCGCTGAGTTTACCAAATTTGCTGGCATATTGAGTGCTGCAGTTTAACTGCATTATCTTTTAGGATTTTAAATAGCTCAGCTGCAATTCCATCACCCCCACTTGCTTTGTTCATAATAATCCTTCTTAAGGCCCACTTGACTTCACACTCCGGAATGTCTGGCTCTAGGACATAATGCTTGCTCAGTTGACAAGTGGTGTCAGACTCTTTGCAACCCCATGAACTATAGCCCATCAGGTTCCATTATCTATGGGATTTCCCAGGCAAGAATACTGGAATGGGTTGCCATTTCCCTCTCCAGGGGATCTCTCTGACTCAGGGATCGAACCTGTGTCCCCTGCACAGACAGGCAGATTGTTTACCACTGAGCCACCAAGGAAGCCTAGGATATAATAGGACCCCATTTAACTCTAACATATGACTATAGGAGCTCTGGATAAATTGAGGTTTTCATTATCAGAGGATGACTGGTAAAGGATAACAGCAACTGAAATTGAATTTTCTTAAAACAGGTACCAACATTTCATTGTATAAGGGAAAAGTATCTTAAAATGAAAATCATGTAATAAGCTTTTTTACACTTAATTATATGCAAATTTTTAGAAAAAGAATAAGTTAAATGTATGGGTTTTTACATAACATTTCCAATGAAATTATGACAGAATATGACATCCCTACTTCACAATTTTGTACTATAATAAAAAGAGGGCCATTTCTGTATAATACTCAAGATCTTCATCAATTTTCCCAAAGGCCTTTCCCTTAGTCCTATAAGATATTCACTTAATTTTTTGAAGTTTCTATCGTCATCAATTCTGTCGTTCTCTTTTTTCTAACTGATAACTAGTCTAACTCTATCATATCCTCATTTGCCAATGATTTTGACCAGTTCTTTAATATCACTTCTCAGGGTCTTGCAAAACTGTACATCCTTTACAAGATCAGAAATTTCATGTTCCCCATGATAAGGACTGTACCTACATTGTCTGAAATATAACAATCAGAAAAAGACCAACAAAGACAGTAGGAAGGAAAAGAAGATCCTAGAATATTTAAATATTCTGACTTTTTTAATTGCCAAGTCGCTAAGTAAATAGTCTTAAAATAACTTCACTTCCTCTTGCAACCTCATAACTAGGGAACCTTGATTATTATATGGACTCAAATCCTCATACAGAGTCCTCATGAATGAGAAAGAAGACTGTATAATGGGCTTAAGAATTTGAATTACATATTTTCCCCTTTACTTTCACATGAAGCAATAGAAAATACTCTTTACAAATATCAATATTTTAACTTTACAAGATAAGCAAACCTCAAAACTAAGAAATGAACTACAAAACAGTACTAAGTATGTGGAAGATGACTACCTAGAACCAAAATGGGAAATGCATGCCTGCATCTCTGAACAGTACACTGAAGTGGTCTAATGGAACTAAGTATGAATTCCAACTCTATCACTTACTATATATAAGAGCCCAGGCAAATCTCTTTATCTGAGCTGCAGTTTCTTCATTCCTTAAAAATGGGTACAATATCTGTCTCACATCAGGATACTGTGAGGATTAAACAATATAGTGTATTAAAAGTGCTTCACAAAAGGTTTGGCACATGGTAAGCACTCAAAAAATGGAAGTTAGTATTATTAATAAGTAATGCACACTTAAGCTCATGCCAGAGGATCTTTCTGATGTTTACTCAAAACACTTACGGGATATGTACTTCTAAATGGCTTCATAATCTGTTTTTCTAACAAACAGATAAGCAAATCCAAATCTGTAGGTGTCAGGTACTAGAGCAAGCACACTGACAGCAGCAGATGAGAACTGATACTGAAAATGGACACAGATTCTAACAGCAAATTAGTCAGAGGTCATTTTGAGTAGGGGCAAAGAAACTGACATGTCTTTTCTTTTTGAGATGAGAAACTTTTAAATGGTAAAATATTAGAAACATAAAGAAAATTATGAAGAATATAACAAACACCTGTGATACCCACCACCCAGCTTTATCAAATTTTAACATTTGGTTATCTTTTAGATTTTTTTTTGAACATTACAAACACAATCAAAGAACCCTGTATAACCCTCCCCAATCCCATTCCCCTCCCTCCCTCCCCAGAGGGAACCACTATCCAAAATTTGTTTTGTTACTCCACTTGCAAGTTTTTAATACTATGAATTCACAACTGTATATCCATCCATAAGCAATTTAGTTTTGTTTTGCATTCAACTTATTTTGTCAGTATTTAATGAGCACCCAAATGTGGCACAGTTCCAGGTGCTGCGGATAGAGCAGAGAACAAATACATGCCCTCATCAAGTTTATGTTTGTTTATTTTTAAACTTTATATAAATGGTATCACACTGTGTACAGTTCATTCTACAATTTGTTTTTCTGGCTCAATCCTGAATTTCTGAGGTACATCTCAGATACTGATGCTTCTATTTCATTTATTTTAACTGATGTATAGTATTCCATTGTATGAGTATACAATTTATAGTCCTCTTGATGGAGATTTGTTTCCAACTTCTATAACTGACAATGCTATAATGAAACTTCTTTACACATTGCTTTATTCACATGTGGTTTCTTTTAAACAACTGATATTCAATTTTAACCAGATATTGTTTAATTGCTCAAAATAATTTTACCATTTTATACTCCATCAATAACGTCTAAGTATCTATTTTTCAGCACCTTTGCCAATACTTGTTCTATATTGCTATTTTTATTAGAATTTCCATGATAACTAGTAAGCTTGAAAATCATTCCATATTTATTGCTCATTTTATTGGTATTTTCTCTTATTTGAGTTCTCTGCCTATTTTGCTCTAAGGTAATTTATTCATATATTCTGGATACTAATCCTTTTCTTGGCTATGTGCATAGAAAATATCTTCTCCCACCAGCTTATCATTCATCTTCTCACACTGTTATGTCTTTAGTTACAAGGAAGTTTTAAATTTTAATACAGGTGACTTTATCAATCCTTAATGGTTTATACTTTTTTGGTGTGTCTTAAAAAGAATCCTTTGTTGTATTTAGAATATAAATATATTCTATATTTCTTCTAAAAAGAAACGGGCAGTTACTTTTAGTTATGATATGAGGTAGAAATCTAATTTCATTTTTATCTTTTATATATATATATATATATACACACACACACACACAAAACCAATCTCTTTTCCATTTACCCGCACTGGTTTGTAAATAACCTGCTGTCATAAATCAAATGTTCATGTATGCATGTGTCTCTTTCTGGAAGCTCTATTTCATTTCATTGGTCACTTAATTTATCCCTGTCCTAAGATAAGGTCTGATATCTGGAGGGGTGGGTTCTCTTATCATCTTAGTCTTCCTCAAAGTTTTCTCAGACATTCTTGGTGCTTTATTTTTAAGTATGAACTTTATATCAAGTTTAAAAAAAAAAAAAAAACCCTTTTTTTTAAAAAATAAAAATAAAAAATCCTCTTGGGATTTTTATTAAAACTGCACTAAATTCATAGACTACTTTGGGGGAAGAACTGACTTTATAATACTGAGTTTTCTCCTCCAGAGAAGATTTGCATTTCTTCTTACAGGTACCTCACAGCACTGCTAAGCTGGAACCAATGTAAAGCTGCTGGCTGGAGGGGTCTGGACCATATGGCAGTGTGAAGGCTACATGAAGGCTAGCTTGTGGTTAGCAATTTACAGAGATTTTCTGACATGCCTCTACCCACTGCCACAGACTAGGTGAACAAGGTGGTTTATTTCTAGAAAACCTTGATGCTGGAACTGTAGCCCTTTGCAGAGTTTGTAGCCCGAGTCTTATGCAGAGTTTTCTACTAGACTCCTCACCTTGAACTGGATGTAGAATTAACTCTCCTGTCCTTTGTACTTCTCATACCTGTCAAAACAGAAACTCAAAGAGTCACAGGCATTTAGCAGATGCCTCCAGGGTAAAAGCCAGCTGAATACAAGTTTACTTCTTTGCATTCTTGCTTCCACTTCATTTTTGGCCCTAGGAGTCCTTCCTTTCTTATCAGCTCAACTCTACATTAAAACAATATTAAAAAAAAATTTATCCAACATTTCTGTTTTTAGCAGAAAGGTTATTCAAAGTATTTAAAATCTTTTACAACTTAATTTTTATTTGGTTGATTTACCAGTTTTTGTACAGAACTGTATTAAAATCTCTTACTATGATAATAGCCATGTATTGGAGGAGGTCTCGCTCAGTCGTATCCGACTCCTTGCGACCCCGTGGAAGGTAGCCTACCAGGCTCTACCATCCATGGAATTTTCCAGGCAAGAATACTGGAATGGGCTGCCATTTCCTTCTCCATAGACATGTATTAGTAATTCCTTATTATTCTGTTTTTGCTTTCTTAATTTCAAGTTGTATACAAGTTCATGATTATTATATATATGCTTGGTGGATTTTTCTTTTAATATGTAGTTGCCCTTTATCCTTATTAAAGAAAGCTTTTGGTCTTTCATCTGTTCAATAGGGATAACCTACATCAATTTTCTTTTCCCATTTCTGGGTAGTTTTTTTTTGGTATTTCCACAAAGAGTATGTGTGATCTTGTTTTTTATTCAAATTTCTATCTGTCTTTTAATAAAGAAGATCAATTCATTTATATGTAAATGTAGACTATTAATATTTTGGACCTATTTCTACTTCTTGTTTTCTATTTATCTTTCCTTTCCTTTGCTTTTTTATTTTTACTTTTTAAGCTTTCCTTCTGTTTACTGATCAAGTTTGTAATAGTCTCTGCCACCCCCTGCCCCACTTTGCTGGCTTGAAAGCTATAAATGAAATTTTTATTATTTTTTTATCGTATATATTTAATTATAAATTGTTCTGAAAGAGTCAGAAATTACTTAGTATTTCTATTCTCTTCCTAAACATGATGTGAACCTTAAATGTTATACCTTCCCGCTGAACAAAACTCCTCCACCCACAAAGCTATTTGTTGTCACCATCCAGAGCTACACTGTGCAATTTGGGAGCCATTAGACACATGCTGCTTTTGAGTCCTTAATATGTGGCCAGTCTGCCTTAAGGTGTGCTCCAAATTTAAAGTATACACTGGATTTTAAAGATTTAGCATGAAAAAAAATATAAGTAAACCATCTCAGTATTTTTTATACTGATTGCATGTTGAAATAATAACATTTTAGGCATACTGGAGCAAATAAATTATTAAAAATTAATTTAGTGTCTTTATGTGACTACTACACAATTTTTAATTTAACATTATAATTGTATTGGATAGTGCTAATCTAGAGTTTTCATTTTAACTTTGTTTTAAATGCACCTTCTTGCCCCTAAAATCCTGACCTATCTTCTATTAATAATAACATTTATAATTATTATATATGATTGAAATTATTTATCCTAGAATAAGAATTTATCTGGATATGAAATGGTATAAAACATTATTTTGACTTAGTACTGATATTTAAGATATTACTCCTTTTTCTTCTAGCATCAACTACTGGTGATAAGAAACCAGGTAGTTTAATTATAATACCTCAATAGATAATCTGGCCTCTAACTTTGGTGGGAAGAGTTTCTTTACTTTTGATATCCTAGAGTTTCATCACAACCTGTCTAGATGTGAATTTATCTTTGTTTAACCCACTAAACATTACATTTTACTTTTAATTCAAGAATTCAGGTCTTTCTTCAATGCAAAAAACTCTCAGCCTTTGTGTCTTCAAAATTTAGTTCTCTTCCAATCTCTGCAATTTTTTTTTTTCTGTAGTTGATATATTACATATCTCAATTAATCTCTAGGTAAAATTCTTAGTAATATTTTCCAACCCATTAATTCTCTCATCAGCGGTGTACAGGGTAATAATTATCCCATCGATTAAGTTTTTTAATATACCAACTATGTTTTTAATTTATAAAAGGTCTAGTTACTTCTTTTCCATATTAACCTATTCTTGTTTCATCTCTTTTGTTTCATAATTTTGAGCTATTAATGGAAAGTATGTTAACTTTTTTTTCTTTTTCTGTTAACTTATTCGAGCATCCTAAAGATGCTTTAAAGTGTCTTCCAATCAATGGAATACCATGCAGCCGTTAAAAAGAATAAAATCATCCCATGGGTACAAATATGGAATGATCTCTAAATATGTCATTAAGTGAAAATGCCAAGGTAGAATGGTACCATTTATATAAAAGTATATGTGTGTGTGTGTGTGTGTCTGTGAGTGTCTGTATATATATGTTTGTACATGCATAATAAACTATCTCAGCAAAGATACCAAGAAACTGGTAACAGTGGCTGCCTCTGGGGAGGGGAACGGGGTGGCTCGGGGGCAGAGGTGGGAGACAGACTTACTTTTCACTGTTTACCCTTTTGTACCTTTGAATTTTGTACCATGTGCGTGTACTACCTAGTCAAAAAAAACAAATAATTTATTTTTTAAAATAAAGTCTTTGTTGGACTACTCCATAAAAGTAATTTCATCCGGAGAAAATGCCTGTTCCAGTTGCTGATTTTGTTATACTAATATTAGATTATCTTAATGAGTTTTAGAATTTTGGTTGTAGACTCCTTTTGAGTAAGAAAGATGAAAACAAAAATTTCTTTCTCTCTTCCTATTTAATGATTTTATAGTTGTCCTATTTGGATTTCTGGACCCAAATTCACTACTAGGTCTCACTGAGATCAAAGCCTCCAGTGTCATGATGCTACGGGAGCTATCACGTATGTACCTTCAATCACCGACTCAGCAATGGCTTCACTCAGTTCATGGTCATGAGGCTATATAAATCTTCATCAGCTAAAAGCTACAGCCCCAGGTAATTTAACAGTTTTTTCCTTTTTTCACCCTTTCACAAATGGGACAGACATTCCAACTAAACCCCTGGCTTTGTGTAATAATTCTGGCTCTGGTTCCTGCCTCACATGAAATACTTTAGCATTTTTGATTCCTCACAGGAGCTAAACTATTACATGTCAGTGCCTGCCTGAAAACCCAGTGGGCTTGTGTCTTCAACTCCGTAACACCTTTTTGTGTGTGTTCGAGTCTGGCCATAAACAAAGATGTTTATGCTGTTTCAGAGCCTAGCTGTATCTTTTGTGCTATTTAATCTACTGTTCTATATGTTTGGAGCATTTCTTCTTTTTGATGATTAAAAGTAATCATTATCAAAGTCATATAATCTCATTATATAAAGTTTTGAAAACAGAAAATTACTCATAATCCATTCATTTTAACACATCCACTGTAAGCATTTTAAAATACTTTCTCTAATCTTTTTCTTCTGCATCACGTCATACCTATAGTTTTCATGATTTTAACCTGTACTATTTCAAGCATCTGTCCGTGGGGATATCCAGCATCTGTAGTCATCATTTTAGTGACGGTGTATTAGTCCGCCAAATTACGCACCTGTCACTTCCCACATGACTGAGAACTTAAGGAGCTTCACACAACAAAGAAGTTCTCTGTGCCTGTCTGTTTCTTTCCCCTGAACAGTTTGAATCTGGGGGCTGGTGGTGAGAGAGGCTAAGCAATGGCACTGCCACAAAGCATTACAGGACTAACAAAATACATGGCTGAGGTTCATAATGATGGCCCTAATACACAAAGAGAAAAGGTAAAATCATATGGAAATAAAAATGCATTTCAGAAAGATCCAATCCAAAATGGTTAACAGTAACTTTTATAATTAAAAGGATAAGTTGCACAGTTCACAAATGTGTACCATCTAGTACTGCTGGTCAAGGCATTATAAATTTTCACTAACTTCCAAGACAGAATATTTTGGGTCACGTTAATAAAGTTTACTTTCTCACTATAATACTAACCTTATATTATTTACACAATCTTCATGAGCTTCAGAAAGTGTTTTTATGTGCTTTGAAGATATAGGATCAAAAAGTAGAACTTCAGTCTGTTCACAAGCAACTGTCAGCACTGACCTGGAAGCAAATGACACATTTCTCTTAGTTTATTTAGCATTCTCTTGTTTTACTGATATTCATCGATTTATGACTATATAAGATATAGATGAATAACTTCTGTCCACATTAGTAGCAAATATTTAAAAGACTGAGACTAAGCACTGTTGCAAGCAGTAGGAGGAAACAGTGCTCTCATACCCAATGGTGAAGTATAAGCTGGCTGCAACTTGTATGGAGAGTATCAGTATCTAACAAAATTTTAAACGTGCATATCTTTTATCTCAGTGTTCTTTTTTTCTGAGAATTCAATCTTGATAAATAATAACTTCCAAATACAAAGAGGCACATATAAAGATATGCTTCATTGTAGGGAGAAATTGGAAGTAACCTAAATGTACATGAAAGAAAGATCGATTATATAAGCCATAGTATGTAATACTTTGCAAAATGGTGCAATACTTAAAATGGGATAACTTTATATGCATATAAAGGAGCCTAAAACATATTTTTACAAGAGAAAAGCTGGCTTCAGAAAGACATGCTTAAATGAGGCAACTTAGGAAAAGATCATATAAATTAGGCAATTCTTCATCACCATCAATTAAAATGCATTGAAAGGTCTAGCACACATCCTACCAAACCAGTTTTAGTCAAACTAAACCTTCTCCTTTACGGATTTTAGTATTGTTTCCTGTTTCAGCCCTTTCCTATTACAAAATTACGTTTTTATAAACCTTTTACAAACACCATTTTTTTTTTCTCTGTAATCCAGTTTTTATTCAGGTAAGAGACATTTGAAATATTGAGCTATTGGGGGTTTTTTTATGTTGTTGTTTTTTTTTTAATTTTTCAGTGGGTTTTGTCATACATTGATATGAATCAGCCATAGAGTTACACGTATTCCCCATCCCGATCCCCCCTCCCACCTCCCTCTCCACCCGATTCCTCTGGGTCTTCCCAGCCCACCAGGCCCGAGCACTTGACTCATGCATCCCACCTGGGCTGGTGATCTGTTTCACTAGAGATAATATACATGCTGTTCTTTCGAAGCATCCCACCCTCCCCTTCTCCCACAGAGTTCAAAAGTCTGTTCTGTACTTCTGTGTCTCTTTTTCTGTACAAACACCATTTTTTAAACTTTTTTATTGAAGGATAATTGCTTTACAGGATTTTGCTGTTTTCTGTCAAACCTCAACATGAATCAGCTATAAATATACCTATATCCGCTCCCTTTTGAAACTCCCTCCCATCTCCCTCCCCCATCCCACCCATCTAGGTTGATACAGAGCCCATGTTTGAGTTTACTGAGCCATACAGCAAATTCCCGTTGGCTATCTGTTTTACACATGGTAATGTAAGTTTCTGTGTTACTCTTCCCATACATCTCACCCTCTCCTCCCCTCTACCCATGTCCATAAATCTATTCTCTACATCTGTTTCTCCACTGCTGCCCTATAAATAAATTCTTCAGTACCATTTTTCTATATTCTGTATTTGTATTAGAATACGATATTTATCCTTCTTTCTGACTCACCTCACTCTATATAATAGGTTCTAGGATAATCCACCTCATCAGAACTGACTCAAATGCATTCCTTCTTATGGCTGAGTAATACTCTATTGTGTACATGTACCACAACTTCTTTATCCATTCATCTGTCGATGGACATCTAGGTTGCTTCCATGTTCTAGATATTGTAAACAGTGCTGCAATAAACAACGGGATACATGTGTCTTTTTCAACCTGATTTCCTCAGGGTATATGCCTAGGAGTGGGATTGCTGGGTCATATGGTGGTTTTACTCCTAGTTTTTTAAAGAATCTCCATTCCATCTTCTATAGTGACTGTATCAATTTACATTCCCACCGAAAGTGCAAGTGTTCCCTTTTCTCCACACCCTCTCCAGCATTTATTGTTTGTAGACTTTTTGGTAATGGCCCTTCTGACTGGTGTAAGGTGGTATCTCATTGTGGTTTTGATTTGCATTTCTCTAATAATGAGCGATGTTGAGGATCATCTTTCCACATGTTTATTAGCCATGTGTATGTCTTCTTTGGAGAACTGTCTGTTTAGGTCTTTTCCCCACTTTTTGGATTGCTTGTTTTTCCACCATTGAGTTGTATGAGCTGCTTGTACGTTTTGGAAATTAATCCTTTGTCAGTTATTTCATTTGCTATTACTTTCTCCCATTCCGAGGGTTGTCTTATCACCTTGCTTATAGTTTCCTTTGCTGTGCAAAAGTTTTTAAGTTTTAATCTGGTCCCACATGCTTACTTTTGTTTTTATTTCCATTACTCTAGGAGGTGGGTCATAGATCTTGCTTTGATTTATGTCATTGAGTGTTCTGCCTATGTCTTCCTCTAAGAGTTTTATAGTTTCTAGTCTTACATTTAGGTCTTTAATCCATTTTGAGTTTATCTTTGTGTATGGTGTTAGGAAGTGTTCTAATTTCATACTTTTACATGTAGCTGTCCGGTTTCCCCAGCACCATTTATTGAAGAGGCTCTTTGCCCCATTGTATATTCTTGCCTCCTTTGTCTAAAATAAGGTATCCGCAGGTGCATGGGTTTATTTCTGGACTTTCTATCTTGTTCCATTGGTCTATATTTCTGTTTTTGTGCCACTACCATACTGTCTTGATGACTGTAGCTTTGTAGTATAACCTGAAGTCAGGAAGGTTGATTCCTCCAGCTCCATTCTTCTCTCTCAAGACTGCTTTGGCTATTTTGGAATCTTTTGTGTTTCCATATGAATTGTGAAATTTTTTGTTCTAATTCTGTGAAAAATGCCATTGGTAATTTGATAGGGATTGCATTGAATCTGTAGATTGCATTCTGTGGTATAATCATTTTCACAATATTGATTCTTCCTACCCAGTAACATGGAATATCTCTTCATCTGTTTATGTCATCTTTGATTTCTTTCATCAGTGTCTTATAATTTTCTGTGTTCAGTTCTTTTGTCTCCTGCAGTTCAGTTCAGTTCAGTTCAGTCGCTCAGTCATGTCTGACTCTTTGCGACCCCATGAATCGCAGCACACCAGGCCTCCCTGTCCATCACAAACTCCCGGAGTTTGTTCAAACTCATGCCCATCGAGTCGGTGATGCCATCCAGCCATCTCATCCTCTGTCATCCCCTTCTCTTCCTGCCCCCAATCCCTCCCAGCATCAGGGTCTTTTCCAATGAGTCAACTCTTCACATGAGGTGGCCAAAGTATTGGAGTTTCAGCTTCAACATCAGTCCTTCCAATGAACACCCAGGACTGATCTCCTTTAGGATGGACTGGTTGGATCTCCTTGCAGTCCAAGGGACTCTCAAGAGTCTTCTCCAACATCATAGTTCAAAAGCATCAATTTTTCAGCACTCAGTTTTCTTCACAGTCCAACTCTCACATCCATATATGACCACTGGAAAAACCACAGCCTTGACCAGATGGACCTTTGTTGGCAAAGTAACGTCTCTGCTTTTAAGTGTGCTATCTAGGTTGGTC
Organism: Muntiacus reevesi; assembly: GCF_963930625.1. NCBI lineage: Eukaryota > Metazoa > Chordata > Mammalia > Artiodactyla > Cervidae > Muntiacus > Muntiacus reevesi. Next base: position 57,746,090 of record NC_089265.1, on the reverse strand, counting down.
ATAACTTTCCTTCCAAGCAGTAAGCGTCCTTTAATTTCATGGCTGCAGTCACCATCTGCAGTGATTTTGGAGCCCAAAAAAAAAAGTCTGACACTGTTTCCACTGTCTCCCCATCTATTTCCCATAAGGTGATGGAACCAGATGCCATGATCTTAGTTTTCTGAATGTTAAGCTTTAAGTCAACTTTTTCACTCTCCTTTTTCACTTTCATCAAGAGGCTTTTTAGTTCCTCTTCCCTCTCTGCCATAAGGGTGGTGTCATCTGCAAATCTGAGGTTATTGATATTTCTCCCGGCAATCTTGATTCCAGCTTGTGCTTCCTCCAGCCCAGCGTTTCTCATGATGTACTCTGCATATAAGTTAAATAAGCAGGGTGACAATATACAGCTTTGACGTACTCCTTTTCCTATGTGGACCAGTCTGTTGTTCCACGTCCAGTTCTAACTGTTGCTTCCCGACCTGCATACAGGTTTCTCAAGAGGCATGTCAGATGGTCTGGTATTCTCATCTCTTTCAGCATTTTCCACAGTTTATTGTGATCCACACAGTCGAAGGTTTTGGCATAGTCAATAAAGCAGAAATAGATGTTTCTCTGGAACTCTCTTGTTTTTTCGATGATCCAGGGGATGTTGGCAATTTGATCTCTGGTTCCTCTGCCTTTTCTAAAATCAATTTGAACATCTGGAAGTTCTCAGTTTACATATTGCTGAAGCCTGGCTTGGAGAATTTTGAGCATTACTTTACTAGCATGTGAGATGAATGCAATTGTGCAGTGGTTTGAGCACTCTTTGGGATTGCCTTTCTTAGGGATTGGAATGAAAACGGATCTTTTCCAGTCCTGTGGCCACTGCTGAGTTTTCCAAATTTGCTGGCACATTGAGTGCAGTACTTTCACAGCATCAGCTTTCAGGATTTGAAATAGCTCAACTGGAATTCCATCACATCCACTAGCTTTGTTTGTAGTGATGCTTTCTAAGGCCCACTTGACTTCACCTTCCAGGATGTCTCGCTCTAGGTGAGTGATCACACCATTATGATTATCTGAGTTGTGAAGATCATTTTTGTACAGTTCTTCTATGTATTCTTGCCAGCTCTTCTTAATATCTTCTGCTTCTGTTAGGTCCATACCATTTCTGTCCTTTATTGAGCCCATCTTTGCATGGGCTCTTGGTATCTTGGTGTCTCTAATTTTCTTGAAGAGATCTCTAGTCTTTCCCATTCTGTTGTTTTCCTTTATTTCTTTGCATTGATCACTGAGGAAGCCTTTCTTATCTCTCCTGGCTAATTCAAGTTTATTTCTAGATATTTAATTCTTTTTGTTGCATTGGTGAATGGGATTGATTCCTTAATTTCTCTGATTTTTCATTGTTAGTATATAGAAATGCAAGTGATTTCTGTATGTTGATTTTGTATCCTACAACCTTGCTAAATCCACTGATTAGCTCTAGTAATTTTCTGATACTATCTTTAGGGTTTTCTATGTACAGTATCATGTCATCTGCAAACAGTGAGAGCTTTACTTCCTCTTTTTCCGATCTGGATTCCTTTTGTTTCTTTTTCTTCTCTGACTGCTGTAGCTAGGACTTCCAGAACTATGTTGAGTAATAGTGGTGAAAGTGGACACTCTTGTCTTGTTCCTGATCTTTGGGGGAATGCTTTCAGTTTTTCACCATTGAGAATAATGTTTGCTGTAGGCTTATCATATATGGCCTTTACTATGTTGAGGTAGGTTCCTTCTATGCCCATTTTTTGAAGTGTTTTAATCATAAAGCGGTGCTGAATTTTGTCAAAGGCTTTTTCTGCATCTACTGAGAGTATCTTATGGTTTTTAACTTTCAATTTGTTAATATGGTGTATCACATTGGTTGATTTGCATATATTGAAGAATCCTTGCATTCCTGGACTAAACCCAACTTGATCATGGTGTATGAGATTTTTGATGTGTTGCTGAATTCTGTTTTCTAAAATTTTGTTGAGGATTTTTGCATCTATATTCATCAGTGATACTGGCCTATAGTTTTCTTTCTTTGTGTTGTCTTTGTCTGGTTTTGGTATCAGGGTGATGGTGGCCTTAAAGAATGAGTTTGGAAGTGTTCTCTCCTCTGCAATTTTTTGAAAGTTTTAGAAGGCTAGGCATTAGCTCTTTTCTAAATGTTTGACAGAATTCTCCTATGAAGCCATCTGATCCTGGGCTTTTGTTTTTGGGGAGATTTTTGATCACTGCTTCAATTTCAGTGCTTGTAATTGGGTTGTTCATAATTTCTATTTCTTCCTGGTTCAGTCTTGAAAGATTGAACTTTTCTAAGAATCTGTCCATTTCTTCCAGGTTATCCATTTTATTGCCATATAGTTGTTCATAATAGTCTCTTATAATCCTTTTTATGTCTGCATTGTCTGTTGTAACCTCTCCTTTTTCATTTCTTTCTTTTTTTTTTTTTTTTGAGTGACGTGCCTCAGATTTCTTTTTTTTTTTTTAAGTTTTTTTTTTCCTTTTTCATTTCTAATTTTGTTGATTTGATTCTTCTTTTTTTCTTGATGAGTCTGGCTAAAGGTTTGTTGATTTTGTTTACCTTCTCAAAGAACCAGCTTTTAGTTTTATTAATCTTTACTAGTGTTTCTTTCATTTCTTTTTATTTCTGCTCAGATGTTTATGATTTCTTTCCCTCTACTAATTTTGGGGGTTTTTTGTTCTTCTTTTTCCAGTCGTGTTAGGTTGTCTATTTGATGTTTTTCTTGTTTCTTGAGGTACGACTGTATTCCTATAAACTTCCCTCTTAGGACTGCTTTTGCTGCATCCCATAGGTTTTAAGTTGTCATGTTTTCATTGTCACTTGTTTCTAGAAATTTTTTTATTTCCCTTTTGATTTCTTCAGTAAACTGTTGGTTATTTAGAAACATGTTGTTTAATCCCCATGTGTTTGTGTTTCTTACATTTTTCTTGTAATTGATATCTAGTCTCAAAGCATTGTGGTCAGAGAAGATGCTTGACATGATTTCAGTTTTCTTAAATTTACTGAGGTTTGTTTTGTGACCCAAGATGTGGTCTATCCTGGAGAATGTTCCAAGTGCACTTGAGAAGGTGTATTCTTCTGCATTTGGATGGAATGTCCTGAAAATAACAATGAAATCCATCTCATCTAATGTATCATTTAAGGCTTGTGTTTCCTTATTTTCTGTTTTGATATCTGTCCATCAAAAGTGGGGGTGTTTAAAGTCTCCTACTATTATTGTGTTACTGTCAATTTCTCCTTTTATGTCTGTTAGTCAAACACCATTTTGATTTCTGAAAATCTATTGTCTTTTATTGATTTTGTCTTAGTTTTCTGCAAAGACTGATCTACTAGCAAATGAAATCTTGAACTGATTTCAATTCAGGATTGAAATTGATTGATTTTACTTTCAAATGAAATTCTGAAAGTGCAGTCTTTTCAATTTATAATTCCAATAGCACATGGGATGTTTACACTTTAAGATGAAAGTGCATAAGATAGAATTCTAAATGGGCAAACTTTAAAACTCAGAACAAATGTTTTACATGGTAAGGGGAAACATCTACTAAATTGAAATCTTTTCCATATTTAGAAATCATGAAATTATCCTTTAAAGAGTGTCTGCCTAAATCCTTTTGTGAGGTACCTGGATTTCAAAAATTTGATAATACCTGGAGGATTTTTGTGTTAGTTGACTACCATGAATAAAAATATTCAAATTAATATATGTAATTTTAGAAGATGCATAAATATTTCTTTTTGTTAGAAGAGTCATGAAATGAACTTGTCTTCTTTACATGCATAAAAGTAATGAATCAATGATTCTTGGAAAGTCTTAATATTAAACATTATAAACAAGAGTGCTATTAAGAGATCAATAAGACTGATAGTCATTTTTTTATTTTAATATAATCTATTTTTGTACATGGCATAATTTGTAACTTTTAAAACTGGATGTCATTTGTCCCAACATCAAACCCTATACCTTTGTAAATGCCATCTTTATCATATATAGATTTTCTTTTAGGACTCTATATTCTATTTCATACAATTTCTAAAAGGTCTGGCAAGTGGCAAAGCAAGGCCCCCTCACTGCCCTAATAAACATTTTTAGGGGAAGCTAATGTCACACTCTTCTCCAAATGAATTTTAGATATAGCATGTCAGGTCCTACTAAAAAATCTTGTTGGTATTTTTATTAGGATGCAGTGGCTTTACAAATTAATCTGGTAGAATTTATATCATACAGCATTGGATCATCTCATCAGTAATATGCAATTTTCCATATATTTAAGATATTCTTAGCAAGAGAACTATAACAATTCTTTGTACATCCTTATACATTTAGAATTGACACAGGAAGTTATACATACACACACATATCCACCTGTGGATTTTGAGATTGTAATAAATCTATAGAAAAGTTTGCATAGGGTTGATAGTTTTACAATATGGAGACTTTCAGTCCTTGAACATGGCATATCTCCATTTACAATGGAGATTTTCTCCATGTAGATCATGCCTATCTTTCATTAGATCTATTCCTGGGTACTTGAGATATTTTTTATGCTTTTGTAAATGTTCTTTTTAAAATTTTGTTTCATTTGTTGCTGGTGTACAGGAGGCCAACTGATTTTTTATTCATCAATCTTATTCTAATATTTATCATATGTTAATTTAGGTTTTCTTTGTCAATTATCATTAATCATCTACAAACAACGGCATTCTTATTTTTAATATTTTTTTCTTTGCTGCACCAGCTAGGACCTTCAGAACAATGTTGAACAGAAATGTTTATATAGCAAGCACTCTTATCTTATTCCTAATCTTTAAGAATACATTCACAATTTCATCATTAAGCACGATGTTTGTTACAGGCTTTGTTTGTTTTGGTAGATTCCTACTACTGGATTAAGGAAATTCTCTTCTACCTCAAATCTGTTCCTTTTTTTTTTTCATTAATATACATTGGTGAAAAAGTGAAGACACTCAGTCGTGTCTGACTCTTAGCAACCCCATGGACTGCAGCCTACCAGGCTCCTAGTCCATGGGATCTTCCAGGCGAGAGTACTGGAGTGGGTTGCCATTGCTAAAGTATATGAAATATTTTCTAACATTTATTGAAATTATCCTATAGTTTTCTTTTTATGCTAATGTAGTGATTTACAATTAATATATTTTCTAGTGTCAAATAAATCTTTCATTTCTACCATATTGCTACATTCAGTTGGCTAAAAAGGTGGATTCCCATCTCTGGCTACCCTCCTTTTGCAGAGCTTGGCCCTGCAATTTCCTCACTGCCTCAGTTCTCCACTCCCTTCAAACATAACTGTTTATATCTTATATTAGATATTTGTTTTTCTGTAGCTTTTCTAATTATTCTCAGTTGGAGGGTAGTCCAAACCATCTATTCTGCTACTTCTGGAAAGCTACAATCTCTGCTTCTTGCATCTGAAATTATACCCCCCTTTTCATTCTAAATATTGTTTATCTGGGTATTCTATTGATCAATTTAATGAGCATGTTTCATTATTCTTTGTCTTTTCAAAGACAAATCTTTCTGTTGAGTATTTCTACTTTATTTTTAGAATTTCAATAATTTTACTCTGTATTTCTGTATTTCCTTCCTTTGGCTGTCTTCAGATTTACTTTGTTATAACTTCACTATTCTGTTATTATTTCTTGAGATAGATACTTAGCTAATTAATTTTCCTTATCTTCCTTTCTAGTTTATTAAAGATCATAATTTTCATACTAAGTACAGATTTATTTATATCCCACAACTTTTGAGATGTGGTATTTTCATTTAGTTCTAAATATTTCTAATTTCCATTATCATTTCTACTTTGACTTATGAGCTATTTATAAATTTTTACTTATAAATATTTAACTTGAAAATACATGCTATTAATTTGTAGCAATCACATTATCCTGAGAAACTATTTAATGACAATCTTTTGAAATATGTGGCCTTATAAGAGAGGAATATTTAACTTGTCTTTGTGTGTGTGGGGGAAAAAAAAAACCCATGAGGCAGCTGTTACATAAGTGTGATATTAAAAAATACTAAATATTCAATAATAATATAAATTTACATATGAATAAAAATTTAAATTTTAAAACATTAAAAAATAGGCTAACCTATAGGTTATAAAAATGCTTGCCAAGTGATACTAATTCTAACTCAAATTGTTTATCAAGTTGTTCTAGTAACTCCCAAACATTTATTAATTTTAGAAATTGTAGCCATAATTATCTCTTTGACCCAGATGCCTTTGTTTGGACCATGAACTGCCATAGGAAACTGCATAAAGACCCTCCAAGAATTTCCACATTAAACAGGTAGTCATTCTATAAAACAAACTTATGGTTACAAAAGAGGAAGGAAGGAATGATAAATCAGGAGTAGGGGATTAACAGATACAAACCACTACAGATAAAATAGATAAGCAACAAGGATTTACTATATAGCACAAAGAATTATAGTCAATATCTTGTAACATCTATAATGGAAAAAATCTGAAAAAAATATATATATAACTAAGTCACTCTTCCATACACCTGAAACTAACACAATATTGTAAATCAACTATACTTCAGTTTAAAAATTCCTTATAAATAGGTAGTCATTAAGTAATTTCTGGTCTTGATAAGTAAAAAAAAAAAAAATCACTCTAATAGCAATAAAATTATTCATGGAGCTGAATCCTCTTTTTAGCTTTTGCTGCAGTTAACAATAAGTATACTGGAAAAATTTTAGCCCTTATAATGCTTGCTGTTAATTTTTATATTCAATTATATTAATAACTAAGTGACAAAATAACTGATACATCATATTTAATGATATCAAAGCTAATCCTTCAGCCCAGATGAGACATAATGTAATACAGCAGTTAAAAGCACAAACCAGAGTACAAATCCTTTTCAGTTCTCTCAACCAAGTGTTTCTGATATAGAGAAGACATTTTGGCAGTCATGTTCATTAATAAAGTGAGTGTTATTAATACCTATGGTGGGAATGTATTCAGTGGCTTTTGGCAAAATTATACCTCTAAATAAAGGTGAAATTCAGTAAGAATGATAAGATTAGGGATCTGTATCCATATGGTATTCATCTGTAAACCACCCCACCGACATCATTTACCTGCCACGGGTTCTATCCTGCAGTGGGTGTTCACACTTTGTCAAGAGAATGAATGTTTGAATGGTGCCTCCAGTAGTGGCATTACTCTCATCTGACTGCTCCTTTTACCTCTGGATCTCCCAAGAGGCTGCTGCTGCTGCTAAAGTCACTTCAGTTGCGTCCAACTCTGTGCGACCCCATAGACGGCAGCCCATCAGGCTCCTCCGTCCATGGGATTTTCCAAGCAAGAGTACTGGAGTGGGGTGCCAGTGCCTTCTCCACCCAAGAGGCTAGTTACCACAAATGGCTTACTCTAGGAGATCCTATGGAAGGTGCTTAAGTACTAGGAGGGCACTCTGGACTTGGGGCAGTAACTAACTATTCAACCACCATGGATATATATTAATATTTTAACAACTGGTACAGTTGAACCAATGTGTACTAGCTGAACATCAGGTCTGAATGCGGTACTCTATACATACTCTTTAGAAGTGGTACTATTTCTGTGTCTGTCTGATTAACTGAGGTATGCTATAATGTACATTAAAATCAACTCTATGATAAGTTTTCTCTTTTCTCCTTGAAGTTATCAATTTTGGATGTATATAAGTTAAAAAACTCAATTTCAGAATTTTTTTATTTTTCAGGTGAATTGATCTGAATATAAAGTAACCTATCTCTAGTAATTTTTTTTGCCTTAAAGCCTATTTTGTTGATATTAAATACAACTCAGCAGCTTTCTTTTGCTTAGGTGTTTGACATATCCTCTTTATCTTATGTACAAGAAGTACATTTAGTATTTCTGTATTATAATTAGTAACATTTTTATTTATTTTCAGTGATTCTTTGTGCTTTATTACACCTCTTCTACTTTTCTTCCCTTTCCCTTTCTTGTCTTCTGCAATATGTTTTTCCTCATTCCAAAATTTTTTCTTCTTCTAGTCCTGAAATAATACACTTATTTGTCTTTTGGTGGTTACCCTGTAAATTTCAATATGTACACATTAAAGCCTAAAATTAATATATCACAATTCTCCCTCAAAAAAAATAAAGAACTTCGAACATCCCTTCATAATTTATATGCTATTGTTGTCTTCTATTTTAGCTACATCTTTGTTAATCCCAAAAGACAAAATCAGATTGTTTTACATACAAATTTCCCACTTTCTCTGATCATTCCTTCTAATATCTTAAGACCTTAAGCTGAAAACACTTTCTTCTCTCTGAACTTAGACTTCCATTACTGAAGGTCTGGTGGCAAACTTACTGAACTTTGATTGGATGCTTATGTATTTATATCATCTTTGTTCTTGATAAGAACAAAGAACTCATATTTGCTGGGTACAGACATTCAGGTTGGCAGTTTTTCTCGGCATACTGAAATGTAATCACCACTATCCTCTAATTTACACTATTATTGATGACTGATTGGCTTTCACTTGCAGTTACTCCTTTGAAGGTCTTTTTCCCTCTGGCTTATATTATTTTATATCTGTTGTCCTACAGTTTCCTATATGGCAAGGGAGAATTCCTGCTAGGGGTGTGTCCAGTTTCTTAAATCATTTGATACCTTTCTTCAATTCTGGAAAGTTCTCAGCTATTGTGGCTTCAAGTTTGTTTTATCCTATTACTGCATTTTCCTTAGGAACTGACCAGATACACAGTATACATTTTTCTCTTTGGGCTTTGTGTCACCAAGCCTCCTTCGTATTTTCAGTCTCTTTGCCTCTCTTATCTGCAATCTGGATAAGTTCTTTACTTCTATTTTCCAATACACTAATTCTCTCTACATCAGTGCCTAATGTATTCTTATAGAGGTTAGAGTAAGAAAGTCCATATTATTGCATATTATCAAAATTCCTTTTTCAAAATGTTATTTTAGGAGGTGACACACTTATCTTGACAATGCTGCTATTGCTTAAAACATTTTACAGTTCTTTACAGATTACCTTCTGGTCCATGTATCCTTCATTTTTCTTTCTTAGTGCCAAATTTCTAGTCTGGTCTCTATAAAATTCTTAATTTTAATTCTTATCTTCTGTATCACCTCTTCTTTTTGCACTGAGAAGTCCTTGACAGTGGCTACAGTATCCAGTAAGCTGATTTAACTTATATATAACTGAAGGATATGAGAAATCATCTCACTTAACAAGATATGTCAATTTATATAAAATCATTTTAAGTCCTCTAAATATTGGGGCATATTAGATATAGTCAGAAGACTAAAAAATTACAACACTGAACTATTTTCACCTATTACCTTGACAGGAATGAAAAAGAATGGCAATGTGCAATACTGGCAAGGGTATAGAAAGACAAGCACTTTCATTGGAACTGATAAGAATAAGGACTGGTACAGTCTTCACAAAGGGCAGTTTAATAATAGGAATCCAAAATCTTCATAACCTTTTACTCATTCTAAGGACTTACCATAGGGACATAAATTTAAAATATCAGTTTAAAGGTTTTATTTTAACTAATGAAAAAATTTAAACAATGCTGTAGAAATATATTCAGTAACATAGATTATTCATAATGTATGAAAAAAAGCAGGCTACAAAACAGTAGGTTCTATTTTTATGTTAAAATAAACATACAAAGGACGCTCTATGGTGGTCCAATGGTTAGGACTCGGCACTCTCACTGCCATGGCCCATGTTCAGTCCCTGGTCAGGGAACTAAGACCCACAAGCTGCACATGGTGCAGTCAAGGAAAAAAATGTTGTAAACAAATTAAAAAGATATATACAAAGAAAAAGATTCCTTAGATATCCATTTACTCTCTGGGATCATAAAGAATATTTAGCTCATTTTAGTTTCATTTACTGCCTAGGTTTTCTACAGTAAGTAATTAGTAATTGTATAGTTACATGTTATTGCATGACATATCAGAGTACCTAAATAAAGTACCACCTTTTACAAAAATGTTACTATAGGAAAACATAGCCCATATTCAAACAAGAACTATCAGTAATATACTCCTCATTCTTATAGTACTGGTAGTGAGAATTCCTTCTTCATAACTCATTCTATCCCTCTCACCCTCTACCTAAAATTCCACCTTCAAAGAGTAGAAACAACTATTTCTGAAGGCCTGATAGAACAGGTAGGAGGCTGGAAGGAAAGGAGCTGGGATATGCTGAAGAGAGGAACAGAAGGGTTATGAAGAACAAACTGCTGGTATTTGGGGAGAAACTTTAGGAATAGCACCAGGTTGGAGGAAGGTGTGAGAAGAGGAGGTTCCATAGATAAACTTCAGCAGAATAGTTAGTTTCTCCTCTCACCAATCTTCCCTGTATTCAGGTGCACAGTCACTGTTTCAAGTCAACTACTATATTAAGAAAAAGCATTTGCAAGTGAAATGGAATAGGGTGTACCTGCTCAGTGACCCCAGATTGACACTTTGCTCCTTCGTCAGCATATTTTATGTCTTTCTTCAGCACAATTTTTTCCTTTGTTAACCTGTGGTCTTTCGGTTTCTCTAACATATCATCTAATATCGGTCGTTTGACATACCAGTTCCTTCATCTGAAATATTTCTATCCCCTCCCCAACACTGTCTTGGCTAATTTATCTCCTACTCATCTTTTCCATCTTGGTTAAGTGTCACTTTCTCAGGGAAGCCTTGAACACCCTAGTCCACAAAAGTTATTTCCAGCCTTTATCTCAACCTGTAAATATGTATCATGAAATCATCTAGTATGTTTACTAATGTCTAGTTGAACCAATAGGTCCCAAGACTAATGAACGCAATGCCATTTGTTGTTTTGCTCACCACTGCCACCTCTCTCAACAAATACGTGTTCAATGAGGGACTGAGTGAATGAATAACTAAGCAAATGACCAGGAACCCAGAGGCCCAGATATGGTAAGAGTTGTATTATTTACGTCCCCTCATGGTGCAACCCTGTGTAAAGTTTTTCCTTTGACTGCTGTTGAACTTGTTCCTGTACTCAAAAAACAAAGTTTAAAACACAGGTATCACTTTGAAAATTCTCCATAGCTCAAAGTAAACCGAAGCCAAACATAGTATTTTAATTATCCAAGAAAAAGGTTAGATACCGTTAAGAGAACATGTAGTCTAGCCTGGGAACTTCACAGATGCCCACAAGATATCTCTCTGCTGGATCTTAGTATCTTACTGGAGAAAAGCAACGAAGAAACCCACACTTGCCCCCTCAGCGCAGGTCGGGCACAGGGAACAGGGATTCTGCATGCTCAATACCTTTGACAAAGCTTAGGTGGGAAAAACACGCCTAGGGTGTCAGGGGGATTGGGGCATTTATTCAAAGTGAACTTACTGAGCATCTACGACGTACCAGAAAACCCTAGCTCTGGACTGGCTCTGACAAACCTGCCGGGGTTGCTTTGGTCACTTCACAGAGCTCTGGTCCAGAAGAGGAGCAAACCGGCCCCGGGTTCGCCTACCTCCAAGTGCCGGACAGCGCCTCCGACAGCGACAGAGCGCTTCACCAAGGGTCAGGGGCACGAAAGCCGGCCGCCCCACAGGCACTCGCAAACCCCAGGCCTGGCTGGGCGAGCGGGCCCCGGGCAGCCGCGCCGGGCGGAGGCGGGTCCCCGCCCTCCGAGGCGCCGCGCTTACCCGTCGGGCGAGTACTCGAGGTTGAAGACTGCCCCGTGGGTGCGGGTGCTGAGGTACACCGAATCCGCGGGGTGGATGGAACCATAGAGGTTAGTCATGGTGCGGAAATTGTCCCGCGCCGGGTCCACAAACAGCCCACGGCCCAGGCTGCGCTCTCTCAGCCACCCGAAGAGCCGGGCGCCAGGGCCGCCCAGGCGGGCTCTGAGGCAGGGCTGGCCACGGCTCCCGGCCCTGCAGTCAGGCCCGGGTGGCCGGCGTGGCGGGGAAGGCGGTGAAGGATCTCCTTTAGCGGAAGCGGCTGAGGACTCGAGAGCTCCGAGCGGCCCGAGCTCGCGCGCGCGCCCGCCGGGGGGCTGCGAAGGGGCGCAGGGACTGCGAGGGCCCCCGCTGGGCGACGGGGGAGGGGCTGCGTCAGCCCCGGGCTGTAGTGGCGAGGGCGGGGAAGGGAGCGGCCTGGCAGCAGCCGCCTCTCTCCCGTAGGCTGCCGGCTCCTCAGCCCTGGCTCCAGCCGCCCTGTCCCCTCCGGGGCTACGGAGCCCGAGGGGAAACATGACCTACGCCCACGCCCCCGCCCCCGGCTCCCGGCCGCTGCCCAGCCGGCCAACACCTCAGTACTCCCGCTCCAGCCGCCACTTCCGGCGTGCGGCCGCCTAACCTCTCCGGCTGGGAAACCCGCGCCGCCTCTCGGTATCATCCGCCGGGGACCAAGAAAGCGGCGACACCGTTCTTCTAGCGGTGCCACAGACGGCAGGGTTGGCGTCTAGAGCTCCTGTGTGTGCGCGATAGTGAGGATGCCCAGGGCCTAGGCTGCATCCTAGGATGCGCTAGCATCCGGGAACTGCCTGGCTATTGTCCGTATGTGGTTATCAGCGACCAGACTGTGTCTTTGGGGATGACAGGGTCTGACTGGTGAGTCCAGGAGGCTGAGTATGATTGGGTACTGTGTACATAATCATCTCCACTTTACACTGAGACCAACGAAGGTAAGAAATGACCATCTTATGTGCTGCTCACACAGCTACTGCCTACTCAGCCTGGGAATCCAGGGGCTCAGGTGAACTTCGGCACTAAAAAGCCCTGGTTGGTACAGTGCCTGGGGCTTACTGCTGCGCTGGAGCTCTGGCCAGTTACCAGCAACTTGACCTACTAGGTCAAGCCTTTACCAAAGCCTTCGTCTCTGCAAGAAGCATATACCCAGCCAGGAGCCACTGAGAGGAGCCGAAATCAGAATCAATTCAACCTTACAGGCGACAGAACCCAGGGTCAATCCTGCTTACACCTGCCAAGCAGGGCATAGAGGGCATAAGAGATGCAAAATCCTTCACTAGTGCTGCTGAAGATAAATACATAGAATTCATTTGCAGAAAAAGCTTAACTAGAACTGGGGTGTTTCATGGGGAGAGGACAGTCTGCAAGGAAGGGAACCTTGAGGTATAAGAAGAGGTAGGTATAAGAAATGACAACCCTTCCAGGCCTTGGGGCTTCCCTGGTGGCTCAGCTGGTAAAGAATCTGCCTGCAATGCAGGAGACCTGGGTTCGATCCCTGGGTTGCGAAGATCCCCTGGAGAAGGAAAAGGCTACCCACTCCAGTATTCTGGCCTGGAGAACTCCATGGACTATATCATTTAGTAATGTGAGGTTTGGGGTTTTTTCTTACACTTATACTTAAAATGTTTCACCATTATTTTAAAACCTCTCAGTGAAAAAAATAAAAATCACTAGAGGTTACCAGAGAAGGCACTAAAGACAGAACAAATCTGTGCCTGCTTCTGTTTACCCACTGCCTTTCAGAGCCCTCAAACACCACTGTGTTAACAAGAAATTTATTTCAAACTGCAGTCTATAGATCAATTTCTATGTGATGCTATTTTTTTTTAAACTAAAAAATGTTCAACTTCAACCACTGAAATTCACAGATATCAATTCAATAGAAATGACTGAAGCATCTCCTGAAATCCTTTGCCCCAATACTCTTTTCCAATCCCGATGCACCTTTCCAATCACAACAAAGTAAAAAAAAAAAAGCAAAAACACATCAATCTCATCAAGGAGGCAGAGAACAAATTTGTTTACTTTCTTCCCTATCCGTTGACTAAATATTTTTTTAAAAATTACTTCCCAACTGGTGTCTTATAATGAAATGTGCTAGAAATGTAAACACTGGCCTTTAGGTTTTTATATTTTAGGAGCAGCAGGTTCACTCCTGATCTCTTTGACATCATTGGTTCTGCCCATCAAATAGAATTCTTTGTTGGGAACAAGATTGACAAAATGAGCAAGGCGGTTGGACATGGCATAAAAAGCTGAAATTGCAGCTATATCCCAGGCATCTTCCTGGTTGAAGCCATGCACCTCGAGCTTTATGAAATGGTCATCTGTTATGTCATCAGCTTGGGAAATAGCAAGTGCAAATTCCAGCATTGCCTTTTCACGGGCAGGGAGGTCAGACTTTCTCCAGTTGATACAGACCTGTAAGAAAACACAGTTAGGGGCAGAATCTCTGTCCATCACAACATAGCCAATAAAACACATGGTCTAACAAAAGAAGCATTAATGAAAAAACCTAAGATTAAAGAGGTGAAGTGAGGCCAAAATAAACTTTACAGACAGGAAGTATCTTGGTCAAGTTCAATATAATGCAAACATGGAACTCTAGCTCTGCCAGGAAATCTTTGCTCACTCCAACTACAAGTACTTCTTTCTCCTCTGAACACCCATAGCATCAAAAACCTCAGAACCAAGATTCAGAGACTCTTAATACATAAGGGCCCGCAAATATCAATCTTTTTGTATGAAGAAAGTGAAGCTCAGATAATTATCCCTTTGTCCCCACTGAATCGCAAATAACAGCTATTAATTTGCAAAATTAATAGCTGATACTTAAGCAATGACTATGTGCTAAGAATGTGCTCAATGCTTCATATTCATTATCTCATGTAATTCTTATAAAAATCCTAGGAAGTAATGTTTTTTATTAGTCACTCCCAATTTTACTGGCAAAGAAACTGAAGCTCAGAGAGTTCACACTTTCCCAAGTTCACACTGCTAGAGAGTGGCAGAGCTGGGATATGAATCCAAGTGTATTTGATTCCAGTGAGTATACTGATAATCATTACCCTTTTTGCTAAAGCAAAATACTGGAAACCATTAGCAACCTGGGGTTTCCCTGATGGCTCAGACGGTAAAGAATCTGCCTGCAATGCAGGAAACCTGAATTTCAATCCCTGGGTCAGGAGAAGAGAATGGCAACCCACTCTAGTTTTCTTGCCTGGAAAATTCCATGAACAGAGGAGTCTGGCGAGCTACAGCCCATGGGATCACAAAGAGTCGGACACAACTGAGTGACTAACACGCGCGCGCGCGCGCGCACACACACACACACACACACACACACACACACACACACACACACACACTAACGACCTAAAAATCGGAAGAACAGCTGAGCCAACCACGGTGAGATAGTGCGTCCTATGATCTTTAGGGAGACTGTGTCTGAGACTGGTCCTGGATGAGCAAAGTTCTGGCGAATAAACAGGCGGCTCTGAGAAGGGCAAAGGTGATGACGTACCTGTGTTGTTTAGCTTTTGGCTGGCAACAGAGGCCTTCGGAACAATTTTCAAGGTCTCCACTCAGGTGGGGTCAGGAAAGAAGGTTGGAGGATAGGAGAAGACTGATGACCCTCCCTCAGGAATAAACGCAGAGAACAGAAACATCTGTTTCTGAAGAAACATCTGGCTCAGAAGATCAGGAATTTCACTGTAGGGACGAGTAGGGTTTTGTAAGCTTGGTGACAAACCCGTGTTTACTGTGTCTTTATCCTTGGTTCATTTCTCTGGGAAGAATTGGCACGAGCTCTGACACTCAAAACAGCCTGACTCTGGATGGAACAAGTTAAGAGTAAGCTGCTGGTTGGGGGTTGAGACCCATTTCACAGCCAGTCTTGGTGGGGAAGAGCAGGTGGGGGCAGTTCCAGAACGGGAGACTGACAAGGCCAAGCCTGGGGCCCGCTGTGCGAAGTAGAAGAAATCTTAAATCGCCAGCCCAGGTTCAATGCATGAGGCAGGGCGCTCAGGGCCAGTGTGCCGGGATGATCCCGAAGGATGGGGTGGGGAGGGAGGCGGGAGGGGGTTCAGGATGGGGAACACATGTACACCCATGGCTGATTCACGTCAATGTACGGCAAAACCACTACAATACTGTAAAGTAATCAGCCTCCAATTAAAATAAATAATTAAAAAAAAAACTGGGGCCCATTAGGAATGACTAGTGGATAGACTAAACTCACAAGGTCTTCCCTGGTGGCTCAGACAGTAAAGAGTCTGCCTGTGATGCAGGAGACACGGGTTCAGTCCCTGGTCGGGAAGATCTCCTGGAGGAGGGCACGGCATCCCATTCCAGTAGTTGTGCCTGGAGAATTCCATGGACTGAGGAGCCTGGGTTACAGGCTGGGTTACAGTCACAGTCACACAGAGCCAGACATGACTGAAGTGACTGGACACGCACGCATAGACTAAACTCATGCTGGAAAGTGCATACTATATACTAACACATATATATGGAATTTAGAAAGATGGTAACGATAACCCTCTATGCAAAACAGAAAAAGAGACACAGATGTACAGAACAGACTTTTGGACTCTGTGGGAGAAGGCGAGGGTGGGATGTTTCGAGAGAACAGCATGTATATTATTCTATAGTGAAACAGATCACCAGCCCAAGTGGGATGCATGAGACAAGTGCTCGGGCCTGGTGCACTGGGAGGACCCAGAGGAATCGGCTGGAGAGGGAGGTGGGAGGGGGGATCGGGATGGGGAATACGTGTAACTCCATGGCTGATTCATGTCAATGTATGACAAAACACTGCAATGTTGTGAAGTAATTAGCCTCCAACTAATAAAAATAAACGGGAAAAAAAGGCAAAAAAAATTAAAATTAAAAATAAAAGAAAATGCATACTATTCAGTGTAGCAGAGAGAGTGTAAGCTTTGAAAGTGGACTCTACCGTTTTAGTTGTGCACCCCACATTAATTCCAGGTCTGAGCCTCAAAGGTAAAAGGGTTATAATAAGGTTCAACTTAGGGAGTTGTGTGCATTTAAGAGAATGTCAGGTCTGGCACAAGGCTAGAGCTTAGCTATCCCCTTGTCCCAAACATCACGTGCACACAGAAGCAGGTGGGCGCAGGAATGGGAAACTGGCACGGGGAGGTGGGCGCTCAACTGGTCAGAGAGCACTGGGTTCTTCGAGAAGACCCTGTACCGGGCACTGTGGACAACCATGCTATATGAGCGCCTGTTGGCCAGGCTGGTCACCAAAATGATGAGCTCCTTGTCAGCTCTGCTGAGCTGGCCTGGGGAGGGAGAAGACAGGAGAGCTGCCATAAGCCTGGACAGCAGCCCAGAAGAACCTAAACAGGCTCGGCCATATTTTAGCAAGTTGCCCGCCTACCTGCTCACTTATTCATTCCCGGTCCTGTGCTGTGAGCTAACCTATTTTATTTTCTTCACAATACTGAACACTTTCTCAAGTCAACTTGTTCTTTTATTTAGTCGTTCACTGTTTTCTCCTCTCTGGAATATGCTTGCAAATCTATGTATTTTTCTGATTTGTTCACCATTGTATACCCAGAGGAATGCCTAACAGATATAGTAGTTGCTCAGAAAATATGTGAATGAATTACTAATTCAAGAAGTATTTTCTGAGGCCCATCAGGTACTAGACAATTTTTGAAAAGGGGGTTTAAAAAAAAAAGATATTTTCCAACCTCAAGGGCCATGCTACTTCTAGATAGAGAAGGGCAGAGAAGGGGAGAGTCCACTTTGGTAGCTGGTACCATCTGGGAACTTTAATCTTCACAACAACAGCTCTGCAGAGAAGGTATTAATACCATTTTACTAGTAAGAAAACCAAGGCACTGAGACATTTAAGTACTCTGTTGAAGCTCACATCATGATTTATGGTAGAATCAGATTTGAACACAGGACCTGTCTCTTCCCTCTAGGATGGAGAGGCTGAGGCAGTTGTGGAAGATACAGCAGACAGCACTCTGCATGCCATTGGAAAAGGACTGATGAGGGAGGCCGTGGGAGCTCAGAGGAGGAAGAGTCCCTCATAAGTGAAGGCAGGTGAGATGGACTCTGATGGAAAGTTCAGAGTCACAAAGCATGCACAGGAGACAAGGCAGCCCAGAGGCACGGTCAAGTGTGATCCAAGTTAAAGAGGAGAGAGATCATGAGGCTGGAGTGCTTGGGAGAGGAAAGCAGACTTCACAGTTCACTGTGACTTGAATGGATAGAACATAAAGAGAGACTGAACGAAATGAGGCTGGGAGGCAGATGTCAGGCCATAGAGAGTCATGGTGACAGGCTGCCTCCCATCTCTGCTGCTCACTCTTCCTTTAATAATAAAATCCCTTAGTTTTATCTGGGCACATGGCCACAGAGCCTCCCTTGCAGCTAGATGTGATACAAGTCTAGCCAATGGGAGGTAAAAGGAACTGATGGGTGTGGCTTCCATGTCACGACCATAAAGGAAGGGCTATGTGTCCACACATACCCTTCTTTCTTTTTCTGCAGGTGGTAGTGGTAAATCCACATGAGCAGGTAAGCAAGGGCAATTCCAGACAGCAAACAACACTACACTGCCCCTCAGAAGCTCACATGAGACTACAGGAGAGACAGAGAGAAAAAATACCTTGTTTAAACCCATGTGTCTTTGGTCTGAGCAACAGCAGCCCAACCTGAATCTTAAGCAAGAAATCTATGATTACCGATCTAAAGTCCCTGACCTTTATCCAGGGTGTTGGAGGGAGCCAGGGAGGGTCTTTGCGCACAAAGAAGTTGAGCCAGAGTTATCATCTAACTTATTTCCGTTCTATACCTATAACCATCAGGTAACATGCAGACCTCAGCATCAGAATGCAGACAATGTCTCTGCCAGCTCCAGTCCTTCTGAGCTTCTCCCTAGCTCCACAGTAATCTGGGACTATGTGGGAACGAACTCTAGCAAGCAGGCACCTGGATCTTATCTAAAAATGACTTAGCACTTCCCCCTGCTCCCCACTTACCTGTTTTCTTGTTACAGATGACATTGTAATAAGCAAAGAAGGCTCTGAATTCCAGTGGCCGGTGAGACAACACTTTAAATACATTTGGTAAAAATCCTGTCTGCAGGGAAGGAGAGACACAGGGAAATGTAAAATGACCACTAAGAACAGGATTGGCAAATAGTAACTGGTAGTTCCCATACTGTCTGCTGAATGCCAGATGCAGTCTTAAGAAGGCCACAGCCTTGTGTCAAAGCACAACCCACACATTCTTTCACGTTTTAGGGGATTGTAAGGGTTATTTCTAAAGGCATATGTAACTTCTTTTTATTAAGGTATTTTATAAAATTTAGAGAGTTGTATGTAAACTAAATGATACTTCTTAGAATTTAGGCTATACTTATTACCCTCCTGCTCACAGAGGGGCTGGTGGTTCTCATTTATTTCTAAAAATTAAATCAGTAAGAAGATTTGATATTAGAAGTACTCTGTAAAGTTCTTTCATACATCCAATCTCATTTTTTCTTCTCCACAACTCTCTAAGGTAAGTAAGGCAAGGATCATTATCCCAGTTTACAGATAAGAAAACTAAGGCCCAGAGAGGTTGAGTGACTTGCACAAGGCCAAAACAAATCTAAAAGGCAGGTCTGTGATTTTGACATTGGGTTTTCAGTATGTTTTCTTTTCTTTTTTAAAGAAGATATTTATTTACTTATTTATTTGGTTGCTCTGGGTCTTTGTGGCACGTGGAATCTCTGATCTTGGCTGTGGCTCAATGGCTTAGTTGCAGCACACAGGATCTAGTTGTGGCATGTGAACTCTTAGTTGTAGCATGTGGGATCTAGCTCCCTGACCAGGGATGGAACCCAGGCCCTGTGCGTTGGGAGTGCAGTCTCAGCCACTGGACCACCAGGAAGTCCCTCAGTATGTTTGCCAATGGGATGATATGGCAGACAACTATTGACTGCTACTCAGGAGCCATTTCTTCCCTCTTCCCTTGACAGTGGATACTGGATGTTGTTCAGATATCAGACTGCCATGGGCTCCAGGGAAGGTTAAACCCTTCCCCAACCCCACTGGGTGAATCCTGATTGATCTAAACCAATTAGAGTGATTCTATTCTACTTGTCAGTGATTGGCCTAGGAATGGGCATGTGACACTATTATGCCCAATGAGAAATGAAGGGAAATCAAATGGGCGCCTTCTCTCCCCAAAAGGCATATGAGAAAAGGGTGTGACCTCCACATCCATTCTAGCAGCTGTGCAAGGATGTAATGTTTGCTACTGTTATACCCAGGGACCAGGAGATCACAAGTCTGAGCACAGAGTTATCATATCAAGGAAGTCAGAGCTAAAAAAGGCAAAGAACTTGATCCTTGATATTGCTGAGCCACTGGATTAACAATGCAGGAATCACCCTGTGTCTGGAGCTACTGGTATACAAGACACTGAACTGTCCTTGCTGTTGTATCAGCTGAATTGAGCTTTTTGTTACCTGTAGCTGAAAGCACTCTAACTGATGATAGATGCTAAAGTTCATTACTGATCTAGAAGACATGGTAAAAAGAACCATTTATGTCTGCCAGGGTAGGAGCTAGGGCAGAGGTGATGTGAGGAGGTATAGAAAGGTACTGAGAGGCTGGGGGCTCCAAACCTTTCCCACCAGAGCATCTGGGTTTCTATATATATATATTTCAATGGATTTACATACGAGATTCTGTCTGGAAAAAAAATCCACAAAGTTTCAAAAACAAAAGTTTAGAGTAAACCTCTGCATTCAGACAAGGGTTTTATAATTTGACAATATAAAGCACCAACTTTAAAAATACCTTGGACTTCCCTGGTGGTCCAGTGGTTAAGAATCTGTCTGCCAATGCAGGGGACACAGGTTCGATCCCTGGTTGTGAAAGAACCCACAGGCCTCAGGGCAACTAAGCCTGTGTATTACAACTACTGAAGCCTGTACGCTAGAGCCCGTGTTCCACAAGAGAAGCCACTGCAATGAGAAGCTGCATACTTAGCCCAACTGGAGAAAGTCTGCATGCAGCAACACAAAACCCAGCACAGCCACAAACAAATAAATAAAACATTTTAAATAAATAAATAAAAAGTTTCCTCAAGAAATAATTCTGGGATGTTCAAAAAGATACCTGTATAAACACCTGTTACAAGTCACAAATATCCAAGATTGGGAGATTGCTGAAATAAATTAAAACATCTCTATTATACAGTGCTATATCATGCAGCCATTAAACATGATGTGTTAACCTAGAAAAATGTTCATGTTAACATGACCTCGTTAAAAAAATTACATGTATACTTATTTTAAAAAAATAGGGAAGGAGAAGTGCTACGAGTGGCTGACTGGTGGAATTTTTATTTTTGAAATTTTTGCTTATTTTTCTAATTTTTCAGTACCTAATTGCAGGAAGGAACAAGGTACCGCTCACATTTATTGAAGCATCTGGCACGTATCTCATGGTTCTATCTCCACACCATATTTCAGCGCTAAAGGGAACTACGGAACACACCTCAGTCACAGTGGGCGGAGAACTGAGCGACAGACTCCCAGAACTTAGAAGGCTGTGCCTAAGACAAGAGGAAAAAGTGCATGTTCTCCTGCCTGGGAACCCCGGAGGAAGGGTCGCCCCCAGTGGGAACCTGGGCGGACCGCAGCAGCCAGCCCCAGGGGTTACCCTCCAGCCAGCAAAGGTCTGCGCTGGCTGTGGCTCTCTGCACGAGGCGAGCGTCTCCCTTCTTTTCTATCTCCTCCAAGAGCTCTCAAACATCAAAAGGCAGGTCCTTTTCGTAGGGAACTGGGTAACGGCTGATGGGTTTGGACTTCTCTTCCTGCTGCTGAGCCTCATAAAGGCGCAAGTTCAGGGTCACCAGAGGGAACTTTTTCCAAAACCTGTTGGTCACAAGGCAAAGACGAGACTGAAAGGAAGCAAAGGCAGGATTGGAGTGGGCCACCAAAGGCATGGCTTGGATAGCTTGTTTGTATATCTGGACTTAAAGAAAAGACAGTGCCTCCTGGGTCAATTCCCATTAATCACAAGCAATTCTTGAGCAATCATGAAAAGGATTCTGAGCTCAACAAGAAATAATGCCGTAATCCATTGATAATGTCTGACATGAGAAGAGGATATTAGGGCATGATGGTCCAAATAACATATACAATGCTTGCCTTAAAGCCCAGCTCAGATACCACCTAATAACAATAGAACCTCCTGGGGTTCTTCAACGCCATGAAGACTTTCTGAAGCCTTTTAAGGCTACCAAATGATGGCCAGGATTTATATATATCACCTGCTGTCAATAGCAATGATAATTTAACTGTCATATAATGAGCACCTAGTATGTGTCAGGTCTTCTGCACACACTCCCCAAAACTCCCAGCAATCCTGTACTTTACAGATATGAAATCTAAGGATCAGATGGATTAGGTCACACAGAGATAAAATTCAGGTCTATCTGACTCCAAAGTCTTCATTATTCCCACTTTACAATCCTGTCTCTTAAAAAAGAATCTAACTAAAAAATATGGAAAACTAACAATTTTACATTTATTCTAAATGAAAACTGCGAAAAACCAACATGAATCTAAAAGGGCAACCTCTTTGTTTTTACATTTAAAAAATTATAGTTGATTTACAATGTCAGGATAATTACAGCTGAACAGCAGAGTGATTCAGTTATACACACATACATGTATACATACATACATACATATATATATACACACTCTTATTTTTAATGTTCTTTTCCATTATGGTTTATCATAAGATACTGGTATAGTTCTCTGTACTATACAGTAGGACCTTGTAGTCTGTGTCTACTAACTGCAGCTTCCCACTGCATCCCTCCCTCAGTCCCCTTCCCCATGGCAACCACCAGTCTGTTCTCTATGTCCATGGTTCTGTTTCCAGATGGCTTCATTTGTGTCATGTTTTAGGTTCCCCTATAAGTGCTATCATACGGTATCTGGCTTCCCTTTCTGACTTACTTCACTTAGAATGATCATCTCTAGTTGCTGCAAGTGGCATTATTTTTTCTTTTTAATGACCGAGTAGTATTCCATTGCATATATGTACCACATCTTCTTTATCCACTCACCTCTCAGTGGACATTCCCACATCTTGGCTACTGTGAATACTGCTACTATAAACATAAGGATGCATGTATTTTTTTGAATTACAGTTTTATCTGGATATATGCCCAGGAGTGGGATTGCTCAATCATATGGTAATTCTATATTTAGTTTTCTAAGGAATCTCCATCCTATTTTCCACAGTGGCTGCACCAACTTACATTCCCACCAACAGTGTAGGAGGATTCCCTTTTCTCCACATCCTCTCTAGCATTTGCTATTTGTAGGCTTTTTAATGATGGCCATTCTGACCGGTGTGAGGTGGTACCTCACTAGAGTTTTGATTTGCATTTCTCTAATAATTAGAGATTTTGAGCATCTTCTCAGGTGCCTATTGACCATCTGTATGTCTTCTTTGGAGAAATGTCTATTTAGGTCTTTTGTAATGGGTAGCCTGTTCATGCATTTTACCATACAAGGTTCTAAAATGGATGCAAGAAAACAAGATTATGCTTTCCTAAGAAAACTCAGTCTGGTCAGAATCCAAATGTGAAAGACAGCATAATATAGGGCTGTCTGAAGCCCAGCTGCCTGGGTCCAAATCCTGACTCTGCTACTTATGTGTTATGTGATCAGAGGCACGCTACTTCTGTCCCTCCATTTCTTCATCTATAAAGTATGAATTATAATAAAACCAACTCATAGAGCTGTTATGAGGATTTAATGAGTTAATACACACAAAGCTCTTAAAACAGAGCTTATTAAATACTGTGTATTAAATGAAGTGTTACAGGTTTAAAATAAAGGTGTGATTAAAGTATATTGGGTACATTATGGATCTATCAATTGACATTTGCTTACATATTCAATATGAGACCCACAGAAAAGATTTGGACAGCTCCCTTCACAGAACCCACCTGTCAATACAAGAGACTTAAGGTTTGATCCCTGGGTCAGGAAGGTCCCCTGGAGAAGGAAATGGCAACCCACTCCAGTATTCTTGCCTGGAGAATCCCACAGACAGAGGAGCCTGGCATGCTACAGTCCATGGGGTCGCACAGAGTCAGACACAACTGAAGCGACTTAGCAACTTCACATCCTCTGGGGACCCCTGATGGGTTCTATCTACTGTATGTAGCAGCCTACCTGCCTGCCTTTCACATCTGACACCTCACCTATGTGCAGCATATACATCCGACTAAAGGGGAAGGCCTAGGCTGTGAAACTCTAGCTTTTCTACCTTAGTCTTCCCTACCCATTAGCTAGGGTGGGGCAAGTATCTGAGCATTCGGGCCACAGACTGGCCACTGGTCCATGAGGCTGCTAGGCCAAAAAGCTCTGCCCACATAGATTCATACTCTCTGGGATCTGAACTGGGAGATCAGAAGTGAGCAAGGGGGCAGTGAGAGCTGGAGCTGCAAAGTCATGAGGTAAAGCCAGGCCACTGGGGTCGTGCTGGTCAGCTGTGCACCAAAGGAGCAA
Organism: Muntiacus reevesi; assembly: GCF_963930625.1. Taxonomy (NCBI): domain Eukaryota; kingdom Metazoa; phylum Chordata; class Mammalia; order Artiodactyla; family Cervidae; genus Muntiacus; species Muntiacus reevesi. Next base: position 57,721,756 of record NC_089265.1, on the reverse strand, counting down.
GAGAGAAATCAGGAGTAAACGGCAGCTATGAGAGGGGGAAAAGACTCAGGACAGAGGTCCAGGAAGAACACTGGTGGTAGGAGGAGATGCAGACAGACAAGAAGCAGGACTGAGTAACAGACTTGTTCGTGACACAGTTCCCAGGGTCTGGCTGCAGAGGTCCTCGGAGGTACCAAAATGACCTCTTGGTATCAGTTTACATGTAACATGATGCTTACATTTATAATACTCGAGACAGGATTCATGCATTGCCAAGAAGAACCAGAATGACAAGAAGAAAGGAAACATGTCTTCTCAGTTGATGAACCTTCTCTAACCCAAAGAAAACAATAGCATCGGAAGTAAACAACTCCTATCACATAAGCTTGTTTTAAAAATAAACAAAAAGTAAACACTCATAAAATGCTTAAAAATACATGCCTAATATTATCCTGGCTGCTTTATCTATATATTAACTCAAGATATGTTGGTACTGTTCTTGTTCTCATTTTAGAAATGAGAAAACATTTCTCCTTTTTGTGCTATCTCAAAATAGGCACAGGAAAGATAAGTCACAAGAGTCTACAAGTCACAGAGCAGGATTCAAACCCAGGGTGTCTACCTCTCAAGTCCTCACTCATAATCTTTGTGCTCTGTTGTATATACAAGCTCATCGACAAGGACAACTACTACCTTTTTTTTTTTTAATCCCTAAATCCAAACTAATCTATAAATGTCAGGTCTTGTCCTCCTATTCCCCTAAACACTTTCTAAATTTTCATTCTGAACCTTGGATAACCAGAATACTATTTAAAAAAGACAACTTCCATTAGCACTTCACCAGGCTTATTGGTAGGAGCTTTATAGGTATTGTCCTCTGAACTTTAAATGAAATGTCACCACTGTACATTCCTCCATTGGGGCACACTGGACCTCAGCTACCATGAATGAGTTCAAGATCAGTACTGTCACATCTTTTTCAAGAGAAGCTGGAAATTGAAGTTCAAAATAAGGCCTGCTGTCTGTCTGCTTGATGATGCAGCAAGAAACAGGACATAGGACTACGTACCTAGCACAGCAAGGAAGCACCTCCTGTGATTGTGGGTAAAATCAGAAAACACAGCCAGCTCCATCTTCCAGTTTCACAGGGCACTGAGCCCCAGATGCTGGACTTTCCCCCTGGCACAGCCGCCTCTGAACTGTGGACACATCTCTGTGGAAGTGGGGGGGGGGGGGCAGCTATGTCCTTGATTCTGTCATTCTGTGTCCTTGACTGTTTGCCCTGCTTGTTTGCCAGTTTGATACTACACTGAAATAAAAACAACCTAAAGGTGATATTATTCTTTCCAATCTTTGAACTCATACTGGGTGTTCTGGATTAGCTCATCAGAAATTTTCAAGTAAAACTGCCTGATTATTAAATGTTGACTCAACTGTTTTTCCCATGAGCACAGATGTGGCAGGACTGGTGGCCAGTGGGGCTCTATTTTGGCTACATGGAAGCTCACTACAGTCGTCTGCCAACTTTTATGTTTGGAATCTTCCATAACAAAACACATTTAAAATGACAATTATTTTTTAAAAACCTGTGGGACAAATACATATTTTTAAAAAGTCTGTAAAATGTTAGCTTACATCTGCTAACATAAAAAGCCAGTTGATGAAACTGTCTGAGGTTATGTCACAGGCACAGTACTTGACATTAGATGAGTATAAAATGACAGCTGTTATTGGTGAACTACAGGTTAAAAGTTCTTTTAATTTTGTAAAAATATCAGATGCCTCATGATTCTAAAATATAGACGCTGGGTTCCATTTTGTTGCTGTTGGTCAGTCGCTAAGTTGTTTCCGACTCTTTGAGACTCCGTGGACTACAGCCCGCCAGGCTCCCCGTCCTCCACGATCTCCCGGAGTCTGCTCAGATTCACATCCATTGACTTGGCGATGCTAACCATCTCATCCTCTGCCACAGCCTTCTCCTTTTGCCTTCAATCTTTCCCAGCCTCAGGGTTCCACTACCAGCGGTTATAGTTCAGTTCAGTTCAGTTCAGTCACTCAGTCGTGTCTGACTCTTTGCAACCCCATGGACAGCAGCACGCCAGGCCCCCCGTCCATCACCAACTCACGGAGCTTACTCAAATTCATGTCCATGAGTCAGTGATGCCATCCAACCAGTCCATCCTCTGTTGTCCTCTTCTCCTCCTGCCTTCAATCTTTCCCAGCATCAGGATCTTTTCCAGTGAGTTGGTTCTTTGCATCACGTAGCCAAAGTATTGGAGTTTCAGCTTCAGCATCAGTCCTTCAAATGAATATTCAGGACTGATCTCCTTTAGGATGGACTGATTTGATCTCCTTGCAGTACAAGGGACTCTCAAGAGTCTTCTCCAACACACAGTTTAAAACCATCAATTCTTCAGCACTCAGCTTTCTTTATAGTCCAACTCGCATATCCATACATATGGAAAAACGATAGCTTTGACTAGACAGACCTTTGTTGGTAAAGTAATGTCTCTGCTTTTTAATATGCTGTCTACGTTGGTCATAGCTTTTCTTCCAAGGAGCTAGCATCTTTTAATTTCATGGCTGCAGTCACCATCTGCAGTGATTTTGGAGCCCAAAAAATAAAGTCTCACACTGTTTCCATTGTTTCCCCATCTATTTGCCATGAAGTGATGGGACCAGATGCCATGATCTTAGTTTTCTGAATGTTGTGTTTTAAGCCAATTTTTTCACTCTCCTCTTTCACTTTCATAAAGACGTTCTTTAGTTCTTCTTTGCTTTCTGCCGTAAGGGTGGTGTCATCTGCAATCTGAGGTTATTGATATTTCTCCTGGCAATCTTGATTCCAACTTGTGCTTCTTCCAGCCCAGCGTTTCTCATGATGTGCACTGCATATAAGTTAAATAAGCAGTGTGACAATATACAGCCTTGACGTACTTCTTTCCCGATTTGGAACCAGTACAGCACAATCCAAAAAGAAAAAAATTGGTACACTGGACATCATCAAAATTTAAAACATGCTTCAAAAGACACCATTACAAAGATGAATAGACAATCCACAGACCAATAAAAAATATTTGCAAATCATGTACCTGATAAGGGATTTGTACCCAGAATATATTTTTAAATATTTTATAATTCAATAAGACAGCAAATAACACATTTTAATAGTGGGTGAAAGATGTAAATAGATATTTCACCAGATTAGTCATACAAATGGTCATTTAGTACATGAAAAGATGCTCAACATTATTACTTATTTGGGAAATTAAAAATAAAACCACAATAAATTAATACTTCACACCCACTTTAATCAAAAAGACAATAACCAGTATTAGTGAGGATGTGGAGAAACTAGGACTTTTATATATTGGTGGGAGAAATGTAAAATGCTCAGCATCATTAGAAAAGTTTGGCAGTTTCTTAAAAAGTTAAATATAAATTTATCACAAGCCCAGTAATTCCTATTTTAAGTACTCAATCTGTGAGAAATGAACTCATACATCCAAAAAGGCTTGTATGCAAATGCTAACAGTATTATTCATAACAGTCAAAAAGTGAAAACAACCCCAATGGCCTTCAACTTGTAAACTGATAAACAAAACGTAGTGTATCCATGAAATACTGGGGTGGCAAAAGTGTATTTGGATTTTTCCATAAGATATTACAGAAAAACCTGGACAAACTCTTTGACAAACCCAGTAGAATACTATTCAGAAATAAAAAGCAATGAACTACTAATACATTCTACAAACATCAGTTCAGTTCAGTTGCTCAGTCCTGTCTGACTCTTCGCGACCCCATGAATCGCAGCACGCCAGGCCTCCCTGTCCATCACAAACTCCCAGAGTTTACTCAAACTCATGTCCATCGAGTCAGTGATGCCATCCAGCCATCTCATCCTCTGTTGTCCCCCTCTCCTCCTGCCCCCAGTCCCTCTCAGCATCAGGGTCTTTTCCAATGAGTCAACTCTTCACATGAGGTGGCCAAAGTATTGGAGTTTCACTTTCAGCATCAGTCCTTCCAATGAACACCCAGGACTGATCTGCTTTAGGATGGACTGGTTGGATCTCCTTGCAGTCCAAGGGACTCTCAAGAGTCTTCTCCAACACCACAGTTCAAAAGCATCAATTTTTCGGTGCTCAGCTTTCTTCACAGTCCAACTCTCACATCCATACATGACCACTGGAAAAACCATACTTTACTAGACGGACCTTTGTTGGCAAAGTAATGTCTCTGCTTTTAAATATGCTATCTAGGTTGGTCATAACTTTCCTTCCAAGGATTAAGCGTCTTAATTTCATGGCTGCAGTCACCATCTGCTGTGATTTTGGAGCCCCCCAAAAATAAAGTCTGACACTGTTTCCACTGTTTCCCCATCTATTTCCCATGAAGTGATCTACAAACATAGATGAACCTAAATAACATCATGCTAAGCAAAAAAACCCAGACACAAAGAAACTACATGTTGTATGATTTCATCTATGTAAAGTGTCCAGAAAAGGCTAGAGAGACAGAAAGTAGGTTAGTGGCTGTGTGGGGCTGGGGTAGGAAAGACGTTGATCACAAATGGACATGGGGGATCTTTTTAGGGTGACTGAGGTGATCTAAAACTGGATTTTGGTGATGGCTGCAGTACTGATACATTTACTAAAACTAACTTAATTGTATATTTGAAGTGCATGAAATTTATAGCCCGTATAGCAGTTTTAAAATCCTACATGTACGGGGGGTATAAAATGTCATGTTTAGTTTTAGAGTGATATTTGAAAAAGGTTTTGCCAGAATGGAAGAAGAGCAAACTTCTGTACCCTGCCTTAGTTTTGTTTTGTTTTTGCCATAGTTGTTTTAAGACTCTGATAACTAAGTAATGCCTAGAGTCTGACCTAAATGTACAGGAGAAGAGGTGGTTGCCTCTTCGGATAGGGACTAGAGGAACTTTTCTCATCTTCCCATACAGAAACTCTTTAACTCCCCTTCCCCCTACCCCTGTCAGCCACCACTGTTTTTTTCCTTTGAAAACCTTGTAGACTTTTAGAACTCGTCATCTACATTATTTAAAGGAAAATTAGAAGTGAGACACACATTTTCAAGGGTGGGAACCATGTTCTTCCTCAAAAATATTTTTAGCCTAGAGCAAAAGTAAACCAAGTAGTTCCTGCAGGGATATGTGACATAAAGTATTAATAAAGCTAGAGAATTATCTGACAAGAGTAAGGCAATGGGGCTCTTTCTGTTATAAAACTCCATCACAGGCATAGAAATTCCTTCATGCGATGACTTTGATATACCAGTTTCTGCATCCTCAGCTCAGTTCAGTTCAGTTGCTCAGTCGTGTCCGACTCTTTGCGACCCCATGAATCGCAGCACGCCAGGCCTCCCTGTCCATCACAGACTCCCGGAGTTTACTCAAACTCATGTCCATCGAGTCGGTGATGCCATCCAGCCATCTCATCTTCTGTTGTCCCCTTCTCCTCCTGCCCCCAATCCCTCCCAGCATCAGGGTCTTTTCCAATGAGTCAACTCTTCGCATGAGGTGGCCAAAGTATTGGAGTTTCAGCTTCAGCATCAGTCCTTCCAATGAACACCCAGGACTGATCTGCTTTAGGATGGACTGGTTGGATCTCCTTGCAGTACAAGAGACTCTCAAGAGTCTTCTCCAACACCACAGTTCAAAAGCATCAATTTTTCGGTGCTCAGCTTTCTTCACAGTCCAACTCTCACATCCATACATGACCACTGGAAAAACCATAGCCTTGACTAGTCTGCATCCTAGGGGTGTGTATAAATTTGGTAGTTTCAACAGAGACAGATGCAGCATCTTTCTTTTGCATGTAGATATCCAGTTGTCCCAACACTACTTGGGACAATAGTACCGGAAGATTTTTCTTCTCCCAGTGAATTTTCTTGGCACCCTTGTCAAAAACCAATTGACCACAATTGTGAGGGTTTACCTCTGTATTCTCAATTGTATTCTGCTCATCTACATCTATGCTTATGCCTCTGGCTATCTTAATTACTGTAAGCTTTGTAGTAAATCTTGAAAGCAGAAGTATAATTCTCTCAACTTCATTCTTTTTCAGTATTTTTTGGTTGGGGGGGGGTGTGCAGTGCTTCTCTAGGTCCCTTGCATTTCTATATGAGTTTTAGGATCCATTTATCAAAATTTGCAATGAAGACAGTAGAGATTTTGACAGGGACTGCTTTAAATCTGTTTATCACTAACTCCTCTGATCCATGAACATGAGGGTACCTTTCCAATTATCTAGATCTTTAAGTTCTTTCAACAGTGTTTTGTAGTTCCCAAGGTTTTAAGGTGGTTTTTTTTGTTAAGTTTATTCCCAAATGTTTAATTCTCTTTGCTATTGTAAAATAGATTCCTTAGAATTTTACATATACCAGATCATAGCACCTGCAAGTTTTACTTCTTTCTTTTCAATCTAGATACCTTTTATTTTTCTTGCCAAACTGCCCAGGATAGAATCTTGAATACAACGCTGAACAGAAGTGAAGAGAGCAGACCTCCTTGTCTTGTTCTTGACCCGAGGGAGAAAGCTTTCATTCTTTCACCGTTAATTATGATGTTAGCTGTGGGTTTTTCTATAAATGTTCTTTATTAGGTTTAAGTGGTTCCTTTCTAATTTCAGTTTAATTTTTTTTATAACAGGATGCTGGACTTTTCCACATGCTTTCATCCATCTACTGAGATGATAATGTGGATTTTATTTTATTGATCTGGTATATTATATTGATTGATTTCAGATGTTAAAAGACCAGGTATTCCTGGGATAAATACCATTTGGTCATGGTATGTAACCCTTTTTATATGTTACTGTATTCAGTTTGCTAGTATTTTGTTGAGGATTTTTGTGTTTATATTCATAAGGAATACTGATTTATGATTTTCTTTTCTTGTGATATCTTTCGTACTGATATTAGGGTAATATTGGCTTCATAGAATGAATTAGGCTATGTTCCCTCCTCTTCTATTTTTGGGGTAGAGTTTGTATTAATGGCTATTAATTCTTTAAGCATTTGGCAGAACTCATCAGTGAAGCCATCTGGGCCCAGGCAGACTCCATCTTACTGCTATTACTGATGAATTTGTTCATCTTACAACCTCTCATGAGACTCCAGGCCGTTATCAATGCATTGCCACTGAACTCTAAACTCCCCCTTTACTGCCTGCTCTGAGAAAATGGATCTGGGCCTTTAAAACATTTTTCCTTTGCTATCTATCATGAAGACAAGCTTTGTAGGCAGAATGCCCTGCAGAAGCATTGCAGAAGGAATGAGATTTGGTTGGTGGTTCCACTGTGCTCTCTGGCCTATTCCTGCAGTACCTCAGCTTCTCCAGCATCAGCTCCTGTGTTGATTGGTGGGTGGAATCACAGCATGCTGTTAGGCAGTTTTATAACAGATGCTTCCAAGAGACACCTCCCCAGGAATAGTTTTCCCTCGCCTCCTAGAAATGCCAGCAAGTTCTGAAGGGTTGATTTCCAGCAAGTTCCACTGGCACAGATTTATTTATTTATTTATTGGCTGTGGTGGGTCTTCCTTGCTGCGTGTGAGCTTTCTCTAGTTGCGGAGAGTTCAGGCTTCTCATTGTGGTGGCTTCTCTTGTGGCGCACGGGCTCTAGGTATGTGGGCTTCGTAGTTGCAGCTCATGGGGCTCTAGAGCACTGGCTTAGCAGTTGTGGTGCATGGGCTTAGCTGCTCCACAGCATGTGGGACCTTCCAGGACCAGGGATCACACTAGGTGTCCCTTGCATTGCAAGGTGGATTCTCAATCACGGGACCATCAGGGAAGTCTGGCACAGATTTCTAATGACTTCCTGCCATTTGACAAGCCATGACAATGTCCTCTACAACAAGGTCTCAATCAGGCCAGGCCAGTGGAGAGAGATTTTTGCTTAGGTAAGCTAAGTACTACGAGTAATGGCTGTTCCTCACATCTGCTATTCTTAAACCCTTTAAAGCTCTCTTTAGTTTTCACAAGCCATGATCATTTGTGATAAAAAATGTTTATCCCAAGTAGATTCTCACTTGTGTAGTGATAATTGTGAGCATTTCATTCAAATTCTTTACTTGAATAAAAATATTAACACTTCCATGGATTCTTTTCCTATTAATTTCTGTATATAAATTAGCATGCAGTTCATTTGTAATTTTTAGAAACCTGTGAAGTAAAAAATTTTAAAGATTCATTTAAATTCTACTTCTTTATGGACATCTATTCTGACTCCTACCTTCCTCCCACATAGAGGCAATCATTTAATCTTTTTGTACTCTCGGGGCTGACACCCTAATCGGGTTGTTATAGTCAGTTACACTTGGTATTTCCAAGTGGAGACAGTCATCTCCCCCAGGGCAGGGACCATGATTCAGCTGGCTTCCCGGCTCATTGCCCAGCTCAATTCCTGGTCCAGAGCAAAAGCTCAACTAGTCTTGACTGAAAGTTACAAAAACGCCCAACTTCACCAGTCAACAAAGAAGAGCAACCGTGAGATAGCACTTTTCCAGCTTCTCAGCCAGATTTCTAAACAGAAGTCCAGAAGGCCATGTTCTCGACCAACCTTTCCGAAGGGCAATTCGGTCATTTTCTCGAGGGAAACGCTAAGAAATGGGCGGTATGTCCCAGCGGCAGTCGAGGGCTACAGTTCCACCCCTGCTGCAGAGGCTCCAGGCCCGCAAGTGCCCCAAACAGGCAGCTGGCCTAATCCCCCCTGGTGGACACGCCCGGAGACCCCACGCACCAGCGCAAAGCCACGCGCGGCCTCAACGCTGAAAGGCGCGCCGTCGACCAATCGCAGCGGCCACTTTCACATCCAAAAAGGCTGCATGCGCCACTCTAAAAGCGAGCTTCTCAACGAGCCCCCACACCCCACCCGCACCGCCTGAGTCCGGGTCCGCGGCTCTGGGCCGGGCTCCGCACTCTCGGTTGCGGTCTCGGCTTCCACCCTCTCACGCGGGCTGACCTCAGCACCCCGGGGCCTGCCCGCCGCGCCGACCACGGCCACGTGCACGACGCCGAGACGGCAGAGCACCAACACTGCGGCCCGCGACACGCAGGCCAGGATGCCTGGGGCGTGCTCCGCCCTCTGGGCGTGTCGCGCAGGCACCGCCCTCCAGGCGCCTTCGACCCGCCCTCCGGGCCTGAGCTTCCCGTCTCAGGTGACTGCTCTTTCCCAGACCCATGCTTGCCACTGTACCAGACTGACACCCACGTGCGGACACACCGCCCCGAAGTGCCCTTGGTAGACCTCCTCAGCCAGATTTGGGCCACGTCTCGGACAGAGGCTCCTCTATTGACGTGAGGGTGCGTGAGGGACAATCCAGGGGTCATTTCCTGACCTCTGTCTGGCCGGGACCTCAGGTCATGGAGTGCCATACAGCGGGGCCTTGGGCCAGCTGCGATAGAGGCAGTCTTGTCACTGAATACCTGCTCTATGCAGGCCCTCTGGAACTGGGCTGGAGTGGGGAGAAGAGAAAAACTATCTACGCCATCCCCTCTGCAAAGGTAACCAAACAAGAATAGCTCTTGCAATAATCTGTCGCAAAACCAAAGTTACATTTCAGTTGGCCTCTATTATTGTGTTTGGGGCTTCCCTTGTGGCTCAGCTGGTAAAGAATCCACCTGCAATGCAGGAGACCTGGGTTCGACCCCTGGGTCGGGAAGATCGCCTGGAGACGGGAAAGATTACCCACTCCAGTATTCTGGCCTGGAGAATTCGATGAACTGTTTAGTCTCTGGGGTCCAAAGAGTCTGATACGACTGAGCGACTTTCACTTTCACTTCGTTGTATTTAGTTGATTCACCAGCGTCTTATAAAATTGTGAAGGGATGTTAAAGATGGCCTAAAATCCTAAAAATCTAAAGACTCAGGTTGGAAGCAGATACCTCAAAGACATGAGCAGTAGAAATAGAGGACAGCTAAAAGCCATCGGTCAGGGCCACGCCCTCCCAAGTCCCCAGGAGTTCCGACTCCTACTGGGTAATCTGACCAACGCTAATTGGAGGTACCGGTTGACAGAGGAAACTGTGATTTCAAGTGAGAGCCTTGAAAGGCAGAAGGGCAGACCTGATGTGCTATTGATTTGCACTTCAGCTGCTCTTCACCTGGGCAACTAAAGCGTGCTCCAAGAAAAACAGCAGCAAAGATTTAACTGCAGTTACTGATTTTCCCAGGCCGTGGAGGGGAAGCTCAGTTATACGGAAATATGCGTGTGATATGTAAATATCTTGGGGGGGGGGGAGGGAAACGCACTCCAAGACGTCAACATTCATTTTCATTCATTCATTCACCAGGTATTATTTATTTCGTGCCAGGACCTCCGCTAGAAAAAAAGTGAGAACTAGCTGACAGCCTAGCAGAAAGCAAACAGGGAGCAAGGCTAACGCTTTTCATCTTCTTTCTATTCGTCTCTGGTCTTCCCCAACGTGAATCGATAAAAGTTTCCTATGCAAAAGAAAATGCTGAATACTCTTCCTGGTAGAAGGTGAGCGGTCCCTCTGAGGGCAGAGTCAGGAGAGCCAACTCCCGAAGGCCTGCTCAGTTCCCAAGGTTTCCACGAAACGAAAGGTGGCGGCGTCTCATGTCCCACTGTGCCTCTCAGACACCGGGAGAGGAGGCTCCGCGACTGACTCAAGCTACGCGTTTCTCCGCGGACCTGCGGAAAGACTGCTGGGTGGGCGGCCAGCTGCAGACACAGTCATAGCCACCTTGAGGGAACCCGCCGAGCCCCCGCGATCGGACTTTGAAGACAGGCTCAAGTCCCACAAGCCTGTGCGGCCGGAAACGGAAAGCCCTGGGCGGGCTGGCGATTGGACGCGGAGCCGGAAGCCGGAAACTGTGTATAGCGACGGCCGCGATGGCCGAGGCAGCGGGTGTTCCCGCGGAGTCCCCGGCTGGCTGCAGGGCGCGGGCTGCGCGGACGGTGCTAGATCAAGTGGTGCTGCCGGGCGAGGAGCTGCTGCTGCCAGAGCAGGAGGACGGAGAAGGCCCAGGAGGTGCAGGGGAGCGGCCGCTGCGCCTAAACGCCGCGGCGCGCTCCCGGGGACGCGTGGTGTGCGGCCCTGGCTTGCGGCGCTGCGGCGACCGACTGCTGGTCACCAAGTGCGGCCGGCTCCGTCACAAGGAACCCGGCAGCTGCAGCGGCGGTGGCGTTTACTGGGTGGACTCGCAGCAGAAGCGGGTGAGCTGGGATTCCGGAGGGGTTGTCAGGCCGGGAGAAGGCTGAGCATACTCTTCGGAAGCATGGAAGGGGCCCTGGAGCCTTCCTCTCATAAAGCTAGCCAAACGCCACCGGAGGCTTGTACGTACTTCTACAACTCCTTCAGAGGGACCGTGAACAGCTGGAACGTGGCCCTAGACGGGCGACCAGGAGAAAAAGGAGCCTGGGAATGTAAGGGCACATAAGGGGATAGAGACAGAGCCGTGGCCATTGTCTTCAAAACCCCATAGGTCAGGGAGCGGCGGACTTGCCTTTCGGAGTTCCAAAGAATCAAGTTCAATGAATGGATGTCACAGGGAGTTCAGGTTCTCTTAGAATAAATAAGACATTTCACATAGGAAGAAACTAACAACAGAATGGCCTTGCTTGATTGTGAGGACCCCTCTATCACTGGACTCTTGCAAACAAAAGCTAGGGAGTTTCTGACGATAATAAAGAGATAAGATGCTGCTGCTGCCGCTGTCGCCAAGTCGCTTCTGTCGTGTCCGACTCTGTGCGACCCCATAGACGGCAGCCCACCAGGCTCCCCCATCCCTGGGATTCTCCAGGCAAGAGGACTGGAGTGGGGTGCCATTGCCTTCTCCAGAGATAAGATGATACAGACTTAATGACCACTGTTAGAAGCTGGAAATCTGAGAGTTTTATTATGTGATTGGTTTTCTTTTAGGGAGTGTGACATATGATCAGGTTTGTTGTAAGGTTTGTGTTGATTTGTACACATGGATTTTAAAGTATTTTCTAAATATTTCAATGACAAATGTAACAACCGCTGAGGACTTGCTGAAAATGTCTTAAAAACGATTGTCATTTATGGTTGTTCTCTCATTCTTTCTTTTGTAGTATGTCCCAGTGAAAGGAGACCATGTGATTGGCATAGTGACAGCTAAGTCTGGAGACATATTCAAAGTTGATGTTGGAGGGAGTGAGCCAGCTTCTCTGTCTTACTTGGCGTTTGAAGGTGCAACTAAAAGAAACAGACCTAATGTGCAGGTAACAGTAGGACCTTTGGTTTCAAAAGTAACAAATACCCATTTCCCAAACAGTCATACATCCAGAAGGCTACCGGAACTGTCCTGTTTTCCTAGCGCTATTGGATGATCTTGGAGCATCTTTGTAATCACTCCAGGCTTCAAGAGTTCTTTCAGATGCTCCACCTCTGGGACCAGAGCCACATACTTAGTTTACATTTGCTGTGTTGGGGGATGTTTTTATCTCTGCTGAATTGAAAGGTTATATCTGTTTTTTGTTACATCCATATACACTGGACAAAGAAGTAAGCCAGAGGCTTAGGGAGGAAGGAAGGAACAGTGGTGGAAGTTGCCATATCACTCATCCATCTTTCCTGGATGTGGGTCCTGGGAATTGTATCTCACAGCTTCAGTTACATCACTGTTTCCCAACAGTACCATTTTGGAGCTGACAGAGGAGCAGTCTTGCTACTTCAAGTTTCAACTTGGGCTTTTCAGGTTAGGAGGGCCACACACTTCCTGTCCGTCCAAGCCAGAAATTTGGTTTCTTTGCCTTTTCTCACTCATCCCTCGTGTCAAGTCTCTCTGATTTGCCACGTGTCCACCCCTTTATCTCCACTTTGCAAGTTCAGGCCTTGGCTGCCTCTTGACTGGACTTAAGTCAGTGACCTCGTTAGTAGCATCCTCCCTATACACTTCTGCCCCTTTATCCAGGCTTTTAAGAGCTGACAGCCTCTCAAACTTTTCTTCAAAAGAAAAAGTTCTTCAAAGCCTACATATTACTATTTCCAGAGGTCTTCCCTCATCCATAATTGTATCTCCATGTGGCCCTGCCTGAATTACACCGAACTATTTAAGAGCACCACTGAATTCATAACTTCCCGCTCCTGTACCTTTGCTTATGCTGTTCCCTCTGTCTGGATTGCTTTATTCTCTTCTCAACCTGTGGAACACATTCTGGTCTTTCAAGACCCAGGCTGAGCACCACTACCCCTCTGTAAAAACATCCCTGATTTTCAGTCGTTTTTCTTACTTACTGGATTCAGCTGTGAATGAAGTTTGTTTACATATATATCCCCACTGCCCTCTGAAACTAAATGCTTCCAAAAGGCAGAGAATGTTCTTTCTCTAGTTCCTTGAGTCACCAACAGTTGTTACTTAATGAACAAGTTTACTCTCCATTTCCACAGTTTTCGTCATTTTGAAGTTCAACTGTTGAGGTTTTTAAAGTAATTCTTGTATGGAGAACAGTCAGTGGATTACCAGTGTTCTGTTTTGCTTTGAGTAATTTGCATGCCAGGGATTTCTTCTGTAATTCCCTAAAGCGGGGCTGTGCGTAAAACTCCACGGTGACGCTTAGTGTTTCACACATGAACTGAGTGTTGTGGGAGCCACTAAGTCACACGTGGCTGTTGAGCATTTGCAATGTGGCTGATGCAACTGAAAAACTGAATTTTAAGTATGTCGTTTTAATTAATTTACATGTAAGTTTAAATAACTACACGTGAGTAGTGGTTACTGTAGTTTACAGTGTAACCCCAGTGGGTATTCTCTGGCTTTGATGAGGCTCCCAATCTGGGGATTTTCTGGTGCGGGAAGGGTGAGGGTACATGCTTTAATTCTGCCTTAAGACCCAACTCCAGCGGGACTGTGAGAATCCTGGCGTGTAGTCTGTTTAGCCACAGAAGTGTAGATGAGTGGCGTTGATGCCTATTGAAAAGAGCCAACAGCAGCACCTCTATCATGGTTCGCTGAGAGGAATGATGTTTTTAATTATCATTGTAGGTTGGAGATCTCATCTATGGCCAATTTGTGGTTGCTAATAAAGATATGGAACCAGAGATGGTCTGTATTGACAGCTGTGGACGAGCCAATGGAATGGGTGTGATTGGACAGGATGGTCTGCTTTTTAAAGTGACTTTGGGCTTAATTAGAAAGTAAGTCTGATGCTTTCCAGCTTGCCTATTGTCTTTGATATTATACCTTCTTAGAAAGCTGACTAATCTTTGGCTATTAACAGTGGCTGTATCTCCTCAAAGTTAAAATCAGTATCCATTTTAGCACAGTTGTTAACTCTTGCATTTAGTCCCATCCTCTCAATGTGAATACATAAAATTCAGACATGTTTGTCATTATAGTTTCTGTGTTGATATGAAATCTGGACTTCTCTGCTGGTAGGTCAGTTGTTCCTTATATATATTCAGACCAAATGTGAAAACTGGCCTTCCCCCTTCTAAGTCACTTGAATACAGATCCAATTTATTATTGTACAAAATCATATTTCTCTTATAATGGGAGCCAAATTAAGCTAGAGTGATGTGACCCTCAGACTTATGCAGACATTCACAAAAGGCTCCTGCTTTACTGGCCTTTTAATAGTTCCCAAAGGCACTCTGTTAGGTTTAGATCTTTACCTCCCCAAAGCTATGCCCTGTTAAAGGGCTTTACTCCTAAAGCTACTGAGGTTCACAGCTATCTTGTGTATCTCTCTCTGCTACTTATTTTGCAGATTTGCAGAATTAGTTCAAGACATTTAAAGCATGTTATTAAACAAGCAGTATTTTGTGGTTTGAGTCAACACTCTTAATTAAGTATTGAATTTAATACCAAAGAATGATTTACATGGTCAGGAAAACAGGTTAAAGTGTTTTTTTAGCACCAGAAACAATAAAAAAGCTACAGTTCTAAAGTCTTGAATTAAGATGCTCTGACAATGTGAAGGAAGAACTTTATATATTTATATAAAGTTGGTGGCATAGGGAGTTTGGTTTCTTTGTAGAGGATAGCCCACCATTGTGACCTTTGGTATACTTGTAGGTTATAAAGCTTCTTGGAAGAAAAAGGGGAGCAAATGTTTTCATGTGCCTTGTTGCGATGATGTTGGTAGAACTCTGAGTGACTGTGGAGAATTGCCCAGAAAAGGAGTCCCCTAAAGTAAAGTCAGGGCACACACTGCCACTTTATAAAGTTTTGTTGTTTCCCTTCCTCACCAGGCTGTTAGCTCCAGACTGCGAAATCCTACAAGAAGTGGGAAAACTCTACCCCCTGGAGATAGTATTTGGAATGAATGGAAGAATATGGGTTAAGGCAAAAACCATTCAGCAGACTCTGATTTTGGCAAACATTTTAGAAGCTTGTGAACACATGACAACAGATCAAAGAAAACAAATCTTCTCCAGATTGGCAGAGAGCTGAAGACCTATGTGGGCTTTTTTATGGGTCAGCAGAACCAAGAGACAGGGTTTCCTGGGAAAGATGTTTCTCAGGTGAGTTTCCCAGTAAATCTTCAGGAGACTAGATGTGAATGTACATATTGTCTAATACAGTCCTAAATAAAATATTTTTTAAAAAGTTACCGGTTGCCACCCAGATTCTTATGGGTGAGAAAAATCATGAAGCCATGATGTAGGTTTTATTTTTGACAATAAAGTTTACTAAAGTTACTGTTACGGTTTAATTGATGTTAACTCCCTTACTTTGCTAGAGTGTAGCTTCTGTAAGTGGAAGTGAGCATTAAGATAAAATTATTTTCTGATAGTAAAATATGTTCACCAAAGAAAATGCAGAATACATAAAAAAATATAAAGCAAACAAAAACCACCTGTAATCCCACTAGTTAATGGGTATGTAGCAGCTAACAATTATTGGTTCCAAGTGTTTTGCATGGATTGATTCACTTATTGGTAACTCCAAAGACATTTAACTTTCTAGTTGAAGAAACTGAGGCATGGATTAACTTGGCCTACATTCTCAACTACTATATGTGAATGTATGTTTTTCAAATTGGAACTATGGGATTATACTTTATATATCACTTTATTATATACCTTGTCCACTTCAAACAACATGTAATATATTTTGTGATTGCTATTAAAAATTCAACAATTGTATAATATTTCATTTTCATGTTATAGGATATTTAGATAGGTGTAGTTTTTTGTTGTTCTATAGATAACACTATGATGAAGGTCTCTGATTCCAAGTCTAGCCAGATCTTATTTTGTTAAAATCATTTCTGGGAAGCCAAACAAAAAAACTACCTGTTGGTTTTGAAAAAACAGTAGAGGTTTGTGATGGGAGTTGGAGAAGAAATTTGTATTTTAAAATGAAGCCTGACAGATGATCCACGTCAGTGGTTCTCAGGAGACCTCCCTGAGAATATATCCATATATGGTAAGAGTTATAGACCCCTGAAGCCTATCCATTGGCCTTCTGGATGACAGAGATTATAGAACACATTCAGTGGGTTGATAAAGACCAAGGAGCATTATATATTCCTAAAGATGTTTCCTGAAGACTGGGCCATTTGTAAGTAGTAAAAGGACACTGATAAAATGTATCAAGTGATCACAGCTCTTGAGGAACTTAAACTGTGGAGAGGGGACAGAGCAGAAAAGTAACCTTTTGGTTCTTCTGAGATATAGAATACATTTTCTGAACTTGCTAGCAGCTAACTAAATTATCAAGTTTACTAACCCAAACTGGCTAGAGTAACTGAAGCAACTCTACCTGACTAGGACATGAAAAAAAGGGATCACTGAGATTTAGGTTACCCAACATACCTGTGTCAGATACAATGTATTTTCTGTCTCTTCAAGTTAAACTTATCAATACTGTGTGCTTTTCAATTTGACCTGTTAATCACAAGTATATATGAAGAATCTAGTTGTTAGAAAGCTCATAAGGATACAAAGATACTGCCACAAATTGTTACAAGGCTACCATTAGGGAGAGAGAAACTCTCACTGCCCATACTCAGAATAGGGGAGAGAAAGTAGGAGCCACAGATGGACAAGTGCTGTGGGGGCTCAAAGCAGGGCTGTTAGGACAGGCTGACCCTGCAGACTCTGTACAGCGTATCACTGAGCTGGGGAGAGTCATGTTTGCGATGGCTGGACAGTCATGCAGCTTGATCATGCCTGGGCAGTGAAAACTTAACTCTGGATAGAACAATACTTATTTAAGCTACTCTTATGAGTAGGTACTTCACAAATAGATGTCCAGAAGATGAATAAAAAAAATAAAAAGATGAATAAACACATCCAAAGCCATGTAGTCTTAGGGCTAATTCATTGTTATGTAAACTTTGTAGTCAGTCAACATGTATCTGGGCACTTCCTGTGAGACAGGCACTACGGGAGATACAAAAGAGCATGAAATGCGGTCCTTCATGCCAGTGAAGAGCCAAGATGTCAAGTACCACCACCGTTCTCTGCTCTGCTCTTTGGTCAAGACAACTCCAGCGACTTCAGCTCCTGCAACTGCCTCCTTAGGCTCTCCATCATTCCACTGAGTTCTGAAGAACATAGCCTTTTCTGGAAGAAACTCCTTTCTTCAATGCTTCAGGCCAGTTTTGAGTCTCAAAGTAAGTAGACAGGATATCAAACACTGTTAGAAGGATAAATGGAAAACAAACGGACCACACAGAGAAAAGAGAATTAGTATATGACTAACAAGGAAAAACGGAGAAGGCAATGGCACCCCACTCCAGTGCTCTTGCCTGGAAAATCCCATGGACGGAGGAGCCTGGTAGGCTGCAGTCCATGGGGTCGCTAAGAGTCGGACACAACTGAGCGACTTCACTTTCATGCATTGGAGAAGGAAATGGCAACCTGCTCCAGTGTTATTGCCTGGAGAATCCCAGGGACGGGGGAGCCTGGTGGGCTGCCGTCTATGGGGTCGCACAGAGTCGGACATGACTGAAGCGACTTAGCAGTAGCGACAGGGAAAAAAGTGTTCTGGAATATTTCAATCAACAAATCTACTCCACCACGTATGGTACCAGGTCCTGGGGAGACAGGCAAAGACAAAGGCCCTACTTGCCTACGAGGATCTCAGCCTGCACTGAGAGATAGAGGCCTGTGAATGGACAATGCTGCAGCAGAGAGGAACACAGTACACCAGGAACACATCAGAGGGCCTGACAGGCCCGGAAGGGGAAGGGAGCCAAGATGCCCATGAATGGAATCAGGAAGGACAAACAGGAATTCACTGTTCAGTGACAGGCTGAAGGCATGGCATACTAGGACAAAGGAACAACTTCCACCATCTTTAACACAGTTGGGAATAAGGAAGAAGATGCAAAACGCCTCTGAGAGGCCAGGATGCATGTCACAGAGTGCACACAATAAAGTCCGAGCACATCAGTCACAGGGGAGGCTGCTTCAGGGGCCATTTGTACTTAAACAATGCACAGAAGCAGCAGCATGACTAACATGTTAAGCGTGGGCCATGTGAGGAGTACCTTGATTGATGGTCAGTATCGCTGAATGGTAGTTTTTCCCATTCTGGCATTTGACCATATATTCCTGGATTGGTAAGCGGGCAGTCTTAACAGAGTGTTCTTGGGCCTTGTGAAGTGTCACCTTCTGTAAATCACAAACATTTTTCTTATAAAAATAATACATGAAGTTATTCTCAATGTAATATGCAGCAGAGCAAATTGTCAGAATCCTCCTTTACCATTTACATCTGTAATCATAATTAAATGATAAGTGTATTTAAAAAATAGGAAGAAACTGCAGATAATGAAGAGTATTTATTTCTGGCAAGTAAGAAATGGCTTATGCAGCAATAACTCACTTATTTGGCAGCCACTTATCTGCTAGCTTCTACTTGCTGCCACTTATCAATACAACCAAGAAGGAAGGAAGTAAAAAGAGGCCGATCTGCAGCCACAACCTGCATCCAGAAACCCCAGCAGTCCAATCAGCCAGAGAACACCGCGAGCCCGAGCTCAGTAACCTCCAGTTCTGGCTCTCTGGAGTGCTCAGCCACCGCCAACTGGTGGCAGCAAATTAGAAATAAGGAGACGGGATTCGAGTTAAGCACACCACTAGTAACGAGACAGCATTAAGGTACGAGAACATACAGCCCAGTGAAAAGGCAAGATTCTGAAAACTACAAAAAGGAGACAGAACAAAAAATCCAACAATCCAAGGTCATTTACCTTCAGAGTACTGAGGCCATTTAGCAGCAGAGTACAGTCATTAATGTCCCCTAAGGGATGTCCCTGAGTCATGGACTGAAGTTTAAATTATACTCACTACCTTTTAAGAAGATCTAGGAAAGTCATCTATGCATTTGGAATCTCAGGATTAAAGTTTTATATTACTGGAAAATTAGCATACTCAGGTTTGAAAGGGACCTCGACAGTCAACTATTCCACTTCAAGCACCCATTCAATGTTTGTCCTCCATGACCTCACTGCCTGGTGGCCTCTGGCTTTAAGTGGACAACCCTTGGGACAGGGGGTTCATGCCTTCTGGGGTAACCCACTCCAATTCTGATAGTAGCAGTTAATAGGGAATCTTGATATCGAGGCACATTTTCGATTTCCTCTGAGACTTGTGGTCGTTTGTTCTGGTTCTCTTCCTCCAGAGCCATGCCAGGCAAGTGAAATGGCCCTTCCACCGGATGACCGTTCAGATACTAGAGGCAGGGAGCAGGCCCTATGAATCCGCTCATCTCCAGGCTGACAGTCTCAGTCCTGTCAACTTTTCCTTGACCATGATTTAGTTTTGAGTCCCTTCATTATTCAGGTCAACCTCTTCTGAACTTGTTCTAGCTTCTCAATGTCTTTTCGTTTACCATCCCATATTGACTGACCACTGTGAATGTGGTCTAAAGAACTGGAACAGCATAGAGCAGGCCTAGCACCTTCCTTCTTCTGACACTGGACTACTAGCGTCTCAGACTCACATGAAACATGATTCCAAGACAGACCTTCCAAAAATGTTTTAAGTGATGCAATTCAGATGGAATAAAGGTACAGCTACTCAAAGGACTTCTTTGAAAGTTAACAACCTCTCGCATATATGAGCTATGGTTATTAAAGTCGACTCCATTATTTTATGATCATTTTGAACTAGAGTACGTAGTAGGAGACTTGGATGCTGCCCTGAAGGAGTTTACAGTCTAGTTTCTGTTCTTTCCACATTTAAAGATAAAATGATTCCCCTTGAATAAATGTTGTTCTTAGCATATTTCTGTGAAGAAGGAAATGGCAACCCACTCCAGTATTCCTGCCTAGAGAATCCTGTGGACGGAGGAGCCTGGTAGGCTGCTGTCCATAGGGTTGCAGAGTTGGACACGACTGAAGTGACTTGGCATGCACGCATGCGTTGGAGAAGGAAACGGCAACCCACTCCAGTGTTCTTGCCTGGAGAATCCCAGGGACAGAGGAGCCTGGTGTGCTGCCGTCTATGGGGTCACAGAGTCAGACACAACTGAAGCGACTTAGCAGCAGCAGCAGTGAAGAAGCCAAACTCTTAAGTAGCAACCAAAAACTTCTATACCTTTGACAAATCTTTGTGCCAGCTATTTTTCAGGTTAAATGTTGGTGGAAAATAAAGAGGACTATATGTTACATTTGGGCATCTATATATTACACACTGCTCACTGGCCCTCTAGAACTGTCTGCTTCAAAAAAGGGGCTGTCATTCTGCTGTGGGAGACTGCATTTGGCTGTTATGTCTTTTTAATCTAAAATAGCCCCCGTGGCCATATCAGTTTTCATTACACTGACTTCTTTCAAAGTCTGGTCCAGCTGTCTTACAGAATGTCTCACATCCTAGATCTGCTGATGATTAAATTCAGTTTAAACAGTTTCTAGTAAGAATACATCACAGGTGAGATTCCATCATAAGGAGGTACATGTCACCACTGGTGATTCTGTTTGATCATTTGTTAGGATGGTGAACTCCAGATCACTTCATTGTAAGGGTACACTTTTGCCTTTCTAATCTGTGGGCTGGTACTTTGAGACCACATGAATAGTTAGTTCCCTCACAACCTTTCTTTCAGTCAATTCCCTGAATCAGTGATGACACTGGGAGTGACAAAATGATGATTTTTCAATTCTGTTACTCGTTTCTCATTTATTAGCTTCTCATTTTTTTTTATTAGCTGACTTCTTTACAGCCCTCCCCTACCCCTACCTCCTGCCCATATTTTAAGACTATCACTATGGAGTCATGGAACACTTGACTTTTTTTAGAATAAATGCAATACAGTTAAATATCCTTTGTGTTAAATATGTGTATGTATCTCACATACATATGAAAAAATACACTCTCATATATGAAAAAATATATTCATTTAATACGACCACAAACCCATAAACACATACTTGTGTGGCCACAGAATATATCAAGAGATACACAAGAGAACCATGGCTGCCTCACAGGCAGACACTGGGTGACAGAGATGAGAGATAGACTTATTTTTCACTGTGCTCCTGTTTATATATTTTAACCATTATATCATCATTTACATCTACAGAATATCCTAATTATTAAGCATAAAAAATTACCTCAACAAATATTTGTATAATAGAAGTGCGTTTCAAAACTCCAATTATTCTCGTAAAATTCAAATCCAAGAAAAGAAACCTGGACAATTCTATTGCGGTTGAGATTATGGGTAAGACATCTGTCAACAGGGAAGATGAGCTAAGAAGGAACAAACTCCTCTTTCAGCAAAGAACAGAGAGCTGGTAAGAATGCTGAAATCTTCCCTGGTAGGAACTTCCCGGCAGCCCAGTGGTTAAGACCCCTGGCTCCCAGTGCAGGGGGCCTGGGTGTGAGCCCTGGTCAGGGAACCAGATCTCACAAGTCACAACTACAGATCTCATGCGCCACAATTAAGATCCAATACAGCCAACCATTAAAAAAAAAAAAAAAAGCTCCTTGGTCAAGATCAGAGTAATCCCTGCAGAACTGAAGACAAGAGAAGAAAGGAATTCAGTAATGGCTATTTATGTAATTACCAAATATTCCCCCTCTAGTCCCTGACTGGATTCTGTCAGGTATCAGGATTGCTGACATTGGTGATGAGAAGAGAGGGAACTTGGCAAAAAGTAGGAGGGCCAACTGAGGCAGAGGAGGCTCTTTCCTCCGACTCCTTCTGGATTCTTATGCTTTTTGGGTGAGATTACAACAGGGCAGGTGCCTCTAAAAGAAAGCTTCACTTTTCAAAATGCAGTTATCAGGCCTAAAATGTACACTTACCTTCTGAATGCTTTCATCCACAAGTCCACCAAGGATGTAAACTGTGTCTAGATCAACATTCTCAAGAGCTAATGAAAAAATAAAGGCCATTAAGATCAATCTGTTCTATAATTTCTAAATCCAAAGACTGTAAAAGGAAAGAATTATTAATGCTAAAAAGTAGAAATTTAATGAAATAGGAAATGAAAAGATAATAGATTTGCTAATTCTCTGGAAAGTTCAATTAAATAGATTAAACCACTGTCATATCTAATCAGATAGGCAGACTCAAATCACCATTTGGATTCAGAAAGGAGGCAAAATTTCAGAGAAATATAAAATAATTAGAAGACAACTACTGAGATCAACTTAATAAAACTGACAATTATGTGAAATAGATAATTTTCGGGGGAAAAATATTTATCTAACATTGATCCAAAAAGAGTCAATGCAAGGAGGTGACCAGGAAAACTCAGGAGGATTACCAAGCAGCTCACAAGGCCCAACTGAGGATGGAGACCCTAAATCTGTGCAGCTATGCACATGTGGCAGGACAAATACAATGCATCCAGAGAGGTCTCTATCCGTAAGAGGTGTGCAATTAATGTTCATTCCTTTTTTACCCTGGATACACCACGGCTGGCTTTAACAAATTCTGACACCAGGAATAAGGAAATAAAGGACTAGAAGCAATGAACGCATAAAGAACATACCATGTTCTGAGTCAGGAGTCAGGTACACAAGGGTTTCCAGAGGAAATAAACTAAAGCAGTCTTCTTCTGTTATGTCTAGCTGAAAAACGAAAACAATCCAATGTAGTGTTACTAGGTTAAGACACGCCCACACTGCAGCACCCAGTTCCTTACGGGGCATGCAGCGGTTTCTATCAGGCCTGGCTCCAGGTGCATCAAAGGGATCCATGTCTGACAGCCTGTTCTCAGAGAGGGCTCAGGTGGGGCGGAGAAGTAGAAGGGCGCAGACACTCAGCCTTACAAAACGAGACAGAGCGGTAAGGAGGCCCTGCCAGACACAGGGGCAGGCCTGGGACTGCAGAGAAGAGTGACAGCGCCAGGAACAGCCTTGCCGTGAAGGGGATGCTGGAGCTGGGCTCTGAAAAGCGGGGAGGCCGACACACACAGAAGGGAAAGGTATTCAAGCCGGAGGGAATTACCTAAGAAAAGCATGAAGACAGGGCAGCAAGAGGACTGCACTACACGGGCCCTCGAGTGGATCTGTTTGGCTCATATGCAGGAACCACAAAACATGGACAAATAAGGCTGGGAACGGCTGCATTACAGGGGGGACAGGAAGGTAACAGCACCACAGGCAGCAACGCAAACGGCACCTTTCACACTTGGGGCCTCTGAGGACCTCCCTGGGAAAGGTCACCCTGAGTCTCAGCTACACGATGCGAACACAAGGGCACCTTCAGGGTCACTTCCTAGGCACTCATCTGGGTTCCTGGCTGCATGTCAGTCTCGACATTTAAGAGATCCTAAGGGAAGTGCTGAAAGTAACCCTTAACACTCCCTAAAACTCACCTTAAATCCTTATTACTTCCTTAGGGGCTCTCTCTTCCCCCCAGGACTCATGTTTCCCAATCCTGCACTTTAAGAACACAGAGTCATGGCGTTTCCCTAAAACACTCCTGGAACGCACAGTCTAGTGTAAAATACACTAGACACAAAATACAGCCCTAGACACTGGTAATACTGTTTTCCAATGCAGTGGGAAGGATGAAAATTTTTAAATGTAAGAACTGAAGAGAGGTTCTAAATTTGTTAAGACTGTAAAAGAGAAAACATATAAATTATATCAAAACATTAAAAAGTTAAAAAAACCTACTATTATCCCCTCCAACCTACGTTTCAAATGACAATCCAAATAATATGCAAAATAAGGCTTACCAGATAACTGGAAAATCCATCATTCATCCTCAAACACTCTTCATACAGAGGGCTGTCTGTGGTGAAGCCAGTGAGGCAGATCCAAAATGGCCTGTCAGCTTTTTTATTGGAGCCATACAACCTTCGGATCTGTCCAGCCAGTCTACTTAACTCCTTCAAAGAAGCCAGAATACCTTAAGGTGGTGACATGCCCACTCTTTCTAAATTCATTATCCACAAATGGTTACAGAGTAGGTTCACGGAACATGACTCTGGGAAATCTCATGAAATACAACGGCCCCTTTGACTCCACAAGTGCGTACATGTATGTGTGCACTTGTGTTACATCCCATGGCGTCACACCTTATAGATCAAAGTTAGGTAATGATACCAGCCCAGAAACAATCAGTTAATGAAAAAACTAAGACCTCTCCCTCCTTCTGGACTGGCTAAAACATACATGTATACACACATATATATACTTCTTTTAGCTTTTTACAAAACGACTGAAGCATAGCTGACGTCCAATGCTGCATTAAGTCTGAGGTGTACGGCAAAGTGAATCATCTGTGCATAAACCCATTCGTTTTCAGACTCTCTGCCCACACAGGCCACCACGAGGCGCTGAGCGGACTCCCTGTGCTATGCAGTAGGTCCTTATCACGTGTCTGTTTTATACACAGTAGGGTGGATGTGTCAGTTCCTATCTCCCAATTTATCCTTGCCCCTCCCTTCACCCCATGGTAACCATAAGTTTCTTTTCTACATTTGTAACTCTGTTTCTCTGTTAGCTTTTATCAAAAAGCTTACCATGTGATGTTTACTATTTATTAAAAAGAGGTTAGATTACTGTATAGGCATTTTCATACTCCATCAGGTAAACTCGGCACATTCTCCCTAACTCCAGGCAACATCATAGGTTTGGAATTTTTAACTTTCCATCCCGATTCAGAGACATAACCTTTACAGAAAGGTCATTTCACAATCTGGCCTGACGTGGTTCAGTACAGGAAAAAAGTAAAAACACACAAAAAATACCTCAGGCTTTGATTTAATCTGATATCTCAATGAATACAAACAGTAGAAAATTCTTGGTTGACCTTTTCAGTGGGCTACAGTTAGAGGTTTCCTGGAAGAATCTCGGATCCTAATTTCTCTAAAAAACATGCAGACACTAGCACCTACAACAGGGACGATGGGAAACGAAGACGTGTTTTTTGGTATAAGGCCTCAAATCAAGGTCCGATATTGTGTGCCCCCTTGTTACCTGGTGAAAATGAGAGGGCTCTGAAGGGCCTAGCTGCAAGCTCCTCTCCAAATTCTGCTCCCATGTGATAAGGTGCGCAAGCCAAACAACTCTTTTATCAAAGGGATTCCTCTGATAAAGGGTTCCTCCTTATCCCTGAATGCATGCGTATGTGCTAAGTCGCTTCTGTCATTTCTGACTAGTTGCGACCCCATGGACTGTGTCCCAGGCTCCTCTGTCCATGGGATTCTCCAGGCAAGAATACTGTAGTGGGTCGCCATGCCCTTCTCCAGGGCATTTTAATGGGTTTCAATGCTCCTGCCAGCCCATGGCATTATTCCAACAAACCAATCAATCTTCCTGCAGAAACTTATAAAATCTGCCCTCTATGGCCCCTGGCTGTTTATTCTGTTCCCGAACGCAATCCCATGTGGCCCGAATAGTGTGCAGTGTCAAGCTCCTTTCCAGATGAGTGCATATGACCAATAAACTGTTATCAATCTTATCTGTCTGGTGTGGAGTGTTGTGTGTTCAGCCACCCCCAGAATCCTAGGGTGAAAAGCCATCCTTCAGCAACAGGGCTTTACAAAACACCTACAGTGTAGAAAGACCTCGCACTAGGTCATCTCCCCACAACATACAACCAGGCAAACATTCCTCTCCCTAGCAGAAAGCCAAAGATTTCTCTGGAGAATTACACCTGAAAGGCTCCTTCTAGACTTGGGACACCATGAACACAGCAGCAAATGTGCTGGGTTTAAAACAGAATATAAGGTAAAAAAATTCTAAACTAAACCAGTGGATGTCTATTCCCTTCCTATTTACAATAGCCCTCTTGGAACTTAGCAGCCATGTGTAGAAACCTAAGCACATTTGCTGGACTACTAGAGAATCCTAGAGGCTGGAGCTGGTCACGCTCTGTGTAAAAGCTGCTCCCGCCCGAACCTCTCTCACGTGAGCAGACACTCAGAGTTCAGTGGATGCCTCACCTTCTTAGACATGTGGTTGGTCATAGTCAAATCGATACAGAGTCTTGGGCCTGAGTGCTTGGCTTCCAAAAGTCTTTCCTTGATTAGGGATCTCAGGAAACGTTTGCTGTGCTGGGGGTAGATGCCTAGGGTAGAAATATCAGAGAGGAATCAAAGTGGAAAAGCAGAAAAATATTATTCAGTAAGCACTAGACCTCCCCAGCCAGGTGAATACTTCTTGCATAGGAAGAGAAACTGGAAGCTCACACCAGGTATTCATTCATTAGGCAGTATGGGTGTAGCGGAACAGTGAAGCCAGTGCTCTGAACACACTGCTGGATCTAAGTCAGAGTTCAGTTTGGTCATGTATTAGCTATATCATCTTGGGCATGTTATTTAACTGCTTTGAGCCTCAGCCTCTTTGCCGAGAAAATGAGGATAATAAAAGTTCTTACCCCTTATGGTAAACCAGGTAAAATTCTTAGCAATGAACCTAGCACACAGCCCTGAATAAACATTAGCTGTTGTTAGTATCATTCCTTCTACTTCTGAGCTTATAAACACACATATGCACTAGGCCGCTTATACCTGAAAGGTAGTCTCAAATTTTGCTTTCTTCGATACTCTGATTCCCGACAAAACAGAACAATAGGTCATATCTCCCAGACGTTTTTACTTAAAAACAATATCCCCACTCTTCCAGGAACAAGCAGATACCAGTTTGCTAAGATATAAATGTACTAATAGTTACACCAACAATCTAATTTACCATTACCTGGATTTTCTACACGGTTGGCTTTTCTTCTTTCTTTCTCTTGTTTTCTTTTACTCTTCTTTGCCGCAACTATCTTTTCCCAGTGTCTCTGCTTTCTTTGGACATTTTTCTTATGTTATCCAGAAAACAAAATTGTTTGAGAACTTCATAAGCACCAGAAAGGAAAATGAATATTAGAAATAGTTACTTACTTATTTTTCAAATTTAGATATAGGGTTAGGAGAGAAAAGGGGTGTTAGTCTTAAAAACAAAAATGGACTAGATTGTGTTTAGAGAAAGCAGAACCCCAGAAAAGAGAAGTGACATGCCCAAGGTCACAGTAAATTTATTAGAAACAGGGTTGAGATTTCCTGACCTTTCTGAGGTGTACAAAGATTCCTCCTGAACTTAATTTACTTTTTCTATGATCCAAATGAAATTAAACCTTAAACCAGGTAACAGGAAACTCATCCCTTAGAATACATCTAACTCATTCCCAATCTTCTCGTTACCAGGATCTATCCTTGAAATAGGGGCCTCTGGGACATTCCATCATCTCAAAGACCGTGACCAGGCAACTGGCTCCACTCACCGAGCACCAAGTCGCACTGCCTGTGGGCAGGGCCTCTTGCTCCCAACGCTCACATCCCACGTCAATCTGTAGAAGCTGGAAGCTCTCAGAGACGCCATCTTCACCTGGGCTGTCGAGGGCAATTTCGTGCTCCTGCGGCGCCCGTGACTCTGTTTTCTGAGCACTCCCTTCCCATTTCCAGTCCATGCGCTTAGTCCTCTGTCCTTGTCCCCAGATTAGAAAAAGGAACTGTTATACTTGCAGAAGTATTTCCCTACATCCAAATGACAAACAGCGTTACTGAAGGAGTAGAAGTGTGTGAAATACTAACACAGAGAAAAGCCTGTGTGTCTTCTAGAGAAATGTGTAAGCACGGAAACCTTTACGTAGGAAGGAAGCCAAACTCGCTCTTTAGAAGACAGGCACGGCCCCTGACACCTCCAAGCAATGATTATTCCCTGCTGCAGTGACATCAGTAAACTCACTTGTTCTTTGGAATGCATGTATGAGTGGAGGGTGAGACAGAGATGGTAAAACCTACCTATCCCATTACATTTCCATTTATTTTCAACATCATCCTTTTAACAAATATTTACTAAGCACCTACTCTATGCAAAGTCCTGTACTAGAAACATCCTGGAAGGTTTAGAGCTGGCCAAAAATTATGGTAAAGAGCAGTCCAAATCCAACCAACCAAGGATTCTAAGGTGCTGGTGATGTATCAGAATTCATTTTTCAAATCTACATATTCCCTCCTCTGATCTACATATTTACTGCAGCAGAAAGCCATAGTCATAGAGGAAATGGTTAATATCCATCAGAAGAGCTGAGGTAGAAAAATAAGAAGAATCACTGTTACAGCACACTTAACTAGTGTAATAATTTCAAAGTGGAGTTCAAAATCCCTGAGGAAGATATGTAAAAGAAGTGCTCTAGTCTACAGCCAAGTTGTAGTCTAAGAACGGTATAACCATTGCTCATGGCTACTCCTCTGAGTCCAGTGTGCTATCAACATAGCAGGAAATGTGTATCTTTGAAAAAGTAATCCTCTGTAATGATCCATTGAAACTAAAATGGAGTAAGAGTTCAGGCAAACAAAAATGGAATTGGGTGGCCCTTGAAGATCTGGTCTCAGACAAGTCTTTGCACCATTGAGAACCTGAACTTTCTTTGAACTGTACCAGACCCCCAAGGACATGATCAGTCATATTCAGAATAACACCAGTCCAACTGCAATCTTACAGTCTCAAGATCTCCTTACATAACTACACAACCATTTCAGACCTTAACCAATCCTTACTAATAAGCACCCTTATTTCTTGCCAGCTCCAATTATAATTCATGATAAGTAACTCATGTAACTAACTGTAACCTTGCAGTTTTTACCTTTATAAAGTTCTCCCACTTTGTTGTCTGGTAGAACACACTTCAAGTGCTTCCTGAGTTTATGTCTCCATGTTACACTCCTCAATTTGGCTATAATAAAACTCTCTTCTATTCCTATTATAGATTGCTAATTGATTATTTTCCTGAACACTTACAATAACCTATACTGATTGTTAATGATCATCTATTGTTGTCTGCGCTATCTGGTCTACTTGCTGTTGCTGTTTCTTAAACATACCAAGGATAGAGCACCTTAGGGTCTTTGCACTTGCTGTTCTTTCTACCTCAATCCTCTTCCCCTGGATAATTATATGACTACCACCTTCCTCACTACATTCCAATTTTCCCTATCCAACATGGCACACACCGTACTTATTTTTTGGTCTGAACGTCCCCACTCCTATTAAGGGTTATGTTTGTATTGTTCGCTATATCCTCTATGCCTGGAAACAGGCTTCGTACGTAACAGACGCTCAATAAAGACATGCTGAATAAATCAATCCTCCACTCCACCCCCATCTCTGAGTTGACGGAGGCCTCAGAACTCTTCTAACCCATGTTCCACCTGATGAACACATCTCTGGGCGCTAAGTGATGGACCAGCCTCTGAACTCTTCTCTTAGCTTCTCATGTTAGGTTTTAGCTACCAAAGCCGGCTCTCCTCCTCCGGCACCTTCAGCACTAGAACACCCTGACCCCAAGCTCGAGAGTACCCCGAAACAGGCCCCGTACGGCTCACAGGCTGCGAAAGCGACGGGAAGCAGGAAGGAACAGCATCAAGAGTTTGGGGCCACACAACTGCAGGCCGAGCGCCTGCTTCCCAGGCTTCTGCCACACGGTCAAACGAGGCGGCAGTCCGAGGCCGGACCCTCAGCCCCGACCCCTCACGCCAACGAACACCCTGCGTACCTGAACCAGTCTCCTCCCGCGGCGGAAGCGGCACTCACCAAGCCCCGCCTCCGACCCCACTTCCGGTTCCGGCCCCTCTCCGAGTAGCATTCTGGGAGTTGTCGTTTTCAGCCTGGCTGGTCGGTGTGCGGCGAAGGCTTGGGCTTAGGCTGCCAAGCGCACGAAGGTACTAGGGAGCTGCGTCCCGCTGGAAGGTTCCTGCGCCTCGCTGAGCCTCGATCTCCTTGCCTGTTCGCTGGGGGTGCATTCCCAACCGCTTGCCGACCGCACAGAGCTGCTGCAGATGGCCAGGCGCTTTGATGGCTGTTATGGTCTGAACACGGCGAAACTGGACTGAAACCAGACGTGAACCACCCCTCATCTGGCATCCTGGGGGGCTTGCCTTCCCTCGGGCTCCCTTGGCTTCCCCGTAACCAGCAGAGCCCTCGGGATGACACAGTTCCTCTCACCACGATCTGGTCATCCAGGATAACAGATATCCTGGCTTGGGCAGATCACAAGTGAATCTAGCCTCTGACCACTCTCCCTCCTTCATCCCATCTCACAAATCCACGGGAAACTGACTCTTAGCGACCTAGAGTGACTTGCCCACGCCTTGGCCTGATAAAAACTACCAGCCACTCTTTATTCCTGCAGTCTTAGATGTCTCATCCTTTTGAGAGACCCTACCCTGATTGAGCCTGAAATACCTCCCGTCCAAAAAACCACACAGCCTTGTTGGATCTGTCCTTGGCCCTCCCCTTTTCTTGCCACAGCTTCTCCAGCACCTCCCACTCCCAGTCCCTGCCTTAACCCATCCTTTATCTGCCAGTGGAACAACTTGTAAAATACTGAAACCAAACATGATTTCCTCCCCCCAGAAGGCTTTTTTCTGAAACCCAGCTCTAAAGTCTCTTCTTTGCTCAGAAGCTGGCCTTGGCTTTGTACTCAGCAGGACTTGAAAATTGGCTAAAATGGTCTTCCGTGGCTCCCGTCACACCTACCAACCCATGCACCTTGCACTCGGCTGTGCTGAGTACCTTTCCTGTGAGCTCATGACCACGTCCCCACAGAAAGGAGCACCTCGCTGGTGTCGCGGCCCACCCCGCTCTGACCCCATCATTTGCCAGATGGTTGTGTGTGTCCCTTCCGCCCTCTCAGCAGTCTCCCTCTGTACTTGAAGGTCAAACCTGACCTTCCTAAGACCTTGCACAGTCTGGTTCCTGGATGCACCTCCAACTTCATCGCTCACTCTTCTTCCAGCTTGCTGTGTTTCAGTCACACCGTCTTCTTGAAATGATTAAAACACACCAAATGTTTCAATGATTTGAACAGTACTTTGCAAGTATGGTTCCCTTTTGTCTCACTTTTTAAATGCCTAGCTCCTTCTTACCCTTTAAGTTTCAGCTTACATCTTCCCTCCTCAGAGAGACCTTTACTGATCCCTGCTAGGGAAGATAGGCTCATCTCAGCCCCATCTTGACACTCTTCATTTTCTTTATTTCACCTTCACCTATCAGAAATATTTTTTCTGTCTTCCCTGATAATACATCTATCAATAATTATATTCCCAGTGGCAATGCACAGTAAATATTCATCAACAGGATAAACAAATGAGTGATTTTTCACCTTTCCTGAGAATAACTTACCTTCCTATCTACTAAACCCAGGACCCGACACACAGTAGCTTCTCAACAAATACTTCTTGACATACTAGTTCTAATTAATGTTGCCTCCTACAGGAAGCCTTCCCTGATCACCAGGATTCAAGACCTGATTGCATTGAAGTCCTGAGCTCCTTCCCTAAGCTTGTGAACACATAGATTGTGTTCACGTAAATTAGTCAGTAGCTCTTCATAGATGTCGGCTTGTTAAAGTATTCAAGTCCTGTTTAACATCGTAACAATTTTTATTATTTCGGTGTCCTGTTGTTCCTACCTTTCATGGTCATGAAATCACTTAAAATCTGTTCTCAAGAGCCTTATTTAAATTTTATTCAAAGTATTCTGTGAAAAGAAACATGCCTCTAAGAAAATAAATCTCCTGGCACAAGTACTGATTAACTAGTTACTAGTTAATGAGTCAGAGAAAGCAATGGCAACCCACTCCAGTACTCTTGCCTGGAAAATCCCATGGACAGAGGAGCCTGGTGGGCTGCAGTCCATGGGGTCACGAAGAGTCAGACACGACTGAGCGACTTCACTTTCACATTTCACTTTCATGCATTGGAGAAGGAAATGGCAGCCCACTCCAGTGTTCTCGCCCGGAGGATCCCAGGGACGGGAGAGCCTGGTGGGCTGCTGTCTATGGGGTCGCACAGAGTCGGACACGACTGAGGCGACTTAGCAGCAACAGCAGTTAATGAGTAACTGGTTAACAGGTGATGGGAAGATTCCCTTCTCTCCCCAGATACTGCTTTCCTTCTGATTGGCAAGAGCTTGAGTATGTCACTTAACATCCCTACTTTTGCTCTGCCTTTTCTGGGTGAAGGAGAGGAATTAGGGAGCCTCAGAGGAGAGGATGCACTGAGCTCACAACTAATCAGGAGCCCCGGGGTTTGAATGAACTCTGACAGCCCCAAGTCAGTGTCTGAATTATCTTAGGCCTGGACAGAGAAGTCAGGGGGAAAGGCATCCCAGGGGTATCTAGAAATCAGTTTTCTGGGAAACAAAATGCAAGAAAGGATTTCAGATGGGGAGAAGCATCCATAAACTCTGGGGATGATTACTAACTTTTATTGAGCATTTACTAGCTTCTGCCACGCAAAGCAGACACTATTAATCTCTCCAATATTCAGAAGAGAAAAACCAAAGCACTGAGAAGTTAGGTAGCCATGTCCAATTGAGGTCCCACCAAGATTAATAGGGATTAACTGGCTCAACTGGAATTAGTGAGAAAGGTACTGGGTATATTTCTTTTGCTCTAATATTAGTCTTTAAAGGGCAAATCTAGTTCAGGATTTTAATATTTGCCTTTTTAGCTATTTAAAACAGATAGAAGTAACCTAAGTGAAGTGAAAGTTGCTCAGTCGTGTCTGACTCTTTGCACCCCTATGGACCATTCAGTCCATGAAATTCTTCAGGCCATAATGGAGTGGATAGCCTTTTCCTTCTCCAGGGGATCTTCCCAACCCAGGGATGAAACCCAGGTCTCCTGCATTGCAGGCAGATTCTTTACCAGCTGCGCCACAAGGGAGGGCCAAGAATACTGGAGAGGGTAGCCTATCCCTTCTCCAGCAGATCTTCCTGATCCAGGCATTGGAGGCAGATTCTTTACCAAGCTATCAGGGAAGCCCTAAATCGGATAGAGGGGACAGTCAGCTTCAGGTAAAGCAGGGAGCACTCCTGGCTGCGGGGGCCATGTAACCACGGTGCTTACTGCCACCTCGTGGCAGCCTGTGCTCATTGCCGTGAGGCCACCAAGAATGCCAGGCCTCCAGGCAGAGGTGCTGCAAACCCTAACCTGTGAAGGTGGCATCTATCACATACCACAGGTACTCACTCCTACTTGCAGAGGTTCCTGCCAAATCAGTGTGCTGGGAGAGGTGAAAACGATTTTTCAGCGACTCCACCTTCCTCCCCATCCCTGCCTTCTTGGGGCAGAATGTGACTTCTAGCGTCCACACTCGCAGAGTATGCGCCTCCTAGGGTACACACATTACTGATGGCAATCTGCTTATCTGTACCCACCCAGAGGGGCCGTGAGCATCCTGGCCAGGGGCAGGGGCTTGTCTTCCTCATCCTTATGAATAAGATCCTAGTACACGCCCTGACTAGAGGAGGTATCCAGTTAATGTTTGTGGAACGAATACGAGTGAATGCCGGTGACCCAAACTTGTCATCACTCCGTAGAATTCAGGCAAAGATTAAGCAGTCGTTTATTTGAATACTGTCAATAGTAAACACTTGAGAGGGGCGGGGAGGGAAATGTCTGGGGCAGAGCAGGGGGCCGGGGCACCTGGCCTGCTCACAGGGCGGTGGAAGCCCGGAACTTCTGGGTCAAACAGAACACGGCGGCCGTGAGGGCGGTGCACTGACGGGCCAGGAGTTTCACGCTCAGGTCGCGGTAGCCTCGCTCACAGGTCAGCCGAGCGGCCTCCACAAACTCGTGGTAGGTGTGCACCACATCCCTCAGGTTCCCCGCCGCCTCCCTGCGGTGGCCGGAGCAGCGGCGGCAGTCCGTGAGCTGCAGGCACAGGCCGGCCAGCTGGACCAGGTGCTGGAAGGTGTCCCGCACAGCGCTCTGCATCTCATCCGGCGTCTGGTCCATCCTGATCACCTGCTGACAGCTTGACAGGAGCTTTTGGGAGCCCATGCAGAGGCGGCTCCGGCTTTCGGCAAAGTGCCAGGTGCACTTCTCGGGGGGGTGTTTATTCCCATTCCCCCAGGAAGCTTCTAAAATGCCCTGTAATTCCAGCAAGCTCTCCATGAGTTGGATGAAGCCCTCAGGGATGCTAGCAGGGGCAGCTCTCAGCTTTCTGAGCGCCCTGGAGCAGTACTCCGGCCAGATGTGGCTGTTCCTCGATGGGAGCTCGGCGCTGCAGCTGTGGGCCCGGGCAGGCCTCCAGGGCAGGCTCAGCCGGTTTCCTGCAGAGGGCGGCGAGGTGAGGGGGGCTGTGGGACCTGCTTCCGAGTCTCTGCCTTCCTCCTCTGTCTCTGGCTGCAGGCCCCGGAAGCACGTGGCATAGGAAAACTGGCAGCTGCACTGCTCCATGCCCATCCTGGGGGCCCCCGTCTCATTCACACCTGCAAACCCCAAAGACGGGGCTGTCCTGAGACTGGCAGAACCTTTAGGATAGCTCTCTGGGGCAAAGCACAGAAAAGGCTTCTCAGCAGGAAGGCAGATGCTGGGCCTTTTGCCTTGGCTTTCTGGCACCGAAAAATGGTTTGAACCTTCTAGGTGGGGCTCCTCTAGGGGACACGGTAGTGGCTCTGGCAGAGAAGGCCCTGGATTCAAAGAGACCCGCTGGGGAACGTCCCCAGGGGTGGTGTCTTCCCCTGTCACATGATTAGGTGGCTCTGCCTTGACCTCCTCTAGAGAGAAGGCTGATGAAATGGTCTGGTCTCTAAGCAAGAAATCTGAATTAAAATCCAACTCTGCCAATAGTTTTTGTTCTTGGGCCTGGCAGGCTTGACCCGGAATTTCTCTGCTTTGTCCTTGGGGTTCTGTAGGGGAACTTGGTAGGGTCTGCACAGTCCCTGTAACAGGAGTCTCCAAGAAGAGGGAGGCTACCATGCCACCAGCTGGAGCACTGACACCAGTAGTCTGAGGAAGAACATCCAACCCATCCACCCTGGGGTCACCTGGATCCTTCCCAGACTCATCACGAAATGAGCTGGTGTCGTTTCTGTTGGTGTCTTCTCTACCGTATTCCAGAGAGAGTTGTCCTTGCCCCTCCTCTGCAGGCAAAGACGCCATCGTGTCTTCCGAGTTTATTCCGCACTCATCACTTTTAGGTCCGTCTCGAGAAGACAACAAAGGCTCTGTGTCCGGGGGGGCAGTTTCTGGCATATCATTTACAAACAGAGATCCCAATCCTGTTTCTAACTGAGCTCCTCCCAGCTCCAGGGTGTCTCCTTGAGCAGGAGTGTGTGGCCCCGGGCTGGCGGCCAGGCAGACGCGGTCTGGGTTCACACCAGCCCTGGAGCGGGAGGAGGCACTGCTCCCAAGCTCCGCGGTGAGCTCTCGGGGGCCGCTGTCGTTCAAGTCTTGAAACGGAGGTGAGGTCTGGGGAGGCCCTGCCTGAGTGGCACCTGGGCCGGACGAGCCTGGGTTGAGGCCGTGAGGGGTGTGTGCCGGGGAACTGGCGACACTGGAGGTCGGAGGGGCAATGCCGGAGCTCTCTTTATGGCTGGGGTCAGTCCGGAGGCGAATGGCAGAAATAGACGACACGCGAGAGTCGGTGACAGATTTGGTCTCCATGGTCTCTGGCTCCATCTCCATGACCCGGGAGGCCGGGTTTGTGCTCCTGGTCTCCCTCAGCGGAGTCAGCAGCCCCAGGGCCTTGGTCTCCAGGACGCCGGGCTCGCCCTGCACGTCTTGCAGAGAGGACACGGTCGGGGAGGGCGCGGCCAGGGCCAGGCAGGGCTCCCGGGCATAGAAGCACACGTCGCCCACGCTCTCCAAGGACGCTGACGGCGCCAGGGGAAAGGAGACCTGACAGGTGTGGTCGGTCTGCAGGAAGGACCGTCTTTTCCTCAGGGTCTTGGCGTACTTCCTCGCCCCTCCCCTTCTGCTTGGCGGTCTGCCGTCTGGCCCAGGATTCAGGCTGGCCTCAGGGCTGCAGGGGCTGGCTTCATTCTGCAATCCTGTGGCATTGGTTTCTACAGCGGAAGCAGCTCTGAGCCCTGAGAATCAAGAAAGGAAAAAGAACATGAAAAGCAGAAAAACCAAGAGACGTGTAGGCCTCGGGTTCAGGACGCAGGATGGCTGGGTCTGAATCCCAGCTGGGCCGTGTAACCTGGGGCATGTTAAACGCTGAGCTCCTGTTTCCTCTTCTGAACGGTGGGGGTGAGCACTGTGGTACATGTGCTTTGATCCTGGGTTGCCCAACATCCCGTGCCTTGTCTTTTGGTCAACTTCCCTTCAGGGGATGACATCTCTCCAACCATTATAGGCTGCTGAAACTATTAATGAAGGAGCCCTATCCATATCAGCCAAGTGGTCAGAGGTATGAGCTAGAAAGTCAGTCACAAAATTTCCTAAAAGTTCAAACTCACTGATAGAAAAAAATAAACAACAACAACAGTACAACCCATCTTTGCAGCCACGGTATCCTAACAGTACAGTGAGGAACGCTGCTGCCTAGCCTCCTGGTCTGGCCTCTGCCTGTGTCAGAACCAGGGCTTCACCTCGGCTGGCAATTCTCTAAGCCATCTGACATCCTTCCAACCCTATGTCACTTTCTCTCATTAACCCAAGTCAGGCAGTGCCAGTGATGTCCATCAACACCACTGTGGATAGATGCTTAGTCTATAGATAGATGCTGGATAGACGACTCAGTCCCTATCAGGCTCCTAGCACACGCCTGTGCCTAGCTGGTGTTCACTAAAGGAAGCCCGTGCCACCATTGTTACGATCGTCACTACAGGGTGAGCGTTCTGAAGGAGCTTTCTTTTGACAAAAAGTGACTGCGACTCTCAGTCACGGGCATGAGGGATCTTGTGCATACCGAGATGGATCTTTCTGAACGGAGAAACACTTCTATGAAGAAGTCCTGGGAACCAGCCAGAAGGAATTAGGATCACACGCTAGTGCCTGAGAATCAGAGGGCTCTTATACTTGGACTGGTTTTTTCCAACCTGGCTGAACCTTATTAAAAGCCTCATCAAATCCTACGCTGCTCCTCACACCTCTGAAATCAGAATCTCTGAGGCTGGGTCTAGGAATTTATAGTATTTGACTCAGGCCCCTTGGGTGATTTTGATGCCCAGACACCTTTTGAAGTTGCTGCTCTGCTCTAGGCCCCCTCAGCCACTGGCCAAGGGTGTTTCTGGAGCTTAAAAATGGGAGAGGCTCTCACAGTGAGTCAGCGGCCCAAGCAGACCTCGGGCCCGTGAGTCCCAGGTCTGGGCTGTCTCCCCAGCACCTCACTGACTCTCCATGAAAGAGGAAGTGTCCGATGTGGACCTTATCTCCCTGACTGGACTCCCACAAGGCAGGCCTTGACTGATGGTCTGTCTCACCCCCATCGTGCCCCCAGCACAATGGCTGGCCTAGCGGGACACGACTGGAGGCAGGGATGGCAGCTGACCGTGTTCTCTGGGGAGCAGTGCAGAACCTGGCCGTGGGTTTCTGCTAGTCAGTTAGTGAGGTCGGGGTGGATGGTGGGGAGTCCATTCGTTCATCCATCTAGCGGCAACTGCCAGGAGCTCTGGCAGGACAGAGGTGAGTGTCAGATGCTCAGCTGCCGAATCACAGAAGCTGTCGCTTTAGTGAAGGAGAGAAATATCCACACAAAGGTCACACAAATAAATATGCAGCTACAGGCAGGAAGCACCCAGGGTGTGTGACGGCGGTGGGGAGACCTCGTCCTGGCGATCTGGTTAAAATCCCCAGAGGAAGTGCATTTCCAGGTGGGGCCTGAGAGATAGAAGGGCAGCAGCCAAAGATGAGGGTAAGGAGCGTTTCAGGTGGACGGAGCGGCATGTGCAGAGGCTGGAGGTAGGAAAGAACTGGGCACTTTTAAAACTGGCAAGGAGGCCCGTGTGGCAGGAATGCAGGTTCAGGGCTCAGGGGGAAGGAGAGAGACACACCGAGGCCATGTCACAGACGGCCTTGAGAAACCTCACAGGGGCTGCCAAGGAGCTGGCCTTTCCCCCCCGGGCAGTGGGGACCACGAGAGCCCAGCGGGCAGCAGGAAGGGGCTGGCACGCAGGAGAGGACGCAGCTCCCCGCCCCTCGTGGGTCACTCCTGATGTCTGGGTGCCACTTTCCAATGTTTTTCCCCTTCAGAGTGCAGTGAGAGAGAGGGAGGGAGGGAGGGAGAGTGTATGTGTGAGTGTGAGTGTGTGTGTTGTGTGTGTGTGTAAATGGTCTGCAAGGACCTCAGGTCAGCTTTGGAAGTCATTCTATGAGGAAAGACACCCCACACTCTTTGTGGAGGAAAGAATGAGGAATCTGATCTTCCCACCTATGTCTGAGTTCCTTAAGGACCACCAGTTGCCTGCCAGTTAGGTTCTTTTTGTTTTAAGGCCTCATTTAAAGCTTCCAGGTCAACAATAGCGCAGCTGCTTCCCTCTGCTGGGGGCTCATATCAAACCTTTTCTTTCTCTGTGAATTCTGTCCATCTCACAAGGCCTGGCCCACTTGCTGCCTCTTCTGGGAAGCCTCCCCTGATTCCCACTGTGGAATTAATGCCACTCATCTCTGCCTGTCCACAGTTCTCTGAACCTCCTCGTAGCCCTTACTTGAAGTTGGGATGCCCACCTCAAAAGAGAATGCGCACCCATGCTTTACCCAAACGTTTTGCCCTCAGGCTTGCACACGGCCCTCCCTGGGGACGGAGGAGCTGCCTGCACGATGCACAGACCTGCCGGGGAGGGTGCACCGGACAGGGCGTCTGGGGGTGTGAGCTTGTCAGCGGCGTCATAGTATTCCTCGTCGGAACTGCCATCCTCCAAGGCCAGGGCTTGCAGCGCGGAGCTGGACAGGGCCTCAGACCCTCCCCGCTGGCCCGGGGCTGCTGTGCCCCCACCCTGCCGGGCAGCCGTGCTATCAGAGCTGTCACTCCCGTGGCTGGCGGGGGAGACGTTGGCACACAGGCTGTAGTAGTCAGTCCGGCTGCCCTCGTACAGCCGAGGGTCCAGCCTGAGCGCGTTCAGTTCCGGCCCCCAGCTGAAGGCCCCAGGAGCAGGACTCTCAGAAAACTCCGTCTTCTGGCTCTGAGGGTTGGCTCTCTGGGCCAGGTCCAGGAGACAGAGGAAGCCACTGGTTTCAACCCTGCTCCTCTCCTCCTGGCTGTCTGAATCAAGACTCTCCGGGAAGCCCGGCAAGCCCAGGTGGAAGAAGCCGGACCTGCTGGAGGAGCAGGCATCCAGGTCATCCTCCTCCAGGGCGTCCATGGACTCACTGGAGCCGCTGGTCCTGCAGCCGCGGCTCTCGGTGTTGGCCGAGTCGGACGCCTCGGACTCGGCACTGTCTGTTGTGCTGCTGGCCCCGCAAGTGCTTGGGCCCTTCGCAGCCACGGCAGGCGCGGAGCTGTCCCCAGGAGGCTGCTCCTCCTCTGTAAGCGGTCTGCAGGGGCCCAGCTTCGGCAGGCGCCCGTCGGAGAGGGGCTCCAGCACGCAGTCCACTTCGGACGACTCCTCGGAGTCACTGCAGGCCCTGGACTCGTAGCCTGACACAAGAGTGACGTGAGAGGATTAGGGGACTGGCAGGTGCTCGGGGTCCACCCACCCCCACTCTGCCTGCCCTCTTATTTTGCAGAGAGAACACAGGTCCAGCGGGTGACAGGCCTGGACCAGGCTACGCTGACTGACACGGGGTCCACAGAACTCCAAATTTCCACGTTCTCCACACAAGGGTCATGTCTCCTTCCCCACATCTATCTGAGCCACCTAAAGAGACAGGATTACCTCCACCTCCGAGGAGATCTATCTGTTTATGGAAACAGCTGGCTATTTAGGTGGTTTGCTACACCCCTCCTAAAAATCTCAGCTCTGTCCTGACTGGGTATCAAAATCAGGCAGGGAATCATATTAGCAAAACAACAACATATCCTTGGACCTCACCCCGATGTATTGAGTCTAATATCTAGGGAGTAAACCCTTAGAATCTGTATTTTTTACTAACTTTACAGGGGTCCTGAGGCTGCTAGGCTGGCATCATTCTGAAGCCTGGCCTAGCGACCCACTGGTGCTACAGGGCTTTTAGAAAAGTGCAAAGTGACCCACTGCTGGTACTTGGAAGGATTCATGGTGAGAGGGTTGGGGGGCGTTGAGCCAGGTCTCAAATCGCTCATGCACCATAAACCTCCAGGTGTGACCTGTTCTCAGCTTCTCTCTGGGGACTTCCCTGGCGGTCCAGTGGGTAGCGCTCCATGCTTCCACTGCAGGGGGCACGGGCTGATCCCTGGTCAGGGAACTGAGATACTGCATGCCACACACCACAGCCAAAAAAACCCCCAAACAAACAAAAACCCCCACTTCCCTCTGATCACATCACATTGTATCTAAACCTCGGACGGTTCCTCTTGCCTACAGGGAAGGACCTAAGCTCTCCTACTGAGGTTGGGGGCTCTCACAGGGTGACCCTCAGCAGCCTGGTCGCTCACTGCAGCCTTCCCCATGCTCTAGCGACCACAGAGAGCTTCTCAGCCTTCACGCCTCCATTGTGTCCCTCTGCTTCAGAGGATCACTCCTCCCCTTTTTGCCTGGGTAACGTCACCATGTTCGTCATAACCTATT
This sequence comes from Muntiacus reevesi, assembly GCF_963930625.1. Lineage (NCBI taxonomy): Eukaryota > Metazoa > Chordata > Mammalia > Artiodactyla > Cervidae > Muntiacus > Muntiacus reevesi. Next base: position 57,680,979 of record NC_089265.1, on the reverse strand, counting down.
TCAAACAGGTTGAAATAGGCCTCCTGTGAACACCCCGCCAGACCTCCACAATAGCATGGCTCCACGGGGTGCCATCTCAGAGGCATCATCCCTTGTTAATAAGCTGTGTTAAAGGGAATAGGTACAGGAAACTCTTCCCTTCTGAATTCTTAGTTTCCTATCAGCCAACCCCTGAGATTACTTATGCCTGTCTTATCCACATGGAGGAAATGCCATATGATGGTGCGCTGCGGAGCACCTCTCCCCACCTCCACATTCAGTGTCAGCACGTCAGGGGCTTGAAATGTTATCTTTGACAGTAAACCAAGATGTCACTTATTTGTTTAGAAAGTATAGCTGACACGGTGGGAGTGTTTATGCCATTGCCAATGTTTAGGCAATTGCTTCAAATCAGGGTTCTGTTTCATTTTGTTTCTTCCCCTGCAGAGACAGTTGTTAAACATTTATCAGCAAACCACTGGGAAGAATGCTGCATCAACAGTGCTGAAGCAAAGGCCTGGTGGAAACTAGGAAAATGTTCACCTAATCTGGCCTCCCCTACTTCATTCCTTATGTCATATGATTTTTACCTCCTATCTCCATGCACCCTGTTCTTATAAACATGTAAGGCAGAGAATGTTTATTATAATTCAAGAGAAGCAAAAGAGGCATGAGATGAGAAGTTAGATCAGCTATACTTTCTAAACAAATAAGTGACATCCTGTTTTACTGTCAAAGATAAAATACTGTGGATCTTAGAGATGATTTTAGGTAAAACTACAGGGAATCAGAGACCTTCCACAGCCTTCCTTGGCTTTATGAGACTCTCAGGTACAAAGAAATCCTCTCTATTTAGGGTTTTGGACAGATCAGCTGTTTACCAAGAAATGAATGGAGAAACAGCTCTCATCCCCTTGAGTAGAAGCCTCAGTTCCACTCAATGCACCATCCCCTTTGCAGGCTGCCTTGACCTACAAGGCAGTGAAGTGGGCCTGTCCTCACTGGGTCCAAGCCTCAGCACCTCACCTTCTTCAGCAGACACCCGGTGCACATGCTGTTTGTTTCCCGGCCAGAGGAAAATGGAGGTCACCGGGTCGACAAACAGCCTGTAGTACCCAGCAATCAGGCAGGCTAGGTCTTTTGCACTGTTGGATTCCAGCAGCAAAGTCAGAACCTTTGAAGGTAAAGAGGCTCTTAGGTGCATAAAGGGCTAAGGCTGGCAACAAGGGATACAAAGTCTGAAGGCTGGCAGCAAGCGACAGAAAGGGCAACCAGGCCATGCAGGGCCCATGAGAGATTTCAGGTAAATCCAGCCACGGTCCATAGACAGGCCCCCTGGTGTCCCGACGATATACCTGCAAGATCTGAAGTGAGCGTGCACACACACAGCCACACAAGCACTCACACATGCAGTGGTTTCCTCCCATCCAGTCTCCACAGTGTCTCCTGTCCTTCTATCCCAGCCCCAGCCCCCCATCCCAACCACCCCACCCTGCTCATTCATGCCACGGGGCCTCTCCAAGACCTGACCTTGAAAAGAAAAAGGAGCAGGATCGAGTAGAGAAGAAAGGAGAGGGGGATAAGAAGAATGAAGCACCTGTCCTGAGCATGCTGGGATTAAGTCAAAGGAAGCAGGATAGACGTAGGACCTTCCAGAGAGATACAGGAAGTACTCTATACCACTGATCTATTTTAATTGCTATCACCCCAAATCTTGGGCAGCCATTCTGGTCTAATGTGTGTGATAATACCCTCTGATGCTCCCATCTAGGTTGCTGAACCTGTCAGGAAAGTACACAGTCAAACTCAGTTTATAGAAAAAAAAAAACCTTTGAGGACCTGCCCGGGAAAATGTACCCTGTTCATTACTTTCCCTTTGATGGGACAGGATGGACAATTCCATCTCTTAAGAAAATGGTGGACAGGCGACTCTGTTAATATCCAAACTCACATAAACTACCCTCGAGTAATTTAGCCCCAGATTCCAGAAGCTGGATTCAAACTTCCTTCCCCATGCATTACCTTGACATCCTGAAGATACACTTTGACCACGCTCACTTTCTCAGACTCTTCTGTCAGCTCTACACGGCTGATGTTGGCAAACTCTGCCAACGTGGACATGATGTTGAGTTTGCTATTGATAATTTGGCTAATGCCATACTTGGCTCCAACCAGAAGAGCAATGTAGGATTCTCTGTCCTGTAACTGCAGAGGGCAGGAAGGGGAATTAGTTTCCATTCACAAGCTAGGAGAAAATACATTATACACGTAGGACATGATACCTCTCTCCGCAAACCCCTCACCACCCCTCTAGATGACCAAGTTAGGTGACAGCCTAACCTGGGCCCCATCTACAGATAAACTCAGTACAAATTTATCTCCCATAATACTCTTCACAATAGAGGATCCAACCACGGGACTTTTACCTGTTCCATAAACACAACCATATACTTTCACACCTATGTGCCTAAATTCACATTGTGCCCTCCACTTGGAATCCCTTGTTATCATTACCTACTGAAAACCCACCTTTTTTTAGAAGCTTCCATCAACACCTACTGCCCATTGAAAACGCCACCTGATTTGCTCCTCACACCAGAACAGTCCTTTTCTCTGTTGATTCCACACCACGTCCTCTGTCCTTCTCAGACAACATGGGATTAGTCTAGAACTACGATTTCTAGGACTTCTAAGCTCAGACTTCTTACTGTTATTATTTGTATGTGAGTTGCATATTCCATTAAGGTCCCTGACAACAGAGCCTGTGTATGTCTACGTCTGTACCTCCAGTGACCAGCAAGCACCCTGAGCCAGCTCAATGTAATTGGTTTCTTCTCCCAGTCCCAGGTCTTTCCTTAGACATGAAAGGTAAAGAGGAGTTGGAGACAGGAACCAGAAAGTTGGCAGAGGGCAGGATTAGCCCTAGAGAAAAGTGGGTAGTTTTTCTTGTACCTTCAAGTTTCCGTTCTGTGATCTACTGTCTCCTCTGCCATTTAGTCCACGACTTGTACAAAGACAGGACCAATTTTTCTCTTCTCCAAACAATCAGATGCACTTCCTTTCTTTGAAAACATCAATTCTCTTTTTCCATCTACACTGTTAGGTCAGCAGCCTAAGTAAATTAACCCATCACTGTAAATGACTAAGAAGCACGCCAAATCCACTGAAAGGAGCTTTGCTATTATTATTATTATTTTAAATCTCTAATTAGTAAATTGTCTGGCTTTGTGCCTGAGGGCTCTGGGGCTGAGTGGTGGGGGCAGAATTCCCTTAAGCCACATCCCACATCACCGACTGCACCAGAGCACAGAGCTCCAGGCCTAGGCTCCAAAAAGCAGACCAAGGCGGGGAATGGGTAACACAGCAGAGGACTCTTTTTCTTGCTTTCCCTTCTCAGGTCCACTCCTCACTTCTTCCCTCCTGAATGATCAGGGCCCCAGCCTCCAGTCTAACATTCTTATCTTTTCTTCATGATTTCCCTTTTTTCCTCTTCACCTTCATATGCCCAAAGCTCCAGGGTAAACTGATCACAGTATCTTGCCCTCAACATCTGGCCCAATGCAATCTTCTTGCTTTCCCTTAATCCCTTCTCCTTCCCCATTCAACCCGAAGCTGGCAGTGGTGGTCTCTGTCTTTGACTTCCTGTAATGGTCCTGTGCCTCTCATGACTCTGCTCTGCCCTGTTTGGTGCCTCGTTGCATCGTTTGAGGATGGGAACTGTGTCTCATTCAGCTCTGCCTCCCCCAGCATCTGTCAGAGGGCTGGTGTCAAGCAATGGCATGACAGATGCTGCCTGACGTCATAATGTTCACTTTCCCAGACAAATTCTAGTCCATGACAGTCCTCAGGGATTTTAGACTAAAAGATACATTGATGTTCAGAGGCTCTCTTGCATCCCTTATAAGAAGTTCTTTAATACATACCATTAAAGTAGCGTTAAAGATTTTCCCACCGTACGTCTTGAGTTCCCCAAGGATCTGTAGGTAATTTAAACGCAGCTGGGCGGCAGAAATAAGTTGCTTAAATAAGGGTGAAAAAAAAAAGAAAACAAAAAAAGACTGTTGAAGTCAGAGCTATTCATTTGCCTAAAATGCAGGCAATGTTGAAAATTCTCTCCCTGAGGTTTCACAATAGTCAGCGTGTGGTTGGCAGGGGCTGTGGCTAAATTACCTTCTGTCTGGGTTCCAGCAAGTTCTGGTTCCTCTTCATGTGGAAGCTGATGGCTTTCTTGATGTCTTTTCCTTTCATGTTTCGCAGTAAAGTTGGAGATATAAAGTTCTCGATTCCCCAATCCTTCCTGCCATGAGACATTGGAGACAAGGAGGCTCATGTCTACAGCGAACTTGACTCTAATGAAGAACGTAATTATATTTGATTCAGTAGTTATTGTTCCAAGAATACTGTAATTATGAGCTTCTTTCTCAGCAGAAGATATCTGGCTGGTCTTGTGGAGTATATGTAAATATAAAGACTGTATATGTGTGATATCTATCTACCTATTTTTTATACAAACACACACACAAACCACAAAAATGAATCGTTCTGGAATTAAACCCCATGATCATTCAAGGAGCCCATTACTCCTTACACATGTCCAGCACGGTCTCAGGGGGCAACACACAAAACATGTGAATCCCTGAGGCCATGCTTGAGGATGATGCCAGCCTAATCTCCCACCACCCCACCCAACAAACGAGTTAAAAATACAGACTCTCAGGTCCCACTCTCTAGAGATTTCATCTAGGATGTCAAGGGGAAGGCCAAGGATTTTTAAAATTTTTTTAAATATAATTCATCAGCAGGCAAAACACAGCTGAGATTTGGCAAGGAGATGAGCAAATCTGGGTGATACCACCCAGAGCAAAGTGATATTTTAAGCTAAGAATCTGGAGGTGTCAGAGCCTCAGGACTTGAAACTGCTCTACAACAGGATTTCGTTCACCGCAAATAAACTTCCAAGGCATTCTTGCTTGCAGAAGAGCTTGATGCTGAAGTTGTCAACTGATTTCCTGAGATATCCTCCCAGGAACTGGGAATTTACAAAGAGATCCTGTGTCATTCCATCTGGAGCTGGCTTGGGCCCCAGAGGGAGCATCCAGGTTCTGACCTCGCGGGAAGCCAGGGTGTGCTGGAGAGGGTGCAGAGGGAAATGAAGGGAAGACAATGGACAGGTGGGGAGGTGGGTGAGTGTCAGCTTCTTGTGGATTCTGGCCGTCCTAGCCCAGGGCCAGCCAAGTGATAAATGCAACACAGCTCTGCTGGAGGGACACGGAAGTCCCCTGCCACTCACTCTATGTACTTCAGAGAGATCTTCTGCGGCTGTGCACACGCGTAGATTCGCTCCTGGATGTGCAGGGCTGCCAGCCGGAGCGCCGAGCTGCACTTCATTTCAACCGCAAAGCGCTCCTGGAGCACATCGCTGCAGCTCTGGGAGAGATGAGATCAGAGACACTGGGAAACAAGAACACAGATTGGGTTCCTAGTGCTCTCGGGGGAAAGGCAACTTGGAGACCTGGCTCTGCCAGTTCTTGCCTGTGTGACCTTGGCTGCCCCTTTTGTCAGTAAAAACTGTAACTCTAAAGATCCTAAATGGTGTTAGAAAATGTAAAACTACATTGAGGACTAAGCTTTAAGTTCATTAATATATTGCAAATCGCCCAACATAGCAACTCAGTGCCATAAAATGAAATTCTAAGGGATAATTAGGCCTACTCTCCCCCAGACCAAGATAATCCCTACTGGGCAGTTGCTTAATTGCCTTGAGCTCATGTTCAAAATAACCCAATGTGCCATCTTTGAGAAAAACCACTGTTATTTTAGGAAGGGCAGCCCAAGTCACCTGCAGATAGAGGTATTCGAAGGCCACAGGGTCCTCTTTCAGGAGGTCCAGGGGGTCCCTGGGGACGAAACAAACCCGGAAGAGGCAGCGGCAGTCATGTGACTCCTCCCTTTCCACCACCTGCAGTGCATAAGGGAGACTCGGTTCATCTTCTGTTCTTGTTCTCCACTATTCCACAAAACAACTTAACTAAAAAAAGACAATGAAAGGTGGTCCCTAGAGATTTCAGTTTTAGTTCTTCCCAAGTCAGCACAGACCTTTGCCCTTGATTGACTTTCCCATGGGTACAAGATGTAAAAAGTTCAAAGGAACTGTTTTCCACTGACCCCATCAACCTGTTCCCCTTTCCAGAAGAAATCTCTGCATCTGGTTTCTTATATAGCCTTCCAGAGACAGTCTATGTGTATTTATGCTCCTATGAATGTACATTCCTTTATTTCCCATAAATAATAGTATACAATACATTACATGGGTATATACAATAAATAGACCCTGCACCTTACTTTTTTTTCACTTCAACTATCACAGCGGTTTAACTTGATTTCTTTTTCCAGTGCTAATGGAACAGAAGTGATTTTTTTAAAGTTTGTAAGCAGCAATGTTAGGAAATGAGTGACCACGGTAGGGATTCATCTGCAATGAGGAGCACTCGGAGCGGCTTCCACGAGCTCAGGCCTTGTTCACGCTGCTCCTCTTCTTAAAGAAGCCCCCTTTCCTTTTCCAATTACTGAAATCCTACTCATCTTTACAGTTGTACACACTCAACAAGAATTTATGGAACTGACCTGTGTTTGGCTTTTGAAAGCTGGTATAACAAATCACTGCATGGCTAAAAGACTGAGTGGTACAGATTGACTGACGGTGTTAGCCCTGTCCTGCTCAGGACAAATCTCACAGAAAGGGCTGAGACCTGGCAACAGACGCTTCCCTGACATCTCAAAGGTGGGAGGTTCAGAGGAAGGTCATCAGAGCTGGAAGCAAAAGATGGGGTCTAGTGGTTGCGTTACCTTGAGTAAATTACCTTTACCGCTCTAAGCCTCTTTCTCCTCGTCTGCAAAACGGAGGGCTGCCTAACTGTGTTCACAAACCAGGCTGAGTGAGCTCTGCGCTGTCTGCGCACAAAAAAGCACATCAAACCTGCAGATGTGCTGCACCCCGTACCCGAAGGCTGGGCCGAGGCATGCAGCTCACCCCGCCCAGATCTCCGCACGGGGAGCAGAGGCAGGTGGTACCTGCTGGATGAGCTCCTCCTCATGCAGCAGGTGCAGCCGTGAGACATTGTACTGCTCCTCCAGGACCAGCGCGAAGTACTCTGTGCTGCGGATCGACAGCTTCTCCTTCACTGTGAGGATGATGTCCTGCGGGCACAGAGGCACAGGGGTCACCGAGGAGCGGCTGGCCCTCACATTCAGGCACAGAGCGGGGAGAGCTCCCCTGGCCTCCCCTCTGCTCCTCCGTGCTGCCAGGGAGAGAAAGGCCCGTGCTGGCTGGGTCCACTGCCAATACGGGAGGCTAATCTTGATGGGCCACACGTGGGACTCCTCATCACCCCTCAGGGCCCTGTGCCCCCTGCTCTCTTCCCCTCAGGGCTCCAGCCCCCCACCCCCGTATGACCGCCCTCTCTGGCTTTACTTGGGAGGCTGGAGCTATCCCTTGGGGCCTCACACCCCTCTTCAAGGTCTCCAGATCCATCCTATCTCTGGACTCTGCACTGTCGATTGCTTACCAAACATAACCCCACCACCTGCCCTCTATGCCACTGAGGGAAATCAATCTGATGCTTCTGAACCTGTTTCTTCCTGTGAAACAGAGGATAACGATGCCCATTTAGAGGGGCTGATGGGGTGAGCCGAGAACTGATACGGGGCCACCAGAACTGCCTTGCCACACTCCCCTGGTTCACTACAGGGGCCCCTTGGCATCACAAGGTCTTTGCTGCCTCGGGGCATTCTCAATGCTGTTTCCTCTGCCTGGCACACTCCTCCTGCACTCTTCCCAAGGCCACCTCGGTCTCTGTATCTAAATGCGACTGTCCCTGTTATTCTCCATCCCGGGGTCCTGCTGATTTTCTTCATCACTATGAGATCTTCTTCAATGACAGCACTGTTCTTCAGTAATAGTACAGTGAAGTGAGTGGGCTCTAGACCTAGACTTCTACTCACTAGCCTTGTGTCCCTGGATAACACGCTTACTGTCTCCATGCCTCGGTGGTTTCATCTCTAAAATGGTCACAACAGTCACACCCCTCTCGGGGGCTGTTGTGTGCATTAAATGGCTATCCCCATACATAGCCTTTAGATGACAGGTGTCCACTGCCTGGTAGCTGCTGACATCTGTTTTTCTGCTTATTGTCATTTACCTGCTAGATGCTAGACTCCCCCAGAACCTGAGCCTCGCTTGTCTTGTACTCCATTATATCCGCAAAGCTTGGCATTCAGTGATGCTCAATAGACTTCCATTCAATGAATAAACAGTCATCATGGACTCATCATACACGTCCTGCTAGAATTTTAGATTTAGGAAGGGCCAAACCATCGGGTGCGACCTGCTCCTCACGGCTCCCCACTCTGAATCCTCCTCCTGCTTTCTCCATCACCCCCCATAACTAACCAGTGACTAGGTCCTAAAGTTTATTCACCTCCAAAACTCAACAGCATCAATTCAATGCCTACTGTGTGCTGGCCATGACGGAGAGCCCCTCTCATGGCTCCGTCCACTCTCTCCATTCTCCATCTGGCTTGAGCACACACACTTCTCCTGGCTTTGTTGAGTCACGTCCTAAGGACTCCCCTGCTACCCTGTCTGGCCTCCACCCTACGTCTAGAGCAGAGGTGGGAAACCAAATCCAGCCCATTGCTTGTTTTTGTGATTACAGTCATGTGGGAACACAGCCTCACACATTCTCTACAGTGGCAGAGGTGAGTAACCGTGACAGAAGCCCCCGGCCCATAAAACCTACCGCATTCATTACCTGGCTCTTTACAGAAAGAGTTTGCTGACCCTTGACCTAGAGGAACATGTCTAAGCCTTGTATTGCTCATGCTCTCCCTGGCTCAAGAATATTCAGTGCCTCCTCCATCATGGCCCACTAACCCAAATCCAGATCCCTCAGCTTAACATTAAAGGTTCTCAAGTATCAGGTGCCAACCCATTTGTTCCACTTTATCCTTTGCTGCTGCTTCTGTTGCACTTTGCTTGCAAGCCCCATTTACTTGCTAAACTTTCCCATCACTGGGTCTTTGCTGGTGTCATTCCCCATGACTGGAAATCTGTCTTCACACACCACTCCTGACCCATTCCTATCCATCTTTCCAAGTTGATCTCATAGGCCACCACATCCTGGGGGCCGTTCCTTGCTACCTAGCTGGAAGCTCTCTCTCCTGGGAACCCACAGCACCCCGTTTTCACATTCTACTTTCCTGCTTCTGAACACACTGCATTTGCATAGTTTTTTCATGAATTAACCCTAGGTCCCATCTCCTCACCCCAGCCCCACCCGAAGACTCTGGGCTCCCTAAGAGAGTGACCCTAGGGAGTTTATTTCTGTATCATTAACAGCTTTCCTAGCACACAAAAGTATCACTAAATGACATATTATTTTCCTTGATTTAGAGAAAGAAGGTTTTCTAATGTAAGAACTTTGCTTCTCTTGGTAAGGGAGTGAGGAAGAGAAGTCGCTGATGACTTGACAGTGTTTTTCCTCTTTTTTACCCATACGATTTGCTTATATCCCCCTCTCTTTTTCTGTCACAAAGAGCTAAAAGATTTGCTCTGTAAAAGTTTGGCTAGTACAGATAAGTGAGATTAACCAGCACTACACTAGCTAAGTCCTTGCCCATTTCCCCAACTCCATGTGTCATCTTGGCTTTAGTTCCCCTGTGGGGTGTGTTTTTATTGTGAATCATCTCAAAGTCTTTTTGGCCCCTGAAGGAGGACTCCCTCCCCTTCCAGTGCCCTCCCCCATTCCAGTGCACTGGAATAAAGCACCCCCCATTCCAGCGCACTCTGCTCAAAGGTGACAGAAGTAGAAACCATGTCTAGTGCATTTGCACAACTTCTATGCTGAGTGGCAACACGGTCAGCTTCAGGGCAGGGTTCAGAGACAACAGACCAAGTTGGAGGAACTGATTTTAAAGAGTTTTGGGTATCTTGGTGTTCTCATCTGAAAAGTGGGTTAACGCTTGTCACCTTACAAGGTTACTGGGGGCATTAAGTGAGATAGCAAATAAAGAAGTGCCCAGGGAATGCCAGACAAGGAGTGACACTGGACAAATCTGTTCATCCCTCCTATTCCTCCTCTGGGCTTGAACTTCCAGGGCCAGACAGGCTTTCTCCAGCTTCTCTTCAGTCACGCCGAAGTAGGAATGGAATAGCGCATTTGGGGCAGCCCTAGGAACTGCCATTAAGGTATGACCTAAATCAAATCCCTTATAATTATATAGTGGAAGTGACAGGATCAAGGGACTAGATCTGATAGAGTGCCGGAAGAACTATAGATGGAGGCTCATGACTTTGTACAGAAGGTGGTACCCAAAACCATCCACAAGAAAAAGAAATGCAAAAGAGACAAAACGGCTGTCTGAGGAGGCCTTCCAAATAGCTGAGAAAAGAACAGAAGCAAAAGGCAAAGGAAAAAAGGAAAGATATACTCATCTGAAGGCAGAGTTCCAAAGAATAGCAAGGAGAGATTTTAAAAAAGCCTTCCTAAGCTGCCATATGACCCAGCAATACCACTTCTGGGCATACACACTGAGGAATCCAGATCTGAAAGAGACACGTGCACCCCAATGTTCATCGCAGCACTGTTTATAATAGCCAGGACATGGAAGCAACCTAGATGCCCATCGGCAGATGAATGGATAAGGAAGCTGTGGTGCATATACACCATGGAATGTTACTCAGCCGTTAAAAAGAATTCATTTGAATCAGTTCTAATGAGATGGATGAAACTGGAGCCCATTATACAGAGTGAAGTAAGCCAGAAAGATAAAGAACATTACAGTATACTAACACATATATACGGAATTTAGATAGATGGTGGCGATAACCCTATATGCAAAACAGAAAAAGAGACACAGAAATACAGAACAGACTTTTGAACTCTGGGGGAGAACGTGAGGGTGGGATGTTTTGAAAGAACAGCATGTATATTATCTATGGTGAAACGGACCACCAGCCCAGGTGGGATACATGAGTCAGGTGCTCGGGCCTGGTGCACTGGGAGGACCCTGAGGAGTCGGGTGGGGAGGGAGGTGGGAGGGGGGATCGGGATGGGGAATACATGTAACTATATGGCTGATTCATGTCAATGTATGACAAAACCCACTGAAATGTTGTAAAGTGATTGGCCTCCAACTAATAAAATAATATAAAAAAAAAAAAAAAAAAAAAAGCCTTCCTAAGTAATCAATGCAAAGAAACAGAGAAAAATAATAAAATGGGAAAGACCAGAGATGTTTTCGAGAAAATGAGAGATACCAAGAGAACATTTCATGCAAAAATGTGCACAATAAAGGACAGAAATGATATGGATCTAACAGAAGCATTAGATATTAAGAACAGGTGGCAGCAATACACAGAAAAACTATACAAAAAAGATCTTCATGACCCAGATAACCACGATGGTGTGATCACTCACCTAGAGCCAGACATCTTGGAGCATGAAGTCAAGTGGCCTTAGGAAGCATCAGTACAAACAAAGCTAGTGGAGGTGATGGACTTCCAGCTGAGCTACTTCAAATCCTAAAAGATGACTCTGTTAAAGTATGCACTCAAAATGCGAGCAAATATGGAAAACTCAGCAGTGGTCATAGGACTGGAAAAAAACAGTTTTCATTCCAATCCCCAAGAAGGGTAATGCCAAAGAATGTTCAAACTACCGCACAATCGCACTCATCTCATACGCTAGCAAAGTAATGCTCAAAATTCTCCAAACCAGGCTTCAACAGTACGTGAACCATGAACTTCCAGATGTTCAAGCTGGATTTAGAAAAGGCAAAGGAACCAGAGATCAAATTGCCAACATCCGTTGGATCATCAAAAAAGCAAAAGAGTTCCAGAAAAACATCTACTTCTGCTTCATAGACTACACTAAAGCCTTTGACTGTGTAGATCACAACAAACTGTGGAAAATTCTTCAAGAAATGGGAATACCACACCACCCTACCTGCCTCCTGTGAAACCTGTATGCAGGTCACGAAGCAACAGTTAGAACTGCGTATGGAACAATGGACTGGTTCAAAATTGGGAAAGAAATATGACAAGGCTGTATGTTGTCACCTTGCTTATTTAACTTATAAGCGGAGTACACCAGGAGAAATGCCGGGCTGGACGAAGCACAAGCTAGAATCAAGATTGCTGGGAGATATGTTAAGAACCTCAGATATGCAGATGACACCACCCTTATGGCAGAAACTTGAAGAGAACTAAAGAGCCTCTTGGTGAAAGTGAAAGAGGAGAGTGAAAAAGCTCATTTAAAACTCACCATTCAAAAAACAAAGATCATGGCATTCAGTCCCATCACTTCATGGCAAATAGATAGGGAAACAATGGAAACAGTGACAAACTTAATTTCCTTGGGTTCCAAAATCACTGCAAATGGTGACTGCAGCCACGAAATTAAAAGACATTTGCTCCTTGGAACAGAAGCTATCACAAACCTAGACAGCATATTAAAAAGCAGACATTACTTTGCTGACAAAGGCCCATATAATCAAACCTATGTAGTCATGTATGTGTGTGAGAGTTGGACCATAAAGAAAGCTGAGTCCCAAAGAACTGATGCTTTTGAACTGTGGTGTTAGAGAAGACTCTTGAGAGTCCCTTGGACTGCAAGGAGATCCAACCAGTCCATCCTAAAGGAAATCAGTCCTGAATATTCTTTAGAAGGACTGATGCTGAAGTTGAAACTCCAATACTTTGGCCACCTGATGCGAACAGTTGACTCATTGGAAAAGACCCTGATGCTGGGAAAGATTGAGTGCAGGAGGAGAAGGGGATGACAGAGGATGAGATGATTGGATGGCATCACCGACTCAATGGACATGAGTTTGAGCAAGCTCCGGGAGTTGGTGATGGACAGGAAAGCCTGGCGTGCTGCAGTCCATGGGGCTGCAAAGTGTCAGACACGACTGAGCGACTGAACAACAATAGGAATTGCCATAGGAAGGTGCCAGGGGAACACTGGGGGTATGCGTGAACTATGTTTCCATGTGTGCACACGAGTGCGTGTGCAATATGTGTGTGTGTGTGTGTGGATGTTGTTCAGTACCTAGAGGTGTACTCACCCACCTGAACCTGCTCTTCCTCTAATAACAGAGGAGCTGGGCTCAGCGTTGGCTCCCACACGGTTCCTAATGTTTGAACAACCCCTTTGTCTGTTTCTCCCCTGGAGCCTGCCTCTAACACTATTTGCTCCCTTGCTGAAAAACTATAGTGCTATCCCTTATCGTCTATGGATAAAACCCAGTTCCACTGCCTGCCATTCAAGGCCATCCCTGCAGCCCGTCTGCACCCTCTCCCACTCCTCCTACAAGGAAACGGTCTCTGCTCCAGTCCCATGGGATGGGCTACCACCTCCCAGGCAATGCCTGTCTTACTGGCTCTCTGCCTTGTTCACGGGGCTTCTTCAGCCTGATGGAAATCCCCTGACCCCTCTACAGCTGTGCCCCCACCTGCCCTTGATGAATTCTTAGTCAATCTTCAAAGCCCAGCTCAGGTCCAGCTTCTCGGCAAAGCCTTCTCTGACATCCTGATGGGAGGTCACAGAGTGATCCTCTTGTATGCTAAGCACGCCCCTCGGCCTCTCTTTACAGCCCTTCCTTCAGCCTGCCCTGGACTGTTAGGAGCTCCTTGAAAGTTCATTTTCCCTCAACTAGACTGCAAGCTGGGGGGACAGAGACCACTTTCTACCTCTCTCTGTATCACCTGCCTCAGAGTGTCTCCTTTGGGGGAAACTAATTAAATCTAATTCAAACTGACTTCCATCCAGAACAGAATTCCCAGGGGCCTGGACCTGCCCTGATAACTTGCCTGGGTTTTTAGTGACTCTGGCCTTTCAGGAAGCAGGTGGAGCCCCATACAAGAGGCAGGAAATCCCAGTGGTTAATGGGGAAGGCTAATGAGTTGTACTGGGTACTTCATCTCTCTGAACCCTGATTCCCTCCCCTGCAAGAGGGTGATTAAAATACCAGCTTGCTGGGTGTTTGTGCAGTGAACTGAGATGACACAGTGCTTGGCCAACTGCAGGTGCTCAGACCATGGGATTGTGAGATCGCCGAGGCAGCTGCCGGCAAGATGCCCGGGGTTCCTGAGAGCCAGCAAATTCTCACCAGAAGGAGATTCAAGTTTACTCGGAATACCTTCACAGTGGTGTGTGCCTCGAACTTGAACGCTTTGGTCTGTCCATTCTCCAGGTACAACTTGAGCACGTTGGGCATACACAGCAGAGAATTACCCTGGAAAACACAAGAGCAGTGTCAAAACTCTCCCTTCCCGTTCCTGGGTGTGACAGAGCCTGGTTCCCTGGCCCTGCCTTGGTGTGGAGAGCAGGATTCTCCCCAGCCTCCTCACCACATTGTAGGTTGACTCTTGACATTCAGAGATTTCTGCAAGGGATGAGGCCTATGCCACACAGATACAGGCTTTGTTCCAGGGCCAGCCACAAGAACTGTTTGACAGGAGGGAGGAAGGTGAGGAGTGAGCCCTGCCACGCTTCGGGCATGCTGATGGCATTGTGTGGGCATGTATGATACCATCTGCTGACACGTCACTGCTCGTTGCATCTACAGCAAATCAAGTGACAAGCATGCCCACTGCCCCAAATGGGCCTTTCTGAGATTCTCACACTGTACCTTGTAGGCTTGGGTGAAATGGGGGGTAGGAAGCTCCCTGAGAGTCCCCTCAACATTTCCCTGCTGCGTTCTCTGTAGTCAAGCATCACCAAAGGGCGGAGGGCTGCTTTCCACCTCTTGTTCTTGTTCCATTGTTCAGCTGTGTCTGACTCTTTGCGACCCCATGGACTGCAGAATGCCAGGCTCCCCTGTCCTTCACCATCTCCCAGAATTTGCTCAAACTCATGTCCATTGAATCGGTGATGCCATCTGACCATCTCATCCCATCACCTCCTTCTCCTCCTGCCCTCAATCTTTCCCAGCATCAGGGTATTTTCCAGTGAGTCAGCTCTTCACACCAAGTGGCCTCTACTCATCCCAACTATCACTCTGGATTCATGGGACCCCTTGAGGGGTTCTGCCACTCTTGGAGGGCTTTTAGGGAGGGAAGCACCGGACTGGTCTGTGTTTGGTGGCCCCACGCCAGCCAGAAGTCCTGAGGCAGAGCAGGGCAAAGAGAATCATTCCCTTTGGGTTTGGAGAAACCCCTAGGGCTGGCTCTCATAAAAAGTGACTTCTGAGTGTTGAGCTGTAGACAAAGAAGTGGCTGGTGCCCTCAAGAACCTGTAAGAGACTCTAGAGTCTCCAGGATTTGAGCCACAGCTGCCCCTCAGCTCTCATCTCTGGAAGCCCACCTAGGTTAGAAGCTTATCCCCTTTTTTCAGGAAACTGACAGTCTTTTTCAGTTAAGAATTTTGTATCTTCTAAACATAAGGGCATTTGTATCTTTTAAGCAAGACACATTCATCACTCTCTATAACTTTTTTTTTTTTGAAAGCCAGAGTACTTTTTTGGAAGAAAAGGAATATGTTCACATCCCAGGGCCAGTTCACACTCAATCAGGGATGAGGGATTTTAAACCCTTCACTCTGCTTTCATCTCCTGACTCTGGTTTTAGGTATTTAGAAATCTTAATCTTTGGATTTTCCAAGGATGACTGCTTTCCTTGATACTTTATTATTTGTGATTTACAAAAAAATACATTCATAACATCACCACATAACTAACACTATTTACTTTTCTCTAAGGCTTCTTCCAATTTTTATCTATACCTGTAAATAGCTTTCAGAGAACTGCACTAATAGATTATGCACAATTCTATGTGTGCATTTTTACTCAACGCATATATACTTCTTCATGTGAGCTTAATGTTTATAATTTTAATGGACTTATAAATATTCTATTGAATTGAAACATCGGAATTTCTTTAACCATTTCTCTGCCTAAGCATTTAACATTTTCTCAAAAATTTCTGTGACATATATACATATATATGTACAAAAGATGTCTTTAAATTTGCATTTAAATTATTTTATAGAATTAAATTAATAAGAATGTGATTGTTGGGCCATTTTTATGGCATCCATTAACTTTTTTTCTACTCCCAAAGATTAAATCAATTTACAAAGCCACCAATTAGTACATGAATGCAGCTACTTTCTCAGTATCAGGGCTTATATTTTCCTTTTTTGTGCTAATTTACTAACTATAAAGTGGCAGTTCTTAATATTTTCCTTTGCATTTCTTTAAAGGCTAGCAAATTTAAGAATATTTGAAGTGTTGGTTTCCTTAAGTCAGACAGAGAAAGTGTATGATATCACTTATATGTAGAATCTAAAAAGTAAAACAAACTAGTGAATATAACAGAAAGAGACAGACCCACAGATATAGAGAATAAACTACAGGTTACCAATAGGGTGAAGGAAGAGGGGAGGCGCAAGGTAGGGGTAGGGCATTAGGAGATACAAACTATAGTATATAAAATAAATAAGCTACAGGTATATTGTATATGACAGGGAATATAGCTAATATTTTATAATAACTATAAATGCAGTATATAACCTCTAACAATTGTTAGTCACAATGCTGAAACCTGAAACTTATGTATCAACTATACCTCAATGATTAAAAATCTAAAAAAAAACCAAACATAGCTTCTTATTTCAGATTCTTCTAGGGACAGTCTTGTCTTCTGAACCCCCATATTCAATCACATCAAGACTGGGTATTCCATATCAAAAAGGACTAGACAGCATATTATAGTGGAAAACCAAAAAACCAAAGTCACATAGACCTGTTCTCCTGTATTTCCTAGCTATATGATCTCAGAAGTTCATTCTCTTGACCTCTTTAAGCTTCTGTTTCTTCTTTGTTAAAATACCTCCCCTTGCAGGGTATGGTGATGATGAAGGACTATGTCCCCAAGATGTTTTGATTCACATATTAGAGATTCAGGAGATGACAGGGTCTTTTAAAAAAAAGCGACCCCTGCCACCATCTCTACCATCAATGTATCACCTTCAGAGGGAGTCCTAAGCCAGCAGATTCGGAATGAGAAGTGAATAACTGGAACATGAAATCTCAAGCCAGAAGAACGGAGTCTCAGAAAGACACAGGGGTACCCAGCGCGTCTCTGCCTGGCCACGGTGTGCAGGCCCCTTACTGAGGAAGCACAGAGCCTCCGGCGAGCCCGCCACACCCCCACCCTGTCCCCTCCGGGCCGTGGATCCCGGCGTCCCCAGCAGGCAGCGCCAGGAGGCAGCCCGCCTGCAGTGGTCTCCACCCCGACCAGGGCCGCACCTGGCTGTGCCCGCTGACGAGCACCTCCTCGGCGAAGTGCACCTTCACGGGGTTGGTCTTCAGCCGGGCTCGCTTCTCTTCTGTCAGGAAGGAGGACTTGGGGGCTCCCTGCCAAACATGAACAGGACGGACTTTCAGAAAGGCCATGTACATCTTCTCATTTCTTAAAAACAAAAGCAACAGCTCTGACAGCTGCGGAGAACTCAGTTAAAACCACAGAGAAGGATGCTGTCCAATTAAAGATCTCTTTTCATAAAGTTTAGAGATCTCAACCACATATGTCTTGTGTGTCTGAGAAAAGCTAAAGCTTTAACACATTGGCCCAAGGCTGTGGTGCGATGAAGACAAAGAGAACTGGCCTGTGAACAAAGAGACCTGAATTCTAACCCAGCTGCGGCTACTCAACAGTTCTGAGAACGACCTCAAACACAAATTATTATGGAAGAAAACCAGCTGTGTGCGCGTCTACATTTCCCTCTTTGGCCTTCAGTCTTCTTTCCTGCACAATAGAGAGTTGGACCAGGAGGTAAAAACAGCATGATGCTAATGAGCATGGGTTCCAGAGTCTTAACTACCTGGAAAAAGCCCAGCTCTACGATTTCTGAATGTGAGCCTTGAGTGTGTGACGTCATCGTGTCCTCATCCGTAAAAGGGAGATGACCAATACATCTACCTTGTAGGATTTTCTTTTGGCACAAATTAAATAAAACATTAAATACTAGCATTCATATTATAATAAATGATTAAAAATAATGTAATGCTTATTATACTGATAAATAATTAATAGAAATACAGATATAGGCAATTAAACCAAAATATATTTTGACCATAAAATTCTATGTTCTAGAGAAGCAGTCATTAATATTCCAACTTTGGATATTATAATTCCTAATCAATTTCAAACCATTTGAGGATTCTAAGAATCCACTCAGACAAAAATGAGCATTCTTGTTGAAGTAAAATATATATGAGTACTTGTCTTATGATCCTATCACTTCCGATGAGAGGCCTGAGTGGGCTAGACAATTTTCAGGGCATTTCTCAGGGCCTCTGGGACCATCTGCTGGGCTGGTATCAGCTTTCCCTGCAGGACCTCCAAAGTACAGTATTCACACTCCTCTCTTCTGGGGAACCTCAGAGGACTCTCAGGAATGGTACTGGATCATGCTAATTTTCCTCTCTTTATACATTTTATTTTTTAAAAGGAGGCAGCTATATGTCATTTCCCTCTCTCCTTACTTAACAAGTGTTACCTTCTGCTTTCATTTCTTGGAAATAGAATAGGAAAAGAACTACCTAATTAAAATTCAAATGTTCTCCATTGAGATGATAATCAGCTAGATGAAAAGAATCTCTCAACACCTGCATGACTATTTATAGCAATTAGTTTTCACTATACTGCTTTTTCTGTATTGGTTTCACATTATTCCATAGATAAATTCTTCTATTTGGAATAGAAGAATCTCCATTTATGTGTGTGTAAAACACTTGGACTGTCATATTTATGGCAAACTTCCTAGTTCTATTTAGGTGAGTTTTTTTCCTGTTCTATTTCTAGGAAACAAACAAAAAAGATAACACTTGTTAAATAAGGAGAAGAGACAACAATTTCTTTGCACAAAATCAGATAGCTGTCCGTTCTATTGTACTTCCTCCTGCTCCCTATGTGCTTAGGAATTCCTTCTGCAACTTATGACCAGATAGATGCCCGTCCATATTGTTGACATTTCTATGATTTGTTTTTTATATTTAAATTTTTAACCCCAAATGGTGTGGGATTAGACTTATTTTTTCCAAATACCTAAAGAAATGTCCCAGTACAATTTCTTGAATGATCATCTTTTCTCTCATTGATTAGGGATGCCATATTTATCATATACCAAATTCTTATACTAGTATTTATTCTTGGACTTTCTATTTGATTAGATTGATATAACCAACATTTCATCAATATCATACTGTTTTAATTATTGCAGCTTTATTAGTTTTAAAATCTTGTACCTCAAGGCCATCCTCATTATTCTTTTCAAAAAAAAGATTTTCTTGATAAGTCTCACCTTGACATACATTGTAAAAATCCAAATGAGATTCCCACAGGGAATCTGAATTTGCTTTAAGCATATACATTAATATGAGAAAATCCAATGTATTAATAGTCTTTCTATCAAGGAATATAACACGTATCTCCTCTTTTATTAAAGAAAACATTTTATTTCCTTCAGTATTACTCTAGTTTCCTTCACATAAGGCCTACATAGTTCTTTTCCTTCAAGTTCTTCAATTTTTTTACTTTCTCCAGTAAAGAACTTGCCCTTGGATTTATCAACTTTCTAATTTTTCTGTTTTTCCAAAGCATCATTTAGATTTAAATTTTTATCATTTTCTTTAATCTGCTTTATGCTTATTTCATTAGTCTTTCTTTATGCCTCTGGCACTGCGTATTTTCCTGACCTGTCTTCTTGTTAAATAATGAAATCACTTTTAAGGTTACAAATTTTACTCTGAATATAGCTCAACTATATATAATATGTTCTAAGAAGTAGAGCTCTAAATTTTAATTATTTTCTAGCTAGTCTATAATGATAATTTTTAATTTTCCATTTGATTCCATCTGTACTTAGGAAATTGCAATTTTATTCCAAACAACTGGGTGGTGTTAAGTTTTTGATAGTTATCAATTTGTGCTTTATTGTATTCTATAGAAGACACTTATACAGTTGCTTATTTGAGAAATTTAGCTTTTGGGTAGCCCGATATGGGATCAATTAGATTAGATTATTAAGTGCATTATTAAAATTCTCTATGCCCCTATTTATATTTTTTTGTCTATTAGTGACCAAGGGCTAAGAAGGATGCACTAATGTCTCTCAGGATGAGAATTTTCTGTCAACCTTTCCTCCTTGGTAATTTTCCCCTACAATTTGACTATGCACTTTTTCCTCCACCACACACAGAAGGCTCTTAGATGTGTGGGGGTTTAGGATGACTCTTGCTGCCCTGTGCATCATCTGGGCCTTGTCCTGGGCCTTGCCTTGTGGCTGACAGAACACATCCCCATCCAGCACCTCACTGGGTCCTCAGAACATCCATTAGATAGGTAAGGCAGTTATTGTCCTCATCTCTGTTTTACAAAAGTCAAAACTGACGCTAAGGGACCTCTCCACAGTGATGCCACTCAGCCTTGTCCTGAAACTCTGAGCTTGGTACCCTTGTCACCTGCATAATCACAGGTCTGTCTCCTTCGCTAGACCATGAGCTTTCGCAGCCTGGACCCACCTATGAGTTCGCCATAATACGAGCACAAAGGTGGTCTTCAAGAACACTGAGTGCCTGATAGCTTCTCTGATGCCCTCTGCCTTCCCTGTTTACTCTCTGAGGGATATTCTGCTGGCGGTACAGGGTCTTGGGGCCAAGAAGGGTGTAACTAACACACAAGACATAGAAAGAGCTTTACCGATGTGCAGCGAACAACCGTGATTGAAAGAGAATCTTCAGCTTCCCTGGAAAAAAAAGAATAAACAAAAAAAGTGTCATTGTCCTGGGTGATACATGAGGGTGCATGTGTGGGGTTGGGGGTGACAAAGAGACTGGTAGAATTACAAAGCAGCTTCTCTTGCCTCAGCAAAACTGAGAAGGACATCGAGAAAGCAGTGATCTGTGAAGGAACTTAAGTTGTCCCAAATGCCACTGCGACCTTAAGAAAGTCTTCAGATACTTGTCTCTACCATCTTGTCTATACCTACAACCACTAAATGAAGTCACTTCGCCTTCATTTAGTCTATATGATGGAAGACTCATCTAGTTGCTATGACCACTAGCTAGGTTTATGTCCAAAATATTTTTGAAGAGAAAACAGCAATAACACAGATAACTTAGGTTGCTATTTCAGAAAACTTGGCTAAATATCCATGAAACAGAATAAAAGAATGTGGATAGCACTTATCAGATTAAAGTCAATCAGTTTATGGTGTTTGAGCGAACAAAGTCAGTGTAAAGAGCACAATCGTGTAATCAAATAGTAGACATTTTTATTTTGTTATAATCTCTTAGGTTCCAAAGGTGATCAAATCAACTAGATAAGCACCAAACTTCAACTTTTTTGAGGACAGAACTGAAAAACTGATTCAGGTTTTTCTTTTCCTTTGTCATTGCTACATAGAAAAGCAGCTTGCCGAACAAATACATTTGATTTCTTGCAATATGAACACTGAGGCTTATTTCTGCCGTGTGTTACTGCCTCAAACAGATAAACTCAACCCAAGGTTTCTAAGGGTCTGGAGACTGCCTCTTCCCCATTTTATGTAAGAACAGGTCTTTTCCAACAGCAAACCAACGCCCAGGAGCTCTCAAGAGGAGAGTCTGGCCTCGTCGAGAACTGGAGGAATGAGAGGTTTTGCTGGTTTTCTCTTTGCTAGGTTGTTTTCCTTCTGTAAATGCTACCGAACCTGGGACGATGCTACAAACGTAAGCGGTCCCGGCACTCCCACGGAAGGCATGTGGCCGAGAGTGCAGGGGCAAGCGAACGTGGGGTCACACCCCTGCTCAGCCGCCTTGGGTGGCTCCTCCTGCCAGGAGGGGAATAACCCGCTGTGTCAGCACCAAGGCCCCCCATCACCCCCTGGCCTCACTGGTCAGAACTTGGTCTCGGCTTCCGGTGCCTTGGGCAAACTGAAGCACTCAGCTCCCCCAGCCAGGGGCTCCTCCTGGTCACTTTGCTCATCTGCCCCTCACCTCCATCTCTGAGGCACAAATTCTGCCCAGCATTTAAGCTAGCATTTGGCCAGCTGAAATACTTCTGGACTCTTCTATGTTTTGTCGAACCACAACTTCCTCACAAGTTGGAGGACTCTCCAGCGTTTACCACCCCTTCCCCCTGTTTCGCTCTCTGTTTTAAATTAATTAACTAACTCATTTATCATTTCTGGCTATGCTGGATCTTCACCGCTGCACACGGGCTGCTCTAGTTGCGGCGGGAGAGGAATACTCTCCAGCTGCAGCGCGTGGGCTTCTCACTGCGATGACCGCTCTTGTTGCTTCAGTAGCTGTGGCACAAAGGATCTAGCGTGCAGGCTCAGGGTGGGCTTAGCCACTCTGCGACACACGGGATCTCCCCTGATCAGGCATCAAATTCACGTCCCCTACATCGCAAGGCGGACTTTCAACCCCTGGACCAGCAGGGAAGTCCTCCCCGGCTTCTCCGGATGCCCTGTCTACCCTCCATCTCAGTGGGGTTTACATGACTTGTATCTGCATCATGAGCCCAAGTATCGGGGAGTGGAGTCGCTTCCCCAACACGGTTCCTTGCCCAGTGAACCGATCTGAGTTCAATGTTACCTAAACACCCAAATTCTAGTCTACTGTTTTAAATTGTGAATAATTTATTAGTCAGACTTCGATCTAACTTGGCAGAGATACTAGTGGCACTGAAAATGTGAAACCCATTTGCTGGGATTGAGAAACTCTTTGAGAAAAATCACCCAATAATTGAGAAAGCAAACTTCACAATTTCCATAACCATATTTCATTTTTCAAACTGAAATCATCAAATCCTTTTCCTGGCTGCCTCACCCACTCACCTGAGCCTGGCAATCCTATTTTCTATGCTTTGATGGGATCTCTGTCAATCTTACACTGTGTGTGTTTCCCCACAGTGAGACTGTGGGCTTCCTGAGGGCAGAGACTGCATCCGCATTTTCATTTTCTTTCTCTGACTTTGCTGTTACTGCCTGTGACTCAGTGTGTGCTGCACACGACAGACCCTCAGAAAGGAAAACCGCCACTCGCCAAAAGCCACAAACTCAAGTACAAACTTGAAGCATCTTCAAGGTGGCTTTGCTCTATTTCTCACTTCCCTTTATTTATACTAAAGTCATTCCAACAGAGTTGGGTGGAAGTTTTAAAAGACAAAGCCTGCATCGACCTGTAGAACGTCTGTCAGGCCTCCTCACTCCTGTTGCTGATTTCCTCTGTCTTAAAACTTAAGCTGTCAGTGCCAACCACATTCACTTGCTTCATTGAGCACCTGCTCTATGCCTGGTCTCAAGGTGATACAGCCAAGGCAGAAAGTGAGGCATTCACCAAAATCACCACGACACCAGGTCAAAGGTGGCGGGTGCCACCTTTGATATGTATGGAACCACATACATATCAAGCAGGCGACACCAAGGAGGTTTAGGAAGAGATGTTAAAAGTGTTAAAGAACAACAAGTAGATTTAGCATCGATTTAGTCCAATCTTTGCCATATGTTACAACAGCCCTGCACATCCATAAGGGATAAAAGTGTTAGTTGCTTAGTCATCTCTGACTCTTTGTGACCCCCACAGACTGGAGCCCATGAGGCTCCTCTGTCCACAGAATTCTCCACGCAAGAATAGTGGAGAGGGGAGTCATTTCCTGCTTCAGGGAATCTTTAACAACATTATATTATACATCCTTAAGGGGTTCATTGGAGGGACTGATGCTGAAGCTAAAACTCCAATACTTTGGCCACCTCGTGTGAAGAGTTGAAAAGACCCTGATGCTGGGAGGGATTGGGGGCAGGAGAAGGGAACGACAGAGGATGAGATGGCTGGATGGCATCACCGACTCGATGGGCATGAGTTTGAGTGAACTCCAGGAGTTGGTGATGGACAGGGAGGCCTGGCGTGCTGCGATTCACGGGGTCGCAGAGAGTCGGACAGGACTGAGCGACTGAACTGACTGACTAAGGGGTGAGTAAAGTCACTCAGTCGTGTCTGACTGTTTGCGACCCCATGAACCGTAGCCCGCCAGGCTCCTTCGTTCACGGGATTTTCCAGGCAAGAGTACTGGAGTGGGTTGCCATTTCCTTCTCCAACTTAAGGGGTAGGGCCTATGTTTTATTCATAATTACATTCCCCGCAGCACCTAGCAGTGTTTTGGGCCTTGCAGGGGGCTGATGCATGTAGGGCCTGTGCCTCCTAATCCCATTTATAGGCAGGTGAAAGGGAGCAGAGAGAACCGAGATGGAATTCTAAAACAAGGCTACTGTTGCTGCTTTAAAGGAGCCTGGACCTTACTTAAATCACAAAGGATCAGCTATGCCCTCTCTGTCACTCATTCTTGCTCTGTAATAATCTGTGCGACTCTCTGGATGATGGAAGACAATTTAGTACCTCAGAATATTGACTGCTCGTTCACAGGAAAGGTCTTCGGCAGGCTCGTCATTCATCTGGAGGATCTGATCACCAGGGAAAAGTTTACCGTGAGCAGAACCCCCTGTTGGAAAGAAAAGAAAATACCTGGTGCTCATGCCAGGAGGGCCCAGACCCAACGTGTCATAGTCACTCAGCTGAATGGCAGCCTGATCCGGTCTCCGGGGCACCAGCTCACCCCCACCCCTAGCCAGACTTGGGCTCACATGGATCTCAGTTTCCCTGTTTACAAATCTTGGATAATATACCTACCATCCATCACCTTCAAGGGGTGTTAGGAGGCTGTCGAAGGAAAGAGGACTAGCAGAAGAAATCCCCTGCATCAACAGAGCCAGCCAACAAATCTACTACATTCATCTCTAAAGAAATCTGGTAGGTGTGTGTGTGTGTGTGTAAGTTCAGATTAATAGATTTTAACTGGTCCCAGATCTCACATCAACACATAACTGAAGAATGAAGACAGACTCGAGACATTCCCAGCCTGCTCCTCTTCCCCTGATACAGCCTATATTTTACAGAGACTCAAGTGAAAACAAATCAATAATTTCTATTACTGTCTGACCAGAAACTCTCCCCAGCTCAGAGCATGCAGGGTTCAGAGAGGAGGGCCTGCTGATCCCCAAACTGTCACTGTTTCGGAGGCTGGCCAGGGGGCCATGGATGGGCAAAGCCTCAGCAGAGGCCAGCGGACCTGCAATGCAGGTCAGCAAGCGCACGGGGGCTCACCTTTCCTGGGCCATAGGAAGGTGCAAAGTCCCGGACAGAACTGGGTCAAAAGGAGACGTGCCCTTTCTAACTTCCTGGGGTAGCATTTTCTGCATTATGTTACAGCACAGAGATACGGGAAGAGAGCCGGGGATAATCCCCCACAAACAGCCCAAGTCCTTCTCATTTCCCAATCAGCCCCTACCTGCTGTGACGGACACCACCGTGAGGGGAAGGCTCTCGGAGACGTGAAATCCATAGTCCTGGAGGAGGGTGTCTTTGTCTATTTTTATTGTGTGTTTCACAGGGATGATGGTCTGGGTTGGGACCCCGGGGGTCCCATCAGCTGTGGCAACTTTAGCCCTGGAAGAGAAGGAGTGTGTAAGAGACAGCGAGGGGAATCTAGTGGGTGGCACAAACCAGGTCAGCCCCACACACCCTGGAGGAGGAAGCTGCAGAGCTGAGTGGACACTAACTCTTCCCTCGAGAGAGAGAGAAGACACAAACTGCAGCAAATAAAACAGCAGGACACAGCACCATGCTCTGGAAGACAAGTCACAAAGGGCTGTGAGTGTGCAAAGAAGAGGTGGGCAGTTTTAACTTTGTGGGGACAGAGGAGGAGGAATCAGGCAAGTATTTGCTACCTGGAAGAGATGAGAGATTTCGAGGGTATATCTACCCAGCCCAAATCCTGGCATAAGGAAGATATGCAGTAAATGCTGCTGAGTGGATGGATGCATGGATGCATGGATGGATGGATGGATGGACAGACAGACAACCCAGGCAGGGGGCACTGCTTCAGCAGAGGTACAAAAGAGGAAAAACATGGACTGTGAATAGGAGCAAGCAGTTGCTCAGTTTGGATGTCTGATGATGACTCATTTTTATAGGTGAATTGTTTCTTTGATGATTTTTTTCTTTTTTTCCCAAGATAAAATCCCAGAGAACACAAACTTCCTCTAAATTAATTGTTAAAAATATGTGTGTTTTCAGTATATCTAAAAGCAGATAAGTTGAAAGTTGTATCTTCTATCGCTCAATACCACAAAGTGAATTTACGAGCTATTTTTCATTTGTGGCAAATGGCTTTTGTCTTCTAAGGGTCAGTGGTTCTTTCTGAGGAAGATCATATAGTGACAGATAAGGTGTTTATTGTCATTATACACAACAGAAATGTGGAGGAGTAACAGCTTCCTTGGGGCTCTGCAGTTAAGGTTTTTCATTTATTCGCATCCATTTACCAAATACTGTCAGGAACTCTACCTAATGCAATAGGACCTCACTTATCTGAAAAGCACCTCTCTGTCATTTATAATAATCTCAGGTTTCAACAAGGACCAGGAAATATATTTTTGAAAACTGCCTCAAAAACCATGCATGTGACAAGTTCAAGCATAAAGCCATATTATGCACATTATCCATAAAGGAGCTCCCTTAGGAACAAAGAAAGGATTTCTCCTAGGCAAGCACATGGGTAGTACTGAGAAGTATTAGAAGCCAGACCTAACAAGAGAGAAGAGACAGAAAACTCTGATAATTTATACTGAATAAAACCATAGGTAGGGACTTCCCTGCTGGCCCAGTGGTTAAGACTCTGAGCTCCCAATGCAGGGGGCCCAGGTTCAATCCCTGGTCAGGGAACTAGATCCCACATGCTGCAACTAAGACCTGGTGCAGCCAAATAAATGAATAAAATAAAATTTTAAAAAAACCATAGGTATTTCTGATTTAAAAAGAAAAATTTAAAACTTTGAAAGGGCTTCTCTAAATAAAATAAATAATATAGTACACTGAAAAACAAAAATCAACATTTGCGTTCCTTTGAAAAAGCAACAGGAAGGACACCCTAGACACTACTCCTATTTAAGTGGCAGGAGAAATGCCTGGAATAGTTATTGGAGAAGGAAAAATGATAAGAGGAATAATAAGCATACCTTTTTTTTCCCCCAAACAGATGACAACCTACACTGAGAAAATGATCCACAAAAAGAATTGTTAGTACTTAAAAAACAAGTTTAGCGGAGTTGCAGGAAAAATACATAAAACACAGCCACAAAAAGCATCCTACAATCCATTAAAGACAGAATAGCTGAATGTGTATCAGGAGCTAGGTTTTCTTAAAAAGTTGATGTAATAACAGAGGATACAAGTAATACTGATGCTGGATTCCTGGTTGGGAAGATTACAGATTCAAAAATGAACGTAAGTACTGAGTGAAAATATAAACTTGATGGAACACTAGTTCAAAATCCTTCCAGATTACAAAAAAAAAATCTAATAAATCGATGACAGTAAGAGTACCAGTAACAACAACAACAATAATCACTTGCAACATCCATTGAGCACTAACTACGTACCAGGCAGTGAGTTAATCTATTTTCATGCTCCTATCAGAGGGCAGCAATGATGAAAACTGCGTGGCATGGTCTTTACCCGTGAAGGTGAACAGAAATTCCAGAAAGTCTTTTAAAATATTATGTGGCTAGCCAGAAATAGTTCAACATGGTGACAAAACCACCACATTGTGGTACTAAGCATTATACAAAGTACTAAATTTCAAAAAGGTCAAAAGAGAGAATTACAAAAACTGGAAATAAATGTGGACCCTTTGTGCCAGCTCTGGAGAGGAGACACATTTCTAAGGATTGGAGAATTAAAGATAGGCATAAGATATAAGGGGGATGGTTTGAATGTGAAATTTCAATAACCAATATATAAAAACAAAGAAATAAAAAATTGGATAACTACAAAGAAAAGCACAAAGAGAAATTTAAGTGACAAAAAGCTTTTAATTTCTTCTTATAAACAAAAATTAACGCAAAATGGATCACAGATCTAAATATGGGCGCTAAAATTATACAACTCTTAGTAGAAAATATAAGAATATACCTTCGTGGCTTCTGTGTCATTTTAGATATGACGCTGAAAGTACAAGCAACAAATGAAAACATAAATAAACTGAACTTCACAGTTGAAAATTTTGTACTTCAAAGGAAACTACTGAAAAAGTGAAAAGGCAATGCCCAAAATAGGAGAAAATATTTGCAAACCACATATCTAATGGAACTTCCCTGGTGGCTCAGATTATAAAAGAAACTGCCTGGGATGCAGGAGACTTGGCTTCAATCCCTGGGTTGGGAAGGTCGGCTAGAGAAGGAAATGATTACCCGCTGCAGTATTCTTGCCTGGAGAATTCCATGGGAAGCCTGTCGGGCTACAGTCCACGGGGATGCAAAGAGTCAGTTAAGGACCTGGTACCTAGACTATATAAAGAATTTTTATAATACAGTTAAACAAAAAAAGACAAATAACCCAAATAAAAATTGGGTGAAGGATGTGAATAGACATTTCACCAAAGAAAATAGACAGTCAATAAGGACGTGAAAAGATCATTAGCAGTTATGGAAATACAAATCAAAACCACAGTGACATACCACTTCACACCCACTAGAATGGCTATAATCAAAAAGACAGATCAAGCGCTGACCAAGATGTGGAGAAAAACGAAGCCCTCATACAATCTTTAAACACTGAATGACCCAGCAATGCCACTCCTAGGTATACATCCAAGAAAACTGAAAAGCATACGCCCACACAAAATTTGCACGCAAGTCTTCATAACAACATTACTTATAATAGCTCCAAAGTGGAACCAATCTAAGTGTACCTCAACTAATGACAAAAACAATATTCTATAGCAGAGTATTATTCAGAAATACAAAGGAATGAAATACTGATATGTACTATAACATGGATAAACCTTGAACTCATCGTACTAAATGAAAGAAGTCAGTCACAAAAGACCACATATTGTATGATTCCATTCATGTGCTATGTCCAGAATAGATAAATCTATAGCGACAGAAAGTAGATTAGTGATAGCCTAGGGCTGGGGAAGGAGGGTTTAGAAAGGAAATAGAGAGTGACTGCTAATACATTCAGAGTTTCCTGTTGGGGTGATGAAATCTTCCAAAATTTATTGTTGTGGTGGTCTTACATCCCTGTGAAAACACTAAAGATCAGTGAGCTGTACATTTTAAGTGAGTGAATTGCATGGTATGCAACGTATAGATAGAGCTGTTGGAAATAAGTGAATCAACTTGTAAAATCCTGGAGGGAAAAAACTTACAATAAAAATATATGCAGAATGGACATAAGAACATGCAGTAAATACCCAGACTTCACATCCTCAAAGCAAGTGAGTAGAAAACTCACACATGAAGAAATAAAGCTGGTAAATAACAGAAAATGTACAACTCTGGTGATTAAAGAAGAACAACTGAATGGACTACAGAGGACTATTAAAGCACCACATAGGAATAAAAATAATGAAGTCCAACATGTGTGGGCCCTGGGATTTAAGCGTGACCATATCAACTGGCTGCTTACTCTCTTTGGAAAGTCATCAGGGAAATTATAATATGAATTTAAAACTTGATCATTTTCTTTGACCTTCTGTTACCATTCTGAATAACATTCCTCAAAGTAATATGCATCCCCCCCAAAATAAAAAACACTGTCTGCACTAGACTATGAGTTCCTAGAAGACAAACATTCCCTTGTATCATAAAGCCCTAGAACAGAGTATGAGCTCAAAACACCCTGGCAATTGAGTATTCAAAAATATTTACCATAGCTTTATTTAGAATAGTTGAAAAAATTGAAACCACCCAACAGAGAATAGATAAATCAAGCATAGTAAGGAATTGCCCCAAGACTCTACAACAATGAAGGACCACAAGCCTGTGAAACTTAGACATACATGGAAACATGGCTTAGAAAATATTCTTCCACAGCATCTTCTAAACTGCCCAAACCCCTTCGTGTGGATTATTCTGCCCTTACAACTCCCCATCACCTGCAGGATAAAAGTTAAACTCCTCAGCCTTACCCTCTTGGTCTTTCGTCTTTAGGTCTCAGGTCCCAGCCAACATTGTCCGCCCACTCTCCTTCCCAGGCCTTCACTCCAGCCTAACCTTACCCGCTGCACCAGTGTTACATCTGGGCTTCAGTTCATGCAGCTGCCTCACAGGAAACTGGGAGGCCAATCAAAATCCAGCTCAAATGCTACCTCTTCCAAAGGTCCTCCTCTGATTCCCTAGCTAGGCATAAGTTCACTCATCTCTGAGCCCTTCTAGCCTTGAGCACCTCAACTGTCAGTGATAGCTATTTGATTCCATATATCATCACCCCGCATAGACTGCAAATTCTCAGAATTCAGGAACCACTTTTTATCCACCTCTGTATTTCTCACTGTACCAAGTGAAGAACTTTGTCCATAGAAAACATCTCTGTTTATTAGGTGAATATATGAGCAAAATACTGAATATAGAGAGCATGATACAAAATAGTACACCTAACATGATTAGTAAAGGTGGAAATGTATATATAGCATTAATAAATAGCAGTAAATTTGAATATGACAGACTTCAATGTTTGTCATTTGTCCCGTAAGTTTGCTTAATTTGATATACAGCTCAGCCTTTTGACTATGAGTCCTAATCAGGACCCATCTTCTCCATATCCCAGAGCTCAATAAATGTATCTGGAGAACAGTGCTCAGTTGCTCAAGACATACTCCTGGGAGTAATCTTTGACTTTACCCTGCTCTCACCCCTAGTCATGACTTCAAAACTTTCTAAAGATGCCCATTTCTCTCTATCTCCATGACCACCATTCTATTTCAGGACCTTGTCACCTGTCCTACAGACAGATTTCTCTAAGTGTCTCCTAGATGGTCTCCCCACTTTTCGTTCTTTTTTAAAAAAACATATTTATTTGGCTGTGCCAGGTCTTAGTTGCGGCATGCAGAATCGTTTAGTTGTGGCATGCAAACTCTGAATTGCAGCATATGGGATCTAGTTCCTTGATCGGTGATTGAATCCAGGCCCCCTGAATTGCAAGCATAGAGTCTTAGCCTCTAGACCACCAGGGAAGTCCCTCCCCACTTTTCATTCTTGTCTCACCTAAACGATTCTCCATCCAGCAACTAGATTGATATTATATTAATAAATGCAATCCTGCTCATATGTCTGTCCTGACTGAATGACTTAATCCAAAAACCTTAGTGTGGCATAATACAGCCCCGCTCGCCACTGAAGTCTCTGCAGCCAAGCCATTCACTCTCTCAGTACTTTTGTTCTAGCCAGACGAGTCCCCTTGGAGTTCCTCAAACACACAAGGTCTCCCTTCCAGCTAGAATATCGCCCAGCCCTTGACACAGCTCTCAAAACACCCTACCGTACACTTCACCTGCACAGCTCCTACTCAGTCTTCTGTTTTTGGCAGAAATATCCCTCTCCCTCTGCTGAACCTGTACACAAAATCAGTACATCACTTGTTGAAACACACGTCACATTTGTAATGACCAGTGTGAAGTCTCCTGTCCTTTCTAGACAATAGCTCATAGAGCATAACCACGTCTTTCTTGCCCCCGCGTGCCGAATTCAACGCTAGGCATAGAGTAAGGCTTAATAAATGTTTAGAGGACAAGAGAAAAATACAAACCTTTCCACATGGTTAGAACAGAATTCATTTGGATGCTTTTCAAGTGAGTGGTCTTCATTCATCTGACTTCTCCACTTGGAAGGGTGTGCTCCCCGACAGTGGCAGACAAACGAGGCCCCGCTGTGCTGACTAATCCCTGGACAGCGTCAGGAGCTTTGGCCCAGAGGCCGGATCTGACATTTTCCCTAAAGGCCACATCTAGGCTTTTGTTTGGAAAGGGATTGCTTAAAGACAGGACGAAGCCATAGTCTCTCCTCAAAAAAAATGTTCGACAGGGAACTGAAGGAAATGATCTCTGCAGCAAAATTTCCTCCTCTGAAGAATCTTATAAATATCAAACTAAGCGCTGACAATCCAAAACCCTCTGTCTGCCGCTTTGTAATGGTTTTAAATCATAAATCTGGGATCATTCCTGTGGTTTTACATCGGAACAGCATAAGACTTGGCGACACTAATAGAAATCTTGTCAGGTAACTGGATTCTAAGGTAGAACTGGAAAAAACATGTTAAATTCATCATGAAAATAGCCTCGGGTAGACTCATTCTATATTTTATGGGTCATAAGTTCATATTGAGCTGATCAATAACACTGAGAAAAAAAGAAAATACCAGATGGAGACAGATTAGGCTTCAAATATTCTCTGGCTTTTTATCTGCTCTCTGATAGGCTATGAAATATATTTTGCCTCTATCTTGTAACAACAAAGAATTCACCTCTGACTTCCAGCAGGATGTGGAGAAACTATTTTGAATCTATGTTTAAACACTGTATTATGTTCAGCTTGAGTGATTTTAAAAGTGAACGTCTGGTATAAACTGAATTTTTAATCTAAAGTTTATTCAAAGAAAGAAGAAATAGAAGGAGTGGCCTGTTCCAGAAAGAAATTTATCTTGTAGTCATAATCACGGGACTAGGCTTGTGGCTGTGATAGTTTCTAGAGACCACTGAATGTATATATTGTGCGGACAGTGCTATAGGGCAAAAGCTTACAGCTGAGAGGAGGAGAAAGTATTCCACTGCTACTTTAAAAAGGAGGTTCAGAAGACAAGGGTGACCCTACAGACGCAGCATAGGAACTTTCTAACCTGTTCTCTTAAAATCTTTCCCTTTTGTCCATGCTCAATAGCAACAAAAAACTGGTACCTGAAATGGTCTTTCTACACCACTAGGAGTATTAGAAAGGTAAAAAATATCATTCCTATAACTAGTAAACAGACGATGGTTATAATGAACAAGCAAATTTAGAAGGAGGAAAAAACCAATAGCCAAGACTTCTGACACAAAGATGCCATGATGCATGTGTGCACATTTGTGAATACGCATGCCTGTGTATACATGTGTGAGTGTGTGCATATGTGTATCCATTAAACACACATGCGCACACATTAGATTAATACTAACACACACTGATAGTAAGATTAAATATAAATTGAAAGAAATCTTTTTAAGCCTTGAGGTTTATAAAACCGAGCACCAAGAAGAAGGCATGAAATTCATCAAACGCCTTAGATTGTTTTAAGTCTTGATTTACAAAACCAACATTTCTAGATTACACATATGAGAATCCAGTAAATCTTGTTTTAATAATTGCTTTAATAATACAATAAAATTATTCTAAAGTTCACATGGAAAAGGCAGATAAGAATATAAAATGGCAAATGAGGAGAATAAAAGTCTAGTTTAACAGACAATAAATATAAATAGTTTTAATACAGGTGTGTGAAAGAAGGCAGTTAGATCAATTAAACAGAATAGCTAGCCTAGGAAGAGATACAAGTTTTCACCCACAGACACAGAAATTTCATATATGATAAAATGAGACCATAAGTCAGTGAAGGAAAGGTTACTAACAGTTAATGGTGATGCAAACACTACTTATTTTGGAAAAAACCAAGCTAGATCTTTATTTCACAGCCTATACTAAAATAGACACCAAAGTAAAAACTTAAATATAAAATATCTTAAACTATCAAATTGAAAATTAATTAATTAATTATTGGATAAGGATTTTCTAAGCTTTGAAACAAAGAAATCATCAAGAGATTATCATTTAACTATATAAAAATCAAAAATTGTAGGAGACAAAAAAAAGGTATAATTGAGGAAAAAGGCATTCTATAACATGTCCTTCTCATCTCATTTTATCACCTCCCTAGTTATACAAAGCAGTAAAGAAGATGACAGTTTAGTTCAAAGCAAAATGGTTAAAAATTAGTTTATAATGCAATGTCACTATGTTACAGCTTTTATTAAGTGGTTTGTATTACACTATTTTTACAGAAATTCAAAACATGTCACAGAGACTATTTGGGGGGTTAGCTATTTCTAAAAGAGCACTGATACTGTAAATGTTACTTTTATATTGGAATGTAAAATTAAGTGGTAAAATAGCAGTCATCTTAATAATATCTGAGTAATTTTGCATTTCTACAATTATTGGTATCACTAAGCTTGCACGCACACATAGACATTCAAACTGAGTGCCACTATCTGAATTTGACTAGGGATTGTCCACTCATTTAAAATTGAAGAAATCAAAGTAACTTTGGAAGTTGACACTCTTCCCCAGAAAAAACCCATTTTAAGATGCCTTATAAAGCTCTAACATTACCCAGGTTCATAAAAATTATCAATTTGTTTAATAAAATTTGGAAATGGAAATTGTTATTTTTGACTAATTTCTTCCTAGACAGTTCAATTAGTGTTGGAGATAAAATTTAACTTTAAGGGAAAAAAATGGCAATTATAATTAAGTACAACCAGCTGAAATGAGTAGAAGCTTTTAAAGGTCTGAAAAGATAGCAAGATTGTTAAAAGATGGATGTAAACTTATGCCTGCAGATTAATTTCTGTTTCCTTTTCTCTGGACGATAAAAAACACTTCAATCTATTTTTTTCATTTCTTGACCTGGCTATCAGGAAATGCAGAGCCAGTGTTTGTACTCAAATGCTACATCCTACATCTAATTGGTTTGCAATCTATCTACAGAATTTCCAGTCTTTATTTAAAAGTTTTTATGTGTTTTAACACTGTTAATCATCAAAAATTCCATTTGGAAGAAGAAACAATGCAGAATTTAGATATATTTTAAATAAATAAAAATAAGTAATATAGTCCCTGACTCTGAAAGCCCTTAATCAATATACATTTATTGAATATCTACTACATGCTATGTATGCATTCTTCTAGAGCTGAAGATACTTTTTAGACAAGACAGTTATGGTCTTTGGTCTCATATGTGGCAGGAGGGTTGGGGGAGAAGAGTCATATATTAAACAGGTGGGGGGTTAGGCAAAGAACAAGTAAACAAATGGATATATTGTTATAAAGTGTGGCAAGGAAGTAGGAGGAACAAGATGAAGACATGAACCCAGGAACAGATGGTAAAGGGGCTTGTAGGCTATGGGAATGGCAGGCGGCCACTGAAAGTTTGGGATGGGGTGGAGCCAGGAGCGAGCCTGGGGGACAGGAGCAGCGTGTATTTTGAAAAGCTCACTATGGCTTCAGGGTGGCGCAGAGAAGGAGTGAGTGACTATGGCAATGCCCTCCGGGGACAGAGAGCTGGACAGAGTGGAGACAGGTTTGAGGATGAACTGACAGAAGCTGCTGATGGGCTAGATACAGGGTATAAGAGAGAGGAAAATTCAGCATGACTCACAGGTCTCTCGGTTAAGCAATTCTGTGGAAGCTGGTACCATTTACTCTACTCCAGGAAAAAAAATCATGCTTTTCAATTCCTGACCATTTTCAACTGATCTGAAGACAGAAGGACCCAGCTTGAATCAAGGTTGCAGGATTAGAGATGAGAAACAATTTCAATAAGACTACATGTGATTTATCCTAGAAACACAGAAATAATGCCTTCCATGGACACTTCCAGGAATCATTCCCTCTTTTTCTTCTCTCTCTAAAGCACTTGGAAAACAAACTTCCTAATAAATTCATGGGAAGATGCTCAACATCATTAGCTATCAGGAAAATACAGATCAAAACCATAATGAGACACCACTTCACACCCACTAGGATGTTTATAATAAAAAATTGCAGATAATAAGTGTTGCCAAAGGTGTGCAGATATTGGAAACCTCATATCCTGCTGGTGGAAGTGCTTTGGAAAACAGCCTGGCAGTTCCTCCAAAGGTTCGACATCAAGCTGCTATATGACCCAGCTATTCTAATCCAAGTATAAACCCAAGAGAAATGAAAACATATGTTCAAATAAAAAATGTTTATAGCAGCATTATTCACAATAGCTCCCAAGTGGAAACAACTCAAGTGTACATTAACTGATGGACAAAGAAAATATACCATAATAGAATATTATTTGGCAATAAAAAGGAATGCAAGTGCTGTTTACAACAGCCAAGATATGGAAGCAACCTAAATGTTCATTACAGAGGAATGGATAAAGGAGAGGCAGTACATATTTACAATCGAATATTACTCAGCCATCAAAAAGAATGAAATAATGTCCTTTGCAGCAATATGGATGTAGACCTTAAAACTGTCGTTAGAAAAGACCCTGATGATGGGGAAGATTGAAGGCAGGAGGAGAAGGGGACGACAGAGGACAAGCTGGTTAGATGGCATCACGGACTCAATGGACATGAGTTTGAGCAGGCTCCAGGAGACAGTGAAGGACAGGAGGCCATGGGGTCACAGCAAGAATTGTTGTACTGAGTGAAGCAAGTTAGACAGAGTAGAAACAGCATGTGACATCCCTCATATGAGGAATCTAAAAAAACATGATACAAATGAACTTATTTATAAAACCGAAACAGAAGCGCAGACTTAAGAGAATGAACTTACGGTTGCAGCGGCAGTGGGGAGGGGAGGATGGGGGAACAGATAGTTAGGGAGTTTGGGATGGACAGGTACACACTGCTATATTTAAGATGGATAACTAACAAGGACCTACTGTATAGGACCGGGAACTCTACTCAAGGCTATGGGGCAGCCCAGGTGGGAAGGGTTTTGGGGGAGAATGGATACATGTACCTGTATGGCTGAGTTGCTTGGCTATCCATCTGACACTACTATAACAGTGCTAATCCACTATACTCCAATACAAAATAAAAAGGTTTTAAATAAAAGGAATGCACGCTGATGCATATTAGAACACGGATGAACCTCAAACACATTACACTAAGAAGGCAGTCACAAAGACAATATATTGTATGATTCTATTCACAGGAAATATCCAGGACAGACAAATCTATAGAAACAGAAAGGAGATGAGTGGCTGTCTAGAGCTGGGGGAGGGGCAAATAGGGAGTGACTGTTAATGGGTATGGGGTTTCTTTTGAGGGTATCGAAAGTATTCTAAAATTAGACTGTGGTGATTGTTGCAAAATTCTACATATACACTGAATATATACTGTATATACACTAAATAAATCTGTACATTTTTAAATGGGTAAATTTTATGTTATGTGAAACATATCTCAAAATAAATGAGAAAAAAAATTTCCTAGATGTTGCCCTTTATTTACATTCTGTGAGAGAAACTAGATATTAGAGAGTTACAAGGTCAAATATTCAGGCAAGGTCAAGTCAAAGTTACACAGGTCTTTTTCTGCAGGACTTCTCAGAACCTTTAATGTGCCAAAACGCACTATGAATTACCAAGAGTGGGTGGGTAGGAATCGGATATAGGCTGCATCGCTTCCTAAACATATTTGGCCATGGAATGTTTTTAGTAGAGAACATCACACACAACTAGGTTTTGCAGAACTCACTTCAGAAAACAATGTACCTAGGCGTTTTCCCATTCATTCACCAAGCACTACCTGACTCCTTGCAATCTCCTGGAACTCAGTCTGGGCTATGAAGTGAGGCTGATACTTTCCCTGCCCTCCACTGAGCTTGTACAGAAGCTCATAAGAAAGAAAAGAGATGTGCTCAAGTTTAAGCTGAACACATCTGGAGAAGCACAATGCAGATGCTACAAACCAAATACTAGGGGACCGCTTGGGAGAGATTGATTCTGGCTGTGGACTGTGGAACACTTCATGGAAGACCCAGCATTTCAGCCAGACCCTGAACTGTGAGTAGGGTCTAGACACATGAAGATGGGAGGAGGAGATGTGGCACAGGAACCCAGGTCTAGGTGGTGGAAGGGGACGTTGGGTGCTTGGGTAGGGGAACAGCGAGTAGGTCATTTCAGCTGGAGTAGGATGTGAACGAAGCAGAAGCGTAAGACAAACAGCTGTAATGGATTGTGGGGCGATCGTAGAGAGCCTTGAATGTTTAACCAATCATGTTTGAACTCATCCTATAGGAGATGACGACCCAGCAAACATTTCAGAGCAGAGCGGGTGGGGATGGCTGTAAACGAGATACTCCTGAACCTCAGGTTTTCATCTGTGAAATGGGGCTAGTCCTTCCCAACCTCATTCTATCGCAGTGTGTGAGGACCCGAGCACGTGGACACAGGGAAGCGCAGCTCTGAGCAAGTGTACTGCTTGGCAGCAGGACAGCTGTTCCCAGTTCCTTTGGAAGAATATGTGTATCAGAAACACCTGACACATGATATTTCATCTCCATGTCAGGGCCAGACAGGAAATCTGAGATGGAAAATGAGTGCTTTGAAACAGAACATATTTTAAGTTCTCTTGTAGCAGTCAAATCAGATCTGTATTTGATTTCATTTCATTTTGTTTAGAATGAAATAGGGACTGCAAGGAAGGAACAGCTGCTGGAAACAAAGCCGGGGAAAGAGTATAAACAGCAGATTGCCTGACATCAAGTACTAAGTCAAGGGGTGTGTGGGAGACAGACAGAAGCAGTGAACATGTGTGAGTGTGTGTTCAAAACTCTGTGCGTGTGCGAGTGTGTGTTTCAGAGCGTATAGGCACATGGATGCAAGCATGTGGGTGTGAGTGTGCATACGTCTGTCTGCGTGTGAATGTGTGTCCCTATAAATGTGGGCATGAGTTTGGGGTGAGTGACTCTATGTCTCTGAGTGCCTGCTGAAGGATGCAGAGGGGAGGAACTGGAAAGGGACCAAGAGAAAGGCACTCCAGCAAAACTGCTGACCCATTTACACTTCTCCCGTCACAGGATGTAAGAACAAAGCAAGCCGGAGACAGTGATCCCCAGGCGCTGCCAAGACTGCAAAACCTCCTCCCACGGGAACACTGAACCCTCAGAGACAGAAATCTGCGCCAGCCCAGGAGCCTTACCGGGCCGAGCTGTCCCGGGAGCGCCGGAGCCATCTTGCCACCATTTGTTCTATTCTCTGTGCTTTCCGTGTCTGGAATAAGCTGGTCTCCAGCTCTTCCATTTACCTAAAAAGAAGAAGAGTTTTCTTAACCAAAATGCTTGGAAGAGGATTCTAACAGATCACCGTGATGCTTCCTGTATTTGCCAATTTTAAGACATGCTGATCAAATAACCAGGGCTTTCTTTGTATCTGAAATGAACACACAGATGGGTTCAGTGTCCAGAGTGAAGAACTTCAGCGGCCCCCTGCCCTGAAGAGCCCACAGCCCTGTGATGCAGTCTTGTAATAAAGCCAAAGAGATCGCCTTTATTTTTTCAGTGGTTAAAGATAAGGCCTGGGAAATGTAAGCAAGCCTTCTCAAACTGTGACTATGACCCACTGTCAGAGACACACCTTCTCTGTGACCTGCCCTCCCACCTCAGCTCTGCATCCCTGGACTGCACTTGCTTCTGACCGCAGCAGGAACCACGTGGAGATGGAAGCATTTTAATCACGTTGTGCCCACTCGTCTGAGGGCTGTTTTTTAATTTTTTTTTTTTTTTTGCTTAGCATTTTATATCTAACTTTTAAATAGGCAATTCTGAATTTGTATAATTCAAACTCAAGATTTAAAAAAAGAAACATATACAGTTACTGTGTTGTGCACTTAAAATTTTGTTAACAGGGCAGATCTCATGTTAAGTATGTTCTTACCATAAAAATTAAAAAAGATATACAGTGAAAGGCCTCCCCTGTCCTCTTACCTAACCCCATCCGCTCAGTTCCCATACTGATACATAATCACTGCTTTCCCACTTGAGATGTATGTCTTTCCAGAGTTTCTATATGCCTGTACAAGCAAATACAAATACAGATTCAGGTATCCTCTTCTTAACACAAAGGATAGTACACCACACACATTGTTCTGCACCAAGCTTTCTTCCTCAGTATCTCTTCACATTAATACAAAGAATGCCTCCTCATTCCTTCTGACAGCCTCTGAGTATTACACTGTATGAATGTACTATAATTTAAGAAGTAGTCTTCCCTTGACAGACATTTGGGTTATTGCCAATCTCTCTG
The DNA here is from genome assembly GCF_963930625.1 of Muntiacus reevesi. NCBI lineage: Eukaryota > Metazoa > Chordata > Mammalia > Artiodactyla > Cervidae > Muntiacus > Muntiacus reevesi. The sequence continues at coordinate 57,641,016 of NC_089265.1, read as the reverse complement.
TTGTAAGTAATACTGGAATCAGTTATGTTGCACAAGTATCATTTCTGCACATATGCAATTATTTATTTGGTTTTGAATTGCAAGGTCAAAATTTACAGGCATTTGTGCTTCGATAGATATTATCAGGTTACCAAGAAAAGCAGTATATATGCTTGAGATTAAAGTTTCCTAAAACAATATGTAATTTTCTATTTTACTTCTTAAAATACTGTCTCATCATGTTAATTTTATAATCTAATAAATACCCACACAAAATAATATATGACACTGGGAAATAGCCATGGATAGAGAAAAAATTCTAAAACATTATAAGAGATTATGTTGCTTAACAATACATAAACACCTTTGAAAAATTTAATAACATAGATGGTTTTCAAGGGAAATATAAATGATACAAGATGACCCTAGAAGAGACAGAATGTCTAAAAGAGAATTACCATAGGAGAGAAAGTTGTTAAAGAGCTACACTCAAAAGAATGCAGGGGCAAATAGGTTCAAAGGTGAACTCTCACAAATTTATAAGATATAGCTCACCCTTATGATTTTTTTTGTTTGTTTTACTTTAAATATAAATTTTGGAATAATTTTAGATGAACACAAAGACTGCAAAGATAATACAGAGAGTTCCATTACACTCTTCATTCAGCTTTCCCTAATGTTAGCATCTTACATAATCATTGTAACTTTGTCAACACTAAGCAATTAACATTGGTACACTAATATTAGCTAGACTGTAGATTTTATTCAGATTTCATCAGCTTTTCCATTTATGCATCTTTTCTGTTCTAGGATCCAATCTAGGATATCACATTGCTTTTAGCCAACTTAGTTTATTTCCCCCAACGCTATGCCAGTTATTCTAGACCATAAAAGAAAAAGAAAGCTTCTAAAATTTTTTAAGCAGTCATTATAACATTGATACCAATTCTGATACACATACTGCAATAGGCAGAAATACCATGTCCCTTACAATTATCAAAGTAAATATCCCAAATAAAAATATTAGCAACTAGAATCTATCAGTAATCTACAGAATAATAATGGAATCTATACTAGGAGTGCACTAACCGTTTTCATATAAAAATGAAAGCAGGACACCCAAACTCACCGCTTGGGAAACACAGAAACAACGTTTTTCATCAAATGGCAGCCAAACACAAATTAATGGGTATAAAAGATAGACTGCCACCAAAAATAAATTCAACTTGGATCAAGGGATGTGTCTGTCTAGCTTTTTTTCTATGGGGACAGCAGACCTGAATACTATCTTCAGTTCTACACAGCTCACTTTTCAAAATCATAAAAGTGAGAGAAGATTTCTGGTTCAACATGGTGAATTGAAACAATGTCTTAATCTCTTCTCTCTTCTGAACCTTACAAATTACAGTAAAGAAAATAAACCCATGGAATAGAGAAGACCACAGAGGAGCAATGTTGACGGTGTCTGGAAGGTAAGCCGTTTGGAGGGGATATAACTGCAGAATAAAGGAACCAGAAACCAATGTGCTTGCAGAGAGAGATTCTGACGGAAAATGAGCCGATTGCCATTTGATGGCTCAGGAATCAGAGGCAGCAGGTACGGGAGGAAGCAGGGATGAAGGACAGGGCTGAAAACATGAAACATGTCTGTATAATGTGGCAACTATATTCACAGGCCCCATCCCACTACTGCCTGCCTAGACAACCATCCCTTCCCTAGCCTTCTGCGGCAAAAGGCTTGGTCTTTAGAGAATCAAACATGAGAGGCTGCAGATTTGTGGAGAGCAGGCACAGCACAGGATATAGGAATGAAATAGAAGGATTAAGAAAAATTCTTCTTACTCAATGACAAGAACTCCTTTGCCCAGTTCCCAGAATCCAGGTAGCTAGGAATTTACATCCAAGTAAGAGACTAGAGATCTTTTTCTGGAGACCTAAAGAGCACCAGAAAAAGACCTTTAGATAGTGATACTTCTGGTAACTTGCTGCCAGATCACCCTGGCTTGAAATCTGTCCATCCATCCTACAAAGCTTCCAATCATTTGGGGTTTTTCCCTAAAACATCTCAGATCTCTTTTTACTTTCTGATAACCTCAATGCCAAGACCATGCACACATATTGTCGACGACCTGCCCCATCCAATTGCTTTTAATGCTTCACTCTTATACATGAATGGATATTTGAGGAAGCCTATACTATTTTAAAAAGATCAAAACAAACAGAACTCAAAGAAACAGAGACAATGCAGGAAACAGAAGAAAAAATGTCAATCTACAATTCAAATCCTCAAAAAGATAAGATGTGACATCCATGAAACAAGAAGAGAATTTTCTTTGAAAAAGAATAATCAGAGAACATAAATCTGGAAGCTGAAAATAAAATAGCTGGAATAAAAATTCAATTAAAAAGTTGAGAAATGTAGTCAATAAATATAGAAAAAGTAACCACAAGCCAAAGACAGGGTAAAAAGAAAAAAAAAATAGATATGTATGTCCAAAATTCATCCAACATGAGATTTGTAAGGAGAGAGTAAAGGAAATGGAGGTAAGGAAATTGTTAAATAAGTCAATAACATTTCCCTTAGAAGCTTGTTGCCAGATTAAGAATGTTTACTAATTACCCAGCATAATTAATGAAAAAATACCCACATCGAGAAATAACATTGTGAAATTTCAGAAACGAGAAGCAGAATATCTTCAAAGCTTTGGGAGAAAAAAAATGGATCACATACAAAAAACTGAGAATAAAAACGGCATTAGACTCCTCAGGAACAACAGAGGCCTGAAGACATTGGAGTCACGCCTTCAAATCTCTGAAGGAAAATAATTTTCAATCTCCAGGTTGAATTATAGACTATAGATTCTATAGATTCCAGAATTATATAGTCAGTTCAGTTCAGTCGCTCAGTCGTGTCCAACTCTTTGCGACCCCATGAACCGCAGCATGCCAGGACTCCCTGTCCATCACCAACTCCTGGAGTCCACCCACACCCATCTCCATTGAGTTGGTGATGCCATCCAGCCATCTCATCCTCTGTTGTCCCCTTCTCCTCCAGCCCTCAATCCCTCCCAGCATCAGGGTCTTTTCAAATTAGTCAGCTCTTCACACGAGGTGGCCAAAGTATTGGAATTTCAACTTCAACATCAGTCCCTCCAAAGAACACACAGGACTGATCTCCTTTAGGATGGACTGGTTGGATCTCCTTGCAGTCCAAGGGACTCTCAAGAGTCTTCTCCAATACCACAAAAGCATCAATTCTTCAGCGCTCAGCTTTCTTCACAGTCCAGCGCTCACATCCATATATGACTACTGGAAAAACCATGGCCTTGACTAGACGAACCTTGTTGACAAAGTAATGTCTCTGCTTTTTAATATGCTGTCTAGGCTGGTGATAACTTTCCTTCCAAGGAGTAAGCATCTTTTAATTTCATGGCTGCAATCACCATCTGCAGTGATTTTGGAGTCCAAAAAAATAAAGTCTGATGCTGTTTCCACTGTCTCCCCATCTATTTGCCATGAAGTGATGGGACCAGATGCCATGATCTTAGTTTTCTGAATCTTGAGCTTTAAGACAACTTTTTCACTCTTCTCTTTCACTTTCATCAAGAGGCTCTTTAGTCCTTCTTCACTTTCTGCCATAAGGGTGGTGTTATCTGCATATCTGAAGTTATTGATATTTCTCCCGGCAATCTTGATTCCAGCTTGTGCCTCATCCAGCCCAGTGTTTCTCATGATGTACTCTGCATATAAGTTAAATAAGCAGGGTGATAATATACAGCCTTGTCATACTCCTTTTCCTATTTTGAACCAGTCTGTGGTTCCATGTCCAGTTCTAGCTGTTGCTTCCTGACCTGCATATAGGATTCTCAAGAGGCAGGTCAGGTGGTCCGGTATTCCCATCTCTTGAAGAATTTTCCACAGTTTATTGTGATCCACACAGTCAAAGGCTTTGGTATAGTCAATAAAGCAGAAAAAGATGCTTCTCTGGAACTTTCTTGCTTTTTCGATGATCCAGTGGATGTTAGCAATTTGATCTCTGGTTCCTCTGCCTTTTCTAAAACCAACTTGAACATCTGGAAGTTCATGGTTCACGCACAGTTGAAGCCTGGCTTGGAGAATTTTGAGCATGATTTTGCTAGCATATGAGATGAGTGTAATTGTGCGGTAGTTTGAGCATTCTTTGGCATTGCCTTTCCTTGGGATTGGAATGAACACTGACCTTTTCCAGTCCAGTGGCCACTGCTGAGTTTTCCAAATTTGCTGACATATTGAGTGCAGCACTTTCACAACATCATCTTTGAGGATTTGAAATAGCTCAACTGGAATTCCATCACCACCACTAGCTTTGTTCATAGTGATGCTTCCTAAGGCCCACTTGACTTCACATTCCAGGATGTCTGGCTCTAGGTGAGTGATCACACCATCGTGATTATCTGGGTCATGAAGGTCTTTTTTGAACAGTTCTTCTGTGTATTCTTGCCACCTCTTCTTAATATCTTCTGCTTCTGTTAGGTCCATACCATTTCTGTCCTTTACTGAGCCCATCTTTGCATGAAATGTTCCCTTGGTATCTCTAATTTTCTTGAAGAGATCTCTAGTCTTTCCCACTCTATTGTTTTCCTCTATTTCTTTGCATTGATCACTGAGGAAGGGTTTCTTATCTCTCCTTGCTATTCTTTGGAACTCTGCATTCAAATGGGAATATCTTTCCTTTTCTCCTTTGCTTTTCACTTCTCTTCTTTTCACAGCTATGTGTAAGGCCTCCTCAGACAGCCATTTTGCTTTTTTGCATTTCTTTTTCTTGGGGAAGATCTTGATCCCTGTCTCCTGTACAATGTCACAAACCTCCGTCCATTGTTGATCGGACACTGTCTAACAGATCTAGTCCCTTGAATCTATTTCTCACTTCCACTGTATAATCATAAGGGATTTGATTTAGGTAATATCTGAATGGTCTAGTGGTTTTCCCTACTGTCTTCAATTTAAGTCTGAATTTGGCAATAAGGAGTTCATGATCTGAGCCACAGTCAGCACAGGTCCTGTTTTTGCTGACTGTATAGAGTTTCTCCATCTTTGGCTGCAAAGAATATAATCAATCTAATTTCGGTGTTGGCCACCTGGTGATGTCCATGTGTAGAGTCTTCTCTTGAGTTGTTGGAAGAGGGTGTTTGCTATGACCAATGCGTTCTCTTGGCAGAACTCTATTAGCCTTTGCCCTGTTTCATTCTGTACTCCAAGGCTAAATTTGCCTGTTACTCGAGGTGTTTCTTGACTTCCTACTTTTGCATTCCAGTCCCCTAAAATGAAAAGGACATCTTTTTTGGGTGTTAGTTCTAGAAGGTCTTGTATGTCTTCACAGAACCATTCAACTTCAGCTTCTTCAGTGTTACTGGTTGGGGCATAGACTTGGATTACTGTGATACTGAATGGTTTGTCTTGGAAATGAACAGAGATAATTCTGTTGTTTTTGAGATTGCATCCAAGTACTGCATTTCAGACTCTCTTGTTGACTATGATGGCTACTCCATTTCTTCTAAGGGATTCCTGGCCACAGTGGTAGATATAATGGTCATCTGTGTTAAATTCACCCATTCTACCAATCAAATAGCAGAGACATTAAAAAACATTCAGCTCAGTTCAGTTAAGTCATTCAGTTGTGTCCAACTCTTTGGGACCCCATGGACTGCAGCACGCCAGGACTCCCTATCCATCACCAACTCCCAGAGTTTACTCAAACTCATATCCAGTGAGTCAGTGATGCCATCCAACCATCTCACCCTTTGTTGTCCCCTTCTCCTCCCACCTTCAATCTTTCCCAACATCAGGGTCTTTTCAAATGAGTCAGCTCGTCGCATCAGGTGGCCAAAGTATTGGCGTTTCAGCTTCAGCGTCAGTCCTTCCAATGAACACCCAGGACTGATCTCCTTTAGGATGGACTGGTTGGATCTTCTTGCAGTCCAAGGGACTCTCAAGAGTCTTCTCCAACACCACAGTTCAAAAGCATCAATTCTTTGGCCCTCAGCTTCCTTTATGTCCAACTCTCACATCCATACATGACCAGGAAAAACCTCAAAAATGTTCAGGTCTATAAAAATTTACTTCTCATATACACTTTCTCAGGATGCTAATAGAGGATTTATTCCAGCAAAACAAGGAAGAAAAGAAGAAATGGGATCTAGGAAGTTAGGGATGAAATACAGACAAGAAGTTAAGGCAGCACTCAGGAGGACCATCAATGGATGTACTATGGTGATGCCTGTCGATAAGACCTAGAGAGAAACCTATACAGACTGGTACATGAAGAAACAGGTCTTAAGGAAAAGAAATAAGAATGGATAGATTATCTAATGTGTTTCTGCAGAAAATCTCACTGAGATGCTGTTGGAAAGTGTGAAAAGTATTAGCAGTAAGTACATGGAAAACTAAACAAATCAAAAACAGGGAATTATGAAATCTAAAAAAGTTGTATAAGAAAGGAAACAACATTAGAGCTCACTACTTGGCTCAGTATCGAATAATATTTAATATTTAATATTTAATATTGGCTCAGTATCGAATAATAATAATATAACAATATAATCACTGAAAAATGATTTCTCAAAGTTAGTAACACGATGATATTGGGAGGATATAGTAAAGGAAAGCTAGTACAGTGGTAAAAGAGCCAAATCCTCATCTGTGATAATAATTAGATAATCTATTAAATTGATATATTAGGGAAGTAATTTAAGCATACAGTCCATGGGGTTGCGAAGAGTCAGACACAACTGAGTGACTTCACTTTCACTTTTCACTTTCATGCACTGGAGAAGAAAATGGCAACCCACTCCAGTGTTCTTGCCTGGAGAATCCCAGGGACGGGGGAGCCTGTGGGCTGCCGTCTATGAGGTCGCACAGAGTCGGACACGACTGATGAGACTTAGCAGCAGCAGCAGCATCATATATATGGACGAATAAAACAGAGGAAAAGAAGAGTAGAAAGAGGTTGTTTCCAAAATAAGAAATTGGAGGCTGAGGAGGAGTGGAGTGGAGAGTGCTGTTTTCCATTATAAGCCCTTAATACTATTTTTTAAAACTATTTAACTACTTTTAATTATTTTAAAAGTATATATACTTATAATAAACACAGAGAAATATAAAAACAAAATCTCCTGTAGTCCTAACTCCCAGAGTTATCAATTGTTTATTTTCATTCTTTTTCTACATTTATACATGCTATATATTTTTATTAAAATGAGATATTATATATTTCCCACTTAATAGTTCATGAACATCATTCCATATTAGTATTTAAGCATTTAAATCATTTTAAGTTGCTACACAGTATTATTTTCTTTGGTCATATCATAATCTATTCAGTAAGTCTATCATCAGATATTTGTGCTATTTCCAATTTTTCACTATTATAAAAGCTTTATAATGAATATCCTTTATTCATGGTAAATGGCTACTTTCCAGGTATTTTCTTGGGATAATTCCTAGATATAGAATTTACTGGATTTAAGCATATGTTCATTTTTAAGAATTTGGATGTATAACATCAAATTGCTTCCAAGAAGCTACCAATTTGCACACCAGCCAGGACTGACCTTTGTAAATATAGAATACTTTTGAAAAATATTTGCTAACAGGATGGAAAATAGTGCCTATGATTTAAATGCTTCTATTTTGAAAAGTACACTAGATATAAGTAAACAAAATCCACATTCTCATATAATATTAGATACTATGCTTTAAATATTTGCTAATGGGATGGAAAGTAGCATCTAATTATTAATTTAAATATATTCCTTGAGAAATATAGAAAACAAAAGTAAATGTCACATATAATTCAATAACATTAAAAATTATATAAATCTTTCTTCAAACATCCTAGAGGTTATCACTGTTAATAATTTGGTAGGGAGAAAAGGGAACCCTCTTACACTGTTGGTGGGAATGCAAACTAGTACAGTTGCTATGGAGAACAGTGTGGAGATTTCTTAAAAAACTGGGAATAGAACTGCCATATGACCCAGCAATCCCACTCTTGGGCATACACACCGAGGAAACCAGATCTGAAAGAGACACGTGCACCCCAATGTTCATCGCAGCACTGTTTATAATAGCCAGGACATGGAAGCAACCTAGATGCCCATCAGCAGACGAATGGATAAGGAAGCTGTGGTACACATACACCATGGAATATTACTCAGCCGTTAAAAAGAATTCATTTGAACCAGTTCTAATGAGATGGATGAAACTGGAGCCCATTATACAGAGTGAAGTAAGCCAGAAAGATAAACACCAATACAGTATACTAACGCATATATATGGAATTTAGAAAGATGGTACCGATAACCCTATATGCAAGACAGAAAAAGAGACACAGATGTACTGAACAGACTTTTAGATTGTATGGGAGAAGGTGAGGGTGGGATGATCTGAGAGAACAGCATCGAAACATGTATACTATCAAGTGTGAAACAGATCACTGGCCCAGGTTGGATGCATGAGACATGTGCTCAGGGCTGGTGCGCTGGGAAGACCCAGAGGGATGGGATGGGGAGGGAGGTGGGAGGGGGGATCAGGATGGGGAACACATGTAAATCCATGGCTGATTCATGTCAATGTATGGCAAAAACCACTACAATATTGTAAAGTAATTAGCCTCCAACTAATAAAAATAAATGGGAAAAAAGTAAAAAAATAAAACAAAATAAAAACAATTTGGTGGGTATTCCCTCTAACTTTGCCCTAAACTTATAGACACCTACATTACATATATTAAAATATTTAGGCCACAAAAATAGAATCATGCTATACTCAGTGTCTGCATCTTCCATATTTAAATTGGTGAATACACTGCAGATATATTTCCAGATTAGAATGCATTATAGTTTTGATTTGAAGTTACCTGATTATGTGTATATCTGAACATTTTTTATGCACTATGACCACTGATGTTTCTTTTTTGTTACTTTCTTATTTTTATTTTCTCCTTATCTTTCTACTAGAATGTCTGCCTTCCTGTTACGGCAAAAGCACTGTCATACTAAGGATTATTTAATGTCATTTTGCCAAGGACACTAAACCACATCATATTTCTGTGAGACCTGCCAAGGAGGGTCAAGAATGGAGGTTCCAGTGTCCTGACAACACAAAGAGTAATCTCAAAGGATCCAAAAATAAACATCCAGTAAGTCCACCGGATATTGCTTTCAAATATCAATTGCCTCAACCACACCCTTAACAGGAATGAGTCAGCTAGTAATTCTAGGATATGGATGTTAATTCAGTTTGCCTGATGTCTAAACATCACACTTTCAGCACCTTCCCTAGGGGTCTGGGATGCTAAGGAGACTTAAAACCAAGTCATGTGAAGATTCACTAAAAATTGGTTGTTGTTCAGTCCCTCAGTCATGTCCGACTCTTTGCGACTGCATGGACTGCAGCATGCCAGGCTTTCCTGTCCATTGCTATCTCCCAGAGCTTGCTCAAACTCACGCGCATTGAGTCAGTGATGCCATCCAACCACCTCATCCTCTGTCGTCCCCTTCTCCTCCTGCCTTCAATCTTTCCCAACATCAGGGTCTTTTTTTAAAGAGTTGGCTGTTTGCATCAGGTGGCCAAAGTACTGGAGCTTCAGTTTCAGCATCAGTCCTTTCAATGAATATTCAGGTCAATGAATATCCTTTAGGATGGACTGGTTGGATCTCCTTGCAGTCCAAGGGACTCTCAAGAGTCTTCTCCAACACCACAGTTCAAAAGCATCAATTCTTTGGTGCTCAGCCTTCTTTATGGTCCAACTCTCACATCCATACATGACTACTGGAAAAACCATAGCTTTGACTAGACGGATCTTTGTTGGCAAATTAATGTCTCTGATTTTTAATATGCTGTCTAGTTTTGTCACAGCTTTTCTTCTAAGGAGCAAGTGTCATAATTTCATGGCTGCAGTCACCATCTGCAGTGATTTTGGAGCCCAAGAAAATAAAGTCTGTCACTGTTTTCATTGTTTCTTTTAAAAATTAGAGAATGTTTATTCAACAAAGATCTGGAGGTGGCCTGTACGGTCATGGTTCACTAATGCCCTAAAGGCCACCAGGTAGAAGAGACATATGCCATATGTTTCTGGGGTGCAGAGTCAAGATTAATGGGGGAATGTCACAGAGAGGGAGGCTCCAGCTCAGACTGAGGTTAGAGCTCTCTAGTGTTCCTAGTGATTCAAGGATGGAATGGGTTTTCTCAAGAGTTAGCAAGATCCAAGTCACTGAAGGCAATCAAGCAGAGGTAAATAAATAACTCTGCTTGGATTACAGAAGGGACCTTACAATAGAGCACAGGGACCAGATGACTTCTGCAGAACTTGAGGTCTCTACTAGATCTAAAAAGCAGACAAGATGGTATTTGTCGTGTTCTGTCTCAGAATTCAAAGACCTACATCCCCTGGGGGGTAGCTGGAACTCCTGAAGTCACCACGGTTCTGGAAGTTACAAAATCTCTGACCACTATGCTGTTTCAACCTCCAAATGACCGCAGAGTGGCCAAGGATCTCAGACGCATCCATAATGATGTTCCATTTCTTTCAAAGGTCACCTGACTGCAGTGGTAACTTACAGGAGACTGTTACAAATGCTGCCAAATATAGTCTAGCTAACTGATTTCTATAAACATATACGGCTCTAATTAAAGTAATTAATTTGCAGTATATATCTGGACTGTGGATAGGCACATGCCTTCATCGAGGGATACCCAAAGACCAAACAAGTGACATCAACCAAGCCATCAAAAGTGCTCCCTGACTCAGCAAAGCCTGAGCAAGAAAGCTTAAAGTCAAGAAAATGACCTGCTAATGGTTTTAACATTTGCCTTGGGAATGCTGAGCTAATAGAAGAAAATAAGAGCCCAGATAATTTCCAAACATTTAAATCTTCTCTACAACCCCATTGCTAAGAAGTCATCCAGCTTCTAATTGTTCTGTCATTTATTGTTAATAAATAAGAACTATCTTATTGCCAGAAAATTGCTTTACATAAAGCTGAATTCCACACCCCACACCAGCACACCAACCAGAATAAATCAGCTCCCTCTTCTATACATCGGTCTCTCTGGACTTGAACAGAGCAATCTTGCCCCTTCTGTCCCAGACCAAACATCCTCAGTTCATTCAAAAGTTCTTCACACAACAGGATGACTTTAGATCGTTCTCCTATGGGCACCCACCAACTTCGCAAAATCTCTTAAAGAACATGAATCCCCAAAGGGAACACACTTCTTGTTGTCTGGAACAAAGCACTGTGAAGAGACAAACTCTTTCAAAATATTTTGCAAATGGAAAAGACCAAATACACTAGGGTGATAATCATCTTATAAAGCAAACAGGCAATTAAGGATATACACCCTTCAAACGGGATATAAGAGGTGATAATAAAGAACTTCAGGAAACCATTAACTGCTAATGAGAAATGAAAAACATCAGAGGCAGCGATGGATAGAAGAGAAAGTGAAGAGCTAAAAATCACTTACACTAAATTGAACTTTAGATAGCAATTCAAGTGAAAATGTCAGAGCTAGAATCAGGTTGAGGATATTCAGCTTACAAATAATAGGAGCTAGTAGAGAAAGGAGTAAAGGAATGCACAAAATTGTAATAAAAAAAAGAGTTAAAGGTAAATTTCTTGAGCTGGAAAATACATTTCAAATATAAAGAACACAAGAAGCAGCTCTCAGATATATGCCTCAACGAAGTTTCCTTACACATCAGCTCAAGTTCTTAAGTGTCAGAGATTAAAGAATCACCATTAAAATCTGTTTTAAAGGAGTTAAAAAAATATGATCATTTGAAAAAGAAAAGATTAAGCTCATATATATTGTGACATATTATTTAGGTAAAAACATAGACTCAGTTCGTTATTTCTCTTTGGGGAATGGAAAAGCTTTACAAGTGATGTTTGAGGCTCTGTTCTTGAAAGATATCCCTGGCAGTCATTCTGTGATTTTTTTTTTAACCTACTAGTGAAGGTCTTTTGTCCACTTAGTGGCTTTTTTTTTCTTTCACTACTTCTCTTATTACTACAGTCAGAAACTTGAGCATAAAGAACATGTCTTATCCCTTTTAATTCTCTCTCAGGACCTGTCACATAGGCTGAAAAAATGTTTGTTGAATGACTGAATGAACAAAATTAAAATAAAGCAGAAATAAACTGGAAGATAAGAACAAAGAGTCACTTAATAAAGACAAAATTAATGTGGGTTCTTAAAGACTGACAAAAAACAGTAAACTACTGGTACAAGTTATTATGAACAAAATGAGAAATGAACAAAAAGACAAACAAACATTAGGGGGAAGAAAAACACTAGAGAGTGCTATACATGTTATACACAATTTAGATAAGCTAAGAATATGAGTGGCTTTGGAAGATCTATTGGGAATGCATCTTTCTAGATGCATTCTTCCCGTAAATCCTTCAGTCTTCCTGAGGGGCAGACTTTACCTAACAAGGCCAGCCTCATAGAATAGGGTCTCCCAAGATTTCCATATCAACCCTTGGTATGTAAGTACATTTGGACCTATGAAGGGATTTCCTAGACCAGTTCTTTGGGCATAGTGGAAGAAATACTTTCTATGCTGGGTGTTAAAAGGAGAAGACTCTAAGACCCATAATGGAAGATGAAAACAGTGAAACACCCTGGCAGTAGCCTCTGGGGATCTGAGATGTTGATATCTCTTGGATGTGCTGAAGATATATACCATTTGTTTAAATATGAATCCAAGTTACTAAGCACACCTTCACTGAAAAAACACACCATGCAGGTGACCAAGAACGAGAGATGAGTAAGATGCAGCCCCTACCTCAACACCTTTACCCCCAAAGCAAACAACCAGAATTAAAGTTAAAAATTTGAGTAAATCTATACCTGTGGAAGAAATTTTGAAAGCCAATTTTTCAAAAATCTATTTAAAAGTCTATATAGAACTTGCTGCTGTGTTTATCAGAGAATTATTTCAAACTCTCTCTCAAAAACTAATGGACAATATTCTTCAACAGAGAAACACAATAGCAGGTGACCAATTTCTCCTAATAATGTAAAGGTAGCCCTGAACTGAAAATCTGCAAAGCTTATACTAAAAAGGGACATAGAGGCCAATCTTACTCATAAAAGAGTCACGAAATTCCTAAACAAGATTCTAGCCGGAAATGTTAAAAATTCTTGATGCTAGCAGATGGGTATTGAAACTTCATTTTACTATTCTCTTGACTTTTGTGCACATTAAAATCTTCTCAATAAACTTGTTTTATTTTTTATTTAAAAAAACCTCCAGTAAAATCCAGAAACAACACATTCAAAGGATAATATATCATAATCAAGCTGGATTTATCCTAAGAAAGAAAAGTTCCATTTAAGGAAAACTATTAATATGTTTTAGCTCATAAACAGAAAAAAATAATGGATGATAACATCATAAGATTCTGGAAAATCATTTGTTTTATGTAACCTAATCTCCTTGTTTTGATTTTAAAAAACCAGAAATACCAGGCAATTTAACATTACTTTAGAATAAAAGATAAAAGCATTCCACTCACAAGGGAAAATAAAAATAACAGTGTTCATCACAACATTAGGGTCACCGGCTAGTGTGATATAAAATGAAAGAGAAATGAGAGGTAAATAAAGCAAAGGAGCTTAAATCACCAGTGCCTAGAGGTGGCATGACTGCATATGGGCCTCAAATTCAAAATATCAGAAATAATAAATAACCTGGGCAAAACTGTTCGGTTGTTAAGACTTAAGAGACTTTATGGACAATAACAAGTCCTGGAAGGGACGTGTAAAAGGTGCCTGAACTTGTTCTGAATAAAACCTAAAGTAAAAATTTATCTAAGCTCAAGAAAACAATGTAAATAACTTTTCTCTTTAATTTTTCTTAACAGAAATTTCACAACATACACAAATCAGACAACAGAATCATGCATCTCCATGCACCCATGGAGGTAGCTTTTATTAATATTTATTTATTTCGTCCACCTTGTTAAACACTTCATAATCAGAGCTATTACACCAAAATGGCATTGGGCTACCCAGGTGGAGAAAGAGCTTTTATATATGTATCTTTTTATAACATCTAATCTCCAATATACACTAGATCTGAGGATATACACCAACTGATGATACAAACAAAAAACAAAATGCATGGCAAACATCCAGCCTTTTGAATAATGAGAGAAAACAAATGACCAAACTAGCATGTTCTCATACGCTAACAAATAATTAAGTGCTAAAAGGTCGTGACCTTCCTTCCTTGGCTCTTGTGACATCTGTCTCCCCAGATTCCTCCAGCCTCTCAGCCTACACCTACTCACACACTCCCCTTTCCTCCATCACCTAATTACAGGTTTTGGTTCTCAGCTCCCTTCTTATGTGAATAAAGGACACATTATTTCTAAAGCAGTAGTGCCTAAACTTCAGGAACATGAGAATCACCTGGGGAGCTTTTCACAATCCCTGACTAGGCCCTTGAACAATTAAAACAGACTCTTTGAGGGTTCAAGCCAGATTCTGTTAGTTTTTAAAAACCCGCCCAACCCTGGCCTGCAATTCCAATGAACAGCAAAGTTTGATGCACCACTGCTCTAAACACTCTCCATTCAGTTCGGTTCAGTTGTGCCCAACTCTTTGCGACCCCATGAACCGCATAACACCAGGCCTCCCTGCCCATCACCAACTCCCAGAGTTTACTCAAACTCATGTCCATTGAGTCGGTGATGCCATCCAACCATCTCATCCTCTGTCATTCCCTTCTCCTCCTGCCCCCAATCCCTCCCAGCATCAGGGTCTTTTCCAATGAGTCAACTCTTCGCATCAGGTGGCCAAAGTACTGGAGTTTCAGCTTCAGCATCAGTCCTTCCAATGAACACCCAGGACTGATCTCCTTCAGGATGGACTGATTGGATCTCCTTGCAGTCCAAGGGACTCTCAAGAGTCTTCTCCAACACCACAGTTCAAAAGCATCAATTTTTCGGCGCTCAGCTTTCTTCACAGTCCAACTCTCACATCCATACATGACTACTGGAAAAACCATAGCCTTGACTAGACGGACCTTTGTCGGCAAAGTAATGGCTCTACTTTTTAATATGCTATCTAGGTTGGTCATAACTTTCCTTCCAAGGAGTAAGCGTCTTTTAATTTCATGGCTGCAATCACCACCTGCAGTGATTTTGGAGCCCAAAAAATAGTCTGACACTGTTTCCACTGTTTCCCCATCTATTTGCCAATAAGTGATGGGACTGAATGCCATGATCTTAGTTTTCTGAATCTTGAGCTTTAAGCCAACTTTTTCACTCTCCTCTTTCACTTTCATTAAGAGGCTCTTTAGTTCTTCACTTTCTGCCATAAGGGTGGTGTCATCTGCATATCTGAGGTTACTGATATTTCTCCTGGCAATCTTGATTGCAGCTTGTGCTCCATCCAGCCCAGCGTTTCTCATGATGTACTCTGCATATAAGTTAAATAAGCAGGGTGACAATATACAGCCTTGACGTACTCCTTTTCCTATTTGGAACCAGTCTGTTGTTCCATGTGCAGTTCTAACTCTTGCTTCCTGACCTGCATGCAGGTTTCTCAAGAGGCAGGTCAGGTGGTCTGGTATTCCCATCCCTTGAAGAATTTTCCACAGTTTAATGTGATCCACACAGTCAAAGGCTTTGGCATAGTCAATAAAGCAGAAATAGATGTTTTTCTGGAACTCTCTGGCTTTTTTGATGATCCAGTAGATGTTGGCAATTTGATCTCTGGTTCCTCTACCTTTTCTAAAACCAGCTTGAACATCTGGAAGCTCACGGTTCACGTATTGCTGAAGCCCAGCTTAGAGAATTTTAAGCATTACTTTCCTAGCATGTGAGATGAATGCAATTGTGCTGTATAGAGTTTTGCCAAGAGAACACACTAGTCATAGCAAACACCCTCTTCCAACAACACAAGAGAAGACTATATACATGGACATCACCAGGTGGCCATCACCAAAATCAGACTGATTATACTCTTTGCAGCCAAAGACGGAAAAGCTCCAAACAGTCAGCAAAAACAAGACTGGGAGCTGAGTGTGGCTCAGGTCATGAACTCCTTATTGCCAAATTCAGACTTAAATTGAAGAAAGTAGGGAAAACCACTAGACCATTCAGGTATGACTAAATCAAATTCCTTATGATTATACAGTGAAAGTGAGAAATAGATTTAAGGGACTAGATCTGATAGAGTGTCTAGTGAACTATGGACAAAGGTTCGTGACATTGTTCAGGAGTCAGGGATCAAGATCTTCCCCAAGAAAAAGAAATGTAAAAAAGCAAAATGGCTGTCTGAGGAGGCCTTACACATAGCTGTGAAAAGAAGAGAACTGAAAAGCAAAGGAGAAAAGGAAAGATATACCCATTTGAATGCAGAGTTCGAAAGAATAGCCAGGAGAGATAAGAAACCCTTCCTCAGTGATCAGTGCAAAGAAATAGAGGAAAACAATAGAGTGGGAAAGACTAGAGAATCTCTTCAAGAATATTAGAGATGCCAAGGGAACATTTCATGCAAAGATGGGCTCAGTAAAGGACAGAAATGGTATGGACCTAACAGAAGCAGAAGATATTAAGAAGAGGTGGCAAGAATACAGAGAAGAACTGTACAAAAAAGATCTTCATGACCTAGATAACCACGGTGGTGTGATCACTGACCTAGAGCCAGACATCCTGGCACGCGAAGCCAAGTGGGCCTTAGGAAGCATCACTATGAACAAAGCTAGTGGTGGTGATGGAATTCCAGTTGAGCTATTTCAAATCCTGAAAGATGGTGCTGTGAAAGTGCTGCACTCAATATGCCAGCAAATTTGGAAAACTCAGCAGTGGCCACAGGATTGGAAAAGGTCAGTGTTCATTCCAATCCCTAAGAAAGGCAACACCAAAGAATGCTCAACCTACCGCATAACACTCTCCGTGGTGATGTCATTTACTCTCCCAGTTCAGCTGCTTAGAGAATCAACTGCTTCTTTAGGACCTCTACCAAGATGTCCCACAGGCACTTGGGCCAGTTATATCTAAAACAGAATTCACTGTCTTTCATTGCTCCACTCCTCACATCCTCTCCTCTAGCGTGGAACATTTTATTGAAGGAGACCACTATTTAATTTTCTAACTGCCCAAGTCAAAAATCATTCTTGACTCTTTCCCCTTGCTCCATGCCCCAGTTTGAGCAAGTCACCAAGTTCTACTGACTTTGTCCCAATTACCTTTGTGCATGTGTGTGCTAAGTTGCTTTAGTCATGTCCGACTCTCTGTGACCCTATGGACCGCAGTCAGCCAGGCTCTTTGTCCGTGGGATGCTCCAGGCAAGAATACTGGAGTGGGTTGCCATGCCCTCCTCCAGGGGATCTTCCCAAACCAGGGACTGAACCCTACCTCTCTTACATCTTCTTCATTGGCACGTGGTTCTTTACCATTAGCACCACCTGGGAAGCCCTCCAGTTACCTTCATCTCTCACCAACTCTCCTTTCTTAGTTCTATAGCCATTGCTCAAACTTTGATCCTATCTGAAACACTATGATAATCTCCTAGTGCGTCTCTATGCTTCTAGACTTACCCTCTATCAGTCTATCCTCCATGTGGCTGCCAAAATGATATAATCTAACTCTAATTATGTCACTTTTATTTTTAAAATCCTTTAGTGGTTTCCCTTCATCTGTAGGATGATGTCTGAGCTCAAGAATTACAATAATGTTAATAACACAAGTACATTAACATACTACCATTTACTATGTGCTAGACACTGGGCTAAGCAATTTATACCTATTACCCTATTTAATGCTTATTACAATCCTCACTTACAAGGAGGAAATTGAGGCATGAAGAGGCTATTTGACCTTTTAGTACATAGCAAGGAAGTGGCAGAAATGAAATTCCAAATCAGATTAGCTTGCTGGTCTCTGGAGCTGGACTCAACTATTCTCTCCCACTGCCTTCCTCCCAGCCTTGGAGTGGCAGTCGAAGCCTACTGTGATCGGGCCCGTGCCTACCTGTCTGGCATCTCCCTCACACTGCACACTCCGTGAGAACTGAATTGCCCCTGTCCCCTAAATACCGTCATGCCTGATTCCTCACACCGCCATGCCTCTGTAGATGCTACTTCCCCTGCCCGGTCCACCTGCCCTGCCTGTCAACTCCCCCAAATTCCAGCTTGTACTTTAGTGTGCGGGCATAACAGTACATGGGCAAGCAGAAACGCTTCCCTCTCCACCTTGTCTTCTCGTCTGGAAGAACAACTGCGATGATTCCGGCACGGTTACGCTCCAGGGTGGGTTAAAGGTTTACATTCCAGTATGCTGTGACAATTCTTTGAAAACTATAAAGTTCTACACAAATGTGTCCAAGGGAAACCTCTTTTTTTTTTTTTTTTTTTTTTTGAGGTAGTGTAAAGCTCAGTTATATAACCAAATCTGCAACAAAAGGTTGAACTATGAGAAGTTCATCTCTGGGACTTCCCGGGTGGTCCAATGGCTAAGACTCCATGCTCTCAATGCAGGGAGCCTGAGTTCCATCCCTGGTCAGGGAACTAGATCCCACATGCTTCAACTGAGAGCTCACAGGCAACAACTAAAGATCCCACAAAATGCAACAAATATCGAAGATCCTGCGTGCTGCAACTAAGACCCAGCACTGCCAAATATGTAAATAAATATTAAAAAAGAAGTTCATTTCTGCCATAAAAAAGGAATGAAGTCCTGAGAGGTGTTGCAACATGGATGAAACTTGAAAACATTACACAAAGTAGAAGCAATCAGACACAAAAGGCCACATATTGTATGATTCTATTTATACCAAATGTGCAGAATGTACAAATCCATAGAGACAGAGCATTGATCAGTGGTTGCCAGGGCCTGTGGGAAAGGGGAAATGAGGATTGACTGCTAATGGGTAAGACGTGTATTTTGGGAGTGATAAATACTCTGGAATTAGACAGTGGTGACGGTAGCATAACCTTGAGAATACACTAAAAACCACTGAATTGTACATTTTAAAGGAAGTTTCTCTCTGCCACTGAGCTTAACCCTTCTGTCCCCTTTCCCTTGATGGTAAGTAATATCCAACTCCAACAAGGAACCTGTCTTTCCTCATATCCTCCCCCCATTCTTTAGTAAAACCCAGAACACTGGTTCCCGAAGAGCATTACAAGCATCTAGGGGGCTGATTAAAACATCAATTGTAGGGCCCCAGAGTTTCTAATTCAGTTGCCCTACAGTAGGGCCCAAGAATGTGCATTTTAACATCCCTCTAGATAAAAGCTAGGGAATCTGAAAAGAGCACTGAGCTAAAAGTCAGGAAACCTGGATTCTCTTCCTGACTTGGACCCTAATTAGGCCTGAAATTGCACCAGTCACCAAACTCCTGGTTATTTCTTTTATAAGCACTGAACTACTTCTCTGAGAATCTGCCAGTTCTAAAATTATGTTTTAGACCTCATCAGTTCTGTCCTCAAGCCCTCCAAGGCTTCCCATCCCTAATATCCAACCTCTACCCAGATGTCCAACTCAACTTCCCACCTGACACATTTGGAAAAGGAAGGGAACAAACATAAATATATAATGTATAGCGTGTTACTGACTTCTCATGACAGCCCTGTGTGGTGGGAATCCATAATTGCATTTTAAGGACAAGGAAGTTGAGTCTTGTAGAGGGTAAAGAACTTCCTCCAAATGACCGAGGGAACCCAAGGCCACATCCTCCTCGAATCCTGTAATTTTCTCTTCCAATGCTTAGCTGGCCCTCACAACAGCCCTAGGTGGCCGCGCCTGTGCATTTGCTCATGATCTCCTCACCCTCTGAGACTTAATCCAAATCCTATCTAACCTTCAAAACTCAGCTGGAGCTCCACCACGTCCAAGGTGGGTTCCTGCTTACCCATCTACCACGAACTACCGCCTCCCATTGCAGACTGGTTCCAAATAGGAAAAGGAGTACGTCAAGGCTGTATATTGTCACCCTGCTTATTTAACTTATATACAGAGTACATCATGAGAAACGCTGGGCTGGAAGAAGCACAAGCTGGAATCAAGATTGCTGGGAGAAATATCAATAACCTCAGATATGCAGACGACACCACCCTTATGGCAGAAAGTGAAGAGGAACTAAAAAGGCTCTTGATGAAAGTGAAAGAAGGGAGTGAAAAAGTTGGCTTAAAGCTTAACATTCAGAAAACTAAGATCATGGCACCCAGTCCCATCACCTCATGGGAAATAGATGGGGAAACAGCAGAAACAGAGTCAGTCTTTATTTTTGGGGGCTCCAAAATCACTGAAGATGGTGACTGCAGTCACGAAATTAAAAGATGCTTACTCCTTGGAAGGAAAGTTATGACCAACCTAGATAGCATATTTAAAAGCAGAGACATTACTTTGCCAACAAAGGTCTGTCTAGTGAAGGCTATGGTTTTTCCAGTGGTCATGTATGGATGTGAGAGTTGGAAGAAAGCTGAGTGCCGAAGAATGGATGCTTTTGAACTGTGGTGTTGGAGAAGACTCTTGAGAGTCCCTTGGACTGCAAGGAGATCCAACCAGTCCATCCTAAAGGAGATCAGTCCTGGGTGCTCATTGGAAGGACTGATGCTGAAGCTGAAACTCCAATACTTCGGCCACCTCATGTGAAGAGCTGTCTCATTGGAAAAGACGCTGATGCTGAGACGGATTGGGGGCAGGAGGAGAAGGGGATGACAGAGGATGTCACCGATTCGATGGACATGGGTTTGGGTAGATTCCGGAGTTGGTGATGGACAGGGAGGCCTGGTGTGCTGCTATTCATGGGGTTGCAAAGAGTTGGACACGACTGAGCGACTGAACTGAACTGATGGCGCTTTACAATTTTCGAAAGCTTCACACACATGATTTCATATAATCCCAAAATAACCCTCCCCCCCACTCCTATGTTGTCCCTCCCTCTTCCCCCTCTCCCCACTGGCAACTACTAGTTTGTAGTTTTATCCATAGTTATATCTCTATATCTGTAAGTCTGCTAGACTCACTAGAACAATAAGCAATTTTATTTCCTGAAGTTCTAAGCCAAAAGAAAAAACTAATTGCAAATATTTTAGGGAAATGCATATTTACACTTCTGGTTAATTATTTGAGATCACCTTGTTTCATTACAGTGATCGTAGATCAGTGGGAGAAAACGGGCTGCCTTCATTTTCTAAAAGAAATTCAGATGAAGATGGTGCTTTATCAGAAAAATGACAGTTCTGAGAAAGTGAGAAAGGTAGGGGGAGCAAGTCAGCCAGACTACTATGCCTGTGACATGCCACCTGCCTAAGGAAAGGTTCTATGGTACAGCGTCTCCTACTTTCCCTTCAGCCTAAATATTAATGATAATATTCATTAAGTCACATGTCTGACCATACTATTGATAGATATGGGGTTTTTTCTTGGTATATATTAAAGTAAATATACAACTATTTACAGAAAAGTGTTTGTTCCTGAATCACCTGAAACCACCCTGGGTGCCACACGGTACAATAACAAACCTTTGGGAAACACAGGGGCAAGGCATCACCATGCCACCCAGAGTTCACATCTGCCTAACAGGATTAGACGTCTCTCAGGAAGGGCACAGCCTCTTATCTGGCCCGGTGCAGATGGCCTCGGCATGGCCCTGGGAGCGACAGGGGGGCAGCAGAGCAGTCAGCACGTGGGGCTGTACCTTTCCCTTGCTAGTGATCTGAGGGCCCAGGGACCCCAGGGGGATGGAAACTGGTCACACAAGGCGTCTACTTTATCAGGCGGACAGTGAGCCCTGGAAAGAGCGCGGGGAAAAGCTGCCACTAACAATAATGCTGTCTTCAAGGCCTCATCTCACCCTGGCTGTGCTTGCAGGGGCCCCATAGTCAGCCCCGAAGGTAGATGGCAAAATGGCACTGCTGAATCGGCTGTGGCTGCCAAGCCTGTCAGTCCACACTGGGCAGGGAGACAGAAAACCTGCAATCGGCCGTACCAACAGGACTCAGGACCCAGGTCACGCACGTTCCCTCTCTGAGTTTCAACTCTCCTGCCTGTAAAGAGGCAAGCAGGGATGTGCCTTGAAACCCTGCACTCAGGGAAAGAGGCCAGTCGCCACGGACATACGTGTTATATGATTCCATTCATATGAGAGCCCAGAAGGGGCAAATCTATAGTGACAGAAAGGAATCAGTGCTGGCTTAGGTCAAGGGGCTTGGGGAAAGAGGACTGTAGCCAAGTAGACAAAACTGACGACCCTGATGAAGCTTACTTTCTCATGGAAGCTCTCACTAGACAAGAAATGACAAACATAATAAAGGAAATGAATTAAGCATGTTAAAAACTGCTAAGTGCTAGGGAGAGAAAAAAGAATGAGATTAGTCTATCAGAGCTATGGAGCTGGAAGTCAGGGGTCAGGCCAAAGCTTCTCCCGTTACGGGTTCTCCCATCCACATCTCCAGCAGGCCAGAGAGCTCTTCTCTTCCTTTTCAATCCTCGTCAAAGCCCTTGGCTACAACATACCTGGACAGACATCATCTTGGCACCTGTTTCCCTTTCCTCCTCTCCAAGTCAAGGCGTACACCCACACACTCACTCAGGAAATACTCACTGATCAGCCGTGTGCCAGGACACAGGCTGAGGGGGACCTGAGACAAGCGAGCACAGTTCTCACCCTCATCCTCAAGGAGTCTGTAATTCACTGGGGGGAATCGGAGCTATAAACACGCAATTGTAACTCACGGCAGATTGGCAGCAGTGATCTGCTGGAGACACACGGGCACAGTTTGCGGAGGTTTTGCACTGTCCTCTGCAGTTTTCAAAGCAGTCTCCGGGGCGTGGAGAGCTCATGCGGCGGGCACGTCTTCATTCCCTCCCTCTGTGCTTTGCCGGGGTTGCTGGGCTCACGGCTCTTCCCCAGCAGCTTCTCATGTCAAGTGCCAGGCCTGGACGCGACCTGGGTTCCAGCCCCAGCGCTCACTCACTTGTGCATCTTTCAACAAGTACCTTAACTTCCTGAACCTGCATCAGTGAAAGTGGGTTGACTTCACCTACCTCACAGTAAATGAGATAATCTAGTTATCTAATTATACTATATATTATAGGGACTCAGGAGAGGAGGGAACACGGTTAGGTTTGTTTGATGGTTTCCTTCTGAGATAAAAAAATCCAGGAACTAGATAGCAGTAATGATAGCACAATACTGTGAATATACTTAATGCCACTAAACTGTGCATTTGAAAATGATGTTTTAAAGGTAAATTCTATGTTCTGTGTATTTTGCCACACATACATTAAAGAATATGTGACCAACCATTTCAAATACAAGATAGCCAAAAGTCCATCTTGAAAAGAGGCCAAAGTCTTGATGCCTGGGGCCTTCATGATAACACATTTTCCCTGGGGCTACCTGCTGCTACTCAGGCGCACAAAGTATCCAGGTGCTGGACCAGAAGCTCATTAGGGACTTTCTATCTCAGAGACCGTAAGATCCTCCAGCTTTTAGTACCACCCTGACATTCAACGTGAAGTTCTTTTTGCCTTCATAGACTTGTTGGTTATTACAAATGTTCCGAACCTGTTAAGAAAAATTCTCTTTACCACCATTTGGGTATAATTCAACAAAACTGTAGAATGTAAATTCAAAGGCAAGATTTGTTTTTTATGATCAAATGAGTCATCAAATGTCATTACCTGCCAACTAATTTCAATAGCTTCTGGCATGTTTGATACCACAGGCACCAAAAACAAACCCACAGCAAGTACAGTGTTTGGGAAATTCAGACCGAGCACCCCAGAGTGACTCAAATGAAGCAGCTTGCCACCCAAGTGGACTGAGATTTGCCTCCATGTGTTTGCATCCAGGGAAAGAAAGTGAGATTCCAAATCTACCATACTAAAAGAACAATAACAACCACAAGTACAGCACAAAAAATGGAGACTGGCTCCCAAAGCTGGGTGCAAGGCATGCTCTTCAGAGCTCCTACCCCATGACCTGTGACATCAGACTATGTCCTGCCCAGAGAGATCTTGAAGTCTTCTCAAAAAGTATTCACCCTTCCCGTAGACTTAGCACGGGCCACGGGCTTGTCGGCTCCCAGTCCCTGCATTTCTCAAGTCTAGTCCCTGCAACTATCTCAAGTGGAGGGATCTGGTCCAAAAATCAATGCTTTCCATTCAACTCATACCAAGCAGTCTCTTTGTACTGTTCCCTGTGCTGGGTGTGGGAGAGGAGATCAAGGTTAGCCAGACACGGCACCTGCCCTTCGAGAGTTTGTTGTGTTATCAGAGGATTCGACACCTACATAAATAACTCCTAACCACCGTGAGGCAGAGCGTGGGGCCCATGAGAAGGGGACGTCTAAAATGCTCCAGGGAGTCTGTGAAAGCGCTCCTACCAACCAGTGTGGCAGCAGGTGACTTGCTCATCTCTGCATGGGGCCTGGGGATGGCTGGTGGCCGTCAGACAGCCAAGAACGCCAGGTGTCACCTGCCAATCAGGACCCTGGGCAAGGGTTCAAGCCAACGAGCCACCCTGGCCATCTTAATTACGCCTTGGTTAAGCATTCTGTCCAGAAACCTCCTTTCCATCCTATACAATTGCCCAGTTTATAGCCAACGACTCAGAGAATCAGGTCAGCTGTTCAGGGATGGCAGCCATTAGGAGCAATGCCGACAACTGTGAACAGATGCCAGCTGGAGTCAGAAATCAGTGAAGACAGTAAGGCCCAGAAACACAGAAACTTAGCCCTAACTGAGCATTCCGCCTTCTGTCCCTGACCTCAGTTCAGAAAAGTGTCCAGTTGGGCCAGCCCACTTTAAAAGGCAGAGACACTCTCCTGGCTGGGAGTTTTGCTCAAGGGAAGAAGGAAAAGGCTGTGCAACAAAGATGCTCAATGAGACAGTATCTCCAAGGAAGAAAAACAGAACACCTGACAACAGAGGGTAAGTAAGTTACAGCACATCCTCTTTTTTGAATACTTAAGAAATGATAACCAGGAGCCATATAACATTTCAGGAAAAGCAACTGTTTTCATGTAAAGTGCAAACTCTGGGCTATAAAGCCACATCTGTGTTCTGGGTACAGCTGTAAAATTGATGTTGGGCAGTGGCAGGCAGGAGACACGAAACAGCAAGTTTGATCTGACGGATGATGGGTTTAGGCTGTAAATGTCTTCTGTTTTTATTTGCATTCCAATTATTATTGTGTGTGTACAATGATACCTCGTTTTAGCATCAGACAGACAACTTCTGAGCAGAGAAACAAAGCTCTGGGACTGGCAACGTGGCAAGCAAATGCAGCCAGCCTGAGTGTCAGCAGGGGCACACCTCATCTGCCCCTGCGCTGCCCCTGTGCGATCTTTAGCAAGCCCCTTCCTCTTCTAGGACCTCCAATTCTACCTCTAGACCTGGAAGGACTCTAAGGCCCCTGCCACCCCTGATTCCATGATTTTCATGGGCAGAGAGCTCAGAGGCCTGAACTACTCCCATGTGACAGACCCTAACCAGCCCACACTGGGGCACCTCTGTGGCATGGCATCATGGGCACCGTTAAAGCCCGCACGACCCCAGCTTCCCGAGCACAGGACCCTGGCATCCACTGGAGAGTCTTCCCTCTGTCTCACTGCTCTCCATCCCCCAGGGAACCCAGCCCTACCAAATCTCTCCATTTTCGCTCTTGCTGCTGAGCCTTTGCACTTGCCATTTCATTGCCAGATATCCCTTTCCCACGCCTGGCTTGTCTGATTGATTTTTTTTTTAAACAGCTTTATTGAGATGTAATTCACATACCATAAAGTTCACCTACTTGGAGTGTACAAGTGAGCAGTTTGGGTATGTTTATGGAGTTGTGCAACCATTACCACAATGAACTTTACCACGTTTTTATCATCCCAGAAAGGAATCCCATACCCACTTAGCCATCACTCTCCCATTTTCCTCTCAACAATGCCTTCTTAGTCTCAGGAAACCACTGGTTTACCCTAGTTGATTTTTAGCTCTTGGTTTATATCCTAATTGTTAAGCTTTTTCTGATCTCCAACTCTGGGTTGGGTAATTCCATGCATACCTAGTTTCCCTCTCTCAGAACTGTGTGCTTATATATCCCCTGCCAGAGTATAAGCTCCAAGTCAGCATGACTGGGGTTGTGCAAGTCATTGTGTTTCCTCAATGCCTAACTGATAATCAGTAAACACTGGTTGAATGACTAAAACCAATGGTGCTATTTAAAGGTGAAGGTGATAGTCACTCAGTCCTGCCCAACTCTTTGAGACCCCATGGACTAATACTGGAGTGGGTAGCCATTCTCTTCTCCAGGTGGTCTTCCCAACCCAATGGTCAAACCCAGGTTTCCCACACTGCAGGCAGATT
This sequence comes from Muntiacus reevesi, assembly GCF_963930625.1. Lineage (NCBI taxonomy): Eukaryota > Metazoa > Chordata > Mammalia > Artiodactyla > Cervidae > Muntiacus > Muntiacus reevesi. The sequence continues at coordinate 57,614,665 of NC_089265.1, read as the reverse complement.
CTTTACCAGCTGAGCCACCAGGGGGGAACCCTAGTGCTAACAAGTCAAAGCCAAACCCTACGAAGATAGCCCTACTGAAAAAAAAACCCAACAATGAACAGGGTCTTCTCAATACTACAAACAGTTGAAGTAACAACACATTAAGAAATTTATGATATTCAGGTTTCCTACCATTATTCCCACTAGAGCCACCATTGGAATAAGGCAGACCCTTGGAAAATGAATTTTATTCAGGTGTGTTAACAAAATAAGGCCACAGTGAGAGGGAAAACTGCCTTGGAGGCTGAGTAAGAAGCAGCAGAAGGGACTTCCCTGGCTGTCCAGTGGCTAAAACGTCACCTTCCAGTGCAGGGGGTGTGGGTTCGACCACTGGCTGGGGAAAAAAGATCCTACATGCCTCACACCAAAAAACCAAAACATAACACAGAAACAATACTGTAATAAATTCAATAAAGACTTTAAAAAATGGTCATATCAAAAAAAATCTTAAAAGAAAGATTTATGTTTTAGGAATTCAATATTTATAGATTCTATGTGACCTGGCATTACCAGGTCATTACTGAGTAAAATGAATACAAATACTTTTTGCTTAAAAGAAAATGTCAGGAGAGAAAACAAAGCAGGAAGGAGCTCTGAAAGTTTTCTATAAAGCCATTCTGTTAAGCAATTTCTATTTTGCAGATTCCTCATTATAAAATTAGAGCTGTGTTTCCTTGGACAATAATCTAGGCTGTAGGAGCTTATTTCAAAAATCCAATGATCCGCATAAGAAAAACCAATTACTCCTAAATAAACATTGAGATGATTTTTTCAATATATCAACATACTGCTGCAAAACAGTTACAGAATAAAAACAGAAGTCTCACCTATTCCCTCCCACACACTTCAGTCTACATCATACACTAACAGCAGATTAGCCTTACTAAAAGCACAGCTCTAGTCATGCCTAGCCCTCATTCAAAACCCTTCAATGGCTCCCGTTGCCTTAAGGATAAAGAACAAACTCCTAAGAGGGTGTTTGAAGATCCTCCTCCTTTAGGAGCTGACCTACTTGTGTAGCCTCATTTCATGCTGCTGCTGCTGCTGCCGCCAAGTTGCTTCAGTCGTGTCCGACCCTGTGAGACCCCATAGACGGCAGCCCACCAGGCTCCCCCGTCCCTGGGATTCTCCAGGCAAGAACACTGGAGTGGGTTGCCATTTCCTTCTCCAATGCATGAAAGTAAAAAATGAAAGTGAAGTCGCTCAGTCCTGTCTGACTCTTAGCGACCCCGTAACTGCAGCCTACCAGGTTCCTCCATCCATGGGATTTCCCAGGCAAGAGTACTGGAGTGAGTGCCACTGCCTTCTCCGCATTTCCCGCTAATCACCTTCACGTAGGGCTTCCCTGGTGATTCAGACAGTACAGAATCTTCCTGCAATGCAGGAGACCTGGGTTTGATCCCTGGGTCAGGAAGATTCCCTGGAGAAGGAAATGGCAACACACTCCAGTATTCTTGACTGTAGAATTCCATGGACAGAGGAGCCTGGTGGGCTACAGTCCATAGAGTTGAGAAGAGTCGGACACAGCTGAGCAACTAACGCTAACTAACCTTCAAATGACCCCTGATTCAGACAAATGCTCGCAGAGCCCTGCCAGGCCTTTTTTTCCACCTCTGCCTAGAACGTTCTTTTGTTGTTGTTCAGTCACTAAGTCGGTCTGACTCTTCAGCAACTCCATGGATTGTAGCCCCATCAGTCTCATCTGTCCATGAGGTTTTCCAGGCAAGAATACTGGAGTGGGTTGCCATTTCCTTCTCCAGGGGATCTTCCTGACTTAGGAATCAAACTGGGGTCTCCTGCAGTAGTAGATGGGTTCTTTTCCATTGAGCCACCAGGGAAGCCCCAGAATGTTCTTTATGCATCTCCAAACTCTCCATGTCAAAAGCCTGCCTCCTTTTAAGACTCACTCAAATGCTCTCTCTTCCATGAAGTATTCCATGATGTCCTCTTCTGTAACACATCCTCTCTATCACCTCTAGGCCTCTATAACCCTTTCACTGGAGATGATTCTCATGCATTTGTCAATGGCTGGCTTAAGACGTAAGAGACTCAGGTTCGATCCCTGGGTAGGGAAGACCCCTTAGAGGAGGGCATGGCAACCCACTCCATTATTCTTGCCTGGAGAATCGCATGCACAGAGGAGCCTGGCGGGCTACAGTCAGGGTTGCAAAGAGCCAGGTCTGACTGATGCGACTTAGCACGCATGCACAGCTTATATTATAGTTATTTCTGAATTTAGTCTCTACCTCCTGATAAACTATAAACTCAAATACATTTCCCCTCACGCTTAACATATGCCATGAAAATAGAAGGTACTAAAATATCTGTTGAACGAACAAATTTTTAAAAAATGAAGCAAAACATAGTGCAATACAGTCAGTGGTAGTCTAATTTTCTCTGTCCTTAGAAAGGTAGCAAGTCTTAAAATTTCAGAAATATACCTCACTGGTTGGAACATTTTGCTGTCTACAAAACTGTTTTCATTGATATCCTCTCTTTACTTTCATTATTTGCCACAAATATTTCACTCTTCTGCTAGATTGCGTGTATGCTTTGTGATGATGGGAGAAAGAGTGAAGGAAGGGAATTATTATTAAAAACTGGCAACAGAGAAGCTCCTTCTTCAGTGAACAAAGTCAAAATCAACAAAAGAGCCAGAGTGTGTCACTACACTGGCTGTCAAACATGGGAGGGGCGGTAGGGGTGGGATGCGGTTTTAGACCTGCCGGGCAAAGGTCATCTCACTTTACTGAGTATGGGCACAAACAAACGTGTGCACCAGGACCCAGAGAGCCCACAGAGACCGAGACAGCCTGTGTCTGAGCGTCTCCTGAGGAGGTGCGGGTCAGCACTGGGCTGCCGCAGGGGCCGGGGCTCTGGGTGCGGCAGACCTGGGTGTGGCATGAGCCCTCCTGGAGGAGGTCACCGTTAACCCCACCACAGAGCTGCCAGAATTTACACAGGACTGGGGGAACAGACCCTTGGAGGGCACAAACAGAACCTTGTGCACCAGGACCCAGGAGGAAGGAGCAGTGACCCCACAGAGACTGACCCAGACTTGCCCGGGAGTGTCCAGGGGTCTCAGGCGGAAGTGTGGGTCGGCGGTGGCCTGCTGCAGGGTCGGGGGCACTGAGGGTAGCAGTGCCTGCCTGGGACCTTTCGAAGGATGAAGCCATTCTCTTCATTACCTCCACCATAGTTTGGCCTCAAGTCAAACAACAGAGAGGGAACACAGCCCCGCCCATTGACAGAAAGTTGGATTAAAGATTTACTGAGCATGGCCCCACATCAGAACAAGAAGTTTCCCCCTCAGTCAGTCTCTCCCATCAGGAAGTTGCCACAAGCCTCTTATGGTTCTCCATCAGAGGGCAGACAGAATGAAAACCACAGTCACAGAAAACGAACCAACCTGATCACATGGACCACAGCCTTGTCTAACTCAATGAAACTATGAGCCATGCCGTGAGGGCCACCCAAGACAGACGGGTCACGGTGGAGAGTTCTGACAAAACGTGGTCCACTGGAGAAGGGAGTGGCAAATCATTTCAGTATTCTTGCCTTGAGACCCCATGAACAGTATGAAAAGGTAAAAAGATAGGACACTGAAAGATGAACTCCCCAGGTCAGTAGGTGCCCAATATGCTGCTGGAGATCAATGAAGAAATAAGTCAGGAAGGATGAAGAGACAGAGTCAAAGCAAAACAAACACCCAGTTGTGGATGTGACTGGTGATGGAAGTAAACTCCGATGCTGAAAAGAGCAATATTGCATAGGAACCTGGAATGTTAGATCCATGAATCAAGGCCAATTGGAAGTGGTCAAACAGGAGATGGCAAGAGTGAACATCAACATTTTAGGAATCAGTGAACTGAAATGCGCTGGAGTGGGTGAATTTAACTCAGATGACCATTATATCTACTACTGTGGCCAAGAATCCCATAGAAGAAATGGAGCAGCCATCATAGTCAACAAGAGAGTCTGAAATGCAGTACTTGGATGCAATCTCAAAAACGACAGAATGATCTCTGTTCATTTTCAAGGCAAACCATTCAGTACCACAGTAATCCAAGTCCATGCCCCAACCAGTAATGCTGAAGAAGCTGAAGTTGAATGGTTCTATGAAGACCTACAAGACCTTCTAGAACTAACACCCAATAAAGATGCCCTTTTCATTATAGGGGACTGGAATGTAAAAGTAGGAAGTCAAGAGCTACCTGGAGTAACAGGCAAATTTGGCCTTGGAGTACAAAACGAAGCAGATCAAAGGCTAACAGAATTTTGCAAAGAGAACGCACTGGTCGTAGCAAACACCCTCTTCCAGCAACCCAAGAGAAGGCTCTACACATGGATATCACCAGATGGTCAACCCCGAAATCAGATTGATTATATTCTTTGCAGCCAAAGATGGAGAAGCTCTATACAGTCAGCAAAAACAAGACTGGGAGCTAACTGTGGCTCAGGTCATGAACTCCTTATTGCCAAATTCAGACTTAAATTGAAGACAGTAGGGAAAACCACTAGACCATTCAGGTATGACTTAAATCAAATCCCTTATGATTATACAGTGGAAGTGACAAGTAGATTCAAGGGATTAGATCTGATATAGACAGAGGGCCTGAAGAACTATGGACAGAGGTTCATGACACTGTACAGGAGGCAGTGATCAAGACCATCCCAAAGAAAAAGAAATGCAAAAAGGCAAACTGGTTGTCTGAGGAGGCCTTACAAATTGCTGTGAAAAGGAGAGATGAGAAAGGCAAAGGAGAAAAGGAAAGATATACCCATTTGACTGCAGAGTTCCAAAGAATAGCAAGGAGAGATAAGAAAGCCTTCCTCAGTGATCAGTGCAAAGAAATAGAGGAAAACAATAGAGTGGGAAAGACTAGAGATCTCTTCAAGAAAATTAGAGATACCAAGGGAACATTTCGTGCAAAGATGGGTTCAATAAAGGACAGAAATGGTATGGACCTAACAGAAGCAGAAGATATTAAGAAGAGGTGGCAAGAATACAGAAAAGAACTGTACAAAAGAGATCTTCACGACCCAGATAATCACGATGGTGTGATCACTTACCTAGAGCCAGACATCCTGGCATTCGAAGTCAAGTGGGCCTTAGGAAGCTTCAGTATGAACAAAGCTAGTGAAGGTGATGGAATTCCAGTTGAGCTATTTCATATCCTAAAAGATGATGCTATGAATGTGCTGCACTCAATATGCCAGCAAATATGGAAACTCAGCAGTGGGCACAGGACTGGAAAAGGTCAATTTTCATTCCAATCCCAAAGAAAGGCAATGCCAAAGAATGCTCAAACTACCACCCAATTGCACTCATCTCACACGCTAGCAAAATCATGCTCAAAATTCTCCAAGCCAGGCTTCAACTGTACGTGAACCATGAACTTCAAGCTGGCTTTAGATGTTCAAGCTGGATTTAGAAAAGGCAGAGGAACCAGAGATCAGATTGCCAACATCTGTTGGATCATCAAAGAAGCAAGAGAGTTCCAGAAAAACATCTACTTCTACTTTATTGACTACACCAACACCTTTGACTGTGTGGATCACAACAAACTGTGGAAAATTCTTCAAGGGATGGGAATACCAGACCACCTGACCTGCCTCTTGAGAAATCTGTATGCAGGTCAAGAGGCAATGTTAGAATTGCACATGGAACAACAGACTGGTTCCAAATAGGGAAAGGAGTATGTCAAGGCCGTATATTGTCACCCTGCTTATTTAACTTATATGCAGAGTACATCATGAGAAATGCTGGACTGGATGAAGCACAAGCTGGAATCAAGATTGCAGGGAAAAATATTGATAACCTCAGATATGCAGATGACACCACCCTTATGGCAGAAAGCAAAGAAGATCTAAAGAGCCTCTTGATGAAAGTAAAAGAGGAGAGTGAAAAAGTTGGCTTAAAACTCAACATTCAGGAAACTAAGATCATGGCATCTGTTCTATCACTTCATGGGAAATAGATGGGGAAACAGTGGAAACAGTGGTTGATTTTATTTTTTGCAGCTCCAAAATCACTGCATGGTGAATGCAGCCATGAAATTAAGAGGCTTGCTCCTTGGAGGAAATGTTATGACCAACCTAGACAGCATATTAAAAAGCAGAGACATTACTTTACCAACAACAGTCTGTCTAGTCAAGGCTATGGTTTTTCCAGTAGTCATGTATGGATGTGAGAGTTGGACTACAAAGTAAGCTTAGCACCGAAAAATTGATGCTTTTGACCTGTGGTGTTGGAGAAGACTCTTGAGAGTCCCTTGGACTGCAAGGAGATCCAACCAGTCCATCCTAAAGGAGATCAGTCCTGGGTGTTCATTGGAGGGACTGATGTTGAAGCTGAAACCCCAATACTTTGGCCACCTGATGTGAAGAGCTGACTCATTTGAAAATACCCTGATGCTGGGAATGATTGAAGGCAGGAGGAGAAGGGGACGACAGAGGATGAGATGGTTGGATGGTATCACTGACTCGATGGACATGAGTTTGAGTAAGCTCCAAATGCTGGTGATGGTCAGGGGAATCTGACGTGCTGCAGTCCCTGGGGTCACAAAGAGGGGGACAGGACTGACTGACTGAACTGAGCAGGGATCACCTGGAGGGCTCCTTAAAAGACAAATGAGCCCCGACCCCAGAGTTTGGCTTCTGTAGTCTGGGGTGGGGCTGGGATTTTGCATTTCTAACAAGCTCCTGGTAACATTGATAGGGACCACACCCTAAGGATCACCCATGCAGTCTGGAAAATGAATCCAAGGGTTTAACAGAGGAGGGTTTGCTGTGGTACATGGCACAGGCATTCCTAAAGCTAGAAAATTCATCTTTAATTAGATTAAAACACACAAAATTAAGTTGGACTGTGATTTTCTTTTTTCCTTATCATGTGTAGTTCAGAAGTTAAATTCTACAAGGTAGACCCGAGAGTTTTGGAGAAACAAGTCAGAAGCAAGTCAAGTCTTGACTCTGTCACTAGTTAGCTGTGTAACCAACGGTCACTCATTACCATCTCAGGACATCACTGCACCATGTGAAACAGATATTCAACCTCTAAATCTCCAGCATCAGGTCTTACATTCTATGATCTCACCATTTTGAAAACCTGTTGGCAATTCAGTCCCAAAAGTATTTAATGATTATCCCATCTATATATAAAAAGATTAGGTGTCAGTCACTCAATCATTTCTGACTCTTGGTGACCCCATGGACTGTAGCCCACCAGGCTGCTCTGTCCATGGAATTCTCCAGGCAAGAATACTGGAGTGGGTTGTCCTTCCCTCCTCCAGGTGATCTTCCCAACCCAGGGATCAAACCCCGTTCTCCCACATTGCAGGCAGATTCTTTACTGTCTGAGCCGTGTCTGCCTTTTGTATAAAATGGTTAAAGACACTGCAGTTTCAAAACACAAAACATGTGAAATAATTACCAAATTTCAGAACGTATAACAAATAAATTGCAGTCATGAGGACTGAAAGACTTTTACTTAAACAGGTTTCGTGTATAATAATAAATGCTCAAGAACAAATATGCCATAAAAATGGATTAAAAATATACAACAAAGATACTACAATTAGAAAAAAAACCAAAAACCACCATTCCTTTTCTGAGAACAGTCTAGAGAAAACAGAATAGGTTATAGAAAGAGAAAACATCAACTCACCAGTCAGTCCAGCAGAGTGAAAGGGAGTCCTCCAAGGAAAGAAATCTGCCCCTCTTCCCAATGCTGACACCTCCCTCCCATCCCAGGACACTGCACCTGGGCCTCTCAGCACACAGCTATTTTTAAAGATAAAAGGCCACATTCCAAAGATTGTGGCCACAAGAATGTGAATATCAAATAACCTTCCCAGAGTTCCTCAATGAGCCTGAGAAAAACTGATCGCCGGGCCATGTGGGCAAAGCTGGATGGTCTTTGTGGCTCGGGTCCCACATATCTGCTGATCCTGGGCAGCTGCAGCTACGTCCTCAACATGAGTCTGGCCTCTCTCCTTTCAGCTCAGCAAGCCCAGAAGCCCTCCAGATGCCATTCTCAAGACCTCAGCCACTTGAGCTGGCTGAGAGAGGAAATCCTAGAGGTTCTTGAATAGCTCACTGGCCTCCTCTGTGCCAAGGGCAACACAGAAGGTGATGTCTGAGGTCTCATGAGGCATCCATCTGACGGCTGGAGAATTAATTCTGTGCCTGGTCTCACTGTTTCTGCCCAGCCATCTTCCGTTCAAGTTAATAGCAACAGCATTAAGTCGATAAGCCTCACAGTGTCCCAGGGAGGGAGGTCACCCTCAAGCACATTATCCCCCCTTAACAGATGGGGAAATGACGCCATGGGAAGATTAAATAACCTGCCCAGCCTCAACAGCCTGCTACAGGTGGAGCACGGGATGATACCAGCCCCCATGCCAGCTCATGAACAGAGATGCTCTGGATGAAGACCTTTGAAGTTCTAGGGTCCCAGGCAGTGTGAATGATCTGCACAACAGATGCCAAGAAAGAAATAAGCACAGAGGTAACCTTTTTAAAACCACTCCAACTGTCTCTCTTCCTGTGTCTTCCTAGAAGGCCATAAGAGAGGAATGATTTTTAATATACACGTATTAGCTGAAAAACGGTGTGAGTGTAACAAGAGGACAGAACAGGCCTGTAGGCAGCGAGGGCCCTTGGTGATTAGGATCAAAGGAGAGGTCAGGCCAGGCAGGGTTCTGTCAATGATCTCTGTCTTCTGTACCCTGCAGGGCCCTGTCCAAACTGGTGAACTCTGGCCTGAAATTACACCCATTTCATTCCCTTATACAACAAAGACTTGCACATCTAACATGAACAAGTCACAGAGAGAGACAGAAAGATGGAATGGACTCTCCCTGCAGTTAGGAATTTTGACGTGTCATCAAGAGTGTGCATAAATCACTAAAAGACAAAGTAAAAATCAGTAAGGATCACAACAAAGAGGCTGGTAGAGGCCTGGGTTTGATGGTGGGAGCCGACACACAGCTGTGGATGCAGCAGGATGATATCAGGGCAGGTCCAGTGGAGGAGGTGACCTGGCTGCGAAAAGGCCGGGGCCAGAGGAGCACTGGGACAGTGGCTGGGGAAGAAGGGGGAGGCTGGGCACGGGCTACCCTGAAGACCAGCTCGGCAAGATCCGTGAGGCACAGAGGGCGTGTGAAGCAGGGCTGAGGCCTTTGGGGTACACCGGCAGGTATAAGCCATCTCATCAAAGGCCCTCAGTGTGGGATTAAGGAGGCTAAATTTCACTGCTAGCCACAGTACTCAGCACTGTACCTTGCTCGCGGCAGGCACTCAGTAAACGCTGGTGAAACAAAGAGCAGTGAAGGCAATTTAATCCGTGGAAGAAGCAGGATAACTGAACGAAGACACCACAAACAAACAAACAAAAACTTCTATTTTTTTTTTTTAATCAGCTGATATCTAGTTAGGACAACTCCTAATTAGCACTTAAAAGTTTGTCTAGTGCTGGACATTTTAACTATTTAAAATATATGCTTGGGACTTCCCCAGCAGAGCTTCCACTGCAGGGGGCATGGGTTCGATTCCTGGTCAGGGAATTAAGATCCTGCATGCCATATAGCATGGCCAAAATAAATAAATAAATAAATAAAGTATATGCTATATATTCTGCCCCAAATGGAGACCATAGTACCTGCCATCAGCTTCTCACTCAAGAACACCATGAAAATTAATGATGAGGTAATGTCTGTGAAATGCTCAAAGCTCTTTGGAGATGTGTGGCAAAAGGCATCACTCCGATTAAAATTTAAAGAGACTCTACCCAGCTCTGATCTCCTTTTCTGCAGACTAATGTTACGTCCACAGGATAAGGTGATGCCAGATTGGCCTCTAAATAAACCTTCCTAACAAACAGCACCCAGCACAGGTACCTCCTCCTGAGTCCCTGACCCACCATGGCTGATGGCGCCCATGATCACAGCAAGGCAAAGGTGGTTCCCAACTTACTTACTGGGGATATCCAGGGTTACCCAAGGATGAGGGGGCAAAATACATGCAAAAGGCAGCTTTTCTTGGGACCCCCTCTTTTAAGCATGAGAGAAAGTCTAGTGGAGACTTCCAAGGGGGATCATTTTAAGCAAAACCCCCATCCTAAGCCAGTTAACATTTTTAGATCTCATGCAGTGTCCAGAAAGGAAGAAATAAGAATAGCTGCCTGGGCTCAATTACAAATGGAGTGGAAACAACAATTTAAAAAGTTCAAGGGGAAAAAAAAATCAATCTGTTTCCTTCCCCCAAAGCTCTCACTTCTATAAATACACTCCCACAAATGGACCTAGGACCACTCTCCCTTATGAAAACACTACTTGTCAGGAATTTGCAAGATAAGCGATGTGTCCAGCGTGCTTTCAACCCACTGAAGTTTGAACAACGCTCTCCAAAAGCTTCTCTCTTTTTCTTAAATAACATTCGTTTTCCCCCCTTTGGATAATTAAAGTGATACCTGTGTCTGGTATAAAATTTTAAACTTTTTCTTATTTGGAAAGAATAAACATTATCCACTGTCATCTGTGCTATGCTTAGTCACTTCATTTTGTCTGACTCTGTGACCCCGTGGACTTTAGCCTACCAGACTCCTCTGTCCATGGGATTCTCCAGGCAAGAATACTGGAGGGGGCTGCCAAAACCTACCCCAGGGGATCTTCCGAACCCAGGCATTGAATCCAGGTCTCCTATTTTGCTGGCACGTTCTTTACCATCTGTGTCAGCATGGAAGCCCAAGAATGCTGGAGTTGGTAGCCTATCCTTTCTCTAGGGGAACTTCCCGACCCAGGAATCAAACCAGGGTCTCCTGCATTTCAGGCAGATTCTTTACCAGCTGAGGTCCCAGGGAAGCCCCCACTGTAATCTACAAGTTGCAAATTACCCTACCAGCCTTTTTGTGTGAAAATGTACATTTTCGACATAATTGGGAACTTACTGTACATACTGCTTATACTCTGATTTTCTGCTTAGAACAATATGCTATATACATGTGTCTGTCTCTTTATTATTCTACAGTATTATTTTTTATGCCCTATAGAGAGGAGTGCCACTTGTAAAGCCAATCCTCTAGTGCTGGACATTTGGTTTATCTTGTCAATGTCTGTATTACAAATAACGTTGAGATAAATATCTTTGCATGATATGGCTCCAGTTATTCTCTTAGGATAAATTCCCAGGAGTGGCACAGCTGTGTGAAAGCCTGCGTAAGTTTGTAAGGCTTTAGATGCAGGCAGAAGGCCTCCAGAAAGGTTATCCCAGGCTCTCTTCCTAGCAGTATCAGAGCTACTTCCTCCAGTTGCTCATTGATCCTTAATTTAATAGATTTATAAAGGGGGTATTGCTGCTTTTATTTGTAGTCCTTTGAAAACTCTGTAGGCAGACTTTTCTCCAAATGTTTTATGTCTACAGTATTTTTGCAGAGTTTTTTTCTTTTCTTTTCTTTTTTTTTTTTTTTACTGTGTGCTTCTATTCATCAGAAAGCCAAAGTCCAATCCCCTTTCCAAAAGGTATTTTTGCCACCCCACGTCCACGGGCGGCCCCAGGGTCTCCTTGCTCGGCACCTGCCACCCACATTTTCACCTTGGTGCCCTTCACTCCTTTCTCAACAAACATTTCACAGTTCTTGAAGTACATCAGACTAAAAACCCCATAATCAGTCATTTATTCACTCAGCCATCTATTCACCTGCCATCTCTTGGGGGTCTGTAATGCTCCAGGCGCTGAACTATTAATATAAACGAAGTATATAAGAAGCCAGGAGAAGGGAAGTCAATGAGGCCCAGAAAGCAGAAGTACACTTGAACTGAAAGATAACTCATAGTTTCCTTGGCAGGTGAAGGGGAAAGAGCAGGCTCGGCAAAGGACATAGCATGAGCAAAGGTCCTGAGGCATGCTAAAGAGTCAGGTGTTGAAAGAATATTTTCATTAACAAGGCGTGTGAATGAGGGGCTGAGAACGATTCTGAAAAGTTAGCTCCTGCTGAATTCACCCACTGAACTGCACTCTTCCCTGCATCTCAACTCTGCTTGGACTCCCTGCCCTGCAGACAGACTCCTCCAAAGCCCTTCTTGAGACCCATCCACGCGATCCATCTCTTTACACCTCTCTTCTTGGGGCAGGAATCCTGGCCTCACACCAGTCACCTCAGCAACCCCCAGTGAATAGATGGCTCTGTTCTGCTGATCCCTAAGTATAAGTCTTACCAGGCCAGCTAGAGAGAAACCTCTGGATGGTAATATATTCTCTTGTACCCATAGCCTCTCAACATGGGGCTTAACTTACAGTTGGTAAATGCTTATAGAATGTAACCGAATTGAATTGGGCAGAATAAATACAAGGAAAGGGACGAGAGTGCACATGTATGCATCTAACTATAGTCCAGATGGCCGGGAAAACGGAAACTGTGAAAATTAGCTTCTGAACACAATTACGGCAAAAGACGGATTAATTCTCTTTAGACCTGTAATTCTGCAATGACCTAGTCGTTTCTCAGTCATACAAATGGTACTTGTTAAACTATGCCGTATATCCTAGAAACTTCTGTGCATAAAGGTCAGTGTAGGTTGGAGGTTTGGATATTTTTCCTTGCAGGGAGGCAAGAAGAAAAGAGAGAAGAGAAGGCCTCCACTACCTGCCATCTCTGCTGAGATATTCCAGACTGATAATTCCAGTACAAAGTTAAAATCCTAAGGCGACCTGGGAGGAACCAATCTTCATCATCCAAGCAGGCAACATTCCTAGATAATTCTTCCCCAAGGGCTGCTGCTGCTGCTAAGTCGCTTCAGTCATGTCCGACTCTGTGCGACCCCATAGACGGCAGCCCACCAGGCTCCCCCGTCCCTGGGATTCTCCAGGCAAGAACACTGGAGTGGGTTGCCATGTCCTTTAGAGACCAGCCACTTGAAGGACAGATGGGCTCTTTGCCGTATGTCCCTCAAGTGGCTGGTCTCTTTCTCTTCTGGTTTGGATCCCCCCAAGCTCTGGATTCATCTCCCACTACAGCATTCATTGCACTGCTTTGCCTGTCTGTCCCCACAGGGGGCTGTGACCTCTAAAGCTGGATGACTGCTTTTCAATCCCTGTGTGCCCTGAGGCCTGGAACATCACCCTCCACATGGTAATGATCCATCAATGTCGTAGAAACAAATGTCATGCTAGGGCTGGAAGTTCAGTTCAGTTCAGTCACTCAGTCAAGTTTAACTCTTTGTGACCCCATGGACTGCAGCATGTCAGACTTCCCTGTCTATCACCAACCTTTGCAGCTTACTCAACTCATGTGCATCGAGTCAGTGATGCCATCCAGACATCTCATCCTCTGTCGTCCCCTTCTCCTCCTGCCCCCAATCCCTCCCAGCATCAGGGTCTTTTCCAATGAGTCAACTCTTTGCATGAGTGACCAAAGTATTGGAGTTTCAGTTTCAACATCAGTCCCTCCAATGAACACCCAGGACTAATCTCCTTTAAGATGGACTGGTTGGATCTCCTTGCAGCCCAAGGGACTCTCAAGAGTCTTCTCCAACACCACAGATCAAAAGCATCAATTTTTTGGCCCTCAGCTTTCTTTATAGTCCAACATTCACATCCATACATGACCACTGGAAAAACCATAGCCTTGACTAGATGGACCTTTGTTGGCAAAGTAATGTCTCTACTTTTCAACATGTTATCTAGGTTGGTCATAACTTTCCTCCCAAGGAGTAAGCATCTTTTAATTTCCTGGCTGCAATCACCATCTGCAGTGATTTTGGAGTCCAAAAAAATAAAGTCTGACACTGTTTCCACTGTTTCCCCATCTATTTCCCATGAAGTGATAGAACCAGGTGCCATGATCTTAGTTTTCTGAACATTGAGCTTTAAGCCAACTTTTTCACTCTCCTCTTTCACTTTCATTAAGCGACTCTTTAGTTCTTCTTTGCTTTCTGCCATAAGAGGTGTCATCTGCATATCTGAAGTTATCGATATTTCTCCCTGCAATCTTGATTCCAGCTTGTGCTTCATCCAGCCCAGCATTTCTCATGATGTACTCTGCATATAAGTTAAATAAGCAGGGTGACAATATACGGCCTTGACATACTCCTTTTCCTATTTGGAACCAGTCTGTTGTTCCATGTGCAGTTCTAACTGTTGCTTCTTGACCCGCATACAGATCTCTCAGGAGGCAGGTCAGGCGGTCAGGTACTCATACCTCTTGAAGAATTTTACATAGTTTACTGTGATCCACATAGTCAAAGACTTTGGTGTAGTCAATAAAGCAGTAGATGTTTTTCTGGAACTCTCTTGCTTTTTTGATGATCCACCAGATGTTGGCAATCTGATCTCTGGTTCCTCTGCCTTTTCTAAATCCAGCTTGAGCATCTGGAAGTTCATGGTTCACATACTGTTGAAGCCTAGTTTGGAGAATTTTGAGCATGACTTTGCTAGTGCGTGAGATGAGTGCAATCGGGTGGTAGTTTGAAAGGCATTGCCTTTCTTTGGGATTGGAATGAAAATTGACCTTTTCCAGTCCTGTGCCCACTGCTGTGTTTTCCAAATTTGCTGGCATGTTGAGTGCAGCACTTTCACAGCATCATCTTTTAGGACTGGAAATAGCTCAACTGGAATTCCATCACCTCCATTAGCTTTGTTCATACTGAAGCTTCCTAAGGCCCACTAGAATTTGCATGCTAAGATGCCTGGCTCTAGGTGAGTGATCTATCACACCACCGTGGTTATCTAGGTCATGAAGATCTTTTCTGCATAGTTCTTCTGTTTTCTTGCCACCTCTTCTTAATATCTTCTGCTTCTGTTAGGTCCATACCATTTCTGTCCTTTATTGCGCCCATCTTTGCATGAAATGTTCCCTTGGTATCTCTAATTTTCTTGAAGAGATCTCCAGTCTTTCCTATTCTTTTGTTTTCCTGTATTTCTTTGCATTGATCACTGAGGAAGGCTTTCTTATCTCTCCTTGCTATTCTTTGGAACTCTGCATTCAAATGGGTATATCTTTCCTTTTTCCCTTTGCCTTTCACTTCTCTTCTTTTCACAGCTACATGTAAGGCCTCCTCAGACAGCCATTTTGACATTTTGCATTTCTTTTCCTTGGGGATGGTCTTGATCACTGCCTCCTGTATAATGTCGTGAACCTTTGTCCATAGTTCTTCAGGCCCTCTGTCTATCAGATCTAATCCCTTGAATCTACTTGTCACTTCTACTGTATAATCGTAAGGGATTTGATTTAGGTCATACCTGAATGGTCTAGGGTTTTCCCTACTCTCTTCAATTTAAGTGTGAATTTGGCAATAAGGAGTTCATGACCTGAGCCACAATCAGCTCCCAGTCTTGTTTTTGCTGACTGTATAGAGCTTCTCCATCTTTGGCTGCAAAGAATATAATCAATCTGATTTCGGGGTTGACCATCTGGTGATGTCCATGTGTAGAGCCTTCTCTTGGGTTGTTGGAAGAGGGTGTTTGCTATGACAAGTGCATTCTCTTGGCAAAACTCTATTAACCTTTGCCCTGCTTCATTCTGTACTCCAAGGCCAAATTTGCCTGTTACTCCAGGTAGCTCTTGACTTCCTACTTTTACATTCCAGTCCCCTATAATGAAAAGGGCATCTTTATTGGGTGTTAGTTCTAGAAGGTCTTGTAGGTCTTCATAGAACCATTCAACTTCAGCTTCTTCAGCATTACTGGTTGGGGCATGGACTTGGATTACTGTGGTACTGAATGGTTTGTCTTGAGAATGAACAGAGATCATTCTGTCGTTTTTGAGATTGCATCCAAGTACTGCATTTTGGACTCTTGTTGACTATGATGGCTGCTCCATTTCTTCTATGGGATTCTTGGCCACAGTAGTAGATATAATGGTCATCTGAGTTAAATTCACCCACTCCAGTTCACTTTAGTTCTCTGATTCCTGAAATGTTGATGTTCACTCTTGCCATCTCCTGTTTGACCACTTCCAATTGGCCTTGATTCATGGATCTAACATTCCAGGTTCCTATGCAATATTGCTCTTTACAGCATCTGAGTTTACTTCCATCACCAGTCACATCACCACAACTGGGTGTTGTCCATCTCTTCATTCTTTCTGGAGTTATTTCTCCACTGATCTCCAGCAGCATGCTGGGAACCTACCGACCTGGGGAGTTCATCTTTCAGTGTCCTATCTTTTTGTCTTTTCATACTGTTCATGGGGTTCTCAAGGCAAGAATACTGAAATGATTTGCCACTCCCTTCTCCAGTGGACCACGTTTTGTCAGAACTCTCCACCGTGACCCGTCTATCTTGGGTGACCCTCACGGCATGGCTCATAGTTTCATTGAGTTAGACAAGGCTGTGGTCCATGTGATCAGGTTGGTTAGTTTTCTGTGACTGTGGTTTTCATTCTGTCTGCCCTCTGATGGAGAAGGGTAAGAGGCTTATGGAAGCTTCCTGATGGGAGAGACTGACTGAGGGGGAAACTTCTTGTTCTGATGGGTTGGGCCATGCTCAGGGCCATGCTCAGTAAATCTTTAATCCAATTTTCTGTTGATGGGCAGGGCTGTGTTCCTTCCCTGTTGTTTGACTTGAGGCCAGACTATGGTGGAGGTGATGAAGATAATGGCTTCATCCTTCAAAAGGTCCCAGGCAGGCACTGCTGCCCTCAGTGCCCCCGCCCTGCAGCAGGCCACCGCCGACCCACACCTCCGCCTGAGACCCCTGGACACTCCCGGGCAAGTCTGGGTCAGTCTCTGTGGGGTCACTGCTCCTTTCTCCTGGGTCCTGTTTGTGCCCTCCAAGAGTCTGTTCCCCCAGTCCTGTGTAAGTCCTGGTAGCTGTAAGGTGGGGTTAATGGCGACCTCCTCCTAGAGGGCTTATGCCATACCCAGGTCTGCTGCACCCAGAGCCCCGCCCCTGGAACAGGCCACTGCTCACCCAGACCTCTGCATGAGACGCTCAGACACAGTTCTGTCTCAGTCTCTGTGGGGTCTCTGGGTCCTGGTGCACACAGGTTTATTTGAGTCCTCTGAGCGCCTCTGGCAAGTATGGGGTTTGAGTCTAAATGCAACTTCACAATTCCTACCATCTTCCCTGGGCTTCTCTACCCTTGGATGTGGGGTAGCTCCTCAAAGTCCATGGCTGTGTGGCACTGGAGGGCTGGAAAAGACCTTAGAAATCATCTAGTCCACATATGGGCTTCCCTCATATCTCAGTAAAGAATCCACCTGCAATGCAGACCAGGTATGATGCCTGCGTCAGGAAGATTCCCAGAAGAGGGGAATGGCAACCCACTCCAGTATTCCTGCCTGAAGAATTCCAAGGACAGAGGAGTCTGGCGGTCTACAGTCCACAGGACTGCAAAGATTCGGACACGACTCAGCGACTAACACAGACACGTAGGAAACAGAGGCTCAGACATGGGAAGCAGCTTCTCCAAATACACAGAGAGCTGGTGGTAATTAGCAGGTGGAAGAGAGAAAGAAATCAAAGATGTTAGCAATACTTTAGCAATTAGGAGACTGAGGGGTTTGATGGAACTTGGAAAGGATGACAAATTGGGGGATAACTAACTTTGGTTTGGGACTGCCTCTAACACAGAGAACAAGCTTTATCTTTCTTCTCCATGACAGTCCTTCAGATAATATAAAAAGGAAATTGACTCTTATTGAATACTTAACCACACACAGGTGGAAAACAGCAATCCTGTCCTCCCTGTGTTTTCTATAAGTTTAACACTCACAGATAATCAATTAAACAAACAAGGAAATTCTGTGTCTCAGTTCACACAACTAGTAAACCCGGGTCTGACTGATGCCAAAGCCCAGGTGTTTGCTACTGCGTGAGGTCACAGGTGGCCTTGGCCATATCTCAGGGTGACAGGCAGCAGCTCCAGATGCTGAATGTTAGGTCTGCAGCCTCCCCACCTTCTGGAAAGGCAGAGAGCAGGCACCACCCTTCACGAGCACTTGGCTGACAGGCTAGACCCACGGCAGAAACAGGTACAAGATAGAGAAACAAGAGGCCTGTATCTGCCCTTGACGTAGAGGATACCAGTGATGACTGAAAAGCAGTGGGGCAGCTGGGAGCCAGATGCAAGCAGCGCATAATCCCAACCATAGCCCTTGGTTTCATCAGTCAACGCTGTGTGCCGAGCCTCTGCCCAGGACCAGGCCTCTTTTTAGCTTTAGATTGAACCAGGCTTGTCCTTATCCGGCAGAAGCTCACAGTCAAGGGGCAGGTTACAGGGAAACACCCCGTGACCACAGGACCCAGGGAGTGTTATCCCGGAGGGATGGCAGAGTGGGGGAGCAGGGCTCTCCTAGCCTGGAAGAGACTTCCCAGGCGGTACAGGACACTTTGATGTGGGGATATTCCCAAGCGGCTACATCAAACAAGTCTTGTCAAAATGGGAAACCGATGTTCTTTACACCCAGCAAATACATTGAGTAGAAATCTCTGAAGTTCTCCCCCTGTTCTGCCCTTAGGTCTCCAAGCTGTAAAGTGGAATATCTGCTTTACTAGTCATTGAGATGGTTGGGTGGCATCACCGACTGAATGGACATGAGTCTGGGTAAACTCCGGGAGTTGATGATGGACAGGGAAGCCTGGCGTGCTGCGATTCATGGGGTCGCAAAGAGTCGGACATGACTGAGTGACTGAACTGAATTGAACTGAAGGTCCCTCTCAGCCCTGAGGTTTTTCCAGGTCACATCCAGTGGGATGACCAGGAAGGGGGAAATCTAGGGCCCTGGTGGGGACACAACCGCGGGCACCTTTGGGCGGACCGCTCTATCTGCCTTTCCCCTGAGGGCTCAGCTCAAACGCCAGTCCCTCCTCAAAGCCTTCCCAGCCATCACCCGAGGCATGGCCAGCCCTCTGCTGGGCTCCTGCTAGCCTCTGTAACACGCAGCGCTTTGCCCCACACTGACTTCCTGCATGCTGGGCAGGAGCCCTCTGACTCACCTGTCTCCTCTCTCCTCCCAACCCTCCTGGCCCCACCTCTGCACAGGCCCTTCTGAGCAAAGCATCCTGAGGCGAGTGGAGCAGCGGTCCAGGAGGCCACTCTGGGCAGGTGTGAGCCGCGACCCCAGAGCAGCAGTGACGGCCACGAGCAGAGAGCCTGGCGCTGCTCGGTGCCAGGTCCTCCCAGCCGCTCCCTTCCCTCCGCGTCCTCTCAGCTCCACCACCTGCCTCAGCAGACCCAACACTCCCGCTTGCCCTAGGCCTCTCTGGCACTCTACAATGTCAAGTGCAAACGACGTGGTGCCTGCACTTCTGGGGGGCGGGGCGGCATATTTTTCTGTGCATTGCATTTGGAGAGCTCATTAGCCAGCAGCAGATGGGAGACCCCACTTACAGGACTGTGAACTGCAGCTAGCCGAAGGGCAAGAGGATCACACTGCAATGTGCGTTCAGCGCTGCAGAGCAGCATTGCCTCATCACTGATGGAAAGAGACACGAACGTGGGCAGTGAGAATATAAATAATTTCCCTCGAGTTCAGTCAGTCAATCTTGGACCAAATTAGAGGGGAAATTCAAGGACATTAAGTCTTCCTCTTCATGTCCCTTCTCTACCCAGAGCATGTTCATTGTGGGATCTCCCCTAAGCCTAAGACCTGGTAATGAATATTTTAATAGACACAGCTTCTTCTTCCCATTGATAAAAACTCCCCCTGACCAGCCAGAGCATGCCTGAAGATGACAGGTGGACCAGAAACACCCGCATTTTCCCTGGCAGCCTAATCCCTGGCCCCTCCTACGTCTATGGTGGGGTGGCTTAGAGCAGGCTCAGCACCGTCAGAGTAGCAGCCCCAGTGCTGAAGGAAGAGACGTGAAGCATGCAGAATGAAGACCCAAGGCTGACCTGGAGAGCTGGGTCCAAACATAATTGAGAGAAAAACAGTCACGAGCGGTGTCAGGAGAACTGAATTTGACCCCAGCTCCACCTTGTATTAGCGGAGAGGCCTTAGCTTAGGCAATTTCCCTGACACTTACATTTCTTCATCTATAAAATACAGCTTAAAAATGCAAAAAAAAAAAAAAAAAAAAAAAGGAAGAAGAAGAAGAAAAAAGATAGTCACATAAGTAGGAAAAGTAGAGTTAAAAAAAAGCAAAAAAGTAGACAAAGGCCCACTAAAAAAAAAAAATCTTCACGCCTTAATCCCAGGAAACTGAAAATGACTTGGAAACAGGGTCATTGCAGATGTAATTAAGTTAAGGGTCTTATCATGGATTATTCAGGTTGGCCTTTAATCTATCAGCCTTTCCAGGTGGCGCTAGTGGTAAAGAACTGCCTGCCAATACAGGAGACATAAGAGAGATGAGTTCGATCCCTGAGTTGCAAAGATCCCCTGGAGGTGGGCATGGCAACCCACTCCAGTATTCTTGCCTGGAGAATCCCACGGACAGAGGAGACTGGTGGGCCACAGTCTACAGGGTCGCAAAGAATCAGACAAGACTGAAATGACTTAGCACACACGCACGTCCCTACAAGAGTGAGGCAAAGGGAGATGTGACGGATGAAAGAGAAGCAGACCGTGTGACTGAGGAAGCAGAAACTGGAGTGAAGCAGCCACAACTCAGTAAGTGCCAGCAGCTCCCAGGAGTTGGGAGAGGCAGAGAGAGAATGGTTCCTTAGAGCCTCCAGAGAGACTGTGGCCCTGCTGACACCCTGATTTCAGACTTCTGGTCTCCAGAACTGTTGAGAGAATGGATTCCTGTTGTCTTAAGTCAAAGTTATGGGGATTTGTCACGGCAGCCAGAGAGAAGTAACGGAGTCATGGGACTGATGAGGGATCTGAGTCCCAGGCAGACGGGGCAGGCTCACCCAGAGCCGCTCTGTGTCAGCCGCTGATCAGGGACACTCCTCCATGGCCCGCCTGGGCTCTGTGACACCAGCGTGCATGCAGTCCCCCGTGGCCCATGTAAAGCCCAGAAGAAGCAGCTGATAGCACACTACATCCAGAGCACATCATGCAAAATGCTGGACTGGATGAAGCGCAAGCTGAAAGCAAGATTGCTATGAGAAATATCAATAACCTCAGATAAGCAGATGACACCACCCTTATGGCAGAAAGGAAAGAGGATAAAGAGCCTCAGGATGAAAGTGAAAGAGGAGAGTGAAAAAGCTGGCTTAAAACTCAACATTCAAGAAACTAAGATCATGGCATCTGGTCCCATCACTTGATGGCAAATAGATGGGGGGAAAAATGGAAACAGTGAAAGACTTTATTTTCTTGGGGTCCAAAATCACTGTGGACTGTGACTGCAGCCATGAAATTAAAGACATTTTCTCCTTGGAAGAAAAGGTATGACAAACCTAGACAGAGTATTAAAAAGCAGGACATCATTTTGGTGACAAAGGCCCATCTAGTCAAAGCTATGGTTTTTCCAGCAGTCATGTACTGATGTGAGAGTTGGACCATAAGGAAGGCAGAGCACCGAAGAATTGATGCGTTCGAACTGTGGTGCTGGAAAAGACTCTTGAGAGTCCCTTGGACAGCAAGGAGATCAAACCAGTCAATCCTAAAGGAAATCAACCCTGCATACTCATTGGAAGGACTGATGCTGAAGCTGAAATGCCAATACTTCGGCCATCTGATGCAAACAGCTGACTCATTTGAAAAGACCCTGATGCTGGGAAAGATTGAAGGCAGAAGGAGAAGGGGACAGCAGAGGATGAGATGGTTGGATGGCATCATGGAATCAATGGACATGAGTCTGAGCAAACTCCAAGAGACAGTGAAGGACAGGGAGGCCCAGCATGTGGCAGTCCACGCCGTCACCAAGAGTCAGACACGACTGAGTGACTGAAAACCAGCAGGGGCGTGCAGGGAGCCCGCCTGGGCCACGGGCCGTGTTAACACAAGGGCAGACTCTGGAATGAGGCTCCCGGACCCCACCTGCTCAGCAGCGTCCAGTTCTCAGCTCTGTCCTTTCCAGGGGACTGGATAAATCGGGGGCATTCTGACTAAAGTAGACTCTGGGAACTGATCCCCGTCTCTGAATGTCCAAATGGCTAGAAAGGCTGTCATGGGAAAGAAGAAATGGATTCTGGTACAGGGCTTCAAAGAGCAGAATCAAGGCCAACGGGGCAGCCGTTGCCTGGAGGAAGAGCCGGGTCTCGGGATGCCTCAGGGACAGACAGGTCCGCCAGAGGCTGGGTGCGCTGGGCAAATTCCTGCCCCAAACAAAGGCTACCCTTGATCTTCTCCAGGGTTGGCAACTTTGTTTGAAGGTCTGTGCCTTGTGGCTAAAATATCCCGTGTGAATCTAGGTTTTCGGCATACAGACCGGGAACACTCTCACTAAAACTTATTACACAGCTTTTGTGAAGCACTGCATACTGCTGCTATCCAGGAATGAGCTCCGAAAAGAAAACAATCAGTTCTTCCTGTTTCTATATTCAAAATGTCCCTCATCCCCAAGGAGGGAGGAAGAGGAAAAATATATACTTCTGTACAGACATCACCTGTAAGCTGGCCAGGGGCCAAGAGCACATGCGCCAGTCCCAGAGGAGCCCTGGACAGCCTGGGCTTGACGCCCTTCTCCAGGGAAAACCAGAGAGAACACAGACTCCAGCTACCAACTGAATTACTTTCATAAGAACAAATAAATGGCACCCTCATCTTTATTTTGACAGCCGCTTTTCCTCTTGCATCCTTCTGAATCCTACATGTGGAATAAACTGAACAATAAAGCAGTAGCTCGGAAGTTTAACCGTGTCGACGCTCACACGATGCTCACAGGTTAGCCTCAGAGAGGTAACTGGCGGGGACAGCGGCTGGCATTGTTACCACTGGTTGTTACAAGTTCTAGCCTACACCCTACATTCTGGATACTCAGAGAACAGGAAGTGCAGCATTTCACATCTGCCTGCACATCTGTCTTCTCTTAAGTCTAAGTCTCGGAGAACTGAGCACTGTTGCATCCGGGTGAATTCCTCTAAAGCTCTTTCTGTTCAGGATTTTGACAGTTTGCCATGTTACCCTTTTGCTGAAAAGGCTGAGCTTCTCCAATCATTCCTCAAGAGAGGTCAAAAGAACACACTTTCATGCTTTTAGATTTACCACCATACCATTTCTAGCCTGTAATTAGAGTTTTTCCTTTTTTTTTTTTTCCATAAGAACCAGTGTTAAGCACACACATCATTTAGCAGCCAGTTTGTGAAATGACTGGAAGCCCGAACCATTTCTAACCACTGGCAAAAAGGTCTCCAAACATCAAGTGGGTCCCTGAAAATGTTGTTTCACTTTAGTGAACATGACTGGCTACTGCCCTCACATCCATCAGCCAGGCACTAAATCAGGCTGCCCATGGTCCTTCAAAGCAGATAGTTAACTTTGTAAAAAATCCTTACGTTTGCAGAGTTGCATAATATAATCTGTAGTTACCAAAATAAATGTAAGGCTGTTTTACCCTGCTTCCATGAATGTGTGGTAAGTCTGGTGTGTATCTTGGACTATGATAGAAGTACAGCTACAACAGCTGCGCATAAATCAGAATTTTATATACTGATTGGTGTTAAGTACACAGGCATGCTTGGTATTTGAAAGTTTCCCACATCAACTCTTTGGGTATAGGGCGGGATCCTTCTACAGTATGAACAATTATTACCAAGTCTGTCTAACTTGAAATTTCAAATTTTACATAGCATATTTATTAAAATGGGTTGCTTAGTCACTGAGTTGTATTTGACGCTTGTGCACTTGTGACCCCGTAGACCAGAGCCCGCCAGGTTCCTCTGTCCATCGGATTTCCCAGGCAAGAAAGCTGGAGCAGGTTGCCATTTCCTTCTCCAGGGGATCTTCCCAACTTAGGGATCGAACCTGCATCTCCTGCATTGCAGGTAGATTCTTTACCAATAAACCACCAGGGAGGCCCATTAAAAAAAAAATAGGCCATACTGAATAAGCTACACTCAAAACTCAGACTCATCTCTGAGATTACATCAAGTCTTCGTCAAATGAAGGGCCCACATTTCGAGGCATCTCAATGTCACAAGGGAATTTAGCTGAGGACCACACCCCTCCGTGCATTAATTAACATCATGTCTCTGGCCCAACTCAAACCATTTCAGAACTCCTAAAATCACCAGTTCCTGTCACCCCAGTACGGCAAAGTCATCACTAGGACTGGGCTCTGTGGGAAGGGCTGTGGGGCAGAGGTAAGAGGGGGGTCATGCCCACCCTCCCAGGGACTTCTCAAGGCCATGGCCAAACACACAAGTGGCCACACACAGAATCTTTCAAGGTTGACAGTGATGCAGCCTCATAAGAGGTACTAACTGCAGAGGCGGGAGGTCAGGTGAAGATGAAGATCCTGCCTGGGACAAGGGGACAAGGAAGACAATTCCCAGGACAAATCAGGTTTGAGCTGGGCCTTCAGGAGAGGGCAAGACCACCAGGGCTGAGGGGAATGCCAGGCAGAGGGGCCACATGGATGGGTGGGCAAAGCCCTAGCCCTGGGCGGGGGTTGGGGGATTATGCATGGAGGACAGGGTGAAGGAGGAGAGGGACTGAGGCAGGATGAAGACAGCCCATTGTGTCTGCCAAGCTGAGGTCCCTAGACTTCATCCTCCATCTACAAGGGACCCACTGAAGGCCTCTGGACCACATGCTAGGAGAAACAAGCCTGACACTCAGAGAGAGAGCGGAAGGAGGAGGACGTGTTTGAGAGAGTTTAGAAGTAAAAATGACAGGACTTGATGAGTGATCAGATTTAAGGACGGAGGGATCAGGGGAAGTGGGGGGTCCCAGGTGACCATCCTCTCCTGCTGTGCGGCTCCCGGCTTGGAGGGGGAGGGGAATGCTGGCCATCAGGGATCCCACAGCGGGCAGGCAAGGCTAGCTTCGGTGCCACCACGGGCTCAGCCCCAATCAAGCTTCCCCTGGGCACATCTATGGGGGAGCCCTGGGTACCTCCATGGGCACTATTCTTCAGAGTTGCAGCGAGAGAGAGGAGATAAGGGAAAGGAGAAGTGAAGGAGGGACAGAGCGGAAAGGAGGCGCCGACAGG
Organism: Muntiacus reevesi; assembly: GCF_963930625.1. Lineage (NCBI taxonomy): Eukaryota > Metazoa > Chordata > Mammalia > Artiodactyla > Cervidae > Muntiacus > Muntiacus reevesi. The sequence goes on along the minus strand of NC_089265.1, from coordinate 57,589,633 downwards.
GAAGACATGCAGAGACAAGGGGGTTTTTTTGGAAGTGAACTGTCAGTAACTTTAATGAACTTGAACTGTGTCCACCAAAGCAGACTGACTCGTGGATGCCCGAGGGCTGCAGCCTCTGTAGCTCACTGTGGCCAGTTCTCTCAGACCAGCTCCCACCTTGCCTGCAGAACTGGGTCTACAGTGAAACATCCCAAAGCAGTAGCTGCAGCTCACCACACCCCGGGGCCCAGTCCTGAAGGTGAGAGGGTGGTTGGCTGGATGTTCGTCTTTCCAAAACTCCGAAAACATAGTTTTGCATTCAGGGGGCAGACAACCTGCTCCAGAGTCTCCTTAACAACAGTGAGGATGACATCTGTCCAGACAGCCCATCTAGGCCTAGAACCCACCAAGCTCCTTTAGACCTCCAGCCTTTGCATCTGCTGTTCTCTCTGCCTCGAAGCTTGCCACATTCCCTGGCTCTATTCTAATACATGTAAACCTCAAAGCAACCCTGTCAAGTAGGATTATTACCCCCAGTTTATCGATGAAGAAACCCAGAAGACTATATAAGACTGTGGAATAAACTTAGTTGTCGGGGGGCGAGGACTCCAGGCGGTGTGGCCCCAGGGTCTGCATACTTCTACACAAAGCTACCCCACCTCTTTCAGAGCTGGGCTGCCTCTCTGTTTCAGGCATGAATAACTCCCTCTCTCGCTACCTCTCCATGGCTCAGACAGGCCTTGCCTGCCCACCCTCAAATGGAGCACTCCACTACCCACCTTCTCGCACATTACCCTGCTTATTTCCTTCCCAGCCCTTAGCACCACCTGCAATTATTTATATATTTGTTGGTTTATTATCTTTGTCCAACTAGAATATACACTCCAGGAATGCAGGGATCTAGCCTTTTGTTCCAGTGTATTCCGGGGGCACCTAGAATAATTCTCCGGCACAGAGTAGGTGTTCTATGAATAACCGTTGAATGAGCAAATGAAGGATAGTATTTTGGATGCTACACGGCGCTACCCAGGTATTGCAATGCTGCCCTTTACCCCCTGTCCTCTTCTTCCTTGGCTACTACAAATACCCCTCCCTACACTGGGCAGATGAGAGCAGGCCCCAGTTCCCAGGATATATGGACAACGCTGATTTATTTATAACTGTGTCTGACCGTCAGGTCCCCCAGACCCGGGTCCTTGAGAACTAATGACAAGCTTGTGGGAGGCAGAGTCCACCTTCCAATTTACCCCCTCTGCAGTCTTCCGCCACTGAGCAGTACTCGCAGGTCACTGGCGGCTACTGATGTCAGTTATGGTCCGAGCAACCTCCAAAGAACAAAAGGCGCCCACGCCTTGAATCCGGAGGCATCTTGAAAACAAATCACACTGTCATAGGAACTCCGTCCTGGTGGAGAGGTTCTAACATGAGGAAAAGTGAAAGTCACTCAGGCATGTCCAACTCTTTGCAACCCCATGGACTATACGGTTCACGGAATTCTCCAGGCCAGAATACTAGAATGGGTAGCTTTTCCCTTCTCCAAGGGATCTTCCCAACCCACAGAACGAACCCAGGTCTCCCGCATTGCAGGCAGATTCTTTACCAACTGAGCTATTAGGGAAGCCCTCTAACACCATACCGATTGCTAAAACAAAAGTACTATTTACATACTCCAACATTGAGGGAGCTTGCCTACGAACCTGCTATTAAAAGGAACTAACTTATCAAACACTCATTGTACGCACACTCTGTTAGACACTTTTACACACAAGACCTCATTTAACCCTGTAAGTCTGGAATTATGACGATTCCCCTTTGACAAAGGAGAAAAGTGAGGTTTAGAGGTCCAACATTCCCAAACCAGTGTGGACTCCAGTCCAGGGTCAGAGCCTCTGCTCCGAGGCGTTCCGTCCTCCCTTGTGCTTCCACCAGACTTGCTGCTCTTCATCTGGGCCCCATGCTTTCCTGTGTGTGCTTCTGCTCATTCTACTTCTGTGATCTAAAGTGGTCTTTCCACTTTTCACCACCTGTTGAATCCTCTTCTTCCTTCCACTTCTCATGGTGCACAAGTCCCATCTCCCCACTTAGAATTCACTCCCCGTGGCATTCCCAGAGGTCCCAGGGTTTAGCTCCCAGAATGCCCTGTAGTATTTCTCTTTATTCCTCACTAAAATCTGAGCTCCTTGAGGGTAGAGCCCAACAGCATTTTACCTCTTTGTTTCTTCCTCAATGAGTTGAGAAAGTTCTTGGTAAACCACTGAAAAATGAAGAGGGGAAAGACTGGTGGCACTGGAAGGCATCCGAGAGATCGAAGGCTCTGAACAAATTAGCTTCAATTACAGAGTATTGTCCAGGAAAGGCAAATTTATGATTTATGTGCCACAATTCTGCCATTTTCCTGCTCCAGTCTCAAAACACACTCTCATTAGTCCTCTGATTTCATAAAGCTTGAAACTTAAAACCGGGAAGTCTAGGAAGGAAATCAAATAATAAAATCACTTCCATAAGAATCCTTTCATAGTAATGGATCTCACCCACACACTGGGGAGTCACTAATTGCAGCACAAGCAGGAGGTGGGGGGCGGGAGGCGTTGGTAAGGGGCTGGGCAAAGGACAAAGTTCAACGGCTAGGATGCCACGGTTAACCACCTTGAGTCTGTTCTGCCGTGGATGCGCCAGAATTCACCTGTCCTGGAAAATATGCACTTGCCTAACTGTTGGCCTCTCCAATCACAGCTATGTTAAACATCCACCAAAGGATATCTGCTCTATAAGTGATTTTATTTTATTTTATTTTTTTTATTTTTTTTATTTTTTTTTCTATAAGTGATTTTAAATTGTCTTGATTGGAAAACATCTCAGGCTGTGGCTTTAGACTAGAAACTAGGAGATGCTGGCCTCTATGTTAGGACCCTTAGATCAGTGCATTATTTTTTCCCCACACAACTATTTGAGGTTTTTACTAAAATAACCGACTCACAAACAGAAATGCTTCCTGATCTATAAGCCACTTTGAAAACAAATCATTATGCTGTTAAATATTTTATGATGGTCCAAAGCTCTGAAGGGGGAAAGGTGAGCATTCACCAATCCTTACCATGTCTATTTCAGGACTCAATGTCTCCTTTATTTTCTAAACGCCTATTTGCAAGTGCTGCGTGGATTCCTGGTGAAATAGTCCCTCCCCAAATACAGAGACCGGGAGATTTCACTTCACCAGGTTTACAGCCGAAGGAGCTCAACGATCAGCTAGAGCACTCAACAGCCGCCCCCACCTTTTTATAGGTGGCAAAACTGGTGGGGGGTACTTGCCCAAGGTCACATAGTCAGTGGATGGCAGAGCAACCACCAGGAACCAGGACCCCGACTCCCCACCCTGGGAGCATCCGCTATTTCCAAAGGCTGACTCAACACTCCCAAAGCTCAGCCAGAGCTGCTGCAGGTTAGCAACTTGACCCCTGGGATTGACTTCTGTAAGGTCCCAACACGTCTCTACACCCCCAAGGAGCTGTGGAGCTGAGACACTCAGGGGTGCCCCGCGACTCACAAAGTGGCATAAAGCAGGACGCTTCAGGTGATCGGCCCTGGCGAACCCCTCCCGGTCCAGATGTGGCCGTAGAGATCGGGAGGGCGGGTTGGTCTGAGGTCACTCAGAAAGTTGGCCGCTGGCCGTGGCCGCACCTGAACCCAGGTCGCCCGGTTTGCCGCTCTTTTGCACTATGTCATGCAGAGCTCGAAAACTTAAGCAATACATTGATACAGTGTAAAGATTTAACCACCGCAGGCCCTGAGCGAGACCGGGACGCGCGCCCCGCGCCGGGAGAGGGGGCTCTAGGATGCAGGCGGGCGCGGGTCACCAGGGGCCGGTGGTGCAAGCGGAGCGCACGGCGGAGGGCGGCGCGGAGGAAGCCGCGGGGGCAGGCAGTCCGTAGCTCCCGGAGGCGCAGGCCCGGGGCGTAGGGACCAGCAGTCCCCCCCAAAACTTTGCGGCGCCGGGACCTCGCCCTTACCTGCAAGGAAGCGCCGCCCGCGCGGACGCGGACCTGGCGGGCTGACGCTCTCTGCCAGGGGCGGCCCCGCCCGGCGGCTGCACGGACGCGGGCAAGGCTCGGCCGGCGGCTCGGCTCGGGATCGGCTCGGGCTCCGCCTCCCGCGCCGCGGCTGCAGCCGGAGGGGGGGCGCACGGCCGGGCCGCGCCCGCCCGCGCCGTCTGGCCGCGGCAGGTGCTGAGGCTGCAGCTGCGGGGCCGCCAGCTGCCGGCGCCGCGACCCTCGCCCCGGGGGAGGAGCCCTGCGCGCCGCCTCCGCGGGCCCCGGAGGTCCCGGCCCGCCGCAGTGGGCGGTCCCGCTCCCACCCGGGCCCTGCCTCCGCGGGCCTCGGCCAGCTCCTGCCTGGGCGCGCAGCGCCGGGTACCCACGGGGAGACTGAGGCCGGGAGAGGAAGGGGCTCCCAGGCTCCCCCGGACCGGCGGCGGTGCAGCCAGAACTAGAACCCAGAAGAGTCACGGTCCCCTCCCCACTCCTCCCTTCCCTAGGCTCTTATTCCAAGGCCTTTTGAAGAGCTCCGGCTACACGGGACTCTAGGGACACAGATGATCCCGACTGCCCCCCACACCCTCACCACAGACACGCGCGCGCGCGCACACACACACACACACACACGCCCTCGGGCTGAGGGGAGGGAGAAGGGTGGGTCCACACTTGGCACTAGGGACCACCTCCCCTTCCTCTGCAAACTCCTCGGTCTCTGGGGTGCTGGTTCCTCTGATCTCTCTAGCCACTCCTTCCTAGTCTTCTTGAGGGCTCCTCAAACCCAAAGCCCTAAAATGTTGGGGTGCCCTCAGGACTCTGCATTCGGCCCCCTTCTGATCCCCTGGCCCACCCACTCCACCGGCTCCAGTCCTACCGCTCCTCCATCCATCCTACCCATTTGCAGGATGGACACTCAGAACTCTTTCTTGCGGAAATACCTACTCAGCACCTACTAGGCCCCTGCACTGTGTTAGACACCGGAGATTCAGCCTCGAATAAAACGCAGTTCCTGCTCTCCCAGAATGTACTGCCTGGCAGACTGCTAACACAGTGCAGTTTCTGTAACCGTAGCGTGATCCTCGGGGGCCAAGGGGGCAGGCAGCCTGCACTGGCTGAAGGAAGGCCGCCTCCTGGAGAAGATGCCCTCCAAAACGAAACCTGAAGGGCCAAGGGGGCTGCCAGCGAAAGGTACCAATGTGGAGAGAGCCTTCCAGACATAAACCATAGGAACAAGGAGCCTAGGGTTAGAGAGAGCCCGGGGGGAGGGGTTAGGAGCCCAGGGCTGAAGCAGCAAAGTCAGCAGGGACCATGCTAGGAGTTTTGAGAAGGGAAGGGGCATGTTAGAAGGGGCGTGTTAGGTTGGCATGTTAGATCATTTTGGTGGTGGGATGGAGCACAAATATAAATTTGAGCGTGTGTCCTTCACCCCCGCCACACACATCCAAAAACACCCAGGAGCACTGCAGTAGCTGGGCCTGCAGCCCACCTGGCCGGGATGAAGAAAGGCCTTTCAGCAGCGACCCCCTCTCATGGTTCATTCCCAAATCCAGGCTTCTGTCCTAGAACTCTCTCCTGAGAGGCTCCATCTTTAAAATGTGTCCTAGGTACCTCCGCCCAAAACTCCCTCTTCTCTTAGTGCCCCAGGAGTGAAGTTAGCCCTTCACTCCTTGGGGCCTCCTTCCCGGGCCCATCTCCACACTAGTGAGAATGTACAGAGTTCTGCCCCCACCCTCAGCACCATTAGGGAAAGTGGACAAAAATGGAAAATTTTGAAGCCATGGTGGAAATTAAGTCAGCTGCTAAAAAGTTAAATTTGTACCTCTCTATATTATTACTTATAACTGAGCGTGAATCTACAATTATCTCTAAAGTTTAAGCTTTAACATTATGTGTTGTAGATAAAAATAACCAAATTACTCTCCCTAATGTAGATTAAACAAAGAAGAGGTCACTTGTCAAGAAGGAAAATAAAAACTCAAACTTCTTGTCCAGTGAGTACAAATTTTGCCTATGGAATTTTGTCCTGTTCCTCTCAATGTCCTAGCTGCCTATACCAGAAGTGTCTGCATCTTCAGGTGCTTTATGTATATCTGTATAAACAATTTCACCTTTGAACCCTGGGTTCCCACTGCCATTCTGTTCCCTCATCCCCCTTCGGCCTTCCTGGTCTTCCTGTTGCTTAAATACCAAGGTTGCTTGTGTCCCCTCTTGGTCCCTATTCTCTCTTCACCTTCTCTGAGAAGTTCCATCCACTGCAATTCTCTTCTTCGACTGAGATCTTCTGCACTCCAAACCCAGAGACAGAACTGGCTGCTGCAGCTCCTGAATGCCCCTCAGGTACCCAAGTCTCAACAGAGCCAAAACCAAACTCACATCTTTCCCCTACTGCATTGCCTCCATATCTCAACTGGTGGTGGGACTTAAGCCAGAAACCAAAGGAACATTCTAGATTCTTCCATCTTCCTGGCCCTCATATCCTACTGGCCGCTAAGTCCAGTTAACTCCGTCTCCATAACATCTCTCATACACATCATCTGTTTATCCTGCTGCCCTCACCTTAGTTGGAGCCTCATCATTTCTTAGTGAAGCAGCTTCACCAAGTGCTGCCACATGCTGCCAGTGACCTTTCTAAACCATAGATCTGATGTCCCTCTCCTGCTGAAGATGCCTCCATTTTTCCTTCTTGGCCTGGTGATAAAGCTCTAACTCCTTAGCATGGCATGAAGCGATCCAACCCCATCTCCACATCTGCAGCCCCATCTCCACCTCACCCAAAGACCTCATGTTCCTTGGGCAATCATATTTTACAAGAGCAAAAACAGCTATAACTTATTAATTTATTACTCTATGTCAGACACTGGGTTGAGTGCTTTACACACAATATCTCGGGTAATAAAAGGCATAAAACCCAGTGTTAAAACCGACAGTCTCAAGCCAAACCACCTGAGTTCAAATCCCAAAGAAGCCACGTGTTATCCTGTGTTATGCTGGGAAAATTCCATAAGCTCTCAGTTCCAGGTTTCTTCCTCTACAGAGGGGAACTTAATAAGAATACCTGCATGTTCTAAAAAGGCATGTTATAAAAAGAGTTATTAGAGATGAAACAGTAGCTAGCACTGTTAGTCATGCTTATAATCAGTACATGAAGTGAGGATTACTATGCTCCTTTTACAGTGAAGGAAACTGAAGCTCCAAGAAGGAACATCAGTTAGCTATGATTCCACAGTTTCAAAGTAGCTGCACTGGGATTCACCCAGGATTCTACATCCCATGCTGTGAAATACTTTGCACAAGCTACTGCCTCACTGGGGAGTCTTCCCTACTTCCCCGGGTTTACCACAGCCCTCCAAACTTTCTTCCTCCTTTAAATCCTGGTCCAAAATACCTTCTCTTCTCTGAGGTCCCCCCCAGTCCCTTGTTTGTGCCTGGGCTGTGCTTGGTTTGCTCCTTGGCAGAAAAGCTATGACAAACCTAGACAGTGTGTTAAAGAGCAAAGACATCACTTTGCCAACAAAGGTCTGTATAGTCAAGGCTATGGTCTTTCCAGCAGTCATGTACAGATGTGAGAGTTGGACCATAAAAAGGCTGAGTGTCAAAGAATTGATGCTTTTGAACTATGGTACTAAAGAAGACTCTTGAGAGTCCCTTGGACAGCAAGGAGATCAAATCAGTCAATCTTAAAGGAAATCAACCTCGAATACTCCTTGCAAGGACTGATGCTAGAACTGAAGCTCCAATACTTTGGCTACCTGATGCAAACAGCTGACTCATTGGAAAAGACCCTGATGCTGGGGAAGATTGAGGGCAAAAGGAGAAGAGGGTGACAGAGGATGAGATGGTTGGATGGGATCACCAATTCAATGGACATGAACTTCGGCAAACTCTGGGAGATGGTGAGGGACAGGGAAGGCTGGCATGCTTCAGTCCATGGGGTTGTGAAGAGTTGGACACACTTGCTGAATGAGCAACAAAAAGTGCTTGGTTTATTCTTCAGATAAGTACCAGGCACACCTCACCACAATGATTTATTTACATGTCTGTTTTCTTGGGACCTCCTAGAAAAAGACACGATCTTCTTTTTGTGTTCCTGATGGTGGTTGGTGGTGATTTAGTCACTCAGTTGTGTCTGACTCTGTGACCTCGTGGACTGTAGACCCCAGGCTCCTCTGTCCACACATTCTCCAGGCAAGGATATTTGGAGTGGGTTGCCATTCACTTCTCCAGGGGATCTTCCCAACCCAGGGACTGAACCCCCGTCACCTGCATTGCAGGCAGATTCTTTACCAACTGAGCCACCAGGAAAGTGTTTGTCTTCCTAGAACTCCACAGATATTTGTGGAATGAATGAATAAATCAGTGAATAAAATACATACTAGATTCTCAGAGGAGTTTTACCCTCACAGCTGTCATTTCAATAGTGACAGCTCTGTTTACTCTCTGTTTTTGTCATTCTGAGGTCATTTTTGGTGAGAGGGTGACATTTAATGATCCAACATTATTCTAGAGCAAGCTATGGCAAGGCAAGGCTTCCCTGAGAGCTCAGTTGCTAAAGAATCTGCCTGCAATGCGGGAGACCTGGGTTTGATCCCTGGGTTGGGAAGGTCCCCTGGAGAAGGGAAAGGCTACCCACTCCAGTATTCTGGCCTGGAGTATATAGTCCATGGGGTTGCAAAGAGTTGGACACCACTGAGCGACTTTCACTTTCACGGCAAGACTGAAATTTCTCAAATTGCTATTTGGTCGTGTCTTGTCCCTCTCAGATGTCTCTTCTTTTTTTAGGGACACTATGTAATAATCCATAATAAGAAGCTGTGTAGCATCCTAATGAGACTTCCTGACTAAAGCATCTGAGGTTTGAATTTATTTCCCATAAGTACCATTTCAGCTAAAAGTTTGCTTTCTCTGTGGCATGAATATGCCGTTTGTCATCTGTTAAGAGCCCATACCTTCCCCTTATCTATATTAATCTCCTTTGCATTCAAATACTTTGGAGAACTGACTTCATAGTAGGCTTTCCTATAAAATTTCCTTCTTAGAATGCCTAACTCTTCCTGACTTTATATCTCTTGTCCCCAAAATAGAATCGTTTACTGCTTCAAGTTTCAGCTTCACTGTCTGCAGTGATATAGGATAAGTTTCTGCTGTTTATCAGGATGATCGAATTCCACAGGATTAAGGAAAAAACAACCTGGCCCTGTCATTTTGTATGGAGTAGTGTTTTTAAATGAGTTAGAAACACTACTTTTAGATACCAGACAAGTAAACTGACTATTTTAATATCTTTGTATCAAATTAATGAAAAGCAATACAGGTGGAGAAAAGAAAGCTGGTCTGGGAAATAGAAGAAAGAGGGGGAGTTCTAGCTCTGCTCTGCCACTTGCTCAAATGCCCTCACTCTTCAGGCTGCAGAAGAAAGGAGGAGAAGACATGATGACCTGCAAGGTCTCTTTTAGATCTGAGATGACGTAGTTCCTTAAGGAGCCTCTGAGTGGTCATTCATTCAGCATTGTTGAGTGCCCTCCTAGCAACTCGTGCCTTTTGAAGTGCAGTGATTCAAACGTAAATCCAGAGTGGATAGGTAATGGAATGGTTTGGTTAGGACAGTATTGTTACACTACATAAGCTGGTGACATGCTTTTAACACTCAAGCTCTAGTTAACAGTGAACTACCATGGAGACGGTGTCCTGAGATTTTACTGAGCCAAGAATCATGGGCAGTTGGGATGCTGCAGCAGGACCGTCAGGAACATCCGCACCAGCATTTGCGGTCAGCTGCTTATAGAAAAGCTGCGCCCTGCAGTCTAGAACCTAGGTCTGTACTTAAACCTGCCACGTGGCTATAGGAGAGTCACACTGCCTCTCTGGGCTCTTCTGTAAAAGGAGGGAATGATACCTTGTGACAAACAACGACTCATGAGCCCTAAACCAAAAGATCCTTTGAGTTTAAGGAAGTTAAATATTATTAAGTCGAAAGAGAGGTTCTGCTGTTGTCTGCAGAAGAAACCGGATGCTTATCATGTGGATTATATTACCTCTTGAGGACAAGTAAATTCTTGTCCTACAGAGAAAAACAATGGCATAATAACAACATGTTCTTGCTCCCAAAATTCTCGGACACAGAGGCAGACATTCACTGCTCACATCTTAAAAATGAATTGTCCAGTTCATTGTAAAATATCAAGAATAAAAGTTAGGCTAAAAAAAAAAAAAAGTTAAGCTAGAACGTCCATTGTGTGTTAGCAAAGACAGATCAGTCTCCCAGTACTTTCCAAACCTTACATGCTCACCTATCATAGTCATTCTCCCAAAGATGATCTATTTTCCCTTCTTGGGGAAGGGTCAGGGAGTGTGGAAAACCTTAACTCTCAGATAAGCCTTGCCTGCTTAAATTTATTTTCTTGTTCCTAATAATATTTTCTGTTCCTTGATAAAACTGGTATTCTAATCTGTTGTAATTCGATAGACTTAATGACTTGGTTGCAAACAGAGAAAAAGGACTTGGCTGGAAACAGAGAAAAAAGATGGGATGTTTGCAGAGGGAATGGTTATCACAATTAAAAACTATATATTCAGGATCTTCATATCTCCTGTCAGATGTTTTTATCTCATTCTTTAGATGATAAATCTTTCAGTGTTCTGAGGGACAGCTTTGAAAATATGAGTAGTTTTAGCATCTTCACTCTTTCCTTTTTAATCTCTTTTAAAAATTCTCTTCTCCTCTGCTGCTTCAGGTTTTGGAAGGTCAGCTCCTAAGAAGAAAGCATGTCCTTGAGGTGGTGGTCAGGGTCTGGGCTGGCCCTACTCTGGTCTTGCCAATCATGTCTGCTGCAATTCCCACAGGCTTGATCCTGCTCTGATTCTACTGGGAGACTATGGCCTCACACCCCTGCCCTGCTTCCCATGGCCCCAGGGACGGATGTCACCATCACCCGTTTCTTCATCCCCTTTACCTTTTCATTGTACTTTACAGTTTATAAAGCATTAGAGCAATCATCTCATTTTATTCTTTCAATAGCTCCTTGAATTATGGAAGACAAACATTATGACCCTCCTTTTACAAAAAAAGCTAAGACAAACTTAGAGAAGTCAAATGATGTGTATGAGGTCACAGACCCGGTGAATGGGATTTGAGTTCAGGTTTTTCTAGGTAATATATCTCTATCTGGGGTGGGGGTGGGACAGGGAGATGAATGCAATAGAATTGCAATATGGGAAAATTTCCTAAATAATTTTAGGATGGCTATCCAAGGGAATTCTCTAAAGATGGGGGCTTGCAGCCTACAGCTGACACTCTCTCAACCAGCTCTCTGCAGAAGTGACTCAAACTGTGAGACATATGTTGAATAGAGGGTACGATGCTAGGGCCTAGAGCTGGGGCCTAAAGCAAACCTCACACATCCCTGGGAGACTGAGCCAGTGCAGGACTGGAGAAGGATGGTGCCTCTGCCACAGTTTTTAAAACTGCAGGGAGGACCAAGGCCCAGGAGCCGGGGAAGTACCTGCTTCACTAGCACACCTGCAGCGAAGACTTCCAATTCTAAAGCTTCCTGAGGGGCCCAGCTAGGCCCAACTGAATGGGACCCCTTAGCTGTGAGAAAGAACGGTCTTTGCCCACTTTCTGCACAAAGCCTTGAGTGAATTCTATTGGGGCTTGCTTCCCTAGAGGGGAATGTCACAAGTAGGTCAAACTACCCCTCCCAGGGCCACCTCTAGCATATACAGCATCTTCATGTGGGTTACAAAAAGGCATCACCTTCAGATGCTTTTGTGCAAATGAGGAAGTAATGTTTCCTTCTTTCAGGCGGATGTAGCTCCACACCAGGGCAAATAGCTCAGCAAGTGGATTTTAGCTCCTAATATTCTCTCAACCAGGTAACCTTGTGAGGCAAGCAACTTACACATTAACAGAAGCCTAATCCTGCCCCGTTCATACTGGGAGTGTCTGAAGATTCCAGGAATATCTCCCACATCACCTCAGCCTGGTGGGCCAGCCGACCAGCCTTGTTTACCACCAGGTCACTGGAGAAATAGCAACCTTTCTTCCTTTTCACAATTGTTCAGCTGTTGTGACCCAAGAGGCCACAAGAGCCTGACCTGCCCAGGAGCTGTTATGAGTAGCCAGGGCAGATCAGAGATCAGTTAAGGCAGTAGTCCTCAACCTTTTTGGAAACAGGGATTGATTTTGTGGAAGACAGTTTTTCCATGGACTAGGAATAGGGGAGGTTTTGGGATGATTCAAGCACATTACATTTATTGTGCACTTTATTTCTAACCTAATGTCATTGCTGATCCGACAGGAGGTACCAGTTCACAGACCTGAGTTAGGGGGCTCGATCACTTACAGGAAAAAGACCAAGGTAGATAACTAAAAGAGAGGACTCATATTCAGACAGATTTAAAATAAGACAAAGTAAGCTTTGAAAATAAGATTTTTCAGAGAATTTAAGTATAGATTGGGGGAATAGTGATAAGAATAAGTAAAAATGGTTTGGAGAAGTAAAAAAAAAAAATTCAAATTTGAACATTTTAATTGTGGAAGCAAAGAATAGAATGAACACCACTGAAAATTGATTTAATGGTCTGAAAGATTAAAAGGGAGAACAATCCCACAGAACCCATCCCAAAATACAAAGAAATGAAAACATGAGGGAAATATTTTTTAAAAAATGGATGAAGTATCTAGGAGTCATGCAAATAACAGGGGTACCAAATAGAGCAAAAATAAGAAAAGAAAAATGCAACAGCCAAAGAAGTAATAGGAGAATTTTACAATATTTCAGAAAATGGAATTTTCAGGTAGAAAAGACTCATTAAATGGTACACAGTAGTAATTTAAATTACACAGCTAGGAATTCCAGTTCTGGACAAGATGGAGGTGATTTCTCCCTGTTCCTCCTAAACCCCTAAGGTATAAAACAAACATAAGAAAACTCTGAATGACAGAGAAGGCAGACCAGCCGGGGACCTCAGGACTCAATGAACAACATGACAATGAATTCCCTCGATTTTCCTTTTGCCTCCTATACATCCCAGACTGAGTGCTAGAGAAGCCCACAGCTAAGAAATGCCAGTTCAGTTCAGTTCAGTCGCTCAGTCGTGTCCGACTCTTTGCGACCCCATGAATCGCAGCAGGCCTCCTGTCCATCACAAACTCCCGGAGTTTACTCAAACGCATGTCCATCGAGTCGGTGATGCCATCCAGCCATCTCATCCTCTGTCGTCCCCTTGCCAGTAGGGACAGACAAAAAGAGCCTCAAGGAAAGTCTGACCTTCATTGTTGAAGGAATGGGGAAGAGCAGCCTAACAAGACAGAAGCCTTGGAACGGCCCCAGTGGTCCGTGGCTAAGGTTCCGTGCTCCCAATGCAGGGGTGCCCAGGTTCGATCCCTGGTCAGGAAACCAGATCCCATGTGGCACAGCTCAAGACCCCACATGCTGCATCGAAGATCCTCCATGCCACAAATAAGAGCTGGCACAGCCAAATATGTAAATACTAAAAAAAAAAAAAGACAGAAGCTTTTGTGATAACACCAACCCATTTCAGACAAACACCCCAGGAAAAAATGACGCACAAGACTCCTCTTCTCCCACCTCTGGTCAGTAGAGGCGAAGTGGGGAACTTGGACTTCTGCCCCTGCCCCTGGGTAAGGAGGCAGTGTTCCCTTCCCCCCCAGCACAGTGTCGGCTTGCTAAAACAGAAGATGCAAATAAGATGCAGAATCTAGAACACGATACCTAAAACGTGCAAAGTACAATTTTTAAAAATCATTCATCACACCAAAATCAGAAAAATTCCACCTTGAGTGAGAAAAAGACAATCAACAGATGCCAAAATGGAGAAACTACAGATTTTGGAATTATCTGACAATGATTTTAAAGCAGCCATCATAAAAATTCTTAAACAAGCACTTCTGAATTCTACTGAAACAAGTGAAACTATAGAAACTATCAGCAAAGAAATAGATATTAAAAAAAAAACTAAATAATATATTACTGGAAAACAAAAGGAGTGAAAAACTCACTGGATAGGCTCAGTAGCAAAGCAGGGATAACAGAGGATAAAATTCAGTGGTTTGGGGGCAGATTAATAGAATTTAACCAAGCTGAACAACAGAGTGAAACAGCCTGGGGGGGAATAAAAGAACAAAGTTAAACTAAAATTCATATCATCATAGTCCCAGGAAAGGAGAGAGAGAGAAGGGGAGGGAGGGACTAAAAAAATAGTTAAAGAAACAATCTCTGAGAATTCCCCAAATTGGCAAAAGGCTTAAGCTTAGATTAAAAAAGCTGCACAAACTCCAGAAGGGATAAACTCAAAAAATCTTAAAGAAATCCACAGACAGACTTAAGTCCTAACAGTTCAATAATTATCAGGCATTGTAATTATACTTCTAAAAACTGAAGACAAAAAAGAATTTTGATAGTGGAGAGAAATGACACATGACTTAGAGAGGAATACCAAATCAAATGATAACAGAATTCTCATTTGGAATCATGATGACTAGAAGGAAGTGGTGAAATGTTTTTCAAGTGCTGAATGAAAATGGCTGTCAACTCAGAATTCTGTATTCAGTTTAAAAAAAATCCTTCGGGAATGAAGGTGAAAAACTAAGATGAAAAAGCAATATAACTCGTGAACAATAGATCCACCTAAAAGAATGACTACAGGAAATTTTTCAAACAGAAAGGAAATGATAAAAGAAGAAAACTAGGAATATGAGCAATGAAGAAAGAATAACAGAAAAGGTAAAAATATTGGTTAACATAATAGATTATTGCTTTCCTCAAGTTTTTAGATTTATATTTGGTGGGAGCAAAAAGTATAATATTGCCAGATGTCCTCAGTATATATAGACGTAATATTTAAGACAATTATATTGGGAGAGGAGGCTTCCCTGGGGGCTCAGCTAGTAAGGAATCTGCCTGCAATGCGGGAGACCTGGGTTCAATCCCTGGGTTGGGAAGGGATACTGTTCCTAGAGAAGGGAACAGTATACTCCAGTATTCTGGCCTGGAGTTACACAGAGTCAGACACAAATGAATGAATTTCACTTTCACATATTGGGAGAGAGGTTAAACAAAGGGACCTAAACGTACATTTTACTTGAAGTAGTAAAATGTCAACACCAATAGACTGTGGCAAGTTGAGTATGTATCAGTTCAGTTCAGTCACTCAGTTGTGTTCAACTCTTTGCGACCCCATGAACCACAGCACGCCAGCCTTCCCTGTCCATCACCAACTCCTGGAGTCCACCCAAACTCATGTCCATCGAGTTGGTGATGCCATCCAGCCATCTCATCCTCTGTCATCCCCTTCTCCTCCTGCCCCCAATCCCTCCCAGCATCAGAGTCATTTCAAATGAGTCAGCTCTCCGCATCAGGTGGCCAAAGTATTGGAGTTTCAGCTTCAACATCAGTCCTTCCAATGAACACCCAGGACTGATCTCCTTTAGGACAGACTGGTTGGATCTCCTTGTAGTCCAAGAGACTCTCAAGAGTCTTCTCCAACACCACAGTTCAAAAGCATCAGTTCTTCAGCGCTCAGTTTTCTTTATAGTCCAACTCTCACATCCATACATGACCACTGGAAAAGCCATAGCCTTGACTAGATGGACCTTTGTTGGCAAAGTAATGTCTGTGCTTTTTAATATGTTGTCTAGGTTGGTCATAACTTTGCTTCCAAGGAGTAAGCATCTTTTAATTTCATGGCTGCAGTTACCATCTGCAGTGATTTTGGAGCCCAAAAAAATAGTCTGACACTGTTTCCACTGTTTCCCCATCTATTTGCCATGAAGTGATGGGACCAGATGCCATGATCTTAGTTTTCTGAATCTTGAGCTTTAAGACAACTTTTTCACTCTCCTCTTTCACTTTCATCAAGAAGCTCTTTAGTTCTTCTTCACTTTCTGCCATAAGTGATGTCATCTGCATATCTGAGGTTATTGATATTTCTCCCGGCAATCTTGATTCCAGCTTGTGTCTCTTCCAGCCCAGCATTTCTCATGATGTTCTCTGCATATAAGTTAAATAAGCAGGGTGACAATATACAGCCTTGACGTACTTCTTTTTCTGTTTGGAACCAGTCTGTTGTTCCATGCCCAGTTCTAACTGTTGCTTCCTGACTTGCATACAGGTTTCTCAAGAGGCAGGTCAGGTGGTCTGGTATTCCCATCTCTTGAAGAATTTTCCACAGTTTACTGTGATCCAAACAGTCAAAGGCTTTGGCATAGTCAATAAAGCAGAAATAGATGTTTTTCTGGAACTCTCTTGCTTTTTTGATGATCCAGCGGATGTTGGCAATTTGATCTCTGGTTCCTCTGCCTTTTCTAAAACCAACTTGAACATCTGGAAGTTCATGGTTCACGTATTGCTGAAGCCTGGCTTGGAGAATTTGGAGCATTACTTTACTAGTGTGTGAGATGAGTGCAGTTGTGTAGTAGTTTGAGCACTCTTTGATATTGCCTTTCTTTGGGATTAGAATGAAAACTGACCCTTTCCAGTCCTGCAACCACTGCTGAGTTTTCCAAATTTGCTGACATATTAGGTACGTATTCAGTTCAGTTCAGTTCAGTCGCTCAGTTGTTGCTGACTCTTTGCGACCCCATGAATCGCAGCACACTAGGCCTCCCTGTCCATCACCAAGTCCCGCAGTTTACTCAAACTCATGTCCATCAAGTCGGTGATGCCATCCAGCCATCTCATCCTCTGTCGTCCCCTTCTCCTCCTGCCCCCAATCCCTCCCAGCATCAGGGTCTTTTCCAATGAGTCAACTCTTCGCATGAGTGACCAAAGTATTGGAGTTTCAGCTTCAGCATCAGTCCTTCCAATGAACAACCAGGATTGATCTCTTTTAGGATGAACTGGTTTGATCTCTTTGCAGTTATATTAATAATATTAATAATCAACAACCACAATCTATACAAAACTATACTAAAAAACAAAATCTACTGATAAATCAAATTGAAAATCTTCAAAATGCCCAAGTAGGGTCTCCTTGGTGGCTCAGTGGTGAAGAATTTGCCTGCCAATGCAGGAGACGCAGGTTCGATCCCTGATCTCAGAGGATCCCACATGCCATGGGGCAACTAGCCCAGGCACCGCAGCTATTGAACCTGTATTCTAGAGCCCAGAAGCTGCATCTAC
The DNA here is from genome assembly GCF_963930625.1 of Muntiacus reevesi. NCBI lineage: Eukaryota > Metazoa > Chordata > Mammalia > Artiodactyla > Cervidae > Muntiacus > Muntiacus reevesi. The sequence continues at coordinate 57,572,484 of NC_089265.1, read as the reverse complement.
TGAGCCCGTGTGCCACAGCTACTGAAGCCTACAGGCTCTGGAGCCTGTGCTCCACAAGCGAAGCCACTGCAATGGGACGCCAGCGCCCTGCAAGTAGAGAGTATCCCCATTTGCCACTGCTAGAGAAAAAAAGCCTGAGCAACAACAAAGACCCAGCACAGCCAAAAATAAATGAAGAAATAGCTAAATGAAATTATTTTTTAAATGCCCAATAATTCACAGGGAGGCAGAAAGAAGAAAAATAAATGAAACTAGGGAATAAAGAGGAAATAAATAATAAAATGTCAGACATAAGTCTTCACATTTCAATAATTACATTAGAAGTAAGTTGTCTAAAATATACCAGTTAACAGAGATTGACAGAATGAATTTTGCATGTCCTGGTAAATTTTCTGAACTGCAAGAATAAAGTATAAATGTCATAAGCTTCTAGAAACTCTGAATAACTTATTTACTTATTTTGGAAAGAGAACCCTCCAAAATTATTCTGTGGACCCCAAAAAATTGTTAAAATTTATTGAGACCTAATACTTGTTAGTCACAGTTCTAAGCAATTCATGTTATCTCATTTTAACATAATTGTATAAGATTTGTATTATTAATTGGTACCTTTATTTTGTAGATGAGAAAACTAAAGCTAACTTTTCCAAGGTCACTTAATTAGTATGTGGCAGAGCTTAGATTCAAACCCAAGGAGTTTAATGAGAGAATCTAAAGAATGAGTACAAGTTAGCTACCCGGGAGAGGAGAGAGAAGATAGAGCTCGTAGGCAGAGACAACAGCCTATGAGAAGGTCCTGAAGGTCGGAAAACCTATGATATGCAAGGTGTTTTAAATATAATATTAATCAATCACAAAGCTCCAATAAGCAGATATCAGGGTGTCTGTTTTGCAAACGAAGAGAGTCAGCAAGGTTAAGTAACTTGCTCAAAATCCAGCTAGTAGGCAATGAAGACAGAATTTAAATCAGGGTCAGTGACCATTCTCTATTCAGTCAACAAACTAGAAAGGCTCTTGGAACCTATTTCCCTTGATGATTGTCTTTGTCACCCGAATAGTTTTTCTGCAGGAACTCAGCAATTAAAACCTTAAAGAGAAGGGATCTGTCCTACCTTTCTAGATGATTTTGGTCAAAGCTGCTCTGGGTCTGACTGCCTTATCTATAAAAGAGAGAATCGGGCTACATCAGCTTTTTTCTATCTTTGGTGGAGGGGAGACAGTGGAATCCTTCATTCAGTGCAAAACCTATTAAACAGAGCCCAATGTGGAAGACAGGTAAAGGCAGAGGGAACCTGACTGAAGTTGCTCAGTTGTGTCTGACTCTTTGTGACCCCGTGGACTGTAGCCTGCCAGGCTCCTTTGTCCACTGAATTCTTCAGGCAAGAATACTAGAGTGGGTTGCCATGCCCTGCTCCAGAGGATCTTCCTGACCTAGGAATCAAACTAGGGTCTCCTGCATTACAGGCAGATCTGAGTCATCAGTGAGGCCCTCAGTTAAAACACTCCTTTACAACCTAAATTCTGGAAAGGGTACATGCTCCAGGCACAGGGGAGAGTCTTGGAGGCACTCTCTTCCATTTTTAGTCCACGGTAGGGAGAGAGATGGGTGATTTAGATTTTCTTAAAAACGAGGCTTTATTCGCGTTTTGTTACTACGTACTGTGTATTGCAACATTGTGTTTCAGCCTGCTTTGAGTCTCCGGGATGTTCCGGGAAGGATGTGTGCTGGAGTCAGATAAGGCTTGAATTCCACCTTCTGTCCCTCCTGAGTTTTGTGTCCTTGGACAACTAATGTAACCTTTCAGTTTTTCTCATCATAGCAAGGAGATAATGCCGACCTCGAAGGGTGTTGTGAGGACTAAATTAAATAATAAGGACAAAGTACGTAGCATATGATCAGGGGTGTTGTAGACATTTAATAAAGGCAGCTATTATTATGCACTTTGAAACTCCCAAATCCGAATACTTTGTCTGCTGTGGAGCTTGTGTCTGTCTTTTTTCTTTTTTCCTTTTTGATGAAGGTTTTTTGATACAAAAAGAGACAATACTTTTTGCAAAGGAATGCTGAAGGTATCATAAATTTAAGGTGGTGAATTATGAAAAACTGTGTACTTGTTAATGACACTGATGATATGGTGTATTTTCATAATCTGAACTCTGAATAATGACTGCTATACATGCTAATTAGCTTGAGATCCTGTTGGATCTCAAGAGAATTCACAAAATAATCCACAAAATAATAGTTAATAATATTTATTAAAACATTCATTTTTTTCAAAAATAAAACATGACTTTATGAGCCTAGAGTTGACAGGATAACCTGACTTCACAGATTTTCTGTCTTATGCATCATCATGTAGCTGGGGGCACGACCTGACATCCCAGAGCCTAGGAAATCTAGGAGTGTGTTTTAATAGAGGCTGAAGTCATGGCAGATTTCCTATAATGGACCATGAATTCCTGCTATTTCCCATGGAACTTAATGGGAGAACATTTCAGAAGCATATGGTACTTTGTCAACTGATACTAATGTGACCATTAGTATGGCTCCAGAGGGAATTTGAGTCTGTGCTCAGAGAATGAACACTTGAGGAACAGAAATAGCTACTTATAGCCCTGCCTTCCCCATAACTCTGTCCTCTGTTCATCTTCCCCTCTTCTTTCAGTCCTACCAGGAAAAGATGCATAATAGGGGCGTGTCATTAGTGGTACCTGCACTACCCTTGCTTGAACCATAATCCCTTAAAGCACTCCACCTTGATATCCTTCAGACCCCTTATGCAGGCAGTATCTCATTTGATTCTCACAGTACTCCTCTAAGCTACGTATTGTTATTCCATTTCACAGACAAGGAAAACAGAAGCTCACAACATTGAAACTATTTGCTTGGAGGTCAGAGATAAGTGGCAGAGCTAAAGCACAGTCCAACGTAATAGCCCCACACCACGCAGAAGTATTGACTTCACCTGCCTGGATTCTGTGAATTGCTCACCTGAATCAGATGCGGCCCAAACTCAGTATATGCAAATGTATTCGTTTATTCAATTCACACCGACTGGGAGCCTTTGAGTGTGCTAGGTGAGGGGAAGCAGTGTCCTGGGGAAGTCCTAGGGCCCTGGCGGCATCCAGCACGAGAATGCTCAGACATCCTGGTCTGCGAAGGTGCTCATTAGGTCCTCGTCACTATTAGTGAGAGACGTCATGGAGCAGAGAGAGGCGTCAGACATGGTCTAGACACTCAAAAATTTACATAAAATATATTATGATTATCTGACAAAATAAAAGAACTGAAACTCTATCTTGCTTCCTATATCTTACTCTTTATTCCCAGATAAAATCCAAATGAATCAAATGTTTAAATGATGAAACCATAAAAGCACTAGAAGAAAATATGGGAAAGATTGTGACCGTTAAAGAGAAGATGAATAGATATTGTTATATAAAAATAAAAAATCTTGTATAAGAGGGGAAGGGGAAACCCTATAAGCATACTCAAAAGATAAATGAAAAATTAGGAAAAATATCTGTAATACATGTGCCAAACACGGGGATAGTATCCTTGTTATATATTTTTTTCTAAAAATCAATAATAAAAAGACCAACTACCCAGCAGAAAAATAAGCAAAAGATAAGAATAGATAATTTATGATAAAGCAATTATGAATGACCCTCTCATTGATAGAAATACCTCACTCACAAGAGAAATTCAAATAAAGGTAACATTGAAATGTCATGCATTACCTATCATAATGTCAAAGATCAAAATTTTTCATAATATACAGTGCTGTTGAAATGTGGAGAAACAATTCATATATTATTGGTGGAATATGATGCTGATACAGCTGCTTAGTCGCTTCTATCATATCTGACTCTGTGCGACCCCATGGACTGTAGCCCACTAGGCTCCTCTGTCCATGGGGATTCTCCAGGTAAGAATACTGGAGTGGGTTGCCATGCCTTCCTTCAGGGGATCTTCTCGAGCCAGGGATTGAACCCAGGTCTCCTGCATTGCAGGCAGATTCTTTATCGCTCAGCTACCAGGGAAGCCCTGGTGGAAGTATAAATTCATACAATTTCTGTGAAGGACAATTTGGCAATATCAATGAAAAATTTTAAGTATACATCAAAACATTTTAAAAAACCTAAATGTCCATCATTAAAGGACAGGTGAGTTATGGCACATCCATTTAATGGAATAGTGTGTAACAGTAAAAAAAAAAAAAAAAAAAGGTCTTTTGTACCACTGAGAATGTTTTTCATGATATATTAATTTTTTAAAAGCAAGGCACAGAACCATGAATATAATGTGGTACCATATGTATATAAAAAAAGGAAAGAAATGGTTCTTAAAGAATAGATATGAAACTGATAACACTGGTTAACTCGGGGAATAAAACTAGAAGGCTGAAGACAGAAATGAAAGTTAAACTTTCTGTATATACCCTTTGAATCTTATGAATTTTGAACTGTATAATGGTATTAAATATTTTTAAGTTTTAGTACTGAAAAAAATCTTTTAACTCAGGAATTCCAATTTTAGGAACTAATTCTATAGGTATATTTACATATGTGTTCCATACATGCAAAGATATTTACTGCAGTGTATTATATAATGGCCAAGGATTGGAGACATCCTAAATGCTCAGAGGAGAGCTTAATAAATTACAATACAGTCATACAAAAAGTTGCATGCATTCATTAAAAAAATAAGGAAAAAATAAGTTGGTAGCACTGTATGGACTGATAGAGAATCATCTTAGTTTTGAATGAAAAAAGACTGTAGAATAATCCGTATCATCTGCTTATGGTATGCTTATATATACATAGACCATTTATGGGAGAATATATGAGCAATTCCTGAGGAGGGGACTGAGTGACTGAAATGCAGACGCAGGAAGACAAGTCCCTTTTCACTGTATCTCCCTTTGTAGTTTGTGAAAGCTTTACGATGGCAAATATGACCTAACCGGCAAAAAAGGCTCAAACATGTGTTTAAAAACAGGGGAGTGTCTCCGCTGAGTTGAATCTTGCCCCTCTGTGGGTTCTGGCCTGTTGACTCAGACTCTGTCATTAGAGTCATTACCCCTCTCCGACGAGTCTCTTCTGAGCTATCTGGACACTCTGAGCCTTCACGCCCCTGGTCCAGCTTCCCCAGAGGCCCAGACTGTTTGCTTTACGAGAGGGCCTTCCTCATCCTATTCTCCATCCTTGGACTCTCTCAGGTCCCAGGGTTTCTTGGAAAGACATTATCCGAAATCAAGCTCTGCTCTTCACACAGTGTAGCAGGCCGATAATTTTGGAGATTACAAAATGGATACCCCATTACTTTTAAAAGTGTACTTGCATCGATTGGGTTTCCCTTGTGGCTCAACTGGTAAAGAACCCGCCTGCAATGTGGGAGACCTTGGTTCGACCCCTGGGTTGAGAAGATCCCCTGGAGAAGGGAAAGGCTACCGACTCCAGTATTCTGGCCTGGAGAATTCCATGGACTGTGTAGTCCATGGGGTCGCAAAGAGTCAAACACGACTGAGCGACTTTCACTTTCACTTTATTTGATTATAAGTGAAACTTAAATGGGTTTTCATGGGCTTCCCAGGTGGTGCTAGTGGTAAAGAATGCAGCTGCCTATGCAGGAGACACAGGAGATACGGGTTTGATCCCCAGATCTGGAAGATCCCTTGCAGGAGGAAATGGCAACCCACTCCAGTATTCTTGCCTGGAGAATCCCATGGACAGAGAAGCCCGGTAGGCTACCATCCATGGGGTCTCAGGGTCAGACACGACAGAGTACACACACCTTAAATGCTTTTTCATGCATCTATCAACATTTAATCAATAGTTATTAGTTTAAGTTTGTGGTCTTGGGTCCTATTTAAGTATTGCTCATATTTCAGAAGAGTTGTATCAAGTGCCTGCCTAATATTATTGCTGTCAGAACTTAAGTTCATCAGGCAACATTTTGATTATTAATACTGTGCTTTTATATAAGCACCCTCACCCAGCACTTGCTTCTCCCATGGAGCAGCAGTGGGAAACAAACAAAAGGTGTCTAAATAACTGCTCGTATATTTAAAAATATGGATGTCAATTGCCCTCTGTTACCTTCCATGAGACTAATTGAGCCTAAAAAGACCCTGGTATGGAATATCGGTGTTACAGAAAAATGAATTCACATGTTTAGTAGTGAGTGCTCTCTGTAGTAATCAAAATAATTGCTTTATATCGTCCTAAAAAAGCAATGAAGGATTCTTCCTATTTCACTGCATGCATGTTAGACCAAGCTAGGAGGCAAGAGGCATATGCCTGGCCCTGGGCTGGGAGTTGGAATGCTGCATTATATTCCTCAGTTGGTCTCTAACTCTAGCCTCACTTGCCCTGGATCTTGAAACAGGTCCTGGGTATCTTGAGGGCGTCTCCGTCAGCCAAGGTGATGAGTTTCTTTTCCATGGGAAACAACTCTCTAGAGAAGGGGAAAGAACGGGCTATTTGGTCTATATAGCTGTTTAGAGCAGCTGGCATACAGAACAACCGCGGATGAAATAATGCATCATTTTCTCATCTGGAGAGCACCCAGATGAACCCTGGGGTTACTTCCAAGCTCTGATACTCTATGAGTCACTGATGGGAAGGTTGTCTTTGTATCCTGAGCATGGGCTGAGTCCCAGTCTGGGATCAGATATTTCACAGACTGCAGTCTCTGGAGGAACCGGTCAGTGGATGATTGGGTCTAGCTTCTCACCATTATCAGAAAAACAGATGAAAGTTTCTACTTGTCTCATGATGTGCCACCCTCACAGAATACAGTGAGTACTTTTAGATAACTCACAAACTTCCCTGCAGCTTTCAATTCTGGACCCAAATCAGCAAAGGGAGCCTGTCCAGCAAACCCTCAGAAGTGTGGGGGCTCCTCTCCCACGGGCCTTCAGCTTCTGCAAGGACTGCTGCGACATTTGCACCCCCCATTCGTGAGGATGCGCTCCTAGGAGGCATGTGAAGTGACAGCTTTATATCAAGCCCTGCAGAGGCTGTTTCAATCTGCAGTGAATATCAGCAGATGTCCTCTGTTATGAAAAGGCATTATCTCAGTCAGAGGGGAAACATCAGAAATATGAGGGAAGATGATGGCTGTTTTCGACTCCATGGAAGCTAACAAAACAAACCGAGTTTCACAGGGCAAAGTCACAACCAATGTGAGGAGGTGGAACCAACGGATGGAAGACTTTTGGAGTTAAGTCAGGCTTCTCTGCTCCCCAGAGCCCGTTCCTTGATGGGGCACATAGGGAAGGCCACACCTTGCCTCCCGGGCCTCAAGCTCAGGCGCTAAGAGCAACGCTCTGAGAGTAGGGGCTGGCTAGGGGTCCTCCTCTTACATGCTGGCAAGGCGGTAATGCCTGACTTTTCAATCAATGAGAGCAAAATGGGGTCCCTTCACCTGTGGTGTTGGTAGACCCCGCACAGTATTATCCGTAAAGGGGAGCGACTTGATCTGCATCCACCTGTACTCAAGCCTGAGTTCACAGGAATCCTTGACTCTACTTGCTTCTCTTACAAGGAAAACTGAGGTCCTATTAAGCCCTAAGGCTCCCCGTCTCTAATTCCGTGTACCTGTAGCTACCGCATCCATCCCCACCCACAGACAAATTATGGTATTACTCCACTACTGCTGCACTCCCGAAACACGTGAACAACACTAATGATCTCTATCCAAATTATCAAAAGAATCTCTTGCTTCAGATTTTTGGATGGCAAAACCCAGATCATTATGAGAGATGGAGAGAGAAGGTGTAGAACATTGTTCTTTCCTAAAGCCAGATGCAGAGGTTTGTTCAATTGCTCACTTTTCTACTAGATTTCAACAATGATTTTCTTCAACACACAAAAATGTGTTTCAGAAAGGGTCAGAAAGATAACAGAATTTTCATTAAGGACAGAAGTTTGCTGGTTTGTCTTTAAATCATTAAGAAGGCAGAGAGATAACGTTTCTTTGACTATATTTGGAACTCGTAAATTGCCTTAGATGTTGTCTAGTCCAACTGCCTGCATTTTTCAAAAGAGGTCTAAAGAGAGAAAGTAAGGCAGAAACTACTCAGTATCCATTCTGTGCTTCCTCCTTAGTAGTAGAGTTCTAGGTATTGTGCCTAACCAAAACCTTATATCTCCTAGCCTACGCCTTAGATAAAGGTGCCCACTAGGATTTGAGAAGTCATGGGAAGACTGTCCTAGAAAAGTTTTTTAGTGCCAGGCTCCCTTTTGCCTGTCTCCCTTTCTCCTTCCCATTTTCCTGGAAAGTGGATGTGATAGCTGGCACTCTAGCAGCCATTGGGACCATGAGGTGATCTTGAAGATGGAAACCTATGCTAAAGACTGTGAAAAAAAAAAACAACAAGATAAAAGAAATCTGGGTTTATAAGAAGTCGAGGTTATATATTATAATCTCTAGGGTAGCCACTAAAGTAAAAGAACATATAATTAAGAAATTCAAAGAGGGAAAACATGGAACAATAAAAAACAGTTGATTAATCCAAAATAAAACAAAGAATAGGAAAAAGAATATAAAACAGGTGGGATCAACGGCAAACAAATAGTAAAATTGTGGCAATAAACTTGAAAATATCACAAGCCTAAATTGCTGCTGGAAACTGAGCTATCATACCTACACTCTGGCCCAAGATGGGATACTCTGAACCTCAATAAGAATAATAAAAGTACTATGTTGAAACTCATCCAATATATTTAAATCCATGACTTCTAATGATATATTAAAAAAAAAAAAAAAAAAAAAAACCTATTTGGTCACCTTTGGGTGATGCTGGAGTAAATAAAAAGGAAGAAGTGTTTACCCTGCCTTTCCTATATGAATGGTACAGTTAAATGCTGGTAAAAGTTTAACTACTAGTTTTCTGGCAGAGGTGGGGAGGAAGCCCTGATTTGCATCATCTGCTAATTTTCATAGTGTAAATAATACCGTAGCCAATTTCAAGCTAGTCATGTAACATAGGTGAACACGGGGTTGGGAAGAGATGTGTACAATCAGCTTTCATGAGCTAGCTGGCTCTCTCTCTATGTAACAAAATAGTCAGTGAAGGGAAACATCTCTTTATCAAAAATATCCCAAACTATAAGTGAAAAAGAAATGATGGAGTTAGAACAATCATCATTTTGCAACTTCCAGTGAATTAGTAGATCTTTGCATTTGGCACCCACAGCTGTGGACATCACACTAGGAGTCACAACTGATAAAAGAATCCTGCACCACTGAGGGTCTTGCCAATGGGAATGAATCCAAGTCTGCAGAACCCCTGGATTCAGCTGCAGTTTTGCAGGAAATGCAAAGAATGGGGAATATACTGAACTGCACCATGAGTGTGATAAGCAAACCTAGATTGTGGAAAACTCAATGGGTCAATGATCTAGGTTATTCAACAGATGAATGGTTAGGGGAAAATAAAAAAGGAATCGAAGGGAAGCTGGTAGACTAAAAGATTTAAATGACATAATCAACTTCTTTTAATGGGCAAGACTAAAAATGTAGCGTCTAGGGATGGAGAGTCAGGTGATAAAGCTACAGGAAGTACAGAACACTGTCATTCTAAAATCAGGAGAGTGATTATTTATGGAGGAGTGGAGTTCAGACCGTAGAAGGGCACAGGGTCGGGTCCCTGAGCTGGCTTGCGGGGTTCTATTTCTTGGCCTAGGTCATAAGAACTCATCGAACTACATAGTTGTATGTTGTTTTCTGTAGCTATGTACAATTTTACAATAAAAGAGGTTAAAACAGAAGCCAGACAAAAATAGTACATACTATTGATTTCATTTAACAAAGTTCAAAACCAGAAAAAAACAAATTCATGTGTGTTAGAGGCCAAAACAGTTGCTACCTTTGGGTAGGGCTAGTGTCAGGAAAGAGGCATAAGAGGAGTAATGTTCTGTTTTTCTCTCTGGTTGCTGAACACATAGGTGAGATCATTTTGTGAAAATACAGGAGAGAAAAATGAATTCATTATGTGTTAATGCCAGTGCATGCGTGTTCGGTCATGTCCAACTCTTCCCGACCCCGTGAGCTGTAGCCCTCTAGGCCCCTCTGTCCATGGGAATTCCCAGGCAAGAATACTGGAGTGGGTTGCCATTTTCCTCTCCAGGGGATCGTCCCGACCCAGGGATTGAACTTGTGTCTCCTGCATTGGCAGGCAGCTTCTTTACTGCTAAGCTACCAGGGAAGCCCCTTTATGTGTTAATGCCACTGTTAGTTTGGATTGTCTGTTACATGCAGCTGAACTTAACCCAGAACCCCAGGGTGAGTCCTGGGGATCCCCTCTCCTTCACGATGACTATGACGCTGCCTGCCCTGCGGGCCGTAAGTGACTGAGCACAGCCCCCGTTGCTAGGCTTTGGGTCAGTCTCCTCTCCAGAAGGCAGGGGGTTCTGAGCACCAGGTCTCCCACTGCCTCTGACAGTCACTCAGTCATTCCGCGAACACTCCCGAGCCCCGACTTCTGGAATTACAGAGAGGCGCGACATAGTTGCCATCCTCAATGTCTCAACTGTTCATATAAATGAGAACCAACTGTATTGCGCTGGGACCTCTACTCAGGGCTCTGTGGTGACCTAAATGGGAAGGGAATCCAAAAAAGAGGGAACATATGTACACGTGCCGCTGATTTACTTTGCTGCACAACAGAAAATAACATATGGTAAAGCAACGATGCTCCAACAACAACAGCAAAAAACAGAAAAGCACAATCCATGACGTTAGTTTAAACTGTGTTGTTCAAAGACCCTGATGCTAAGATGAACTTCAGAAATTCCTCAGAGTTGAGCACTAGGAAAACAATTTGTCTCTTTTGAAAAACTGACATAGTTCCCTTTATCAGTAATGAAAGCTATCTAATTCACCACCCATTTCTTTGTGCCCGGACGCCAAGAAAGAGTTACATTGAGTGCTAAATGGCAGCAGTTTTTCCTGCCCCATAGCAACAAATCCCACATTTTCACAGACCATTCTGCCGACTTCCAAATCTCTGTTTTCTACTCAACACTCCCTCCTAAATGTCTGGCCACTTCAATTTCTTAATAAAACAAATAAAACTTTACAATCTCATTACAACAAAATGACTTCCTCATCTTTTACCGCTGACATAAGCACCTTCTCTGCTGGTCACAAAGATTTTCTTGTCATTTCTCAAGGTACACTTTAGGCTCTAAGCACTTTCCTTTAAAATTTTTTTGTCAACGGCTTTGTTGTGCTATAATTTACATACCATAAAAATTACCATTGTCCACGTACCCAAGTGCTTTGAACATGCTGTTCCTGCCTTCCTTTTCCATCTAGCCATCTCCCACTCTTCTTGAAGACCCAAGCAGTATCACCCCTTCTGTGAATTCACACCCAGTAAACCCAGATGGATAGGGAGGCCTGGCGTGCTGTGATTCATGGGGTCACAAAGAGTTGGACACGACTGAACGATTGAACTGAACTGAAACCCAGACAGACTAAATTCTTCCCTTCCATGGAAGTTTATATTTGCCTCTATTATGTCATTTAGCCTATGACCTTATTATTGTTTGTGGACATTCATGTTGCGTCCACTAGTACGTGAGCTCTTTGAGGGCCGGCTGTATGTCAAGGCCTTTCCTACCAACTACACTTTCTTCCAGAACAATTGTCCTTCTGGATTGATCATCATAATCAGTCAAGCTGCCTGGAGGAAGCTGCTCACCCAGCCCTGAATCACCTAGGGGCCACCACGGTCGTGGGAGCTTCATCAAGAACTGCCTGGATACCTTCTGCTGGAGTGTGTCCGAATGCCTGAACCGTGGCACACGCTGCCGGGGAACTCTAATTCCAGACACGGGGTTTTAAGAGAGCTTTACACTTCAGAACAGGATAGGGGGGAAAGCTTGACACAGAATGGCTTCTAAGGAACATCAACAGTGCCAACAATATACTATATTCCATTGGATCAAAGGCATCATGAATTGTAAGACACATCCCAATCTCAGAAGTAAAAAGATACACTTTTTTTAAAAGTCTGTGACGTATAGTAAGTTACTTAACTGCAAGCCTTAAGGAAAAACAAGGAGAAAGGCAAGGCAGGATGGAGAACTTTAAATACCCTCAACTTTGAAACGGCTACATTGAGAGCCTTCCATGTCCCCATCTCTGCCTTGAGAATTTCAAGCCTAAAAGCACTAAGTAACAAACTAAATATAAAGAGGCCTAACAATGTTCTGATTTTTCTCCTATGAGGTCTATGTACTTTAATGGCTTTTTTTTTTTTTTTGAAAACTGAGGTTTTGAATTTTTTCTAAACAAAAATAACATTGGTAAGTGCTTTGCTAGTGCCCTGGGCACATGCTCAGTGTACCTACGATTGGGCCACCTGGTACTGGAGAGACAGAATGACTGAGAACAGCCCCCATGACCCCCCACGACCCCCTATGACCCCCACTACACCCCACGACACCCCATGACACCCCACGACACTCCACCACCCAGCAGCTGTGTCTTGGCCTGGAGCACTGACATCAGCCTCGATGGTCTAAATCTGCTTTGCCCAGGCTTACTTCATTTACAGAAACACAGAAGGACTAGTCCAGTGGGCCGCAGACTTGAATCAGCTGGAAGCCTTGTTAAACGATACAGCAGGGCCCCACCCCAGAGTGTCTGCTGCAGCAGGAACTGGCATTTCCAGCAAGTGTTCTGATGATGCCACTGTCGATGGTTTAGGGACCACACATTTAGTACTGGCCTGGTCAAAACTACTCAGGATGGAAACTGGAGCCCTGGGAAGGGAAGGGGTCTGCTGAAGATCACACGCTGTATCATGGCAAAGCCAGGCCCGAACCGCACGACTCCTCTTCTTTACCTGTGTGCCATGTGACTTCCCCTCACATAGTTACATGAGTTGCCAATCCAGAGAGTTAAAGGGTCTGATAAGCACTTTGTATCTACAAAATTTGTCTTATATTTAAATTTTTAATATAATTGCCAATAATCAAGTGAGACGCGTGTCATTAGGTTGATGAGTACAACAAATACATCCAATCTAAGCTATTATTTCTGTTTGCTTTTAAAACTTCATTTCTCCTTCCTGACTCTTTTTCTCTGTCCTTTTTCTTCTCTCTGTATTCTTCAGAGCAATTTGCAGTAAGATTTCCCCAAAGACTAATATGTTTACAAGTTCTCTTTTTGTCTAAATTCCAAGTGTCTCCTTCACATTTTCCAGTAAAACTTCGTCCTGCTGCTGCCCCGTCCATTATCACAGAGGCAGAATGATAAGAGGACTGGCAGGAATGGTACACACAGTCTTGCAACATAAAGCCCTACAAAAACCGCTCTGCGAAACCCAAATGCACAGCAACAGAGGAAAAGACACGTATAATCAAAGGCAGATCAGCCTTAAAATTTTCTTCATTTGACCAAGATTTTTCGGTGTCTACTCTGTGGAGAGGAGCAAGCCTCATCAGTAATTAGGATCTACCAGCATTGGGTTTTCCCTTTTGTCTGAGCCTTCTCCTGCTTTTAACTGTGCCGTATATCACGGTCCTATTCCTGCGTACCTAATAATATACATCCTCTTCATTGTTGAGGCTCTCAATAAATGCTTGTTGAACTGAGTTGAGCTCAAGCCTGGTTGGGCCCTGCTGATAGCTCTTAGGACCCTGCTATTCTTCCCATTACTTTCATTACTTTGTAGCCAGAATAGGCTATATATTTTCCCAAAGAAAATTCGGCAACCTCATGTACTTGAGTACATATCCTCCACCCCTCAGCATTCCAAACTAGAGAGATTTAGAAGTCACCACTCTGGGGGAAGGCATGAAGTCAAACAGGTTGTTTACAATGGAAATGATGACTGGGGATGAAAGGAGAGGACCTTGAACCTTAAAACTCTCATGGGCAGTGATGTGGGGAGATGCCACTGATATAAAGAGTAAGAAATAAAATTTTGTCAGGACAGTTATTATTTTAGAAATTGAAGAAGGTAGAAGTCAAAAAAGAAAACCTTAAAAGAAGGGGAGCAAAGAGTCTCAGGGATCTAAAGCAGCTCTTAAGCCAGGAGGGAAGGAGAAAGACCAGGGAAATTCTGAAACTTGGGGGTTTGAGATAGAGGGATCAGGCTGGAATTCAGAAGACTGTGAGATCGTAGTTTCAAACTGGGGTTGAAAGAGTGGAAAGTAAAAGAATTTACTTCTTTGGGATCATCAGAGCTGAAATAAACAATTTCAGGCACATGTAAGGAAAATTGGAATAGCAAAGATGGCCTGAAAGAACTGACTGTGACCAAAAAAAAAACCACCCCAATTTGGTCTGAATCTCTATTATGCTAAAAGGAATGAAGGCAAACACAATCACCTCACTGCATATGATTTTACCTTCTTCACACTCTTGGGCAAAGCAACCTCTACACCCTCAACCACTGCTTCTCAAACTTTAAAGTACACACAAAACCTCTAGAGGCCTTGCTGAAACACAGAATTCCCTGGGGGCCCTTTCCCCCAGGGATTCTGATTCAATAAGTCTGCAGTGAGGCCTGAAATTTGCATTTTTAACAAGCCTCAAGTTGACGCTGATGGTTCTGATGGATGGACCACATTTTGAGTAGCACTGCTCACACAGCCAGTTTCGTGGGGCTGGAGAATCCTGGGCATGGAGGGGCAAAGCTGTGGACACAAGAGGGGTGTCCGCTTTGGAGAGGACAGCCCCCTCACTCCCAGAGATGGCTGCAGGGTGAAAGCCACTTCAAGTCTCCCACCCCAGCTGTCTCATCTGCATGCTCCACACTTGCAGTTCTTTTCGCGACTTCCACATTTTCTCCAGGTCCTTCAGCTCTGGAAGCAAGGATATCAACAGGCCCTGGGACAGGTCTGTGGCCAGGAGACCCCCTAAATATTCAGAGGTTCCCAGAGTTCAGCAGAGGTTACTGGTGCTGACGTTTCAGGGAACCAGTGAAGGGGAGCACTCCCGAGAGCGCGGGAGTCTCCCTACCCTCGCAGGGCCAGCAATCACAGGCCTTCCCTCAAATGACTTCCCGGCAGGGAGCTCCCTGCCTGCTTTTCATTGTACAGACTTCAGCAAAATCAGAGCTCTGAAGGCAAAATCACAAGTACTGGAGATGGAACCAGCCTAACATCTCATCGAGGGTCTGTCCCTGAGGGCCAGACTAAGAAAAGCAATTACAGCATAAGTACTGAGTCATTTCACACATGGGGTTTAGAGATTTCCTACTGCTTTGAAGGGCTTTCCATCTTTCCAACTGTTCCTCCTCCAGATTGCAGTGTGTGCAGCAGTTTTAGGCTGCGAAAGGAAACTAGTAAATTCAGAGAAGGAATCCTAAGTCCAGCACCTGGGATCCTTGGTCAAAAGTTATTCACAATATCTTACTCTAAGAACACAGGAAGGAGCTTTGCCTTGATGAAGTGAAATATTTTCTGATCATTTTAACTTTGGGCGGTCTTAATTTTTTCTTGACAGCCTATTAGAGGGATAGAATATATTGAAAACGGTGAACAGTCCCACAGTAGCACAAGCTGATTGAAAGAGATTGTGAAGGAATCATGGGAGAAAGAAATGTGTTCAGAATTCAAGTTAATTAAATGTTGTAAATGTGGATGGAACAGCGGCCCCCAGGGCCAGGCACGGTGCTGGTAGGGTGGAGAGCACCAAAGTGAAAACGGGATGATCCAGGTGATAAGAAAAACCCTTCACATCTTGCCCCAAATTAATTTTTTAATAATTTTAAAAATTCATTTATTTTTGGCTGTGTTGGGTCTCATTGTTGCTCGGGCATCTCTCTAGTTGTGGAGAGGGTATGCTTGCTACTCTATGTTGCCATGTGCGGGCTTCTTCCTGCAGTAGCTTCTCTGGTTGCGAAGCATGGACTCTAGTGCTCACAGGCTTCAACACTTGTGGTTCCCCGGCTCCAGAGCACAGGCTCAACAGCTGTGACACGGGCTTAGCTGCTCCGCGGCATGTGGGATCGTCCCAGACCAGGTATCGAACCCGCGTCTCCTGCACTCGTAGGTGGCTTCTTTACCCCTGAGCCACCAGGGAAGCCTGCAAAAGTTAATTTTAAAAACACTTTGCCGGGATGTCCCTGGTGGTCCATGGTTAAGAATCCACCTTCCAATTCGGGGGATGTGGGTTCGATGCCTGGTCTGGGAACTAAGATCCCACATGCTGCAGAGCAGCTAAAGTGTCACGTCCACGACTAGAGAGGAGCCAGAGTGCTGCAGCTGAGACCCAACACAGCCACAAATAAATAAATATTTTCTTAAAATAAAAAACACTTTTACAACCTTTATCTCACTTTATTTTCATAATCACCTTACAGAGTAGGCTCAGCAGGAATTGTCATTGTTCTACAGATAAACTGAGACTCAATAGTTAAATTATGCGCCTAAGCCTGGTTCTCACCTTTCATTATGTATATTTGATTACTTGCTTTTATTATCAAGAGTGTAGTGATGATTTTATTAGAATCAGGATTCATGGTGAAATCCCTCTGTCTGAAATCTGTAAGATTCAAGAATCTCCACTAAACAGCACCACACAGTTAGCACAGTTTGGCACCGTATCTTGGTTATTCTCCATTTGTTCTCCCTACTCTCTCCCCATCATTATTTCTGCCCATCTTTCCCCTGCTATGTGCCCTGAGAGGCCCACCCCTGTAACTGCATCACCTCGACACCTTTTCAGCTGAGTTTGGCCAATGACAGGAACCAGCAGCTCAAGCGGCAGTAATGGAGAGAGGCGAGGGTATTTCTTTCCGACTCTCTTGCTTTTCCCTCCTAGACCACAGCACCTCCATGGCTCCAGCTCTCACTGGACACTGGGAATACTGATTCTTCCCCTTGCTCCGGAGGTGTGCTAAAGCTTCCCACTCGTGCTAATCTCTGGGTGCCTCACCATCTCTTGCTGGTTCCCTTAACCCCACTCACCCCTCTGCGAGTAGGGCTGTCATTAAAATCTCACCTCAGTTTCCCCCAGGACCCTAAACGCTACAAACCTCTCTCCCACATAGCCCTAACCTGTACAAATAAATCTAATGCCCAGAGGAACAGACTGAGCCTAAAACATCCACAGTCACAAACTCATCGATTTTTCCTTTTTAATAATTAATGTTTGTGTCTCCAGTGCTTATTTGCCATCATCCTACCTTGGGCTCCTCTTTATTCCTGGCCTGAACTTTTGCGATGGTCTCTAAAGCCTCCCACCTCCAGTCAATGCTAACCAGAGCCTGCGACTGGATTAAATTTCCTTGTGCACAAGTCTGATCATATCATTCCTACTGTGGTTCCCAAGTGTCTACGGCAAAAGGTTTAAACCCTTTGGCCCAGCACTCGGTACTCTCCCCTGGGAGTCTACACCCTCCAGGCTCCAACCCCTCACCCAAATGTATGATCTTCATTTTGTCTACACCGTTCCCTTAGCCTCGAAGGGAAGGCCTCGATTTTTAAATTTATTTTTTACAATGTTTTATTGGAGTATAATTGCTTTACAATGTTGTGTTGGCTTCTCCTGTACAGCAAAGTGAATCAGCGATGTGTGTGCATATTTCCCCTCCCTCTTGAGCCTGCATCCTACCCCCACCCCCCATCCCACCCATCTAGTTCATCACAGACCACCAAGCTGAGGTCCCTGTGCTATACAGCAGCTTGCCACTAGCCATCTATTTCACACATGGTAGTGTATATGTGTTAGCCTCACCCTCCCAGTTCATCCCCCCTCCCCTCCCCCCTGCATTCACATGTCTGTTCTCTGCGTCTCTATCTCTATTCCTGCCCTGCAAAGAGGTTCATCTGTACCATTCCCCCCCCACCATATATATATATGTTAATAGGATATTTGTTTTCCTCTTTCTGAAAAAAGCCCTCAATTTTAAAACTGTTCAGAGACTTCAAGTTCAGCCCAAATGCTGCCTTTGCCTGAAGATTTTCTATTTCTTAGTAAACGGCCACTTCCTCTTCTAAACCCTCATGGGTCTTTCTGCATCTTTCTCATGGCACTTAGCATGTTGAATCTTCTAATGTTGTTACGGGTTTCTATCCGACCCCACACCCTATTCTAAGCAGCTTTCCCAGCAGAGACTGTCTAGTACCTGGTGGTCCACTAATAAAGACATAGGACATAGCACACAGTAGGTCTCAGCAAGAGGTTGGATGAATGAACACACGAATGGATTCAATTTAACACATTCTGGGCAAACTCGAGGCTAAACTTTAAAATATTTGAATGATCACTGAACGAGCTGCCTAAGGTATGCTAAATATCCTATATGAGATGCTGTATATAAAACATCTGCATATTTGCCTAGTTTATAAATTTATTTTTAATTGAAGGATGATTGCTTTACGGAATTTTGTTGGTTTCTGCCAAACATCGTGCCTATTTTATATGACGGTCTCTTAATATGGATATATACATTATTTTACCATATGCTATTTTAAAAAAAGATCTCCTTTTGGAAAGTGGTACCACATACATAAGCATCTTTAAAACAAAAAACAAAACTTAAGTGTTCTAAAGCTGAACAAGGTCCTAGAAGAGGTTTCTGAAGGGCAATTAAATGCGTGCAATTTTGAAATATTCTACTTCTTTCTCATTTCCTATCAGTCAGCCCCATCCTCTCCTTGCATCCAATTTTGTTTAATGAGGCTACTGCAATGTATTTATTTTGGGGTGATTGAATTTAGAAAGACATTCATCTAACACGCAATTGCTGCCACAAGCTGAATGGCTGAATCATAACAGGGGTGATGGCATCAATCCGAGGACAGCTGTTCCTTATCATTTCTAACACAAAAAGAAGCTCAGCCAGGCAGGAGGTTTTGCCTCAGCTGCAAGATGGAAGTGATAGCATCAGAAGCAGAAATGTTTCCAGACAGGTGGACATAGACAAGAAGAAAGGAAAAATGCCCCACAAGGGGCCAAGTCTTTGGTTTTCAGAACCATGCCTGTCATGAGGGAGGAGAGTTGTCCCAGGCCCTTTGGGATGCTCACAAAATTCCTGCCAAAAGGAGATAATTTTGTGAGGACAGCAAAAGCATCTTGTGGGTTAAATGACCTTTAAGAAGAGCTTACAAGTCTCTTGTAAGTAGTTGAAGCTATTAAAGAATCATGATAATGCTGGCTCATATTTGCAGGGTATGTTATAGTTCACAACACACTTTCCCATTTACCACCTCAGACAAGTTAAGCTGGAGAACGGGTATGCACCTGGGCAGCTGCCCATATGCCCAGAGACCAGGTTCCCAGGGAGCTGGGGAGCCACAGCCAAAGAAATCTCCATACACATTTGCCTGATGCAAATGCCCCAAACCCACCATGAAGGCATCACTTCTTTGAACTCGGGCATTGCACAATTAAAGCAAAAATGTCCCTGGAAATAAGCATGTACCCAGATCTTGACTCTTCTACGCCTGAGTGTGAACGCATTCTGAGCACCTTCTCAGCAGAACAGCTAGCCAAGGTTTTCAGCAGGAAATGAACACAATCAGAGAGTAAAAGGAGGTGAGGGACTTAACAAACACTGGTGATCCACTTCACTTGCTACAGCTTTTGAGGTAACAGGAAACAGGATGGTACTAATTTCAATACAGGACCTTAGTACAGCTAACAGCCAACAGTAGTGTCTACCTATAACCATACACCTTCCAAAGACGATAAACTGTCACAAGAATTCAAGTTTTAAAAAGCCCTGGGATTTCCCTGGCTCTCCAGTGGTTAAGACTTCACCCTCCAACGCAAGGGGTGCTGGTTCGATCCCTGCTTGGGAAGCTAAGATCCCACATGCCTCGTGGCCGAAACATCAAAAACATAAAAACAGAAGCAATACTGTAGCAAATTCAATAAAGACTTTTAAAATGGTCCACATGAAAAATGCCTTTTAAAAAATTAAAAAATAAAAAGCCCTAAGTTTGAATCATAGTGCTTCCTAAATATAAACAACACTCTTTCATTCATTTTTAATCTGTTCATTTATTCATTCTGTAGCCAGTACGTGGAACAACCAAAATTCAGGGAATATAACAAAAACACTATTTTGAATCTTCCACCACCCTTTAAACTTAGCAGGGGTGGAATGGGGACAGAGCTTCCTCTGCCACTAGATGTAAATTTAAGCATGACCCTAGGTTTTAGTGGCCACTCCTAAGTAGCCACAAGTCCTGGCTTTAAGTCACAGCTAATAACCATTTCAATTCAGTAAATTAAAATATCCACATCCATGGAATAGTAACAGAAACTTCTAATCTCATTCAGGGGGCTTTCAACAGGTGGGAAACCAGAATGTAAATCTTCTCTTTCCTTCCTGTTACACTCCTGTCTTCCTAAATGGGGTTTCTGACCCCTCCTGGAGAAAGAGAGGAGGAGAGGAAAAGTGGGCATAAAGGGCCTGCTTGATTGGGCCCCTGGTGAGAAGGTTTCATCCTCTGCAGGCCCGGCAGTTGTCTGAAACTGATTTTCTCCTACATAATGTTATTTCCAGTTCCTCAAAGATCTCCCCCCTTCCCGAGCCCTGGTGGTTTCTCACTTGAGAGGGTCCCTTAACCTGAGCAAAAGCATTCTATTCAGGCAGGAGTTTCTAGAAAATGCTGCAGGCCTCACCCAGCTTCTCCTCATCTGGGGCCTCTTCGAACTCCCTCTAAGTTACCTCCCATACTGGCTCTATCCACACATTCTTTGTCTGAACCAATTCTAGGAGTGTTGGCGAATCTGGGAGCAGCAGCAACCTCCTTTGATTTGCTGCCAAAGCATCAGCCAGTCCTGCCCTTTTCCTGTAAATTAGGGAAAGGAGTCAGACCCAGTCCCCAGGGCCCATAACTGCAGGAGACACAGCTCACGCGCTTATTGATCTTGCTGCAGTGAGATGAGGTGCATACCCCCACCCCTTAAGCCCTGGGGCCACAAGTGGCACTTACACTCATCACTTCCTCCAAGGAAATCCTCTTCAAAATCTTCCAAGAGTGTGGCATCTCTGGACCCTTGATGGGGTGATAGTGCAAGAGTCATGTAACCACTTTTCTGCTAAAAATTTTTGGTAGGTTCTTCAGGGTGGTCTGTCTCACAGCTTTGGGTATCTTGTAGCTATTGTGTCTTACCTCTCTCCCGGAACTTTCAGTCTAATGCTCTCAAGTTACAATTCATTCATGTGTCCAGCAAACGACTGTCAAAGGTCTACCCCAGCGTAGGCTCTCCTGTTCCCTGCTTCTTTCTCTCCTCATTGATTCTCTTTTCCACCTTCCTGCTATCAAGAGTTACGATGATGAATCTGTCACTTCTCTCTGCCTTCCTTCCCACAAATTTCCAGCTATCATTATAGATACACATGAGAAAATGTTTTCACTTTCTGTACCAAAATAGATAAGGAAACTGAGAATAATTTAAAAACTACAATAATGAAAATATTGGAAGTCAGAATTTCTTACAAGCAGAATAATTTTTCTAACCCAAAGTCTAGAGTGTTGTCTATTGGGATTGGAGCTCTTCAAAGTTCAAGTTGCAAAGTTTTTGCAAAACTCTTGCAAACATGCACTTTTTAAAATGTTATAGAAAAGAAAGAGCTTGATCCTGTGTTCCTAGTAGGGCCTGAGGCAGCAGGAAACAAGATGAGGATAAATTGGGGTCAGGAATGAATTTAATGATTGCTAAAGGAACCACATAAGTGTGCCGTACTTTCTGTAGCATATAAATACAGGCCCATGAATGGGATAAAATAAAAACAGGGAGTGAAAGGAATACCAAGGGCTCTAAAACTCTCCCACCAGACAACTGGAGCAACTAACAGGATTTCTGAAATATGTATTGATAACAGCTGTCTACAACGTTACGCCCTTGAATCCTTACCTCACATATTGGGTCGGCCAAAAAGTTCAGTTGGGTATTTCTGTACCATCTACTGGAAAAACCAAAACAAACATTTTGGTCAACCCAATACTTTAAATAATAATGACCCATAGCTAACCATTTACACAGGACTTGCTCTATGCTGGGTGCTGGACCAAGGTATGTGTTACTTAATTCTCACAACAGTCCCGTGAAGAAGATAGTATTTATTCCCATTTTATAGATGAGGGAAATAAGCTTCAGTGATTAAGGGGCTTAAGTCGTGTGCTTTGTAAGTGGCGAAACTGCCAGGCATGCCTGCGCAAAGCCAGAGTCACTGCTCCTTCTGCTTTGCTGTGGCCCTCTGACTGCAGGCCTGTAAAGGAGAGTGGGTGCATGCTAAGTCGCTTCAGTTGTGTCCTACTCTTTGGGACCCCTAGACTGTAGTTTACCAGGCTCCTCTGTCCATGGGGTTCTCCAGACAAGAATACTGGAGTGGGTTGCTAAGTCCTCCTCCAGGGATCTTCCCAACCCAAGAATTGAACCCGAGTCTCCTGCGTAGCAGGCAGATTCTCTATGCACTGAGCCTCCTGGGAATCCCTTCCACTCCTAATTTTGCCTCTTATGTAGAAGCAAGGGAAAAAGAATTTCGGCCTCATCTGGAAGCCTTTGTTTTTTTTTTTTAAGAGTTAACCTAAGTGGCCATTTGAAGGGTCTTTGTGTTGGTGGAAGCTCCAGCAATCGCAATGATTGTCTGTAATGAAGGAGGAATGGATTGCGGCTGCCAACTGCCTCCTCATTATCTTCTATTGAGGAAAGGATCGCCGTGCTAACTCTAGGACGTGGGAAGAAGAGGGGGACAAAAGGATCTGGAAATACTGAGTTGGGTTTTTTTCTTACTTACTCAGTGCCAGTTTGCACCTACAAAAAGTGTATGTAAGAAGTGAGCACTTTCATTACATCAAGCTATTCCACCAAGACAATTTGGCAGAGCCCCACTTATGACTATACCTCTTTGGATTCAATTTCTTTATAGTGTTCACCTTTTTCCATCTCTACATGAATAAACTCTCTCTTCCCTCTCTCCCACCCTCTTTTTCCTCCTCCTACAAATAATTGCTGAGCACCAACTATGTGCCAAGCACTGGGCTTGGTACAAAAATGTAACAGGGACTAAAGTTTGGTCTCTGCCCTCAAGGGTCTTCTAGTCCAGGAGATAAATCAGACACATTTGTTGTTGTTGTTTAGTCACTAAGTCATGTCTGACTCTTTGTGACCCCATAGCCTGCCAGGCTCCTCTGTCCATGGGATTCTCCAGGCAAGAACACTGAAGTGGGTTGCCATTCCCTTCTCCAGGGGATCTTCCCGACCGAGGGATTGAACCTGCATCACCTGCATTGGCAGGCAGATTCTTTACCGTTAAGCCACCAGGGAAGCCTAAAACAGATATATTAATATAAGGGAACAATTAAAATACCAGGCTGTGAATACCACAGTGGTGGGGCGGGGGAGAGGATACAAGAAAGACACATGTCACAAGAGGAGGAGAAATCAGGGAAGGTTTACATGAAAAAATGCAACCTTTCCCGGTCTTTCCTACTTGGAATTCTATTCCACTTTGGAGCTCTGGCATAGAACCCTGTAGCATTTTGGCTGACAAGAGTCACTTTGGGCTGGGTTTATCTGCCCCCTACCATTCAGTATAATTCACTCCACATGAGTACCACGCTCGCTAAGCTGTGGGAGAGGAAAATAGCAAAGCTAATCCCAGGACCAGTTCCTCAGGAGACTTGCTGGAAGAAAACTCAGGCACGAGAGCAGGATAAACCAAGTACAACAGAGGATAACGGGGATCGCGGACATCCCATAAGAGGCGGCCAGCATCAGACCATGCTTCAGATAAGTGGCACAGGAGATGAGCCCTGAAGCCCAGAGGCAAGATCTCCCTGGTCAGAGATGCAAGGGGAAGGCATGCTGTGCCTTGTAACAGACCCGGGAAAGCAGGAAGATGGGGAGAAGATGAAGACCGCATGTTTGAGGAAACCGTAATAGACCAATAAAGCTGACACGGAGGAGGCCAGTGTCGTTAGAGAAAAACCTGGAAAGGTTAATTTGGACCAATCTGTGGGGGTCTTTAACATTGGCAAGATATTTGCACTTAATGTGTAGGCAACGGGAACCATTTTGAGTGAAGAGTTACGAGACCAAAGTTTGTTTGTATGGATTGTGGCTGAGGAAGCACAGGAGACGGGGAGACCAGTTGAGAGAGGCTACAACGGTCCGTGTGAGAGGACCTGCGGGTACCGATGGCATGTGGGAGTAGGGATGGAGAACTGACACCTTGAGTCAGGGACTGACTGTCACACACGTGTGTTCCCGTAACGTCTAGCGCTGTGTCCTGCCCTGTTCACATTTCATAAATACTCATGAAATTGAACGGTATTAAAGATTCCATGCGAAAGCATGAAGTTATGTCTTGCAGTTTGTGGTCCTATTTGCGTTAATCTTGTCACCTAAGCCATTCAGTTTCAAGTCATAGGAGGTTCTTGCTCAAGGCTGTCATTATCTGGCACGTATGTGGCACCTCAGGGAAGTGGCACCTCATTCAGTCCTTAATTAGCTTATGCACCGTTTTAATTGGCCTGCAGTTGTCTGTGTGGACAGAGCTGATTCCCTTCCTGGAATCAACTGGGGCGGCCTCACCCTTCCTGCCAGCTTAGGCATCTGGAATCTCACCAGCTGAGAAGATGCAGGAGCCTGCTAAGCTACAAAGCATGCAAGGAATGGGCCCTCTAGGGAGTGCTAGCCACCTGCAGGCACCCACATCAGGGCAAATCTCCAGTAAATGTATCAGTCACTTTGGACAAGCATTTCTAGGAGAGGGGGGCAGAGGGTACAACAGAGGCAAACTGTAGGGCCTACCCATGGTGTGGCCCTAGAATTCTAGATGACGTCTAGTATTTACATCAGTAGGGATGTGTTAAAATGGTTAAGATGATCCATTAAAATAGTTCAGATGACCCATCTAGAAAGCAACCTACCCCAACAGGTGGCTTCAGTCCAGTTCAGGCGCTCAGTTGTGTCCAATTCTTTGCGACCCCATCAACTGCAGCATGCCAGGCCTCCCTGTTCATCACCAATTCCTGGAGTTTAAGCAGACTCATGTCCCTCGAGTTGGTGATGCCATCCAACCATCTCATCCTCGGTCGTCCCCTTCTCCTCTCACCTTCAATCTTTCCCAGCATCAGGGTCTTTTCCAGTGAGTCAGTTCTTCACATCAGGTGGCCAAAGTACTGGGGTTTCAGCTTTAGCATCAGTCCTTCCAATGAATATTCAGGACTGATTTCCTTTAGGATGGACTGGTTGGATCTCCTTGCAGTCCAAGGGACTCTCAAGATTCTTCTCCAACACCACAGTTCAAAAGCATCAATTCTTCGGCGCTCAGCTTTCTTTATAGTCCACTTTCACATCCATACATGACTACTGGGAAAACCATAGCTTTGACAAGATGGACCTTTGTTGGCAAAGCAATGTCTCTGCTTTTTAATATGCTCTCTAGGTTGGTCATAACTTTTCTTCCAAGGAGCAAGCACCTTTTAATTTCATGGCTATAATCACCATCTGCAATGATTTTGGAGCCCCAAAAAATAAAGTCTCTCACTGTTACCATTGTCTCCCCATCTATTTGCCATGAAGTGATGGGATCAGATGCCATGATCTTAGTTTTCTGAATGTTGAGTTTAGAATTATGGAATTCATGAGGCTGCAGTGTCTCCCAAAGCCACTGAGGGGGTCGGACTGGATTGAGGTCAAGACCTCAATTTAATCAAGGTATTACTGGCTAATTTTATTGAGCGTGTACTATGTGCCAGATACTTTTCAAAGCACAGGCAGATTCTTTACCATCTGAGCCACCAGGGAAGGCCCTTTCTAAGCACTATAGTTATATTAATGTATTCGATTCTCACAGCAATCCTGTGAAGTAAGTACTACTATTTTTTTAAGTGAGTACTATTATTATCCTCGTTTTAGAAGTGAGGAAATAGGCAGAGAGAGGGTGAGGCTTGCCCCTGGTCCTACAGCTGGCAGATGGTAGAACTTGAACCCAGATGATATGACTCTAGCGTGGACTGACTGCAACACTTTCCTGCCTTTCTCCTGTCTTTTGTTCTCATCACTCTGACCTGCAGGCCTGGAGGACAAAAGAGGCCTGAATTGTAAGATCTCATTCAAAGACATGAATGTATTGAGGGTCAGCACGTCACAATGGGAAAGTTTGCGTTTTACATCCAAACCAACCTACCTTAGAAACCATTTCCAACATGTATTAGTTAAGTGACCTTGCTCAAGTTACTTAACGTCTAAGGCTTACAGTTCCCTGAGTTTAGGTTGGAGGCAATACAATCTTCACCCTTGTTAGGAGCAAAATAATGTCCCTAGCCCTGACCTTCATATCCCCACTCATTAATGGTCATTGTCAGAAAGGAGGTGTGTTGTATAAAGTCTGGGGCAAAGACTCAAAGAGTGTGAATGTATCCTCCTATTTCCAGCAATGAAAGAGCGCTTTGATTCCAGAAAGGCTAAGAGGCACCATTCACCCAATCTTCCCTGGGGCGCAGAGGCAACATCCCTCAGGAATACCAGCCCCTTTTTCCCAGCTCTGGGCTCACCCAAGGGCCTTCCGGTCTGTGATCTGGTCTTTGTTCCTACTGCTCCTGCCAGCTGTGATCTGTCTAATCTCTTTGTTCTGCCTCCTTGAGGTAGGGATGGGATTTTCATATCTACTGCTAATCAAGCCCTGGTCCTGATACTAGAATTCTCCATCACTCATGATGGAGAATTGACTTGACTCCTCTGCATGATCTTCAGTTAGATAAATTAAACATTAGTGTAATTTGATTTTTCCTGTCAACGTAAATGGAATTTAAAAGAAAACTCTTCCGTTACATGATCAAGGAGTGGGATATACTAGAAAGTGGCCTGGGATTTGAGCTCTGCTTCTGTCTCTTGTTAATTATGTGACCATGAGCAACTCAATCCCTGCCCTCTTTACCTCAAGAGGTAAAGAATTTCATCTCAGAATGATAAAAGACAGGAGCCTGTGTTTTGATTGCAAAAAAGCACATGAGTGGAATGGAAATGGTTATTGTCACTGAGGCTTCACATAGTTTGTAACAATCTCACAATGTTAAATAAGATTATTCCAAACCTTTGGAGGCTTGGGTTGCCCTAGAATCTCGAGGCTGGAAAGTGCTGTCAGTACTAGGGCCAACAGTGAGTGATCCTGAAAGAATTAGAAATAAGATTGCCCTCTGAGAATTAAAGTGGGACATCAACACAACACCAATTATAGGAGAGATTTGCTAAATCACTCTAAAGAAAAAAAATGGTTCTCAGACCAGGAAAACTTGATGAAATCGAATTGAAAGTGTTAACAGAGCTAGAAAAGGCAAGCATCAGTCAGAAGGGAGGTTGACCAGCCATACAAATGCAAGGAAAGGAGGTCAGAGAAGCAAACTTTGGCATTGCCCATCTAATACCTTCTAGAGAAGAGGGGTTCTGGTTAAAAAGGTGACCCAGGTAATTCTGGTGAGACGTATCTGCCGATTACAGAGGTCAGATGTCTAGAAACAGTCTTTTAATTTTTATTTTATATTGGAGCACAGGAGACCAGGGTTTGATCCCTGGGTCAGGAAGATTCCCCTGGAGAAGGAAATGGCAACCCACTCCAGTATTCTTACCTGGAGAAATCCCATGAACAGAGGAGTCTGGTGGGTTACAGTCCATGGGGTTGCAAAAGAGTTGGACACAATTTAGCAATTAAACAACAAATAGTTGATTAACAAGATTGTGTTATTCAGTTATACATGGGCATGTATCTATTCTTCTTCAATTCTTTTCCCATTTAGTTTATTACAGAATACTAAGCAGTGTTCCCTGTGCTGTATAGTAGGTCCTGTTGGTTATCTATATTAAACACAGCAATGTGTACATGTCAACCCCAAACTCCCAATCTATCCCTCCCCTCCTACCCTTCCCCCAACCCTGTAACCATAAATGCATTCTCTAAGTCTGTGAGTGTGTTTCCATTTTGTAAATAAGTTCATTTGAAGCATTCTTCTAATGAGTTTCCCTTGTTCTAAATTCCAAGTGTATCAAGCAACTGATTGTAGTTTGGCTTCCCATCTAAATCTACGGACATGAAATGACTACCTAGCTACTGGACTTGGGCATCCTTGGGGAATGTATTTCTTGTGAGTTAACAAACTAACACCTAATTATATATGACCTCTTATGTGATCTGCTTACAGAGTTGGAACATTTTAGGACTTGACTATATGATACCTGTAGCAATGCTAGTTTTCCCTATGAATTACTAACTTAGCATCCTGGTTATACAGGGTAGCCTTGTGAGCTTTGATCCGCCTTTGAGTATGGAGAAACAGATTTTTGAGCCTGACAGATAAAGGGCAAGAATCTGAACTCTATGAGATCCCTGATGGTTACGCCCTACTGGGAGGACATTTAGGGAGACAGACAGGTGGCCTGCTCCTGAAGTCACCCAGTCCTTGTCCACGTCATATCTTTTGAAACACTACAAAAGGAACTGACACCCATGCAGAGCAGGGGTCCCCTCTGTGGCAAAGCCTGCCGAGAGATGAGTAAGTGTACACCCTTTATCCTGCCTGCCTCCGGGGGATCCCAGCCTGCGCTCCCCGTGTTATGCTCCATCACTCCTCTACATACACTCTGAATTCCAAACTGGGTATCTTTGCTCATGCTGTCTATCTCTAGCTAGAATAATCTTTTTCCATCTACTTCTCAGTTCCACTTGCCAAATCCCATCTTTGATTCGGTACTCAGGTCAGGTACCCTCTCTTACATAACCGCTTCTACCATTGCTATTCCATCTCTGAAGTCCCATACCTCATTTCCTGTCCACTCACATTTCTACCTTATGTTAGAATCCTGCTGTAAGTGAGGTCTCTGAGAGTTACAGAAATAAAAGTTATCTCTCTGCTCAGAAAATTCTTCCCTGATAGGAAAAAAATCTTCCTGGGAAATCAGATTTATTCCATCTTTCATTTATTTATCCAGCCATTTGACAAGTATTTACTGAGCGCCTCTGTGTGCCAGGCAGTGGGATACAGGGATGAATAAGACGCACAGGGCTTCTACTCTCATGGTCTAGTGGGGAAGAGAGATGCCAAGGAAGAGTGAATAAATTACAGCTGGAATAAGTGCCACATAGGAGAAATATTACTCAGGACTGTGAGAGTACAGATGAGGCTTTTCCAGGAAAGTCACATTTATGTTAAAACCTGAAGATAAGCAGGAGTCAGCCAGGAGAAGAGATCTCCTTGGAAAGAGTACGAGTGATACGCTCTCAATGGCCAGCGTCACTGAGCTGCGATAGCCTGATATTCTCAGTCCTTGGTCCATGATCCCGTGTTCAGATCATGCTAGGAACAAATTCACAAACACTTTCCCTTTAACTCCCTGTCCTCTAGCTCCAGACAGACCACTCCCTTCACGCTGTCATCACAGTTGCCAAAGTATGTTATGCTTTGTTTTGTTTAAATTTTTTCAGTTAAAATTACATTGCCATGAGCCAGTTGATTTTCGTTTAATGTTAACTTTTCCTAGTTTCGTTCTCAAAGACTGACGTTAACTTCATGCTTCAGTTATTGTCAAGCTCATCTACCAGCTGTGAGACACACACACTCTTTGTTTTATTCAGTACGGTATAGCACCCAGTGCTATGATACCTCAGGATACAGCTGGCCCTCTGTATCTGAAAGTTCTGCATCCCCAGATGTGGAGGGCAGACTATACTGTTTTACAGATGGCGCTGTCCATCTTACGGAAGGAACTTGAGCATTCTGGGCTTTTGGTATCTGTGGGGAGGGCAGAGG
This sequence comes from Muntiacus reevesi, assembly GCF_963930625.1. Classification (NCBI taxonomy): domain Eukaryota; kingdom Metazoa; phylum Chordata; class Mammalia; order Artiodactyla; family Cervidae; genus Muntiacus; species Muntiacus reevesi. The sequence goes on along the minus strand of NC_089265.1, from coordinate 57,542,742 downwards.
TCCTGAAACTAACCTCCCGTGAATACTGAGGGACCGCTGTAGATTCACCGGATTGACGGATGGATGGATGGAGTTTATCTTCCCTCTTAGCATCTGCGCTAAGAGCGCAGGACTTGTCTAGTTCACATCTGCGCTCCTCCAGCACTCAGCATAATGTCCTACATAGGGTAGGTAATAAGTCAGGAAGTTATTTGAAAATAAGTTATCTAGCCCTTCCTTAAACTTGTCCACGGCTGGGGAAAACTCCCCGCCTTTTCAGGCATTGGTTCCACAGTTGGACTGCTCCAGTTGTTGAAGTTCTTCCCACTCTTGGGCTAACATCTGCCTCCCCACTGGTCCTGGTTTTGCCCGCTGGGCCCAAGAAGAACAAATTCTCTGCCCGACAGCAGCCCTTCTTGTGCTGGAGACAGGGACCGGGTTCCCTGCAGTCACACACAGGACACGTCTCCAGCGCAAAATCAAGTGCTCCACAACTCTCCGGAGTACTCCCAACACATGGCAAAGGGGGATACAGCCCTCACGGGTTTGGAGGGTGCTCTGAACTCCAGCAGAGGCTACTGTGCAAGCAGGTCCTCTCTCCAGGTCAGGAACCCAGACCAGAACTCACCATGAAAACAATAATTCACGTTTATTTCATAACTGATTATGGTTTACTGGTTAATCCACACAACACCCCTTGGTATATGCCAGGGTTTCTGGTCTACAAATGGTTGAGATGCAGAGAACGATAGAGCTCCAGGGTCTCAGTGACTCAAGAGCCCATATCCAGGCTGATCCCCCTGCAAACACTGCTAGTCTCTCTCCCTGTTCAAGAGAATCACTTTGGCTCCAACCTCGTTTTACCATTTGCTGATCTGTGAAATGATTCAAATTCTAGGATAAGGGGTAAAGGCAGGAAGAGTATACAGAAAATAGACATCATTCATCTGTGTCCAGCTTTACATGAGGCTCTGTGAACTGAAATACGGCAAAAATATTTCCAAATACAACACTTTACATATAACAGCCCCTAAACTGTGCATATAGGTTTGATATTAACGGGAATAAGAGAACTGTTAGCTAACGCTTAAACATCTATCTGTTACACATAGATTTTACTATAGTCAGATACACTCTGAATCCTCTTAGAACTGATACTGGGTCACAAAGAGTCTAGTAAAATAATTAAACATATTGATTTCATTTGTATTGTAAATGCACAAGACATTTTCAGTGATTCCTTTTATCAAATCAAGAATCCTTTTCAAAACATTTTATAATCTGAATAAATGCTTTCCTTAAATTGGATTTTCAAGTATGAGGTTTCCTCCAAGCAGTGGTTCTTAAGCTTTGGGGAGGTGCTGAGCCTTTCAAGAATCTGGTAACCACTAGATCGGTTCTCCCAGAAGAATGCACAGATTTATATATGCACAAGACATTGCAGAAAACTCAGGGTCGGTGAACTCAAGGTGAAGATCAGAAAAGAAGTTAGCCCTGACTGAGGCTTTGCAGCCTTTGGAAGGGCTTTGATTTCTACTCTGAGTCAGAGGAGTAACCACTGGAGGATTTTGAACTTGCCTTTTAGCAGAGGCAGTCTGGCCTCCATGAAGAGAATAGAACCTGAAGGGGGCGAGGGCATAGACTTGGCGATCACTGCAGTCATCCAGGTGAGAGAGGGTAGCAGTTGGAGCCAGGTAGTAGCAGTGGAAGAGTGGGAAGCAGTCAGGTTCCGACACGCTTTGAAGGTACAGGGTCAGGATCGTCTAACCACGAGGGATGTGGGATGTGAGTGAGAAGAGAAGAGTCAAAAACCACTCCAAGATTTTTGCCCTGAGCAGCTTGAAGGCTGGAGTTGCCGTTACCTGTGATGGGGAACATTGAAGGCATGCAAGTGTGCTGGAAGAGGGGAAAGAGAAAGGGAATATTAGCAGCCAAGTTTTGGACTTTAAACTTGGGATGCTTATTAAATATCCAAACAAAGATGCTGAGTAGACAGATGATGTCTGGAGAGAGGTTGGGCTGTAATAATATTCATCTGCAAAATTAGGGTAATAGTATAATAATGCCTACATAAGAACACTTTTTATTGGGAGGATTAAACAAGACAATGCAGGTAAAGCTCTCAGGGCAGGATCTGCTACACAATACGCCCTTGATACATTTTAACTATTGTTTTTGTCAAAACTTAATACTTTCAGTATTGCTATCATTACTATAAAGTTAGGAGTGTGGTTGCTTTTAAGGTTGTTAAGTCGTTATTAGCGACAGTTTTCGGGCATGATTTGCAAAGGAAAACAAGGTTTTCTGCAATGACAGTAGTTTGGAATTGGTTTCTATACCCCAGAGTTTAAAATTTGGAAGACTTCTGCACACATTCAATAATATTCACAGGTAGGTTATGTCACGATTCTTAACTAATCAGTGTATTGTTTCATCAACCCAGAGTCTACTTTGCTTTAAAGAGAATTTGATGTGAAGAATGAGCCAGTTTATCGGAGGAAACTGAGGATCAGCAAAGACCCTGCAGGGAAACATTTCCAACCCCTCTGTGGCCCCTCTGATATGAATGCGACATGAAGAAAGCATGAGAACTGACTGACTACCCATCTCGACTTCAGGAGCTCCAGATATTATTGCCAGTCACAAGCTCATCCAGCTCCTCTTAAAGCTGATTCACAAAACCCACAACCAATGTCTCCCTGAAACAGCTAGATTCCTCGGGGTATTCTCCATGAAGAAGCACACCTTCGCTGTCTCTTATTATTCAGTGATTTTTTTTTTTTTTTAGCTAGTTTATGTTGAGAAGGTGAAAACAAGAGCTGGCATGGTTTTATTACATGCTTGTAGATCTTTGAAACAGTGAGCTTCTAGCATCGAAACCTAAACGATACCTCCTTCTTTTTGCATCCCTTTGAATTTTGACTGTAATTTCTTGACCCTGTAATTCCCTTCAACATCTATGACAGGCCTAATGCTCGATAATTGTCTATTACTATTCCTCCTAATCTCCAACTGTATCCAAAAGGATGAGGTGATGAAGCCACTGAAACAGTCCAAAGGTGCTTCTGTAACAGATAGATGACTAAGGTCAGTACAGTAACAGGTCTTGCTTGATGGCTTCAGCAACAGCAGCACAAAAACACAGGCAAGGGTAGATGTCCCAGCGAGGGGAGCGAGAGCGAAGGACGCACGGAGAGGCTCCTTCCCCAAACCCTTGTTTCCTTCCATCTGTAAATGAGGCCACATGACCTGAGCGAAGGGATGCTAATAAGCAGGGCAATGCTCAGTTACATTCCATGACACACCGCCAGTTTCATTCCTTTCCCTTGATTCTTCTGCTAGTTTCTAACAATTGCTACAGTCACAGTGAGTATGTTTCAAGCAGATCTCCAGGGGTGGCTCCACATGAGAAAATAACTCTCCTCCCTCCCTTCCCCGAGGAGTCAGGAGGTGACACCTCAAGGACTAGGGTCCTATAGAACAGCAGGGCATGTGAGAGGCTGACAGGACCCCTCCACATCCGTGGTTGCCTAGCAGCACCCTACTCCATCCTCTGTCTGCGGTGGGCCCCAGAACTTTAAGTGGAGGAGCACTAAAAGATTTGAGAACTGATAAGTCTAACTGAAGCTAGTCAAAGAGATACATGGCAAAAGCTGAATGAATTTGTACCTTGCCCGTGTTTTTCTATTTCTAAAGAGACTTCGGGAAGTGGGGAGAGGTTCTATTAATTTTTAGAGTAAATTTTAGTTTTACATTTTCCAGCCAGGCTAAGGGGGGAAAGGACTGAGTTTTGACCATATTCAGGCATGATGGTAACAGAGGAAAACGCTATCTAGCAAGAGATGTTTATACTTCAATCTCTTTGGTCTTAAAATGCAGAACTCAAGCCCACCAGAAAAAATGCAGGTGTTTTTTGTTCCTTGGGCAGCATGACCATAAAATTTACCATCCAAACCAGGATACTTTTTAGAGTGAAACAATGCAATATAAATAAATAATGCCAGCAGTATGACAAGCATAAACTGGGACTATCCAGGCAAACCAGACAGACATCATCTTCATCACTCATCACCAAATGAGTCCCTAGTCTGCCAAAATTGCTTCATCACTTAAGACACTTGACCCAAAAGATGGTTCTATAATTAACACACAGACTAAATGTCCTCTCCTCCCTACTGGGTAAATAGGTCCTAGTGTTTATACTTCAATGGGGGGCTTCAAGTGGGGCTTCCCAGGTGGCGCTAGTAGTAAAAAGAACCTGCCTGCCAATGCAGGAGACTTAAGAGATGTGGGTTTGATCCCTAGGAAAGGAAGATCCCCTGGAGGAGGAAATGGCAACCCACTCCAGTGTTCTTGCCTGGAGAATCCCATGGATGGAGGAGCCTGGCGAGCTACAGTCCATGAGGTCGCAAGCAGTCAGACACGACTGAAGCGATTTAGCACCAGCAGCAGTGTTTTATGAACACGTGAACAGCTATCTTTCTTTTCCTCCTTTCTCTTATCCAACCATCTCTCTAGCCATTTTAATTGCAGAGCCCTTCTCCAAGTTCTGTCTACCTGGCCTTGCCACCATCTTAGCCCTACATTCTTGATCCAGAAAGTTCATCCAGAGGCCTGAAAGTTACATAACCCATCTCCTGAATCCAGTTAGTGGGAATGAGCTGAGTTTTAAAACTCTGTAAGAAAGACAATGGGATTGCAAATTAGTCTTCTCTGGCCCTGCAAAGCAGGACAGGGTTCCTAAGGCAATTCCCTGGGTCCCATCAGAGAGGGAGCCCTTCCCAATACTAGCATAGAGCTCCTCCGGAGTGTGGAATACGGACAATCCAACTCTGTCCACAGTGGCCAGTGCCGAGTGCAGGGGCTGGTGCAGAGGGTTCTCAGTTCAAGCTGTGGAACCAGAAGGCTGCTCCCTCACACCCCCCAGCTCTGGACTCTTGTATACCCATGGTTTTCCTCCCCATGTCTGTGCAGTAAGAGGGAACCCTGCACATGATCCCACATCTGCTGCTCGGACTGGGCTTCAGCTGTCAGCCCCCAGGGACCGGCTAGCATTCTGCTCCTCTCAAGTACTGTGCCGGGTCACACAGAGCCTCCTGCAGAGCCCAGGTTGGTACAGGCTGGGTCTGTCGGGTTCCATTCAGTTCTCAAATGCTCCGCAAAGCCCGTATCCTCCCCAGCCTCAGGCCGGATGCGGGAGATACATAGAGAGAGATGTACGTGACCTTGAAAGGTTACGGATGCAGCAGGTACGGGGGTAAACAGCAAGGACCCTGCAGCCCCACCTGGATCTGTCTCCCGGCTCTACAATCACCACCCGCCTCTCCTTGGGTGACGGTTTAACCCCTCTATACCTGAGTTTTCCATTTAGAAAATGGAATAAGAGAGGGTGCCTCAGAGGACTGGTGTGAGAACTATTAATAGTGTAATTCTGATTACGATCATTGTGGTCTGGGATCCTGCTTGGCGCAGAGTAAACAGTCAGTGAATTTAACTATCACTATTTCTGTGTTTTGGCTCCTCTTCCTGGAGGTCCATTTCCTTTCATTCTTTCTGCACCTGGCTGGTCCCCTCAGGAGGGGCTCCCCTTTGCTCCGGGCTCAACTTAATCCTGAGGGCCAAAAACAGAACTTGGCCACACCAGCACTCGTCTTGGGCTTTGACCACTAGGATTCAAACCCAAACACCCTCAGGAATTAAGAGATTACGCATCCATCCTTCTGAACCCGAGTCATTACACAGGCATTTTTCTAAGAAGATGAGGAAACTCTTGGTCAACACAAAGGAAGGGCCAGACTTGAAAGGAGTTATCCTGAACCAGAAGGCTGACTTCCTGAGCACACCTCACCTCGTGCCTACGTACCTCCGGTTACTCCAGGAACAAAGGTGGGAGTTTCCATGCACCTCTCGGAGATTCTGACACCAGTGTACTAAACACTAGACCAGTGTACTAGACCTCGTAAGAGTTGGTTATGAAGTATTTATTCAATTAGGCATATATATATACATATACATATATACACTTTTCTTTATGCTTCTCAAGGAATCTTTCATTTAATTATCAAAGGCACTACCACCCATTTAAGACTTCAGAAGAAATTGGATTTTTTTCACTTGGCTAAGACAAGTTTCTATGAGTTTCTATGACTTAATGGTTCATAGCCTCAGACTAAAATAGAAAAAAAACCCTCAATTCACCCACTTAACAATTCCATTCAAAAACACTTCCGGAGAAGGGAATGGCAGCCCACTCCAGTATTCCTGCCTGGAGACTCCCACAGATAGAGGGGCCTGCTGGGCTGCAGGCCATGGGGTCTCAGAAACACTGCATTAGTCATGCCTCCCGCAGCTAAATCCCAGGCGGTACTCTTCACATCATTTCCAACACTCACATTTGGGATAATTTCAGTGCCAAAAAACTAATCAAAACTACTGGCTAAAAAACATAAAAACTTGTCCCAAATGTGATCGTTTTATTATGAAGTTAAAACTAACACAGCTCTGCCACCCCTCCCCCCACTCCAATCCGTGGAAATGCTTCCTTCTGACAGACCTGAGCTAGATCCTTGAGACGCAATGGTGAGCCATCGTGCCTCAGATGTCTCCACTTCTAGGGTGACTTAAAGCGAATCTGTCTACTAGCTTGGCTCCCGTTTGCTGAAGGCCTGGAGCAGATGGGCTGGCTGCCACATGCTCCTAATACACACTTACCTGCTTCCTTCCCTTGATATCTGCAGTCTTCACACCTCACAGAATCCCAGAGCATCAATCCTGGAAGGGACTTTAGAGACCAGCCAACCCAAGCCCTCATTTTACAAACAGGAACACTGGAGCCTACAAAAAGGAAGACACTTGTTCAAGATCACACAGCTCATGAATGAAAGAGTTGAGACTAGAACTGCTGAACAGGAGATTCATCTCCCTAGGGTGTCATCCTGCTTCCAACTGGTTCTCATACTCTCTGCCCTAGTTGGCTTTCCTACACTTGACACAATATCCACACCCTCTTGAGGTGTGCCGGCAGCCTGGAAGGCTCACTCATAGTGCACGAACCTAGCTCAGTTGGCCCGGAGCTCTTTCCCTGAAGAGGAATGAGTGTCATGTGACTTGGAAATACACACTGTGCAGGGATGCATGTGACATTCATGTGCATCAGTCATTGCATGTCTTCCAAGTCCATCAGGTTGAGAAGGAAGCAGAGCCTATGAGTCATTTATAATGTCTCAGACTTCTAAGTCTTTTCTAGGCTTAAAATTTCAGGTTTACCCGACAACAAAAGCTTTGATACCATTCCTCAAAATCAACTTATTTAGCAACAAGCATTTGCCTAGGAGACACTTACTGAACAGTCCCCATCTGCTAGGTACTATGAGATTAAAAATGGGTGAGACGTGACGGCTATCCTTTTTAAGGGACGGAGAAGAGCACATACACAAGGCCAAGACATTGTGCTCAGAGCTTTGGCATTCTCCCAGGAGTAGGAACAGGTCATGTAGACACTCAGCTAAGCCCGCGCAGAAGTTAGTGAAGGCTTTTCTTAATTTTTAATTTTATTTGTTTTTAATTTAGTTCTTCCAATTTTACTGTAATATAATTGACATAAAGCACTAAATATGCTTCAGTCAAACAGTTTACTAATTTGACTTGCATACATCATCAACTTATTACAATAAATTTAGTGAACATTCGCCATCTCATGTAGATACAAAATTAAAGAAATAGAAAAAAACATTTTTTTCATTGTGATGACAATTCTTAGGATTTACTCTCTTGACAATTTTCATATATAACATATAGTAGTGCTGTATTTATCATGTTGTATATCACATCCCTAGAACTTATTCATCTTATAATTGGAAGTTTGTACTTTTTGAATGCTTTCAATTACCCCACCCCACACCCCATCTTTTGTAACCACAAATCCTATCTCCTTTCCTATGAGTTTATTTTTGAAGTATAGTTGACCTACAAGATTATATAAATTCCTGTTACACAAAATAGTGATTCAATATTTCTGTACATTTCAGAATGATCACTGTGATATGTGATCTCTATGCCAAAAGATATTATATAACTACTGACTATATTTCCCACACTGTACTTTTATACATGTGACACATTTATTTCACAAGAATTCTGTATCTCTTAATCTCCCTTACCTATTTCTCTTCTCTCCCAAACCCCCTCCTCATCAACAATCATCAATTTGTTCTCAGTGTCTATGACCCTGTTTCTGTTTTATTTTATTCTTTAAATTTTACCTATAAGTGAAACCATGTGGTATTTGTCTTTTTCCTTCTTTCTGATTTTACTTTAATTAATATCCTCTAGGTCCATCCATGTTGCTGGAAATGGCAAGATTTCATTCTTTTTATGGCTGAGTAATATTACACTGTATATTTATTTACACCACTTCTTCTCTATCCATTCATCTATCAATGGGCGCTGAAGATACTTCTGTATCTCAGCTATCATATATAATGCTGTAATGACAATGGCAGTGTATATATCTTTTCTAATGAGTGTTTTCATGTTTTTCACCCAGAAGTGAAATCACTGGCGTGTATGGTAGTTCCATGTTTAATTTTCTGAGGACTCTCCATACTGTTTTCCACAGTGGCTCTGCCAAATTTTTGTCCCCAGCAACAGTGCACATGGGTTTCTTTCCTCCACACTCTTACCAACACTTGTTATTTGTTGTCTTTTTGATAATAGCCATTCTTACAGGTGTGAGGTGATGTCTTGTTGTCTTGATTTTCATTTCCCTGATGATTAGTGATATTGAGCATCTTCTCATGTACCTGTTGGTCATCAGCATGTCTTTTTTAGAAATATGTCTATTCAGATTGTCTGCCCATTTTTTAATTAGGTTGAGTTTTTTTGGGTGGAAGGGATGTTGAATTGCTTGAGTTTTTTGAACGTTTTTTATATGAACCCCTTGTCAGCGATATTGCTTGCAAATATCCTCTCCCATTCAGTACATGACCTTTTCATTTGTTGGTAATTTCCTTCACTGTGCAAAAGCTTTTTAGTTTGATGTAGGCCCACTTGTTTATTTTTGTTTTTATTTCCTTCACCTGAGAGGACATGTCCAAAAAATATTAACGCAGATCAAGGCTAAAGACTATACCACCTGTGTTTTCTTCTAGAAGTTTTATGGTTTCAAATCTTACATTTCATCTTTTATTGTCATTGTTCAGTTTCCAAGTTGTGTCCAAGTCTTTGCAACCCCACAGACTGCAGTATGCCAGGCTTCCTTGTCCTTCACAATTTTTTGGAGTTTGCTCAAACTAAAGGCAAAAGAGAAAAGGAAATATATACCCATCTGAATGCAGTGTTCCAAAGAATAGCAAGGAGAGATAAGAAAGCCTTCCTCAGTGATCAATGCAAAGAAATAGAGGAAAATAATAGAATGGGAAAGACTAGAGATCTCTTCAAGAAAATTAGAGATACCAAGGGAAGATTTTATGCAAAGATGGGCACAATAAAGGATAGAAACAGTATGGACTTAACAGAAGTAGAAGATATTAAGAAGAGGTGGCAAGAATACACAGAACTATATGAAAAAGATCTTAATGACCCAGATAACTACGATGGTGTGATCACTCACCTAGAGCCAGACATCTTGGAGTGTAAAGTCAAGTGGGCCTTCAGAAGCATCACTACAAACAAAGTGAGTGGAGCTGATGGAATTTCAGTTGAGTTATTTCAAATCCTGAAAGATGATGCTGTGAAAGTGCTAGACTCAATATGTCAGCAAATTTGGAAAACTCAGCAGTGGCCACAGGACTGGAAAAGATCAGTTTTCATTCCAATCTCAAAGAAGGGCAATGACAAAGAATATTCAAACTACCGCATAATCATACTCATTTCACACACTAGGAAAGTAATGCTCAAAAGTCTCCATGCTAGGCTTCAATAGTACATGAACTGAGAACTTCCAGATGTCCAAGATGGAATTAGAAAAGGCAGAGGAACCAGAGATCAAATTGCCAACATCTGTTAGATCACAGAAAAAGCAAAAGAATTCCAGAAAAATATCTACTTCTGCTTCATTGACTATGCTAAAGCCTTTGACTGTGTGAATCACAGCAAACTGTGGAAAATTCTTAAAGAAATGGGAATACTAGACTACCTTACGTGCCTCCTGTGAAACCTGAAACCTGTCAAGAAACAACAGTTAGAACGAGACATGAAACAACAGACTGATTCCAATTGGGAAAGGAGTATATCAAGGCTGTATATTGTCTCCCTGATTACTTAACTTACATGCAGAGTATACCATGCGAAATGCCAGGCTGGATGAAGCACAAGCTGGAATCAAGACTGCTGGGAGAAATATCAATAACCTCAGATATGCAGATGACACCACCCTTATGGTAGAAAGCAAAGAAGAACTAAAGAGCCTCTTGATGAAGGTGAAAGAGAAGAGTGAAAAAGCTGGCTTAAAACTCAACATCCAAAAACAAAGATCATGGCATCCAGTCCCAACACTTCATGGCAAATAGATGGGAAAACAATGGGAAGAGTGACAAACTTTATTTTCTTGGGCTTCAAAATCACTGTAGACGGTGACTACAGCCATGAAATTAAGACACTTGCTCCTTGGAAGAAAAACTATGACAAACCTAGATAGTGTATTAAAAAAACAGAGACATTACTTTGTCAACAAAGGTCCGTATAGTCAAAGCTGTGGTTTTTGCAGTAGTCATGTATGGATGTGAAAGTTGGAGCATAAAGAAGTCTGAGAGCCACAGAATTGACGCTTCTGAACTGTGGTGTTGGAGAAGACTCTTGAGAGTCCCTTGGACAGGAGATCCAGCCAGTCAATCTTAAAGGAAACCAATCTTGAATATTCATTGGAGGGACTGATGCTAAAGCTGAAACTCCAATACTTTGGCCACCTGATGCGAAGAACTGATTCATTGGAAAAGACCCTGATGCTGGTAAAGATTAAAGGCAGGAGAAGGGGACGACAGAGGATGAGATGGTTGGATGGCATCACCAACTCAATGGACATGAGTTTGAGCAAGCTCCAGGAGATGGTGAAGGACAGGGAAGCCTAGGGTGCTGCCGTCCATGGGGTCACAAAGAGTCAGAATGACTGAGTGACTAAACAAGTCACAGATTAAGGCCTAGCCTTTATCGGCACTTCCTTCACTCACGATGTGCACAAACAACATATAGCTATTCAAATTTGATATGCTAGAGCGAAATATTTGGAGAAGGCAACGGCAACCCACTCCAGTGTTCTTGCCTGGAGAATCCCAGGGACGGAGGAGCCTGGTAGGCTGCCGTCTGTGGGGTCGCACAGAGTCAGACACGACTGAAGCGACTTAGCAGCAGCAGCAGCAGCAGCAGAACGAAGTATATTCCTACCTTTAGGAAGCTTTATGTTTTCTAAGATGAGAAACTATGCTTGTGGGTATCTACTTGTTCGCTTTGATCAGGCAGGTGTGTCATCTGGAAAATGCCGGGGACAGGGTGTGGAGAATTCATACCGGTAGAGTCCTCCTTTTTTTCCTATGGACATTAAAAGTAAGGAGCTCATTTCCAGCTTTTGCAAAGGTCTCCTGACATGGGATGAAGGCAAGTCTAACAAAAGTGGATGTGCTGTCACTGAATCAATAAGAGATTCTTTTTCCTTCTAGCTCTTTCTTTCACTTGATAAATATTAAATCAGCACTTATCATACAACAGGTTCTACATTTTTACTAATAGGCAAGAAACTATATCCAGCTGTGTATAAGCACATTTCTACAACATATACTATGTGTGTTTTGCGTGATGGGGGTGAGGTGGGAGTAGGGGCAAAATCAATCATCTAGTCTCTGCCAAGGAGATGGCTGGTAATTATTATGTGCTCTAAATGATGTCAAAGCAAAGTAAATCCTGGAGTATATTTTACCTCTCCTGCTGCTAAATAAAAAGAATTTACAGCAGAAGGGAGAAAACCTCTTCTGAAAACAAACAAAATTTCCCATCTCTTGTTTGTAATTCCCAGAGATCTGGAAATCTGACACCTATACTCTTGGCCAGAGAGTGTTTTTTTTCCTTAGGAAAAAAAGAGGTGGGAAGGGTCACCGAGAGAAGTTGAGAACTCTGAATTTAAGGTAACAATTATAATGATCAAAACATGTTAAGGGTCCACAAAGATTATTACAAGAATGTTTCTCAGAGTAATATTTATAGGGAAAATATCAAAGTAATCTAAATGCTCAAAGGTAGAGGTTAATTACGTAAATTATGGTACATTCATATAGAGAATCAGAGAAGGCAATGGCAACCCACTCCAGTGTTCTTACCTGGAGAATCCCAGGGATGGTGGAGCCTGGTGGGCTGCCGTCTATGGGGTCTCACAGAGTCAGACGCGACTGAAGCGACTTACCAGCAGCAGCAGCATATAGAGAATACCACAAAATTACACACACACACACACACACACACATATGTATAGAGACAGAGAGAATTCTATATGTATATGATAGAAGAACAAATCCTGAAAGGATTATCACCAATATCCATAGTGGTTGTTGAGTCATGGGGGACTGTTACTTTTTTTTCTTCTCTAATTCTGTATTTTGTAAATTTTATAATAAATGTACTTTTATGGAAAAAAATTTATCAAATTTGTCATATGGGTTTAATATTTCTATTGCTAAAAATAAAGCAAGTAAATCTTATATTCATTCTTTAACTTTGTCAATGATACTCTAAAATTATTTAAATAATTTTTATGTAGCCAAAGAAAAACAAGTTATACTAAAACAATGAGAAATTAATAACTATAAAAATATGTGGAATTTTGGGTAAATTTCTTTTGTGGACAGTTTCCTTTCAACCTAATGTACAAAGCTACCAATTTTTAAATTCTAGGTTAGCATTCAATCACTCAAGGCGTCACTGCTGAGTTTTCACCATGTATAAACACGTGTTCTGAATTGTTTAGAGGCTTAAAGGACATGTTGTTTGTACCTGAGGTGCCTACAGTCCACTTGGAAAGAGATCAACAAAGTCCGGAGAACAAAGTCATAAAATTAGACAGAGAACAGGGCATTATGCGGGACCCAGGGGGCTCAGTGGTCAAGAATCCTGCTGCCAAAGTAGGAGCCCCGGAGACATGGGTTTGATCCCTGGGTCGGGAAGATCCCCTGGAGGAGGAAATGGCAAGCCACTCCAGCATCCTTGCCTGGAGAATCCCATGGACAGAGGATCCTGGCAGGCTGCCGTCCGGGGGGTCGCAAAGAGTTGGACACGGCTGAGCAGCTGAGCACACACATACATGCAGGATATCATAGAAAATAAATGCTAGTGAGATGAAGGTTATCAAAATACTACTCATCTTTTGAGGCTCAGAAGGCCTCTCTTCCTAAAGATGCCTCTAGCTGGGCAGTAACTCCTAGAAGTGTCACCCCGTCTGATGGGGGAGGACTCTGGCTAACTTTGTCACAGAGCAGGGGGCCCAAGTGGCCTTTCCTCGTGCTGACCTTTGTTTCATTCATCATGGGTCCTGAGTGGGCTTCAAAGTCAAGTTTATTTGGGGAACACCAAACCACGTTCATCTCCTGAAGAAAAGAGGAAGGAGAAGTTTGGAGCTAGATAATAACACAGCCTAGATTAATTACTGGTGATGCACGTGGAAACATGGAAAGAAGGGCTCCCCTCAGCCTGCCCTTTCCAAAATGGGTTCAACAACAACCCATGCTTACAATCCACACCCCTGAGTGGAGGATTATCAATGAGAATATCCACAAGATATCAAAAGCTGCAAGGCATGCTGAGAAAAGTGCCAAGCTGAGGGCACAGACTCCTACCCAGCCCCAGCTGGCTCTGCCTCTAACTAGCTTCCCTCTGGACCTCAGGTTTCTCACCTGAAGGGGCTGTAGGTTCAATACGTGGAAACGACACATCCCCTATAAATCAGAAACCACAAAGTTCCTGTGATTATATGCTGGAATTATTCCCCAATCATGAGTCACCTCGCAGTCTCTGACTTTGTAAATACAGATTCCTCCCCAGTGATAGACATTGAAACGGTTAATTATTTTTGGGTAGTCTGTACACAGTGAATGCTTGTATGCAGTACCATCTGGGAAGCTGAGGCAAAGGAAACAGCCCTTAAAGCCCTCCTGGGATGGAAATGAAAAACAAGACAGGTTGTAACATCAACTACCATTTGATCAGACTAAATAATACAAATATCAATATTAAATTATGTGTGCATACTTTTTATTTTCGCCTTCTGTGGCGAAATACAGGGAATTCTCTGCTTTTAGCCTTTAATGCAAGATTATAAAGGAAGAACAGGAAAGACAGACACAGAATTTCAGCATTTTAGAACTGCAAGTGACTTTACAGATTTGACCCAAGTCCCTCATCATTTCAATGAGGAACAAAATGAGGGGTCCAAGATGTGAAACAGCTAATTGCAGTATTAACTTCCTGAAGCATGGTCTCTCAATTTACCTCACCTACACCAACCATAACTGGACAATACCACCACTTACATACCAAACAAAAAAGCGAAAAAATAAAAACCATGAAAAGAAAAGATAAATAGCCAAACCTCTTTTATGGTTTCCTCCATTACAATTAGAGGAACCATGCAAGGGGAGGAGAGTTAATCAGGATGAACATTTCTGAGACAGCAACAGTTCACCTTCTAGCCTGCATCCAGAACCAATTCCTCAACCCAAGACACAGCTATGCCATATTCCCACCCACTACTTTCCTGTCTCTCTACAAGAAGGCAAGCACCAGACCTTTGGAAGAGAATTGTTATGAGAGTAACATTGTCCTTTAACAAATCAGCCACGAATTACCATATCATCAAGTAAACACTGGATGAACAAAATGCAAATGCTAACCACTTCTTTGCTAACCAAAGAAGTATAATTTTCTATTAATTTCTCCCCTCTTTGGTTCCCTATGAATCCAGAGAAGTTACTCAAGAGCATCTTAGCAAAGAAAAAAATGGGCAGTTCCATATGAGAACTGTTTATCTAAATTCAGTCAGTATTAGAGACCCAAGTTACTGGAATCACTTAAGAGCTCACCCCTGGTCTTACATTTAGATCTTTAATCCATTTTGAGTTTATTTTTGTGTATGGTGTTAGAAAGAGTTCTAGTTTCATTCTTTTACAAGTGGTTGACCAGTTTTCCCAGCACCACTTGTTAGAGAGGTTGTCTTTTTTCCATTGTATATCCTTGCCTCCTTTGTCGAAGATAAGGTCGAACATAGGCAAAACGCTCTCCGACATGAATCACAGCAGGATCCTCTATGACCCACCTCCCAGAATGTTGGAAACAAAAGCAAAAATAAACAAATGGGACCTAATTAAACTGAAAAGCTTTTGCAAAACAAAGGAAACTATAAGCAAGGTGAAAAGACAGCCCTCAGATTGGGAGAAAATAATAGCAAATGAAGCAACAGACAAAGGATTAATCTCAAAAATATATAAGCAACTCCTGAAGCTCAATTCCAGAAAAATAAATGACCCAATCAAAAAATGGGCCAAAGAACTAAACAGACATTTCTCCAAAGAAGACATACAGATGGCTAACAAACACATGAAAAGATGCTCCACATCACTCATTATCAGAGAAATGCAAATCAAAACCACAATGAGGTACCATTACACGCCAGTCAGGATGGCTGCTATCCAAAAGTCTACAAGCAATAAATGCTGGAGAGGGTGTGGAGAAAAGGGAACCCTCTTACACTGTTGGTGGGAATGCAAACTAGTACAGCCACTATGGAAAACAGTGTGAAGATTCCTTAAAAAGCTGGAATTAGAATTGCCATATGACCCAGCAATCCCACTTCTGGGCATACACACTGAGGAAACCAGATCTGAAAGAGACACGTGCACCCCAGTGTTCATCGCAGCACTGTTTATAATAGCCAGGACATGGAAGCAGCCTAGATGCCCATCAGCAGACGAATGGATAAGGAAGCTGTGGTACATATACACCATGGAATGTTACTCAGCCGTTAAAAATAATTCATTTGATTCAGTTCTAATGAGATGGATGAAACTGGAGCCCATTATACAGAGTGAAGTAAGCCAGAAAGATAAAGAACATTACAGCATACTAACACATATATATGGAATTTAGAAAGATGGTAACGATAACCCTATATGCAAAACAGAAAAAGAGACACAGATGTACAGAACAGACTTTTGAACTCTGTGGGAGAAGGTGAGGGTGGGATGTTTCGAAAGAACAGCATGTATATTATCTGTGGTGAAACAGACCACCAGCCCAGGTGGGATGCATGAGTCAAGTGCTCGGGCCTGGTGCACTAGGAAGACCCAGAGGAATCGGGTGGAGAGGGAGGTGGGAGGGGGAATCGGGATGGGGAATATGTGTAACTCTATGGCTGATTCATGTCAATGTATGACAAAACTCACTGCAATGTTGTGAAGTAAGTAGCCTCCAACTAATAAAAATAAATGAAAAAAAAAAAAGAACTCACCCCTTTCCAATCCGTTTTGCCTCACTATTCAGATGGATGTGGGATGCTACATTCTTCCTACCACGGAAAACACACACATTCTGATATCTCACCACATCTGATAATATTTCGATGTCCATACCCTCCAGACCAGAACGCCCTAGATGATACAATTATAATTCAAATGCACAGACTGTTAGAAGCGAAAGGGACTCTCAAGAGAATTGGATCACATCTCCTCTCTTTATAACTGAAGAAACACAGCTGCGGTGGAACAGAGACTCGGCCCGCCTCACACGACTGGATAACGTAGTGCGGATCTGAAGGCTGTGTCTTCAGTCTTCTGGTTCAAGCTCTTTCCACAGCCCCTGCTACTTTCGGGCATCACTGCAGGCTTTCTAAATGCTCTCAAAGGTTGGGTGGAGCTCTTCCTCGGGAGTCAGCCCCTCCCATTTCAGAGCTGTCTCTGCTCTTCCACTGCATGAATTATAGATGCAAGAAGTTACTAAAGCCTGAATAGGCAGATGAGTTCCCTTTCTTGACCCATTCTGTCAATCAGGAAGGTGGTCGGCAACACTGAAGAGTTATCAGTTCCTCCCGTAGTTAAATTCTTGCTCTAATTCGTCTAAAATCCACTGTCACTATGCAAAGTGCATTCTGGTTTTGAGTTATGTGACCAGTTCAGTCATCTGGCTCGTGTCTAAGAATTATATATATGGCTGGTTGGCGTGCATAATTTGGGGCAGCAGCCTTCTAACAACTGTTTCATGATTCTTCGACAGGAAATCTGGTTGCATTAAATTCCTTCCTTCTGACTCCAGAGATGCCCATCTAAGCAAGTGCTAATGGCTAATCAGACTAACAGAGGAACAACAGGGTTCACAGGAAAGAGAATTCAACTTGACATTATAATTATTTGCATTAGAACCTTGCCTCTGCCCATCACCAGCAGACCGACTTTAGTACTTGTGGTTTCTAACCCTCTCCCGTAAGTCTGTAAACATGTAAGATGTTGAACAGATCTAAACTTGATTCATATATAAGGTATTATTGGTCCAATATTACACTTTGATAGTATTGTCAAAGTATAGTGTTGGACCAATACTATAATTTGATGATCGGTTAACTCCAGAAATGAGACGACAACAATAATGTGGAAAACGTTGAACACTCTGTGTCAACAGACCCTATCAGTCTAACTAGGTATAAAACCCTGCTCAGCAACTTACTAGTTGTGTAATCTTGAGCAAGTTTCATCATCTTTATCTTTTATCATTAAAAAGTCCAAAAATACTCAAAATAGAAGACCAGGATTAACTAAAGTGATATACCATCACCAGCTTAAGTAATTTTCAGTAGTTTGCTAATATCCGTTCACCTTTCTTCCCCAATACGTTACCCGCTCCGAGGTATTTTAAAACAAATTTGGGCAAGCTGTTGCTCTAAAGGTCTCTGTGCATCAGTTTTCTCATCTAGGAAATGAAGATTATAACATCGAATTCATGGGCTGGCACTGTGCTGAGTGTCCGTAAGTGTTCCGATTATTAGCTATGATGGTGCCTGTGCGAACCTGCCCCTCTGACGGGCTCCCTGCAGCTGCGCGCCCCGGGCCCAGGGCAGAGGGTGTCAGACAAAGGCCTGGAAGAACAGTCCTGCGGCGCTAAGACGGCGAGCACCCTCTTCAGGCCGCCCGCCTTCGGAACAGCTCAGCTTAAGGAGAAGGTTTGTCCTTCGCAGGCTCTCGTCGCCACGCGTGAAAACGAGGGGCGGGAACAGGAAGTGGGGTCGGGCCGAATTCCGGGCGCCGGGAGGCTGCGGAGGAGGGCCGAGAGGGCGGCAGCTGGAAGCGTTAGCAGGGGCTGCGATGTTCCGGATCGAGGGCCTTGCGCCGAAGCTGGACCCGGAGGAGATGAAGCGGAAGATGCGCGAGGATGTGATCTGCTCCATACGGAACTTCCTCATCTACGTGGCCCTGCTGCGCGTCAGTAAGTACGCCCTCCGGCTGCGGCCGCGAGGCTCGCGGGGGGCTCGCCGCCCCTGGTCCCCCCGGGCCTGTGGGGGCCTTGGAGCCAGAGCCGCGCGGCTGCGGGGGGCGAGGCTGCGGGCGCCGAGGGCGGCGCGCGCGGGCGGGCAGGGCTCCGCGTCGGCGGCTCAGGGTCGGGGGGCGAGTGCACGCGGCGAGCCGGACCACGAGGTCAATCACTCGGCCCCTCCTCGTCTCAAGGACGATTGACTTGAAAGAACCTCTCCAGGTTTGCGGCTGCGACCCCTGGGGTCGGGAAGATCCCCTGGAGAGGGAAATGGGAGCCCACTCCGGTGTTCTTGCCCGGGAAATCACATGGACAGAGAGCTGAAGTATATGGGGTCGCAAAGAGTCGGATGCGACTTGGCGACTAAACAGCAAAACTAACTATATCTCCAGGAGCAACCCCTCGTTTTGCAAACAGAAAGACTGGTGTCTAGAGTGGAGCAATAGCTGGGTCAAGGTCATTCAGCGACTCGGTGAATGCTCTTGACCTAGAATCCAGAGTTCTTAACTGACTGCCAAGTTTGCTTCTATTAGTGCTGACCGCTGAAATCCACAAGATTTTGTTCCTTTTATTTGTACAGAGGGTGAAGTAGGTAATTACTTTTTCTTTTTTTTTTTTTAAGAAGAAGAAAGGATCGATAGGGTTAATGGTAATGCCTGAGCTTTTTTTTTTTTTTTTTTTTGCACTTTTGGCAGAAACTATTTGCATTGGCTGATCTTGGCCTAAGTCTCTGTATATCCTCTTTGCAAATGAGAACTCCACTTTCAGAGGGGACTTAACGCCAAGTAGTAGGATTATAGGCACACAGTACTAGAGCTAGACAGTTTTCTAGATCAGTGCTCTGGTTTTACTGACAGGAATCTTAGAAGTGAATTGCCCCTGTTGCTCGATGCCAGTTCAGTATTCCTTTTCATTGTTCCTTGTTCTATATTGTTGATAGGTCTGGATAGAGAGGCAGAGGTGATGCTGATAAATGAAGGCCATACCATAAATGAAGGTCACCCTGTGTAAGGCTCCTGTTGAGCCTAAGGCCAGAGTTCTCGAGGTCGGGTCTCTTCCCGTGTCCCTTTCACTGTCTGTGGTGTCACTCTGCTTCCCCAGGAGAGGGAGCCCTTGGAAAATGGAAACTACCAAGTCCTCTTGCTCCTTCAACAGCCTGCAACTCTCAACTTGACTAATTTCCTCCTCGTACCTTTTTTTGGTTGACTTAGATGCCAGTGAAACATTGGCTGCTTTTCAGGGACCTTTGTCTTTGAGATGAATCAGTTTCAAAACAAAACAGAATACTGATCCTTACCACTTTTTAAATGGAGATATAATTTGCATGTTATTCCCTTAACCCATTTAAAGTATACAGTTCATTGGTTCTTTGTATAGTCAAGAGTTGGGCAGCCATCACCACAATCTATTTTAAAACATTTTCTTCCCTTCTGAAAGAAACACCATGCCCGTTAGCTGTCATTCTCCCATTTTCCCCCTTCCCTAGCCCCTGGCAACCACTAAGGGACTCTTCGTCTTCAGAGGTTTCCCTATTCCAGATATCTTTTATAAATGGAACTGTACAGTATGTGACCATGTCTAGCATAATGTTTTCCAGGTTTGCCCATATTGTAGCATGTGTCACTATTTCCTTTTTATTGCCAAATAATATTCCATTGTATGGATATACCACACTTTATCCATTCTTTTGATGACTGTTATTTTTTTTTCTGATAAGAAATAGGTTTTTTTTTAAGTATTTAATGTATTAAATACATTAACAATATTGTGTAATCATCACCACCATCTCCAGAACACGTTTTCATTTTAGGAACCACCATACTGTCTTCCATAGCAGCAATACCAGTTTTACACTCTCAGCAGCAGGGTACAAGAGTACCATTCTTCCACATCCTTGCCAAGTTTTTTGACAGTAGCCATCCTCTTGGGTGTGAACTGGTATGTCCCTGTAGTTTTGTTTTGCATTTCTCTAATGATTGATGATGCTGAGCATCTTTTCCCATGCTTATTTTGGCCATAGCACTGTTAACACAAAACAATAATATCACTTCTTTAGATCCCTATGACAGCACTTCCTTGTTTGCTAGACCATTTTTATCAACACCACCCTACTCATAATAACTGAAATAGGATTGTCAAGAGTTTTGTTCTTTGACAGTTACATCACAAAGTAAAAACTTGTCATTTGAAGGAGGATTAGATTTCTTCTTTATGTCCTAAGAGGAGAACTACGTGAAGAGAAGATTTTATATAGCGTTAAAGTGAACTTTATAATAGTTGTAGCTGCACGACGATGGGATGGGCTCCCTTGAAAGACAGCAGTTAGCTTTTGCTGGGTGCACAGGCCAAGGCTTAGCCATCATTTGTTTGAAAAATGTGCTGAACTGTGAAATTTATCTCCCAGTCCTGTAATTCCATAATGTAACTTGTGATGATCTGGATCTGAAAACAGATTCTGGGTTTGTTTTCCTTTCAGCTCCTTTTATCTTAAAGAAATTGGACAGCATATGAAGAGTGGGTGTCACGTGTGAATGCATGGTATGAAGAACCTGGCTACAGTTTCTTCTCCTATCTGCAAGTGAATAGGCCCAGAAAGATGGAAGAGACTCTTCGACTGAATGGACATAAAAATTCTGCTTGTTAAGAACAATTCTGGCTCTGGTAACTGACCTTTATAGCTAAGACTTTTTGGCAAGTATGAAGAGACGTTTTACGGTTCTAGTATTCCCTTATACCTGTGATATCAGTCTCGATGAATGTTGGTGTAATTGTACATCATGATGTCAAACTACATTTTCTAACAAGTATGAATTATAAGGGAATTAGGTCTGCAATGGGCCTGTCTTGTGAGTCATTTCTGTGTACTTTTTTACTTCTGTTTGGAGTATATTTGTTGAAGAATTCCTCTCCATTAGTTATGTTTCATGGAAACCAGCACACAAACATGTCATTTAAGCATAGGACTGTTAGTCTATATTTTTAATAAGAAAAATAGGGCTTTTATTTTTCTTTAACCCACATTTTTGTTGCAAATGAACAATCACTGGTGAGACTACTGTAACATTGAGACTATTACAAACCACATTAAATTGAGTTCCTCCTGTTTGGGACTGGAGAATTTGCTTGTCCTGATAAAACAACATGGTTCTATTCTTAAGCAGTCTTTATGAAAGGCAGCATTACTACTTGAGGCTGAGAATATGTAAAAACACCAAAGGGGAAAATGCTGTATTTTTAAAGTCAGGCAGTTCTCCAGGTTTGTTGGGAGAAGGGGAGAGTCCTTAACTTTCCTCCCAGGTACCATGACATTCACCTGTTTTTCAAGAATTACCTTGAGTTTACTTCTGTCTGTAAATAACAATTATGTTGTTACTTTATGATTTTTCTGTTTTGGACGTTACCTGCTGACTTCTCCTGCATGTGAGGACTATGTCTCTTTCCTGTCCTCACCTCCGTCTCTCACACATCTCATTTCTGCTTCCTTTTTTGTGTACTTATTAGTGTGATTTCATTAGGACTCCAAACACTGTTGTTGCCTTTTCCTGCATATCCTTTTGATTTTCCTAGGCTTAGTTTTCTGAACTTACCACACTAAATCAGCTAAACTTTTTGCCATGTATTTAAATTGTTCAGTGTTCAGTGTCATGAGGGATGCTATTTTGTCTTAAGTTTTTCCTGGAAAAAGGGCTTATTTGGGGCAAGCTGAATTTTCTTATGGGACACCTGCTCTAAAGTTCAGGGCAGAATCTGGCAAAGTGTGAGACAGCCTCCAACATTACAGAACTGTTTCATTATTTTAAAGTGAGATGCTTGTTCTCTTGCAAATATTTATAAGGAAGATGATTTAACATAAGGTCTGGCTTTTTAAGGGCTTCCCTGGTGGCTCAGATGGTAAAGAATCTGCCTGCAACATGGGAGACCCGGGTTCAATCCCTGTGTCAGGAAGATCCCCTGGAGAAGAGAATGGCAACCACTCTAGTATTCTTGCCTGGAGAATCCCATGGACAAAAGTCCCAGAGATTAATAACTTATTTATCAGTTATAGTTTCTGTTATATGCCATGCTCTTGTGCTAGAAGCATGGGGCTGCCATTTTGGGGTCTATAATTCATCAAAGGATGCCACACAAATGGATATCTGAAGGACCTCACGTTGCTGCTGGTTCAGATTTGAGGGAATAACTATAGTTATCTTATGGGGAAAGTGTAGAGAACGGGGAGCCAGGTAGGAATTGATTACGGTGTTCAAATCATATTGATCAAGAGGAGTTCAAAATTGCTTACTTAAACCTAGATGCAATGTGGGGCCTAGATTTGAAGGGAAGATCAAAGAGGATGGAATGAGCAGAGCAGTACATGTTGATTCGGAGGAATGTAGTGTAGGGGAAAGAAAGAATTCAGGGAAGACTCTGGAGGTACAGGGTATCTTAGATTATCTGGGTAGACCCAGTGTCATCACACAGGTTTTATAAGAGGGAGAAAGAAAGCTGAGTCAGAGATGTTGCAACAGAAGCAGAGGTTGGAATGATACAGCCACATGCCAAGGAATGTGGGCCGCCTCTGTGTTCCAGGAGCTGGGAAAGGTGGGGCACAGATTTTCCCCTAGAACCTCCGGAAGGACCGCAGGTCTGCAGACACCTTGACTTTAACCCCTCAAGACCTGTTTCAAACTTCTGACCTTCACAACCGTAAGGTAATTTGTGTTGTTGTAAGTTTGAATAATTTATTAGAGCAGCAATAGCAAACCGATGCATTATAGCACTCCTTCCTCATTTCCTGTTACTGTGGCCTCTTCCTCTTCAGATCTAGGGTAAATCCTTTATCTCTTCCACCACCTTTGGCAGAATTTTATTTTTCACTTTTCAGGCTTGAAGTGCTTTCTGGTCCTGGATTATCTTTTCTTCATAAACTTCCTCAGCTGTGACCATGGCTTTAATTACCATCTATCTAGAAGAAAGTCCCAAAGTTTATTTCCAGTTGAAATGTTGGCCGTGTTTGGCTATCCATCTGCCCACCTAGCATCTCCATCTCAGGTATTTTCAGCTTGGCAGGTCCAAAACTGGACCCATTACTTTTCACTGGAAATCTTTTGCTTAAATTCAGTAAACGGCTCCATCAACATAGCTGCTTAAACTACAAATTAGGGAATCTTCCTTGAATCCTTAATCACATCTCCAAACCCTCTCTTGCCATATGAGATACATATTAACAGGTTTGGAGGTTAGGACAATAGTCATTTTGGGGTGGGGGCATTCTGCCTACTACTTGTAATGAAGGTTTAGATTTGGTGGGAAAAAGTTGAAAGTTTCCTCCTGCCAAGATCTGCTTTCTCTGCAAAGTCATTTTCAGACCTCAGCCTTCCTTAATCACTCAACCCCACAGCCATAGCCTAGATTTAGATGTGACTTCTTTCCTCCAATACAAACAGCTCAGCCCCACTAGACCCTCTCATGATCTCTTTATCCTGCCACCTCGTCTCTGCTTTACCACCTTCATGCCTCAACTTGCTCCACTAGCCAGTGTTGGAATCATTCTTGCACACACCTTTAAAATAGGTTTGATACCTAGGTCAGGAAGATTCGATTGGAAAGCCCTCTCCTATTTAAGGCCAAACTCCTCAATCCCACCTACATCAGCTACCCAACAATCGTGACCCATCAATTCCCCCTCCCTTTTCTTTTATTGCATCATTCCCTATAGGATTCAGAAGGGCTGTGATTTCCTCTGACTTTTAAAAAAAAGCCCTGTTGCAAATTTGTTCCCCTGGAGGAGATGCTGAGATTTTGTACAGGAGGTTTTAGGGGGAGTATTTGGGGGCACTGGGAAACACTTTCGAGAGCGAGTGAAACAAGTCTGGGCGGGAGGAGAAGTTGAACTGTGGTGCAGATGCAAATAGGGTGATCAGCCATGCAGGACTGTCCCAGTTTAGCCAGAAACCTCAGTGCTGGGCAAGCCAGAACAGTCGCCCTGGTTGAGAAAGCAGCTTTAGTCAGTCCCACAGATTCAGTTCAGTTTAGTCGCTCAGTCGTGTCTGACCCCATGAATCGCAGCACGCCAGGCCTCCCTGTCCATCACAAACTCCGGAGTTTGCTCAAACTCATGCCCATCGAGTCGGTGATGCCATCCAGCCATCTCATCCTCTGTCATCTTCTCCTCCTGCCCCCAATCCCTCCCAGCATCAGGGTCTTTTCCAACAAGTCAATTCTTCGCTGAGGTGACCAAAGTATTGGAGTTTCAGCTTCACAATCAGTCCCTCCAATGAACACCCAGGACTGATCTCCTTCAGGATGGACTGGTTGGATCTCCTTGCAGTCCAAATTGACTCTCAAGAGTCATCTCCAACACCATAGTTCAAAAGCATCCATTTTTCGGCGCCCAGCTTCCTTCACAGTCCAACTCTCACATCCATACATGACCACTGGAAAAACCATAGCCTTGACCAGACGGACCTTTGTTGGCAAAGTAATGTCTCTGCCTTTCAACATGCTATCTAGGTTTATAACTTTCCTTCCAAGGAGTAAGCGTCTTTTAATTTCACGGCTGCAGTCACCCACAGGTATCTGATGCTAAATGGCCCTTCAGAGAAGTGCTGAGCAAGGCCAGAAGGCAGGGCCTTTCTGCCCTTGCATTGCCTAGCCACCACTCAGGGGATGCTGGGCCAGTGTACTGTCTGCAGGCAGCTTCCTTCAGCTGAGGCATCTCCTGAGGGGGATGCAGCTGTGTGGCGTCTGTAGCCAACCCTCGTAGCTGCTGGCGGATTGAGTTCCTGCATCCAAAGGTGAAATCTGGGTGGTTTGGCACAGCACCCACCATATCCTCTTGAATCCTCACCCCTCTCCATCTTCCATCCCACTTCTCTGCTCTCAGTTAAATGCTTCAAGAAGGCTGTTTCTATTTTCATTCCTTCCTCCTGTTATCTCCCGAACCCATTCCAGTTAGGTTTGCATCCCCACCAATCATTTGAAACTGCTCTTATCAAGGTTAACTAACCTTTCTTGCCCTTTCAGCAGCATTCAACACACTTCCTTACTATTTTAACCACCTTGCAGGCCTTCTTGATTTTCCTCTTATCCACCCTTTCTGTTCCACTCACCCATCCTTCCTGATTCTTTTGCTGGTTTTTCATCTCTAACCTCTGACAGTGGTGGTGTCCCAGGCTTCACTCGTCAGTCCTCTGTATTTACAGTAGAGATTCTGCACTGACTCTTGGTTTTCCTATCTGACCTTTTGGCCCAGAATACCTTTCCTTTCCTTTCAGTGGAGAGAAAAGTCCCTGTTCTAAAAAACAGAATTCCTTAGTTTTGTTTTCCAAAGAGACGTGTATCACTAATCTGACCTTTCAAGCTGGTTCCATTGGGTCAGCTTGCTGGTTTCACAGCTAAGGTATATACAGTCATCTGACAAGGACCACAGTGGACCTACTATAACTTACTTTCCCCCAGTTTGTATGTTTATTTAGGAGGGAAGAAAGTAGCTAAGTGCACATATGTTTGTGATACCAGGAGACTGAAGACTACTTTTTATGGGACTGTGGAAACATAATGAAGACCCCTGCTGGGTGTGATGCAGCAGTGGGAACGTATGTGATGCTCTTCTTCCCCAAATTCAAATTGCGTTGTCTCTGATTATCTGAGCTGACAGAAGAAAAAGAATATATAAATTACTTGAAATAAGAAAGATATTATAAAAAAAAATGTTTAGAAATGTGCTAGATGAAAATTAGAACCAGGAAATGATCTGATGAATTGCTCATCTTACCATCATTAGTAAAATTCAGCACCTATATATTTTTGGTATACTTTTGAATAAAATTTAATAAGCTTACTATTGAACCTTCACATCAATTAATAGAATTTCACTCAATTTTTGTAATAACCATTGTTTTCATTGGTCACAAGTGTAAGACGTGGATTCTTTATTGAACATAAAAATAAAAGTATAAGTTAAACCTTAAACCTATTAAATCTTGAGAAAATCATTCTTAGTAAAATATTGTTGTTAGCTTAGTGAAACAATGATGCTGTTTAAGAAGCTGAAGAGAAGGGCATTTAATTTAACATCTACTTTTTCCTCTAACCAAAACCTCACTGTTGTTAGCAAGCATTCTGCTGTTTAGAAGTTCATCACCATAAAAAGAATTTGTATTTTTTACTTTATTGTTCCTTAAGTTGCAAGGTGCTTATTTATTCCTGATCTGACAGAAAGTGAAAGTGAAGTCATGTCCGACTCTTTGCGACCCCATGGACTGTAGCCTACTAGAAACCTCAGTCCATGGGATTTTCCAGGCAAGAGTACTGGAGTGGGTTGCCATTTCCTTCTCCAGGGGATCTTCCCGCCCCAGGGATCGAACCTGGGTCTCCCGCATTGTAGGCAGACGCTTTACCGTCTGAGCTAAATTTTTTTCAGCCTGTTTTCTTAAGCACATCAAACTTAGACCACTCTGAGTAATTTCACCTTTCCTGAGTTTACAGTGAATAGCAGAGGAAGCACTTGGGGCGGGGTGGCGGGGGGTGGTGCAGGGGGGATGCTAGAAACTGTGCTAGATACTGTAGACTCAGATTATCACTTCCTTCCTTCCTTCCTTCCAATTCCATATGTAAATAAGATACTAAAATAGCAAATTTGTAATACTCATTTCTTGGTAGGAAAAGGACTCTTGCGATAAATATGTCTTCATGTTTATGGGTAACTGATTTTTTTTCACATAAAATTTTAAGAGTCAGTGGATGCTAGGTGTCAGGTACTTGGGAATCAAAGAATGCATACTAGGGGCACTTTTCATACACAGATGCCTCTTGCCAAAGGAGAGGTTCAAGGATGATAGGGAAAAGAACACCGGCAGTGTCGGGCACCATTTGCAGAGGGCTTTTCCAAAGCAGGCTGCAAACCACACAAGCAGCTTTTAAACAAAGACCTACTGAATCAGAACTGCTATGGATGGAGCTTAGGAAATCTATTCCTTAAAGCAACCAGTGGCTTTCAGACACTGCCTGTTGTCTAGGCCTCCGAAAAATATCCGCAGTCTCCTTGGTGGGGGTGTTCACATTCACAGATACTTGTTTATTCAGTGACTACAGAGGACCGGGCACTGTGGTAGGTGAGGGATACAGAAGGGAAGATTTCAGTCATTGTACCAATCCTTAAAAGGCTTACAGAATAGCAGGGGAGTTGGATATTATCTAAATCCATCAATAATTCAGTCATTATGTAAACTGCTATGAGAGTAAACTAGCATGGCTGTGAGAAGATGGAATAAGGGAGCCCTGGCCTCCTGGGTTGGGGAAGATGCAGGGAGGGTTCCCTGTGGGAGTCACTGATTTGGATGAACAGGAAAAGTGTTGGGGGGGAGGAGGGGTCGAAAAAATGCCAAAGTATATGTGTTAAGGAAGACTGTTAAGTGTGACTGAAGGGGATTGAGCACTGAAGAGCCAGAAGACCTTTGATTGTTTCAGGAACTCCTGTTTATCGTGTCTTCATACTTCAGTCTTAAGAAAGAGATCCCATCCTGACATCTGCTGGCTGGTATATATACTGCAATTCCAAGTTATGCAACACAAGAAAGCCTCAGTAATGTATTTTTTAGAGGCTACAGTAATAAACTATAAATAAAACACCCAGGCTCTTCCCTACTCTACTATAGACGTCACCCAGGAGACGTCAACAGTTGCTGCTTGTGGGTACTCAGTATTACAGCTAGGCTTAGGTGGTGCCATTTGCCTGCTTTTGTGCAAAACACACAGAAATCACCACCTAAAAGTTGAATCGACCTGTTGTTGAGATGTAAAAACATTACACAACCACTTACACACTCTTTTAAACAAAGTACCTTATGAAATATTTTCAGTTAAAAGGTTCTTAAATGGTCTTCAGAAACACACAGCTGACTTTAGTCTAATAAGCATTCTGCTAAACCTAAAGATCTGCTCTAAGCACTTCTGATTATTTTCACCTGTTTCTCAGTCACATGAGTAGTACTTTCATTTTCCGCTTAGGCCTATAAAGGATAAGAATACAAACAAATTTTAATATTACATGAACAACTGTACAGTGATGCTGCTACATTTGAAACTGTTCCCTTGGCAGCTGCCTCACTGTGCGACTGAAATATTCAACAACCCCCTGACATTAAAAGATAAATTTGGTGAATAAAGGGTGATCCAGAGACGTCAAAATGTAATGTAGAAAATGTGGGCTGTTGAAGAGTACAGGTTTATGTTAGGAAGGAACACTAGAATCCGTTCAAAGTCCTCAGTTCTGCTATTATGTGACTCTATGAGTCAGATTTTTTAACATGCAAACACCAAAATCCAGTTTGGGTAGGTGTAAGGAGAAAAGTAATTCATTATAAAAGGATTATATGTAGCATCACCAGGAGGCCTGGAGACTAGGCAACTGGAACATCCCCCTCTGTCACTCTACGCAACTGGAGCAGTGAGGACACCACCTTTGCTGAGGATTAGATGCCACCGCTTCCTGACAAGCCCCAGTTCCCTGGACTATCACGGCAGCCAGTACTGCTCAGAAAACATCTTGCTGCATTTGCTATGGTTGCCATAGAGAATTACTCCAAAATACAACTTTGTTGTATCTCTGATTCCAAGTTCAAGGAATATTTAATTTATAGCGCCAGGGTCACGTGGAAAAGTAAAGAAAAAAAACAAAACAAAAACCAATTTCAGCTTCTGTAGTGAAAGGCATGCTCTGATTGGCAGCAAGTTCACAGGATGGGGAAATCCCCAATGTAGGCACGAGTTCAGCTACTGGACAGCCAAAAAGGAATGACAGATGTCTACTATGTGGACCCTGGACAAATCACTCTGAGCCTCACTTTTCTGTAACACAAGGGAAATCATGTTCACATGATTAAGGAGATGCTGTAGGTATACTTACTCATTTTACAATAAATACCGACTATGTGCCAGAACGCAAAGATGCGCAGGCCCTTTCTAATCTAACGTAGGAGAAAAATCAATACACATCAGGTGGTGGGATGAAGGCAGGCACAGATGAGGTGAGGGCAGAAAGAAGAGGGGACTCAACTGCAGTTTACAAATGATGCCTTTGTATTTAAGCACTTACATTTAAAAACAACATTTCCATGCGGCAAGTGATGTTTGTACCACTAATGAGAGAGACAGCATGCTCTTGTAGAAAGCTGTTGCATTCCTTTGA
The DNA here is from genome assembly GCF_963930625.1 of Muntiacus reevesi. Classification (NCBI taxonomy): domain Eukaryota; kingdom Metazoa; phylum Chordata; class Mammalia; order Artiodactyla; family Cervidae; genus Muntiacus; species Muntiacus reevesi. The sequence continues at coordinate 57,513,104 of NC_089265.1, read as the reverse complement.
AAGGCTTAACTGTTTCATAGAAATGCCAAAACAGTAATGTTGGCTGGCACAAATCCAGAAACTCAGGCTTTCGATTGCTTTTTGACAGACATCGAGACTGCCAGTTTCATACAATGGGACACCCTTCAAAGGATTAAACATGTTACAGCTTTGGCCAGAGATGATGAGATAAATCATCATGCCCACTGTAGTGTGATGTAGTCTGAACCTCCCCTTTCCTGATCTGACCTAAGTCAGAGTGGTCTGCTATTTGTATCTAGCTAGTGTAAGGGGACAACAGAGGATGAGATGGCTGAACGGCATCACCGACTCGATGGACATGAATTTGAGTAAACTCCAGGAGTTGGTGATGGACCGGGAGGCCTGGCGTGCTGCGATTCTTGGGGCTGCAAAGAGTCAGACACGACGGAGCGACTGAACTGGACTGGACTGAGTGTGTACAACTTTGTCTTTGCTTAAAATAAATTGTTGGCCTTGGGCTTAGGGTGCGTGTGTTTTTATGTTTTTCTTTCCATTTATAAAAGAAAAGCTGCATGGTAACACAGGCCTCACCGAGAACCTGTGATAATGACAATTCATCATGTGGTACTACTCAATGGAATACATTTTTAGAGAGTACACTGTGTACAACCAAGGACTGAGGCATGTCAGCTGTTGCAAACCTCAGTGTGGTGCAGTGATTTGCTTTTCACAGCATTCTTAGCTTCAGTTCGGATCAGTTGCTCAGTTGTGTCCAACTCATTGTGACCCCATGGACTGCAGCATCACCAGCTTCCCTGCCCATCACCAACTCCCAGAGCTTGCACAAACTCATGTCCTTTGAGTCGGGGATGCCATCCAACCATCTCATCCTCTGTCGTCCCCTTCTCCTCCTGCCCTCAATCTTTCCCAGCATCAGGGTCTTCTCCAATGATTCTGTTCTAAGCATCAGGTGGCCAAAGTATTGGAGCTTCAGCATGAGTCCTTCCAATGAACACCCAGGACTGATCTCCTTTAGGATGGACTGGTTGGATCTCCTTGCAGTCCAACAGACTCTCAAGAGTTCTCCAACACCACAGCTCAAAAGCATCAATTTTTTGGTGTTCAGCTTTCTGTATGGCCCAACTCTCACATCCAAACATGACTTCCGGAAAAACCATAGCTTTGAGTAGACAGACCTTTGTTGGCAAAGTAACATCTCTGCTTTTTAATAAGCTGTCTAGGTTGGTTGTAGCTTTTCTTCCAAGGAGCAAGTCTCTTTTAATTTGATGGCTGTGGTCAAGATCTGCAGTGATTTTGGAGCCCCCCCAAATAAAAGTCTGTCACTGTTTCCATTGTTTCCCCATCTATTTGCCATGAAGTGATGGAACCGGATGCCATGATCTTAGTTGCTTGAATTTTGAGTTTTAAGTCAGCTTTTTCACTCTCCTCTTTCAACTTCATCAAGAGGCTTTTTACTTTATCTTTGCTTTCTGCCATTAGGGTGATATCGATATTTCTCCTGGCATCTTGATTCCAGCTTGTGCTTCATCAGCCCTGCATTTTGCATGATGTATTCTGCATATAAGTTAAATAAGCAGGTGATAATATACAGCCTTGACATACTCCTTTCCCAATTTGGAGCCAGTCCGTTGTTCCATGTCCGTTTCTAACTCTTGCTTCTTGAGCTGCATACAGATTTCTCAGGAGGTAAGTCAGGTGGTCTGGTATTCCTCTCTCTTGAAGAATTTCCCACAGTTTGTTGTGATCCAAAGTCTTTGGCGTAGTCAATGAAGCAGAAGTAGACGTTTTCCTGGAATTCTCTTGCTCTCGCCATGATCCAACAGATCTTGGCAATTTGATCTCTGGTTCCTCTGCCTTTTCTAAATCCAGCTTGAACATCTGGAAGTTCTTGGTTCACGACTGTTGAAGCCTGGCTTGGAGAATTTTGGGCATTACTTTGCTAGCATGTGAGACGAGTGCAATTATACAGTAGTTTGAACATTCTTTGGCATTGCCTTTCTTTGGAATTGGAATGAAAACTGACCTTTTCCAGTCCTGTGCCCACTGCTGAGTTTTCCAAATTTGCTGGCATATTGAGTGCAGCACTTTCACAGCATCATCTTTCAGGATTTGAAATAGCTCAACTGGAATTCCATCACCTCCACTAGCTTTGGTTGTAGTCGCGCTTCCTAAAGCCCATTTAACCTCCCACTCCAGAAAGTCTGGCTCTAGGTGAGTGATCACACCATCGTGGTTATCTAGGTCATGAAGATCTTTTTTGTATAGTTCTTCTGTGTATTCTTGCCACCTCTTCTTAATATCTCCTGCTTCTGTTAGAATCATATCATTTCTGTCCTTTATTGTGCCCATCTTTGCATGAAATGTTCCCTTGGTATCTCTAATTTTCATGAAGAGATCTCTAGTCTTTCCCATTTGTTTCCCTCTGTTTCTTTGCATTGATCACTTAGGAAATCTGTCTTATCTCTCCTTGCTATTCTTTGGAACTCTGCATTCAGATGGATATATCTTTCTTTTTCTCCACTGCCTTTTCTTTTTTTTCTTTTCTCAGATATTTGTAAGGCCTCCTCAGACAACCATTTTGCCTTTTTGCATTTTTTTTCCTTGGGGATGGTCTTGATCACTGCCTCCTGTAAAATGTCATGAACCTCTGTCTAGTTCTTCAGGCCCTCTGTCTATCAGATCTAATCCCTTGAATCTATTTGTCACTTCTACTGTATATTCGTAAGGGATTTGACTTAGGTCATACCTGAATGGTCTAGTGGTTTTCCCTACTCTCTTCAATTTAAGTCTGAATTTTGCAATAAGGAGTTCATGATCTGAGCCACAGGCAGCTCCTGGTCTTGTTTCTGTTGACTGCATAGAGCTTCTCCATCTTCGGCTGCAAGGAATATAATCAATCTGATTTCGGTGTTGACCATCTGGTCATGTCCATCTGTAGAGTTGTCTCTTGTGTTGTTGGAGGAGGGTATTTGCTGTGACCAATGCTGTTCTCTTGGCAAAACTCTATTAGCCTTTTCCATGGCTCATTTTGTACTCCAAGGCCAAATCTGCCTGTTACGCCAGGTATCTCTTGACTTTCTGCTTTGGCATTCCAGTGCCCTATGATGAAAAGGGCATCTTTTTTTTAGTGTTCTAGAAGGTCTCATAGGTCTTCAAGGTTCTTTAGGTTAGATTTCTATAGTTGACATTTTCTTCCAAAATCCAGAGGTCTGTATCAAAATATCTTTTGATCTCCATTTGGCTGACACACAGACATTTAAAATTTAACAAGTTCAACACTTAGTTCTTGACCCACCCCCCCAATATATTCCCCTTATAATAGTTCCTGGATCCTGGAATGTGAAGTCAAGTGGACTTTAGGAAGCATCACTATGAACAAAGCTAGTGGAGGTGATGGAATTCCAGCTGAGCTATTTCAAATCCTAAAAGATGATGCTGTGAAAGTGCTGCACTCAATATACCAGCAAATTTGGAAAACTCAGCAGCGGCCACAGGACTGGAAAAGGTCAGTTTTCATTCCAATCCCAAAGAAAGGTAATGCCAAAGAATGCTCAACCTACCACACAATTGCACTCATCTCACACGCTAGTCATGCTTAAAATTCTCCAAGCCAGGCTTCAGCAATATGTGAACCATGAACTTCCAGATGTTCAAGCTGGTTTTAGAAAAGGCAATGGAACCAGAGATCAAATTGCCAACATCTGCTGGATCGTCAAAAAAGCTAGAGAGTTCCAGAAAAACATCTATTTCTGCTTTATTGACTATGCCAAAGCCTTCGACTGTGTGGATCACAGTAAACTGTGGAAAATTCTTCAAAAGATGGGAATACCAGACCACCTGACCTGCCTCTTGAGACACCTGTATGCAGGTCAGGAAGCAACAGTTAGAACTGGCCATGGAACAACAGACTGGTTCCAAATAGGAAAAGGAGTATTTCAAGGCTGTATATTGTCACCCTGCTTATTTAACTTGTATGTAGAGTACATCATGAGAAATGCTGGACTGGATGAAGCACAAGCTGGAATCAAGATTGCCAGGAGAAATATCAATAACCTCAAATATGCAGATAACACCACCCTTATGGCAGAAAATGAAGAAGAACTAAAGAGCCTCTTGATGAAAGTGAAAGAGGAGAATGAAAAAGTTGGCTTAAAGCTCAATATTCAGAAAACTAAGATCACGGCATCCAGTCCCATCACTTCATGGCAAATAGATGAGGAAATAGTGGCTGACTTTATTTTTCTAGGCTCCAAAATCACTGCAGATGGTGATTGCAGCCATGAAATTAAAAGACACCTGCTCCTTGGAAAGAAAGTTATGACCAATCTAGATAGCATATTAAAAAGCAGAGACATTACTTTGTCAACAAAGGTCCGTTTGGTCAAGGGTATGGTTTTTTCAGTGGTCATGTATGGATGTGAGAGTTGGACTATAAGGAAAGCTGAGTGCTGAAGAATTGATGCTTTTGAACTAGTGTTGGAGAAGACTCTTGAGAGTCCCTTGGATTGCAAGGAGATCAAACCAGTCCATCCTAAAGGAGATCAGTCCTGGGTGTTCATTGAAAGGACTGATGCTGCAGCTGAAACTCCAATATTTTGGCCACCTGATGCAAAGAGCTGACTTATTTGAAAAGACTGTGATGCTGGGAAAGATTGAGGGAAGGAGGAGAAGGGGACGACAGAGGATGAGATGGTTGGATGGCATCACCAACTCAATGGACATGGGTTTGGGTAGACTCCAGGAGTTGGTGATGGACAGGGAGGCCTGGCGTGCTACGGTTCATGGGGTCACAAAGTATTGGACACAACTGAGCAACTGATACTGATAATAGTTCACAAAATAGCATTTTCATGGGCCCAGACACGTTAAGTTAAAAGACTGGGGAATCCCCCTAGATTCCCCCATGAAGCCTTGAGGCTGACTACCTCAAAAAAGTCCTTTGAATCTATTTCCATCTTCACTACCATCACTCCAGTCCAAGTTTTAACCAATCTCCATGCTTCCACTCTTTCTTTTGTCTATTCTCCACATAGGAGATGGCATACTTTTATTTTTTTTTTTAAGGTTTGGTCTGACTCTTTGTGAACCCATGGACTGCAGCCTGCCAAGCTTCTATGTCCACAGAATTTTCCAGGCAAGAAAATAGGAGTGGGTTGCCATTTCCTTTTTCAAAGGATCTTCCCCACGACTCCTATCATACTTCAAAAAAGGGAGGGGGGCGGGTGTCAAATCACCCATATCCTTCACCCCTTCTTTGCCTTCCTTTTACATAAAATTTTAAAATCCTTATTGTGAATTACTAAATGTCCCGTGATCTGATCCCTACCTGGCTTTAATTTCACTTACACTGTTCTCTGTCAACACAATAAGCTTCAGACAAACTGGACATCTTCCATTTACCCAACGAGCAATCTTCTCTCCTCTGCTTCACCCCACCCAAGGCTTTCACACAGGCTTTACCAGCCTCTCTTCCGTCTGGCTAACTCCTGACCTCCCTCCCTTGCCCCCGAGTTTTAAATCTGGGTTCTTTCCACGCAGTTACTACAAATTATTTAAATGGTATCTGATTAATGTCTACCTTCTCCACTCAGAAATTAACTAAAGGAAGATAGAAGCCACATCAGCTTTGTTCACGTCTGCGCCCATAACAGCAGCAGCAGCAGCAACGAACACTATGTTACCGGTAGTGTGGATACATAAAATTATTTAATATATAGTCCCAGCATATTGTTTGGACCATGGCCAGCGGCCAGTTCGTAGAATGAATGAACCAGCCCCTCTATGCACACCTACAAAGTTGCTCATTACCTCCGGGAACAGCCTATCACACCGGTAGGTAACGTGACTGGGAGAATCTTTATGGTGACGACCCCAGTCGCCTGCCTGCAGTTTCCACCCACCGATTCTATTTCTGCTGCAGCGGGGCCATGCAGTCCCAGCCTTACTCGTCCTTCCGCGAGCTGGACTTCGTAGCGTCGGAGCCTCATCCGCCCGGCTCACGTCTCCCTTTCCCCACCCTCCCTGCGGAGGCTCCGCGTTCCTTCCCGCCGCGGGGGTCCGGAAGCCCAGCCCGGCCGCGCCCGCCGCTCCCGGCGTCCCCTCCCCGCGACGGCGCCCGCCCCGCCCCGGCCCCGCGGATACCGCCCCCAGGCGGGGCTCGAGGCGCGCCCGCCCCCGCCGCGCGCCGCAGCCCTCGCCGCTCAGGTGGCCGCGGCCCCGGCGCCCGAGGCCCGCGGTGCTGTGGGCTCGCGCCCCGGACAGCTCCCGGCGAGGTAAGGGGGAGACAGCCCGCGACCCCGGGATGCCCTGGCCCCGGAGCGGGGGGCGGCCCGGGGAGGGGGCTCGGGCGCCCGCGGGCTGCCTCCCGGGGGCCTCGGGCGCCTCGCGAGCCTGCCGGCCGAGGAGTCTGAGCCCGCGGCCCCGGCCGCCCCGGGAGGGCTGCCCTCGCGGCCCCGCGCTCAGCTGCGCCGGAGAACGCCTGTGCCTTGGCTTCCCCGCGTGTGAAACGCGGCCGGGAAGGTGGCTCTCTGCGTTTGCCTCCAGCCTGGAGCTTGTGCGAGTCTGTGAGTGAAGTCGAAGAGGAGGCTGGGAAGAGAACCCTCGTCTGGGAACGCAGGAGCGCGTGTTCGAGGGGCTCCTTTTTTCTGCCTTTTGTGCGAATCGCAGAGCCTCTGCCGAGACTGGCTTCTCCATCTTTAAAGTAAAGCGGACCACCCTGCCCTGCCTCGCTCACAGGACTGCGGTGCAGAACAGGTGGAAAAGCCGTTTGCAGAGCCAGAGCTCGGGGTGTCGGTTACACCTGGGTTCATATAGCTCTGCCACTCACCGTGCGACCTCCACCGGATAGAGCCCCACCTGTTAGAAGATACCAGCAGCAGTTAGCTCATGCGGTCGTTGTGGGGTTTAAGTGTGATAGGGCTTAGCACCGTGTCCAGCACAGAAATGCTCAATAACTTGCTACTGGTCCAAGTGTTACATTAGTGAGCTAGAGAGTCATCCAGGTGACGCACGTTTAGAACCCTCACACTTCCGTTTCTGTGCGTTTATTCCTAAAAAGAGTGCTGTACTGATTTCCTACGAGCGGGCCCAACTGGAGCTCTTTCCCCATTTCTGTCTGGGCCCCCTTTGCCGTCTCGTTTGCAGTTGGCATGTGAACCTGTTGTTTCTACCAAGTGAGTCAGTGAGGATGGGAACACTAATGTATTGGAGCAGATGGGGATCAGATTCCCTCTGAGGGGAAGGAGAAGTGCCAGGCGTGCTCTGCCACCAAAAAAAAGCACAGTGCAGTGATGGGCTGTCAGAGCTGGAAGATGCCTGGGAAACCATCTCCTCTGGTGTCTCCTTGGCCAAGGGAGAAACTGGCCCCAGAGCTGAGGACAGGACTTTGATTTTCTCAGGACCCGACAGGATGTTGGCCCTGGGTGGTGGAAAGAAGGCACCCTGTTTACCAGATGCTGTACTTTCCCTGAATTTGGACCTGATGTCTTCATTTATTCAACAAGGAAATATGGAGCGCGTATTGTGTGCTGGTGTGCCTAATAGGGTCTGGAGAAGAAATACACACATACATATTCCTCTGCCAGTTCTTAGTACATTTTAAAATAACAATAGGTCCCAGTGAGCCTTCCTCATAGCAGCTGGCGCCAAGGGACCGATGCACAGCGAGAGGCCTGAATAGTTTCGTGAGCAGCCCCAGCGGTCCCAGGGCCCTTGCCGAAGCCTGGTGAGCTTTTAGAGAGTGTAGAAAACGCTGCTTTGCCAGGCCTTTTAGTAAAGGATCTCCTCGGGCGCGCGCAGTGCTTGGGTTTCTTTTTCTGGTTTCAGGCAGGCCTCTTATTGTCTTTAGATTTCTGAAAAGAGCCACCCTCACCACGGTGCCTGCATTTTGGTTTCCATGGTTATCAGCTGAACTGTGTTGTTATGATAGCACAAGTAGCTTTGATCCGTGGTCAGGTAGGCCCCAGTTCCCTGCGGTTTGTTTTCTGATGGTGGTTCTCTATTTTTTTCAGCTGCAGTGCAGCCATAATATCCTTTGCTCCCTCCCAGCCTCTTTCCTTCTTTGCTTTAACAAACATCTACCAGTGGCAGGGCCAAGAAGAGTGGTAACAAGTAGAAACAGGAAAAAAAAAAACAACAGGACAACACCACGTATAGACCCTGGTGTAGGCATCTCAGAATCTTTAGAGGGATAATCGGAAGGGGCAAATCAGTGGGGCTCTGATAAAGAGGGAGACTGGGAGCAGGAGAGGTGGTAAAGATGCCGTCCTGGGCAACCAAGAGGAAATCATATACTGAGATGCTTTTCAAGGAAGATGTAAAAGAAACAAATTCCTTCTGCGTGTGTCGGTAACATAATAATAATAGTACAAGAAGCATTTTGTCCTTTCAGCTTACCTTAATGAAAGAACCTTCTCTTAAGTCACCTATCATGGGCTTTCTTTGAAATGTTTCCTTATTTCTCTCGTTAGTCGTTCTTTTAGCCTAGGGATGTGTTAGTTCCTACCTGTACATATGATGATACGTTCATAAAGGTAGATGAAAGTAGATAAGCAGACTCATTTGGTTGAGATTTTGTCTTTCATTTTGGATGTTTAACCCTATATCGCATTTCAAAACCAGTTGGGTTCTAAGCAGCCCCATATTTCTTTATTTTTCCAAATAATCTCCCAAGTCTCTTAATGCCCCCATTAGTGAGAATTACGAAGTCTCCCACTTGCAAGCCCCCTGGGGGCTCAGACAGTCCAGAGAAGTCAGTCTTACTGTCCAGACGGGAGGGAACAGTAGCCCGAGCAGCCTGCCCACGTGGTTTCTGACACAGCTGTGTCGTGTTACTATCGAACAGCTGTCCTGCGCCATCTAAGGGAGCGTGTCCACTGATGCTCACTGCCCTCCTTGGACCACGGCCTTGCCAGCTGATCCCGTGCTTGGATTCCAGGGTTGGAGCTTTTAAAATTTATGCCGCCGTGCTTAGCCATTCTCCCAAGGGCCAAACTCTGGGCCATGTGTGGAGCTTGTCACTCAGCTGGGTTCCCCCGGGCCCCCCTATTTGGGAAGCACATAGAGGCAGCCTCGGTCGGGGTCACCTCAGACCACCCAGTAGAGTTATGTATTTTCAAAACTTTTCTCAGGGTTTGGGAGCTGAATCCTTTCTCATCCTAACCCTAACCCGTGGCTTTTTGGCAAATCGCTTTTATTCCTCTCCAGGATTTTGCCTACCAAGAATACTCAGGAATGCCAACCTTCAACCAGATAGCTCCTCCAGGACTTTGGGTGCCCACTCATCTCGCTTTTCATAGGTAAGAGTCAAACAGTAATCAGTATGTTTATTTTATTGTCTTTGTTTTAAACTTTTAAAAGTATGTGACACAGGAAGTCCAGTGGTCAGGACTCCATGCTTCCACTGCAGGGGGCACGGGTTCAATCTTTGGCGGGGGGACTAAGATCCTGCATGTCTCAGGCACAGCCTAAAAAAAGAGAGAGAAATACAACAAGAATGCATGTGGGTAAAATCCATAAATGTATAGTTTAACGGTTCTAAGGAAAATACACATGTAACTACCACCTATGTCAAGAAATAAACATTGCCAGTAGTTCATAGCACCCCCTTCCAAATCAAAACCGCCTCCTTGGAAGAAACTATGTTGACTTTGGTGATAATCATTTCTTTGCTTTTCTTTGTAGTTTTGTCACCTATGTTTGCATTCTCAGAGATAGTTACTCTTTTTACTAGGTTTCTAACTTTATACGTGTAGAATCATATTGTATGCTTTTTGTGTTTGCCTCTTTTGCTCAGCTTGTTTGTGAGCTGAATCCATGTGATGACTGCACTTATTTTCATTGCTAGCAGTGTTTCATGATATGAATATGTCACAGTAGTGTTATTCATCCTTGTATTTACAAGTATTTTATCTTATAGTTTCTAAATGCAAAGAACAGTGCCGCCATGAACATCCTTAGACATTTTCTATTGTGTAGGTGAATGAGTTTCTTAATTTTTTATGTATTTATTTTTTTAATTCACCATTTAACCATTTTATTTTATTTAAAATTTTTTGGCCGTGCTGCTTAGCATGTGGCATCTTAGTTCCCTGACCGGGGATCAAACCCGCACCCCCTACAGTGAAATCAGAGTCCCAACCACTGGATAGCCAGGGAAGTCCTGTGAATGAGTTTCTTTAGGTTATATATGCTGAAGTAGAATTTCTTTGCTAGATGATGCCAACGGTTTTCCAAGTGATTGTACCAATTTACTTTGCTACCAGCAATATATAACAGTTCCTGTTTTTTCACATCCTTGCAATGACTTGGTATTGTCAATTTAAAAATTTTAAACTTTTCTTGTAGGTGGTTTTTATTGATATCTCAGTGGTTTTAATTCTCTTTCCATGGTTACTACTGATGAGCACTTTTTTATTGGTTAATCAGATGACATCTGTTGTTTGCTGCCTATTCAGTCTTTTGCCTGTTTTTCAGCTTTTCTTATTGATTTATCCGAGTTCTGTATAAATTTTGGGTAGTGGGTCCTTGTCAGTTATATGTTTTAAAAGTACCTTCTCCTGCTCTGTGACTCTTTTCATCCTCCTAGCTGTTTATCTTAGACCCTGTTCTGTTGAAGCAGGACCTCAGTGGGGATTAACACTCAAATGATGCATTGGAAGAAGTGGTCAGGAAAAGGAGGATGAGGGAAGCAGGATGGAGGGAGGAGAGGAAGAGAAGGATAACTAGGTGAGGTGGCAGTTTTCTGGAGAAGAGACATCAGTGTGTTGTTAGCAGCTGACACTTCTATCTGGGGGATGGGTGCGCTAGGCAGTAAAGAGGATCTGGGTGGGGCACCAGTGATATTGCCTATAGTCAAACCTTTGCCTTCTACATCAGCGTCACTCCATCCAGGTACAGCCTCTCCAGGATTCTGGTCAGTCACAGTTTCTGGGGAAACTCACAAGTATAAGGTTAGTGGGACAAGCAAGTCCCTGCCACTACTGTTGGTCCAAAGATCAAATCATGCCCGTAATCTTCCACTTCCACCATCCGTGTTAGTTTCCCTCCTTTGTCCCCTGAACAAAGAGAGAATGTAAGAGAGAACTCTGACAGAGCGACCTGGGTCTGCAAGTTTATTTTGTTATGTTATTTTCAACTACAGAGTCAATGTTTTTAGTGCTTCTAGGACAAGTTTTTCAATTTCTTCTTAAAGAATAGTTTAATAGTTTTCTTAAGTAATAGTTTTCAGGAATTTGTCCCTTTTAAAGTTTCAAATTTATTTATATAAAGTTTGTAATATTTCCTTTCCCTTTTCATGTCTGCAACATCCTCTTTCCATCTGATTTCATTCTTATGCCTTCTCTTTTTTCTTTTTGAGTTTCATTTTTTTTTTCTTTTTGAGTTTCAGTAGAGGTTCCTTTTCTTTTTTTTTCCCCCATTTATTTTTATTAGTTGGAGGCTAATTACTTTACAATATTGTAGTGGTTTTTGCCATACATTGACATGAATCAGCCATGGATTTACATGTGTTCCCCATCCCGATCCCCCCTCCCGTCTCCCTCTCCGTCCCATCCCTCTGGGTCTTCCCAGTGCACCAGCCCTGAGCACTTGTCTCATGCATCCAACCTGGGCTGGAGTTTCCTTTTGAAGAACCAACCTTTGTCTTCATTGGTTTTCTCCATGGTTGGGTTTTCTATTCCATGAAGTTCTGCTTTTTTTTAAAAAGAATTTTACTTTCCTGGCATATTTTTTAATTTTTCCTCTAACTTTTTGAAATGGGTGCTTAGTTCATTAAGTTCTATACTTTTTATTTTTATTCTTTACATTTAAGATCAAGCACTTTTCTCCAAATACTGTTTAGCCAGAGCTCATGAGTTTTGATATGTAATATTTTAATCATTTATTTCTAAACACTTTCTAGTTCCCACTGTGATTGCCCTTTTGACTCATAGGAATCTTAGAAATGTTTTCTTCACTTCCAAGGATATGAGTATTTTCTTGTCTTTTATTAATTGATTGTAGTCAGTGAATTTGTTCTGTATAATCTTAATCTTTCAAATTTGTTGAAATTTCTGTTAGGGCTCTGTTTTGAGTTTTTATAAGTGTTACATGTGCGCTTGAAAATAATTTGTATTCTTTAATTATTGGATTCTCTGTAATAGTTCTGTGTAATGCCATTAGATCAGGTTTATTAATTATTTTCAAATCTTGATCCTTACTGATTTTTTTGCTTATCTTAGCTATTATAAAGAAATGTGTTAAAATATACAACTATGATAATGAAATTGTCTGTTTTACCTGTTAATTTTTTTGCTTTTATATCTTTGAGCCCAATTATCAAGTGCATACAAATATGAAGTTGTTATACTTCCTAGTGTACTAACCTTTTATCATTTATGAAGTTGCCCTTTTTTATTTCAAGTAAAGAAGCTTTTTTAGCCTTAAGCTCTATTTTATCTGATGCCAGTGTAGCTATACCATCTTTTTTGGTTAATTTATGCGAGGTATATCTTTTCCTGTCCTTTTTGTTTCACCCTTTCTGTTTCTGGGTGTGGATGCCTGTTATAAATAGCATATAGTTGGGTTTTGGTTTTTTATAATTTTTGTCTCTTAACTGGAATGTTTACTCCATATTCATTTAAAACAGCCACGGATGTATTTAGGTTTAAGTTTGTCGTCATATTTTATGCTTTCACTGTGTGTTTGTCCTACTAGTGCTCCGTTTATTTTAGCTCTTTTTCCTTTTGGGGAGGGTGTTTTCAATCACTGCTTTTCCCCCCTTCTTTCTAGTTTGGACATTATGCTCTTCTTGCTCTTCTTTTAGTGGCTACCCTTGATATTTTAATTTAACCAAAGTTGACAAATTATGGAAATGATAAATATCTCTACTCTCCTTTTGGATGCTACAAGACCTTAGGCCACTTGAACTGTCTTTTCCTTTGCCGCTTAACGGTAGACTTGTTATAATACAGTGTATCAGCTTTGAGTGGAGCCATTTCAGGACCGGGAGATGCAACAAGTGAGATAAGGGAGGAGAAAAGTCAGAGAGCAAAGAATTTCCTTGAGAAAACTCTGTGTGTACCTGTCAGGACTCTCTTCGTTGCAAGTGACCAGTTTAGGCACTCTTAACTTTAAAAAGAAAGTCTCTTGGCTTATAAAACTGCCTAGCTGGATCCAGGGGCCCAAAAATATTCTTAGGGTGCTTTCTCTATCTCTTATAGTCATATAACCTTGTTTGTCTTGGTTTGGCTTCGTCCCTCAGATGGACTCATCTGAGTTGTCCCCATGCCTGGCAAGGGGGGATGGTTTATTCTGATCATCTTCTTTGGGCCAGAGATCCATCCTCTGTGATGAAGGGCTGAAGCACTTTGCATGACAGTCCCTGGACTCAGGACTAAATGAAGTGGGAGTGGGGTTCTTCTAAAAAAAACCACAAGAAGGAAGGTGCAGACTTCCCTAGCAGTCCAGTGGTTAAGAACCCGCCTGCCTGTGGAGGGGACACAGGTTCAATCCCTGGTCCAGGAAGATCCCACATCCTGAGGGCCAGCTCAGCCCAGGCACCACAGCTACCGAGGCGTGTGCACTCAGAGCCCGCGCTCTGCAACAGGAGAAGCCGCCACAGAGCGTAGCCCCCACCTGCAGCAACTAGAGAAAGCCCGTGTGCAGCAGCAAAGACCCAGCACAGCCGACAGTAAATACAAATTGTGAAGAGGGAACGCGTGCCGGGCAGACGGAAGTTGCAGCTACCGCAGTCCACTGCACTGAGCAAGGGCTGACGGAGAGATACAGAGGCTCAAGGGGGTGGAGAGGTTGCAGTTGGAATTAAGGCATTTAATCTTTACAAGAACAGAGTGGGAGGACGTCACTGCTTACGAGCCCGCTGACAAGGAAGGAGGAGGCTGGTCAACAGTTCCTCACTCACTCTGGGCACCTTGGCGTTGTTGGTTGAGGACATCTCCGTGGTTGACAGCAGACGTGTGGGGCTCTAGTGTGAATAGATGTTTTCAACACGTCAGCCGTGGTGGTTGCCATTCCCACAGCCCTAAGAGAAACTTCTACATCCGTAACTCCTGTTCATGGAGTGGCAGCCCCAAACAGCTGTGTTTCTACCATAAAATTTTGCTCTACCCCTACACCCTGCTCAAAACGTACTGAACCAGAGATGGACATTAGATCCAAGAGCAGCCAATTGCTGGCCTCACCGGGGACCTGTGATGTGACCCAGTGTAAAAGAAGACGTGTGTTCTCTTAGACATTTAAACTGGGGATACAGAAGGACACTTAGCTACAGAAATTGAAGCTGAAATGGTATAGAGAGAGAAGCCATGAGGTGGAGTCCAGCCTTCGAGGAGCCCTGGCTAGCTGATCTTAGGGGGAAGCAGAAGTAATGAAGGAGAGAAATGTTTTGTAGACTCCAAACCAGAGGAGAACAGAGGAGATCCTTGAAGAGGGGCGGAGTCATGTGAAGAGTGAAGACCCACACTCCAGGTGCTGCGGGCCTCGGGGCTGCCATTGATCCAGACCATTCTAGACTCTGGGAAACCCAGACCTACTGTTTCTATTCTTGTGTTTCCTTTAAAATCCATCCCCCCAAATGCCACATAAACCCTCGTGATAAGCTCTCTGTTGCTAGCTCTTGGAGTCAGGAGACTCACTAGAACAGACACTCAGAACTTAGGGTCAGTGCCGGCATGGGTGGATTTCTATTGCTGCCTGTGCTCTTTCTCAGTGATGCTGTTCTGAAAAGAAACCTCATTCTCTTTGCCATCAAGTGGCATCAGGTGGCTCTGTTGCAGTAAGAATCCTCTGCACCCGCCGCTTGGCCTGGTGGGGCTGTCTGCTTTGTAGGCCAGGAAGGGCGGCCATGACCGCCACTCCGTCTCTGCTCTCCTTGTATCTTATCTCAGTACAGAAAACCATCACTTACTATGATTTGTTTTTCTAAGATGTTGGAGGGTTGATTCAAAGGCAGTACAGAAAGAGAAAGGAATTTAGAGAAAGGAAAGAGTCAGTAACAGAGAGGGAATTCATCACTTTATTGCGTGTTTACTATGTGTCAGGTGCAATGTTCAGTGATTTCCATTCATTGTCTCATTGTATTCTCACAACTCCCGAGGGTTTTATTATCCTTCCCCCCTTTAATAGATGAGGAAGCTGAGACCCAGATGCTTGGACTCCACTGAGCATGTGATCTCAGGTGTAAAGTAATAATCACTTGGTGTGGAATTGTCTCACGCTGAGAGTGATTGAAGAGAAATTTCTGGGAAGCTGTATGTGGCCGAGTGAGAGGCAGGAGGTGGTGAGAAAGACGTAAGATCGGTTTCCTCCGCAGACCAAGCCGCCTGGGAGGAGGCCAGAGGGCGGCCGCCAGAACATCTGGGTTGCTTGGGGTCGGTTGAAGGTTGCAAGGCTGCCGCACTTGCTGCCTGCTGGCCAGAGGCCTGCTGCTGGGCTCAGGAGCCTTGATTCTCACAAACACTGGCTTGAGGTCCTAGATCTTTGGCTCAGGCTTCCTAACGAGTCCTGCTCAGACACTGTGTGATACTCTAGTGCATAATAATTGCAGGAGTAAATTCATGCTTATTTCATGACCTGTGAGTTTTGTGTAATGGTGAGGTTAGAAGGTCCTTTACCATCATGGCACGAGTTAGGAATCCCAGAACCTCAGAAAGGAAACTAGGAGGCAGGGGCTTTGGACTCAATTCAGGCTGGGAATGGCTGTACTGCTTGCTGAATAAAAGATGGGATAACCTTTATTCCTAGAATCGGGTGTGAGAGGACCGCCACCTCTCGGGTGGTTAGAAGTGCTTACTGAGATGACATATAAAAAGCACCTGGCATTTAGCAAGCCCTCAACCTTTCCCTGCCCCCTTAAGATCACCCGGTGAGCTAGAATCCGATTCAAATCCAGATTTTGGATTTCCCTGACCCAGTGCACTCTCCTAGGTGAGAATAAATGGCAGTGCATTGAAGGAGAGAAAGCAGGTCCTTATAGCTCCCAGGCACACTCAGCCCTGTAAAGGTGCCGGAACACAGAATTCTTGTCTGTGTCATCAAATTTCAAAGCAGAAAGTAAGAAACAGTTGGTTGTTTCTCAGGCTGAAGAGCACTGAGGTTTGAAGAAATGATAAAAAGCCCACATGAGATCTGTCATCTTCAAAGTTTTAAGCTTTATTTCATTTTCCAATAGAGTGTGTACATGTGTAAGTGTAGGTATGTGTAGGGAGCTCTTTCGTGGTTCTCTGTATTTTAATGTCTGTGTACTTTCAAACTAAGATCAACAAAGCTCTAGGAAATGTACTTGATTTGAAGAAAAGTCTAAAATCATTAACCTATTACGGTTCCTCAACTAATACAGTTTGTATTTAGTATGCTTCAGAACAGGGGAGGAAAATCTCTTCGCTTTTCCTTTGAAATACTAGAATCCTGAACTGTCTTGACTCTTTTCCCCTGCTTTGTTGTTAAAAGCAAAATTCCTGCCACTTTGATATACTGATGTGGCCTCCTCTAGGTAGGAAGTAAGTGCGTTTTCTTCATTATACAAACATGGGACAGGAAGGCAGGGTTGTTTTGTCCCACCCTCAAGGCTCTCCAGTGAGGGAGAGGCAGACCCGGACTAGAAGCTGACTGGGTCCTTTTTGTCTGACTCGTCTCAGGATGGGGAGGGCCATCTGTGCTGGGACTCACGGCAGCTCCTTACTGCCCTCAAGTGAACAAAAACTCTGCATTTCCTGAACCAGCTGATCTTTCTCCCTGACCCCTTTAGACTCCCGGAGCTTCAGCCAGACTGCGTTTCTTCCTGTATCCTCTGTGCTGTGATTAGTTGCTCAGTCGTGTCTGATTCTTTGCGATCCCATGAACTATATAGCCCACCAGGCTCCTCTGTCCATGGGACTCTCCAGGCAAGAAACCTGGAGTGGGTTGCCATGCCCTCCTCCAGATGATCTTCCCAACCCAAGGATCACACCTGGGTCTCCCACATTGCAGGCAGATTCTTCACTGTCTGAGCCGCCAGGGAAGTTCAGCCGAAATTTCCTGCCTGGGGGCTCGGCTGACCCTCTGCTCTGTACACAGTCCCCATTCATCTTTTCTCTGGATGCCCCAACATCACCCTGTATCTCCGACGTCAGCTCTTCCATGAAACTTAATGATTAAAAACCCAGACACTGGGGTAAGGTCTGGCTTCAAAAGGGGGCTCTGAGGCTCTCTAGCAGAGTGATTTGTCACCTAAGTTCTCTCACTTAGTTTCTTTATGTGTAAGAGAAAGACAATAATAGTTTTAAATCAGTGCTTCTTAAACATACAGTACATACGAATTCCCTGTAAAATTGTTAAAATGCCAATTCTGATCCAATAGTTACAGAATGGTGCCGAAGCGTTGGCATTTCTAACCAGTTCTTATAGGTCATAGAAACAACATTCTGAGTTGTAAGGCTTTTGAAGAGATGCTGAGAGAATAAAAGGAAATAAAAGCATGAAACGTGCTTAATGGTGTGCCCTTCAGACAGTCGTGCTAAGTGAACAGTAGCTCCTGCTGTTCTTGTTGCCTGCTCTTATGACGGGCTGATTCCCCCAGCTAGGGGTCACATTTTTATTCTTTACACACAGACTTTCCCTCTCTTACGGCTCTGAGCACTTTTTCCTTGTACTGGTTTTTGGGGGTGGGGGAAGGTGGTGGTGTTACCTTCGTCTCCTGCCAGACTGGAGGGTGAGGTCTTTATATTATTTCTGACTGTCTCACAGTGCTCACCACAGTCTTATACGTAGCAAGTGTTGACCACATACTTGGGTTTTATTTACTTTTTTTTTAAATTCCACAAGGATCTGTCTCGAAGTATGGATTCTGTAGCTGAGGCTGTTCTAAGACTGTACACCAGATAACTGATGATGGTGACCATTCATTCATTCAGTAAGTGTTTATTAAGCGCCCACTGTGGGCCAGGCATGGTTCTAGGCATCTTACAAAGCAGCTTACGTTTTACTCAGGGGAGACAGGCAGCACACCGAAGCCTTAAATAAAACGACAAGCTCCTTGAGGGCAGAGGATGTCTGACTGGTTGAGTGAATTGCTCTGCAGCCGGTGTCCAGATGCCGCGTCCCCTGGCCGCCCTGCGTCTGCGTGTGCTGCCTCGGTCCTCGATCGAGTAGCCCCTATGCTGTAACTCGGCACTTCCTCCCAGCCCACACTGCACTCTCCCGAGAGCATTAGTGAGCTGCAGAGATGCCACTGGAGGTTTTACTCCTGACCCCAGCTCGCTGACCCGTCGTGATATGCAGTGATCTGAATGGCACAGCCGCCACCCTCTTGGAAGCACTGGCAGCCTGGACGTCACAGCAGTGCCTCAATTCCGGCGCCTTATGTTGACCGGAATTCTGTATGGTTTTCTCAGGGTGTTCGCTCCCAGTCTCTCCTCTATCAAGTCCTTTTCCACTTCATGCCATTTAGGTGTTAGGCTGGCGAGGCGTGGGTCACCTTCACCGCCTCTGGTGATCTCACGCCCTCGCTTTAGATGGCACTCTGGTCTCTGTTCACATGTCACTTCATCGGAGACCTTCCTTGACGTGGGCGCACACAGGTACACCCCTTAGCCTGCTTTATTTGTCTTCACAGCATTTCTGTTATTATTTTTTTAAATGTACTTTCTGTCCCTGAAGGTCTTGTTTACTGGTTGTCAGTACTTGGAACAGTGCCTAGCACAAAATTAGACAATTGATGAATATTTGTTGAATAAATGATTTATTTTCCTTTGGAAATTCTCAAAATCCTCATGAAGGATAGCAAGATAGCCATCGTGAGCCTGTTTACAGATAAGGAAACAAGCTCACAGATGTTAAAGGATTTGCCTCAAGGGGCAAGGAAGGGATAGAGTCTACTTGTTGAGAGCCAGGTTCCGTAGGATTCGTCTCCCAAGGGAATGGCCCCTGCCTTCCCCACTGAGTCTGGGGACACTCAGGTGGCCCAGAGGCATGCGGATCCCTCCAGTGTGGCTAGGTAGGAACCTCACAGAAACCTGGAGTTCTCACGCTCTTGGGAACAGATTTAAAAAGGAACAGTTTGAACCCTGCCTCAGGACCTGCTCCCTCCCATCTAAACAGATTCGCGCTGTTGTCTGTTCTTTACAGGCGCAAGCCCTGGGGAACATTTGTTACTTTTAATTCCATGACTCAGAAGCCCCAGTGATGAAGAAAAGGGGGAGGAGGCAAAACGTGTTTACTTTTCTTAAAATTGAAACATAGTCGGTTTACAATATTGTGTTTCAGGTATACAGAGTGACTTATTTTTTAGATTATTTTCCATTATGTTGCTGTAAGATCCTGAATATAGTTCTCTGTGCTATATGGTAAATTCCTGTTGCCTGTCTACTTTATGTATGAGTGCTGAGTGCTAAGTCGCTTCAGTTGTGTCCAACTCTTTGTGACCCTATGGACCTAGCCTGCCAGGCTCCTCTGTCCATGGGGATTCTCCAGGCAAGAATACTGGAGTGGGTTGCCACGCCCTCCTCCAGGGGATCTTCCCAACCCAGGGATCAAACCCATGTCTCTTAGTCTTCCGTATTGGCAGGCTGGTTCTTTACCACCAGCGCCACCTGGGAAGTCCACTTTATGTATAGTATTGATAGTTTATTAATCCCATGCTCCTAAGTTACTCCCCCCAACCCTGCCCTTTGGCAACCATAAATTTGTTTTCTATGTGAGTCTATTTCTGTTTTGTGTATATATTTACTTGTATTATTTTGTAGATTCCACATGTAAGTGGTATCATATATTTGTCTCTGTGTGACTTGCTTCACTAAGTATGATATTCTCTAGGTCCACCCATCTGACTGCAGATGGCTGAGTAATATTGCATAGTTAATCAGTTGTGTCTAACTCTTTGCAACCCCATGGACTATAGCCTGTCAGGCTCCTCTCTCCATGGAATTTTCCAGGCAAGAATACTGGAGAGGGTAGCCATCCCTTTCTCCAGGGGATCTTCCCAACTCAGGTACTGAACCTGGGTCTCCTGCATTGCAGGCAGATTCCTTACCAGGGAAGTAGTAACGGCCAAGAATTTTCCATATACACCACATCTTAAGCCAGTCATGTGTTGTTGGGCACTTGGAATGCTTCCTTATCTTGGCTAATGTAAATAATGCTGCTATGAACATTGGGGTGCATGCATCTTTTCAAATGAAAGTTTTCTCTAGATAGATACCCAGGAGTTGGATTGCAGGATCATATGGTAGCTCTATTTTAGGTTTTTAAGGAACCCATATGCTGTTTTCCATAGTGGCTACACCAATTTATATTCCAACCAACAGTGTAGGAAGATTCTGTTTTTTCCACACCCTCTCCAGCATTCTTTATTTGTAGAGTTTTTGATGATGGCCATTCTGACTGTGTGACATGATAACATCATTGTGGTTTTGGTGTGCATTTCTCTAATAATTAGCAATGTTGAGCATCTTTTCATGTGCCTATTGACCATCTATATGTCTTCTTTGGAGAGATGTCTATTTAGATCTTTTGTCCATTTTTTGATTGGGTAGTTTTTGGGTTTTGTTTCATTTTAATGTTGACTTGCATGAGTTGTTTGTGTATTTTGGGCATTAACCCCTTGTCAGTGAGATTGTTTGCACGTATTTTCTCCTTTTGTAGATTGTCTTTTCACTTTGTTGATGGTTTCCTTTGTTGTGCAAAAGTTAGATTTTGCTTTTATTTCTTTTGCCTTGCAAGACTAATCTAAGAAAACTTTGCTATGATTTATGTCAGAGAATGTTCTGCCTGTGTTCTCTTGTGGGAGTTTTGTGGTGTCATGTCTTATCTTTAGGTCTTTAAACCATTTCGAGTTTATTTTTATATGTAGTATGAGGGAGTGCTCTAGTTTCATTGACTGTCATGTTACTGTCCATCTTTCCTCACATCACTTGTTGAAGAGACTGTCTTTTCCCATTGTATATTCTTGGCTTCTTTGTCATAAATTAATTTGACTGTAGGTGGGTAGGTTTGTTTCTGGGCTCTCAAGTCTGTTCCATTGGTCCATATGGCTGTTTTGTGCCAGTGCTATACTGTTTTGATTGCTGTATCTTTGTAATATAGTCTGAAGTCTGGAAGGGTTATACTTTCAACTTTGTTCTTTTTTCCTCAGAATTGGCACTCACTTAGAATTGCTTTGACAATTTTGGATCTTTTGTGGCTCCATATAAATTTTAGGATTATTTGTTCTAGTTCTGTGAAAAATATAATTTTTCACAGGTATTTTGATAAGGATTGCATT
This sequence comes from Muntiacus reevesi, assembly GCF_963930625.1. Lineage (NCBI taxonomy): Eukaryota > Metazoa > Chordata > Mammalia > Artiodactyla > Cervidae > Muntiacus > Muntiacus reevesi. The sequence goes on along the minus strand of NC_089265.1, from coordinate 57,491,887 downwards.
AAACCTGTAGATTGCTTTGAGTTGTATGGCCATTTTAATAGTATTCATTCTTCCAGCCCAAGAGCACTGGATAGTTCTTCATCTCTTTGAATCATCTTCACTTTCCTTTATCAGTGTAGGATAGCTTCCAACATATGGGTCTTTCACTTCCTTGGTTAAGTTTATCCCTGAGTTGTTTTTTGTTTGCTTTTGACATGGTTTTAAACAGGGTTGTTGCTTTCTGTTTCTGATATTTCATTGTTAGTGTAAAGAAATGCAACAGATTTCCCTATGTTAATCTTATATCCTGCTACCTTGCTAAATTCATTTATTCTAATAGTTTTTATGTGGAGATTTTGTATAGAGAGAGTATCTTGTCATCTGCAAATACTGACAGTTTTACCTTTTTTCCAATTTGGATACCTTTTATTTTCTTTGTTGTCTGATTTCTGTGGCTAGGGATTCCAATACAATGTTGAATAGAAGTGGTGAGAGTGTGTATCCTTGTCTTATTCCTGAGTTTAGTGGGAAGGATTTCAGCTTTTTACTGTTCAACTTTTTACTGTTTATTTGTTGGCTATGGGTTTACCATAAATATTAATAACTTTTACTATGCTGAGATATAGTCCTTCTCTACCTACTTTAGTGAGATTTTTTTATTATGAATAGATGTTGGATTTTATCAAATGCTTTTTCTGTGTATATTGAGATGATCTTGTGGGAATATATATTTTTTTAAGTGTTACCTGGTTATAGAAATCCCTGTTGCTGCATGGATCCCCATGGGTTGATATAGTAAATAGTGCCAAATGGAACAACAGCGAATGTGCCATTTGCGTGAAAGGAAATCCTCTCTGAGCTCAGAGAGCTCCTGAAGGGAGACTTACCAGCTGCAATGAACATAGGGGTACATGTATTTCTTCAAAATACAGTTTGCTATGGATATACACCCAGGAGTGGGATTGCTGGATCATATGGTAGCTCTATTTTTAGTTTTTTGTTTTTTTTTTTAGGAACAGATACTGTTCTCTTTAGTGGTTGTACCAATTTATGTTCCTACCAACAGTGTAGGAGGGGTTCCTTTTATGCAAAGCCTCTCTGGCATTTATTGTTTGTTGACTTTTTGATGATGGTCATTGGCCATTCTGACTGTTGTGAGGTAATACTGCACTGTGGTTTTGATTTGCATTGCTCTAGTAATTAGCGATGTTGAGCATATTCTCATGTGCCTCTTGGCTATCTCTATGTTCTCTTTGGAGAAAAGTCTTTGCCCATTTTTGATTGGGTTCTTTGTTTTTTTTGATACTGAAATGCATGAGCTATTCGTGTGTTTTGGAGATTAATCCCATGTTGGTCACCTTGCTGGCAAATATTTTCTTCTATTATTTGAGTGGTTTTTTTTTCATTTTATTTATGGTTTCCTTTGCTGTGCAAAAGCTTTTGTGTTTAATTAGGTCCCATTTGTCTATTTTTGTTTTTATTTTCATGACTCTAGGAGGTGGATCCAAAAAGATACTGCTGTGATTTACATCAAAGAGTGTTCTATGTTTTCCTCTTAAAAATTTTATAGTAGCTGGTCTTCCATTTAGATGTCTAATCCATTTTGAGTTTGTGTATTGTGTTAGAGAATGTTCAGATTTCACTCTTCTACATATAGCTGTCTAGTTTCCCTAGCACCACTTATTGAGGAGACTGTCTTTTCTCCCTTATATATCCTTGCCTCCTTTGACTTAGATTAATTGACCATAGGTGCCTAGGTTCATTTCTGGGTTTTCTGTCCTGTTTGATTTATTGATTTATACTTCTTTTTTTGTGGGTGCCACTACCACACTATTTTGATTAGTGTAACTTTGTAGTATAGTCTGAAATCAAGGCGCCTGGTTCCTCCAGCCCCATTTTGCTTTCATAGGGTTGCTTTGGTTATTTGGAGTCTTTTATGTTTCCATGAAAATTTTTAAAAATCCTTGTTCTGGTTCTGTGGAAAATGCCATTGGTAATTTGACAGGTATTGCATTGAATCTGTAGATTGCCTTAGGTAGTATAGTCATTTTGACAGTATTGATTCTTCTGATTCAAGAACGTGGTATATCTTTCCATCTGTTTGTGTCATCTTCAGTTTCTTTCATCAGGATCCTATAGTTTTCAGAGCACAGGTCTCTGCCTCCTTGTGTGCATGTCTGTATGTGTTAGTTGCTCAGTTCAGTTCAGTTCAGTTGCTCAGTCATGTCTGACTCTTTGCAACCCCATGGACTGCAGCACGCCAGGCTTCCCTGTCCACCACCAATTCCTGGAGTTTACTCAAACTCATGTCCATTGAGTCAGTGATGCCATCCAATCATCTCATCCTCTGTCATTCCTTTCTCCTCCTGCCTTCAATCTTTCCCAGCATCAGGGTCTTTTCAAATGAGTCAGCTCTTCGCATCAGGTGGCCAAAGTATTGGAGTTTCAGCTTCAACATTAGTCATTCCAATGAACACCCAGGACTGATCTCCTTTAGAATGGACTGGTTGGATGTCCTTGCAGTCTAAGGGACTCTCAAGAGTCTTCTCCAACAGCACAGTTCAAAAGCATCAGTTCTTTGGTGCTCAGCTTTCTTTATAGTCCAACTCTCACATCCATACATGACCACTGGAAAAACCATAGCCTTGACTAGATGGACCTTTGTTGGCAAAGTAATGTCTGTGCTTTTTAATATGCTGTCTAGGTTGGTCATAACTTTGCTTCCAAGGAGTAAGCGTCTTTTAATTTCATGGCTGCAATCACCATCTGCAGTGATTTTGGAGCCCAGAAAAAATAAAGTCTGTCACTGTTTCCATTGTTTCCCCATCTATTTGCCACGAAGTGATGGGACCAGATACCATGATCTTAGTTTTCTGAGCTCACTATCCTCTTTCACTTGCATCAAGAAGCTCTTTAGTTCTTCTTCACTTTCTGCCGTAAGGGTGGTGTCATATGCATATCTGAGGTTATTGATATTTCTCCTGGCAATCTTGATTCCAGCTTGTGCTTCATCCAGTTCAGCATTTCTCATGTACTCTGCATATAAAATTAAAAGTTAGTAGTTCAGTCAGATTCAACTCTTGCAATCCCATGGACTGTAGCCCACCAGGCTCCTCTGTCCGTGGGATTCTCTAGGCAAGAATACTGGAGTGGGTTGCCATTTCCTTCTCCAGGGGATCTTCCCAACCCAGGGATCAAACCCAAGTCTCGTGCACTGCAGGCAGATTCTTTACTATCTAAGCCACCAGGGAAGCCCCTTTGCCTCCTTAGGTAAGTTTATTAATAGGTATTTTATTCTTTCTGATGCAATGGTAAATCAAACTGTTTCCTTAATTTCTCTTTCTGATCTTTTGTTGTTAGTTATAGAAATGCAAGAGATTTCTGTGTCCTGCAACTTTACCAAATTCATTGATTAACTCTAGTATTTTTCTGGTAGCATCTTTAGTATTTTGTAAGTATAATATCATGCATCTGCAAACAATGATAGTTTTACTTCCCTTCCAATTTGGATTCCTTTTATTTTTCTAATGTGATTGCTGTGGCTAGGACTGTGTTGAATAAAAGCGGCAAAAGTGGATATCTTTGTCTTGTTTCTGATCTTAGAGGAAATGCTTTCAACTTTCCACTGTTGAGGACAATGTTAGCTTTGGGTTTGTCATCTATGGCCTTTGTTATGTAGAGGTATATTCCCTCTGTGCCCACTTTTTGAAGAGGATGGTTTTTTTTTTAAATCACAGATGGGTGTTGAATTTTGTCAAAAGCTTTTTCTGCATCTTTTGAGATGATCACATGGCTTTTATCCTTCAATTTTTTCATGTGGTGTATCACAATGATTGTTTTGCATTTTTTGAAAAGTCTTTGCATCCCTGGGATAAATCCCACTTGGTCATGGTATATGGTCCTTTTACTATGTTGTTGGATTCAGTTTGCTCGTATTTTGTTAAATGTTTTTGCATCGATGTTCATCAGTGATATTGCTCTGTAGTTTTCTTTTCTTCTTTTGTTTGGTATCTTGGTCTCGTTTTGATATCAGATTGATGGTGGCCCCATAGAATGATTTTGGAAGTATTCCTTCCTCTGCCATTTTTTGGAATAGTTTCAGAAGGACAGGTGTTAACTCTTCTCTAGATGTTTGTTAGTATTCACCTGTGAAGCCATCTGATCCTGGACTTTTGTGTGTTGGAAGCTTATTAATCATGGTTTCAATTTCAGTACTTGTGATTGGTCTGTTTTTATATTTTTCTATTTCTTCCTGGTTCCGTCTTGGAAGATTGTTCCTGTCTATGAATTTGTCCATTTCCTCTAGGTTTTCCATTTCATCAGCATAGTTGCGTGTAGTAGCCTTTTACGATCCTTTGCATTTCTGGGGTGTCAGGGGATATTTTAAGAAAGGGGGCCGTAAGCAGGTAGACGAAAGCTCTTCTGTTCTGTGTCTGTGCCCAGGTGACCATGGAGGCTGGCGGCCTCCCCGTGGAGCTGTGGCGCATGATCCTGGCCTACCTGCCCCTGCCCGACCTGGGCCGCTGCAGCCTGGTGTGCAGGGCCTGGCGTGAACTCATCCTCAGTCTCGACAGGACGCGCTGGCGGCAGCTGTATCTGGGTTGTGCTGAGTGCCGCCACCCCAACTGGCCCAACCAGCCCGACGTGGAGCCCGAGTCTTGGAGGGAGGCCTTCAAGCAGCATTACCTTGCCTCCAAGACCTGGACCAAGAACGCCGCCATCTTGGAGACCTCTGTCTGCTTCTCTCTGTTTCGCCGGAGGAGGACGCGCCGGACCCTGAGTGTCGGGCCAGGCCACGAGTTTCACAGCCTCGGCAGTGCCCTGGCCATGTCCAGCCTGTTTGACCGCATCCTGCTGTTCCCAGGTCTGCATGAAGAGCAAGGTGAAATCATCCTGAAGGTGCCCGTGGAGATCGTAGGCCACGGGAAGCTGGGCGAAGTGGCCCTGCTGGCCAGCATTGACCAGCAGTGCTCCACCACGCGCCTCTGCAACCTCGTCTTCATGCCGGCCTGGTTCTCGCCCTTCATGTTTAAGGTGGGTGTCCGCCTCTGACGGACAGCCTCTCCCAGCCTGACCCTGAGTCTTGGCCTCTTCTCGGCGGGTTTGTAACCCTTTTTTTGTTGGAACTGAGAGTTCAGTCATCATTCCTATAACACAGTCCTCTGAGTTCTACACCAGTTGAGAAGGAGGCACGGGGATCAGTAAACATCAACATTCTGCTTTGTTCCCTCCCTGGAGGTCAAAATCGCCTTGTACGTCTTCTGTTCCAAGCTAGACCAACTGGGGCCACGGTTACAGCAGCCGGGAGGGAAAGCCAGGTTCCAGGAGCATGCCGCATGGTGGCAAGCAGCATTCCCAGAGAGACAGCCAAAGATGGGACGCTCTGCAGGCCAGTGACCTTCAGCACGTTAGCCCCACTCTGGGGAGGGTCAAGGAAGGTCTGGCTTTTGCCAAGAGTGACCGGAGAGAAAATCGGGAAATAGCAGAACAACATAGTCCTTCTAGGAACAGAGCAGTTGTTTTCAGAGACAAACACGGTAGCTTGTTGGTAGCTCCTGGCAGAACAGTCTGCAGCTTTTACATTGCTTAGAAACTGATTCCAGTGCATGGATTTTGTACCTTGTCAACAAAAATTACACCACCACTATTCTACCAGTAACAACCAGATTGTCTGTCAGGTTCATAATGATCTTTATGCCACCAGTCATTTATGATGCACTTACTGGGTGCCAGGCATGTCCTTACAGCATGATTAAGATGGGTAGTGTCAGCCGGCTTTATAGACAAGCAAACGGAGTCTAAGCAAGGGTCTCAGACTTTGTAAGGGACAGAACTAGGGTTCAAAACCTGTAATCATAATATAGGTGACTTTGCATCAGTGGTCTCACAACAAACTTGTGGTGGACAGAGGAGATGTGTCCCCATTTTGCTGATGAGGGACACTGAGGCTCAGAGATGGTGAGTAACTTTCTCAAGTGGATAATTAGGTTAGACCTCAAATCCAGGCCTTTGAGCCGAAGTGCTTTTGAAATTACATTGTACTGTCTTCCTGGAAGCTTGGAAGGCTGCTTGCTAATTAGACCTAGAACATTTCAGGACTGGTGAGGTCTTCCAATGCTGATCTACAGACCCAGAAGAATTGTTCATTTCCAGACCCTTCACATTTCATAGACATTTATTCTTGGAGTAAGATGTTCATCTCAGCCTCTGTTCTCCCTCAGCAGTGTAGCCACAGATCTTCAGGGGGTAGGCCTTGGCTGTAGACGTCTCTGTAGCTCAGCCCACTTCCTGCCTCAGTGCTTGGCATATATTAGTGCTCAGTCCTTGACTGTCTTTTAACTAACAACAGGACAAGGAGCCAGAATCACCCTGCCTGAAACAATGCCAAGGCCAGGGCGATCACAGCTGTTTTATATGGCTTTTGAGGAGAACCCTGGAAGTGGTTCTGCATCTCTAGAGAGTCAGTGTTTGCCTACAGAGAGGACCAAGTTAGAGAAAACAGACTTCAATTGCAGCAAGAAAAAGTTAGGTTAGCCCTAGGGAAGAACTAGGCAGGTTGAGGGGAGCTAAGTTCTGGGACAAGCTCTCAAGGGAGATCACTGCTGGAGAATGTAAAATTGTCCAAGGATTACTGAAGGGATCATGGGACACTCCCTCCTTTTGTGGTTCAAATACATCTCATGGAACTTGGTGTGAAGTCCAGAAACAGTTATTCAGAAATACAGAGCAGCCAGGCCTCACTGAGCTGAGGGCTCAGCACTCCCCTGCCCCAGAGGACTCTGCTCTGCACGGTGATAATAGCTGGCTTTTTTCACATGCCATCTTTGTGCCTGCCTCCATGCCTGGTGCTTTGTTAGCTTGTGAGCCCGGTATTGTAGACAGAGAAACTGAGGCTTGGAGAAGGGACATGTCGGCCTGAGGTAACACCCTTGGAAGAGGCAGAGCTGGAAGCTGGGCCCGGCACCCAGACCTCAGAGCCTGCGCCCTTTAGCCTCTGTGCTGCCGGCTCTTCAGACACGTGGCCTGCTGTCTCCTGCTCCAGCTGCGCAGCAGCTTCAGTTCCCATGCAGACCCCCAGCACCTGTGTCGGGGCCTCCCACTGCTGGCACAGCCCTTCCTGGCCACCTGGGCCTCCGTCAGCCCTCCCACTTCGCCCGGCTCCGTCCTGAGTCCAGACACTAGGCTGACCTCTGGCGAGCTGCAATCTGCAGGCTCAGGTGGAGGCTGGCTTGCAGGACCCAGGGAGGATGACAGGGACGGGAGAGCGCGTTGGAGGGTGAGACCCCGAGAAGTGCCCCATGATGGGACACAGTCTCTGTGAAACCGAGGCCCCACGTGGGACCCTTACCCCTCAGAGGGCTTGGTAAAGTTGGGCTCGCATCCCGGCCAGCTCCTCGGTCTGTGGAAATGGGAAGCTTCCCCATCATTTCTAATCATCCGTAGAGTGATGGTTTCCTGGTTCACCTCCAGTGTTGACATGTGTCGATTCCGTTTCCCCCATCATCCCTCTGAGCATTCAGCATCTTCCCCCTTCTGCAGGTCCCCCCTCCCCCACACACTCCTTATTCTAAGTGCGTCATGAGCATTGGTGGGATTTACTTGAGATCTGAGGGGTTGGGGAGGGGCCCTGCGGCAGAGTGAACCTTTCTGCCGTTCTCCGTTTCCACTCTCGGCCCCGCCCTTTGGGACTGGAGGGAGAGAGGGGCAGGCAGCTTCCTTCATGCAGAGCAGCTCCCGGTTCCTCCGGTTCCTCCGGGGCTGGCAGACATGCAGCCTGTGGGGAAGGGAACGTGACCAGCAGGACAGAGGCCTCTCGAGGCGCCACCCCCTCTGGAGCAGTCGGAGCTCCGACCAGCAAAACAGATCCTATCGCTGTTACACCCACTGTCTCTCTCATCCCCCAGACAACTTCAGGTCACGTCCAGTTTGACAACTGCAACTTCGAGAATGGGCACATCCAGGTCCACGGCCCGGGCACCTGCCAAGTGAAGTTTTGCTCCTTCAAGAACACTCACGTCTTTCTGCACAATGTGCCCCTGTGTGTCCTGGAAAACTGTGAATTCGTGGGCAGTGAAAACAACTCGGTGACTGTCGAGGGCCACCCGTCCTCAGAAAACAACTGGGCTTACACGCACCTCTTAGGGCTCATCAGGTCCTCTCCTGGCGTGCTCCCCACCGAGGACTCGGACTCTTTAATGTCCCTCGACCTGGAGAGCAGGGACCAGGCCTGGAGCCCTAGGACCTGTGGCATTGTCATTGAGGGCAGCCAGAGCCCCACCAGCCCAGCCACCGGCTCCCCCAGGGCTGGCTCCCGGGAGGCAGAGGTGGGCAGCAATGGGGAAAGGGTGGCCCGGACCCCAGACAGCAGCGATGGAGGCCTGAGTCCCAGCGGTGAGGATGAGGACGAGGACCAGCTCACGTACAGACTGTCCTACCAAGTGCAGGGCCCACGGCCCGTCCTGGGGGGCTCCTTTTTGGGCCCACCGCTGCCCGGAGCCTCCATCCAGCTGCCCAGCTGCCTGGTACTGAACTCCCTGCGGCAGGAGCTGCAGAAGGACAGGGAGGCCATGGCCCTGGCCAGCTCCGTGCAGGGCTGCCTCATCCGCAAGTGCCTCTTCCAGGACGGCAAGGGAGGCGTCTTTGTTTGCTCTTATGGCCGAGCCAAGATGGAAGGAAACATCTTCCGGAACCTGACTTACGCGGTGCGGTGTATACATAATAGCAAGGTGCTCTCATAGGCTTACTGTGCAGACCCATGAGGCCTCACTGGGTCACCAGGAACATGATTTTTGAGTGGTGAGAGTGCTTCAGTGGTTGTACACAGGAGGGCTTGGATGGAGTTAGTCTGTATTTTTTAAAAAGTCATCGTCTCTTAAGCTTATAATGCACACTGGCCCCATGTCCATCATCTGACTTGAATGAGGCAGAGCGGTCCTGGTAAGGAGTGTCTGGTATCCCCATTCATCCTTAGTCTTGGGTAGGTGATGTGTCCATGAGTTTAGGACCTTGGCAGTGGGCCCTTTGCAGTGGTCCTGCCTCACCTCCTGCACTCGGAGGGGAAGTCTAACCCTTAAGACCCAAAACATTTTTCTCCCACATCCCCAAGGGGTAAAGGGTTTATTGCTTTTCTGTCTTCCACCACCCCCGACGAGAGCCACAGGGTTTGCAGCTCTTCACTCAGCTGCTTAAAGCTTGCTCTCTGGGAAAATTAGGGGGGAGATCCAAGAGGGGCTTAGTGCTTTTTCCAAAGTGACTGTTCTTTCCCGCCAAGTACCCAGCAGGAGGGAGGCATCTCCGGCCTCTCGTCTGACCCTCAGCCTTTCTCCGTGAGCACCTGGCCTGGTCTGTGGAGAAGTGAATAGATGCAATGACTCCCGGGGCTTCTGTGCTCTCACCGATTCACGCTTGGCTTTCAACAAGTTGTGAAAACAGCCAAACTCTTCTTTCTGGCTAGCATGGCACCTGTGTCTTTTCAAACAAGCAGGCACTCCCGTCTCATGCCCATGAGGTGCCTTTTTCCCTTAGATTCCAGGCTCGTTGGTTGTCCTACGACCTCAGCTCTCGTGGATTCAGAGAATCTTCTTGTGGGAGCAATACTCTTTCTAACTTTCTCCATCATAAGCGGAAAGCATCACCTTGAAATTTACTTGACCCCTCCCAGGATTTAACTCTAGCGTAATATATTGTTTATTGTTAATACACAATTTACCTTCACATAATCTATTTTACTATTAATACACAGTTTTTTAAAAGACATATTTAAAGTTTTTATATAATTATTAAATATAAAAAGAAAGTATAAGTGGCAGTACATCCTCTTACTAAGCTGTGTGCCGGGTTATGGTATTTTGTGTTAAAGAGGCTTCCTTATCCCTATACCAACATTTCTAACTGTCTCTTAGTTTGGAATTCCAGTGGGTTTTCCACCCCAAGATAACACATTAAGAGAGATGCAGAGCGGGCAAGAATGGGTATTTGTCTTACAAGTGAAAAGCCAAAGGGAAGGTGGGCAAGGAGCGCCTGTGAGTTACCTTGCCCTCCCGCGCTTCCTTAGGCAGGTGAAGTCCAGCAGAAGTGCCTGTGGAATTGGCTCTTGGTTCCATTTGAAGTAGCTGTGCCCTCAGACCTCTGGGGAGCTCTTCATGTGGTGTTAGCAGCCTGCCTAATCCCATCTCATCTAAGCATCCCTTCCATCCTGCTCCGAGGTTGTGGATGTGGAGCCCAGGGCCAAGCTTCCATCCAGGGTTTAGTGAAGAACAGGTATGAGGTTGGTGCAGAGGCTGCAGGACCAAACCCAGAAGGGCGTGGAGATGCTCTCTCCTTGTGAGCACGTGGAGAGAGCAACCGAGCTGGCGTCGGGCAGATCTGCACAGACCAGACAGGAAGGAGGAAACTCAGGTGCCCGCTGAGCAGGTTTTAAAAAATAACCTTTGTGACCAGAAAACGAATGGCTGTTTCTTCTCTGCCTAGATCATCATGCTCAGGAACCACATTCACCACTGCAGAGCATCGGGCATCTTTCTTCGCTTGGAGGGTGGCGGCCTGATCGCTGGCAACAACATCTGCCACAACGCGGAGGCCGGCGTGGACATCCGGAAGAAGTCCAACCCCCTCATTCTGGTACTTCCTCCACCTCGGTGCCCCTTTCAGGGTGGCTCATAGTTCTCAGAAACCTTTGCTAGGATGTCTAAGCAAATGCTACCGTTTTGAATTCCTGTTGCTTCCTGTTCGCAAGTCGTTCGTGTCCTTTCCTCTGTGTGTCCTTGTGACTCTGGTCTCTTCCTCCGTGTGTTGAAGGTGACTTTGGATAAATCACATCCCTGAAGTCTTCCCTCAGCAAGGATGAGAACCCAGCAGACAGGAAAGTTCACAGGGCCTTCCTTCCTGCAGCCCTGATATGCTCTTGTGGGTTTTGAGTTCAGTAAGAATAAAGACATGATGTCTGCCCTGAAAAAACACTTGGTTACCCTGGTGAGTCTGCCAAATCCTTCAGGGGAAAATCTGGAAACCAATAAGAATAGGAGCTCCCATAGCAGAAAACACTTTAAAGCAAACTTGAACTTTGTTTTTGTGAAATAGTTTTGGAAAAGAAACAGCTAGCTTCCTGGTTTAAATATATGATTGTATTTAGGCTGTAAATTAGCAGAGTGAAACAATTATAATTTATTTTAACCTAAGGTTTTTAAAAATCACTGCAGATGGCGACTGCAGCCATGAAATTAAAAGACGCTTACTCCTTGGAAGGAAAGTTATGACCGACCTAGACAGCATATTAAAAAGCAGAGACATTACTTTGCCAACAAAGGTCCGTGTAGTCAAGGCTGTGGTTTTTCCAGTGGTCATGTATGGATGTGAGAGGTGGACTGTGAAGAAAGCTGAGCACTGAAAAATTGATGCTTTTGAACTGTGGTGTTGGATAAAACTCTTGAGAGTCCCTTGGACTGCAAGGAGATCCAACCAGTCCATCCTAAAGGAGATAAGTCCTGGGTGTTCATTGGAAGGAAGCTGAAACTCCAGTACTTTGGCCACCTCATGCAAAGAGTTGACTCATTGGAAAAGACCCTGATGCTGGGAGGGACTGGGGGCAGGAGAAGGGGATGACAGAGGATGAGATGGCTGGATGGCATCACCGACTCAATGGACATGGGTTTGGGTAAACTCCGGGAGTTGGTGATGGACAGGGAGGCCTGGCGTGCTGCGATTCATGGGGTTACAAAGAGTCGAACACAACTGAGCGACTGAACTGAACTGAAGATTTTAATCAGTATGCAAAAGGCAACTAACTGGGAAACAGAAAAGCTAGGTTTCAGATCCGGCTCTGCCACAAATGTAGCACATGACCCTGGGCCTCTTTCCCCATTTGCACAGAGGAGTTCGGCAGAAATACCTCCAGGGGTCCTTGTAGCCGGTACACCTTCTGGTGGCCTCCTGCCTCGTGGGAAACCTCAGCCCCCTGGGCTAACCTTCCCTGGGTGGTCCCTCAGGCCCATGCTTAGTCAGTGTTCCCACTACTGGGGCTCCGCCTCCGGGGCCCTGGGGTAACATGGCCTTGATGATGACCATGCGCTTTGGAGGCTCAGAAATTTCTGGAGGACTCTTTGGAGGCTCAGAAATTTTCAGTACTGTGCATTGCAGATGAAGGCAAGAGCCCTCAGCATTAAGTGTCAGGATGTAACTATTAACACATCCCCAGAGTCTGGGCGGGGTAGACGCCTCTCTCGGGACTCTCTCTGGCAGGCATGCACGTGTGCACCTGTGCAAAGGGCAGGGCCACGCCCGCTCCGTTCACTTTGTCTTGTGCTTGGGATCCTGCAGTGGCGCGTCTTCCTCTGCGGATGCGTCCTGGCCCTGCCGCGGGGCAGCGCTGAGCCCTCTGCTGCTCCCCGGCGTGTCTGATCTGCCTTCTCCCGTTCACCTGCAGTGTAACCAGATCCACCACGGCCTTCGCTCTGGCATTGTTGTCCTTGGCAATGGGAAAGGCATCATCCGGAACAATCAGATCTTTTCAAACAAGGAGGCTGGCGTTTATATCCTGTACCACGGGAATCCAGTCGTGAGGTGTGTACGTGCCTCTGTGCTCGGACCACCCTGCTCACCCTTGGTCCCTTTCTTCCTCTTTCATCTCTGGTTCCCTGCTTCCTCTCTTTGCTTCATTTGAAACCATCTTTGTTTACTGAAGCAACTGTGTGCATGCAAGCAGAGAAGAGACAGACTTCACGCACAATCCCACCTCAGCAACACAGCCTTCTGTGTTACCTTATCTGTGTTCCCTTCCAGTTAATTACGTGGGGCCATTCTATTCAGCAAGCATTACTGGGCACGTCTAATAATGATACTGAAGGTAAACCAGGCAGACTCTGCTCCCTCGGAGCTGACTCTAGTCTGGAGGAGGACATGTGTGTCCAGAAAGAATGCCAAGATAGGAGAGGCATAGAGATTTCAACTCACTTGACAACTCTGATCAGTTGCTAGTGGCTACCTGGGATTGGTGTATTAAGACTGGAGGCTGCATCTGACCTCAGCTTGGAAGCATGCCCGTGATCCGTCACTGGTGTGAGCTGTTGGTGGTGGGGCTGTGGGTCTGCCCTCCCACCCGTCATGTGGTGCAGGCCGTGATAAATGCTGTCAGAGTGGTGCCGAGAGAGGGGGAATTGCCCTGCTGGGGGGGGTGGTGGGGGGCCTCATTTGGGAGCTGGCATTGGGGTTAGACTTTGATATACGGGTAGGGCTTGGCCTCTCGTGGAGCTGGGGAGCAGACACTCCTAGAGAAGGAAGCGGTGTGCGCAGAGGCAGCCAAACACAGCAGAGTCAGGATGCCCACAGGCCCCGGGGGCTTAAGAGGACGTCTCACACAAGTTGTGACGTGGCTGTGAAACATCTCAAGCTGGAGCTGTCCCGGATCGTCTTGGGTCCTGTGGTCACTGCAGCCTGAGTGTTTATATCCCCGTGGCAGTCCACCTCTGCCAGGCAGTGTGCCGGAAGCCTGGGGCCAGATGAGGAAGGCCTTATGCAGTCCAGTGGGAAAGGTGGAATTTATTCTGTCTAGATAAGGGGGGATCATTAAAGGTTTTGAGTGGGAGACTCACTTGTTATGTCTGTGCTTTACAAAAATAACTGGAATTATTGTGCAGCAAATATATTCTGAGAGTTTTCCCCTACATTATCCTGTGTGTTCTTTTCCATGCAGGATCTTATATTTATCACGTTGGTCAGTTTCAGAACATTCCATTGTTTTGATACTCCCTCATTTTTGAACCAGTCCTATTACTGTCAGGCTTCTATTTTTCACTATTGTAGGCAGCTTGTTTTTGTTTGTTGTTTAGTCACTAACTCACGTCTGAGTCTTTGCGACCCCATGGACTGTAGCCCACCAGGCTCCTCTGTCCATGGGATTTCCCAGGCAAGAATACTGGAGTGGGTTGTCATTTACTTCTCCAACAGGCAGCTTACTAAAAACAATTAGTGATCACCTGATTATGGAGCTGTTTTCCCATCTTTTACATTATTGCCTTAAGAGTATGGGCTTGCATGTGTGTGTATTACCCATTAAACACCCATTTAGGTGTTTACTCCATGTACGGGGGTTGGCAGTATCAAGGGTGTGTGAACAGCCTCTGCTCTGTAGTGTGTTCGGTGTCATTCTGCAGATGGAGCTGTAAGGGAAGGACTCACTAAAGTGACCGCTTTTATAGGTCTTCATGCAGGTGCAGAAGGAAACCAGTCATGATTGCAGCTGAATCAGTCAGGACAGGGCATGTGGGGCGCTGACCTTTGAGCAGTACTCAGACGGTAAAGAATCTGCCTGCAATGCAGGAGACCCAGGTTCAATCCCTGGGTCAGGAAGATGCCCTGGGAATGGGAACCCAGTCCAGGGTTCTTGCCTGGGAAATTCGATGGACAGAGGAGCCTGGCAGGCTACAGTCCGTGGGGTCGCAAAGAGTTGGACGTGACTGAGCGACTAATACTTTACTTTTGCTGAAGGACAGGTAGGATTTTATGGCCTCAGAAAGGCGTTAACAAGCCTGGGGCAGTGAAATTTGGGATATGACCTGGGAAAGTGGTGGGAAAAGTGTGGTGTGTCTGGGCATAAGGTCAGCCTACAACGTGGGGCTGATGCTGGAGCATGGGGGAGCTCGAACACCACGTGTGGTAGGTAGAACAATGGCCCCCAAATCTATCCATTTTCTAATCCTTGGAACCTGTGCATAGACCGTCTACAAGGCAGAAGAGACTTTGCAGATGTGATTCAGTTAAGGGTGCTGAGCTGGGGAGAGGACCCTGGGCGATCCAGGTGGGCCCCGTGTAATCACAGGGACCTCAGAAGAAGAGGAGTCGGAGAAGGAAGTGTGTCAACGGAGGCCAGGCCGGAGGAATGAGACCACAGACCAGGAAGCCTGGGCCGCCTCCAGGAGCCAGGCAGGTCAGAAACAGACCCTTTCCGAGTCTCCAGAAAAAAGGCAGGTCTGCTGGCGCCTTGATTTAGCCCTGTCAGACCCATTTTGCACTTCTGACCTCCTAAACTGGAAGACAATAAATTCGTGTTGTTCTAAACCACTAAGTTTGTGGTAATTACTTACTGCAGCCATATACCCAAACCTTGTGGATGCCGGGGAGTTGTTGAAGGGTTTCGAGCAAGGACTATTACAACCAGATCAGTGTCTTGGCTTTGTTGTTGTTGTTGCTGTTATTTTATTTTATTTTTGGCTTTTTAAAACAGTCACTTTGAGGGAATTCTCTGGTGATCCAGTGGCTAGGACTCCATGCTGTTACTGCTGAAGGCCTTTGTTCCCCCTGGTTGGGGAACAAAGATCCCACAAGCCAAAAACCTCCACCCCCCAAAAAAATTCTGGGTTGAGATGTAAACTACTATGTACAGGATGAATAAACAACAAGATCCTACCGTACAGCACGGGGAACTATATTCAATATCCTGTGATAAACTATCATGGAAAAGAATAGGAAAAAGAATGTCTCTATGTGTATAATAAGTCACTTTGCTATACAGCAGAGATTGGCACAACATTATAAATCAAATATGCTTCAATAAAAAGTAGTTTTTGAATAAAACAGTTGCTTTGAGAGAATTAGGTTGTGCTTTTTTCCTTTATGTTTCTTTGTGATGGAGGACAGGGATTTGTGGGGGGTGCCCAAATTTCAAGGTCCCTGATGTGACCTCAATAAGGCAAGCCATTGAGCATATTTTCTTGCTGGTAAGAGTTACATAACCTATGAGTTTTTGGTTTTTTTGCCTTGGCTGCAAGGAAGCACAGGACTCAAACTGTGTTACTATCCCACCCTTGGTTCTTGGAACAATGCTCTGTCCCCTTTTCCTCATGTTTTCTGATGTCTCTTTTATATTTGCTCTGCCTGCCCTGCCTGCCTACTTTCTTTCTGAAAGTAAGTGAGATTTGTGTTAAAAGTATAACACTTATGCATTTGCTTCTGTGGCGCAGCTCACAGAATGAGGTGTGCCCGAGCCCAGGGACTGCATCTGACCCTGAATTCTAGAAACCCAGAGTAACCATCAGTTGATTGAATTATAATCACATCAAAGCAGTTGCTTCATATCTGAGTAAAAACATAAGGATGTTTTTTAACAGACAGTTTCACTTATTCAACTCCAAATGCATATTGTAGGCACAGTTGGCATTTGGCTCCCCCACGAGGAAGTAAGGGCTTCCCTGGTGGTGGCTCAGTGGTAAAGAGTCTGTCTGCCAAGCAGGAGACATGGGTTCGATCTTTGGGTCAAGAAGATTCCCCTGGAGAAGGAAATGGCAACCCACTCCAGTATTCTTGCCTGGGAAATCCCTGGACAAAGGAGCCTGGCAGGCCGCGGTCTATGGGGTCACAAAAGAGTCAGACACGGCTCAGCAAGTAAACAATAATAACATGTAGTAAACCTTTGGACCCTGCCCTACAGCTGGGAAGACTTAGCAGCCAACTCATGATCCGTGAGGCTCTGTGAGAGGAGCCAGGCCCCGTGTCAGGCTCTGAACAGCTCGCTGTATATTGGGATCTAAATCCCTCGGCTGCATGGTAGGAAGTCGGAGGGCACCTCCTCAGAGAGGGGGCAGGTCCTCCTCCAGGACAGAAGGAGCTCACAGTATTCCTGTTAGTAGAAATACCAAACAGCAAATGTGTCTCCTCCAGAAATAACCCACCTCTGCCAGTGTCTGAGTGGCTCGTGTTTACAGGCAGGAAACCAGAGTGGAGAGACTGGAGCGATGCGGGTCCTTTAACACACTCAGGTGTCTTCCTCTAAGGAGCTCGTTCTCGAGGACTTTCCATGGCAGCAGGGCCATGTGTGTCTCTGGAGTCAGGAGCACGCTTTCTTAGAGCTTCCGTTACGCCAAGTGAGATAAGTCAGTGAAAGAAATACTGTATGATATCGCTTATACGTGGAGTCTAAAAAATACGACAAACTAGTGAGTATAATGAAAAAGCAGAGTCAGATATAGAGAACACACTAGTGGTCACCAGTATGGAGAGGGAAGCAGAGAGGGGCAGTGTAGGGGTAGGTGATTAAGAGGTATAAAAGGTATAAAGTGTTACGTATAGAATAAGCTACAAGGATATATTGTACAGCATCAGGAATATAGTCAATATTTTATAATATCTGTGAATGGAGAATAACCTTTAAAAATTGTGAATTACTGTGTGGGACACCTTCAAATCATACAAGACGGTACAACAACGATAATACAAATAAAATGGTGCTTGAGTGTGGCTGACAGTCCAGAGAGGCTGCAGAGACAGGTGTATCTAATTCTGTGGCATAGCTGCAGGTGGTTTGGGGGCAGTGGTAACTGACGATTGCTTTCTGCCTGGCTTCTGGGCCTCAAAGAGGTGCTCCATACCCCAGTGGGCCTGAGCCATCTGGGAAGCCCACGAAGAAGGGGAAGCACCTTGGCTGGGAGTTGTCTTTGATGCATGATGGTGGTCTGGCCTCACCTTTTGTCTTCTTTCTTTCTAGCCGGAACCACATCTTCAAGGGCCACGCGGCCGGCATCGCCGTGAGCGAGAGCGGCAGAGGCCTCATCACAGGTCGGCATGAGACGGCCTGGAGCTGTGGCCACCCAGGCCGCCACGACCCAGCCAGCGTCCGCGGCTTCCCACCCTCCCCGTCCTTCCCCTGCAGACTGGCCTCCTGACGGTGACCGGCGCTCGGGGACGCGGGCTCCACGCCCTGGCCGTGCCCACCACGCAGGGAGGTCGCGTCCGTCCTTTGCCAGGCCTGGTGCTTATAGGATCTGAGCGGGTGGCTCACAGAACACTCAGAAATGTTCACACCACACGAACTGAAGCCCTTCTCTGGGCTCTATCGGTTTGTTCCTGCTCTGGCAGTCCATCCCCATTCCCCCTCTGCCTGGCCAGCTCCTGTCATTCTCTGAGCCTCAGCCCAATTGTCTCTTCCTGGGGGAAGCCTGCCCTGACCTCCCCTTATACATCCACTCACTCAGTCCACCAAGCAGGCCTGCTCTGCAGAACACTGCACTTAATTCCTTACGGTCCATTTAGTGACAGCCTCCTTACGGTCCATTTAGTGACAGCCTCCTTACGGTCCATTTAGTGACAGCCTCCTTTGCTGTGTTCTGTAAGGCAAGCATCACGTCCATCTGGTACGTCAGTGTAGCCTCACACAGAGCATAGCCATACCTAGAACATTAACGAGATCCAGTAAATATTGGGCCAGTAACTCCTCTTGGCTGAATCCTGCCTTTCTTCATTGGACGTTTTTTGAGCGCACAGTGTATGCAGGAGCTGGGGATACGGCAGTGAGGAAAACAGATGATCTCTGCTATCAGGAACTGACATTTTAGGTGGGAAAAATAACAAAAGCATGTTTTTTTTTTTTTTTCAAGAAGAGTCATCTCTGAGGGCAATGCATATTTTTGTTTTTTGGCCACACCACACAGCTTCAGGATCCTAGTTCCCCAATCAGGGATGGAACTCTGGCCCTGGCAGTGAAAGTGCCAAGTCCTAACCATTTGGCTGCCAGGGGGTCTTACAGATAATTAAAATAAGGTGATAGACAAAACTGTGTGGGTATTTAGGACTGTGTGGTCAGTGCAGGCCTTCCAAAAAAGTGACATGTAAACTAGAAGCAGGAGGATGGGAAGGAACTCAGGAAAGAACCAGGATTCCAAACGGGGCCACCTGCGGGAACAGACTTGGCAGGCCTGAGGAGCACAGAGGTTGCTCATCTGACTGCAGTGCGGTGAGCAAGGGGCGAGGAGCCTGAGATGGGAGGCAGGCAGGAGCTGGTCCCGCAGGGTCTCCTGAACCATTGCAGTCCTGTCACAAGAGGCTGAGAGTCCGTTTCCTTCTGGTGCTGCGGCAGCCGTGTCCCAGGACTCCCCTTCTCACTGGTGGCCCTCCAGCCCGCCCCCTCCCAGAGACGTGGTGGAGGGGAGAGGAGGGCTGTGGTCAGTCCAGAACAGGCTGAGGAGGACAGGCTCGTACCTCCGCAGGAGCAGCTGGATTCTGCATCAGTGCTCCCGAGGACAGTCCCCCAGGACAGACGGCCCTGCCTGGCCTTGGTCCGGGGACTCTGAAGCCAGTCTGTGCTTCGTTATCAGTCCCCCAGGCCGCTGGATACGGTGGGTTCTGGGGATACAGGAAACCACGAGGCAGACACAGGCCTTGCACTAGGGGAGAGCAGACAGCAGACAAGTCCTTGGAACGTCACACAGCAGGCAAGACTCGGTGCTGACTCCTGACGCGCAGGCCTCAGCGTCCTTGTCCGGACTTGTTTTCTGTCAGCTGCTCAAGTCCTCATGCCAGCACTGTAGGTGGCCTGTGACCCTCTTTTCCACCTCTTTTCATAGAAAATGTCATCCGAGAGAATCAATGGGGAGGTGTGGACATCCGCCGAGGAGGGGTCCCCATCCTCAGGAGCAACCTCATCTGCTTTGGCTACTCGGATGGTGTGGTTGTGGGGGATGAAGGCAAAGGCCTGCTGGAAGGAAACACCATCTACGGTGAGAGCCGCCTTCCTTGGGGTCAGGTTTGGGGGCCAGTGCAGCCTGGAGGCGGGAAGCCCAGGCTCCATCTCTAGCTGGTGGGTACTGAGAGAGTCACTGCCTTTCCCTGGGCCTCCAGTACCTCCTCTTAAAGATCAGCCTCTCTCTCAGGTCCCAGCCCCTCTCAGAAGGCATGAGGCTTTCATAAATCACCTTCTAATCCAGGGGGACCCCATGGGGTCTGCACAGCAGAGAGCTTTAATCCCCACTTACAGTGGCCAAGGGCAGGAGTGGATCTTGTGTAAGGACAGGGCCATCTTAATTTCTGATGCATGAGCATCTAACCCCTCTTACTCTTTCTTTTGATCCAGAGAACTAAAAATATAATGGAGAAATAGGAGAAAATGGAGAAATCATAGAAAGAAAACGGTTCTCATTCATTCTGTGACCTTGGGCCACACCTGCCTTTCTGGACTGCGTCTCTAATAATAATCATAGCGAACCTACATTCCGGTCCTGGATACTGACTAGGCCTTTCCTGTGCATTCTCATCTAATCCTCAGGACCCCTTCTGAGGTTGGCACAGTCAGTCAGCCCGTGTTAAAGATGAGGGAACTGAGGCACAGAGTTAGCAGCCTGCCCAAGGTCACACAGGTGGGGAGTGGCAGGGCTGGGACTCAAACCCTGCATTTCTGTGCGGGGTGTGGTTGGGCTGGACGAGTTCTGAGGGCCCCTGGGCACTTGTCGCCATGGGCTCATGTGTTTCCCATCTGGAAGCGGGGCCTTGGCAGTTCCCAGAGCACTCTTACACCCCACGGAGGGACGGCAGTTGTGAGATGAGCCTGACCGTTACTACCCCTTGTATGAAGGAGAAGCCTGCAGCAGCCAAGCCCTAAAGTGACGCGTTCGAGGCCCTTTACCAGTCTGTGGCCCAGTCTCCAGGCCAGTGCCTTTCTGCTTCCCCGCCTGGGGAGATGCCGGGCGCTGCCTCGCCTGTCGGCAGCATTAGTGACCAGCGCCCTTCACTGTTACAGCGAATAAGGGCTGCGGTGTGTGGATGATGGCGTCCAGCCTGCCCCACGTCACCAGCAACCACGTCAGCTACAACGGCCTGTACGGCGTGGCAGTGTTCAGCCAGAAGGATGGCTCCGGAGAGCTCCCCGGAGGCCACGGGGCCCAGGAGAACTTCAGCGAGGACGGGGATGCCGTCCTGTGGGAGACAGAGCTGGAGAAGGACGACGACCCGCCGCGCCGGCCCATCACCACAGCGCTGGTCGAGTCCAACAGTGTCAACCACAACGGAGGTGAGCACCCCTCCCATGCTGGGGCTGCCCCGGGACCCTGCAGCCGCACCGGCCACTTCTTAGCCACTCGCCTGGTGCCCCCACCCCCTGGGCGTCCATCCATTCTCTTCTCCCACCACCACCTCTCACCCTTCTCTTGCCCGAAATTCCTTTTCTCCTACCCACACGTCCGAAGCAGCTCGGACCTCAGAGCCCTCACCCGCCGTGCATCCCTCCTTCCAGCTGGGCCCTCCCCCAGCCGCACCGGCGCTTGTCAGGGGGGCTGAGACTGCATTCGTTTCTGTGGCTGCTTCATCAATTCTGACAGGCAGTGAACTGGAGGTGAGCAACTGCATCCCACTCTTGTTGGTGCCCCCTGCCCCTTGGCACCAGTCCCACACCTGGCATATACATTTCAGTGAATTCTGAGACACATTTTTCATATTTTTTTCACACCTCTGATGAGATGCATCTTACAGTTGATGGCATGTCATGGTTTAATGGGCAGTGATTTTTCTTTCTTAGACTTCCCTGGTGGCTCAGACAGTAAAGCATCTGCCTACAATGCGGGAGACCCGGGTTAAGTCCCTAGGTCGGGAAGATCTCCTGGAGAAGGAAATGGCAACCCACTCCAGTATTCTTGCCTGGAAAATCCCATGGACAGAGGAGCCTGGTAGGCTATAGGCCATGGGGTCGCAAAGAGTCAGACACAACTGAGCAACTTCACTTCTTTTTTTTCTTTCTTAGAGATATAGAAAATAAGAATATTTAAAATCCATGTTATCTTAAACTTCATAAAAATGGATAGTAGGTGTTTGATGTTTATTGAATGGGAAAAAAACATTATTGTGGAATTCATCCAACTCTATAGCTCCCACACCTGGCTGATTATGAGAACCACTCTGGGGAATGGTGGAGGAAGGCTTGTTAAAGAGAGGCCCCTGGGCCCTGAGTAAGCTCATCACCCTGGGAGTGGCCGAGGCAGGGAGGTGGGGAGCCAGTGGGGCCAGCCCACTTACTTACCTGGAAAATGAGTTCTGTTCCCTCCCATTTCAGGGTTTCCTTCCCGTGGCCACACTGTCCAGTTCGACAAGCAAAGCCACGTAAATTCAAAACACTTGATTTGTTTTTGCAGTTCTCAACCAAGCCAAGAGAAGCAACACACAGGTGGCACCAAAAAATTCATACCTGCAGGGCTTACAACCCAGACTGCTCCCACAAGAACCCATGGTCATCACCCTCCCTCAGCCTCCTCCCCCTGCTGCCCGAGCCTCCCGCTCCTGGGGGGCGCGGTGGACGTCACCACTGGGAGTCCTGCTCACCCCAGGTCCGCCTGCCATGCTGCCTCTTCCTGACCGCGTGTTGCGGTTCTCAGCCTGCTGATCTTGTGCTTTTTTTTTCCCCCTACGGCATCTGTAAGAAATTTCTTAATTCTTAAGAAATAAGAAAATTTCCCCAAACAATAGAGAGGCAGAGTCTAGCTCAAAATGGGAAGCAGAACAAAAGCCACAGAACTTGCGCCCGGGTGAGTCTGTCTGTCCAGAGGCGGGATGGGCAGCCTTGATCAGGTAGAGAGCGCCCCGTCCCAGGAGGCACAGACGCCGGTAAGGGGAGGCAACTGTAGGAGGCATTCCAGCGCAGGATGAGCGCCTGGGCCGGAGGACCAGCTGAGTCTTAGGCGCCTCTTCACAGCACGTCTCCCTCCCCCTCACTGAGCACTTGGCTCAGAAGGAGCAGACTTTCCTTGCTGGTCCTGCGTTCCCTGCTGCTCTGTCATCCAGCTTGGAAGATGCAAGTCCCCAGGGCTGGTTCTCCCTGTCCTCCCCACCTCCTCTCCTGGTTGCACAGTTCTGGGAAGGCTTTTCCTCCTGGTCTGGTTCGCAGTGACCCTGGGGCCAGCCTGTGCTTCCTCTCCCCCACAGCCTCCGGACTCTACATCCAGAGCAGTGAGGCACTGCACATTGTAACCAACGTGATCCACGCCAACAGAGTCAGAGGCATCACTGTGGCCCAGAGCAGTCAGCTCACCCGTGTGGCCAACAACAGCATCTCCTGCAACCGCCAGAGTGGGGTCAAGATCGAGGCCCAGTGCAAGGTGGAGCTCCGGGGCAATGGTATCTATGACAACAGAGGCCATGGCATCATCACCAAGGGTGACAGCACCGTCATGGAAAATGACATCATTGGCAACCGGGGCAGTGGGCTGCAGCTGCTGCCCACGTCTGACACAAAGGTGTGTGTGTGTGTCTCTGTGTGTGACATGCATGCCTACGCCGGTCCTAGGAGAGGTGTGTGTGTGTGTGTGTGTGTGTGTGTGTGTATGTGTGTGCCTACGCCAGTCCTAGGAGAGCCGTGTGTGTGTGTGTGTGTGTGTGTGTGTGCCTACGCCGGTCCTAGGAGAGCCGTGTGTGTGTGTGTGTGTGTGTGTGTGTGTGTGTGTGTCTCTGTGTGTGACATGCATGCCTACGCCAGTCCTAGGAGAGCCGTGTGTGTGTGTGTGTGTGTGTGTGTGTGTGTGTGTGTGTGTGTGTGCCTACGCCGGTCCTAGGAGAGCCGTGTGTGTGTGTGTGTGTGTGTGTGTGATGTGCATGCCTACGCCAGTCCTAGGAGAGCCGTGTGTGTGTGTGTGTGTGTGTGTGTGTGTGTGTGTGTGTGTGCCTACGCCGGTCCTAGGAGAGCCGTGTGTGTGTGTGTGTGTGTGTGTGATGTGCATGCCTACGCCAGTCCTAGGAGAGCCGTGTGTGTGTGTGTGTGTGTGTGTGTGTGTGTGTGTGTGTGTGTGTGTGATGTGCATGCCTACGCCAGTCCTAGGAGAGCCGTGTGTGTGTGTGTGTGTGTGTGTGTGTGTGTGTGTGATGTGCATGCCTACGCCAGTCCTAGGAGAGCCGTGTGTGTGTGTGTGTGTGTGTGTGTGTGTGTGTGTGTGTCTGTGTGTGACATGCATGCCTACACCAGTCCTAGGAGAGCCGTGTGTGTGTGTGTGTGTGTGTGTGTGTGTGTGTGTGTGTGTGTGATGTGCATGCCTACGCCAGTCCTAGGAGAGCCGTGTGTGTGTGTGTGTGTGTGTGTGTGTGTGTGTGTGATGTGCATGCCTACGCCAGTCCTAGGAGAGCCGTGTGTGTGTGTGTGCGCGTGAGATGTGCATGCCTACGCCAGTCCTAGGGGAGCTCTCGTGCCCTCTAGGCTGAGAAACAGAACCACAAACCCTCAGCGCTCTTCAAGGGTGCCATCTAAACCCTGCCTGCGAGATCCAGGGGGCACGTCACACAGGAGGGGTGCTGGCAGGAAGCTGGGGGAGGTGCCCCCTGGGGTATCTTCACAGTCTTCAGGTCAAGATCGGGGCTATTTCAGCTTTCTTCTCCTAGAGGAATAATCTCACTCAGGACCCGGACTGCGGTGGGTGCTTAATGAGAAGCCTTGCCCTGGGGCCTTGCAACGCTGTCCCGTTGCCCAGAGTAGCCTTGTCCCCGTTGGCCGTCACTGATTCTGGGAGCCCTCCGTGATCCCGCGGGCTGTGGGACGTGCCCCTTTTTGACTTCCACGGATTGTGCCCACCCCTGCCTCACAGGCACTTCCCTCAGTGCTGTCTCTCCCTTTACCTGGTTTTCTTCCGCACAGGACCTTGAGCTCCGAGCTCCACGTTTATGCAAAGCACTGGGTTGGGTGCTAGGGTTTCACGGTTGAGCCAAGCAGACCCAGTCCCTGCCCTTGTGAAATTATGGTCCCAGAGCCTCTTTCTGGCTTTGTGGCTTCGTGAGTCCCTGGCGTCCGCAAGGAGTAAAGACCTTGGCTCTGCATCCAAGCACTGGGAAGGCAGAGGAGGGCTCACTGTCGCCTCAGTGGGTCATCAGTGGCCCTTGCTTCTGGCACCACCCCCTCAGTCTGAGGGCCCTTTTCACATTGTTCCTTCTTCCTGGAACGACTCTCCCCTGCTCTGTGCCTGAGAAACTCCCACAGCTTACCCAGTACGTTTCCCAGGAGGCGCCTCTGGTTCTCTGCTGGCCCGACAGCCTTTCCATGGGCTCCCCCGGCTCAGTGCTGACCCACCCAGCGTGCTTGTACCCCTTGGTTTTATAATTGGTGATTCAGTCACCGGGCTCCGCACCAGTCCCCGAGGTGTGACAAGCTCTGGCTGCCCCTCCCAGGTAATAAGGAACCGAATCCATTCACTCCGGGCCTCCGGCATTGCAGTGCAGGGCCACGCCCAGGCCCTGGTGCAGGAGAACACCATCTTCCAGGGCAAGAGCAGCAAGAGCATCTTCCAGCAGAGCTCGGGCAACCAAGCGTGCGTCATACAGAACAACAGGCTCCTGGTCTTCAAGAAGTGAGTGCACGGGCTGCCCAAGCCGACCTTCTAGAACCGCAGCGAGGTCACTGGGGAAGCCAGGCCCAGTGACTGTGGAACCCTCGCTCCCGAGTCATGCCAGCTTTCAGCTCTGGTCAGACAAAGGCCTGTGCTTGGCCTTTGTGTTGGGCCTGGGTAGAGGACCTCAGCCTGACTCCCTAGGAGGGAATAACCTTTCAGAGTCAGGGGTATGTGGTTTCAAATCTCACCTCTGCCAGTTACTGGCCATGTGCCCTTGGGCAATTTACTCAGCATCTCTGAACCTTAGTAAAATCCACTTAATAATGTCCGTAGCACCAACTTAAGATAAAATAAGGTCCTGTGACCTCGTAGCATATCTGAGTCACATAAGTGCTTATTGCTGTGGCCGCTGCTGCCCCTTGAACAATACTCCCGGGCTTTTACTCACCCCACGGTAGCCAGCCTCTGACACTGCCCACAGCTTGCCAGCCCTACTTGTAATACTGTCATTAAAAATACAAGACAATGTTGCTGGTTTAAGCAGTTTAGGATCTGATATGTATTAGAGGTGATTCCTTGTAACTTAGGTCAGAAAGTCCTGAGCAAACCATCACTATCATTTGATTTTCCCTAACCCTCCATAACCTCCAAGCTTAAGAGATTGGAAACCCATCAGTTTCTGCCCTCCGTAGATTTGCATTTTCCAGAGTGTCATCTAAAGAAATAATATAGTGTGTCGTCTTTCAGGCCTAGCTTCTTAGACTTGGCCCAGTATATCCCGGATTCCCCTGTGGTGTCGCATCTGTCACTCATTCTTTTTGCCGCAGAATGGGCACGCCACTTGGTTCATCTGTTCATCAGCTGAGGAATATTTAGGTAGTTTCTCATTTTTGCTGATGATTAATAAAGCTTGTGTGGGACTTCTCCGGCAGTTCAGTGGTTAAGAGTCCGCCTTCCAATGCAGGGGGTGCGGATTCAGTCCCTGGTCAGGGAACTAAGGCCCCCACATGCCGCAGGGTACGGCCAAAAACTCAAAGTAAATGAATGACTAAAGCTTGCATGACATTCATGGTCGTACATAATGGGGAAAAAATGGGGCTTGGGGGAATGAAAGAAAAAAGAGAAAATCACTGGTCTTATCTAGATGCTTGTTTAAAGATGGAGGAATAGAGGATGAGAGGGAACATGTCCAGGGTTGCATCAGAACTGAAGGCAGAGCTGGAACCAGATTTAGCTGCATGCATGTGCCACCCCCTTTTGCTATCACTTAACTAGGGAGACACAACCTATACCCCAATTTAAACACCTGGACCTTGAGCCAAAGGTAAGGTTGTGCGGGCCATTCAGCAAATGCTCTAGACCCTCAAAGAGTGCATTCTCATTTTGCCCCTTCAGGTCTGATACGTGGTGCCTGGTGAACCCACCAGCACGGCCTCACCTTGAAAACCCTCTCCGAGGCCCCTCCGCTGCCCACGGTGGGCAGAAGGTGACAGCCATGGCGACCAGGATCACAGCCCACGTGGAAGGCGGTTACCACAGCAAACGCAGCATCTTCTGCACCATCCTGTAAGAACGGAGAGCTGCGGGAGGAGGCAGCTGGGGGCGTCCGAAGACCCCAGGAGGCAGGCACACACCCTGCTGTCAGGCTCAGGCCCTGCCGGGCCGAGCTAAGAGGGTGCAGCCTTCAAGGATGGAAGAAGAAGTGCTTGTGACGGCTCCTGCTCATCTTCTCTCCTCCCTGAAAAGCCGGCTCTTGAGTCTTCTGGGCACCGAGAACTAGGTACCTCCACAGCCCTTTGGCTCCGCAGCCCTCAGCGGGACGGAGCTTGGATTTTGTGTTGGTTTGGCTGGTTGGTGTTTTTGGCTCTGCCATGTGTGCTGCCTGCAGGATCTTAGTTCCCCAACCATGGAATTATTTTTCAAGGAGAAAAAGGGAACAGAAGTTGGTGGGTTTCTAGTCCCTTGAGCTCTTGTAGAGATGATGAAGAGTTGGGGAAATTGATTCTGAAACCTTGGCCAGGGTTTTCTGTTTGAGTTACAGGGAACTGTACGCACCAAACCCAGAATCTTCTCAGGGAAGGACGAATGTACTTTTAAGGGACAGAAGTGGCTCCAGTGAGAGGGAGAGAGCCCGAGTCGTCCCCTCTCCCAGAGCTCACTTTGACTCCGCGGACCCTGCCACACGTGCCCTGCTGTGGGGGAGGCTGAGGTCCGGTTTCCTCAAGGACACAGTTGGACGTGGGCCTCTGGGAGGGGGGACGTGAGGTAAGGAGCCTCTCCTGGCAGGCTGCCCCCGGACACCCCGGAAAGCAGGAGGGGCGTGTGGAGAAGGCTTCCCCCGAGTGGCTAGGTGTGCCGGTGAGGGCCGGGCCGTGCAAGGACTCACCTGACTGCTCCCCCCTCCCGCTGCCCCCACACTCAGGAGGACAAGGCTGACTCAGGGCTTGCGGCATAGGGAGGATCCAAATCCCACAAGCACACGCAGACCAGCCGCCCCCGCTGGGCGCCAGACAGGTGGGGCTGGAGGTGCCTGGGGCCCTGTCTGTGTTCACATTCTCATGGATGACTGACCGCCTGCCTTTACGGACCCTACTGCGGTTTCCCACTCTGTGCCTTGGCTCACGCTCTCCTCCCCTCCGGGCGCGCCCTCCTCGCCGCCAGCTATGCACACCCAGGCCCCACCCGTTCTTCCAGGCTCAGTACGCCACGCGGATGGCAGCGCTCTGCCCTCTGAGCCTGCTCTGCCCCGTCTCTGCCCCCACAGGGTACACTCTGTCTTGCTTAGAAATTGCCCAGGTCCGTCCCTGCCCACTGACTCACCTGTAAGCTCCTCGAAGGTCACCGCTGGTGTCCCAGCCCAGGGTACGGGGAGGGTTAGGAGCCTGAGGAAGGGGAGGAAGGCTTTGCTAAGCTCAGCTGTGACTGTGAAGGTTCCAGAGCCAGGCGGTCTCAGACCCACTATTCAAGGAAGGGGGCCTGACGCAGGCTCGGCTCAGCCTGAACAGTGCCCCGCCAACCTGGCCCTTCACGCGGCGCCTCGCCAGCCTGCTGAGGTCATGGTTGTGTGCCCGCAGCTGGCGTCCCAGGGAGGTTCTGCCAGGCCCCTGGTGCTGTTCTCCGGGTGGGGTAGGGCGTGGCTGGAGGGAGCCAGGGGCTCGGTCTCCCTGAGGACGTGGGGCACAAGAGCGTGGGTCCCTCCATTCCCCAACACTGCTCTTTGCACTTAATCTGTGGCCCCGTTGTGAGTTGCTGTACAGAATGCTGCCTTTTATTATTTTGTAACAAATGACTTTTCTGTGAACCAAGTGCTTATGAAAATCTCGGCGACCAAAATAAAGTTCTATATTTTAAGAGGCGCTTTGGGGGGTCCTTTCCTTGGCCTGGGTATCTACTGGGGGTCCTGAGCGCTGGATGCAGGCCCATCACCTCTCTGCCTCCCAGAGGTACCACAGCTTCCACTGAAGGAGGCGGGAGACCCAGGGCCATCTTGTCCATTCAGCTTGTTCCCGCAAGATCCCAGGTTTTAAGGTCTGTGTCCTCACAGGTCGGGGACCGTGGTGCAGGCCTGCCTGCCCCATGGGCTTTCTGAAGAGCAACAGTGAGGTCCCTGGTGTGGATGACCTGATGGTCTGCAAAGGGATTTCAGATCCATGACCACGTCTTCTTCAGCTTTACTCATTTAGCATCTACACGTCACTTGAGTAGAAAGCTAGGACTTAGTATTTAAGTGCACTTTTAATTAAAAGACTTATTTTTTAGGATAGTTTTAGAATTTTTCTCTTAAATATTTTTTTTTCTTAAATACTTTTAACTGAGGTATAGTGGATGTATGTTTGAAGTGTACAGCATAGTGGTTCATAATTTTTAAAGGTTACACTTCACTTATAGAATATCAGCTGTATTCCCTGCGCTGTACACGATCCTGTAGTTTATTCTCCTTGCAGTTTATTAACAGTAGTTGGCAGCTCTTAAACTCCTACCCTTACCTCCCCCAATTGTTGTTCTGTCGCTCAGTCATGTCAGACTCTTTGCGACCCCATGGACTGCGGCACGCCAGGCTTCCCTGTCCTTCACCATCTCCCACTGGTAACCACTAATTCATTCTCTAGATCTAAGAGTGTGTTTGCTGCTATACTCACTAGTTTACTTTTTAGGTTCCACATGTAAGTGCTATCATACCTTTGTCTTTCTCTGACTTACTTCATTAAGCATGATACCCTGCAAATTCATGCTTGTCACAAATGGCAGAATTTCATTTTTTACGGCTGAGTTTACGTCCATGAGTCTGTTCCTGTTTTGTAGGCGGGTTCGTTTTCTCATAAGGTGTTTCCCTGGCGGCTCAGATGGTAAAGAATCCGCCTGCGATGCAGGAGACCCAGGTTCAGTCCCTGGGTCGGGAAGCTCCCCTGGAGTAGGGAGTGTCTAACCGCTCCATTACTGTTGTCTGGAGAACTCCATGGACCCAGGAACCTGGTGGGCTACAGCCCGTGGGGGATACGACTGAGGGATCTACAGCCCTCGTTTGTCGTATTTTAACCTCCACGTGTGAGTGATGCCTTAGGGTATTTGTCTTTCTCCGAGTTCACTTTATGATCTCAGGGTCCATTCATGTTGCTGCAGATGGCATCGTCTTGTTCTCTCTGATGGCCGAGTAGTATCCCATTGTGCGCATGCACATCTTTCCCCATTCATCTGTCACTGGACACCCAGGCTGTCTGCCTGTCTTGGCTATCGTGAATCGTGCTGCTGTGAACAGAGGGGTGCACGTATCTTTTTGGGTTCGTTTTGCCTGGATATTTGCCCAGGAATGGGATTGCCGGGTCATATGGTAATTGTTCTTAGTTTTATGAGGAATGGAATGCTGACCAGTGTGAGGTGGTACCTCATAGCTTTCATCTGTATTTCCCTAGTAATTAGCAATGTTGAGCATCTTTTCACATGCCTTTTGGCCATTTCTTCTTTGGAGAAATGTCTCCTGGAGCCCAGCATGGGGGAAGTCAGCAGCTAGAGATGACTCCTGCATCCAAGGGGGCAGCAGCTTTCAAAGTCTGTGACAGATCCTGCTGCTTTCGATGCTGTCTTGCTGCCTGAGAGCTGCTGCAGGGATAAAGGCTGTAACGGTGGGTCTCGCCCCTCCCCTCACGCACCGCCCACAACGGTGCCTGCCCTCGAAGGTGGCCCAGGCGTCCTGAGTACACCCTCAGGTGCGGTGCCAACAGACCCCAACCCCTTCAGGCCGTTTGCACGAAGCCCACCTCAGTCCTCTCACGGAGTCTGATCTCCGAAGCCCAAGCTTCTGCACCCGGCCCCCGGGCTGTGGACATGCACGCCGGTGGACACGTCAGGCTGGGGGTGCACAGCCCTGGCACTGTAGGGGTGTCTGTCTGTAGGGGTCTCCATCTGTCCCAGCAGCTGCCGGCTGACGGCTGAGCTCTCCTCCGAGGCCCCGAAGCTCCCTTACATCCTGGCTGGTCTCTGCTGATGAACGGACTTCAGGGTGCGGGAACCTTTCCTCTCTCAGCTTCCTTCCAAGAGCACAGGTCCCATCCGGACTCCTTCCCCTCCCCCCTTTTTTCTTTCATCCTACCCAGCTATGTGGAGGTTCTCTCGCTCTTTCAGGGCTCGATAGGTGCTTGGTGAGAACCATCCCACATGTGCATGTACTTTGACGGATTTGTGGGAGGAGGTGAGCGTCCCATCGTACTACCTCACCATCTTGATTGCTCTCCCCGGAGGGAACTGTGTTCTGAGTGGAGGTGCCTGTTAAGGCTCAGTAGGTTCCCTACCAAGTGTTAAGAGGCTGTATGCAGGAGAGGCGTGGGGAAGGCTGTTAACCTAGGGCTTCCGTAACAGGAACAACCAGGACACACACGCACAGTGCCCATGTTCTGCCAAGTCATCTGGAGGCATGAGCGGAACACCGGCCACCCATCCTGTCTTGGCTCTTCCGTGGCTGGGGAAGCATCTGGAAGGAGACTGCTCCAAGTAGCTAGCATTGGTTAAGTGCATGGCTTGCTCTCCCACACAGGCCAGACCTGCCCAAGACAACCCATTCTATCTGGGTATTTTTTCCTTACATGAGCCAAAATCTATCACCCTGGCTAAATCCTACCCACACCCTTACTTCATCATCATTCCCTGACCCCTTCAAATCCTACTTACATGCCTGATCTTCTAGTTAGGTGCCCCTCCTCCAGGCTCTCCTACCCACCCACGTTATCCCCATGGTAACACTGAATCCTCTGCATTCAAGGACTCTGCGGATATGTATGATTCCCCCTCTCAAGCTGTGTGGTCATGCCCTGCTGGTCCTTTATACCCAACTCCAAGCAAACTCCCTAAGCGTTGGACACATGGATAGATAGATAAGGAAACAAGCCCGACCTCCCAGTGTCTTTACTTTTACCTTCTGGAGCCCCCAAAGGCCCTCTCTCCCCTCTGTGGCGACTCTCCAGAGGTTCATGGACAGCATCTTTACTCCCCTCGGGTCCACTTTCTCCTGCTCTCAGTTCATGCATGCCAGTTTGCAGGCTGTCTCCTCACCATCTGGTCATTTTTCTAGATCCACTCCAGTGGCCTGGGCGGGTCTTGGAAAGCTCAAGGAAGACAGAGTTTAGGAGTCCCGTCTCTCACCTCAGGAGGTACGTCCCAGCTCTTAAGACGTGCAGAAATCACAGATCAGAAGGTAGGGTTCTCTAAGCAAGCTGAGCTTTCCTGGGGGTGCTTGCTTCTCTGCAGCAGCTAAGCCCCCTCCCGAGGGTGCCTGCCACAGGTGAAGGTTTAACCCTTGTGTGGACCTCACAGGTCTTGGCTGTTCCCCACCCAAGCAGCTTACCCTGCGGCCTCCCTAGCCTTCCCTGCTGGCCAGTCAGGCCCAATGCTGATGCCTGCTGATGGGAGTGTATAAGCACAAAAAAGACCAGTATGGGGGGGCGGGGAAAATGAGGAATTGTGGAATAACAGATACACACTATGACATATAAAATGAACAACAGGACCTACTGAATAGCACAGGAAACAGTATTCAGTATCTTGAATAACCTATAACCTATAGCAGAAGAATCAGAAAAACAGACAGTTAGATACAGATATATATGTTTAACTGAGTCACTCTGCTATACACCTAAAACACTGTAGATCAACTATACTTCAGAAAACCCAGTACAGCTTCATCACCGAGGCCTCCCAGTCCTGTCGAGGCCACTGCCCCCTGTAGCCAGAGGTGGGCCTGGCTATAGTGAATGGCGGGCACACTGTGGCCAGACCAGACAAGCCAGAGTTGGGTCTTGGAGCAGCACATGAGCGGACACCTGTCCGGCGACATCCCCGGGCCCACCTTCTTCCCTCTCCTTCCTTCTCTTCCCTGAACGGTCCTCACGGTGAACTCACTTGGGGCCTGCTGGGCTTATTCCAAACCTGAGTAGTCTCCCAGTAGGAGCATCTTCATTCCACTAGTTCTTTCTCCCTTCCTGTCCAGAACTTCACAGGGTGCAGTTATGGCCACTGCACTGGGCCCATTCACTGTGATCATCCTTGTAAATGGAAGTCAAGCCTAACGTGACCTTCTAGTGCAGTCTGAATGACTCATACCTGTCACCCCTGCTTAGAAACCAGTTCTTGCCCGACTGTGGCCAAAGATGCTGCTGTCTTAATTGTCAGAACAGTATTTCACTTCTTGGTCTGGGCCCATCAGTCACGTCATCCACCCAGGGCTGACTCCAGGGCCAGAGCAGGAAAGTACAAGGCGGCTAGAGTATCTTGTGCCAGAAATTAAGGAAGCATCCTTAAAAAGACAGGGATACAGGAGCTAGTTTGAAGGAACTCAGATTGGCCAAATGTGGTACAATCTGAGTATAAAAATAATTGGTAACTATTCACAGGATAAGAATCTATGCGTCCATACTAAATGAACAAAACATTTTAATGTAAGAGAAAAGAAAGCTCCTTAACAGCAGAATGCCAACAGTAAATGTGTAAGAAACTATCAGAGTGAGAAAATCACTCACCATTTCATAGCCATCACAGTAACTGATTCAGCAAAAATGATCAATCCAGGCTAAAACTCATGGGTAATAATTATATGGGGAACAGGATGGTTTAGACACTTAAAGTACTTCTCCAAAAATTAACTACAAAAATAAAAGTAGTAACTCCAAAGTGGAGAGATTATAACCTTAAAGACAAACCAACATCACATGCTGTGACTGTGATGTGTATGGGGCAGAGCAACACTTCTGTGAATTCCCTGCCAAAAATGTGTATCCTGAATCTAATCATAAAGGAGATGCCAGACAAACCCAAGTTGAGGGATACTCTGCGAGATAGCTAATTTATTCTTCAAAATGTCAAGGTTAGGAAAGGCAAAGACTGAGGAATTGTTTCAGATGAAATAAGACCAATGAAGTGTGATGGAAAAAATGTGAATATGAGCTGTGGGCCAAATCCTAGTATCACTGCTCTAGTTCCTGCTTTTGGTAAGTATAATACGCTTATGGAAGAAAAAGTTCTCATTATTCTTAGGATATGCACACTGAAGTACTTAAGATAAAAAGGGTGCTTTTCTCAAATTGTCCCAAATGGTTCAAAAAGAAATATGTGTATAAGGCAAATAATAAATAGGATAATGCATAAACCACTGGAGCACCTGGGTAAAGGATACACTACTATTCTTATTCTTGCAACTATTTTCTAAGTATGACATTATATCAAAATGAAGTTCTTAAAAGAAGATGCTTTAAAAAATTTTACCTAATTAGCTATTTCCAGGTTGAGTCCTCTGCAAGGATGTTAAATATTCCTTCTTTGATCTCATTACTGTTAACAGTGTCAGCAGGTCAGGGCCACAGAGACGTCCCTCCAGGGAACGGACTTCATTCTGTAACATTCTATAAGTTATTCCACAAACTGCAAACCTTATTAAGGGTATAAGCCTCTAGCCCACACAGTCTGTTTTTCTTCAAAGAGATCATCAAGCGACATTATGACAAATAACTTGGTGAGATCAAGGATCCTCTGTGAACGCACTAGTAAATAAATGGGGTTTTAGAGCCAGAAAAAAACTAGTGCAATCCCGTTATTGTACAATAATGTGTGGACTGCCGGACAGATCCACCGGAAAGAAGGTACCACTCGTGGGCTCTGGCTCGCTGCAGACACTGCAGCTTACACACTGGGCACTGCTAGGCGCCCTCTCTCGAGACTTGCTGGAAAGGGCCCTCTGTTGAGCCTTCTGATTCACAAACCCCTTGATGTACAAACACTTGCATCGCCTACACTTAGTAAAGTACACCCGTTGTCACCCAGGACAAGTATACAGCTGACCCCTGAACAACGCAACAGGTAGGGGCACCGGCCCTCCACACAGCTGCAAAATCCTCATGATTCAGGCCAGCCCACTGTGTGTGTCGTTCTGCATCTGCAGGTTCCGCCAACCACTCATGTGGTGCTGCAGTGTGTACTCCTGAAAAAAGTCCATGTCTAAGTGGACCCAGGCGGTTCAGATCCATGCTTCCAAAGGTCAGCGGTATACTTACCATTCGAGGCCTTTCCCCATCCACACCGCCCCTCAGTGAGAGTGACGGAAGTGACCCACACGGTGACTGCTTCCCCATGAGGACAGAGGCTGTTCAGAGGCTAGGTCACATGCCGTGATCTAATCACTGCTGGAAATTAAGCTTCAAGGCGTCAAAACCATCACAGTCTAAAAGTATTCATGATGACACCCGCAAACACACTAGGGATTCTTTTCCCAGAGTCAGATCAGGATTATTATTTTTTCTGATGCAAAGTCACATACCTGATTTTTGCAACAGCTTAGATAAAGAAAAACAACAGGCATTTAGATTTCCTGCTCACGGGAAGTGCCTGCTTCCCAGGACCAGACACAAACGGGGACAAGCCAGACAAGAACATGGAAAATGGGCACTTCAGGCCTGGCCGTGCGTTAGAAGTAGCTCTGACAACCGCACCCCGGTACTCGAAGAAATACAAGGATCACATGCCCTGAATGAATCATCCGAGGCCCATTTCTACCATGTCTTCCCTAACAGATGGCCCGGCTGCTGTGTAAATGTCTTCCTTTCTCATTTCCAGAGAGAGCGGGGTTCTCTCTCCCTTCTTCCACTGTCCCCGGCCCCCAGCACGAGCCCCACACACTGCACTGCTCCCGCTGCCTCAGGAGAACCTTGAAGGGCTGAGTCTGACCATCAGCCACATACCTGAGTCTCTGCGTCACAGTCCCGTTCCTCACAACAACCCTCTGGACACCCCTTCTCCAGAGTCCCCTGGCAGATAAGATGGGTGGCAGTGAGCAGCCCTTCCCATCTGCTTCTGGTATGGCTTCCTGTAACTAGAGGCTGGAGAGCTGAAACCTATTTCTAAGACACCCTCACTGAGAGGATTCTGGATGAAATGAGATCCCTACGTGTGTACCCACAGAGGACAGAAGCAAGATGGAGACCCCTCTTGATCTTTGGGCTGTCCATGCTGACAAGCCAGGAGGTGGAAGCCTGGATACTGAAAGCATGGGTGGCTGAACCAGCATTCTAGTGTCAAGTTACCAGCTTCATGAATTCAGGAAGCAGCTGAATTCAAGAAGCTTCATGAATTCAAGTGGCTTCTTCATGCCTGGCTGGCCACCCAAGCTGTGTTCTTGAATTCAGCAGTTCTAGCAGCAACTTCCTGATACCGGCTCCTGCAACTTTTTAACAATTTTGTACCATTAAACACCTTTCTCCTTAAGAACATCTAGGACCATTTGTTTTCTGTACTGAGCTTTGACCAATTCACCGGCTTTCAGAGCTCACCCCTGCCCTGTGTGTGGCCTGAGCCAAGCTGAACAACTGATTTAATCACTTCCTCTGACTCGGTTCTGCTCTGTTTCAGCAGCCCAGAACTAAATTAGCCTGTTTGGGCAACCCCATCACACTGGTGACCTGAAGCCTCCTCTCCCAGCCCTGCTGGGCTTTGTCCCCACCACGGACGCCACCGGCCCTTCTAGACCTAAGCACAGCACCTCACACTTCTCTTAATGTTAGCCTTTATCCATTAGATGTGGCCCACGGTTCAGCCTGTGAGATCTTTTGCCTCCGACCCTCCCACATCCCACACACGAACCATCTGCCATTTATAGTCATGGCGACACCAAAGCAGACAGGTGGAGTCCAACAGCGCCTTGCTTTATGTCTCCGCTTCAGACCAGCACAACTGAGGGGCTGGCGTCTGGCTTCATACCCATGCCAAAGCAAGGCTTCTTCTTTAATCCTCTTTCTTTAAAAATAAAAATGCAAATGAATACAAGGAATGGCCAAGATGTTGTGTCTGGAAAGCACACCTCTAGGTGATTTTCCTTCGCTTTGACTGACGGTCCAAGGTCTGGGCTGGAGGCAGCGGGATGGACAGAGTGCCCAGTCTGTGCTCCTCCTCCCCGCCTGCTGCCAGGGAAACCTTTCTTTTGGAGATCTTCAGCCTCATGGCTTTAGCTATCTCCATCATCCTAAGGAACAAACACACAAAACAAGGGAGAGTCTCCTCAATGCGATGCTCCGGGAAGCTTGGCAGGCAGGAGCGGGAGGCACATTTGTGCTCCATGCCTCAAAGACAGAATCCCAGAGGTGGACACAGGAGCAAAGCTCCCAGCAGAGGCCGACAAGATCGCCGAGAGCCATCAGACTCCCGTGTCAATGTGCAGCGGTTAGAAAATGCCTATACACGTGATAGAAAACCAGGTTATCTGGCTCCTATTTATCGATAAACTGTGTACTTCCTATAACAAGGATCAAGCACTTAACAGAATTTTACAGGCTCCAAGAATCTATTTCTGTTGTATGGTCAACCTCACTATCCGTGAGAAGGCCATGTGTGGACGGCCCTCAGAATAATCCCGCTCCGGACTGCAGGAAGAGTCCAGATGAACGTGTTTTTCGAGGCGCTCTTGGACCACCACCAGGGTCCTTGGATGTCAGATGCTCCTTAATCACTGACAGAGGCCAACACACCCTGCGGTTTAGCGCCCCGGAGGCTGTGCTCCCTACTCAGTCTGAACCCCTTCTACCAAGGCTAGAAGGGGCCTGCAAACGCCGCCACTTCCGCCAACCTTCCCAGTCCGGTCAGAGAAGCGCGAATGTGGCAGCCCTGCCAAACTCCCACCCTGCCTCGCCTTAGACACCTCCCCTGGCAGCTCCCTCCATCTGACTCTGAGAGTGCTCTCTGCTAAGCTGAAACTGGGGTTCTCTTATGCAACCTCCACCCCCAGGTTACCCCATCAGAGTCATACAGAATCCCTCTTTCCAGGGACAGCAACTTGGAGACTGGAGGCTGCTCGGTTACAAGGGAACGGAAGGCTCAGGTCTGAAGCCCAACTATTCCCCTTGACTGGGTGACCCTGGGAAAGTCACTGCTTTCTCTGAACCAAAGATTCTTCCACTGATTCTTAAGAGAAATCACTGGGAGATCATGGCAGATTTGACACTGTGCCTAGCATAGTGAAGACACAGTAATGTCTGGCTGCCCATCCATTCAGTCAATCATTCATTCATCTGAAGATTGTCCCCAGGTCCCTTGATAGTGTCTCATGCTGTCTGGCAGTACCAGAACTACATCAAGGCTCCCTAGGAGAGCTTTCTCTTCTGTCCTGCTCACCTTTTCTCACTGAGCTTCAGGTCCCTCTGTAACATCGTCAGGTCAATCTGGAAGCTGTTGATGTGCAAGGCCAGCACGATCACATAGGCGGTGACCTTTGCCTTCATAGAGTCTGAAATTAAGTTCCGCAAACTGCAATCAGTGGTAGAAAAAGAGAGACAAAATTAAACTCCAAGATGATTTCTCCAAAAGGAAAGGAAAAACATCCAAGCCTATTCCCATATGCATTCAACTGTCTTCTCATCTCGGGGAGAGGAAAAGGAATCTGAGCAACACCCCTCGTCTTGTTGCTCTGCCCTAGCCTTCACACACGGTGGAGCCAATCCCAGTGTCCCTCCAGGGAGGACAAAAAGGTTGCATCTCCACCTTCCCCGGGCACAGCTGGAGCCTGCACTGGCACAGACCATCCCCGTCCTCCCAGCCTGCTCAGCAGGGCTGCTGGGGAAACAGTCATTCCACACCTGGC
Organism: Muntiacus reevesi; assembly: GCF_963930625.1. NCBI lineage: Eukaryota > Metazoa > Chordata > Mammalia > Artiodactyla > Cervidae > Muntiacus > Muntiacus reevesi. Next base: position 57,453,751 of record NC_089265.1, on the reverse strand, counting down.
TGCCCATGAATCTTCAAGCAGTCCGAGCAGGACACACACGGCAAGCAAACAGCAGGAAGGAAGCCCAGGTGTGCTGCTTAGGGAGCTTTGCCCAAAGTCGCCCCCCTGGCCTGCCCCTGCCTGCATCACCACCTCCCCACACAGCACTGGTTCTGGGGAGACTGGGAGGGCGTCCCTGGAGAAAGTGTCTGGGATGGTCTTTGCTGCAGGACTTCCCAGAGCCTTAGTGTGAACTTCTCCCAGAGGGACCGTCTGCTCTACAGTGCTGCCTAACTCACTCACCCAAGACCCCGCCAAGCAGCGGTGCCCACCTCAGCAGTGTCTCTGAGCATGGACAGCGATCCAAGCCCCCCGCCCCCGCAATCCTGCTCTCTCCTTTATAGGCAAACGCCAAGAAGTCAAGCCCCCTGACCTGCCGTTGTTGTAGGTCAGGCAGGTGAATTGCTTTAGTAGTTTGGTGTTGATGATGTGGGGGACTCCAGGTCCCAGGGCACCTACAAGACAAAGTGGAGTTTGATCATTTTCTTTCAAAACTCTCAGGCCATGCCTCACCTATGAGCTGGGAGACAAGGATAACAGCCGGCCCCTGGACTAAACAGGCATGCAGGAAGACAAAAAAGGGGCCCACGAAACAGAACAGCCACAAATCAACACAGGCTCAGGTGTGTTTCGCCTGCAGACCATATGTGCGCAAGAGATGTTCACGACGGGGCAGTGACAAGCAAGAAAACCAGACTCCAGTGAGGCCTAGAGACACATGATTCAAAGATGTTAGAAAGCGAAACAGACTGGAGGAAGCTCAGGGAGAGGGAAAGGAGGGGAGACTGGAATGTGAAACAAGAATTACGCAGATTCTGAAAAACATGAGAGCAGGCACAGCTCAGAGTTATGCACGTTTGGTTAGAGACCACCACAATCAAGCAAGTCACATGAACTGCCTGGGTTTCCCAATGCCTGGAAGTTAGGCTTACAGTACACTGGAGTCTCCTAAGTGTGCAGGCGTATCACGTTTTTTTTTTAAATTGTCCAATAATTAATTAAAAATTAAAAACCAAAAAAAAAAAAAATTAAAAACCAATGTCCATCCTTCAATTAAAAGATACCTTACTGCTAATAAGTTGCTAGCCATCATCTGAACCTTCACTGTGTTGTAGCAGTGACATCAAAGATCACTGATCATAGACTATCATAATAAATATAACAATGTAAAAGTTGAAAATATTCACAGTGGGACATGACACATAGACACAAAGTAAGCAGACTGTTGGGAAAATGGTGCTGACTTGGTCAACCCAGGGTTGCTGCAAACCTCCAATTTGTAAAGACCGTGGTATCTGTGAAGCATGGCGGAACGAGGTGTTCCAAGACCCCAGGTGCCCAGTCACAGTAACACGACTGGACACACCTTAGGCCTCCAATCACAGGTGTCTCTCTGGATTTCCAACTCTGGGTGGCTCTGAGTGTCTAGCAGACACCCATGCCCCGGTGACAGGTGACACGGGTTACCAGCAGAAACTGACTTCCCTCTGAGCCAGAAGGAGCTGACCCAACAGCATGGACAGGCCTTCACAAGCAAGGCCAACTTTTCTCCCCATACAGCTATTTCTAACCATCCCCTGGAACATTCACTTGATCGGACTGGATGTTAGACTTTACCGAACACAGAACAGAAGCAGTGAATGTTAGCTCTGAGCAATCATATAACCCAACTCGACCCTATTTTCAGAGGAAAGAGCTTGGCGAGTCCCCTCAGAACATCAGCAGTACCCCACTGTTACACACTTATAAATGAAGACCTGGAAAGACATGTCCATTTCTTCTCTCACTAGAGCTAGTCTAATAATTATAGACAGATAACACACCGGAAATAACTAGAATAAAATGCCTATCATGATATATAAACCCCAATGTTCATTGTAGCCCTGCTTACAATAGCCAAGGCACAGAAGCAACCTAAATGTCCATCAACAGATGAACGGATAAAGATGTAGTATGTACATTTCTCTGGAATATTACTCAGCCGTCAAAAAGTATGAAATGATGCCCTTTGCAGCAACATGGATGGACCTAGAGATTATCATGAGTAAAGTCAGATAGAGAGAGACAAATATAATATCACTTTTATGTGGAATCTAAAGAAAATTATACAAATCAGACTCGACATAGAAAATAAACGTATGGTCACCAAAGGGGAAAAGCAAGGGAGGGAGGGATAAATTAGGAGTTTGGGACTAACAGATACACACTGCTATATATAAAATAACAAGGACCTACAGTATAGCACAAGGAACTATATACAGTAATAGTCTATAATGGAAAAAAATCTGTAAAGAATATATATATGTATAAATACACATGTAACTGAATCACTTTGTTGCATACTTGAAACAAACACATTGTAAATCGACTGTATTTCAATTAAAAACAAAAGTCTATCACGGACTTACTTTTCCGCTTAATCACCTTCTGTGCTCGAAATCTGATGAGGGTGTCCAGGTACCAAATGCACCGCGCCTGGCGGTCTCGGCTCTCCTCATTTGATGGCAAAGACTTCAACGCTTCTATGACAGAGGAGCAGTGACTACAGCAAGGGAGAGAAAAGGGGAAATGTGTAAGACCAGCCAGTAGGCACCCCCCACACCCGCTATAGGAAGGGCCATCCCACCAGCTCCTTATAATAGGAGGAGCATGACTTTAGTGCAGGGGGAGTAAAGGTCTAGACAGTAAAGACACGTTTCGTGAGCAAATGCTCACTGGCACTGCGGAGCAAAGGCAGCCGCTGATTAACACACAAATGAATGACTGAAGCTGTGTTCCAGTAAAACTTTATTCACAGGCGGTGTCCAAGGCTCAGCACTCCGGCCATAGCTGCCCAATCCTGATGTGGTGGTCTGGCGCACGGGCGCTCAACTGCCTGGGTCTGAATCCCCTCTCTGCCATGCAGTGGCTTTGGCAAGTTTCTGAACATCTCCTCTAAAGTTTCTTTACCTCTAAATTAAGTACCCTCACCCTGTGGATTTTTGTGGAGTAAATGAGACAATACAATTAAAGTGGCGCTTGGCATAGGAAAGAGTCCCATCAGTGCTGGCTGTTATTTTTACATACTGTTGTTCTACCACTATCACGAGCATGGAATCGCAGCCATAAAAAGCTCAAGGTCATCTCATGGCAGCCTCCTTGTACAGATGGGAAAACTAAGGCTCAGAGAGGGGAAGACCACATAGTCCATCAGGCAGATGGGGACTCAGTTCTCCAGACTCCCAGCCCAGACTTCATTCCAGTACCTGGCCCTGAGCCACAAGCATATTAGGACAACAAAGAACCAGCAATGAAGCTTTTTTTGGAAATGGATCTTTAGAGAGAGGGCGGAAAAAAACTTATTTTCTAAGACTTTGGATTTCACTGACCAGTAAAATTTCCAAACAAATATCTAGGAAACCAACCTAGGGTTGACAACATTTTTTCAAGATAAAATTATTAAAAGAAAAACTCAAAAGCAAAAAAACCCCCCACTACCATCATAAAAGAAAAGCTGTTTTAAAAGCCAAAAAAAGGGGGAGGGGATTAGAGGCAATCACCTCTGAATTATTTAAAACACACTATATTTAAAGAACATAATTCAGGGCTTCCTTGATTGTCCACTGGTTAAGAATCCATCTTGCGGGACTTCCCTGGTGGTCCACTGGCTAAGATTCCCTAATGCAGGGAACTCAGGTTCGATCCCTGGTCAGGGAATGAGATCCCACATGCCACAGTGAAGACCCAGCACAACAAAAAAATAAATAATTAAAAAAGAAAAGAGAAGGAAGAAATGGAAAAAGAAAAAAGAATGCATCTTGCTATACAAGGGACACTGGTTTGATCCCTGGTCTGGGAGGATCCCCCATGCCCCGGGGCAACTAAGCCCGTGCATCACAGCTACCGTGCAGCAACTTCTGAAGCCTGGGCGCCCGAGAGCCCTGCTCTGCAACAAGAGAGGTCACGGCAATAAGAAACCCGAGCACCGCAACTAGGTGAGACCCTGCTCACCACATCCAGAGAAAGCCTGCGCAGCAGCGAAGCCCCAGCACAGCCAAAAATATAGACAATAAAAACCAGTAAACAAATAATATATATAATTCAACTTCAGAAAAGCTCACTCAACACATCACCACAGATAAACTATCACCTCAGCAGGCACCTACTCCCAGGCCAGCCCCTGGACCTGGTGTAACACTGTGGGGGGAATACAGGTCAGCCCCAGTGCTCAGCCCCAGCCTACAAGGCCTCACCACCCTCTGCCCGGCCACACGACCCCTGCACTCAGAGGCCAACGCTCTCCCTTGAATGCCACCCACAGCCTTGGGGCAACAGGCCTAGGAATCTGAACACTGGAAGAAACACGAGCTCATTCATGTCCAAATGCTGAAAGACATACGTCCTCACTGACCCGAGGTCTCCTTCATGTCTGACTCCATGAAGTGTGTGTCCCAACACCACAACCCAGACTCTCCATCCGCCCAAGTGGGGTACCTGTTCTCTTCAATCATCTTCAGTATTTCTTCTGAGGTGACATTCCTGAAAGCTTCAGATGGGCTCTGCAGAGCGTCATACTCCACAGGGGAAAGAACTAGCTACAGGTCAAGAAAAGCCCAACCAAAGTGGAGACATCAACCAGCTAGATCATGTTGTAACAGCCTCAGCTTAGAAACAGGAAAACGGGCTGAGAGGGGGTGATAACACAGTCTGCTTGGGCAGAGTTTTCGGGACTCAGTTCTCCCGACTCCCAGCCCAGAGCTCATGGTCTGCCTGGACTTTTCTGTCTTATCACAAAGCTGCTGCAGGCATCTTCCATCTGAGTAGAATCACAAGCATGGAAACTCTACATTCTAACCTTTCCTTTTACAAAATCAGCCTGTCCTAGACTTTGGGTACTGGCCAACTTAAAAGTCATATTTTGACTCTTTGTGGAGGGTCAGCCCCACCCGCTGAGCCGAGCTGCGGGTACTTTGCTGAGGGATGGGTTTGACTCACAGGCTGGGGGTGCCGTATGTCCTCAGCTACTGGGGAAGCCTCACTGGGGAATTATTACTGGGGAAGCCCAGCAACAGTGCTGGGGCAACAGCAAGCATCTGGGGCGAGCTTTTGTGAGCATCACAGGACCACCAACATCCTTAGAGAGCCTGGCCATGGCACTGCTGTGCGCACACCCCTACTTGGGAAATGAAGTGGCGTTTCTGCTGCAAGAAGGATACGGTCTTCAAACTTATACACGTCTTCAGGCTTGGCTGCATCGGTGTGGCAGGGAGGAAGATAGATAGAGTCATCCTGCAAGTCATCGTGGAGGGCGTCACTGACCAGGGCTTTTCAATAAAGGAAGAGTCAGCGTCAGTGTCACCCTGCTCAGCTTTGGGTTCCCCAACCCTCTCTGCAACCTGGACACTCGAGATTATCATCGGCCCAGAAACCCCTCATCTGAACCTCACGTGTTGTGAGTGAAAGAGAAAGATCAAATTATAAAACTGTAACTATCATACAGGAATAACCACATCTGAATTAAGGATGCACCCAGATAAGAAGAGAGAGGAAAACATTGGAAAACTGTAACAGCTGGTCTTGTAGAACGATAGGAAAATGGGTGAATTTTTTTTCTTTTTAAATGTCTCCAGCTATTAAGTTTACTGTTAATAGCTGAGAATAAACTGAATAAAAAAATTGAAAAATTTACTTAAGACATTAAACTGTATCTTTGACCATATGGAGACATATCTCTACGTTTCTAAATGGGAAAACATAGTATTATAAAGATGATGATTTTCCCCATATTAATCCCAGATGGATTTTGAGGGAATTTGACAAAATAATTCTTAAGATCATCTGGAAGAAAAAGTACGCTACAAGAGCGTACATTTGAGAATAATAAGGATGAAGTTGCCCCATCAGACAATAAACTGGATGGTGAAGCTACTGGAATTAGAAGGACCGTATGCTGCTACACGAATAGCCAGTCAGAATGCTGAGACAGAACCCAATTAAGAATGTGGTAAAATGATAAAGATGACTTTTTAAATCATTTTTTACACAAGGAAAAGATGAAGTTGAGGACAACTCGCTAATCATTTGGAAAAGATAAAATGAGGTTTGTACCATAGACCAAAAAAAAAGGTCATTAAAATGTAAATGTAAAAAGTAAAACTGTGAAAGTAGTGAAAGAAAATATACAAAAATATTTATATAATCATAGGGTATGGAAAGGTTTTCTAAAATTTCCTAAAATTCCATTTTAATAGAAAAACTACTCGACTGAGCTCACAGAAGGCAGACCATGTCAGCTGTTTCTTACAATTCCAGAGTCTATTCCGAAGAAGGCCTTCAGGGAGAGGCAGAAAGGAATACAGCCCTAACTCCCATCATGTCCATCTGTGAGGCAGGAAAAGGACCCCAAGAGAAGGGGCAGCTGTCTCGAGGAGCAGCCTCTAACCCCAAGTTTCAGCTGCTTACCAGTCACACCCTTTGTATCAATTATATTCTCTGCGGCTTTAGCCACTGCGCGGTTCAAAGATTCGCTGCCAACTTTGTTCATTCTCCTGGAGTTCAGAGCTCGCTTCTGTTTGGTGGTACCAAAGGCTTCAATGCAAGAATCCATCTGTGCCAAAGACAAATCTGGTCACTGGAGACAGGCTGAGCACCGCCACTCCTACCTGTGTGACTACGGGGAACTCTCAGCTTCTCTGAGCCCGTCAACGTCACACCGGTAAACTGGGCTGACTCATACCTAACTACCTCAGAGGCTTGTTGTAAGAGCCAAAAGATACTAAGAGATCTGAGGTGCTTGTTTTATAAACTATAATGAGCTATGTATAAATCAACAGTGTTTCCATCTATAAAATGAAAAGGCTTGACTAGAATTAGGGTCAGTAAGTCTGGGGCACACGGCTCACCGGCACACGGCTCACCGTTTTCCGATCCTACACCCACAACAGACACTGCTAACAGATCACTCATTCCCCCTCTGAGCCTGCAGACAGCCTCACACCCTTCTCAATAGTGCTGCAGGCAGCCCTGAAGATCTGATCAGTCTGCCATCCTAGGATGAGATGAGCCTGTAGGAAGCTACACTGACAATCCTAAAGTTTACTTTGTCTTGATGTGAAGTTTCCAGGCTACAACCAGTATTTTCTCAAACTTGGATTAAATCCTGAGAATAAGTGCTATGCTACACCTGCAGTGACAGCCCAGCAGAGAACCAGTCCCAGAGGCTGGCACAGAGCCATGCACAGCTGCCCCAGATAGGGCATCTGCTCTCTGTGAGGTCACAGAGGCCTCTGCAGGTAGGAGCTCTCCAGAGAGCCACAGACTGAATGAACTGGGAGCGCCCAGGGAGAACCGTGCATTTTTATATTACTGCTGGAGAAATTCAAGGCCTGGAAGGAACTCACTTTAGCCTCACATCTTAGTTCCGTCACACTTACCTTTTCTCTGAACGATTTGGCTTGACTCTCCAGTGTTGATTCACTCTCAACTGATTCATCTACAAAACATAAAGCAAAGAGAAAACGCAAATTGTTAAGTTTGCCTGCAGACAGTAAGAGTGTTTAATATTTGGTTAACAGTTAATCTAAGAAAACCAGATTTCTCTATTACAGGACTTCCCAGAGCTTAACATGCATGTGTACTGTGAACATTCAATATTTCAGCACACAGATAGAGGATCTGGAGAATAAACTACGGAATCAAGTGAAGGGATCCAGGGAAACATGAGGCCTCCAAAGTGAAATGACCTGCCCCAGGCAATGCAGAGATGGGATTAGAAACTAAGTCCCCTACTCTTTCCAGTATATAGTTTTGCCCTTCTTGTAAAAGAGATAAGGAGGAGGGATCAGGAAGGCCGAGGAGGAGGAGGACATGGGGCTCACCTCCTGCTGACAAATACATCAAAAATACATTTATAAGTGGAACAGTTCTCATGGAAAACTAACTGGAGACGGGCAGAAGAACAATTTCCAGGTAACCAGGTAATAGGGTTGGGAACCCCACCACTGCCCCCCCCCCCCCCCGCCAAAGGGATGTGAAAGGAAAGGAAGGTTTGCATGGGCTCTCCACTCCACAGCCTGGCACATGATCTGAGCCAACGAGTCCCTGGATGTGAGGGAGGTACAAATTAGGAGTACGGGATTAATAGATATAAACTCCTATACATAAGATAGATAAGCAACATGTATTTACTGGACAGCACAGAGAATTGTACCCAATAGCTTGTAATAATCTATACTGGAATGCCATCTGCCAAAAAAAAAAAATCATATGCCATACACCTGAAACTAACAAAATACTAGAAATCAACTATGCTTCAATAAAAAAAAATTTTTTTTAATTTTAAGACTTAAAAGCAGGCATAAACATGAGGTATGTATTATTTTACATGAAGCTCTCTGATCTCCCACAGAGTATTCACATAAGGAGGAATAATCTAGTGGATAGGAGCATAAGCTCTGAAGTGACTTTGCTTGCATTTAAATCCCAAGTCTCTTACATATAACAGCAGTATGTTTCTGCCAAAGTCATTTAACTTCTGTCCCAGGTTCATCATTGATTAAAAAAAAAAAAAGTGAAGAGAGCGATATCATGCATTGAAAGTACTTAGAACAGTGCCCAGAGCATGGTAAGAACCCAATAAATGTGTGCGTATTTTTTATATATGCTGGTTAGAATTAACCAATATTTACAAATGTGTTTAAATAACAAATTAATGAACAATTTTCTTTGTTCATTAGAAGTTAGAAGAGCATTTGGAGGATAATTTATATGTTGTTTTATTTGTTTGCAAAGCAGGGAATTCTTCATCTAGAGACTATGGACCTCTAGGAAATTCACAGATGACCTTTGGGATGCAAGAGCCCTTTAAAATTATATGCAAAATCTTATATTTTTTGTATATTATGTATGTTTCTCAGAAGTACTTCTGGTTCTTTACAAGATTCTCAGAAAGGCTGAGACCACTGCTTTGCCAGAATGAAGTTATTAGAACTAATGCCTCTGAAGGTATCAAGCAGATTCACAATGATCCTAATAATCCTTATTTAATTCCCTCCCCAACCATGGTTCTCAGTATTTAAGATTTAGAAACAGGAGCCCCTTGAGTTTGACCATCTTATCTATCATTTTCAAAGATCCCACTCTAGCCCAATACATTCTAAAATGCCAGAGGAGAGAGGTATTGCAACTTCTCCCAGTGGGTTAGAAAAAAAATAGATCTCTTCCCAAATTACAAAGTGTAGAAAAAAAAAATTTTTTTTAATTTAAAAATTAAAAAAAAAAAAAGCGTAGAGACTTTGCATCAACCTGAATGTAACTGTCCAACCTATAAGCAACTTCTACAACCTACCAGAGATTCTAAAACCTCTACCCCAACTAGAACCATTAAAAATTAAGAAAGGGCCTCGATAAAAAAGAGTATCAGACATGCCCTCCATTACCCTGCTCTGATCATTGCTCAACTTGCTTAAACTAAGATTAGATTTTGATCTTCAGTCTGTAAACATTGTAGGGACAGAATCTGTGTGTTTTGCTATATTCACAGACCCTAACTTGTGCTTGGGGCATAGTAGGTCATCAATAAATATTTGCTGAGTAAAAGCACTTTTAAAACTTTGTCAAATGAAGAAAAAGAAAACCTTTAAAAAACAGCTACAAAATGTAGTTTACAAGTCAAACTGATATATCCAGCAAACCTAAAATATTCAGCCTTTCCTTGAGCCTTCATAACTAGAACCTACCTGAAAACAGTGGCTGCATATTGAACAATTCAGCATCATATACTTCCATCTGGCCAGAAGTCTTGTTCAAAATTCCCACAAAGTGCCTGAATAAAGAAGGAATATCAGTGACAATGGAACATTCAAAAGGTATTGTTTATACAATCTCCTTGTTTCTGCCTAAAAGGCACCACTTACTCATGAGTAACAATAATCCCCCACAGCAGATATTCTCTGCAAGCAGAGGGAAATGAGGGGAGAAAGGGGGAGGGTAGCAGCGAAGTCACCAGGTGATTCTCACAGCCAATCACATTTGGGGTCACTGATGTAGTGGTAAAACCTTCTGGGATATAACAATCTAGAACTACACTAGAATTTACCCCATGTGTAAATTCTATGCAGGCAAAGACAAAACTTTGGTAATTACGAGAAGACCAGTTTAAACCAGAAAATCTTTGTAAAGAGAAGATAAAAGTTTCAAGCACAAACACAGTCATCGGAGCTCTATCAGCTGCTGGGGCGGGGGAGGGGGGAGATGACTCTGAAAGGGCCTTGGTTGTGGTTCATGGATGGATATCTTCACAGGGACACTGCATTATGCAACGCCTGACCGTGAGACTGTTTAGGCTGAACAATCTTCATTGTACCAAGAGGTAAACCAGAGGTCAGTAAACGGCAGAGTTGCCCAAAGTCAGTAGTAATCTTTCCAGAACTAGACAGAAATTCTGGACCCTTGGACACTACCAAACCCTTTTCTTGTAGTTACTTCCAAGGCAGACTCCTGGCAAACTTTGGTGTGTTGATCACACATCCCAAAATAATGGTGACGGCTGCCTTTTAGGAACAAGATTATTATAAACAGAGAATATTTCAAGTTAATGATGTGGTCAAAACTAACGAAGGTCAAAAGGCACAAACTTCCAGTTATAAAATAAGTAAGTCCTGGAGGTATAATGTTCAGCACAGTGACTATAATACTGCATTGTATATTTGAAAGACGTTAAGAAAGTAAGCCTCTAAAGTTCTCATCCCAGGAAAAAATATTTTAACTGTATGGATGTTAACCAGACACTGTTGTGACCATTTTGCAGCATTACATACACTGAATCATTTTATCATACATTTGAAACTAATGCTATATGTCAATTACATCTCAACTTTTAAAAAAATTTAAAAACTACAAATGAATGAGGTTTTAGGAAATTAAATAAATGTAAGTCACTCTTCAATTTCAAGAATGACTACATGCTGATGTGAAGGTCTCTGAGTCTGGGAACACAGAAACCTGGTAAACCTCTCTAGACTTCCCCTGCTGCAGCTAAAATAAAGTCAGAGAACAGCGGTGCCAGGACCGCCGCCACCACCACCACCATCCCCGCTTCCCACAATCACTTTCCTTTATCCGTACCTGCACAGAGTATTGCATTTGAGAGCTCCAGTACCAAAATTGTTTCCCACGTAGGAAAGCCTGTCTGTTTCAGCTGCCTGAAATGTAGAGGAAGGAAGGGCTCCATTACAACCAATGTTGAAAGACAGTAAACATCTTGACGCCCTTTTCTGAGTTTGCAGAAGCTTTAGAATCCAAACTGCAGTGGATGAGACAAGAGAGCCTCTCTGAGACGATCCAGTTCCACTATCTCTAAGTGAGTCTGGGGTGTCCCTGGTGGAAAGGGAAGAGGACTTTTGAAAAGTCCCAGGTAGTACTGGCTTCTAGCTAGTCTGAAAAGTTCTTGGTGGAGCTGCGCCTCAGGACTTGGAGATGGGCCCTGGGCTTCCACAGCTTAGAGGCATGCGACAAAATGATTCTGCAGGCAACACTAAAGCCCAAGCCTTTCTTGAACCTCTCTGCCCACCTCTATCATGACTGCTCCTTATTTGCTCTCGGGATCACTGCTACTGTTGTTTAGTCAGTAAGTTGTATGCGACTCTTTTGCAACCCCATGGACTGTAGCCCACTAGGCTCATGGAATTTTCCAGGCAAGAATACTGGATTGGGTTGCCATTTCCTTCTCCAGATCTTCCTGACCCAGGGACTAAACCCACGTCTCGGCATTGGCAGGTGGATTCTTTACCACTGAGCCAGTCACCAAGGAAGCGCCTCAGGGCCATGGAGGTGCTGAATTCATCCCTCCATCAGAGCCAAGTGGCCCTGCCCTCTCCCCATGTCTGTCCTCTTCACCTGCAGTACTAACCTCAGCTGTTAAACCCGCCTCCATGCTTCAGGGTTCAGTTCCCATCCACCCTCCCCCAGGGAGACATTCTGGAAGGCAGAGCCTTCACTGACTCCGCTCACTCTGCCCTGCTCTGCACTCTCTCTCCCCGGGACCCTGAGCGCTGTTTACTTATGTATGATTTCCTCACATCCAGTTCTCACCTCTCGAGAGCAGGGAATGCAGATATCTGGGAATTTCTGCCATTCTGTTGGCCACAACTAGGAAGCACCACTAGTGGGCAGGAGCCAGGGAAGCTACTAAATATCCAGTGATGCACAAGACACCCCCACAACAAAGAATGACATATCTGGGGCAGAATGTCAATAGTGCCGAGGCTGAGAAACACTGCTTCATAGTACGAGCTCCCTCAGAGTGGGGCCAGGTCTGACTTAGCCATTTCCCTAGCAGCTTACAGTCCAGGGCCACACCGGGGACTCAGTAAATGCTTGTTGATTGAACAAATTAATAAAAAGCCATCACTTCACCACAAGGGTGCACTGAATGGGGCCTGTCTCCACACCGCAGCCTGCTGGGGCGCAACGCTCTTCAAAGGCTCACCTGCTACTCCCCCTCTTTTCTCCTCTCACTCCTTCCTGCATCAGCCCACACCCAGAGGGCCTCCTGAGGCCTGCACAGGGGCGGTGACTGGCCACAGCAGCACTTACCAGGATCCGCTGACTCCTCTTCCTGGGGTTGGTGGAGTCGTTGCTCTTGTACAAGGTAAAGCGCATGTTGCCTGGATTCTGCAGCCTCCCATTGGAGAACTGGACTGTAAGGTTACAGCGTAAGAATGAGATGAGAGCAGAAAAATCCACAGAGTACGGTGGGGAGGATATGAATCGTCAATGGGAGGAAGTGACCGACTCCGGGAATGGGGCTAGCAAGGAAGCCCGGGTTCTAACCCAAATCTGTCCTGGTCCAGGTGGGAAGAGGGGCTTGGAGCCGTGAGGGGATCCCTGGGGACGGGCCTCCACGGGAAGGAATAACTACGGGAGTGGGGCTGACTAAGGAGACCTCGGCCAAACCTAGAAAGGCTGAGGGAATTCCCGGCCAGAGGAGAGAAGGAAATGGAGCAGGTGTGAGACCTGGTGGGTGAGGGGTTGACGGGGTCCTGGATACATACAGCCCCAGCCCTGGGGAGGACGTAACGGGCATGTCCTCATCCACCCGGGAGGTAGTAACAGACAGACAGGATGGCAGGAGAGCCCTGGCCGAGCCCCAAGGAGTAATGGAGCCTATAAGGGGCCTTGGCCCAGCTGGGAATGCGGCTGGACGGACGTTGGACGTGGAGGGCTGTAGCGGTACCGGGACGGAAGGGGAGGAAGTTACAGGAGAACCTGCTTCAGCTTCGCAGTATTTACCCAGTAGAGCGCTCCGGCTGTTGTCGGGCTCTCCACAGTACTGCCATCTCGCACTTGGAAACACCTCCGCCGCCATCTGACCTCACCAGGCCCGAATCCCCCGGAGTTAAAACAGCGGCAGCCGGCAGTGCTTTTAAGGCACACGCGAAGGAAGCGCGGCGGGCCGGAAGAGGCGTGGTCTCTCCGGGCACCGCCCCGCGCACGCGAAGACGCGTGGCTCCGCCCCACAGGACACCCTGAGCCCTTAGGCGCGCCTGCCCCGCCCACCCTCGCCCCACCCCAAGGGGCGTGGCCTCCGTCCCCGCCTCGCCCTGCCGGCTTCTCCAAGGCGCAGAACCTGATTGGCCCAGCACTCAGCAAGCGCGTTACACCTTGTGTGCTGGTAGCGTGCTCGCGTCTACGAGCCTTGCGTTGTGTGGGATGTCTTCCTCTGCACAGTCTAGGTAGGGTATTGTCTATCTCTACTACTGTGTAAATGTGTCTTGTTAATACTAGGGTCTGAAAGCCCGAGTTCAGATTTAGAATTCACTGATAGGCAATCCTTGAGCTCCAGCTAAATGTGGTGACTTGCAGAGAGTAGCGTTTCTCCAAGTCCTCCATCCACACACCTGGACATCAGTCCTTAAACCCCTGTGCTTGGTCCACAAGCCTGTAAACAGCTATGATCAGTTCTTGGGCCTAGGCGTGCATACACCTGTGGCTCAATCAACCCGGCAAGGATGGACCAGGGGAGAAGCCCAGAAAGCTCAAGGATTCTGGGGTGGACTGGAAGGAGGAACCCAATCTTATGGGCATGTCCCTTTGTTCTTATGGATTCAACTCTCCCTCCATCCCTTATTTGGAGTTATTAGACCAAAATGAGAGTCAGAGTATGGCCTATGGAGCTTTGAGCATGACCCGGGCCAAGGCCCCTTTTGCCCAAAGGGAAATACTGTTGAAGGGAAAGAACCAGATTATCTCTGTTCTCCAAATTGCCTTCTTCCCAGACTCATCCTCTTCCCCCCCGACACATACCTCCAAGATGATCCAAATCACCTTTAACACCCTAGCTTCCCTTTGCCTGAGCACATGTCACTCCTCTAATTATCCAATCACACTTTCTGAAGCACTACAGGCCTAGTGCAAAGAATCTTATTTTTGCCCTGATCTTTTCAGACTACGTTATCAACCTGATGTCCATCACCCTGAAGACCATGTAATAGTTCCTATAGACCACAACAATCCCTAAGTAGCTACAATTATTTAGTTGCTAAGTTGCATCTAACTCTTTCGCAACCCCAGCGGACTGTAGTTCAACAGCCTCCTCTGTTCACAGGATTTCCCAGGCAAAAATACCCAGAATGGGTTGCCATTTCCTTTTCCAGGGGATCTTCCCAACCTAGAGACCAAACCCACATCACCTGCATTGGCAGGCAGGTTCTTTACCTCTGAGCCACCAGAAATAACTACAACCCAGATGTCAAAATCAGGAAACTAACATTGTTGCATTACCATTATCTAATCATCATGCCCCATTTAAGTTCATTTACTGTCCCAGTAATGTTTTTATAGCAAAAGCTCTTACCCAGAACCACATGTTGCATTTAGCTATCATAGCTCTGTAGTTTTCTTCAGCCCAGAATAGTTCTTCACTCTTATTTTGACTTTGAATTTTAAATTTAGAAAGCCAGTTACAGGGCACTTATTTTGTAGACTGTCTCTCAGTCTGGGTTTGTCTAATGTTTCCAACTTATGAGTCTCAGTTTGTGCATCGTTGGCAGGAATGTTACAAATATGATGCTATTCTCATTATATCACGTTAGCTGGCACACAATTTCAATTTGTCCCATTACTACTGATAGTAACTTTGATCACTTAACTGAAGTGGTATCAGCCAGGCTTCTCCACAGTATTGTTTTCCCTTTGTAATTAATAGGTATTTTGTGGGCAGGTACATATAGACTAAGTAAATATCCTGTTCATCACACTTCCTATTTATTTAGTTACATCAGTGTGGACTTGTGGATTCGTATTTTATTCACTAGATTAGAATCTGCTACATCATCATTTAGTTTTTCTTTCAAATATTTCCAGATTTGAAAATGAACAGATTTGTTTGTTTTGTTCACTGCTGAATCTTTAGCTCCTGGAGCAGTGCCTGGAACATAGTAGACCCTCAATAAAGGTTGAATGAAATCAGTGACAAGCCAAGGAATAAGTCTGAATCATCAAAATCCTAGGAACCTAGCATAGGGACTGGAGCTTAAAAACACTAAATTTGCTTAAATTTAACTGACATTCGGTTTACAGATAGCAGATTCTCTGTAAATGTGGGATGGTTGAATAAAACATGAAGGCTTAAATCATAGTTAACGAGTGACAAAGAAGACAGCAGTGAATACAAGGAATCAATTATAATTCTTGAGAAAAGTGTCTTGCCCCTCCTCATATAGGGACATATTTTGGCCTTGCTACTCAAAGTGTGTGATCTTTGGGCCAAGAGCATCAACATCGCCTGGGAACTTGAATCTGCACTTTAACAGGATCACTAGGTAACTCATTTGCCCTTCAGGTTTGTGGAGCACTGTTGTACAAGAGTATTTTCCTTGTTGCCCCCCCCCCCCCCAACTGCAAGGCATGTGGAATTTCCCCAACCAGGGATCCAGGGATCAAACTCATGACCCTCTGCAGTGGAAGCTGGGAGTCTTAACCATTGGACCACCAGGAAAGTCCAAGACTTTCCCTTTTAAGGTACATCTTTACCAGTCAAAGTCTGTGAAAGCCCTAAGAATTGGCTGCTTTATAGCTGAGTGGAAGAGTGAAGAATATGCCACATTGCTTGACAGCAAAGACTCCCAGAATTCCCACAGGCAAGAGTTCAAAGTGACAGAGATTCTATCAAAAGGAAAATATTAATGGGAAGGGGACTGTAGTATACACCTATATTGTTTAATTATTTAACAATGATTCTAAACACACAGATCCCATACATACACACACACACACACATATACATGCATATGGAACTGGAATGGGGCAAGATGACCTACTCAGTTCAGTTCAGATGCTCAGTCATGTCGAACTCTTTGAGACCCATGGACTGCAGCACGCCAGTCCTCCCTGTCCATCACCAGCTCCTGGAGCTTGTTCAAACTCATGTCCATCGAGTCAGTGATGCCATCCAATCATCTCATCCTCTGTCATCCCCTTCTCCCACCTTCAATCTTTCCCAGCATCAGAGTCTTTTCAAATGAGTCATTTCTTCACATCAGGTGGCCAAAGTATTGTAGCTTCAGCTTCAGCATCAGTCCTTTTGATGAATATTTAGGACCGATTTCCTTTAGGATGGACTGGTTGGATCTCCTTGCACTCCAAGGGACCCTCAAGAGTCTTCTCCAACACCACAGTTCAAAAGCATCAATTCTTCAGTGCTCAACTTTCTTTACAGTCCAACTCTCACATCCATACATGACTACTGGAAAAACCATGGCTTTGACTAGACAGACCTTTGTTGGCAAAGTAATGTCTCTGCTTTTTAATATGCTGTCTAGGTTGGTCATAACTTTCCTTCCAAGGAGCAAGCGTCTTTTAATTTCATGGCTGCAGTCAGCATCTGCGGTGATTTTGGAGCCCCAAAAAATAAAGTCTGTCACTGTTTCCACTGTTTCTCCATCTATTTGCCATGAGGTGATGTAATCAGATGCCATCATCTTAGTTTTCTCAATGTTGAGTTTTAAGCCAACTTTTTCACTCTCCTCTTTTTCACTGACCTACTCAGTCAGTGACCAAAATGCCAAAAGCTATAGTGACCTCTTCTAAATTAGAGTCAGGGGAAATCACAGTCATGATTTGCCACAAAATTTTTGTTTATAAATTTAGTTTGGAAATTCAGAGATTTCTGGGATTCTCTTAGCATTATTTTTCAGAAAAGGAAAATTTGCTTCTTTTCAAGTAAGGAATTGGAGGATTGGGGGAGGAAGCAGGCAGAGACCTCCTTTCTTGGGGTAATATCTCCATCTGCTGGCGATTCAGGATATCACTAGCAAGATGTGAACAGGGCAGGTCAGATCATTTGTTGCAACTTGCCTTGAGCTCTTAAAAGTGTATCTTCTGCCTCTCTGCCTTCCTTTTTGTGTTTGTCTTCCTCTCCTGTTCTTTGTTTCCTTTCCTTAATATTCCTGTTGCAGACTACTTGTATACCTATAGACATAGACGACTCATTTCTTGTAAAGAAGAAGAATCTGGGACAGATTTTTCCTTACAGAGCTGAATCTTCTGTAGCTTCTCCTGTGGTTCCAGTTTCTGCTCTCCAGGGCCACGCAGAACATCGCCAGCTCCTCTGCCCTGAACTCTTCCGAAGGCTGAATACCCTGATCATGCTTTCTGCTTGTCTGTGCCTCTTGTTGTGTTGCTGTTGTTCAGTTGCCCAGTTGCGTCCGACTCTTGTGACCCTGTGGACTGCAGCAAACCAGGCCTCCCGTCCCTCACCATCCCTTGGAGTTTGCCCAAATTCATGTTCATTGCATCAGTGATGCCACTCTACTTCTCAGCAACTCCTTCCAGCCCCTCAGCTATTTCCCACACCAGAGTTTCTCTCCTCATCCTGGTCACCACTACTGGACACACCAATATCTCTGTATCGATCACACTGTGGGGCCCCACACAGATCAATACTTTAGCTCTGGGCTGGGTAACACTGAACAGAAAGGACCCATCACTTCCTTTGTGCTACTTACCATGCCTCTCCTAATGAAACCAATATGTGTTTTTGTTCAAAGCATCTGTACTATTCAGTTAACTTATGTAGGGTTAACAATAAACAAAAATTCTTGACTTTGCTTCTGCTAAGTCACATCATCCCTGCGATTTTTTAAAAACAAAGATTCAGACCTTGAATGAAGGAATGTTAAATTTAATTGTGTTAAGATTCAGTCTGTTCATATATTTTTGTTGTTTAGTCGCTAAGTCGTGTCCAACTCCTTGCCACCCCATGGACTGCAGCCCACCAGGCTCCTCTGTCCATGGAATTTCCCAGGCAAGAATACTGGAGTGGGTTGCCACTTCTTTCTCCAGGGGACCTTCTTGACCCAGCGATTGAGCCCACATGTGCTTAGCAGGCGGATTCTTCACCATTGAGCCAGCCACCTGGGAAGTAATTTTCCCCACTAACATTTGTGAGATTTTAAAAAAATTATCAAACCAATACATATTTGATGTCCAGTGTTGAAAACACAAAAAAATATAAAGAATACAATTATAGTGACCCATGGTCCCTTGCCCACCTAGGGCAATATTGTTAGCTTTATTTTTTTCTACATTTTCTCTGTGCATATATATATTTATATAACTGATAAAATATTGTATCCAATTTTGTATCCTCCTTTTAGAAAATTTAACATTATCTTGTAAGCATTTTCTCAAATCTCTCATGATATTACATTGAATGTTCTCACAGAGTTTATATATACAATCCTCTAGGTGAACACTTGGGCTGTTCCCAATTCTTCACTTTTTTTTAAACTTTGTTGGGTTATTTTTTGGCTACACTGGATCCTCATTGCTGCGTGTGGGCTTTCTCTAGTTGCAGCGAGTGGAGGCTCCTTTTCCTTGCAGTGGGAGGGCCTCTCATTGCAGTGGCTTCTCTTGTTGCAGAGCCCAGGCTCTAAGACACAAGGGCTTCAGTAGTTGCGGCTACTAAGCTTTAGAGCACAGATTCAGTAGTTGTGGTTCCTGGGCTTAGCTGCCCTTCAGCATGTGGGATCTTCCTGAAGCAGGGATCAAACCCATGTCCCCTGCACTGGCAGGTGGCTTTTTAACCACTGGACCCCCAGGGAACCACCCCTCTCCCCCGTTTTTCACTCTTATGTAGAATATTTCAGGGAATTTTAAAGCATAAAACTCCTCTTTTGGATGGATGGATTCCTTTGGATAGAGTTTTCAGACTTGCATTAATGAACAAAAGAACATGAACATTTAAAAAAAGATTTCTTGGGTTCAAAGCCCATTTGGAGACCCAGACATTCAGCTTACTGCTTAATTCAACATTAGATTCTATGATTGTTCTGCCCTATAAAAAATAAATAAAAAAGATTGTTAATACACAAATTTTTCTCTAAAAGATTTTTATATGTTTTAAAAACCCTGTCTCTGTCATCTGACACTACCCAAGGCACTTTGGAAGAAGTAAGAATGAAAATATGCTATACCAGAATTTAACCTATCCTAGAAATTAACTTCCTATAAGGAACACAAAAATGTAAAAAAGCACAGTCAAGGGTACTGTTAAGTCTCTAGAGTTTCTCTTTTCCTTTGTCAGTTTTCTTCTCTTTCTTTTGAAGGTTTGTTACTAGGATCATGCTATTCAGGGTTGTCATCTCTTCTTGATGGATTAACTCTTTTATCATTAGAATTGTCCTCTATCTCTTATAATAGAACTTGTCGTGAGGCCCACCTTAGCTGATGGTCACTCTGGCTTTCTGTTGGTTGGTGTTTGCATGATACATCTTTCTCTGTATTTATTATTGCTGTTCATTTGCTCAGTCGTGTCCAACTCTTTGCGACCCTATGGACTGTAGCACACAAGCTCCCCTGTCCTTCACCATCTTCCGGAGCTTGCTCAAACTCATGTCCATTGGGTCGGTGATGCCATCCAACCATCTCATCCTCTGTCGTCCCCTTCTCCTCCCACCTTCAATCTTTTCCAGCATCAGGGTCTTTTCCGAATGAGTCAGCTCTTTGAGTCAGGTGGCCAAAATATTGGAGCTACAGCTTCAGCATCAGGCCTTTCAATGCATATTCAGGGTTGATTTCCTTTAGGATTAACTGGTTTGACTCATTGCAGTCAAGGGACTCTCAAGAGTCTTCTCCAACACCACAGTTCGAAAGCATCAATTCTTCAGTGCTCAGCCTTCTTTATGGTCCAACTCTCACATCAATACATGACTACTAAGAAAACCATAGCTTTGACTCTACAGACCGTTGTTGGCAAAGTGATGTCGCTGGCTTTTAATATGCTATTTAGGTTTGTCACAGCTTTCCTTCCAGGAAGCAAGTGTCTACATTTTTCACTCTTTTTTTTTTTTCCATTTTTCACTATTTGTGTCTTTATACTTAAATAGGTTTCTAATGGATAGCCTGTCCTATGTTTTCTTCTTTTATAGTTTAGTTTTTAAAATATGTTATTTGATTTATTTGATAATACATTTGTGGTAAGAAGTTGGAAAGGTATTCAACATTATATTTTTCCCAAAAGACTTCCTAGTTTCACCATCTCTTAAAAAAAAAAAACAAAAAACAAAAATTCTATCTCTTCCATTGATTTTAAATGACAACTTCTTCATACTTTAAATTCTCTTTTATATTTAGGTCTATTCTGGACCCTCTTGTTTTGAACCACTGATTGGTCTGTCATTCAGTACCAAATAGTTTTTTTTTAATCATGGTAAAATACACATTATATAAAAATTTATCATTTAAACTGTTCTTAAGTGTACAGGTTCAGTGGCATTAAATACATTCACAATGTTGTGCAACCGTCCCCACCATCCATCTCCGTAGTCCTTTTCATCTTGTAAAACTGACACTCTGTACCTGTTAAATAATAACTCCACTCACACCTCACCCAAGCCTTGGCAACCAACATTCTGTTTTCTGTCTCAGATGAATTTGACCACTCTAAGCACAGGTGGAATTATACAGTATTTGTCTTCTTGTGACTGGCTGATTTCACTTAGTATAATGTTTTCGAGGTTCATCCATGTTGTAACATTTGTCAGAATTCCTTCCTTTTAAAGGCTGAATGATATTTCATTGTGAATATAACCACATTTTACTTAGCTATTCATCCATTGATAGACACTTGGGTCAATCATGTTTTAGCCATTATGCACAACGGTGCTATTGTTCGTTGTACAAATCTCTCTTTGAGACACCACTTCAATCATTTTAGTATATATCCAGATGTGGACTTGCTGGATCATATGGTAATTCCATTTTTAATTTTTTCCAGAACCACTGTACTGTTTTTTCCATAGCAGCTGTACCATATTATATTACTACCAAGAGTGGACAAGCGTTCCAATTTCTCCATATTCTTGCCAACACTTGTTATGTTTAATTTTACTGACAAAAGCCATCCTAATGGGTGTGAAGTGATATCTCAAAGTTTTGCTTTGCATTTTCCTAATGATCAGAGGTTTTGAGCATCTTTTCATGTGTTTATTGGCAATTTGTATATCATCTTTGGAGGAATATCCATTCAGGTTCTTTGCCCACTATTGAGTTATGTCTTTTGGTTTTTTGATTGTTGAGTTTTAGTTCTCTATATATTTTAGATATTAATCTTTTATCAGATATATGATTTGCAAATATTTTCTCCCATCCTATGGGTTGACTTTTCACTAAGTTGATTTTGTCTTTAAAATTTTCAAGTCCAATTTTTCTATTTTTTCTTTTGCTATCTCTGCCTTTGGTGTCATAGCCAAGAAATTATTGCCAATTGTTACAAAGCTTTTGTCCTATGTTTTCTTCTAAGAGTTTTATAGTTTTAGATCTCATATTCAAGTATTTGATCCATTTTGAGTTAATTTTTGTATGAGATGTTATATAAAGGTCCAGTTTCATTATTTTGCTTGTGGAAATCCAGTTTTCCCAGCACCAATTGTTGAACAGACTGTTCTTTTCCCATTGAATGGTCTTGGCACCCTTTTTAAAACTCATTGTATATGCAAAGGACCATGTATATACAAAGATTTCTTTCTGGGCTCCCTGTTTCATCTCATTGGTCTATATGTTTGTGCTAGTACCACAGTTTTGATTCCTGTGGCTTTCTAGTAAATTTTGAAATCAGGCAATGTGAGTCCTGTAGCTTTGTTCTTTTTCAAGATAGTTTTGTCTGTTTGGGAAAGATTTCATATAAATTTTAGGATGGGTTTTTCTATTTTGGCAAAACACCATTGAGATTCTTCATAGTGATTGCATTGAATCTATAGATTGCTTTGGATAGCATTGACATCCTAATAAAATTAAGTCTTCCAATCCATGAACATGGAATGTATTTCCATGAATTCTTTCTTTCAGTAATATTTTATAATTTTCTTTGTACAAGTCTTTCACTTTTGGTTAATCCCAAAGTATTTTATTCTTTCAGATGCCACTGTAAATGGAATTTTCATAATTTCCTTTTGAGATTGTTCGCTGTTGGTATGTAGAAATGTAACTGATTTTTGTGTGTTGACATACTTGTTCAGAATATTCTCGTAATTATTTTTATTTCTACAGAACTGGTAGTCCTCATTTTCATTTCTGATTTTAGTAATTTGCATCTTCTGTTTTTTTTTCTTAGTTCATCTAGCTGATGGATGGTCAATTTTATCTTTTCAAAAAGCCAACTTTCAGTTTCATTAACTTTATTGTTTCTCTATTCTCTATTTTACCTGTATCTGCTCTTTTACTATTTTTTTCCTTCTGCAGCTTTGAGTCTAATTTGGTTTTTCCCTAGTATTTAAGTTGTAAAGTTAGTCTGTTGATTTGAGATCTTTCTTATTTTTTAATGTAAGCATTTATAACTATAAATTTCCCCCTTAGCACGACTTTGCTGTGTCCCATAAATTTTGGTCTGCTGTGTTTTCATTTTCAATAATCTCTAAGTATTCTCTGATTTCCTCTGTAACTTGTAATTTAATCCGTTGGTGTTTTAAGGGCCTATTGTTTAATTTATACAACTTTGTGAATTTTCCACTTTTGCTTCTGTTACTGCTTTTTAATTTGTACAATATCTTTTAAAATCTTTTGAGACTTAATTTGTGGCCTACGGTGTGGTCTATCCTGGTGTACCAGGTGCACTTAAAAAGTATATGTATACTGTTTTTATTTGATAGCGTGTTTTGTATATGTCTCTTAGGTCTAGTTGGTTGTGTTAAGTCCTCTATTTCCTTACTTTCCTTCTGCCTGGTTGTGCTAACCATTATTGAGAATGCAATATTGAAACCTCCAACTATTATTATAGAAGTCTCTATTTCTCGCTTCAATTCTGTCAGTTTTTGCTTGAAAATCCCCAAAAGTCACTTCAGGTGGTGATGACGAGGAGAGTTTGAAACAATGGTGGATAACGTGGATAATAGATGTCTACCTCTTCATCTGTACCTCTAAGATCAAAAGCAGCAGTCAGTGAACCCTCATATTTGGAGGACGGGGTCCTTTCTGCCCGTCCTGGCTCTATAAGTGGTGCAGGTCCCTCCAGGCACCTATGCACAGCTGCCTGCCAAACTACTGAAAGGCAGGGGGTCAGCATCTCCTACTCCATGGGGAGCTGACTTGGCCAAAATCAACTGCAATTTGCCGTCCAAGCCTTCCCCTCGAAGTCACAAACCTTCAATAGACTTCAGAGCTCCAAAATAGTTAAACCAAACAGATTCTGCCAGTGTAGTTATTATCTGGATAGAAAGACAGATTCTTGGTGCTTTCTACTCTCCCATCTTCCCAGAATCTCCACCTCCCATCTTTTAAAAAAAATACATAATAAAGAATTACAAAATATACTTGTAACTGTGGGAATACCAGACCACCTTACCTGTCCCCTGAGAAACCTGTATGCTGGTCAAGAAGCAACTGTTAGAACCAGACATGGAACAACCAACTGGTTCAAAATTGGGAAAGGAGTACATTAAGGCTGTATATTGTCACCCTGTTTATTTAACTTATATTAAACTACATCACGTGAAATACTGGGCTAGATGAATCACAAGCTGGAATCAAGATTGCTGGGAGAAATACCAACAACCTCATATATGCTGATGATATACCACTTTAATGGCAGAAAGTGAAGAGGAACTAAAAAGCCTCTTGATGAGGGTGAAAAGGGAGAGTGAAAAAGCTGACTTAAAGCTCAACATTCAAAGAACTAAGATCATGATATCCAGTCCCATCACTTCATGGCAAATAGATGAGGAAAAACTGGAAAGAGTGGCATATCTTATTTTTTGGGCTCCAAAATCACTGTGGACAGTGACTGCAGCCACGAAATTAAAAGATACTTGCTCCTTGGAAGAAAAGCTACAACAAACCTAGATAGCTTATTAAAAAGCAGAGACATCACTTTGCTGACCACGGTCCGTATAGTCAATATGGTTTTTCCAGTAGTCATGTACGGATGTTAAAGTTAGACCATAAAGGCTGAGTGCCAAAGAGTTAATGCTTTCAAACTGTGGTTATGGAGAAGACTTCTAAAAGTTCCTTGGATAGCAAAGAGATCAAACCAGTCAATCCTAAAGGAAACCAACCCTGACTATTTATTGGAAACGTTGATGCTGAAGCTCCAATCCTTTGGCCACCTGATTCAACAAGCTGACTCATTGGAAAAGACCCTGATGCTGGGAAAGATTGAGGGCAGGAGAAGGGGGGACAGCAGGGGAGACAGAGAAGAAGGGGGAGACTGGTTAGATTGCATCACTGACTCAATGGACATGAGTTTGAGGAAACTCCGGGAGATGGTGAAGGACAGGGAAGCCTGGTGTGCTGCAGTCCATGGGGTTTCCATGAGTTGGACAGACTAAGCAGCTAAACAACAACAATGGCTGCCTTGTTAATTTCCCCCAGATTTTTTTTGGCTATTTTTGTAGTATTAGCGTCTCTTATGAATTTAGAATCAATGTCTAGCTTCCAAAAGTATCTTAATTATACTTTTCTTGGGAAATTTATAGCTTAATTTAGGAATAATTTTATCAATGAGTTGAAAATTCAATCTAAAATTCCTGGTTTTCGTAAGTACTATTAAAATAATAAAGCTCATTTTAAAATTAAATTGATACAGATGTATGCAAAGGCAAAAAATTAATAAGGCCTTCTTAAAATATTTCCTTATCACCTTCCCAACTTCATTTCATTACCTTCAGGTAATTTTTATGAACAGTTTAATGGTATTCTTTCATACTCATCCATACATTTACCAGCTTTTATGTGTACATCCACACACAGGTTTTTACTGGTTTTGTTTTGTATGTATATGAGGTCATTAGTGATAAAGGAGTCAGGTTACATGTACAGTGGATACAGTGTATCCATGCATTATAATCCTCTATAGATGCACATTCACGTTTCCTTGTGTCTGCCACTAATAAAGCTGTGCTCAACAATCTCGTACATACTTTTCCACATTTGTTTATTTAAGGAGAATTTCTAGAAAGGAATTGCCAGCTAGAAGAGAATGAACATACAATTTAAAATTTGAAGATACCACGTTATCCTCAGGAAGTAGCAATGATACTCCCAACTGCAATATAGGATGGGACTTTTTTCTCACACTCTTCTGAGAATTGAACATACGAATCTTTTAAATTTTTTGCCAGTCTGTAAGTCTGAAACAACATCTAGCTGATAATATGTCTCTAAGGATCACACATGTGAAAGGACTGGCTTATTGTCAGCATCCGCCCCCCCCCCACCTTCTTTTCCCTGAAGCTGCCCAATCTGGCAGTAAAATACATGCAAGGGCTATAAAATGTCAGAGAATCTTAACGAATACAATTTACCATCAGATTTCATTTGAGGCCTCAAAGAGGGGGGGGGGGGAACACACCAAAAGCAACATTAAAAACGCATATGATCTGAAGGGATGGATCAGATGTAATGATAACTGGATGTTAAGTGCTGAAGTGGGATGTTCCCTTTTAAAAATAATACCGGGATTGCCTGTGGGACTGTGTCGGACTCAACTGCGGTCAGATGGATCCGTCCCATTTTCAGTTCAACGTCTTTAACCTGGATTTTGGCTTAGTTCAACCTAAACAGTTTCTTGGAACTTATTTTATTCCAAAATCTACGAGGTGGGATCTCAACCTCGGCCCCGGTGACTGTGTGAGCCCCGCGAAGGGAGTTCGCAGCAGAGTGGGAGCCCGGGATCACCAAAGAGGGAGCCGGGCGCCGTGAGGACGGAGGAATCCTGGGGACCCGTTACCTCGCGGGCTCTGCTCACACCTGGCTCAGGTATCAGGCAGTAGTGGCTGGGATTGGTGGGGTTCGGCGGAAAGCCTGCTGGCCTCCACCACCACGGTTCTCGATATGCTTCGGCACACAGTCGCTTTTCTGTAGTCCAAACCTAGAGCAGCTTGGTGATAAATACCGCCTTAAAAGGCGTTTGATAACAGTTCTACGTGTTGTAAGGCAAACGGTTATTGGTCGCGGGGCTCACGGATTCGGTCTGTAGTAAACACAGCGAGGCTCCCGGGACCCGGGATTGGTCAGCGTTCCAGAGTAAATTCCTCCGGACTCGGAGCGTCGACTGGCTGCACTGCTGCCGCTGCCCCGCCCTCTCCCCGTCTGATTGGTTGCAGCTCGGCGGGGAGGCGGAGCAAAGCCTCGGAGTGAGCGAGTCGTGTCGCGTCACTTCCGTTTGCTGTGGGCAGCCGCCGCGGCGTTCTCAGAGTGCGGTGGCGAACGGGCTGGAGGAGCTGAGGCACTGGAGGCGGGGTGGGCGGAAAAGGGAGGAATCCCATCACGGAGGCGCCAGCCTGGAGGTTTCCACCTCCTCCGACACTGTCGGGAGGGATCGGAGAAGGGTCACCGCCTCCTCCTTCGAGAAGGGGGGCGGAGCCCGGCTCAGGTGAGGCGACCCTGTCAAGGCGAGCGGTGGCGGCGCGCGTGGGCGCGCTCACGTGGAGACGGTTGATCTCTGGGGGTGCTGGGTGGGCGGCGCGAGCGGGGTCTCGTCCTGGCGTCCGGACGCGCGCAGACGCGTACCGGTTGCCCTCCACACCCCACCCCCGCCCACCCTGTCTGTCTTTCTGAGGGAGTATTGTTAACCCTCGGAGCGGAGGGGCCAGGCTAGTGGGAGGCGTGTTCTGCGCAGGCGTCCCCGGTGTCCCGACGCCAGGCTGTCTGTCCGCAGGGTGGGGCGGGGGTTCTTGCCCACTTGCATCTGCCGGCGGGCGACGTTGGTTACTGGGCTCGGGGGGGACCGGCTTGCGACCAACAGCCTGGCGAGGTGAATAGATCTGCGGGATGGGGTCGGGTGGCTCCCTTGCCCCCATCCTGGGTCTGTTTGAGCGACGAGGTTTCATTTCATCAGAGCAAGGCCAAGGCGGTCTGGAATCGGGAACCCGAGGCTGACCCTGCACGGGTGGAGTTAGTGTTTTGGAATGCCCCAACTTATCAGAAGACTAAAGTGTTTATAGGCATTTATTGGACGGCCTCTGCTTCCAGGCTTCGTGCTAGGAGCTGTGGGGAATTCAGTGGCAAGAACAGCCTTGCCCCCTCCTCCCCTCGTTTGGAGGACATAAAGATTTATACTACTTAGAGACTAACATTAGGCAGTAAATTAAAGGGGGGTCGAAGGTTAGGTTTTTTCCTTCGAGAGAAAGTCCTTTGTCATTAAGTCAGTCTGCCTTCTGGCATCGTGGAGGGTACTGTGGAAGCAAATTTCTGAATAGGACCCAAATTGTAAATAATTTGGAGGAAAAAAAATATAGGTAAATTGAGTACTAAGTAGTATGCTTGAATCCTGGTTAATTTTAATGAATGGAAGTAAGAAACCCCTCACCTTCAAGAATTGAAGCAAAAATATTTCCAAAATATGTTCATATACCTTTCAGTTGTAGTAGGTAGAAGATATTACGTACATTGGGATCTTTCTTTAGAGACTGAAGAGAATGCTGTGCCTTAGACATCACTGATGATTTGTTATCCTTGTACTGTCTGTTGTGATTTAGATTAATTTAAAGAAGGTGGGTTAGGTGTCTCATTGTTTTCTGGAGAAACTGCATTCTGTTTTTGTGATTTCCGTGGTGAGCGTGATAAGCTAAAAGATTAGCAGAGAGAGAAAGAGACCAGGTGGAGAGAGGAGAGAGAGAGGATTTTAGAAAAAAGCCCCTAAACCAAGGGAAGGTCGCCTCCTACTGCTTTAGTCTGGTCTGGAAATCCCAGGAAATTTGGGAAGACTGGCTTTGCCGCCACTGTTGGCTTGGTGACCTGCCAGGTAAGACTTAACTGGTTGAGGGCTTGTTCTGGGCTCTTGTGTTTTGCTAAATTAAACGAACCAGGACTTTTAGAGTCCTGAAATCAACATGTTTTCTTGCTTTCCTTTTTCACTCCTAAAATTTGTGTCAAAACATGGTTAGCTGGGGATACTGGCAGGCTGTATTCTGGCTATTTAAGGTGTCTAGCAAAATTCTGAAAGTGATCAGATTTGGAAGAAAAGCATTTTAGAGTGGGGTGTTTTGCTAAACCTAGGGGTCAGTGCTCTCAAAAGAGGCTTTGTCTTAAGACTACCACGAGAACTTGAAGTCATTAAAAAAATACTTGGGTACAGAATGCATGTTTAGTATTTAAAGTACTTAGCGTGAATTATGTTGAATTGGAGTTCTTTAGTATGGGCAAGACTTAAAAATATCTTATGTACAGTGAGAAATGACAAAATTTGCTCTAATGCTGTACAGAATCTTGAATCTGCCTCAGATTCTCTTTGGAATGGGGAAAGAAAAGCTCAAGGTATTGATTCCATGTTAGTCTTCAGGCTTTGTTTTTTAAAATATAAATCTATTGTAAACAAATACTTTTCCTGTCTGTCAGTTTTAAGAACATGAGTTCCTTTTTTTTTTTTTTTAACCGTATTTAACATTTCTCAAATATGGATGCTGTCCAGTAGAGCCAGATTTTATGAGTGTAGCAGGTGGGATGGAATGTAACTCTACAAGGCACCTTTTGTCTAAATATAAAGTGAACTCAGGCTAAAAGACCAGCTGTTTCTGAGTTCACTATTGCTCTTACAGTTGTTTTCATCATTTCCATCACTGAATAGTGGCTTTTAATCTCCAGATTCCAATTTTAGGAGGTGCCTTGCATTTGACTAATTATACATCTATTAAAAGCTTTGAGTTACCTTTCTGACAGCTCAAATGGATTAGGAATTGTGTTAGAGTACTGATATTTTATTGTAATATAGATAGATTACTGTTTTAGTATCTAAGATTATTTTATCTGTAGATAATTTCCCTTGTGATATTCTCACATATCTGAATGATATGCTTAAGGTTCCAGTATTTCCTTGATTCTAAACCGCATTCTGTTCACATTTTGATGCTGATTACCCAGGGGGTGGGGGTGGAGTGCCATCAGTGAGCACTGTGCCATAGTTTCATTGGCAGCGCTTCCCCCCCAGTGTTACATGAAGGAGTGTTGCCCTTTATAAGCACGTCATCCTAGATTTAATGAAACATGGTACTTTTAAAAGACTTTTGTATCCAATTAATTCCATGTTAATTGTAACCAATTAATTTTCCAAATCTGCCTTAGCACTTAGAAGAAAGTTTGTTACTGAAAAGAATCGCATTGGAAGTAATATTTTTCCTTATATAGATGGAAATTAGCAAACTGATTGTTTCTTAGACACATTTTAAAGGATGGTTGAGTGCTGGGTCTGCTCTTTGGAGACTATGCTTGGTGCTTTGTTACTTTGTGTACTTGATAACTGTTTACAAATGCTTTATTTCCTGCTTAAAAGTTTAAAATAATCAGGGTGAATCGCTCCCCCTTTCTTCTATACAAGACGTTGTTAACTTGGTGTAATTGATTTTTCAATACATCTTAATTAGTGAGTTATAATTTAAAATCCACTCAGCTGTCTTTCTTTAAAAATGCAAGACCTTCAATTTTGTAGTCCTTCCATTTTCGTCTCTACTGCAGAGAGGATCGGCGAAAGGAATACGGGAGAAGAAAACGCACTGTTTGGGGTTCAGTTTTCAGAAGAATCGCAGATAATAGAAAAATCTAAGCACATTTAGTAACATACGTATTTTATTTTGAATAGAATGTTAAAAGCAGCTCAGCAGGTGAAGTATCAGTTGCTTGCTGAATACTCTTGATTTGATAAATAATTCAGAAGTGAAGGGATATACTGCTTTGAAAGTAAACTTGGTATAAGAAATGAATTAAATCCATTTTTCATCTTCTTCCTGAAAAGGCACCATCAATAATAGTGTCTCTAGTGCTTCAGAATGGCTTTCTTCTTGATAAAAGTTTAGTTTTTTTTCTTAAGAAATATGTATCTTGATCTGTCAGGGGTAAAAGGCAATAAGGGCTGTTTGTAAAAATTGCTGAAAAGGTTGTGTGTGGCAAGGGCAACTCAA
This sequence comes from Muntiacus reevesi, assembly GCF_963930625.1. Lineage (NCBI taxonomy): Eukaryota > Metazoa > Chordata > Mammalia > Artiodactyla > Cervidae > Muntiacus > Muntiacus reevesi. Next base: position 57,423,347 of record NC_089265.1, on the reverse strand, counting down.
ATGGGCGTCAGGCAACATTTTCTAAATAATAGAAAATATATTTAGACTTCTTAAAAATGTTAAAATATAGTCTCAAATATACAAGCAGCTAAAAGAAGCCACTGATGAATGGTTTCTATAGATTTTTGCATACCTTTGTGAAGTTTGTACCATCGTTTGAGTGTTAAGTGGCTACAGATGTTCTTTTATCTGGATGATCAGTTGGCTGGCTAGTCATTGTAAGTTTTAGGAAAATGCAGCACCTGAGAAAGGAACATTTCTGGGACAATACAGTGCAGGTGTAAAGTTCTGAACAGGATAAAGCAGCGAAGTTTGCTGTAAATTATTTTGAAGTTGAAGTGCAGTACTATCAGACTCTGTCCTGTCTTGGGCATACCCATCTTTCAGACAACATCCTGCTGGTGGGCCACCATCTTGGCTGACCATCTCCCTGACAGGTTTAGGCAGATCAAGATCTTCCCCTTTTAGCAGGTGTTCCTGCCACGAGGAATGCATTCTATCACTCAGCCCCCCCTTCCCCCCAAAGCTAATGCTCTCTGATTCTTGTTTGGCACCAGCCTCTTGGAGGGCAGGGTTGGGAGGAGCCAGAGGCAAGGAGCAGTGGAAGGAGAAGAAAAAGCTTATCTTGCATCCCGCTGACCTTCCACATGAGGGTCTGTTGGCAGTGGTGAAGGCTTGGCACTGTGGTCTTTGGTGCTGGCAGAGTGTCGTATTGGCAGTAAAGGAGGATTTGAGGAAAAGAAGAGCAGCCCAGGCTCCCCGCTCTTTCACAACCCTTACTCTAATTTTCACTCCTTAGCTGTTATTTTACACACCTTTCTTTTCACTCAACTTCCAATTCTTGACTCTGACCTTGCTTTTCAGCTTCATCCCTCCAATCTCCTAATCCTTATTCCTAACCTTTGCTCACAGTCAATTCAGTTCAGTTCAGTTGCTCAGTTGCATCCAACTCTTTGCGATCCCATGAACTGCAGCATGCTAGACTTCCCTGTCCATCACCAACTCCCGGAGTCTACTCAAACTCATGTCCATTTAGTCGGTGATGCCATCCAACCATCTCATCCTCTGTCGTCCCCTTCTCCTCCCACCTTCAATCTTTCCCAGCATCAGAGTCTTTTCAAATAAGTCAGTTTTCCACATCAGGTGGCCAAGGTATTGGAGTTTCAGCTGCAACATCAGTCCTTCCAATGAACACCCAGTACTGATTTCCTTTAGGATGGACTGGTTGGATCTCCTTGCAGTCCAGGGGACTCTCAAGAGTCTTCTCCAACACTGCAATTCAAAAGCATTAATTCTTCAGCACTTAGCTTTCTTTATAATCCAACTCTCACATCCGTACATGACTACTGAAAAACCATAACCTTGACTAGATGGACCTTTGTTGGCAAAGTAATGTCTCTGCTTTTTAATATGCTGTCTAGGTTGGTCATAACTTTTCTTCCAAGGAGCAAGTATCTTTTCATTTCATGGCTGCAGTCACCATCTACAGTGATTTTGGAGCCCCCAAAAATAAAGGCTGTTACTGTTCCACTATTTCCGCATCTATTTGCAATGAAGTGATGGGACCAGATGCAGTGATCTTAGTTTTGTGAACATTGAGCGTTAAGCCAACTTTTTCACTCTACTCTTGCACTTTCATCAAGAGGCTCTTTAGTTCTTTTTTGCTTTCTGCTGTAAGGGTGGTGTCATCTGAGTATCTGAGGTTATTAATATATCTCTTGGCAATCTTGGTTCCAGCTTGTGCTTCATCCAGCCCAACACTTCTCATGGTGTACTCTGCATATAAGTTAAATAAGCAGGGTGAAAATATACAGCCTTGACATACTCCTTTCCTGATTTGGAACCAGTCTGTTGTTCCATGTCCAGTTCTAACTGTTGCTTCCTGACCTGCATATAGGTTTCTCAAGAGTCAGCTCAGGTGGTCTGGTATTCCCATCTCTTTCAGAATTTTCCATAGTTTGTGGTGATCCAGGCAAAGGATTTAGCATAGTCAGTAAAGCAGAAATAGATGTTTTTCTGGAACTCTCTTGCTTTTTCGATGATTCAGCAGTTGTTGGCAATTTGATCTCTGGTTCCTCTGCCTTTTCTAAAACCAACTTGAACATCTGGAAGTTCACGGTTCACATACTGTTGAAGCCTGGCTTGGAGAATCTGGAGCATTACTATACTAGTGTGTCACACTAGTATTAATAATTGTGTACTCTCTCCCCTCTGGATATTCTCTTATCAGCCACTGGGCCCGTGTCTTCTTGGGGGCTGAGGTTTTGTGGTTGGACCAAGGGTCATACCTCTTTTCCTTCACTGACTGCACTCGTCAGGTGATGTTGGCCCTAGACATGGGGGTATTGGTCACTGCTTGACCACCCATTCATAAGAGAGAATATGTGTGAAGTGCCTCCAGGACCGGCTCTTGGTAGGCATTCTGCCCTTCCTCCAGCTGACTGAGGTGTAGCGCTAAGTGTGGTGCAGTGTTACTTAATTTGCTCGGGCGCTTTGACTGTTTGCTGCCATCATAGCAGGTTCAAAGGCATACTTCATGAGTGATCTTGGAAGGTAATATTGCTGAGAAAATGCTAAGTGGTTTATTTTGTAAATTTGAGTAGCACAGTGTATGTATAAATTGAGGGCTACCTTTACACAAAGTTCCATTTATCCTATTTTTTAAAGTGAGATTCCACATAAATGCATTTTCCATATATGTGAAACTTAACCTTTTTCAGTGATACTTCAAACTTTTTGAATTCCTTAGAATTCCTCTACACGTTTAAAAAGTGTTGATGACTCCAAAGAGTTTGTGAGTTATAGCTATGATATTTAACATAGTAGAAAGTAATAGTGAGGGAAAATTTTAAGTATTCATTAAAAATAATAAACCCATTACATGTTAACATAAATAACATATTTTTATGAAAACTGTTTCCAAAACAAATATCTAGTGAAAAGAGTGGCATTTAAAAAAAAAAAATTTATTTTTTAGCACAGTTTTCGATGTATAGAATGTGAAGATAGTGCAGAGTCCCCATAAATAGAAACCCACACCCTGTTTCCCTATTATTAACATCTGACATTAGTATGGTACATTGGTTATAATTAATGAACCACTATCAATACATTATTATTCATTAAAGTCCACTCTTCATTCAGGCTTTCTTAGTTGTTCGCCTCCTGTCAATCTTCTGTTGCGAGATCTCTTGTTTGTTCAGTTGTTCCAGCTTTGATCTTTGAGAGCTCTTCCTCCTGTTGGGTAAGCGCTTTCACCTACTTCCATTATCATGTTTGTTTGTTTGAAGCACTTTCTTACACTAGTACTGTGAGATGCTGCAGGCCTATTTTGTGTATTTCCTGCCCCAGTCCTAGAACTATCCACTTCTTCAAGGAGCCCTGGTTTCTTTTTTTAGAGAATTGTATTTGAAACCAAGTTGTAGGCACCAAGAATGCTTGGAATGGCAGTGATTTACATTTTTTGCAAATCTCTTTAATGTCTAATAGAAGACAGGTGGAGTCTCATACTTGTTTCTAATACTCTACTTGTTATGACATATTCTTCTTTGTTTTTATTTTTGGCTGCACCGTGCGGCACGCAGGACCTTAGTTCCCAGTCAGGGATCAAACCTGTGCCCCTGCCTTGGGGGCGCAGAGTCTTCACCACTGGACTGCCAAGGAAGTCCCTTGTGTTATACTCTGGATTAAAGCCTAAAAGAAAATTCAGCATCTCACAAATGTGTAGTTGTAAGGAAGAGTATTTTAGTAGCTTTTTCAGATAAATTTGGATATTCTCTTATGATACTGTAGCAAACTTGACAGATGTAATTTTCTTAAGTGGTTAGTTGCTGTGGGATGTGAAGCCATATCATATTGTTGCATTAAAATATATTAGTTTATATCTTGCACTTTGAATTTTTTTACCCATATGTTATTTTGTAATATGATTACAACATTGAATGTTTGGAAAATATTGTTTCACTGAGTTATGCAGATCTTCCAAATGTTGACACACTTATTATACAGTATTTTATTTTATTTTATTTTTTATACAGTAATTTAAAAATCACATGACATTAACATTACCAATGTTCTTGTCAGAAGACTTTGAGTTTTGGGTTGCTTTGAAGCCTATAGTGGCAAACACAAATTTTCCAAAAGGTTTGTATTCCACCTGAAAGCTCAAATTTTATCATAGGCAGCAAATACTGTAGATGGTTTTACTTGAAATAACAGGCTCATTTCATTTTCAAGAAAATGTCTGGCAGATACTCAAGCCTGAATAACCATAGTTTGTTTATTGTTTGTTCTTCCAAGTAAAAATGGTGTTTGATGAAAATACTTCAGCTTATGACTCAAAAATTACGCAAGTAGTTTTCCTTGAGACAACATATTTCAGTATGCAGTACAATTACTTAAAGTGCACTTCACATTTCATCTCATGTATTCTTAAAAAAAACCTGTTCAAGGATAAAAATTAGTGATAACAAAGGAAAAGGGAGATCAGATACGCTGTAGAGTCAGCTTCCTTGCACTAGTGGCTTGTCCAGCACAGACAGAGACTGCGTTCTGGCCAGATGGTTCCTGCTGCCCAGTTCAAGCTTAGACGCCGCCCAGCCTTCCCATCAGTTCTGTGAGCAAACCAGTAACCTCTCAGCAACTTACCCTTATGCTGCAACCCAGAACCCTGACATACTGTGAACAGTACATAAAAAAAAAAATTAGTAAAGTGCTTTTTACAAAAGTTATCTGAAAAAAAAATGATGATAGTCTTCAGTTCAAAATGGTATGCCTCTCATGGTTTGCTTTTCTGATGACTCACAGTAATCATTAATAGCAGTTATGAGCATTCACTCTCCAGTACCTATCTTTCTAGCCTTACCTAGTTTCCAGCCAGAGTGAATACATTGCTTCCCCCACCTCAGACCTCTCCCTGCCTTTACCTCTGTCTAGAATGTACTTTACATCTACAGTTTATCCAAATCCAAACCAGTAATTCCTAGCTCTGTTTTCAGTATCACCATGAAGCTGAAAAGCCCCTTTGCCTTCTCTGAGCTACTGAGTACCGTCATCTCTTAGGTGGCACTTAATGCTTTCTCTTTGAGCTGTGGTTATCTGTGTATGTCTTGTTGCCAGTAAGCCCCTGTGACAGTAAAGACTGACTACGCCGTAGAAATTGTCTGTTCCACAGCGCTTAATCTTAAAGTAGGAGTTTTAAAATGTTAGATGAATGAATCTGTAAATCAGATTCACAAGCACCTTCCTTGGCTTTTAAGATCTTCAGGTTTAACAGCCCCTCCAGTACCTGCTGCGGGGCCCCTTTCCCGCTTAGTGGGGCAGCTGTCCCTTTTTGCAGCTGTCGGCATCCGCCTTTGCTCCTCATTCTAGAATTGCTTGTGCCCGTCTTCAGTTAATTAGAAAACTAGAAAAACTTGAATTTTGTTTGTTTGAAACAAAAGACTGTTGAGGGGCTTCAGGGACTTTCCTATGAGGAAATCTTTCATGTATGTGTAGGCTTTGATCTTTGTTTTGGATTTCTGAGACTTCTTCTTTCTGACTTCTGGCTGAGTTTAGGGATAGTTGTGAGTCTCAGGAAAATGACTTGTTTGGTAATATGGTGTTATATTTCAGCTATATACAAAATTCCAGTGGTTAAAATGCCTTGCGTCCAATGCAGGGGGCACAGGTTTGATCCCTAGTCGGGGAAGTAAGATCCCACATGCTGCACTAGTGGCCAATAAATATCTAAAATTACTTTACAAATACTTCCTTGAGTTTATATCAGGTACTTTGGGAGAGAGAGGAAATATAGTCCCTGGCCTCAACAGGAGGTTTTAGTAGAAGCATTTTGACTTTGCACTGGAGTATAAGTAGGGCGCTAATAACTTATTCAGACTGAATTATAAAGTTCTAGGTCAGCTAGTCCCTAGGGATTTTTCACTGGAAAGCAAGGTGGTGAAGTGGGAGCACTGAAGAGTAGGGTGAGATGGTCAGGGCTTCTGGCGTTAGCTGGACATCCCCAGTCATGCTCATGTTCAGCCATTGATGGACTTCCATCTTAATAGACTTAATCTATCCAATTTCGGCTTCCCGGGTGGTGCTAGTGGTGAAGATTCACCTGCCAGTGCAGGAGACGTAAGAGATGCAGGTTCGGGTTGGAAAGACACCCTGGCTGAGGACATGGCAACCCACTCCAGTATTCTTGCCTAGAGTATCCCATGGACAGAGGAGCCTGGCAGGCTACAATCCATAGGGTCACAAAGAGTCAGACATGACTGAAAAGTCTTAGCACACAAGTCCAATTTCTGAACGAGCCCTGACACAACAGAACCAGAGATACCGTGAAATTAGTCACATCCAGTGGTTAAGAACCAGCCTGCTAATGCAGGAGACATGGGTTTGATCCCTGATCCAGGGAGATCCCACATGCTGTGGCACAGTTGAGCCCTTGCAGCATGACTGCTGAGCCAACATGCTGGGCTGCACGCCTGAAGCCTGTGTGCAGGCTAGAGAATTCTGCATGCCTAGAGCTCGTGCTCTCCAACAAGAGAAGACACCACAATGAGAAATTTGATTGCTGCAACTAGAGAAAACCCATACCCAGCAACAAAGGCCCAGCACAGCCAAAAAGAAAGAAATAAGGCTGATGGATGTGGTGTCTGAAACTAACCCTGGGCACCTGCCTGCCTAGCTAGTCTCACTTAGTTGGTCAGATCAGAATATGGATGAATTTTAGGATTCTAGGACTTGGAACCCCATCAAAATCCTAGCCTGCTTGACTGGGACCTTGCCTAGTTTTGTACTCATATACTTATTTTCACTTTTATCATCTCTACAAGTAGAGGGAAAGTTCTGTTTGTATTTCTGCTAGGGTTTTATCTAGATTAGGGATATTGAACATAAGAGTTCTTAGAATGTTAAGATGCTTCATAGTGGTGTAGCCTTGCAGGTCCTCCCTGGCAGATGGGCAGCAGATCGCTTGCTATGTGGTAGATGATGTTTGAGTATGGGTTTACTTTTCTTTACCAACTAAGTCTATTGTTGAAAAGCATGTGGGTAGGTCAGTATATATCAGTTTAAAATGTGCTATTAACTGGCTTGTTCTCCTAGAACACAAATGAACTTTTTTTATTAGTCTAAGTAAAGCACTATTAGGAAAGTGAATCTATTGAGAAAACAGTTAGCTCTTGATCATGTTAATGTAATAAGCAGAGGTATAAGTGTATTTTCTTAATTATATTTAGTTTGGAGGTTACTAACAGTCTGTTCCTACAGATAAATATTGTAGTGTACACTTGCTTCGGGTCAAACACAGTTCAGTTCAGTTGCTCAGTTGTGTCCGACTCTTTGCATCCCCATGGACTGCAGCATGCCAGATTTCCCTGTCCATCACCAACTCCTGGGGTTTACTCAAACTCATGTCCATCGAGTCGGTGATGTCATCCAACCATCCCGTCCTCTGTTGTCCCCTTCTCCTCCCTCCTTCAGTCTTAGAAATTGGAAAATTATTTGCGGTATCTCCTGCCATATAGTCACATTTTGAAATCTTTTAAAAAGACATGAAGCTTTATCTTCTTAGCATGAGCTCTTTTATAGCTTTTAGACTGGATCTCTGAGTTTGCTAGAGATGCTTGTGAGTTTTAAATAAGCATGATCTTGGGATTTCCCTGGTGGTCCAGTGGTTAAGAATTCATCTTGCGATGCAAGGGTTGCGGGTTTGATCCCTGGTCAAGGAACTACAATCCCACATGCTGAGTGAGGGGCTACTGAGCCTGCCTGCCACAACTAGCGCCCACAGTGAAATACCCTGCATGCTGCAGCTAAGACCCCACACAGCCAAACCAATGAATAAAAAAATAAAAATAAATTAAAAAAATAAAATAAAAAAATAAATAAGCTTGATCTTGATTCATGACTCCCTTCCATCACATTTCATACCCCCCAAAGTGACTGAAGTTTTTAAAATACTCTTTTTAGATCCCAAAATGTTTCAAGATAGCCATGTTATTTATATTTTTTATTAAGATTATGATTTGAGCTTTACTGTGTGACAGAGGTCCAACGTGAACCTGGTGAAGGTAAAAGGGGAGTTTGTTGGCTCATGAAACAGAAAGTCCCCGGATCATGCCGATGAGTCACGGCTGGTCCCAGGGTCTCGGTGTCGTCAGTGCGTTGCCTTTGCAACTGTTTCCTCCTGTGTGGGCTTCACTCTCAACAGGCAAAACTCGACACCCCCAGTGTCAGACTTACATCTCCCTCACAGCTTGTAATCTGAGTGAAGAGAAGATCTCTTTCTTTTCCTTTCTCTTTCTCACTCGTTTTTTTTTTTTTTTTTTTACATAGTCCTTCCTTTTTCTCTTCTCTAACATTGGTTCCAAACAGGAAAATGAATACGTCAAGGCTGTATATTGTCACCCTGCTTATTTAACTTATGTGCAGAGTACATCACAAGAAACACTGGGCTGGAGGAAGCACAAGCTGGAATCAAGATTGCCAGGGAAAATATCAATAACCTCAAATATGCAGAAGACACCACTCTTACGCCAGAAAGTGAAGAGGAACTAAAAAGCATCTTGATGAAAGTGAAAGAGGAGAGTGAAAAAGTTGGCTTAAAGCTTAACATTCAGAAAACTAACAACATGGCATCTGGTCCCGTCACTTCATGGCAAATAGATGGGGAAAGAGTGGAAACAGTGTCAGACTTTATTTTTGGGGGCTCCAAAATCACTGAAGATGGTGATTGCAGCCATGAAATTAAAAGATGCGTACTCCTTGGAAGAATAGTTTTGACCAACCTAGATACTAGCATATTAAAAAGCACAGACATTACTTTGCCAACAAAGGTCTGTCTAGTCAAGGCTATGGTTTTTCCAGTGGTCATGTATGGATGTGAGAGTTGGACTGTAAAGAAAGGTGAGTGCCGAAGAATTGATGCTTTTGAACTATGGTGTTGGAGAAGACTCTTGAGAGTCCCTTGGACTGCAAGGAGATCCAACCAGTCCATCCTAAAGGAGATCAGTCCTGAGTGTTCATTGGAAGGACTGATGGTGAAGCTGAAACTCCAATACTTTGGCCACCTCATGTGAAGAGTTGACTCATTGGAGAAGACCCTGATGCTGGGAGGGATTGGGGGCAGGAGGAGAAGGGGACGACAGAGGATGAGATGGCTGGATGGCATCACTGACTCGATGGACATGAGTTTGAGTGAACTCTGGGAGTTGGTGATGGACAGGGAGGCCTGGCATGCTGTGATTCATGGGGTTACAAAGAGTTGGACACGACTGAGCGACTGAACTGAACATTGGCATTGGTAAGGATCTCAGTGAGGGACTTCTCCGGAGATCCAGTGGTTAACCCACTCTGAGAGCAGGGAGTGTGGGTTTGACCCCTTGTTTGAGAACTAAGATCCTGAATGCCATGCGGCTCAGCCCCCCCAAAAAAGGATCCCAGTGAGTGAAAGATATGAAACGCTTTATGAATCTGTGTCATCCTTGCACAGGGCCCATGCTAATCTTCTCTGTATGGTTGCAGTTTTAGTATGTGTGCTGCCAAAGCAAGCACAAGAATATCTCTTTTTTAATGGTACCAGCAGAAGTCCCCAGGGCAGACTCTAATTCTGGTATGGCTTGGGTCACATATCCATCTCTGAAACAATAACTGTAATCAAGGGAAGTATTTATCAAATTAGCCAGGCCTCCCTGGATCTTCTGGAACTCAGAGGTTTGGGGGCATGCATCTGTTCCATGTGGACTAAGAATGGTTTAAAAGTGATTTTCCCCAAAGATATTAATAGACAGACACCCCTCCCCCCAAATATTAATAAAAAAAAAAAGTATCCCTTGGGGATTGTATTTGAATATTGATTTGTTGGGAGATGCAAAGTTTCACATTGTTTCAGTTATTTATTACTGTGTAACAAAGACCATCCCAAGAAAAAGAAATGCAAAAAGGCAAAATGGCTGTCTGAGGAGGCCTTACAAATAGCTGTGAAAAGAAGAGAAGTGAAAAGCAAAGGATAAAAGGGAAGATATACCCATATGAATGCAGAGTTCCAAAGAATAGCCAGGATCACTAGAAAGCCTTCCTCAGCTATCAATGCAAAGACATAGAGGTAAACAATAGAATGGGAAAGACTAGAGATCTCTTCAAGAAAGTTAGAGAGACCAAAGGAACATTTCATGCAATGATGGGCTCAGTAAAGGACAGAAATGGTATGGACCTGACAGAAGCAGAAGCTACAAAGAAGAGGTGGCAAGAATACACAGAACTGTACCAAAAAGATCTTTACGACCCAGATAATCACAATGGTGTGATCACTCACCTAGAGCCAGACATCCTGGAATGTGAAGTCAAGTGGGCCTTAGGAAGCATCACTATGAACAAAGCTAGTGGAGGTGATGGAATTCCAGTTGAGCTGTTTCGGGTCCTAAAAGAGGATGCTGTGAAAGTGCTGCACTCAGTATGCCAGCAAATTTGGAAAACTCAGCAATGGCCACAGGACTGGAAAAGGTCAGTTTTCATTCCAATCCCAAAGAAAGGTAATGCCAAAGAACGCTCAACCTACCACACAATTGCACTCATCTCACATGCTAGTAAAGTAATGCTCAAATTCTCCAAGGCAGGCTTCAGAAATACGTGAACCGTGAACTTCCAGATGTTCAAGCTGGATTTAGAAAAGGCAGAGGAACCAGACATCAAATTGCCAACATCTGCTGGATCATCAAAAAAGCAAGAGAGTTCCAGAAAAACATCTGCTTTATCGACTGTGCCAAAGCCTTCGACTGTGTGGATCACAATAAACTGTGGAAAATTCTGAAAGAGATGGGAATACCAGACCACGTGAGCTGCCTCTTGAGAAACCGTATGCAGGTCAGGAAGCAACAGTTAGCACTGGATATGAAACAACAGACTGGTTCCAAATAGAAAAAGGAGTATGTCAAGGCTGTATATTGTCACCCTGCTTATTTAACTTATATGCAGAGTACATCATGAGAAACGCTGGGCTGGAGGAAGCACAAGCTGGAATCAAGATTGCCAGGAGAAATATCAATAACCTCAGATATGCAGGACACCACCCTTATGCCAGAAAGTGAAGAGGAACTAAAAAGCCTCTTGATGAAAGTGAAAGAGGAGAGTGAAAAAGTTGGCTTAAAGCTCAACATTCAGAAAATGAAGATGATGGCATCTGGTCCCATCACTTCATGGCAAATAAGTGGGGAAAGAGTGGAAACAGTGGCTGACTTTATTTTGGGGGGGGCTCCAAAATTACTGCAGATGGTGACTGCAGCCATGAAATTAAAAGACGCTCCTTGGAAGGAAAGTTTTGACCAACCTAGATAGCATATTAAAAAGCAGAGACATTACTTTGCCAAGAAAGGTCTGTCTAGTCAAGGCTATGGTTTTTCCAGGCTATGGTCACGTATGAATGTGAGAGTTGGACTATAAAGAAAGCTGAGCGCTAAAGAATTGATGCTTTTTGAACGTGGTTTTGGAGAAGACTCTTGAGAGTCCGTTGGACTGCAAGGAGATCCAACCAGTCCATCCTAAAGGAGATCAGTCCTGAGTGTTCATTGAAAGGACTGATGTTGAAGCTGAAACTCCAGTACTTTGGCCACCTGATGCAAAGAAATGACTCATTGAAAAGGCCCTGATGCTGGGAAATATTGAGGGCAGGAGGAGAAGGGGACGACAGAGGATGAGATGTTTGGATGGCATCACTGGCTCAATGGACCTGAGTTTGGATAAACTCCAGGAGTTGGTGATGAACAGGGAGGCCTGGTGTGCTGCAGTTCATGGGGTCCCAAAGAGTCAGACACAACTGAGTGAACTGAACTGAACAAATCACTTGAAAGCTTAACAGCTTAAAACAACAACAAAAACATCTGAGTTCTCTGGGTTGACTAGGCCTCAGTTAGCTAATTCTCTCTTGGAGTCTGTTACGGGGTTGTGGTTGGGTTGTAACTGAGGCTGAAGTCATACTCATGTCTGGAGCCAGGTATTGACTGTCAACTAGGTTTCAGCTGTGCTTTGTCACAGGATGGTGGTTGGGTTCTAGGAGCAAACCAAAAAGACCAGGTAAAAGCTGTGTCACCTTTTATGACCTAGCTCACAGGTAGTCACATGGTGTAACAGTTGCCATGATCATAGACTTGCCTGGCTCCAAGGAGAGTAGGCATATTGTTGATGTCAGATTGTAAGAAAGCATGCAGAATGAGAAATCTTTATGTGGCCAGCCAACTGGGAAAATGCAATCTACTATTCATATTGTCTTTTATAAAGAACATGTAATATAAAGTAGACTGTACCAGTTCTTGGATTGTTTGGATTGTCCTTATGCTGACCAGTTTCTTTGTGGCCTAGTGTATCATACAGTATCATTAAAAAGCTCACCAGCATTCTTTCTCCCTACCTAATAGCACTTGGATTTCCTAGTTGTGAATTATTTCTATCAGCTTCACGTGTAATCTTGTTAGCTGGATAAATCAGCAGCCAGCTTTCTGTTACAGAAGGAAAACTAGAAAGATCTTCCTCTTTGCTTCTCCCAGCACAGTCACTGTTGGGATGGGTGGTTCCCTAAGCTCAGCTATGTGGAACTTTGAATCTTGAGCCTGTGATGGTCCATACTGAGGGAACTGTTGGGAGTCCATTTATTGCAGGGGCAGTAACCCAAGGCCACCCTTTTTCCTGTACCAGTGTGATTGTGGATTTTGCTTCTTAGCCTTTACAAGCTCACTGTCTGGTTCTTCAGACTCCCAAGTCTTCGAGCTCTCAGATGGCTTCCACTCAATAAACCAGAATTGGGTTCTGTTGGTTATATATAGGGCCTTAAAACTGATAGGCCATCATAACTACAATTAGCTATGGTTTTGGGTTTTGTTTTTTTTTTTTGCCTCCGTGTGGCATGTGGGATCTTAGTTCCCTGACCAGGGATTGAACCTGTGTCCCCTGTGATGAAAGGGCAGATTCTTAATGAGTAGACCACCAGGTAAGTCCTAGTTTTATTTTAATACTCAAATTAATTAAATTTTTTTAGTTGTCCTGAAAAGCTCAGTTCAGAAAGTACAAATGATAAATTATTTTGTTAATGATTTTTGTTAAAACAATGATTACTAACTTTTACTACAGTAGGGTCTCCTAATGCTAAGTGGCCTCTTAGAATCAAAGAAAGGAATTGGGATTTCTCGTTTACTTAATAATAGTTTGGGGACAGCAGTGGGGAATTGAGAATAAAGCATATTAAGTATATTTACAATAATATCCTTTACTAACAGACCGTATGGTCTGTTTATCCATATGGTTTGACATCACTTTATTCTTTAGTATCGTCATCAGGTGTAACTTATATGCTGTCTGTGCTCTGATCAGATCATCTTGATCCGTGTTACCAATTCTGTGCACCAGTTACGCAGCTTTGAGTGAAGCTTTGCTTCTTAATGACTTGTGTCTGTGACTCTTTTGAGGAACACCTTTGAATGACTGGCTTCACTCTGTGCATAGGCCCAAGAACCTGAAGTGCCTGGCTGTTTCCTTCTCCCTAAAGCAGCTCTCAGCTGTTGACTGACTAATGAGGGGCTATGAGAGACCAGTTTCCTTGCCTTGAGATGGCTCAAGCTCAGTTACTTACACTCCAGGGTTCCTCTGCTGGACTAAGCAAATTGCTTCCTTCCTTGGCTGCTGCTGCTTCTCTTTATTGCTTCCCATTCCCATTTCTCTTGGGATCACTTCTTTGGTAAGCCACTTGCATTTGAATCCTTCTCTTAGGGTCTACCTGTGGGAAACCCTACCTGAGACAGTAAGACTGTAAGTCTTCTTCATACTCATAGTCTTTGGAATCACTTTGGGGCATCATAGTAATGCCCTGCTATTTCCAGCTCTTTCTTGGAATACTGACTTGTGGCACTTTGGAATGGCCAGAACATATACTAACAATGACATTAGTGAGCCAGCTGTAGTTCTCATTTTGTTTTAACTCATGGCTCCATTTGTACCTTAATTGAGTTATACATGTGTTACTGGATATTAAATAACTTAAAGTCAGTACACTCACAGTGGTAGGTTACCCTTCACTATATGAAGCTCATCCTCACCAATCCATCAGAAAGATTGGTCAGTATTTACTATATTTAATTGCATTGCCTGGCATGTGATATATTAGCTGTTTAATTTATAATTGCATCATAGGAAGCTTTCTGTCCTGAAACAGTTTAAATAATGTAGGAATTATCTTTTCCATAGCATTCAATAGATAGTTCCGATAAAATTACTTGGTGGTAATGCTTTTTTAGGGGGAAGTAATTTTTTTGCATTTCTTTTTCTTGGGGATGGCCTTGATCACTGCCCCCTGTACAATGTCATGAACCATCCCCAAGAAAAAGAAATGCAAGAAGGCAAAATGGTTGTCTGAGGAGGCCTTACAAATAGCTGAGAAAAGAAGAGAAGCAAAAGGCAAAGGAGAAAAGGAAAGATATACCCATTTGAATGCAGATGATTCTAATCCAAAGAATAGCAACGAGAGATAAGAAGGCCTTCCTCAGTGGGCAGTGCAAAGAAGTAGAGGAAAACAATAGAATGGGAAAAACTATAGAGATCTCTTCAAGAAAATTTGAGATACGAAGGGAACATTTCATGCAGAGATGGACACAATAAAGGTGTCCATAAATAAAGGACAGAAATGGTATGGACCTAAACAGAAGGAGAAGATATTAAGAGGTGGCAAGAATACACAGAAGAGCTATACAAAAAAGATCTTCATGTTCCAGATAATCATGATGGTGTGATCACTCACTGGAGCCAGACATCCTGGAATGCAAAGTCAAATGGGCCTTAGGAAGCATCACTACAAACAAAGCTAGTGGAGGTGATGGAATTCCAGTTCAGCTATTTCAAATCCTAAAAGATGATGCTGTGAAAGTGCTGCACTCAGTATGCCAGCAAATTTGGAAAACTCAGCAGTGGCCACAGGACTGAAAAAGGTCAGTTTTCATTCCAGTCCCAAAGAAAGCTCTAACTACTGCATGATTGCACTCATCTCATTTTGAGTAATGCTCAAAATTCTCCAAGCCAGGCTTCAACAGTATGTGAACCGTGAACTTCCAGATGTTCAAGCTGGATTTAGAAAAGGCATTAGGAACCAGAGATCAGATTGCCAACATCTGTTGGATCATCAAAAAAGCAAGAGAGTTCCAGAAAAATATCTACTTCTGCTTTATTGACTATGCCAAAGCCTTTGACTGTGTGGATCACAAAAAACTGTGGAAAATTCTGTGAAAGAGATGGGAATACCAGACCACGTGACCTGACTCCTGAGAAATCTGTGTGCAGGTCAGGAAACAGCAGTTAGCACTGGACATGGAACAACAGACTGGTTCCAAATCAGGAAAGGAGTATGTCAAGGCTGTATCTTGTCACCCTGCTTATTTAACTTATATGCAGAGTTCATCATGAGAAACGCTGGGCTGGAGGAAGCACAAGCTGGAATCAAGGTTGCTGGGAGAAATATCAGTAACCTCAGATATGCAGATGACACCACCCTTATGGCAGAAAGCGAAGAACTAAAGAGCCTCTTGATGAAAGTGAAAGAGGAGAGTGAAAAAGTTGGCTACAACTCAACATTCAGAAAACTAAGATGATGGCATCTGGTTCCATCACTTCATGGCAAATAGATGGGGAAACAGTGGAAACAGTGAGAGAGTATTTTTGGGAGCTCCAAAATCACTGCAGATGGTGATTGCAGCCATGAAATTAAAAGATGCTTGCTCCTTGGAAGAAAAGTTATGACCAACATAGCAATTTAAAAAGCAGAGACATTAATTTGCCAACAAAGGTTCGTCTAGTCTAAGCTATGGATTTTCCAGTGATCATGTATGGATGTGAGAGTTGGACTGTAAGGAAAGCTGAGCGCCGAAGAACTGGTGCTTATGAACTGTGGTGTGAAGACTCTTGAGAGTCCCTTGGACTGCAAGGAGATCCAACCATCCATCCTAAAGGAGATCAGTCCTGGGTGTTCATTGGAAGGACTGATGCTGAAGCCGAAACTCCAATGGTTAGGCCACCTGATGGGAAGAAATGACTCATTTGAAAAGACCTTGATGCTGGGAAAGATTGAAGGCAGGAGGCAAAGGGGACAACAGGGGATGAGATGGTTGGATGGCATCACTGACTCAATGAACATTAGTTTGAGTAAACTCTGGGAGTTGGTGATGGACAGGGAGTCCTGACGTGCTGCAGTCCACGGGGTCGCAAAGAGTTGAACTCGACTGAGTGACTGAACTGAACTGAATTCTTTTGCAACGTTTTCTAATTGTGTGTGTTAGGGTGGGGGTGATTATGGTCTCTTCAGGCTCTTTTTATAGTTTTAAAAATAAATTTTAACCATAGATAACATTAATGTCTCAGTAATTTGCTAAGTACACACACTTAAGAAGTCAAATAATCCAACAAGATTTGTTAAGATAAGCCCTGGCTCCCCTGCTTCCCATTTCCTCTTCCTCAAGACTCCCACTTTCAACTCTTAGTTAATTCTTTTGATATTTACATACATGTATGAAAAGCTATGCTTGGAGCTACTTAATTTTTCAGTTTAAACATAGTCTATTGACTTCCCCTGGTTAGAGATAAGAATTTTTTATGAGTCTGTTAATTTCTCCTTATGATTCTACTAGTTTTGCCCTGTGCATTTCAGTGCTCACTCCCCATTCCTCCATCCCCCAATATACTTAGAATTTTCATTAGATCAGCAGTTCTCAAAGTATAGTCCAAGGACCAATAGGGGCCTCTGAGAGTTTTTCAAGGAGTCTGTGAGGTTAAAACTATTTTCATAATGATACAAAAACTTACTTTTTTCACTGTCATTCTTTCATGAATGTACACTTGTGTGTGATACTGCAAAAGCCTGATTGCAGAAGCAATATGAGAATCCAGCTGTCTTCAGTTAATGTAAAAATGTAAAACAGTGCCTCTCTCATCATTATTATTTAATTTACTAGGTATTTTATCTTTTAAAACTTTATATTTGGTATTGGGGTATAGCTGATAACAATATTGTGATAGTTTCAGGTGAACGGCGAAGGAACTCAGCCATACATATACTTGTATTCATTCTCCCCAAACCCCCCTCTCATCCAGGCTGCAATGTAACATCTTTCATGAGTGTACACTTGTGTGTGATATTGCAAAAGCCTGAATGCAAGAGCAAATATGAGAATCCATCCAGCTGTCTTCTGTTAATGCAAAAATGTAAAGCAATTCCTCTCATTTTTTTGGTGGGAGATAACTATTTTTCATAAATTAGTATGAATTATATACTGTTAATTTAAAATTAATTTATAAATACGTGTTTTTAAGTGGCCTCAGTTTTAAATTCCCTTATCGTGGCCTGTGGAATGGCTCAGGAAATGCTGGTTGGACTACCCTGCTGGCCCAGTGTTTGGGTCTCTGTGCTCCCAGGGGGTTTGACCCCTAGCTGGGGATCTCGATCCCGAATGCTGCAACTAATACCCAGGGCAGCAAAAAATATAAAAAGATAATGCTAGTTAAAGGTGTCTGCACTGTCTGTGCATGAGTGCTGTGACACCAGCTCTTTGACTTTCTGTTACTTTTCTTCTCTCTCGTTTTCAGGCTGATCCTCTCTCACCCCATTGCATGTACAGCAATGTATTACAAAGTCATCTGCACGCGACACACAGGGATAGGGGCTCAAATTGTCAGAGGAATGATATAGTAGCTGTTTGTCAGTTGCAGCTGTCCAGAGTCTTTTGAACACCCCAACCTTTACATCTGGGTAGGCTGTAAATTGTGAGCACCATTTTTCGAGGTGGAAGAATAGTTACAGTGCAGATAGGAGAACTGGGTTCCCTTGGTCACAGGTACTGAGTGGGGTCTGGATGCAGATGTGAGCCATATGGAATGATTTGAGCACTTAGAATTACTCTGGCCAATCCGGTAGGCATTTGATTAGTTAAATAAAATTAAAAGCTCATTTCCTCAGTCACACTAGCCACATTTCAAGCACTCTGTAGCTGCCAGCGACTAGTGGACAGCACAGCGACTATGCTGGTGGTTTCCATGCCTGTAGGAAGTTCTGTTGGATGGTGCTAGTCTAGACGGTGCAGGGACAGCTACCCTTCTGAGCGGCTAATCCAGAGCAGGGTCCATGCAAAGTTCCAGTGGCCGTGGCAATGATGATTTCCATAATGTGGCTGGATGCTCTGCTTCATTCCAGTATCGCTTTTGCACCCTCCTGGAGATTTTGTGAGCTTCCTGACATCCTTTAATCATAAATCCCCTTCTCCTTAAATCAGTTGAATGAACTTCTTGTATTCAGTTAAGAGCTCTGAGTTATCCTGAAGTGCTTTCTGACACTCTAGATATTGGAAAGAACAGTTCAATAATCTAATTGGCCAGTTTTACGGCTAAAATTAGCTTTTATTGTAGTGGATTTGATTTCTATTGCTAATCTAAATGATCATAAATTGACTGATTACATGATATTGAGATAAAAGAATATTATCATTAAGGAGAAATTAGTTTGGAGTTATCTCTAAATGGGTAATTCAACACAGTTATTAATTTATAGAGAATAAGTGTTTCTCCAGGTTTTGATCATCTCTAATGTCACAATTTAGTTTCACAACTTCTAGAGCCCCTTAAGATAGGAGTCCTGGGACTTCCCTAGTGGTCTGGTGGTTAAGACACTGCCTTCCAGTGCAGGGGTTGCAGGTTCGACCCTTGGTTGGGGAGCTAAGATTCCACATGCCTCTTGACCAAAAAATGAAACAGAAGCAATATTGTAACAAATTCAATAAAGGCTTTAAAAATGGTTCACATCAAAAAACAAAAAAAATCTTAATTTGAAGAAGAGGAGGAGGAAGAAAGGAATCCTGTACTGCCGTGACAGTAAGGCACAGCAGAGCATTATAGTCTTGGTGTGCTTCGAGGTGAGGTGCTTCGAGAAGAGCCTGGATCAACTCAAGTTGATTTCAAGGCGTCTAGTGTAGGGCTGACAATCTCTAAGTGGTATCACGTTATATGGACTGTTTACCTATTTTCCAACATTATTTAAATCTCTTGGTTTTTTTCCAGGGCATGTTTAGCCACCTCAGTAGTCATAGGTTTCTGAGCCCTGGGAATTTCCTCAGAATGGTACTTTTGAGACTACAATTTCCTTCCTACTTATGCCATTTCTATAGAAATGGGGTTGAACATTAAGTGTTTGACATTTTAGTGAATGACCTTTTGTGGAAAAGAGTGGTGGTTTCTTCTTATACTCAAGATAACTGACATTTCAAAAAATAAGAAGGCTATTTTTCCTCAGTCATATTTCTGCTGCTTGTTGAAAAGAAAGGCATTGAGCAGAATATCATTATTATTTCAAACTGATATGTTGTATCTAAATACCACTTACTTGGGGAATTAGTCTTTTATGTTCCGCTCATCTGTTAAGTCAGATTAATAAGCTGTACCTGGCAGGGTTGTTTTGAAGATTAGAGATAAATAAGTGAAAAGTACTCAAGATGGCACTTGAACAGTCACTACAGCATTGGTTCTGGTCTCCACGTTAGGAGAGACAGCAATAAGCTCAGTGTCTGGTGCTGCCTGCTCTCACCTCACAGGCCCCAGTCGACATGGTCTCTCAGTTCTCAGAGTGACTCTGAGGCCAGTACAGCTTCCTAAGACAACTCCCTGTTTTATTTCTTTTGAATAAACTTGAACCACAATGGTTCTTCCCTGTTACTTCTATAAAATAATCACCTCCTTGGAACTTGACACTTATATGTGTTTACTTTCCAAGTCAGGGGGCTGTCGACTTTTGAGCAGTGATTGCCTTTTGTCTAACTAACCTCCCCAAAGCCTTGAGCTCTTCGGTCCTGATTGATTGAGTAGGGGTCCGGGCACGTGTGCTCCTGCTTGCCATTGTTGACCCTTCACTCAACAAAGAATATGGCCAACACGTGGCCACTGCTTTGAGGCATTTTACCATCT
This sequence comes from Muntiacus reevesi, assembly GCF_963930625.1. NCBI lineage: Eukaryota > Metazoa > Chordata > Mammalia > Artiodactyla > Cervidae > Muntiacus > Muntiacus reevesi. Next base: position 57,403,385 of record NC_089265.1, on the reverse strand, counting down.
GCAACTTTCAAGGTACAGCAAAGGCCTGTGGTGTAACACCCTCATGGCACTGGAGGCGCTTGGTTTTGCTGGATTTAGCGTTTGTCGTTTTTGTTACTTCCAGGATCTGAAGGTGTGTGTTCTCTGTTACTGGTCATTTCGCTCAGTCAAGGCTTGGTCTGCTCTGGGGTGCTGGGCCACGGGAGCAGGTGGGCAAGCCTGGCGTGCAGCATGGCATCCATGCTGCCTTCTGCTTGCTGTAATCCTTGTGAAGTGCCATAGCGGTATCTGTGAATTTGGAGATACGCAAAGATCTCAGGGTGTGTGCCTTTAGAATGTCAAGGATCTACCATGTTTTTTAAAATTTCATTTTATATTGGGAATTCCTGGGTGGTCCAGTAGACAGGACTCCACACTTTTGCTGCCAAGGGCCCAGGTTCAATCCTTGGTTGGCCAAAAAAAAAAAAAAGAATGCATTTTATAAAAGTTAATGTGTGTGTGTATTTATATTTTATTTTTTTTTTTTTTATTTTTTACCATAGCTTTTATATCCTAAGTTAGTACATCTCTAAGGGGAAGATAGTTTAACATTACGTCAGCTTGTCCTTCAGGAAACCAGGGTGTTTTCTGCATACTTCTTTGTTTATGAGGGTCTTGTACATTATCTTCTGGCCTTGGGGCCTATTGACATTTTATGACCTAGGTGAATGCAAAGCTGTTTTCTGTAATCTATTCTTTAATGAACACAAAGGTCAGTCCTTTTGGAGAAGTTATCAGTTAAATTTATCTAAAAGGTTTACCACACAAAGACTCTGCAGCTCCAGTGAGGCAGCCCCTGTTTAGCATTCCTGGTTAAAATTAACAAATTTAAACTCTTATTTTTCTAAATCTTTAACTATAACCACTTTTAGAATAATATTTTTATGTTCTCTCATAGGGCTTCCTCACCCCCGAAGGGCTCTGTGCCTACTAAAGACTTTAGGTGATCAGGTTCTTTATGCTGTTTTATGATTAGGATATTATAAGCAATCATGTATATTAGTACCAAGCGCATAAATGCATTTGGCTAACAAAACTACCAGCAAAGGAGTTTGAATTAAAACACTCCTTTCACCCTAAATAATTTCATAAAATACCACCACCTGGGAAACTTATTGATTAAAATTCTAAATTGATTCTTATTTGGGAAGAGATCGGGGAAGGCCTTCCTGCCTGTGTCAGAGAAATTAGGGAGTAGTCCATTGAGGCAGGCATCAGAAAGACAGATATCATCTTTAAGGTGAGAGCCGGGGGCAGCTTTCCGAAATCCCTGAAAACCTGATCTGCCTTGCCTATCAGGCTTTCTCCTCATGACCTTGTCATGGGTGGGATCTCGTGAGCTGGCCTTTTCGAAAAACCCCTGACAACCTGATTCGCCTTGCCGTTAAGGTTTTCGCCTTGCCCGTAAGGTTTTTCTCCCCTATGGCCTTTCCAAGGGCGGGGTCCCGTGTGTTGGCTCCCGGCATCTCTCCCTTTTTTTACTTTTTAAGACAGCCAGATGGATCTCAGTCGCAAGCTTCTGAGTGCTCTGCTGGAGGGTTCTGACAATGCAAGGAAGGATTATAATGAAAAGTAAAACTAGTCCTGCTACAGCAGCATAACTGAAAATAGTTGATAGCATATTTTTCCCAGTAATAAAGTTAGAAAAGTTATGAAAAAAATCATTAGCAGCTCCTGCAGTAGTAAAGTCCAGGCGGGAATGTTTTAAGGTTTTTATCTGACCGTGAAGCTTTTCAAGATCTAAACTAATGTTGGAGCTATTCCATATGCCTGAAATATGATTTTTAATCTTTTTTAATTGTAACCCGTATCATTTACTTTTAGGGGCGTTACACAGTTCCACCGATAATCGGCGTGACAGGATAACGCTAACTTTACCCTTAAAGCCTGCAACTCAGTTCCAATATGCATGACTGCTTCTTCCAGGGCATCTATTTTTACTTCTAATTTTTTATCTATAATCTCTTGCATAGCTAGAGTTAAGGAAACATTTTTTGAAATATCATTGACATATTGAGCGGTATGTACTTGTTGAGTCAAGGATATCGCTGCCACAGTGACAGAGGTAATCGCTGTTATCAAGGCTGAAATCCCTAGAATAAGTAGTCCTACAAACCGTAAAACGTCAGGGGAGGGTAAACAAACCAGTACAGAATAGGTGGAATGGTTTTCTGGCCAAGTTAAAGTAACAATGGAGGTGGCAGCAAGGGCTCTCCAAATTTCTGATTGCCAAAAGGTTTTGCCCCCCCCCCCTTTTTTTTTTTTTTTTAATTGCTAAACCTATTGACATGGTCAGAAACAGCTCCTAGATTTTGACTTGGATTTGGATTGCTCCAGTCTTGTACCAAATAGTTTTTGCCTCCCGGTATTTTATAATCTATTTTTTAATTATAAGTACAAGATTTCCATACTGGATATCCAAGACGGTTGTCTATAGTTTTCTATATGACATCTGACGGAGCAACATCATAGGGTTGCTGTTCTAAGCAACTACTTGGAAGGTCGGGGGATCAGGGAAATACGCCCAGTATTTTTCTGAAGTAGAGGAGGTAGCACTTGCCTGACAAGACAGTAAAGCAAGCATAGCAATAAAAACCCTTTCGGGAGAGGCTGAAGATCCCTGCAGGGAAGCTATTCCCTGTGCTTGATGACAGACTGACTTAATTTGTCCCCATGTGGGTATGGAGGCTTGTTGAGTTCTCCGCGCAGGACGTCCCGGTGGTCTTCTGCGACGTGAAGGAGTAGGAGGTTGGGCGTCATCTTTCATGCAAAGCCATGACATCTGTTCAGTGGGTGGATCCGCCGTTGGTTCCTCCGGGATCTCTGTTGCCGGTCGTTTCGGAGTCTGCTGGACTTCCCGGGTGAGTGGCCTAGGCGAGGGCGGAGGAGTGCTCTTCCTCTTTTGTGACTGAGGCTGCGAGGGAACCGGAGGTTTGGGGGACTTTGACATGGCGAATCAGTCCGTCTGGGATCCAAATTGGCGAGTCAGCACCCTTCGGGTTCCCTGTTCGTGGCGCCACTTGCCGGGGTCCAGCCTCGGCAGGATCCAGGGGGTACCCTCAGGATGAACGGCGTCGGCGAGAGAGAGAGACGTGAGACTAGCCTTGATAGGGCCAAGTCTGCGAGGGAGAGAGAGAAAGAGAGAGAGAGAGAGAGAGAATGACCAGACGGGGGTGCAGAGGGTCTGGAAGAGTCTGGCCTGTATTTATATTTTAAAAGGCACATAGTTCCATAAAGTTTAGAGCTAAAAATAGCAGTCTTCCATCCCTTCCTTTTCCTCTCCAAATTCCCCCTCCTCAGAGGCAACCTCTTTCACTTGTTTTAGTTTGTTTTTCCACTACTGACTGACTTATTTCCAAATAACATTCTCATATTACTGTTTCTTGAGGTAGTATTTCAGGTATTATTTCTTGACTGATAGGGAAGGTGGCAGCTGAACGTTCTTCCGCCTCTCCTCTGCCCCACCCCACAGTGCACACTGGCCTCCTCTCCTGCTTCCAGTATCTCACATGTGGCTCTGTGTTCACATCGTTACGACTCTGTAAACAGACTACACAGGACATTGCAACTAGACGACCATTAAGGTTGTAAATTGTCCCATTTGAAATTCTCGTTGTACATGATGCCTTTTCGCAGAACTGTTCACTTGTTAGCGCTCTCAGCCATGTGATGTGGTCTACCTGTTCCCTCGTCCCTCGCCGGGGACTCTGTGGAGTCAGGCCCTCAGCTCCCTGCTCCAGTCTGCTCCCCTGCCCCACTGCCTAGCTGTCCCCTAGGGCTTCAGCAGCATCTTTAAAAATTCTCTTTGCCTGTTTTCTAGGATAGGTCTCAACTTTCTGTATTGTCTTCCTTTTCTTGGTTTATTCTCAGCTTCCTTAAGCACAACCTTTAATAGCTTCCGGAGAAAAGGTATGTGGGAGGTAAACTTTTTTGGGTTCCTGTTTGTCTGCATATGCCTTAGCCTACCTTCATAATTGATTGATAGTTTGACTGGGTATGGTCTAAGTTGGAAATAATTTTCTTGGAGAATTTTAATGGAACTGTCATATTTTACCTTCCAACATTGCTTCTGAAAAGTCTAATGCCAGTTTTATTCCTGATTCTTTGTTAACTCCCCCACTCCAAACTTTCCAGATCTTTATCCCAAGTGTTTTAAAATGTCACTGTGATGCACCAAACGTGGGGATTTGTCTATTGTGCTCATACTGCTGAGTACCTGGTGGAACTTTCTAGTTTGAATAAGTAACTTACTCAGTTCTGGGCATTATTCTTTATTGTTTATCATTCTCACTTTCTGTCTTTTCCCTTTTTGTATTCAGACATTGGACTTAATTCTTTTTTTCCCCTTGTTCATTCACTTTTATTTCTCCTTTGCCTTGTCTGCCACGTTTCTCCAGCCATATAATCTTCTAGCCCTTCTAGTAACAACAACAATTTTTTTTGCAACTCTAAATTTCCAATAATTTTTTTTCTGGAATATTTCTTAAAAAAAAAAAAGTAAAAACAGGGGCTTCCCTGGTGGTCCAGTGGCTAGGACTCCATATTCCCAATGAAGGGGGGCCGGTTTTGATCCCTGGTCAGGAAACTGGATCCCACATGCCACAATTAAAGATCCCACAACTAAGACCCAGCACAGCTAAATAAATGTTTTTTAAAAAATTAAAAACTTTCTCTTCTTGTTTTGTGGATATGGTATCTTAGCTCTCTGAGGATGTTAATTATAGGTACTTTTCTTTCTTAGTTCTGTTTCTTCCAAATGCATTTCTGTTTGTTTAGAACTTTGTTGTTCATGTTAGAAGTTTTCCCCCTCCAGTTTGTGGTGTTCTTGAGTAACTGGAAGCTGAGTTAATAGGCCTTGAGGACTGGAGGCTTCAATGTGAAGAAGTTTGATGGGGTCCCAAGTGTTCTTCTGTTGGAGGGACTTCCCGGGCATATGAACCCAGCTGCTAGTCTTCTGTTGGTGGGGAGTGGGGTGAGGGGAAGCGGCTCGCCTTCTGATGCCGACTTTAACTTCACGCTCCACTTGTGGGTGTACCAGCTCGTCGCAGCCTCGCAAGCACACGTCGTCCTGAGTACAGGCTCTGTGGTTCAGCCACCCAAGCCCAGCAGGAGTCTGCAGGCTTCTCCCCTGCCGGTGCCTTCCCACACCCCCTATCAGAGGCAGGGGCCTCTTCATCCTTTCTACCTTAGCACTTGCAGTACTTTATTGTATTTGAACGTTGATTAGTCTGTTCCCCCTGAGGGTAGAGATCCGATCTGTTTTGTTGATCATTTTATCTCTAGTACCAGGCACACTAGATGCTCTGTCTGCATGTGTTTGTAACCTGGAGTTTAACCACTATATTCTGCTTCACCCCCTCCCAGAAGAACAGAGGGTCCTTCTTTGGAGAGGATGAAACAGGGTTTTATTTTATTTTTTTTCCATTTATTTTTATTAGTTGGAGGCTAATTACTTTACAATATTGTAGTGGTTTTTGCCATACACTGACATGAATCAGCCATGGATTTACATGTGTTCCCCATTCCGATCCCCCCTCCCGCCTCCCTCCCCATCCCATCCCTCTGGGTCTTCCCAGTGCACCAGCCCTGAGCACTTGTCTCATGCATCCAACCTGGGCTGGTGATCTGTTTCAGCCTTGATAGTATACTTGTGAAACAGGGTTTTAAGCTTTGTGGCTCCTTCAGCTTCTACAGAGTCTGTGGGCAGAGGGCACAGAGCCATGCCACTTGACCCTGTTTTCTAACCACACGAGTGTGTTGTCCTGATCACTAGTCAGGGACACAGACTTTGAATCAGCAGACACGTAGTTCCTGGGAAGTACAGCAGTTTCTTAGGAGAGGAAGCAAATTCTTGTTTCTAATGAGTCCAGGAGATGAAAATGTCCAGATATTTAATGATTCCAAACTCAGCTCTGGAAATTTTTCTACTTGGTGATGTGATCTCTTTTTTCCCTTTTTAAACATTTATGAAAAGTTTCCAATGTATGAAAAATAAACTTTGAAACAAATGCCAGACATCATGTCATTTCATCTGTAAATATTCTAGTGTTTTCGTTTTAAAAACTGTTCCTTCGGGGGGGAAAATCAGAATGCCATTATCACATGTAAGGGGTAAAAAAAAAAAACCCAAACACTGGGTTTTTACATTTTTCTGGGTGTAATTCCATAGTATTATCAAAGATATATGTGATGTTCTAAGCAGTCTGTTTAGTTTTATTTTTGTCTTTTTAAAATATATATATATATATTGTTTGGCTGCACTGGGTCTTAGTTGTGGGATGTGGGATCTAGTTCCCTGACCTGAGGGTGAACCCAGGCCTCCTGTATTGGGAGCACAGACCACCTGGACCACCAAGGAAGCCCCTGGTTGGTTTTACAGAAGCCCTAAAGTTCAAAATGTAGTCTGAAATGGTGGTTTTAGAGTTTGCTCATCTCCTGTTCCCCCCCCCCCTTTTTTTTGAAGTTTAATTAATTGAGTTTTACTGTGGTATAATGTACATACCATAAAATTCCTCATTTTAAGTGTACAGATCAAGTATTTTTAGAAAATTTAATGAGTAATCATCATATTAGAACATTTCCATCATGTCCCTGAAAGTCCCTTATTGCAGTCTTGCCCTGAGCCCAGCCCCAGAGAGCCATTAATCTGTTCCCTGTCTCTATAGGTTTAGCTTTTCTGTGTCACAAGTGTGGAACCTCCGTTTTTTTGTTTGTTTGTTTTTTTGAGTAGACTTCCAGCCAGTCCTTTTGTCTTGGCATCATCTTTGCTCCACTTCCTCTGGCGCCCTGGCAGCCAGTTCTGAGCCTCTGGGTGGATGGGGACTTATATAAGTCAGATTGTTTTAACCACTGCCAGTTTTATTTGTTGTTGTTTAGTCGCTAAGTCATGTCCGACTCTTTTGCAACTCCATGGACTGTAACTTGGGGTTCAGTTTTCTGGGTGCGCTAAGTCAGCACACATTTGTTTACCTGCTCACCAGTTTCCAAAATGCCCTTGATACCTCTTTCCCATTCTTTTTTCCCTTGTGGGTTTTTACCTTTAAAACAACAAACCAAGAAACACCGGTGTCTTTTTAACAGGGTTTCGGGAGTGTGTATGGGGTGGAGCGGGCAAACGCATGTGTGCAGTCTACTACCATCTAGAACTGGACATCTTCCCAATAATGTCGATCTGCATTTTTCATCATTTAAGGTTGCCAAAAGTCTCAGTTTAGAGTTTCTTGGAGTTTGTTGTTCTCAGGAATGCAGAACTCTCGACTTCTCGGATATAGATGTTGCATCACCCACATGTTGGTCTTTTCTAACAATGGCCCCAAGTGTTAAAAGTGGGTCATTTAAGAGTGAAGGGAAGCCTGTAAACAGCCAGTTGCTGATCTGTGTGTGTCCATGTAGATTTCCGAGGCTGTTAGCTGAGTCACCATTTGTTCCTTACTGGACAGGTGTTTCGTCCGTGTGCCCCCATCAGAAACACCACAAGCTTTGAAAGGTCCAGGCTTGGCCATTCCTGCCTCTCCGGTCAGTGCCCGCTTGTGCTCTGACTTTGACTTAAGCTGTTCTGCATGTTAATTCATTCTTTCTTTGTATTGTAGGATCATGGATTTTCCTGGTCACTTTGAACAGATCTTCCAGCAGCTGAACTATCAGAGACTTCACGGCCAGCTCTGTGACTGTGTCATTGTAGTGGGGAATAGACATTTCAAAGCCCACCGCTCGGTACTAGCAGCGTGCAGCACGCATTTCCGAGCTCTGTTCTCTGTGGCAGAGGGAGATCAGACCATGAACATGATCCAGCTGGATAGCGAAGTGGTGACGGCAGAGGCCTTCGCCGCGCTGATTGACATGATGTACACCTCCACGCTCATGCTGGGGGAGAGCAATGTCATGGATGTCTTACTGGCAGCCTCTCACCTGCACCTGAACTCTGTTGTTAAGGCATGTAAACACTACCTGACGACACGGACGCTGCCCATGTCTCCCCCCAGCGAGCGTGTTCAGGAGCAGAGCGCCCGCATGCAGCGCTCCTTTATGCTGCAGCAGCTGGGACTGAGCATCGTGAGCTCCGCCCTCAGTTCCAGCCAGAGCGGCGAGGAGCAGCCAGCCCCCATGAGCTCCTCGATGCGTGGTAACCTGGACCAGCGGACGCCCTTCCCCATGCGCCGCCTGCATAAGCGCAAGCAGTCTTCGGAGGAGCGGGCCAGACAGCGCCTCCGACCCACCCTGGATGAGTCTGCCATTTCCGACGTGACGCCAGAGAATGGGCCAGGGGTTCATTCCCGGGAGGAGTTCTTTTCTCCAGATTCTCTGAAAATCGTGGACAACCCTAAGGCCGATGGGATGGCCGACAACCCGGACGACAGCACCATCATGTTTGACCAGTCTTTCGGCACTCAGGAAGATGCCCAGGTGCCCAGCCAGTCCGACAACAGTGCCGGCAACATAGCCCAGCTCTCCATGGCCTCCCGTGCCACTCAGGTGGAGACTGGCTTTGAGCAGGAAGCCACAACCGAGAAGAGTGGCTTCCAGTGTGAAAACGGGGAGGTGAGCCTTGGTGAGAAGGAGCACATGAGAGTTGTGGTGAAATCTGAGCCCCTGAGCTCCCCGGAGCCGCAGGACGAAGTCAGCGACGTGACCTCCCAGGCGGAAGGCAGCGAGTCGGTGGAGGTGGAGGGGGTGGTGGTCAGTGCCGAGAAGATAGACCTCAGCCCAGAGAGCAGCGACCGGAGTTTTTCAGATCCCCAGTCTAGCACTGACCGGGTAGGGGACATCCACATTTTGGAAGTCACCAATAACCTCGAACATAAGTCCACCTTTAGTATTTCAAATTTTCTGAACAAGAGCAGAGGAAGTAACTTTAGTACCAATCAGAACAATGACGATAATCTCCCAAACACAACTAGTGATTGCAGGCTGGAGGGGGAGGCCCCTTATTTGCTGAGTCCAGAGGCCGGGCCTGCGAGCGGGCCCTCCTCGGCCCCTGGTGCCCATGTGGAGAACCCTTTCAGCGAGCCTGCAGACTCCCACTTTGTCAGGCCCATGCAGGATGTGATGGGCCTCCCGTGTGTGCAAACCTCAGGCTACCAAGGAGAACAGTTTGGGATGGATTTTTCCAGGTCCGGTTTGGGGTTGCACTCCTCCTTCTCCAGGGTAATGATGGGTTCCCCTCGAGGAGGAGCCAGTAACTTTCCATACTATCGCCGCATAGCTCCCAAAATGCCAGTGGTAACTTCTGTCAGGAGCTCACAGATCCCAGAGAATTCTGCCAGTTCCCAGCTGATGATGAACGCGGCCACATCGTCATTTGAAAACGGCCACCCTTCGCAGCCCGGTCCCCCGCAGCTGACGAGGGCATCTGCTGATGTGTTGTCAAAGTGCAAGAAGGCCTTATCGGAGCACAACGTCTTGGTTGTAGAGGGGGCTCGCAAGTACGCCTGCAAAATCTGCTGCAAGACTTTCTTGACCTTGACAGATTGCAAGAAGCACATTCGTGTTCACACAGGTGAAAAACCCTATGCCTGCCTGAAGTGCGGCAAGAGGTTCAGTCAGTCCAGCCACCTGTACAAACACTCGAAGACCACCTGCCTGCGCTGGCAGAGCAGCAACCTCCCCAGCACTTTGCTCTAGCCTGACCTCGAGGTAATGCCGATGCCAGAAGTAGGACCGGACTAAAACCTCTGGTTGGTTGGTGGTTAATGCCGTGGGGTTTAAGGCTTCGGGTTGTGAGTGGCTCATGCAATTTCGAAGACCAGTAAGTGGAGAGCTAAGAGGTGTCGTGCTTGTGCTGCCGCGTTTCTGAGTACGAGGCACACATTTCTGAGGAGGGATCCAGTCCCTGAAACCACGTTCTTCCTTAGGGTTGAGTAATGCGGTTGGAAAGTAGTCTCTAATTGATGTTAGAAGTGGCACATTGAAAAATTAAAAATTGAAGTGCAAAAACATTTTTTAGCAATTTTTGTAAAACTGAAGCATTTAATTAAATTTCCTATATACCTTCTGATGAGAATATTATATACTTGTATACAGTGATGCAAAACGCACTTAACGTGTAACCAGCGGCAACTTTGTGCCTGTCTAAAAGGAACACCCTTGAGGACACGCCTGTCTGCCAGAAATGCTTTAAAGTTTATCATGAGCTAGTTCTAGGCTTCAGAAAGTACTGTATTTTTTTTTTTTTTTTTTTTTGTCTGATTTGCAGTCACAGATGCTGCACTTTGATGGTGCTGACACTGGGTCCAGAGCGAACATTCTCTGGACTAACAGGTGTGTATATACTTTTGAAAACATCATCGTTAGATAGATGTTTTAACAATTTTCCCAGTTTTAAAGACAAAGTTGTAAAAGGAGTGTGTACTTATTAATAGGGAGCGACGAGTAAGGTGTTGTTTCTGTATGTGCAGTTTAGCGGTGTTGTAGCCGACTTGTATCACACACGTTACAGTCTGGAAGCCAGAAAAGCTAGTGTTCGTCTTTGTTCTGATGATGTGGAGTCCTGTTTAGTGGGGTCTTTTACGGCGCATTTACCCTTTGTTCCGTGCAGATTTCGGGGGCCGGTCCAGCCTGACACATCTCACCCAACGACAAGCCCGTTCTCTGCTTCGCTTCTTCACACACTCATGCCACTTACAGCATCTTTCCTGGGCCTAGATTACTGTTTTCAGGTAAAAAACTAACCAAAAGTGAAGTCAACCCCCCTCCATCGTGGGCTTTGTCACTGTTCTGTTCTATGGTTTTAAAGTACAGACCCTGAGCTTCGGTTGTTGCCCCAGCCCAATACTGAAGGTTTAAAATCCAGACACAGCAGTGGTCATGGGTAAATTTTCCCATCTCTGTAAGAGGACTGCACAGCCCAGAACATAGAAGCCACCAGGCAGCATCTGAGACAGTCTGAGGAGACCTCTGGGTGACTGGCCTGGCTTCTCTGGGCCGCCCCTGTGGCCTTCCCACGCTTTGGGGAGCATCGGTTAGGCTGAGCCCTGCTTGAGAACTTCCAGGGGCACAGCACAGGTTAATGTGTCTCTGTAGAGCTCATGAAGTCAGTTTAATTCGTACATGAGTTCATTTTTTATACAGCTTATTTGAGACACCCCAAACCATTGTGCATAACTGAGCAAAATCCTTCAGTTCTTGTTTAGAAAAGTAGTCAGCATGCATCTTCTCTTAATCTAGCATATGCAGCTACACGTCTGTCTGTGGATAAACTCATAATGCTCACTGTCAGTTTGAGCATCTCCTATGACCTGATTCCCAGGGAGGAAAGGGAAGGCTTCCTTCCCACAAGGGAAGCCTCTGGCCCCTCTCCTGACAGGGGAGGGGAGAGGTGGGGCGGCAGGCGGAGGCCGTGGGATCACCTGTGAAGCTTGGTGCGTGTGGAAAATTGTTAGTCGTCATGCTCTGACGCTGTGATGAGGCTCTACATCCACCCCTCTGGGGAACCAGTGACTTGGGAGATCAACCCTGGAGGCAGGTGGGTCAGCGTGGAGGGAGAGAGGCCCTGCCTGGCCTGGGAAGAGGAGCTGGCGGCACAGAACAGCAGCCGCCCTCCTCCCCTTCCACCTGGAGGAAGAGGTGCCGGAAGGTGGCCCCCCACCTGAGCTCAGGCTTCAGTGGACTTGCCTCGGGGACTGACAAGTGGCTGAAGCCCTGCCTCTGCACTGCCCGGTGGAGGCTGGAATCTCTCATCTACCTCTTAATCAATCAGTTTCCATGTGTGAGAAGCAAGGCTGTGGGCCAGGGTCCTTGTACATGCTGTAGCACTTAAATAGTTCAGAGGTTCCCTGGAAGACCAGTGCCAGGGTTCCTACAACTGGTAGTTTCTACCTGAATTTCAAGTGGTATTGGGTACCTGGATTTGGATTGGTTAGCCTTAATTATAGCTTGGCATAATCATTTCTGGTGACCAAATCATAAAGTTCTATCAGGGCACCTGTGTCAGTGGTGCTATGCTGGTCAAAATTTGAGACTTTGAAATAAAAGCTTTGTCATATTAATGCCTCTAACTAATTATGTGTTCTTTTTCTTCACCTTAGGTTATTAAGGTTGAGACAAAGAGTGAAGTAGTATTGCTTTTTCTGCTAACCTGCTATTACTAGTACTTTGTTTTAAACCAGGCATCTTAGAAAATAATACTATCATGCTGTCAGTAACAAGCATTGGTCGTTAGACCCTTGCGCTTTTTGCCTCTGCACTGTGGATGGGGGTGAGGCCGTGTCCTCCTAGAGGGCCTGCCAAATGGTGTACTTCCTGCTGCTCCCTCTCCTGCTTCCTAGGGAGAAACCCCATTCTTCAGTCTGGCTTGGCTGCAGGGAAAAGCCGGAGCCGAGTCCCCTAGCAGGCGCGGGGCTTCAGCAGTGCTGGTAGCCAGGCCTTAGGAGTGAGGAGGCGCTTAGTAAAGGGCATCCACCTGGGACGGGAGTGGAGGAGGAGAGGGACGTGGGGAACGACGTGTGAAGGTGCCGAAACCAATTTTAAAATAAAAGTGAAAGAAACCTATCTACCCTGATTATTCTTGACCAAACAGTGAGTGTTGTGACCTTACCTAGTTCACTTCGCCACATGTATTTAATTTGCCTGACTGTCTAGGTAGCAGGTCCCACTGCTGTGGTCATCACTAGGCTGTGATTGTCCTGTCCTCAGTGAGGGAAACTTGGAGGCCTTTTGGCTGAGGCTAAGGTGGCCTGGACAGGTTCTAGGAACTCAAATGCTCGGGGGTGGGGATGGAGGTTGGAAGCAGAACCTGGAGTCACTAGAGGCCCTGGCTTGGGAAGGCCAAGCAGACGCTCTTGTTGGTTTCTCCCCGTTACATGCCCAGACGTCTCTCCGAGAATTATTTAATAGAATTACACACTCGGGGCTCGGAGGCTTCCAACCACAAAAGTGCAGCACATGTGTTAGCACCAGTCTTCCCTCTGCAGAGAGGGTACAGACCAGACTTTCTCCTCTGGCTCCCAGCCTGTGGGTCCAGTCAGCCAGGGCGCGTCTGACAGAATCCCAGGGCCACTTGCTTTCTGGCCCCCAGAGTCCCCGTGTGGCTACAGCTTGAGCTCACTGGGCATCGGCTCCCCGCGCAGGCCAGCCAGCAGGTTGTCAGCCGCCAACACAGACATGACGTTTCGGGTTCTGTGGGTGGCACTGCCGATGTGCGGCAGGATCACTGGGAAGGAGAGGAAGGACGGGAAATGAGAAGGGTGGTTCCAGAGCCTTACGTCGGTCTAGGGTCTACCAGGAAAAAGAACAAGGAGGACCCCCCTCACTTCTCTCTATTTGCCTTCCTTCCTGTCTCAAAGCACTCCTCTCCCCAGGCCACCAAACCCAGATGCAAGGGTGACGGATATGCATCCTGAACACGAGTGTCAGGGTCAGAAGGGGTCCCGGAGCCTCTCCAGACCCGCCCTTCAAATACCAGACAGTGACACCAGGTGCCACTTTACCTGCTCGTCCACACCGTGGGCCCCTCCCTGAAGGCCCCAGGCCCCTGATCTCCCGAAACAAGCAGATGAGAGGCTGGACTGCAGAGCAAGTGGGGTCAAAGGTCCCCAGAGAGTGCCTTTTGAAAGCAGCCCCCAGGGCACGGCGCTGAGCGCCAGGCCTCGGGAATGGGAGTTTGCCCAGCTCTGGGCGGTCACAGCCAGCGCCCCTTCACACAGGCACAGGGTGGGTGGGGACGGTAGTGCCTCCAAGGGCTGTGATAACAGGAGCAGTCACCGAGGGGAGGCAGCCACAGGCCTCCTCTTTGGTTTTCCATTCCAGAGGGTGAGCAAAGGGCAGGACTGGCCCAGACGGCCCGCGGCCCTAACACTTATGTATTAGTCTGGAGACCGAAACCAGACAGCTACCTGAATAGAGAGAACGTAATATAAAGAACTGTCAACTCAGCACAGAATTGTTAACAGTAACTGAGGAAGCTAAAGAGGAACTCTAAGTACGTGGTTCTCACAGTGCTCCCGGCCGAGCAGCAGCCACGTGCGAGACGTCAGACACACCGTCAGGCCCCGCCCGGGACCACTGAGGCAGATGCCCGTGGGGGCCGAAACCATGCATTTGGTCAGTCCCTCCAGGGGCACTGAGGTATCACCGCGGTGGCGATGCCAAACCTCCCCTGGGGCTAGGGAACGGGGGAGAGGAGTGAAGTGAAGTGAAAGTTGCTCAGTTGTGTCCGACTCTCTACAACCCCTTGGACTATACAGTCCATGAATTCTCCAGGCCAGAATACTGGAGTGGGTACCCTTTAACTTCTCCCAACCCAGGTCTCCTGCATTGCAGGAGGATTCTTTACTAGCTGAGCCGAAAGGGAAGCCCAACAATACTGGAGTGGGTAGCCTATCCCTTTCTCCAGTGGATCTTCCCGACCCAGACATCGAACCAGGGTCTCCTGCATTGCAGGCGGATTCTTTACCAACTGAGCTAGAGGGGGTGGGGTGGTTAGAACTTAGAAGACTGAGGGGGCCTTCGGAGCAGTGCCTCTGCCTCTGATGACTGTGGCTTGTGGCTCTGAGGGGCACGGTGCCTAACCCGAGTGTTTGGGAGAACTGCCACTGGCTTCATCAGCCGCGGTGGGAAAGAACCACCGCTGGGAGAAGTGTTGCTGGCCAAGGGCGGTTCTTACCACAGTTCTTCAGGCTCAGGAGAGGGTGGTTAGTAGGCAGTGGTTCCGGGGTCGTCACGTCCAGCCCGGCAGCTGCGATCTGGCCACTGGCCAGGGCCTGGTAGAGGTCGTCCTGGTCTACCACTTCTCCCCTGGGGATGACGGTGGGTGTCCTGAGGCACTGTTAATCCTAGGAAGGGACTGGAGTGGCTGAGAGGGGAGGTCTGCCCCCGTAACACACTCAGTGGGCTAGAGGCACCCTGCGCACATTTGGAGGACCCAAGACAACCTGGGGTTTGGGTCTGCCTTTCCAGAAGTGTGTGAGTCCAAGCTCACTGACTCACTGACAAACCCAGGCCCAGGGCCATGAAGGCTGGCCTCTAATGGGCTGTAAAGTCTGTCAAGTCCAACCGTCTGGGGTTAGAGGAACAAAGTTGCCTAATTTGCTGCCATGGCGCCTTCACTTCCTGAGCAAGGTCAAGGTACTGCTGCGAACCAGACCAGGCCCTGCTCTGAGCAGCTGGGACGTGCTCTGGGGCGCTCACTGTCCTTCTGAGGTGAGTGGTTGGTTGGTTTATGGGGAGCAGTAGACTCAGCCTGAGTCTCATCGACAGCCCATGGCGGTCACAACAGCAGGGGCGGCCCCTCTCCAGGCTCGCCCGGTGACCCGATACCTGCTGATGTTGATAAACACGGCCGTCTTCTTCATCCACTGGAAGAAGTCCTTGTTGCAGAGCCCCCTGGTTGCCGGTGTCAAGGAGCAGGCCACGACGATGAAATCGGACTCAGCGGCCAGCTCGGGGGTGGACACTGGGGGAGCGCAGGACTCCATCAGATGCTGTGCCCGGCTAAGGACAGCAAGGGGCTGGGGAACCTGACCCCTCCCTCCCTCCTCCCACAGTGAGACTCCCAAGGTGCTTCCTGACGGCGGCGTCTGCACCTGGACAACTCAAGTCAATGGCCACTCACAGGATCCCAGCGTGTCAGATCCTTCAGTCAGCCCCCTGCTCGAACGGCGGGGAAACTGAGGCCAGAGAGGAGAAGCTTATTCAGGGTCACACAGTGGGGACCTGGCCACACTGCTTTCACCTCTTTCAAGGCCCAATGTGCCAACGGGCTGGAGTGGCTGAAATCTGGCTTGCCTTCTGCTCACCCCGCTGTGCACCTGCCAGGGGGCTGGATTCACCCAGACGCGAGGCTGAGGGTCAGCGCTCACCAGTTTACTAGGGAAACTATGAGCGAAGGTTCCCAGCAGTTCCTTACATGTATTATCCTTACATGCACCAATTCGTTACACTCTACCGCTCTAGGTACATGGACCACAGTAAGGAGGGACCTGGCGGGACAGGAGACCCGGAGCCTCTGACACCAGGGGACTCAGTGTGGCCAAGCTGAGTCCCTGCGCTCCCCGAATGGGCCTCTGCATGCAGGGCAGGGAAATCAGACAAACCTAGGGGACATCACAGGCCTTGTAGACGCCTGCCCTCTGCCCCAAAGCGCTGCCATCACAGCGAACACAGAGAACCGCCTGGCCAAGCACAAGGGCCCTGCGGAAATCCAGGTTTTACTTACCAAACTCCGCCTGGAATTCCGCTGCTTCCTGAGGCCTGGGCTGGCGCCCTGTGTAGAGAAATCTCTGGACACCGAATGGTTTCAGACGCCGAGCTATGGCCTGGCCTGGCGGCAAGGAGTCAAGAGTCAGCGTTTGTTCCCAAGCCTCCAGAGGGCGAGGGCGGGAACAGCGCCCAGGCTCCAGGGAGGGGGAGCCCCTGGGGAAGGCCTGGGGGGAAAGGTCCTTTCCTCCGTTAGCTAATCCTCCAGACCCCCCACACTGCCCTCAGCTCAGGGGTCCGTCCTTCAGCGGCCACAGCTCCTGTGCGGCTGGGACTGGCCTGTGCTGTCCTCAGTGGTCTGGCCATCTTGCGGGCCACTTCTAACCTTCCCTGAGCACTGGACGGACCTGGCAGCCCAAGAGAGGTTTGCCCACCCGGTCCCCTGCCTCCTCTGGACCCTCTGCTTCTGTTAATGCAGCCACAGGCCCCAGATGACTTTTTGATGGCACTACCAACTCGCCCCACCTCTAACACCTTTCCACACATGCTGCTGCCAAGATGGGCTTGGGCAGCTGGATTTTCTGACTCAGAACATGCCCCAAAGCTGCTGGGTTCCTCCAAGCAACTCCCTAGTGTGGGAGGCAGGGCTGCCAGCTAGCCAGACAAGTTATGCCCACTTCCCACCCTCACCCTCGCCTCTGCTCCAGGCAGGATGCCAGACTTCTCCAGTGCTGGGGCCACTGGAAGAAAAATAGCTCTGCCCTGCCTCAGAATCACAGGTAAGTTCTGTCCACTGGACCCTCTGGTTTCTGTGTTAAGGCTTCAGGAGTCAAATGCCTTCTAGAAACCAGGCCTCGGGGAGCAGGGCTCCCCAACCCCTCAGCCATCATCTGCTCTGTACGGAGCTATAATCACAAAGAACCCTGGCAATAACAACTCGCATCTATCACCTAGTGACTTCTTAAGGAACTCATTTTATCTTTTGGCCTATCTTTAACGATGCTGTGTCTTCTCGCTGAAGATATCCCTACTGCACACAGGTATCCTTCCCAAAGATGAACTGTCAACATCCAGACACAGGGTGCTGGAGATTCTAACCAAGACATGTGAGCCAGGAAGCCAAACGGGTAGGTGGAGCCTCACCTATGCGCCCCAGGCCAACGATGCCGATGGTGCTCTGTGAGAGGCCATGGCCACACATCCACAGGGGTTTCCATGAGGTCCAGCCACCGCTGCAGGGAGGGAGAGGGGGCGGGTGAGAGGCCCTGGCTCTGGGCAAAGATGAGGGCTGCTGCACAGACCCCACATTCCCAGGCAGGGGCTGTGGTCCAAGGGACAGGCCCCACCCTTCAGTTAAGGATGGAGGGGACCACTGGAGACACAGAATCTGAGGGCAGGAAAGCTGCTTAGGGGTTCTCCTCCCTTTCTGCAGACAGGGAAGCTGAGACCAGAAAGGGCGACTTGTGTGAGGTCACACAGCCCGGGCAGAGCAGCAGGTCGCAAACCTGGAATGTGGGATTCCCAAACCACACAGGCCCACCCCGCTGCCGTGGACCGACGGGGGAACACAGCCTATCTTGAGTCACCTCCGATGAAGGGGCCAACTCCCTGGGCAGGAGGGTGGGAGGGACACTCAGCACTGTGTCTACCCAGCCCCACGCAGCCTCGGCCCCGCCACACCCCCACCACGAAGCCCCTCTCCCGGTCCGCACTCTCTGAGCGCCTGCACCCGCACGCCTCCTGGCCTTGGCTCGGGTCAGTCCCCCCCTCCTTGGGTGCTTTCCCCGATTCTGGATGTACAGCCCACATCTCGATCCGAAACTCCCAGGTCAAATTTTTTAAATTTTCAGATTTTAGAAAGGGGGTCAAGTATATATGCTGTGCTCCACATAACACACTCGACATCTGGGGTGGGACCTGTATCAAGCCCGTCAGTGTATCTGCAGCAACAGGAACAACCTTCGGTCTTCAGAGCCTTCTGGATCCACATGACGGCAGACAGGGCCCTTTGAGGATGCCCACCGGCTACTTCTTCTGCAAAGCCTTCCCTGAGCCACACTGCACCGCTGCAATTTCCCTTCATGCCCTGTCTCAGCTCTGCTCTGCACTTTAGTATCTCGCCTGGATCTGTCTCCCTCATTAGCTGGGGCACGGCTCGGGGTGAGATCAGCGCTGGGCCAGGGGTGGCTCTGAGTGCTCAAGTGCCGAGCTGAGCCAACGTCCCCCCCGGGCGTTCACTCACTTCTTCACCTCCTCGATGGCCTCCGGCAGCCGGCGACAAGTGGTAAGCAGCAGGGAGACGGCGAGCTCCGCCGTGGCATCGGTCAGGACACCCGGAGTGTAGCCCACACGGATCCCACTGTGAACCAAAGAGCTGGTGGTAACCATGGCTTCAAGCGCCTTCCCAATTTCTACTGCTGGGACACTGCGGGGATCGGCTCTGCGCCGTCTGCGCTGCCTGCTGGGAAGCTCAGGGCTGTAAGTGGGCCCCCAGGAGCAGCCAGCCCTCAGTCCCTCTTGACCATCTCCCGTTATGAGAAGGATATAAGATGGAAGATCAGGCTCCAATGTGCAGAGCTCCAGTAACTATGATTACCTAATCTTTGTGAATTTCCCCATCTAAAGAGGGAAATAATAATACTTGCCTTTTCTACTTGAAGGGGTTGATGTGAGGGTCAAAAAAAAAAAAAGTGAATGAGAAAGGATATTACCTGGACATTGTTACCCACTGTTTCTGACTGCTTGGACTTATCTTAACTGACCTGTGCACACATGGGCAGATTTTATCACTGGCTACCTCACATTTTCAAGGAATATGAAGAAAAAACAAAGAGATACTCAGCTCCTCTTTTTCCCTCTCTGGTAGCCACCCTTCACTCCAGAGCCCAGGCTGCACTTACCGCTTCTTGATTTCATCCAAAGCCAAGTGGTCGACACCCACAGACATCGTGCTAATGACTTTGAGATTAGCTCCTGTTGGGCAGAAAGTCTTATTTGTATCTCTCCTCATGGGATTCAAGGCCTTCCCACATATATAGATGGGTCCAGAAAAGGGAGGGCCCTGCTAAAGGTCATAAACCAAGCCTGAACAGAGCTGGACAAGGGCCCAGGGCCCTGGCTCTCCTCCACACCATGGTCTTTGCTCTCTTAAGGCCGCCCTCCGGGGACTCACAGCCAGCAGAGAGGGGCAAAGTGTGTGCCACGTGGAGCTCTGGTCTAGGAGCACAGTGAACGCCCTCAGAGCTCGCTGAGCCCACTGAAGACCTGCTTGGGAACCAGCAGCAGCAGCCCGACACCCGGGGACCCTCCCCACCTGCCCAGCGCACGCACCTGCAGCGTCCAGGAGCTTCTTGTCTATGCGGTCCGAGAGGAGGCAGAGCAGGCCGTGGGCCCCGGCCATCCCCTGTTCCAGGTCCTCTCTGGGGATGGGCTCATCAGAATCCCACTGCTCCACCTCACAGCTGCAGACAGAGGAAAGACCACGCAGAAGTGGGGGAGCCCCACAGGTGCCCACCGGCCCCCAGAGCCCTCAGACCACAGCCACAGGCCCTGTCAGTGGGAAACTGCTTTCTGCTTGCCCTGGCCTCAAGCGGCCTGGGGCTGGCTGAGGGGAGTCAGGCCAGGCATGGGCGGCCTCAGAACTGTCCTGAGAGGGTGGCTGAAGGCTGAAGGCGGTCACGGAGCAGAGCTCTCCAACAAGGACTGAAAAGGGCCTAAGCTGAAAGGAGAAAGTCACGGGGAGCGTTCTCAGCTCCACACAAGAAGAGCTTTCTTCTTTCTCCCCCACAGGAGGCCTCACAGGCAGCGAGCCCCCGGGCCAGGCTGCCTGTTGGCAAGGCCAAGTGGGGGGTGCTGGCAGCGCCGGGCTCGGCTCCCTTGTCCAGCTGTACATCCTCTCCTCTGAGTCACGAAAGGAGCAACTACTGTTTTTGACTTTGTACGTGTGCTGCGCTCTGCTCAGTCGCTCAATCGTGTCCGACTCTGCGACCCCAGGGACTGTAGCCCACCAGGCTTTTCTGTCCGTGGGGATTCTCCACACAAGAAGACTGGAGTGGGTTGCCATCCCCTCCTCCAGGGGATCTTCCCAACCCAGGGATCGAACCCAGGTCTCCCGAATTGCAGGTGGATTCTTTACCGTCTGAGCCATGGACAAGACCAAAGCAGTTCAACATGGAGGAGTTTCAGGGGGCGCTTCCGGAGGGGAGGTGGGCCCCAGGCATGTTTCCCAGCAGTGCTGCCCAGCCTCCGGCCCTTGACATTTAATTCAGTGCAGCCAAAACGTCTGGAAAATCTACATGCGCAGGACACAGAGCTGCTGGCACTTTCCAAAACTCCCTGACCAGGCACCGGCCTCCTCTCAGCCTCCCTCCCTGGACAGCGGCCCAGCGCTGCGGCAGTGTGAGCGGCGCTCCTAGAGTTCTCGTCTTTGCCCTCCCCTCTCCCCCTCAATGCCTAGTACGCTGCAAGTCTTCAGCAAAAGTTTTATTGCACTGAACAAAAGAAACAAATCTCATTTCCCCCTGGCACTTGTTTCTAAGGCTGGGTCCTTCTCCTCGCCTGACCTGGGAAGTGAAAACCTGCATACAGCAGTGCTCAGACTGCCGCAGAGCAGATTTCTAATCCCAGCTGTGCCACCAACAGAGGCAGGCGAAGGTACCTGACCTCTCCCAGTTTCTCTGTAAAGTGGGAATCACAGCACTGATTTCACAGTGTTTAAAAATTAAGAGTTTACTCATAAGAAGCACTTGGCAAGGTGCAGAGTTCAGTTTAAGAAGTGCTACCAGAGGTCCACTGCTAACCGTCCAAAGGGACCAGATCAGTGGCTGCCAAGGCCCCTGACCCGTCCAAGTGACCTCCGAGGGTAAAGGATTAACAGCCTGGGCCTTGAGGCATGGGCAGTCTCCCCTCTCCCCACGCCCATGACTGGGCAAGCCTCCCGCCTTCACCCCACCCCCACTGCAAGAGCCACAGGGACTGCGGGTCCCAGCGGCCCAGCACAAAGCTTGGCCCCCGAGGACTTTCTCTAAGGCTCCCCAGACGCCAAGACCGTCCCAGCCAGGCACGGGTTCGAAAGTTCGGCGAAGGCCCAGGAGCAGGATCCCGGTTCTCTCTGGCCCCACGGACCGCCGTGTCCGCCCCACCAAAAAGAAGTGGGTGGCGGGAGGCCGCCCCCGGCCCGCCCGGAGACGCCGAGTCACCCCGCGTGCAGGTGCCCGGGGCCTCGGAGCGGCGCCGCGGGCTCCGCAACCCCTTCCCGCGACGCCACCGCGGGACGCGCGCCCGGAGGGAGGGGCTCGGCGCGCGGCGCGGTCCGGGGCGCCGGGCTCTTACTCTGCGGCCCGCGCGAGCGCGGCGCTGCCCGCGGGGGGGATCCTGCGCGTGACGAACACCTTCATGAGCCTCACTGGCCGCATTGACCCGCACCGCCGGATATTGGGCCCGGACGGGGCGGGCCCCGGGGGGCGGAGCCGGAGCAGGCGGGGCGAGCGTGCGGATTGGCTCCGGAGCGGGGCGACTCCGGCTCCGAGCGTGCGCCCGGTGCATTTCTGCTCGTGTGATCGAACCTTGGTGAAGCAGACTGGCTCTGGAGCTGGCGGCAGGCTCGCGCCTTTGGCTCCCAGGGCCTACCTCTGAGTGCCCACTGCCCCAGAGCCTCCGGTCGGTCTTAGGGGTGGGGATGGGTAAGGGGCAGCCACGGGAGAGTCCTGCGTGGATGTGCGTGGGTGCCCGTAACGGTGCCGACAGCCGTGGGATGCTGCCTGCGCTGGGCGAGACGGGTGTGGTCAGGGGTCATCCCCGTCCCCAGGGCCTGCTGCGCCTTGACCGTCTTCTCTAGGTCACAGTGTTCCAGGCGGCGGTCTCTGGCCACACAGACTGGACTCTGAGCCCGGCCTGTTGTGCAAACACAGGCGCCTGGACCAGGGCAGTCTGAATCCCAGAGTGACCTCCTTAATACTTGGTGCAATTTCCCATAGGAAGCCCGCAGTTGAAAGCCACCCAGTTTGGTGGACACCTGCTGACTGGCCGGAAGCAGGTCAGGCATAGGGCCAGGGCAAGATGCTGGAGCCCTTGCAGGGTCATGGGGTCATGGGCAGAGCCTGGGGTCCCAGTCAGGTGGACAAGGTCTGGCTCCCAGCTCCGTCACTTACCAGCACTGTAGTCTTGGTTGGTTCACATCCTCCTCCTAAGGCTGTTTCTTCAGCTTCAAGATGGGGTGATGATCACTTACCTGAGCGTTACTGTGATTATTGAGCCGGCAGCACCTGCGTGGGCCCTGGGCCGTGTTTGATACTCACCAAGCACCGAGGCCACGAGGGAGGTGAGGGTTCAGGCTCCGCAGCCAGATTGCCTGGGTTTAAATTGCAGCTCTGTGACCCACTCGGGACAAGTCTTCACCTTCTGCGTGCCTCAGTTTCCTCATCTGTAAAATAGGTGTAAGAGTACTTACCTCCCTCACGGCTTGTTGAGAGGCTAACTATGACAGTCCTTACAAGCAGCGGGTCTGTTGGGCTGCACCCCTCAGGCCTACAAGCCTTGTGATCCAGCTTCAAAACTGAAGAAAGAGCCTGGAGACAGAGATATCAGTGGCTTATTTGACACGGGATCATACACAGAGGGTCCTGGAGCCACACCTTGCCAAACAGATGCTGCCAGGATGTTGCAACAGTCTCTACTACCCGAGGGAGAAGGCTACCATTTACAGGAGGGAATTGGCATCAGGTGGGCTCATCGGTTACCAGGGGCTAATTAAGCCCTCTAATTAAGAGATTGGATAGTCATGTGAGTGAAGCAGGCACCAGTCAAGCCGCAGATATACAGAGAACAAGAGAATAGCCACCGTGAATGGCCTAACCATACAAGGTAACACATGTCACGGGTGCTTGATAACTAGTAACGCATTCAAGGAACCCCACACCCCAGCGATAGCTGCTGGCCAGAGGTGCAGATGCTGAGTAAACAAGTGAGCGGGGCCCAGAGCTGTCCCTCAGCTCTGCCGGCTTCATCTCCACCACAGGCTGTTCACGGCCTTGCTCCCAGGCTCGGGAGCTTCTAGAAGGCAAAAGCCCTACCTGCTGGTCTCTTCTCTGTGGATGTTAATCTGAATCCAATCTGCCTCCTCACGGCCCACACAGGAAGGAGAGACAGCCCCAGAGAGGTGACATCTCCAGCCTGAGTTCACACAGAAGCCGCTGAAGGGGCCAGAGCCGGATGCTGGGGTCACCTGGGTCCCTGGACCGCGCTCTGTCCTGCCATCTCCCCCGTACGTAACATATCAATGTCTTACCCACAGACTGCGATCTGCGGTGCGAGGCCACCTCGAGGACAACTTGTGAAATACCTCAAACATTGAAACACGGTGTTTTTCTTTCCTCAGGCCCTGTGGCTCCATCATCCGTTAATCAGTGGTGATACCCGGGTCCAGCTCCTCCTTCACACCGGGACAGGCAAGGACACTGGGCAAGTCTGGCCACCAGAGGCAGGAGGGGCTGTGACATGTCAGTGGGCCCCTGCTCCAAGGCAAAGCACCCAGCGGGTGCTCAGTAAGGGTTACCGGATGGTGGCTAGGGAGCCAGGGGATGGGGCCAACTGAGGGCCCAGGAGATGAGCAATTGGGAGAGGATGGATCCGACCTGGAGGGGGATCCGGGCTTACCTGACCTGAGCTTCATGGGTTGCTGTTCTTGTTTAGTCACTCAGTCGTGTCCCGCTCTTTTGTGACCCCGTGGACCACAGCTCACCAGGCTCCCCCGTCCATGGGGTCTCCCAGGCAGGAACCCTGGAGTGGGATGCCATTTCCTTCTCCGGGGGATCTTCCCCACCCAGGATCGAACCCAGGTCTCCTGCGTTGGCAGGTGCATTCTTTACACTGAGCCACCGGGGAAGCCCCTGGGGACCATGGAGGTGGTGGACTCACTCCCCAGAGTCTAGTATCCCTGCACCCCTGTCTGTCCTCTTCACCTAGTGTACCAACTCAGCTGTTACCCCTCCTCCATCCTTCAGGCTTCAGGAAGGCATTCTGGCAAAAAGCAGAGCCTTCACTGACTGAGCTCGCTCTGCACTGCTCTTCCTCTCCCAGGCTTCAAGGGTGAAACAACTAACAGGCAGCTAAGGTTCACGGAGCCCTTAGTAAGTTCCAGCAGCCTGGGAGATACCTGGGTGGGGTGTCAGGGCCTGAGGGTACTGAGGGTCTGGGGTCAGGGCCACAACTCCAGCAGGGGGATGGAAGTTTGGGACATGCAAAAATTCAAAATGACAGTAAGAAAGGAAGTTTTTGTGGAGCTTTTATAAATTCACTTTTGCATTTGAATCTTGAATACATTTGGAGTATTTTGTATTTACAGTTTGAGGGGGGTTCTCCTTAATGTTTTTCCAAAGGATCAGCCAATTATTCAAGTACTATTTTTAAATGAGTATTTTTCTTTAGTTTTGAAATAGAGAATACTGGGTTGACCAAAAATTTCGTTTGGGTTTTTCCATAACATCTTACAGGAAAAGCCAAACAAACATTTTGGCCAACCCAATAAATGCAAGATACACGTCCCCAAAGGTATACCGGGTGTCACGTGAAAACTGCCTATTCCTGCCCTGCCCCCACCACCCAGATCATCTCCAGAGAGGCAGTCACACCTTTCCAGAGATGTTTAATGCATACAGGAATATGCATATAGTTTTCAGATAAATGGTAGCAAATACCCTCTGCCTCACCCCGTTTGTTTTCACTGAGCAGCGTATCTTAGAGAGTGTTGCGGATCCGGACACATAGAGGCACTTCATTCTTTTTATGGATGTGGACTGTTTCACTGTGGAGTGAACCGCCATGAACAGTCCTCTCCTAATGGACATTTAGGGCGCTTCCATCTTTACTGCTACAGTGCCACCACAAGGAGCCTTTCACAAGTGTCGTTTTGTGGGTAGGTAAATACATCTGTAAGATAAATTCCTAGAAGAAGTGCTGGGTCAAAAAACATGTGCGCTGTAAATTCTGATAGATACTGATAACATGGTTTTCAGAGAAGTTGTTCAGTTTACGCTCCTATCAGTAACATAGGAAAGCACCTATTTCTTCAGCGTATTATTATTTTTAATGGTATCTTATTGTAATTTTAATTTGCAGTTCTCTTTTGAGCCAAGTTAAGCACTTTTCATACATTTAAGAGCCATTTCCTTTTCCATAAACTCTCTATGGGTAGTCTCTGCCTACTCCGGTGAGCTGGGCATCTTTGCCTTAGTGATGTGTAGGTACTATTTGTACATTAGGAAATTAGCCCTTTGTCTATAATGAGTTGCAAATATGGTCTTTCCCCCCGTTTTTTTTTTTTTTTTTTTGTCATATGATTTTGTTCATTATTTTTAATGAAGACATTTTTATTCTTGTGGCTTCTAGGTTTTGTCACATACTGTGTATCACAGTGTATCTATTGTATCTATCTGAGATAAATTATCTCAAAACATAGTGGCTTAAAGCAACAACAGTCATTCTCTTATTATCTCTGATGGTTTTGGGGGTTGGCTGGGCTCAGTAAGAGAGTCTGGCTCAGGCTCCTTTTTGCTGAGAAGTCGGATGGTGGCTGGGCCGCAGGCAGCTGAAGGTTTCCTCACTTGAGTGTCTGGCTGCCGAGGCTGGCCCTCAGCTGGGCCTCTGCACGTTCTCGCAGCCTGGAGCCTGGGCCAGTCCGGGGGAGAGAACAGGGAACTCTCAGGCACGTAGGGCCCGAGCCCGGAAACGGCACTGCCTCGCTCTGCCGTGTTCTCTTGGCCGCACGGTCGCCGAGCCCAGAATCAGGGGTGACAGAGGCCCCACCTCTAGATGGGAAGAGTATGGAAGACTTGGAGGGCTAGGTTTTTCTTTTTTTTTTAGTTCTACCACTTTATTACTACCAACCCATCTCCCTCCACCCTCGTGCACACATGCTCAGTCATGTAATCCCATGGACTTCAGCCCACCAGACTCCTCTGTCCATGGACTTTTCCAGGCAAGAATACTGGAGTGGGTTGCCATTTCCTTCTCCAGGGGCTATGTTTTAAAGTTGCCTTTTCACAAAAGAATCTTTTTCACATGGGGTTTTATATATATATATACACACACACATATATATATACACATGCGTGTGTGTGTATAATGCTTTCTAGGCTTTGCAGTTTAATATTTTACTGAAATTTTGATTTTTTTTTTTTCAGATAGCTAGCAAATTGTTCAACACCTTTTATGAAATAAACCATCTTTTCTATCATATACTAAATGTGGGTCTTTTAGGATCTATTTCTAAATTGGATCTCCTGCTCTGGAACTTTCTATCTAGTTGTATGTGACTGGTCATCTGTGAAACAGTCAAGGGGTGTTGTTACTGGAAACCACTAGGTTTGTGGTCATGTTATGCAGCCTCGTACCCAAGGGTGGGTGAGGACACCCCTGAGGGCCTCGAAGCAGAGTCAGGCCTGTGTGTGAGGCTCTGTGAGAACAAGGCTGGCTCATAAGATCTGCCTTGGCCGCATACTGGCCGGGTGGCATCAGGCAAAGCGCTTCTGTCTGATCCTTGGTTTCCAAACCACAGAATGGGTCAGTCATTCTCTGTCATGGTGGTTGGTATGTGCTGAACCCGGGGCCAGGGCCTCGGAGGTGCGCAGGAAATGCTGATAAATTGGACCAAAGTTCATCCTCACTCCTTGGCCAGCGGAAGAAAATGGGCCTCAGCCACGTTTATGTCCACTGTCTGCCTGCCTGTCCTCAGGGGCTCCACTCCCCACAGCCGGGGCACGTGCCCCCTGCAGCCCCTTCTCCTGCTCCAGCCCTGGACCCCTCCTACCCTTGGTCAGGGGATGCAGAGAGCTCAGGTTAGCCTGGCTGAGGGTCTACTTGGCCCTTGGGCCTCTGTTCTGGTCATCTGGCTTCTGCCCAATTTCTGAGGCTGCTCCCTATTCCTGCCTTCTGAAACCTGGAACTTTAAGGGCCTGAGCCCTGCCCAGCTGACCTGGGGGCGTGCCTCCCTTTGTCCCCCACTCTTCCCCCCAGCCATGGTTAGAGTCCAGCCTTGGTCCTCTGGGCTGGAGTCCCATTGTGGCACCCCAGGGCTGACCTTGTGACCTAGCCCTCCCCACACCCCCTCAGGCACAGACTAACACAGACCAGCCTGCATCCCAGAGACACCTGAATATCAAAGAGCGCGGGGACAGCGGCAGGCTGGGAGGCAGGGGGAGTGCGGCTGCCTCGGAGGCCACAGCCAAGGGCTGCAAGAGGCGCCGTGTAGAAAAGCGCCCACCAGTACAGGTGTCCGTGGGTGCTGATCGATCTCTGATTCAGAATTGATGCCACTCAGCTGTTTATTCAACAAACAGCTAGTAGTAATAGCATTCCAACATGCTATGAGAGCTGACATTTACTGAGTGCGAGCTGTGTGTCCACGGCTGTCCTTTACGTGTGTTATCTCATTTCATCTTCACAGCAACCCTCTGTGGTGCAAAATTCACATTTTGCAGATGAGGAAACAGTTTCAGAAATGTTAAGAAACTTGCCCAAGCATTCACAACTAATAAGTGGATGAGATGATGTTTAAATCTAAGTATGGATGGCTTTGTGCTCTTATTCCCTCTGTTCCCCAACCAGCAGCTGAGAAGAGATAGAGTAATGGTGTTCCAAATTTTGAGAAAGGTTCAAGGTGCTGAAGGAGGCAGAGAAACTAACTGGGGAGAAACCAGAAAGTCTTTTTTAGGAGCAGACGTTGAGCAGGGCCCTGAATCACGGGGAGGATTCGGAGAGGCAGCTGGGGACAGAGGGAGGCCACTGCGGTCATTGGCCGGCTCTAGCAGGAGCAAAGGTCCTGACGGGGAAAGCTCGGGCCCCAAAGGGGAGCTGCGAGCCGCTCTGGGCAGCTGGTCAAGTAGGGAGGGGTTGTGGCAGGCTGAGCTTTGCCCTCAAGCACAAGGACAGCGGGATCATGGATGCAGCAGAGTCGGGGAGAGCTGCTTCCTTTCCCCGAGTCCAGACCTGGACCACGGTCCTCTCTGCTGTGGCCTATTGGTACCCACACCCTTGCCAGACCCCTAAACTCCTGCTGGAGACGCAGCAGGCAAGTACTCGGTGACTTGAGATGAGTCTCAACTGCTGGCCCATCCCAAAGCCTAAGATCCCTCACTCTGCAGGTGGGTTATGGCCAGGAAAGTCTCCCTCCAGCTCCCCGTGCTGGCCTCTGAAGCCCTCTCCTCTCCTCAAGAGCCCAGGGTTCCCGCCCTTCTCAACAAAAGGCTCATATCAGCCATGCACACTCTACTAAAAAGAACCCACTTTCCATGTATATCCACATCTCATTCTGGGCTCCAAACCAGCTTCCTCTGAAATGGAAATTTCATTGAAATGTCTTTATTATATCATAAATCAATCATGAACCTTTTCTATTGAGGATATCACTCCAAATCCAGAAAAGACAAAGGCAATTCAACTGCCCAAACCAGAGGCTGTGCAAACAAGACCTTACATGGAATATGGAAATATAAACTGGGCTCCTATGAGCTCTGACATAGGCCCCTCTCTGGGCCTCTCTAGGCCCTGATTCTTCAAAGAGATGAACTAGAGCAGAGATCGGCAAAATTTTTCTGCAAAGGGCCCACTTGTAAATATTTTAGACTCTGTGGGCCATACATTACTGCTGCATTACTCAGCTGTGGCCATCAGCCTGAAAGCCACCACAGACAACACGTCAGCAAATGGGCATGGCTGTGTGCTAATGCAACTTTACGTATGAGCATTGAAATTTGAAGTATTGTACATATAATTTTCTTGTGTCGTAAAATTCCTAGATTTCTTCTTTTTAAGCAAGACTCATCCTTGCCTGGGCATCGTACAAAAACAGGAGGCCAGATTTGGCCCATGGCTGCAGGTCACCCCCCGACCTCTGGCTGGAGCAGAGCTTCTCACTGTAATGTGCACATGAATTACCTGGGCATCTTGTTAAAATGCAGATTCTGATTCAGTAGATGTAGGGTTGACCTAGGAAGCTGCATTTCCTGTAAGTGATGCTGCTGGTTCACAACACACTGTGGACAAGGGGGTGGGGAATGCTCCAGCTCAGCCACTCGGAGGCCCTGAGTGATGCTCTGATTACAGATCCCGCTGTTCACCGAAGACGTGCTCATTCAAAAGTCTGGACACGGTGGGTCCCAGCGGTTTCTGTACAGCTTTCACCCGTGTCCTATTTTCTTGCTTTATTTCCTTATTTTTTGTGTTTCTTCTCTCTCACCTCCTGTCACGGAACATAAGCTCCTTGAGAGCAAGGACTTCGTTGCTCCCTACAGTCTCGCACGTGGCAGATGTTCAGAAATACTGGTTGGAGAAATGAGTGAGTGACCCTGGACCTTGCTGGCCTCCCTTGTCTGGCGCATCTCCGCGGCGACCTTGTCATGCTATCCCCACCTAGTGGACACTCTGGTGTACTGCGGGGCAGGGGAGAAGACGCTCCACGTGCGTGACTGAACCCAAGCAGGAGGGACCCGAAGTCACAGCAGGCAGAGATCTGTCCCTCTGATGCCGCTCTATCTGTGTTCTTGTCTGCTGGAACCGAGCTCCGCGGAGGAGAGCCTTCCTGGGGGAGGCAGCATTCGAATTGAACAAGGAAAGCAATAAGATTGAGAACGGTGGGAGTGAGAGCGAGGAAAGGCATTCCTGGTAGGAGGAACAGCATGAGCGGGGGCCTAGAGGCTGGAAAGCTTGGGCGCGTGCCAAGGGGAAGAGGCGTACAAGCAGCCGGGATGGGAAGGGGAAGGTGAGCCAAATAACGACACAGGAGGAGGGGAAGAGGCCCCAGGGAAAGGAGAGTTCCACTTGGTGTCTGACCCATGCCAGGCAGGTCATTGTCTCTGCAGAGTCCAGGGAGGCAGAGTGTAGTCCCCCCACTTTACACAGGAGGAAACTCAGGCCTAGATGGGTGAAGTGACTTGTCCAAGGTCACACAGCTGATAAAGGGCAGAACTGAATTGAGATCATCTGATCCTTTCCTCCCTGAGGGGAGTGCCTAGCCCTGATTTGTGCTTGAAGTGGGTGTGTGGTGATGGGGCATATGCAGAAAGCTAGGAGCTGGGGTTCCAGACACCCAGAGGCCTGGGCACTTAGCTCCTCCAAGTCATCTCAAGGCCTGACAGCTTCATAACCTGGGAGCCTCCCTCTGCTCACGCTCATGGTCCTAGAGCCGTGGTCTGGGGGCAGGATGCCTGGGTTCTAGTCTGGGCTCCCTTCACCTCTCTGGGTAAGAGGGTACAATGGCTCTACTGACTGGTGAAAGGATCTCAGAGATCTCTTACTTGCCCATTATACAGATATGGAAACTGAGGCCCAGAGGTGGACAAGAAGTCCCCTGATGATACACACCAAGCTAGGCTCAGTGTGGCTTCCATCTTGGCCTCTGCGTGGGTTCACGTCTGACTGCTGGAAGCTCATATGGCCATGTGGACCTGAGCCCCAAGCAGAGAGGAAGCAAAGGGCCCATTTGGGCCCCCTTGACCAGCCCAGGCCCTTGGATAATGTGTTTTGAGTTTCAGCTCCCAATGAGGTGTGTCTGGGGGATGAGGTGAGTGTGTGGAGTTACAGACTGGCGGAAAGGGAGGGAGGCTTAGCAGGGCCTGCCCACAGGCTTTCCAGGGGCTGGACTCACCAGAGAACAGAGGGATGGGGGTGACCCAGCTCTGTCAGCAAACCTCGGTCGCCCCTAGACTTTCAGCCCTGCTGTAGCTCTGCTCCCAGCAAAGGAAACCTCCTGCCCCTTTCTCAGCCCCTCAGCCTGCTCTTCTGGGGAGCAGAGGACCCCAGCCTGGGGGACTCAACACAGGGAAGTCTCTTCCATCCATGCTGAGCTCAGCTCTGAGTCAGATTTGAGACAATGTAAACTTCACCACCACACGGCCCTGACAGCGGCACTGTTAGGGTTCCTCCAGAAAACTGAGGCTCAGAGAGGCAGAAGGACTCACCCAAGGCCAAAAGTTATCCTCAAACCCAAGACAGAGTGACACCACAGCATTTGACCACAACACCCACACTCCTCTGACCCAAGCCAGCAGCCAGCCCCTCCATGTGCTAACTTGACCCTGACCAACACACTCCTCTTTCCCTCTGACCCGCATCGTCCTCCTTCCCTCCCCACTGTCCCCACAAACCAGGGGGAACACCAGGGCAAGGACAGGGGAGGATCCAGGCTTTTGTGAGACCTCAGGACCCAGCCGGGGGGGACACTCCACAGACGTCTTCCCCGTGAATGAGGGAACCCCTGCAAGGGTGGACACCGTCCCTGTTTTTCAAACTGAGGGTCAGTAGGGGGTGGTGACCTGCTTGGGCCACCAGCAGGCTCCAAGCAGAGCGCCGACCAGCCTGGGCCTCTTGCTGCCCAGACTCAGCTTCCCTCCATGGGACAATGTGGCTTGAAGCCCCCCAGCAGCTGAACAAAGTCCTGTGTGTGTGTGTGTGTGTTAGACGCTCAGTCATGTCTGGCTCTTTGCGACCCCATGGACTCCATAGCCCACCAGGTTCCTCTGTCCATGGCATTCTTCAGGCAGCAATACTGGAGTGGGTTGCCATTCCCTTCTCCAGGGGATCTTCCCAGCCCAGGGATCAAACCCAGGTCTCCTGCATTGCAGGCAGATTCTTTGTCATCTGAACCATCAAGGAAGACCACAAAGTCCTGCATGTGGACCCAAAAGTGGGCAGCATCCCTCAGATGCTGCGAGCCCACTGACTCGCAAACACCTGAATCTGCTTGGGTGGAGATGAGCAGGGCAATGATCACAGTCAGATTTGCAGGGCTCCCTGTGGCAGGAACAGGTTATTTCTGCTGGGGATTTCTACCAGAGCCGTTTCTGCAACCTTTCTCAGGGCATGGCTGGGGTTTAGTAATGAGCTGTAACCACCTGAATACTGGGTTCTGTGAGTTGAGAACTGTTCATTCTTACATGAGGAGGGCTCCTCTTTCCTTGATGACTGAGTTCAGTTGTGGCAAGGGGTGGGGGAGGTTGGGAGGAAAAGATCCAGGACCAGAAGAACAGCAGTGCTCACACGGGGCTGGAACCCGGCGCCACCTTTATGCAGATGGAGCCGTGGAGGCCCAGGGCAGCTGCAAGGCTGGGGGCAGCAGAACTCCACGTGCAGACTGGACTGTGGGCGTGGCGGGGCTGAGCATGGGGTGCCCCAGAAGCAGGCTCTTAGCTGAGGATTCCAATGCAAGTGATTTATCCAGGGAAGTGCTCCCAGAATGAGCCTAGAAAAGACTGGGATCCAGGAGGGGTGGAGGTGGGGAGGAGGGAGAAGATCAGTTCAGCCCAATCGCTCAGTCGTGTCAGACTCTTTGCGACCCCACGGACCGCAGCATGCCAGGCTTCCCTGTCCATCATGCATGGTGCCATTTCTGGTCTCCTCCTGCAGAAGGAAACTTCAGTCAGATCCAAGGAGGCCTGGAGTGCAAGTTACATGTCAGGGTTCTCAAAAGCCCAGGCAAGGGAGCTGGGCTTCCCTGTTCCCTGGAGCCATGAGTTTGCACCATCCCGGGAGACCTGAGTGCAGCTTCCTGGAGGAGGATGTGCAGCAGGATGTGCAGGTTCCAGCCCGGGCAGGTCACCATCCCCTACTGACCCTCAGTATTCCCGTTTGAAAAATGGGGATGGTGTCCACCCTTGCAGGGGTTCCATCGCTGAGAAGATGTTTATTGAGTGTCCCCCCGGCTGGTTCCTGAGGCCTCACAAAAGGCTTGGACCCTACCCTGTCCTTGCCCAGGTGTTCCTCCCACTGAGGAAAAGGGCTTGACGGGGACGCCAGAGAGGAGCTCAGGCACACTGCTAGAAGGCCAGGGCGGCCATCGTTGGAAGGCCAGGGTGGCCACCGCGAGGACAGGCTGAGGGAGAGCGTGAACTCCATCCCTGGTGCCTCAGCTGGTAAAGAATCCACCTGCAATGCGGGAGCCCTGGGTTCAGTCCCTGGGCTGGGAAGAATCCCTGGAGAAGAGAATGGCAACCCACGCCAGTATTCTTGCCTGGAGAATCCCATGCACAGAGGAGCCTGGTGGGCTGCAGTCATAGTCCGTGGGGTCCCAAAGACTCAGACACGACTAAGCGACTAAAACACAGGAAAGAGCGTGGAGCCGGAGGGATGGCTCACCTCCCTGCAGGCTGCAGGTGAAGCACACTCAACTATTTCAGCAGAAGTCCCATAAACCACCTCCGGAAATCCCTCTCTCATTTGCCACTGTTTGCGGCCAAAACCCTGAACTGTGACGGGGAGGGACAAAAAGCTTAGGTGAGAGGTAGAACTGTCTTATTCAGCCAAAACCGTTCGGAAATGAGTCACTGGCCTTGATCCAGGCCCCAAGAGCTCTGCCAACAAGACCTCCAGGCCTCAGGTGAGGTGGGCATCAGGCCTGGGCCCAGAGGGCAGAGCCATGTTGATGAGGGGAAGCCCAGGGAGGGCGGTGTGTTATTAGTGGGAACTCCCGTCTCTTTACATGACCCCACTTCCCCTCTCTCCATCCACCTGACCTCCGGGCCCCCAGCCTCCCCTCCTCCAAGCCAGTCTCCTGGAGTTGCTAGAGGTTCTCTCTCAATAGCAAATCTGGTCCCGTCTCCTCCCTGCCTGCCACCTTCCCTGGCTCCCCACTGCCCTCAGGAGAAAGACCAAAGCCCCATGTTCTCCTAGGACCTCTTCCCTTGAGGATAGGATGCTCAGCCCACAGGGACTGATGGCAGCAAGCTTCAGGAAGAGATCGGGAGTTCCAGCATCTGCCCGGAGCCCGCAGGCAGGGCAGCGCTGGCAGCAGCCTGGCTCTCCAGGAAGAGGGAAGAGCCGCCCCAGGACCCGCTCCCCAGGTCTCCCTTCCCGACTTTGCCTCTGTAATTAATTTATGGAAAGCATCTAAATTGGGAGTCAACACAGTCCTGCAAATCTCATCTAATCCCTGCCTCCACCGGAGGGAGTAGCGCCTTGGGGGTGGAGCTTTTCTAACAGTGCTTACATTTGGTTTTATTTCTGGAAAAAAGCACGAAAACGAAGCATTTAAGGTCTAATTTCCCCAAAAACTTTTGGAAGGAGGAGGCTTCCAGCTGGTGTTCGGCGAGGTGGTCTCAGGGAGGCTTTCAGTCCTGCAGCCCCAGGAGGGCTTTGGGGGAGGGGGATAGACTTGAACTCATCAAAAGTTCCTCTTGGCTCCACCTTTAAGCTCAGCCAGCATCCGACCTCTTCTCTTCCTCTGCTGCCTCCACCCCACCTAAGCCACGGTCACCTCTGTGTGGTTCCCTGGCCATCTCCCTGTTTCCACCTCGCCCCGCTCCAGTCTCTGCTCACAAGCAACCAGGGCCAAGCCATGGCTCCTCAGAAGCTCTCCAAGGGCTCCCTGCTGCCCCTGGGGGGAGCTCAGGAATGCTGTCAGGCCCACTAAGGGCCACACGACGCCCTCCATCCTCACTCCCTCCCTCCTCCTGCCTCCCTGGAATCCCTTGAACGATGCACACTCTGCCTGCCAGCACTCCTGCAGGCTGTTTCCCCAGCATGGAATGTTCTTCCTACTGATCTTATTCAAAAATTGGTCCTTTGCAGTTTCCCTGATCACACCTGTGCCCCATTCATTCTCTATTCTCCTCACTCGTTACCACTCACCACCAGCCTGAAATATCCTTATTTTTTTTACTTATTGTTTAGCTTCCCTCTATTCTTCATCAGAATGTCAGCTCTAAGAGCAAGGGATTTGTTTTAATTATAAAAGTTTTGTATTTAGAATTAGCCAGCTGGACTCAGTTTAGATGACCCCAATTTTGTTGCAATGTCCAAAGCATTACAGTCAGGAGCCAGTGGAACATACGCCTTCTTCTCTCCATCAGGCCTGACCAGGGTGTTGACCTTGGCCACGTCAGTGCCACGGAGCTTCTTCACAGCCTGTTTAATCTGATGCTTATTGGCCTTGACCTCCACGATGAACACACGTGTGCTGTTGCCTGTTTTCTTCATGGCTGACCCTGTGGTGAGGGGAAACTTGATGATGTCAGTGTGGTCAAGCTTGTTTCTCCTGGGGCGCTCCTCCGAGAACATTTGGGCTGCCTCCTAAGCCATAGTGCCCTGGGCCAACGGAAGGTGGGTGACCTCCGGATCGTCCTACTGTGGCTGTGGACACCTTTCAACACTGCTTTCTCAGTGTTCAAGGGCTTTACTTTGCCTTTGACTTGGGGAGGGGCAGAGGCTTCCTCTTTACCTTCAGCACCAATTTCGTGAAAAGGAGCAAGGGATCTGTTTTGTTCGCTGACATATCTCCAGTACGGAGAGCAGTGCCTGGCACATGATGCTCAGTAAATATTAATCAAATGAATGAATGAACTGCGCGGTGAGACAGCAGGTGGCAGAGACCCTGAGATGTTGGGGGGCTGTCCTCTCTGGGTGGGGGGAATCGGTCTGACCTTACCTCCTATAGGAAGTCTTCTGTCCGGGTTCTAAATGGAAGTCCTGGCTGCAGGGGGCAGCTCTGATCACTCACTAGGACTGATTTCTCCTTTGGTGCAGACACCGCCTCTTCCAGGGAGCCTCTGAGCAGCCTTTCCGACCCTCAGGGAAAGTTGGTCGCACCCCCTCCCGGCCTGACACTTTCTCCCTTGTGGTTTCTTTGGGGTGTTGGTGTCAGGCTGAGGTCCCTGGCGGGCACCTGAGTCATATCCAGAGAACACCTGGAGGACCCGCTTCAGTTCACGCTTTACAGGGCCTCTCATGAGGCCAAAGTCACACCTTCTTCTCACTCAGGCCTCCCAACAACCCTCTGAGGCAGACATCCTCATCCCCATCTTATGGAGGAGGAAGCTGCGGTCAGCGGCCACAGACATGACTTACCCAGTCCCACAGCTGTGAAACAGCGGAGTGGAGCCGGCTCCCCGGCCCCAAGGCCGGCTCCACGGCCGTCAGCATGGTGCTCCAAAAGTGTCTGGGGGATGACAAACCCGAGTTCTGGGGCTCCCGAGTGAGTGATGAAGATGCCGTGAACACAGCGTGTACCACCCTCTGCTGGTCTGGTCTGTGTGGCCCGTCCTTGCTCAGCTGAGTGCTCAGATGGAGAGTCTCCTGGTGTTCTGTGCAGGTAAAGAAAAGGCAGCGGTTCTCCCTCCCAGGGCCCCATAGTGGGCAGCAGGATGGGAAGAGGCTGTACCATGCCCATCCCCGGTTCTTAGCCTCACCCTGGTGGCAGAGACAAGGCCCGGAAGAGTTGAGCGATGAGCCAGAAATTAGGGACAGACCTGGGAGCAATGACTCTTGACATCAGCTCTATCTTGCTCTGAGTCACCTGCTATGTCTGTAATGCGCGTGGCCCTAGGATCCAGACCTCCCTCAGTTTCCTCTTTTGTGAAGTGGGAAAACTCTACCTATTTAATACTATCAAAGATTAAGTGAGGTAACACAGGCAAGAGCCTGGCCCAGTGCCCGGCAGAAAGTAAATTCTTAATAATCGGAGCATATAGCTGTCAGCTGGTTCCAAGAGAGGACCCTATGTTGCATTGTCTCCTCCTCCCCTGCCTTAGAGGTGGTTCTCGCAGGCTTGCAGCTGCAAACTTGGCAGTAGTTAGAAGAAGACCTATTTCTTTAGGGGAAAAAAATAACAATTAAAATTATAATGCCCCATGGTGGGAATGGTGTGACAAAGCTAGCAGAGCGTGACAGTATTTTGTGAGTGTCTTAAATCTGCAAGGTAAGTATTTTACGAATGTTACATATTAATAAGGTCTCATCTTGTCTGAATTCTCCCACCTTTTAAAATGTATGTCAAGAAACAAGCAACTTCGAAGCTCTGCAGTTAAGTGAGCTGCCAACTGGATCTACAATATGCTACGTAGGGCATTTTTTAAAACAGGTAAACAAATATAAACATCTTCTTTCATCTTTTGTCAGGATCAGTCTCGAATTCAGTGAATTTTGAATTATGCCAGCAGGACTAGACCCCTCCTGGACTACACACACCACAAGGGCCAGCCCTTTGGAAGCAGCACTTTGATAGAAGCCATCAAGAATGCAAGCCATTCTTGAGCTCTGAAGGGAGCTGCAAGAGCCATTTACAGACTTTGACCAGTTACTGAGTCTGGACTTTATCCCAGTGAAGTAGTTCCAAGAGAGCAAAGCAAAATGCAAGCACATGAAGACGTTAGTTGTCGTGTTGCTTACAGCTGAGGAAAATGGTAACCACAACCTACAACCAGAGGGGAGAGATTCTGTAGATTATGCTGGGGCCCTTGATGGTTCTTTGACCAATAAAAACTATCATTTTGAAGATCACGTGGGACTTCCCTGCTGGTCCAGTGGTTAAGACTCTGCTTCCACTGCAGGGGGCACGGGTTCATCCCGGGTTGGAGAACTAAGATCCTACATGCCTCTCTGTGTGGCCAAAGAGTTGAAAAGAAGGAGATTGTGTAACAACGTAGATGGTGTTTACATTCAAGTGTTTCACATCGAAGGAGAAAATGCAAGGCTGCCCTGGGACTCTGGTCTCTGACACCGTCAGGGCAATCTTCCTTCCTCGCTGTCTGGTCCTCCCAGCAGCCCTCCGAGGTACACAGAACAGGTCATTAGTTGTTCTCTCATAATCCAGGCGAGGAAAGAGAGGCCCCAGGGACTCGGATTCTGAACTAGGGCAGCTCCTAACACAGAACCCAGTGCTGCCTCCGAGGAGCACGCCCCTGACCGGGGGCCCCGCAGCAAGCCCCCAGCTCCCGAGTGAGGACCGCGTCAGACAAACCCCAGTTCTCACGGACCCTCCCGTTTCATCCAGGAGGGGTGTCCCCTGGACAACTGTTTCTGCCTCTTCAGGCTGGGATTTCCCCTCTTGGGCAATTTGGAAGAACCCCAGTGCCAGGCCCCATCTCGCTCTGAGCTGGTCTTATAGGAAGCCCCTCTCTGCACACTTGACCCATGAGATCATGTGGAAAAACCCTTAGAAACTTAATACATACCGCAGGTGCAATTGTTCCTATTATTTAAAACAAGTTGTAATGCGAACGTTTTCCATCATGCAAACACTGCTGGTAATAACATGACAAATGCTCCCCCTCCACGGCCACCTTAGGAAATAAAAGTTTACGGGGACACTTGGAGGCTCCTGGGTGCACCGATCCTCCGTCTCTGTCACACAGGTAACCCAAACCACAAAGGGGCGTTGATCTGTAGTGTTAAGCAGTATTGTTCTGCACGCCTTTAAACTTTCAATATGTGGCTTCATGCTGTCTTGCATTCATTCAGCAAATTCACTCAGCAAATACTTATTGGGTGCTTACTGTATATGGGGTACCCTTTCAAATCGTGTCTCTACTCTTGTGTACATTCCCATGGGGTGAGCCAAACAATAAGCAAAACTTATGAATTATAGATAAATTACATGTTAGAATGTGAGAGTTGCAAAGGAGAAAAATAAAGTCAGATAGGTGGGGGGCGGGGGTGCAATGCTGCAATTTTAAGTAGGATCATATCCTTCTATTTCCTGTTCATTTACTCCATATTATTTTCTTCTTTTTTATGAATGCACCATCTTTATTTGTTTTCTTGGCAATGAACGTTTAAGATTTTTTTTGTCATTATAAACAGTATTGCCATAAGCATTCTTATAAATGTCTCTTTGGATACACTCAGAAGAGATTTGGTGGGGGGCATATACCCTAGTATAAATTTGCTGAGCCTAGGGCATCTTTGACGTAACTTAGATGGCACCAGTGACCCCCACAAGCAGCGTGTGAGGGGTCCAGTTACTCTGCCTCTTCTCCAACACCTGATGGTATCAGGTTTTTAAAAAATATCTGCCAGTCTGACAAGTATAAAATGCCATCTTTGGTTAAACTGAATTTCCCCAATAACTACAAAGGTTGAGCATATTTTCATAAATTGATTCATTATCTGCGTTTTCTTCTTTAATGACTAGGAATTTCATTGACTTCTGTCTATTGATTTTATACCCAGTAATCTTGCAAACTAATAATTGATCTGTAGACTTTTTTGGGTTTTCTAAATAATCATATCATTTGCAAATACTGACAGTTTCTCTGTCTTTTCAAATGTATGTCATTCATTTATTTTCTTCTTTATTAATTTATTTATAAACTTCTACTACTAAATGTAATTATTTAAGAAAAACAAATTTGTAACTACAAAGCTGAACAAAAAATGTTAGAGTGGGCATCCTTATCTTTTCCTGATTTTAAAGGAAATGTTTCTATTGTTCACACAAGTAATATTTCCTTTGGATGTTTTTCTAGATATCCTTTATCAGGTTAAGGAACTTCTCTTTTATTTCCAATTTGCTTAAAAGTTTATCATTGGTCAGTATATACTTTTATCAAATACCTTCTTCTGTGTCTACTTAGATTATATGCTTTTTTTCTCTAATCTATTAATGCAGTAAATTACCTATATAGATTTTCTAATATTAAGCCACCTTTGTATTCTTGGAACAAACTCAACTTGGTTACTTTACATTATCTTTTTTATATACAGTTGAATTATTTTGATAATGTTACTTAGGATTATTACATCTAAATGTATGAGTGAAATAGACCTGTAATTTTCTTTTTTTATGCTATACTTGTTTAATTTTTGTATTATGATTACACTGGCCTCAAAAAATGAATTTGGGAATATTCATTATTTTTATATTCCCTAGAAGAATTCATGTAAGATTGGGATTGTCTATTCTTGAAATGTTGGTATAGTTCACCTATAAGACCATCTGGGCCTTGAATTTTCTTTATGGGAATATTTTCAATTATTGCTTCAAATTCTTTAATTGTTTTAGACAATTTAAGGCTATCCATAACATCTATTTCTTTTCAGTTTTGGTAGGAATTTATTTCTACTAAGACTTCAAATTTGTTGGCATAAAGTTGTTGATAGCATTCTCTTATTACATTTTTTCTCAGTAATCTTTTATTGCAAATACAGTCACATGGAAAGATAAAATCTCCAGATATTTGTCTATCTTTATCTTATTATCTTTTAAACCTGTTTTACCTATAGTTATGTTACTTTTCATATATAATATCATTTATTTGTATATTTTCTTTTTTTTCTTTGATCAGTCTTCCCAGAGATTTTTGTCTTTTCAAAGAATCAACTGTTAGTTTCATTGGTCTTCACCTTCCATTTTTTAAATTCTATTTCATTGATTTCCATTTTTTTTAAAATCTCTTTCCTTATATTGTTTTGGGGTTTACTGTAATTTTTTCAAACTGCTTACACTTGACACTGTCATTAATTTCCCTGAGGGTACTTGCCCAGCCAGCTGAACTGAGCTAAGCAACAGCTGTTTTGAGAGGACGGTGGGAGGAGGGGGTCAGAAGTGGAGAGCCAGGTCCCAGGGGTGCTGGGGAGGAGTCCAATCGAGGCTCCCCGCCAGGAAGCAGGACTCCCTCTGTACCTAACCTCGGTACCATACTGCTTTCTCTCCAAACTATCAGTATAGCAAATTGACTAAAGCAGAGCAGCTCACAAAGAGGAGGATGATGGAGGAGTCATCAGCAACAGCATTTTGGTAATGGGAAAGTAGATGGGCTTAAACAGGCCCAAGAAAGCCGTATCCCAGAGATGAAGCCGCAGCCTGATTTATACCACAGAACCATGAAGAGGTCTCAAACCAGGCTCATCAAGTATCTCAGGACTGGGGTTAATATGGGGTGATGTGGACAGAGAAAAGATTCTACATGTTTGCAGAGAAAAAGAAGGTACATACAAAGGACTATGACTCAGAATGGCATTGGATTTCTAAAAAACAGCATCAGTGGAAGCCAGAACACAATGGAGTAACAAGTTCAAAATTCTGAAAGAGGGTTTGTGGTTAAACTGATGATAAAAATGAGCAAGCTAAGCCAATGATTAAAACAAGTCAGTTATCACTCCAGGGAAAACAAAATGCTGTGCAGAAAAAGAAAATAACAACATTTTACGCAGCTCACTGGACAATAGATTTACAGCCAGAAAGGGCTTCTCGGGCGGCGCAGTGGTAAAGAACCTGCCTGCCAATGCAGGAGGTTCAAGAGAGGCAGGTTCGATCGCTGGGTCGGGAAGAACCTGTGGAGTAGGAAATGGCAAGCCGTTCCAGTATTCTTGCCTGGAAAATTCCATGGACAGAGGAGCCGGATGGGCTACGGTCCCTGGGGTCGCAGACATTGGACACAACGGACAGAATGAGCACACACCCTGCAGTAGGAATGAGGCAGATAACGAGTATTGATCTCATCAGAGCGACAGCCATACCGCGAGGCTGATGACCGGGAGGCGTATGTGGGTGTGTGGCTGGCTGAGTATAGGTGTGTTTTGTAGCGGTTCTGCTTAGGTGCAGGGGTTGGTGAGAGAGTTAAATCCTCTCTTCATGACGAGAAAGCATTAGATAATGCCCAAACCTGAAAATCCAAGAAGTAGCAATATAAGCATGTGCTTTGTGGAAAATATGGTAAGTATCAGAAAGATGGAAATCTGTATCTCTACAACTGAGAAAGACGGGTAGGGTTCATAGGCTAAGGGGTTGAGGGAAAGGGGCTTCAGGGAATTGCTGATTTTCATAAGAAACCACGCAGAATTTTTCAACTTTTAAAATTACATGCATGTGTAACTTTGATAAAAATAAAAACTAAATTTTAAAAATTCCAGAAGTGGGATGGCTGGGTTAACAGGCATGCATATTTTAAGATCTGACTCACAGAGGTAAGCAATGCACCCGTTTTACCCTCTTTCAGAAGTGAACTGGTCTCTAATTTCTGGTCCTTGCCAGTACCATTATCGATTTTCAGATCTCTGCCAGTTTGATTAAAAAAAAAAAAAAGATATCCTATTGTGGTTTTAATTTGCATTTCTTTGACTTCCAAATAGTTTTACATAGTTAACATATTTAACCATTTTTGTTATTTTTTGATTCATTTCCTGTTACAGTTCTGTCCATTTTTATCTCAGAGTCTTCATGTTTTTCACCATTGGTTTACAAGGGTTTTAAAATAGTAAGCCTACTAATTCTTGATCTATCACACGTTACAAATATTTCCACCCCCCATGGGTCCTTGTGCTTATAATTTTTTCTTTTTTTTGGCCACAGGGGGCTCAGACAGTAAAGAGTCTAACTGAAATGAAGTAGACTCAGTTTCAACCCCTGGGTAGGGAAGATGCCCTGGAGAATGGCATGGCAACCCACTCCAGTGTTCTAGCCTGGAGGATTCCATAGCATGGGGTTACAGAGAGTCGGACATGCCTAAGTGACTAACACTCTCCCTTTCATGTGAGATCTCAGTTCCCCCGACCCTGGGATATTGAACCAGAGCCCCTTGCATTGGAAGCGTGGAGTCTTAACCACTGGACTGCCACGGAAGTCCTTGATTTTCTTTTTTTGATGTGAGGGATTTTTAATTTTTATGTAGTTCAGTTTGTCTTTTATGCTTTTTGCCTTGGGATCATGCCTGGAAAACCCTTGCTCGTTTATGAGTTTTTACAAATAGAGTATTTCTTATTTTGTCTTGTATTCATAAGCAGTATTTCATCGAGTCGAAATTTTCACATTTTAAATCTCTGAAATTGGGATGTGTTTACAATCACCAGTGCTGAGGTGGCAGTCATTGCCTGCGTGCCCCTCATCAAAATGTGCAGAAAGTGACCTAACAGTGGAGCAGACTTGAAGGAATGCTGCATCACCACCTGTCTCCTTTTTCTCCAGAGTTCTAACCTTTAGGTAGGGCATGGAAATGACATAGGGGCTTTCCTGCTTGGCCCAAAAACCTTCCATACCACCCTCTCCTCTCTCTCTCTCTGCTGTTGGAAGATCTAGCAGTGGTTCTCGGTGATGGCAGAACCAGAGGCAGAGGCGTTTAGGTCCGTGAAAAAGCCTAGTGGGAGATGCTTGCTGACCAGGGGTCCTCATTGTTATTTGTGTGAATAAGAAATAAACTGTTACTGTGTTAAGCTCTTGAGATTTGGGATTTTGTTTGTTATAGCTGCTAACATTGTTGATACCCAACTGATATCCTTGTCTTAATTCTGACTCAAATGTGAATCCCTCTAGATTAGAGTTGAGTGTTTTATCATTGAGTATGATGTTGGCTCCTGATTTTAGATAAATGTACTTTATCTGATGCTTTCAAAAAAATATATCAGCTCTTGGTATTGGAGTTACTCTAAGTATATAAAATTAATTGGAAATTTTTAAACATTCTTAAACTCTGGAAAAAGTTAAATAGCATAGGAGTTAATTATTATGTGAAACTTTGACAAGATTCATCCTGAGAACTGCCTGTAGCAAGAGCAGAACTTGAATATGATTTACTTTCTTTCTTTTTCTTTTTCAAAATAACTTTTTAAAAATATTTTTTAAAAGCAGTTTTAGATTTACAACAGAATTGGGAGGAAGGTATAGAGATTTCCCACATACCCCCTGCCCCTACACATCCATTAGCAACATCTGCACTCTAGTATGGTACAGTTTTAACCAAGGATGAAACCTATATTAACATATTTTTATCACCCAAAGTCCATAGTTAACCTTAGGGTTCATCTTAGTATTATATATTACACGGGTTTGGACAAATATACAATTATATTTATCCATTGTTATAATAACACACATCCTAAAAATACTCAGTGTCCCACCTTATCTTTCTGTCACTCTCTCCCACCAACCACTGAAAACCGCTGATCTTTTTACTGTCATCATAGTTTTGCCTT
This sequence comes from Muntiacus reevesi, assembly GCF_963930625.1. NCBI lineage: Eukaryota > Metazoa > Chordata > Mammalia > Artiodactyla > Cervidae > Muntiacus > Muntiacus reevesi. The sequence goes on along the minus strand of NC_089265.1, from coordinate 57,359,567 downwards.
TCCTAGAATGTCTTATCACTGGAATCATATAGTATATAGACTTTTCAGATTGGCTTCTTTCCCCTAGTAATATGCATTTAAGATTCTTGATTCTTTCATGTCCTTGACACCATAAAATTCTTAGTAGTGAACACAGGCAAAACATCCTCTGACATAAACTGCACCAATATTTTCTTAGGTCAGTCTCTCTCCTCCACATTTAAGATCGATTACCTTTCACCAGACAGAACCACTCAAGGGGTTTTTTATCCAGTTCCTTCCACCATCTGCCTGTTTTTCAAGGTCCTGCTAAAATGCAGCTCCTCCAAGGAAACTTCCAGCTTCTTAAGTCAGAATCAATTTTGCCCTAGACTTCCCTGGTGGTTCAGTGGTTAGGAATCTGCCTGCCAATCAGGGGACACAGGTTTGATCCCTGGTCTGGGAAAATTCCACATGCCTCAGGGTACTAAACCCATGCTCAGCAGCTACTGAAGCCTGTGTGCCATGGCTACTGAGCCCGCAGCCCCGGAGCCCCTGATCTGCAGCAGAAGAAGCCACACAGAAACCAGAGGAGCCCCCGCTCGCTGTAGCTAGAGAAAGCCCACGTAGAGCAACAAAGACTCAGAGCAGCCAAAAAAAAAAAAAAAAAAAATTGGTTTCCCCTCTCTCTGACCCCACACACTCTCTGTAGCAGGTGGTTTGTTCCTCTCCACATTGCATTTAAATGCCAGTAGAGGCCGTACAAGGTAGTAGAATGTAGACAGAGCTAGGCTTGAGTCTGAGCCTTAGCACTTCCTAGCTGGGACCTTGGACCCCCTTACCCTCATTTAACCTCTCTGAGCATCAGTAGTCTCATCTGTAAAATGGGATAATGGTCATACCTGGGAGATCATACCTCCTAGATCCCAGGTGCCTACTATCCTATTTGATATGTGAATGTGTCCCCTGCCAGCTCCCAAGGGCAGACTCTAGAGTGAGGGTCTTGGAAATCCTAAGAAACGTTGACTCGAAATCCCGAGAGGAAGCCCTGAGAGGCCACCTGCTAGGTTCCGTGCAAATTCCCCTTCTCTGGAGAAGCCCTAGGCTGCTTTCTCACACTCGTGTGTTGCCTGGCTTGGCCTCCAGCCTGAGGAGTGGAAGAAAGCCAGAACAGGGATAAGTGAAAGTGGCTTCTGCTCAAAAAATTAAAAATAGAATCACTATCTGACCCAGCAATCCTATTTCCTGAATGTATACCCAAAAGAGTTGAAAGCAGAGACTTGAGATATTTCTGTTCATCGGCAGTATTTACAATAGCCAAAATGTGGAAGCAATCCAAACATCCCTCAGCCAGACCTCCCTGGTGGTCCAGTGGTAAAGAATCTGCCTGCTGATGCAGCAGATGCGGGTTTGATTCCTGGTCCGGGAAGATTCCCCATGCCACAGGACAACTGTGCTCTGAGACGAGAAGCCGTCACAAGAAGCCCACGCACCGCAACGAGGAGGTAGCCCCCGCTTGCCACAGCCAGAGAAAGGCCACGTGCAGCAAGGAAGATCCAGCACAGCCAAAAATAAACAAATAAATTTACTAATTAAAAATATCCCTCAGGGGGTGGATGGATAAACAAAATCTGGTCTATATTAATACGTACAAGAGAATATTATTTAACTTTAAAACGAAAGGAAATCCTGACACATACTATTAATATAACATGGAGGACCCTTGAGGACATTATTTCAAGTGAAATAAGCCAGACACAAAAAGGCAAATACTATATGCTTCCATTTACCTGAAGAACCTTGAATAGTCAGATTCATAGAGAAAGAAAGTAGAGGGGCGGTTTCCAGGGCCTGGGCAGAGGGGGCGGTGGGGAGTTATTGTTTAGCTGAACAGTTTTAGTTTTGCCAGATGAAAAGAGTTCTGAGATGGATGGTGGTGATGGTTGTGTGACAACATGGATGGTGAATGTGCTTCATGCCACCGAACCGCAGTTAAAAATGGTTAAGATGGTAAATGTTATGCTATGCGTCTTTTACTACAATTTAAAACATGTTTTGGGGTTCTGCAGTGGCCCAGCCTGGGGATGTGCAAGGCCCCACCTAGAGAACAGTGCCCAGGGGTGGCACCCAGCCCTCACCCCCAATCATCAGCAGACTTTGCCCACTGCCTTCTCCACATGGCAGATGGGAGCCCGTGATGTCCCTCCCGCTTCTGATGAGCTGAGAATTGGAGAGGATGGAAACCTGGGCTTTTAAAAGAAGATAGAGAATTAAAAATACAATTGAAAATCCCGCTCAGTTATTCCAAGATTAAAAGCATTCTTTAGAAACTGGGCTTTATTAGAGGGTATGCGTCCTGCTTCGTGCGGGAGGGAGGGAGCCGGGTCACCCGTGTTCTTCGTAGGGGGCAAGCAGGTGAAATGATTATGAAATATGTCAAATAAATGGTCCTTTTTTCTCCCCAGGAGATAAGGAAAGGTAATTTGGTCTGTCAGTCGCACAGACAGAAGACGTCATGGTCAACTGCATTAATACTGAATACTTTGTCCAGAGTCACAGAGCTAAAAGAAATTACAGAGTCTTTCTCCTGTGAATTCTGGCATGACTCTCAGCAGACCTTTCCCCACCTGAATTCACAAAAGAGATGAATAATAAAAGGCAGGTCTACGGTGGGACCCAGAGCTTGCCAGGCTGTGCCAGGCGAGGTGGTCGGAGCCAGCGCTTCCCTCGCACAACTGAGACCCTATATCCGAGCCGTTCCTGGGTCCTGTTTCAGCCCAAATCCAAGCTGTTTCCAGGGGACCCCTGTGCCTCCCTGCCTGGGGCTGCCGCTCCTGTTCCTCGCTCCTGGGCTGTCGAAGCCCACCCAGCTGTTCTGAGTGGACCCCGGCACCCTCCGCTCCTCTGACTGCACGTCCTCTGTCTGCAGCTCTCCTGGGAACTTTGCATTTGCATCCTCTTCCCCTACCTAACACCCCAGACCCAGGATCCGTCAGGCAGCCTCCCTGGGGATTGGCACCGACTATGGAAGGGATGAGATCCTAAGGCCTCTGCAAGTTTTCTCCTTTATAATCGAACAAAAGGATGTGAACAGAGGTTTGGTTTTGTCTTTTCTCCCTTGCAATCGGTGGTGATGAAAGCGTGCTGTCAAGGCTGGGGTGGGCATTGGCCTGCTCTTGAAATCCACTGTCAAGCTGCTGAGTTGTAAGAGGCAGTCTTTACCTCCACGCCCTCCAGGAGGGGCGTCGGGGAGCCCCACACGGGAACCCTTATCCAGTGTCTGGACAAAGCCTCTTCCCTTCGCTGCTTCTGGGGACTTTTTCGGTCTCCGGAACAGTTAGGCTTCTTTGCAATGCAGTTATAGTCCCTCAGGTAATGAGTACTCCATTATTTTTAGGCTGTTTTACCCAATTAATTTTATCATCAGTTAATTACGTATTAACAGTTTAAAAAAATGAATATTTGTTCAGTTTCTTAAACTAAATCATTATGTATATATTTATTCCTTTTTAAAGACGCACGTCCATTATCTCCTGCAGATGGAGAAGACGGGTCTGGGGCCGCCTGGGCATCCGAAAGAGACCTTTCCACAAAGGCGCCTTCTGGGCTGTATGGCTGGGCTCTCGGGGCTGGGGGAGCCGGTACGAGAGGCCCAGAGCACGCGGCAGAGAGCAGGCGTCGCGGGTGGCAGGGGCAGGTCTCCGCCAGCCCGCCGCTGCCTGGCGGCACCTGGGGCGAGGCGAGGCGGGTGCAGCCCGGAGCCAAGGGCGCGAGGGCGTGTGCAGACGAAAGCAGCAGCCGGGGCTGCGGCTGCGGGAGCGAGCCCTCCGGCCACTGCGGGGCGGCGTGGGGACAGCTCTCGGGCCACAGCGCACCTGGTCCCCGGGGACCCAGACTCACCAAGGTGTGAGAGCCGGCCCGCCCGGAGGCCTAAGCGCTCTCAGCTCCCGGGTCTGCAGTAGGTACAGCCGAGTCTTGTTCTGACACGCCGCGAGCCCCGGCTCACCGGAAGCTGGCCCAGCCTCTGATTCACGCAGTGAGGGCAGGCGAGGGCCAAGGCTGCCGTTCCAGCTCCAAGACCCAGGGTCGGGGGAGATGCAGCTTCCTTCCGGAGCCCCCTGTGGATGGAGGCGCCGGGAACCGCCTACACCGGGAGTCAGCAAACTGAGGCCTGTGGGCCAGATCCTGCCAGGTTCCTACTGTTGTACGACCTGAGAGCCAAGAATGACTTTTACACTGTGATGTAGTTTGGAAAACTCAAAAGAAGAATAATATCGTGTGACATGGAAATTATGTGAAATTACAGTGTCTGTAACTGATGTTTTATTGGAGTGCCGCCAGGCTTATCGCAGTGCCTTTATGCTATGACAGGAGGAATGAAAGTCATGACACAGACGATGTGGACTCTGCCAAAACCCTGAAATATTTGCTATCTGGTTCTTTACAGAAAAAAAGTCTGTTGATTCCCGATCTACCTGTGGCAATGACAAGGGGAATTTTCTTTACAGCATACTAGATGGGACATTCCAGTTGTTTGTTGTCATGAGATGGGACGATAATTCGTTTAATAAACACCTAAGCAAGTTCTCAGGTGGGTCACTGAGGAAAAAGAGATAAATCAGATCTAGTCCATACAAGGGAGGTGCCAGTCTGTGGGAGACAGGCAGGTGTGTGTGTATGTAAATTGCAATATAGAGGGGTTAGCTCCACAGTGCATTTTTTCACAGAACTCCTGGAAGCATTGAGGAGGGCTGACTGCCTGGGGAAATCAAAGAGGGCTTCTGAGAGGGGGTGATGCCTGAGGACCATACCACTTTCAGCTGAGCAGAATGTGCATTATGTTGTATACGTCCAGGATGCCACCTGTGGCTCCACAGTGCATACCGGCACAATTGTACAGGGCAGCCGTATTGAAGGGACCTGGAAGGGCTCTTGGTTACAAGTGAGAGGTACCTAACTCACTAGAACCTAGACAATGAAGGAATTCATCGGTTCCTGAAAGGAATTCTGGGCACCCAGGCATGGTTTATGTGGGAGCTCAGGCTCTCTCTGCCCATCTCTTGGCTCTGTTTGGCTTTCCTCTTTCCATGAGTTAGGAAGGATGGTGGTGGGCAGCCCAGGTACAGAACCTCCCAGCAAAACAAGGCTATCTAGAGAAGGCTCTCTTTTTCCCAAGGATCACACAACAATACCTGAAAAGGATTCTGATTGCCTGTTTGAGTCAGATGCCCATTTCTGAATCAACCACTGTAATGACGGGCAGGGTGAAGTGGTCCTTAAGATTATCTGCTTCAGAGAGTCAGGGTTGGAGGGTGAAGCCATCATAATTGATAGCCTCATGAAGTTGAGGACTGGTTTCCCCAAGGGAACTTGCAAACAAAATCATATATCCCTGGTGGTCCAGTGGTTAGGACTCTGAGCTCCCAATGCAGGGGGCCCAGGGTTTGATCCCTGGTCAGGGAATTAGATCCCACAAGCTGCAACTAAGACCCAGCACAGCCAAGTAGATAAATAAAAATAAAATAGTAAAAAAAGCAGATCCACCACAAAGAGTCAGAAAGACCCCTTCCGGCAGACTAGGCAGAAAAAGTCTATAAACAGAACATTGCCAGTTCTATCCTGAGTCTCCATCATGCCTAAAGCCATCATGAGTAGTGACCCTTAAGAAGTACCACTGGAAAATAAATGACCTGTGCAAGTTCGATGCATGAAGCAGGCCACCCAAAGCTGGTGCTCTGGGACAACCCAGAGAGAGAGGGTGGGAAGGGAGGTGGGATGGGGTTCAGGATGGGGGGGACACATGTATACCTGTGGCCAATTCAAGTCAATATATGGCAAAAGCTGTCACAATATTGTAAAGTAATTATCCTCCAATTAGAATAAATTAATTAATGAAAAAAAAAGAAGTACCACTGGGCAGCCCTGCCCATTCCTGTCTGTGAGGACTGCTGACCTCTGAACCCAGCTGGGGAAGGAAAAGCAAGCATCCCCCTCCCCACCTCTTCTTGAGGCTGTCAAAGCTCAGAGCATGGCTGGAATTCACTTATTCGATCTGTGGAGCTCTTTAAAATAACAAGATCGCCCACTGATTGGGAGACAGTATTTACCCAAGATGTATCTGGTAAAGGACTGCTATCCAAAATATACAGAGAACTCTTTTGTTCTTGTTGTTTTTGGCTGCACTACATAGCACGCGGGGTCTTAGGTGCCCTCACGGGACCAAATTTGTACCCAATGCAGTGGAAGTGCAGTCTTAACCACGGGACCGCCAGGGAAGTCCCACAAAGAACTCTTAAAACTCAACAACAAGAAAACAAACTACCCGGTTTAAAAATGGGCCAAAGACCTCAATAGAAACCTCATCTATTGAAGACAAACAGAAGACTAATAAGCATATTAAGTGATGCTCCACATCACACTCCATCAGGGAAATGCAAGTTAAACAGCACGGGTCTTCCCTGGTGGTCCGGTGGTTAAGAATCCACCTCCCAATGCCGGGGACGTGGACTCAATCCCTGGTCAGGAAACTAACACCCCACAGGCCGCAGAGCAACTCCTGAGCCTGCAGGCCTCAACTGGAGAGAGGCCTGAACACCACGGTGAAAGATGCCCCATCTAAGACCCACTGCAGCCAAAAACAAATAAATATTTATTTATTTATTTTTTTTTTTTTTAAATTTTTTTTACAAATAAATATTTAATCTGAAAAAGCAACAAGAAGCTACAACTACATGCCAGTTAGAATGACCGAAATCCCAAACACTGACGACATCAAATGCTGCGGAGGAGAGGGAGCCACAGAAACCCTCCATCATACCCGTCACTTTGGAAGGCAGTTTGTCCGTTTCTTGCAAAGTCAAACGAGCTGTTACTGAGGATCCAGCAATCGCGCTCCTTGGCATTGACCCAAAGGAACTGAAACTTCTGCCCACGTGAAAACCTGCACAGGGATATTCATAAAAGCCTTATTCATAACTGCCAAAACTTAGAAACAGCCAAGATGTCCTTGAGTAGGTGAATGAATCAACAAACAGTGGTACTTCCAGGCCGTGGGGTACTATTCAGAACTGAAAGAAACGAGCTCTAAAGCGATAAGACTAGGAGGAATCTTAACGGTAAGTTACTAAGTGAAAGAATACAATCTGAAAAAGCTACGTACTGTATGATTGCAGCTAGAAGACATTCCGGAAAAGTCAAAACTAGGGAACAGTAAAAGATGAGTGGCCGTGGGGGTGGAGGTGGGCAGGAGGAATGCACGGGCAGAGCACGGAGGATTTTTAAGGCTGTGAAGATAATCTGTGTGATCCTAAAGTGGTGGGTACATGTCACTTAGCACAGAAGACAGAGCACCAAGAGTGAACTCTGAGGTTAACTACGGACTCTGAGTGGTCCTGGTAGGTCAGTGTAGGTTTGCGGCCGCTGCTGCGGAGTCACTTCAGTCATGTCTGACTCTGTGAGACCCTAAGGACTGCAGCCCTCCAGGCTCCTCTGTCCGTGGGATTCTCCAGGCAAGAGTACTTGAGTGGGTTGCCATGCCTTCCTCCAGGGGATCGTCCTGACTCAGGGATCGAACCTGGGTCTCCTGCATTGCACGTAGACTCTTGACCGCCGCCACCAGGGAAGTCCCCAGTGGAGGTTCAGCCTTGGCTGAAAGTTACCACTCTGCTACATGACGATGATCGTGAGCGAAGCCGTGGCTGTGTGCCAGAGAGCGTGTACGAGAAGTCTCCGTACCTCCCTTTCACTTGTGCTGTGAATCTGGAACTACTCTAAAAAGATTAAGTCTTAAAAAAATTGATAACAAGAGTTCCTGAGTTAAAAGGACACACCTTTCTGTTAAAAGCTCTTTCACTCAGCCACCAACCACGGGAATTAAATTTTGTAGTGCATTTAATAGACAATGGACACTGAGCAAGGTCAGAAATACATGCTGAGATTACAAGACAGGACACTGAGCAGAAGCCAGCAATCACAGGCAGCCCTGTGAAGGCTGCCTGGCCTGGAGACACACATCTCACATCACCCTGGCGCGTGCCAGTCGGCATCTCGCTCAACGCCTCCTCTGCTTTAAAAGCAGCATTGTTTCTTAAAGGTGAGTCACTGCAGGGCAGGAAGCATGACACCCATGAGCCTTGTGCATTTCTTATGTATTTAAAAATACATGCAAGGGAAATTCCCTGGTGATCCAGTGGTTAAAATTCTATACTTCCACTATAGGGTTCATGGGTTCAGTCCCTGGCTGGGGAACGAAGATCCCACATGCTGAGTGGCATGGCCAAATTTTTTTTTTTTGACAACATCATTGTGTCTTTATAGTATTAGATTTGCAAGATTTAGTCCTCTTTTTCAGAGGCTCTTGCATTTTGCAAATCGTCTATTTTTTTTTTTTAGTTGGAGGCTAATTACTTCACAACATTTCAGTGGGTTTTGCCATACATTGACATGAATCAGCCATAGAGTTACACATATTCCCCATCCTGATCCCCCCTCCCACCTCCCTCTCCACCCGACTCCTCTGGGTCTTGCCAGCGCACCAGGCCCGAGCACTTGACTCATGCATCCCACCTGGGCTGGTGATCTGTTTCACCATAGATAATATACATGCTGTTCTTTCGAAACATCCCACCCTTGCCTGCTCCCACAGAGTCCAAAAGTCTGTTCTGTACATCTGTGTCTCTTTTTCTGTTTTGCACATAGGGTTGTCGTTACCATCTTTCTAAATTCCATATATATGTGTTAGTATGCTGTAATGTTCTTTATCTTTCTGGCTTACTTCACTCTGTATAATGGGCTCCAGTTTCATCCATCTCATTAGAACTGATTCAAATTTTTTTAATTAAAAAAATAAAAATACATGTGATGTGGAGATAAGATGTATAGCAGTAGCCCGTGCACACCCATGCTTATGGAAAATACTGGATGGAAACACACCCAACATCTCAGGGATGATATTAATGGATGCCCAGGGTAATTTTGCTTTTCCCCTTTTCCAAATTTTCTCTGATGGTCTTATGTAACATTTACAAAAAGGCCTTTTTATGAAATAAAGTGCAGGTTGGTCTCACTTGGGACTTTTCTGCTGGAGGTGGCAACAGACCCAAGAACTTCTTTGGAGGAGTCCTAATCATTCGTGCTGTCACCAGAACAAGACCTTCTTGTGGCCAGAGACAAGCTACTGTCACAGGCAAAACAATATCCTTTGTTCAGACTTTGACCCCACAAATGAGCAAACTTCCAAACCCTGTTTTCCCTGCTCCACAGTACTGGGACACCAAGAAATTTTCTCATGTGCCCTCCTTCTGGACCACCTGCCGGCCTGGCCGAGTCCCCCACCCATCCTCCTCTGTGATGCTTCCCCCCTTACCCGCCCCGCGTCCACCTCTGCGTATGCACATCCCCAAATACTGTAGGTGCAGCTCCAGTCCTGCTCCTCCAGGAAGCAGCTCTGGTCTCCCCACTGCAGACTCTGCACTTGGAGGAGCTTCTAGAACACCTCCCTGGACCACACTCAAGTCTCCTTCCCACCGAGCTGAGCTCACGCTCGTGTTTCAGTTCTGTGTCCACACTTTGGGCTCAGTGAGGACAGTCACCCTGGGCATCCTGGCTTCATCCAGCCCCACCTCAGGGACTGCAACAAGGGCAGGAACAAAGGAGAAATCACACAGAGAGAGGTTTGGCAACGATGCATTCTCATCCTTTTGGTTCATAAACGGGAAGAGTCACCGTGTGCCTGCCCCATATTTGGGGGCAGAGACAGAGCGGGGACTCGTAGGTCGTGAGCTGTATCCAGTGTTCTCCCCACCACTCACCCAGCCTCCGGCAAGGCTGGGGATCGGGCTGGGCCAGGGGGAGGCAGGCCCGTGTGAAGATTCCCCTCCGGGCTGTCTGCACTTCCCGGCCAGCGGCGTAAGGGCCTGCGCTCGCCCGCCGCCGCCCCGCCCTGCGGGCCTGGCCTGCTGCAGGTTCCTCTGCAAGTGTCCTGTGATGCGGCGCTGCCCTGGATCTGGGCTGGCTTCACCCCTCGGCAGTAGAAGCGCCACCATGACACCTCCCCACAGACATTGAAAGGGCCCTGAGCAAAAACTCACGCAGTTCATGTCTACAGCAGCTGCCTAGAGAGCTTTCAGTTCAAACGGAGGAGCTGCGGCCACCACCCATTTCCCCACTGAAGGGGGATCGGGTTTATTTGTTGCCGTTGTCTTATTGTGTTTTGGTTGTACCATGGGGCATTCAGGATCTTCCCCATCTAGGGGTTGAACCCACGCCCACTGCACTGGGAGTGTGCAGTCTTAACCCTTGGACCACCAGGGAAGTCCTGTTGGTGGTGATGACATAACGCCTCTCTCCACACACGCAACAAAAGCACCATCTCCCACTGGGTGGACTTCATATAGGTCCAGCACGCAGAAATGGAAACATGTCTCAGGACAGGGAAATCAGGAGTCTTCAGGAATGGGGGGTGAAGAGACAGTCTTCATTCCTTCAGAAATTGAGGTTAGATATTTTAAAGCCTTATGACTATCAAAGAACTTTCAGTCTTACCTGGGAAACAAAGTACAATTTCAATTTTAAATCTATGTTACCTCTTTAAATGTATAAAATGCCTTCAGAATTTCCCAGGTTCCATTTATACTTCTGTTTAGAGATTTTTGTTTTGTTAGTGGGGTTAATGAACTTAGGAGACTCAGAAAAGCAGGTGGAGGCTGTAGGGATGGTTGAGGCCAGGTACCCAGGTCGCTGCTGATGAGAGGGAGGCCCCGGGGCAGGGTCCTTGCCTCAGGCCCCCGCCTCCCCAGCCAGGAGGGGAGAGTGGGGGGACAGCGGTTCTGGGCCTTCATACTTGGCCACTGAGTGTCTGCTCGATGCCGGGCACCTTCTGGGCATCAGGACAGAGCCAGGGACCAGAGGAGCTCCAGAGCCAGGGGCTCAGCTGCTGGTAGACAGCAGTGAGTGCAGTGAAGGAAGCCAAGCCAGAAAGGGGACAGAAAGGGTGCAAGTGGGGACTTGATGCCACGCAGCCAGTGAGGGTCTCCCTCAGAAGCTGACTTCTGAGTTGAAATCTGTGTGGTGAGAATGAGGGGAGCTCTGAGCCGGGAAGAGGGCGGAAGGAGGAAAGGCTAATGCGGCTGGAGGGGAGTGAGGGAAAGGAGCGGGTGAGGGGCAGAGAACCAGCTGGTGGGTGGGGGAGGCTGAGGGACGGGACTGGATCGCATTCCACACGCCAGCGCATTCCCAACTCTGAGGCCCCCTCTCCCCACAACAGGGCGGCCTGGGCGTTCCCAGGCTGGGGGAATTTCTCTAGAGAATGTGCTCTGTACAAAGAGTGGTTGGAGAGGAGCCCTGGGAGGCATGTATACCCAGGGAGCCAACTTCGGGGGGCATGGGGCCCCGGGGAGACCTGCCCAGAGCAGAGAGAGCCCAGCAGGCAGCTGAGGGATACGGCCTCGAGGGCAAAGCCAGTGAGGGAAGCCATGGGGATGTGGAGTCCAGTGTATGCAAGGCGGTTTTCTCGGTCAGAGCCACTCAACAGGTGCGGGCGCTGTGGGAAACAGCATGGCGCGTCCTCAAACACTTCAGCAGAGAATCACCACAGCAATCCCCCTTCTAGGTATATCCTCCAAAGAATGGAAGGTGAGGACTTGTAGAGGTATTTGCACACTCATGTTTGCTGCAGCATTATTCACAATAGCCAACACGTGCACACAACCCTAGTGGCCATCAACAGATAAACGGGTAAATAAAATGCAGTATATACACGCCATGGGATCTTATTCATTCACAAAAAGGAACGCAGTGCTGACACAGGTTACAACAGGATGAACCTTGAAGACATGCTGAGTGAAATAAGCCAGGCACAAAAGAACAAACACTGCAGGTGTGATTCAGCTTATATACTATATCCAGAGTGGTCACATTAACTGAGAAAGTAGAAGGATGGCTGCCGGGGGCTGGGGGAGGGGAGGTTGGGAGTTAGTGTTCATGGGTCTAGAGAGTCAGTTTGGGAAGATTAAAAAGTTCTGGAGATGGATGGTGGTGATGGTGACTCAACATTATGGATATATTGATACTCAATGGCACTAACCTGTGCACTTAAAAATGGGTTAAAATGGTATATTTTATGTTACGTATATATACCACAACACACGATAAAAAAAGGTGTTCACAGTGACTTGGGCTGACTTGGGAAGCAGTGATCTGTCTGTCAGAAGAGGTGTGCAAGAGAGGCTGGACGTTTTCTGGATGCTGGGGAAGGAGTATGAGGCCAAGGGGCGGAGCGCAGGTCATCCTGGACTTTGAGTCAGGACAGAGACATGCGAGCCGAAGTGCATGCGGGCCTGAGCTTCGGTTCACTCACATTCTCTCTTTCTGCCCGGGGCCACGAGGCAGAGTCAGGATTGCCCTCACTGGCCAGACGGGATGAGCACCAGAGAGCGTCAGGCACAGCTGCCTGTCAAGACCCTCTTCCACGGAGGCCCAGCTGCCTGGTCTCAGGTCACTTCCGAGTGACTTCCAAGTGACTGCCCAAGGTCACTTCCCTTCCCAGGCAGCCCATTATCTATGACTGACCGATGTGGGGCCACCGAGGCCTGGCCAGCTTGCTCTGTGTAACTCCGAACACCACGGACATTCCGCTTCAGGGGTCTCCCCTCCCTACTGAGCCTGTCTAGCAGCTAGAATCTTCTCTTTGCCCACAGCTGCTTCCTCCCTGTCCTTCCTCAGGTGTTTCTCTGGGAACCTCCTCCATGAACTTCCTGCTTGCTGAACTCTCAGGGTTCAGTTCAGTTCAGTTCAGTCGCTCAGTCGTGTCCAACTCTTTGCGACCCCATGAATCGCAGCACACCAGGCCTCCCTGTCCATCACCAACTCCCGGAGTTTACCCAAACTCATGCCCATCGAGTCAGTGATGCCATTCAGCCATCTCATCCTCTGTCGTCCCCTTCTCCTCCTGCCCCCAATCCCTCCCAGCATCAGGGTCTTTTCCAATGAGTTAACTCTTTGCATGAGGTGGCCAAAGTATTGGAGTTTTCAGCTTCAGCATCAGTCCTTCCAATGAACACCCAGAACTTATCTCCTTCAGGATGGACTGGCTGGATCTCCTTGCAGTCCAAGGGACTCTCCAGAGTCTTCTCCAACACCACAGTTCAAAAGCATCAATTTTTTGGCACTAGCTTTCTTCACAGTCCAACTCTTACATCCACTGGAAAACCCATAGCCTTGACCAGACAGGCCTTTCTAGGCAAAGTAATGTCTCTGCCTTTTAATATGCTATCTAGGTTGGTCAAAACTTTCCTTCCAAGGAGTAAGCATCTTTTAATTTCATGGCTGCAATCACCATCCTCAGTGATTTTGGAGCCCAAAAAAATAAAGTCTGACACTGTTTCCACTGTCTCCCCATCTCTTTCCCACGAGGTGATGGGACCAGATGCCATGATCTTAGTTTTCTGAATGTTAAGCTTTAAGCCAACTTTTTCACTCTCCTCTTTCACTTTCATCAAGAGGCTTTTCAGTTCCTCTTCACTCTCTGCCATAAGGGTGGTGTCATCTGCATATCTGAGGTTATTGATATTTCTCCCGGCAATCTTGATTCCAGCTTGTGCTTCTTCCAGCCCAGCATTTCTCATGATGTACTCTGCATATAAGTTAAATAAGCAGGGTGACAATATACAGCCTTGACGTACTCCTTTTCCTACGTGACCAAGTCTGTTGTTCCATGTCCAGTTCTAACTGTTGCTTCCTGACCTGCATACAGGTTTCTCAAGAGGCAGGTCAGGTGGTCTGGTACTCTCATCTCTTTCAGAATTTTCCACAGTTTATTGTGATCCACACAGTTGAAGGCTTTGGCCTAGTCAATAAAGCAGAAATAGATGTTTTTCTGGAACTCTCTTGCTTTTTCAATGATCCAGCAGATATTGGTAATTTGATCTCTGGTTCCTCTGCCTTTTCTAAAACCAGCTTGAACATCTGGAAGTTCTCAGTTCAGGTATTACTGAAGCCTGGCTTGGAGAATTTTGAGCCTTACTTTACTAGTGTGTGAGATGAGTGCAATTGTGCGGTAGTTTGAGCATGCTTTGGGATTGCCTTTCTTAGGGATTGGAATGAACACTGACCTTTTCCAGTCCTGTGGCCACTGCTGAGTTTTCCAAATTTGCTGACATATTGAGTGCAGTACTTTCACAGGATCATCTTTCAGGATTTGAAATAGCTCCACTGGAATTCCATCACCTCCACTAGCTTTGTTCATAGTGATGCTTTCTAAGACCCACTTGACTTCACATTCCAGGATGTCTGGCTCTAGGTGAGTGACCACACCATTGTGATTATCTGGCTCATGAAGATCTTTTTTGTACAGTTCTTCTGTGTATTCTTGCCACCTCTTCTTAATATCTTCTGCTTCTGTTAGGTCCATACCATTTCTGTCCTTTATCGAACCCTTCTTTGCCTGAAATGTTCCCTTGATATCTCTAATTTTCTTGAAGAGATCTCTAGTCTTTCCCATTCTGTTGTTTTCCTCTATTTCTTTGCATTGATTGCTGAGGAATGCTTTCTTATCTCTCCTGGCTATTCTTTGGAACTCTGCATTCAAATGGGAATATCTTTCCTTTTCTCCTTTGCTTTTCACTTCTCTTCTTTTCACAGCTATTTATAAGGCCTCCTCAGACAACTATTTTGCCTTTTTGCATTTCTTTTCCATGGGGATGGTCTTGATTCCTGTCTCCTGTACAATGTCATGAACCTCCGTCCATAGTTCATCAGGCTCTCTATTAGATCTAGTCCCTTAAATCTAGTTCTCACTTCCATTGTACAGTCATAAGGGATTTGATTTAGGTCATACCTGAATGGTCTAGTGGTTTTCCCTACTTTCTTCAGTTTAAGTCTGAATTTGGCAATAAGGAGTTCATGATCTGAGCCACAGTCAGCTCCTGGTCTTGTTTTTGCTGACTGTATAGAGCTTCTCCATCTTTGGCTGCAAAGAATATAATCAGTCTGATTTCGGTGTTGGCCATCTGGTAATGTCCATGTGTAGAGTCTTCTCTTGAGTTGTTGGAAGAGGGTGTCTGCTGTGACCAGAGCGTTCTCTCAGGGAAATCCCATCAGCAGTGCCTGTCAAGGTCACTTAGCTGGGTAGTGGGGAGGGTGGCTGGGGCCAGGGAAGGGTATCTGATGTTCTCGGACAGAGGAAAGCTCTCCAACCCTCAGGAGAGTGGGTCGGAGCTCCTTGGATGACTCTGACCCTCAGCACCCAGCCAGCCCGAGGCCAAGGGTGCCTCATGCTTATGATATCCACAGTGCCCCTTGTGTACCAGCAAAACCACACCACAAATGACGCTGATGCAAAATTCTAATAGACAGCCTGGCCCATTAATGTTCTCTTATATATTCAAATTGGGCGTGATCCATTTGGGAATGGTAATTTTATTCACGGAAATTGCACCATCTAATTTGAATACAGCAAACTGTGCCTAAGAGATACGGTGGCTCCACGGATTCTTCTCTCCCAATCCCTGTCCAGTCTGGTCTGGGGGCCCTGGCACCGCCAGTTAGGATCTGTTTGTCTCCACCTAGTTGAGAAGAGAATGTGGGGCTGAAGTCAGTTGATACGGACAAGAAGTCAGACCATGGTCTGAATTCCACTCTGTGACCTGGACAAACCATGTAACCACTCTGAGCCTCTGTCTTCTCATCTGTCAGCGAGCAGGGCGGTAGGAGAACTGTACACCAGTGAATATACAGGGGACTCCAGGATGGAGCCCTACTGCCGTTCCCAACCTGGCCCCCCACTGGCAGGACTGTCTGAGCTCTGGGGAGCGCCGGCCAGGCCCGGAAAAGCAGAGGGACAGCAGTGCCCGCTGTGGGGCCTGGCAAAGAGCCTGGTACCCACCGAGGCACACTGGAGGCCTTTGGCTCTCCCGTCGGCCTCTCCCTCTGTCCCAGTGGGCATGCCCATCCTAGGCAGGTGTCCAAACCCAGCAGCGTGGCCAGGCTGCAGTCCTCTCTGCTCGCAGATCCTTGGCTCATGAGGGCTATTATCACCCCCACCTCCGTCCATGTCTATGAGTGAGGGATCGGGGACTTGGCCCCTTCTCAGCAGAGCCTCCAGCATTACATTGTCATGCTTACCCTCCATTCATCTTCCTCCACCAGCCTGGGGGAACTTTAGCTAGTCTTGGGGGAGGATGGAGGAGGGAGAAGCTGGCTTTTCTGATCAGCATTCCTTCGATCTACTGCTGATGGCATGAAGTTGATGTCCAAAGGCCGCCTGAGTTTCAGGCTTTTGGGGTGGGTGGTGAATGTCATAGACCTAGAGCGCCAATACTTCGGCCACCTGATGTGAAGAGCCTGATGTGAATCTTTTCACTGGAAAAGATTCTGATGCTGAGAAAGATTGACGGCAAGAGGGGAAGGGGTGACAGAGGACAAGATGGTTGGATAGCATCACTAACTCGATGGACATGAGTTTGAGCAAGCTCCAGGAGACAGTGAAGGACAGGGAAGCCTGGAATGCTGCAGCCCATGGGGTTGCAAAGAGTCGGACAGAACTGAGCGACTGAACAACAAGAGCTTTCGAGGGTTTTTTTTTTCTCCTTGGTTTCTTGTATCATCCTTTCCTGAAGCACCAAATATTGGAAATACTGGACAGAAAAATTCACATCAGCTTTTTGTTTGGATCACCTTAATCCTCATTTCTCTCTATGTAAGTAACAACAGGAAGAGAGGCAGAAAGACAGTTTTTCTTTCTTCCCCCAATAATGGGATCATATGTATTGTCAGATTTTCATTTTCATTTCATTTTCACTTAACAATATGTACTCTTTTCATACAATATTTATAAACATCTTTCCACATAAATAAATATAGAACAAATAATTCACATTACTTAATATATCAACCACATTATCCACCCCCTACCCCATCCCACACAAACACTGATCTCTTTCCTCAAGGGCATAGTTGGTTGTTTAAAAACAGGCTTGCACGTGTTGTCGTGGCTTCCTCATATTTCTCCCAAATTGTTCCTCAGGCCTCCCTGAGGTCCCCGAGGGAGGATGTGGGGTGGGGAGTGGAGGTCAGGAGGCCAATAGCGGCCACAGGGCTCCACCACCACCTCCCCAGAGCTGGAGCTCAGCTGATCTGCCTCGGTGAGGGGAAAAGGTTTCTGGACTGTGCATTTTGCTGTTCTTGATGAATCTGATCATGTTCGAGTTCAATAAGGAACATATGAACTTAAGAGTCTCTCTCGGTGCACAATTATAACTGCATCTATTTTTGAATTCATAATGAAAATACAGCATTAGGAAGAAGGAAGACATCGGTGGGAGATGTTTGGGAGATGTTCTCGGCAGCTGAATCGGTAGAGAGGGGTTTTACCCAGAATCGCAACAGTAGAGAACTGAAAGCAGAAGTAAAGAGTTCTAGTCAGAAGCGGGAGTATCACGTCACCATAAAGTAATGAGGCTTGCAGGCCTACGTGACTCAGTGAAGACCTCTGTGAGATGGACCAAAGAGTGGAGAGCAAGAAAAGCGACTCGAAATATCTTGCACACACAACATCGGGTATCAGAAGGTGTGGCAAGGGATGGGCCTGGCTGGGTGTGCTGCCTTTGCAGCCAAGTGAACCGCATCAGGGCTGCTTCAGACCTGGAATCAAGGCCTGACGGGGCAGCGGCTGAGGCCAGCGGGGTGACCAGACCACTCAGGAGTGCTCCAAGGCGCACGTGTCCTCAGGGGGAGGCAGGCCCGCACGGGGACACATAGCTGGTCTGGAACTCAGGTCTCCGGCCTCTGTTCAGGGCCTTCTCAGCACCCGTTGCTTTTCCACTACCTGGCAGTTGTCAGGACGTACTTCCTTCTCAGTTCAAGGCAGAAAAAGGCCGCTGCGGTGCAGGGAACCAGCAGGCAGACCAGACCACGGGTGCCCCGTGGCCCACGAGGTGAGAGGTGCCCCGCAAGGGACACCCCTGCACTGCATGGAAAACGGGCTGACGGGTCTCCCTGCCACTGCCTCCTTGCTTCTTGGGTGGGATAAACCATTTGGTCTTTGGACAAGATTATTTTTGCACAAAACAGGATTGTTATCACGTAATTGAAAATGATTATCCAATGAAAATTGAGCTCCACTTGTTTCGCTGGAAATAAAGAAGTGGACATTTTGGGCAGTTTCACTGATGTAAAGGCAGGTATTTTAAGAAAATGAAAGTAGTGAGAACAGACTGCATTCTCAGCAGGAAGCCTTGGGAAATCGCAGGGCCTCCCTTGAGTGGCTCCCATGGCTGGAAGACTAATTCACCCCCTGTCCAAGTCAGGGCTTGTTCCGAGTCTGTAGTGGAGGAGGGGTTCTGACAGAGGCAGAGTATCACTGAGTGTGGTGGCAGGGATGCAGGTGATCCCACTCAGGGGTTTAGCCCCCAAGGGGTTTTCCTCACAGACGGGCCCCGGACTCCTTCAGAAACAAAGAAACAGAGTCAGGGCGAGGAGAGAGAGCTGCTGACCTAGGTCTAATGCAGGAGCTCACTTCTGTCCTTCTTCCCCATGCCCTCCAGCACAGGGGCTGCACCTCCAGCCGCCCGGAAGCCTCAGCCAGTCTCCAAGCGCTCAGAGCTGCTCCATCAGTCTCACCCACACACCCTGTGGACCACCAGTGCCATCTGCTTGCCTCGGCACTCCCTGGCTTGGTTCACATCCTCCCGCCCTCGCTGTGTCAGGTATTGCTGCTGCAGCCCTGCTGCCTGACGAATAGCCGGGACCTCTGTGGCCAGCAGTAACGGGGAGTCCTTTCTCATGGCTCTGCACCTCCACGGACCTCAGAGGGACTGACCCGTGAATGCACGAGTAGGAGGGGAGGGTGTGCTGCATGCGTCTCATCCTTCAGGATCACAGGCTAACTGGGCACATCCTTCTCCTGGGGACGAGCAGGTAGGAACATGTGAAGTCTCCTAATTAAGCTCAAGTGTCAGAACTGGTATCCAGTCACTCCTGCCCCATTCCACCTGCGGACCAGACCAAGCCCACAGCCCAGGACTCTTGGGGTACACCCCTGCCGTGAAGAAGCTGCGGCCGGACCCTGGGAGAAGGAGGGGAGCCTACCAGTCTGGTTTTCACCTTCCCGCTGGAATCCCCACTTTGCTCTCACCCCCTCTAGTCTGTTCTCCACAGAACAGTTGCTCCTTCTACAACGCAAACCTGACTGTATCACTCTTCAGCTTCAAATCCTAAAAATCCTTTCTTTTTTTTTTTCTGAGAATAATCAAAATTCAGCTGGGAAAGCTCCGTCCTGAAGGCTATCCTAAGGGCCCTGTGAAATGTGTCACGGGCACAGCTGCCACGGGGGCCCTTCAGACCACGCTTCCCTGGGTTCTCTCTCCCGGGGCAGCCCCGGCCGTGCACGCGTGTGTGCGGCCGTGCGCGGTGACCTGTGTGTGCCAGCGCACCCCGCAGGGGCACGACGCGGACTCCCACGAGCGTGGGGGCAGCAGCGGCGGGACGGGGTGCCCTCGTGTGTGCCTCCCCAGGAGGGCCGCGACACAACTCCGGCTGGGGGGCAGGGAGGTTATTACTCTCCTTCCAAACCCAAGCACGAATCCAGCCAAGTGGATTTCCCATAGACTCCACTCGTGCTCAATGAAACTGTCTAGACAAGTACTATTCAAGACGTGACCTCAGACCACACTGGTCTGAATTCTTGGTTAAACGTCCAAGAAGGAGTAAGGAGTCTGCACCGGAATGTGCGCCACTGTGACACCAGGCTCACTGTTTAGTTCCGCTGACTTTTCTTCACGCAAGACTTTCTCCAGGAAGGAAGCAGTGATTGACTCTCTGGTGGAAGCTCCTTATCTAGCGTGGACTGGTAAACTAATAATTTGTGGCCTGGTCACTTTGAGACCTGATAACTTAGTTGTAAAGAATCCATTTGTAATGCAGGAGACCCTGGTTCAATTCCTGGGTCAAGAAGATCCACTGGAGATTCTTGGGCTTCCTTTGTGGCTCAGCTGGTAAAGAATCTGCCTATAATGTGGGAGACCTGGGTTTGATCCCTGGGTTGGGAAGATCCCCTAGAGAAGGGAAAGGCTACCCACTCTAGTATTCTGGCCTGAAGAATTCCATGGACTGTACAGTCCATGGGGTCGCAAAGAGTAGGACACGACTGAGCGACTTTCACTTTCACATTCACTTTGAGATGGCCCAGCTCTCCTTGGCTTCCAGAGACATGGATCTGAGGTGCTGAAACATCTTTGAATGGCACCCCAGAGTAAAACGATAAGACACTGGGCAAAAGCTAGTAATTAAAAAATTAATACAGTGCTGTAGTAAAAAAGGGACTCTAATATAACAACAGATGGTTGCCTAAATAAATTATATATGCTCCCTTAATGAAGTCAACAGCACTCATAATAGTTTGGGGAATTTCTAAGAGGATGAAAAAGGCTGAGGATATAACAGTAGTTTTTTTAAAAGCATGACACGAAATGGTGTGAGCAGTCCCGTAGGTAACATGTAGGTTTGGTAAATGTGTGTACATTCACATAGCCGGAAGGAAGTGCATGAAAACAGACTGGATATGTTAGTGTGGTGTGAGGATACCCTTTTCTTCTTTCTTTCTCACATTTCTGAAGTATAATTCTGTTACTTTATAATGGAAAAAATTGTGCACCTGTTGAGAACGCATTTCTAAGGCCTCTTCAGTCGGTCCCTTCTTCACTGTCTCTTTGGTTTCTAATATTAACACATTTTTACAAAACCATTAATTCCTTCCTTGGTGGCCCAGTCACCCCATTTTGTGTCATGCTTTTGAAAAGCCTTACTGTTAGATTCTCAGCCTTTTTCATCCTGTTAGAAATCCCTCAAACTATTATGAATGCAGTTGACTTCATTAAGGGAGCATATATAATTCATTTAAGCAGCCATCTGTAGTTACACTGAAGTAGATTCCCTTTTTCACTACAGCACTGTATTAATTTTTTTTTTTATTAGTTGGAGGCTAATTACTTCACAACATTTCAGTGGGTTTTGTCGTACATTGACATGAATCAGTCATGGAGTTACACGTATTCCATCCTGATCCCCCCTCCCACCTCCCTCTCCACCCGATTCTTCTGGGTCTTCCCAGCGCACCAGGCCCGAGCACTTGACTCATGCATCCCACCTGGGCTGGTGATCTGTTTCACCATAGATAATATACATGTTTCGATGCTGTTTTCGCGAAACATTCCACCCTCACCTTCTCCCACAGAGTCCAAAAGTCTGTTCTGTACTTCTGTGTCTCTTTTTCTGTTTTGCATATAGGGTTATCGTTACCATCTTTCTAAATTCCGTATATATGTGTTAGTATACAGTAATGGTCTTTATCTTTCTGGCTTACTTCACTCTGTATAATGGGCTCCAGTTTCGTCCATCTCATTAGAACTGATTCAAATGAATTCTTTTTAATGGCTGAGTAATATTCCATGGTGTATATGTACCACAGCTTCCTTATCCATTCGTCTGTTGATGGGCATCTGGGTTGCTTCCATGTCCTGGCTATTATAAACAGTGCTGCGATGAACACTGGGGTGCACGTGTCTCTTTCAGATCTGGTTTCCTCGGTGTGTATGCCCAGGAGTGGGATTGCTGGGTCATATGGCAGTTCTATTTCCAGTTTTTAAAGAAATCTCCACACTGTTTTCCATAGTGGCCCGGTGTCTTCCTTAGCGGTCTAGCGGCCAAGACCCCAAGGTCCCAGCGCAGGAGGCCTGGTTGGGTTCCTGGTCAGGGAGCGAGATTCCACATGCCACAGCTGAGAGTTTACACGCCACAACTAAAGGTCCCGATGCCGCCGCTAAGACGCAGCACAGCCAAATGAGTAAATAAAAATACTGAAAAACTCCCTTGATTCAGAAATAGAAACTCGGAATTTATGATCACTCAGACTGGACTCTTGTTCATTCGTCCACTCACTCAACAAACACTTCCTGAGGACTCCTGAGTGCCCTTCCGGCACTGTGACGCAATGACGTCACGCCCTGTCTCAAGGGCGCGGCACTCTCCCCTTGCGCTCTGCGCGATGCGCTTAACAAACACGTGCCCACTTTGCACTGTGCCCTGGCCTGCGCTGGCATGTCGGGGACAGAGGCAAGTTCAGCCAGGGGAAAAGGCTTGCATCAAACCCAGGAAACGTCTCTTCTTCAGAAACATCGGTTAAAGGCTTAAAGACCTAATACATGCTCATAATAAATTCAAATAACACTTCATATGAAACCAAACCCACTTCCTAGAAATAAGCAGGATAAATAGTTTAGAAATATACATCCTTCAGATTTCTTCCTATGAATATATAAAGACATATTTCTGGACTTCCCTGGTGGCCCAGTGGTTAAGAATTCACCTGCCAATGCAGGTCTCCCGCATTGGGTTTGATCCCTAGTTGGGGAAGATCGCACATGCCTCAGGGCAACTAAGCCCCCGTGCTACAACTACTGAAGCCTGCATACTCTAGAGCTCGTGCTCCACAACAAGACAAGCCACTGCAATGAGAAGCCCGTGTCCCAAAACTACAGAGTAGCCTCCGATCGCTGCAACTAGAGAAAACTCATGCACAGCAAGACCCAGCACAGCCAAAGATAAATAAATAAAAAATAAATAAATAAAATAATAAAAATAAATAAGTAAAATAAAAAGTGTATTAAAAAAGACATATCTCTTTATATATGTGCATACATTCCCAAATGTTCTACATTCATATCTACATAAACAGTAGTTTTATTTTCATTTTTTTCAAAAAATGGATATTAGAATGTGTTCAGTCCTGCAACTTCAGTGCATATTTTTCTGAAACAAAGCATTGTTGTCATTTAGTTGCTGAGTCGTGACTGACTCTTTGTGACCTCCTGGCTTGCAGCCTGCCAAGCTCCTCTGTCCGTGAGATTTCCCAGGCAAGAATACTGGAGTGGGTTGTCATTTTCTCCTCCAGGGGATCTTCCCGACCCAGGGACTGAACCCACGTCTCCTTCATTGGCAGAAACAAAGCGTACAAATGTGCAAGTGCTGGGAGATCACAGAGGACAAGTTACTGATGCCAGAGCAAGGGGGCCCTGACGGTGGCTGTGAGCGTGAGATCTTCACAGTCATCCTGAGAGGGCTTCCTGCCCTGAAGCCTGAGCTCTCTGCAGCCTGCTGGTCCAGCCAGGCTTCACTGAGCCCGCCCAGGATGTGGTAGGATTTTGCTGGACAGAGAGGTGGGAGGAAGGGGTGCTGGGAGGAAGGACTGGGAGAAGCACAGGCCTAGAGGGAGATGAGGTAGCCCCTCTGCGCTGCAGACCCTCATCCAACAATTGTGAGCATACGTCCAGACCCAGGTAGGTCTTCACTTACGGCACTCTCTCTTTTCTGTCTTCCTTCCAGAGCTCCCAGCCCAGCAATCCCGAACTTGCCCCTCCAGTCCCTCCAGCACCAGAAACTGGGGAGTGGCCTTGTTGGGAAAAGAGGGATAGTTTGCATTGGAATAGTGATACTGGTGTCTCAACTCACTACAAGAGCAAATGTACTAAAACATTAAGGAAAGAGTTGCATTTACAAAGTCCGTGTTGTTTACATGGTGAGGAGATATTAATTCACGGCAAGATGGAGAGTGGGGTTTGGTGGGGTCTCACTGTCCTCTGTCCACTAAACACGGGCTGGTGGGCAAACCCAGCATGTGCTTACTTCCACTTTGACACCTGGTCTTACAAAATGGGGACCCTTTTATCATGGGAATTCACCTAATGCTAATCTGGATAATTAAAACAAATACAAAAACAAAAAACTCAAGCAAAATACCCAACAGAAATTCAGAAGGAACTGCTGCTAACTTGTACAGATAGGCCAGGCACATTTCTGCATCTTATTTGGTTCATGTTCCTGAAATGACTGGCTGGGGGCCTCCCTAGGTGACAGGGGCAGGGTTTCTTCTGAGGTCCTCCTGGGCCAGGCTGCTCTGAAGTGAGCTTGAGTGGGCTTGCTGGCCCCAGGCCAAGGGCAGGACCCCGGCAGGTCACTTACATGCTTGGCTCACACTGCCTAACCCACCCGCATGCCCCCTGCTTGCCAACTCTAGCCTTTCCTGGGCCTTAGTGTTGTCCTCTGTAGATTGAGGTAAGGGTTGAGGGGACAAAAAGGTCATTACAAAATAAAACGAGGAGGAGGGACTGCTTGGTGATCCAGTGGTGAGGGATCTGCCTGGCAATGCAGGGGTCATGGGTTTGATCCCTGTCCAGGAACATGCTACATGCCGTGGGGTGGCCAGCCTGTGTGCCTTAACTACCGAGCCCACAAGTCGCAACTACTGAAACCTGAGCCTGGAGCCCGCGCTCTGCAACGAGAGGAGCCACCACAGTGAGAAGCCCATGCACTGCGACAAAGAGTAGGCCCTGCTTGCTGCAACAAGGAAAAGCCTATGTGTAGCAAGAAAGACCCGGTGCAGCCAAAAATAAATAAATATTTAAAAAAAAACAACAACAGCCAAACAAGGAGAAAACAGATCAGCCAAGAAACTGACCCAGTCTGGGTTCAAGGCCACAACCCAAGACCTTTTCCTGAGATCTTCTCGCTGCATTCCCCTGTTTATCTTCTTTGGTTCCCAGAGTTTAAGTTCCCAATCAGTTCCCTCCTCCCCTCCCCACTCACAGACCTACAAAGCCTGGCCCTCCAGCCTGGGCCTGGCCCACTCATTTGTATCCCAAATTACAGTGACTTGGGGGCTCAGCCACATCATCTAGACCCCTTCCTCCACCTCCACATCCCCCCACTCTCTCCGGCACCCCACAGCTGGTACAGCTGCCCAGCACCCCCCACCCCGGCCGAGATCACTGACAAAGCAGATCACTTGACCTGCCATGCTAGCAGCCTTCCTGGAATCAGCACAACAGACCCCTCCCTCTGGTGACCTGTCACATCCCCCATCCTTTCCCACCCCCACCTCCCCACCCGAACGCACCCCCACTGGCCTCTGAGCCTGTGAACGAGAATCTCTGCGACACTCAATCTCCACCATTCATTCTTTGAGCCTGTAAGTCTCAGCACAGGAGCCACCTCTCAGCAGGGCCTTCCCTGATTCCACACTTCCAACTTAAGAGGAACTGAGCCTCCTGTCCCCGCCTTTCCCAGATCCACAGACTCTGTGTCAGTCACCTGTATGTATCCATTAACTTCCAGCATTTTTCCATTTGCATTTCAAAACACTTTTAAAAACTGATGCCTAATTTATATGCAGTAAAGTGCAGTTACAGCTCAATGCCTTTCTCCTATGTACACACCTGTGCATGGGTTTGGCACAGAGAGGTCCAAGCTTGAAAGCTAGAAGACTCCCTGGGGATCCATGTGCGGTGAGGAGGGGTGCTACCTGTAGGTAACTTAGGCGCTGGAGGCCAAAGGAAGTAGACACACAGCCAACATGCTGGGATGGGGTTAAGAGATCTCAGGATGAGATCCTTGATCAAGATTAAGATCAATTAGTTTTCACATAGGTGAGAGATCATGCTGAATATACAACTTTAAAAATCTTGGTAACTTAATAACATCTTGCTCAGTTGAACTGATTGCTATCATTTATTCCTTCATTTACCCACTGTCAAACATTGCCAATAACTACAACTATGAAGAATATTCTATGGCCATCTTAGCCGAGAATTTTTTAAGGTCATTCCTGATTAATGCATAGGGTAGAGTCCTAGAAGCGGAGATACTGGGCCAGAGAATAACCTTGTAAGACTCTTCACACTATGGCCAAAGAGCTGACGTGGAGTGTGTTAGTCTGTTTGAGCTGCCATAACAAAATGCCACAGACTGGGTGGCTTAAAACAACAGAAATTCATTTTCTCACAGTTCTGGAGGACGGAAGTCCAAGATCAGGGTGCTGGCAGGGTTGGATTCTTTTGAGGCTTCTTTCCTTGGCTTACAGATGGTGGCTCTCTCGCTGCCTCTTCACAGGGTCATCCCTCCACGCATGTGGCTCTGCTATTTTGCCTGTCCTAATTTCCCCTTTTTATAAGAACCATTCTCGTGGCCTCATTTTAACCTTATTACCTTTTTAAAGGCAGTTAGAGTCACATTCTGAAGTACTAGGAGTAGGGCTTCAACGTCTGGGGGAGCACCGCTCACCCCATAACAGAATTCCTCCTGAGAGGCTCAAATGTCCTCTGCTGACTCGTGGCCTGGTTGAGGCTCCCTCGGGTCCTTCCCAAGCTGAGAGGTGCTTCTGTGTGACGCCCTCTCCTCGGCTCTCGGCCTCGCCCGTTCCCCTTTTCCGTCTCTCACCCCGTCACTGTCCACAGCTGTCAACCAACCTGAAGTAGAGTCTCAGCTTCTGCGGCACATGGGAATCTGAGAGCCGAAAAACCATCCTGGGGTCTCGGCCCCAACCACCAGACCCCCACGCGCTGGGCTGAGGGCACAGCCGAGATACCAGACGTTTCAGGGCTCTCTAGGCGGCTCGTGTTTCGCCCAAATGAGAACCTCCCGTTGTTGGTCCCTCTGCTTTTGCAAAGCATGCGACAGGGCACAGGGGCTGTTTAATTACCACCTTCCAGAGTTAATCAAAGCTCTGCATTCCAAAGCCTGCTTTTAACTTCCCTAAACAAGTTCATTTTAAAGCATGGTGGTAATTTGGCTCTTTTGTTAAAATTAAGTCCTTAGAGCCAAAATTAAAAGACAAAAATGGAAAACCACTGGGCATAGAAAATCCACCCTGAACTTAATAGACTCTCTCAGGTCGTGGGCTGCAGTGAGACTCTGGCTGCTCGGCATGGCTCGCTATACATCCTGGTCCTTGAGGCTTATGTTCTGTGTAAGCTTTTAAAGGAAGAGGATAAAAGCTAATTTTCATGAGAGCCCTGCTTCTGTCATGGGGTGATTAGAAAACTCTTGTGTTAAGTCTGGGCTCCTTCAAGTTTCACACCCCAATCCTCAGTGTTGGAAACAAAAGTTTTTAAAAAGATTCTACCCAGGGGTGAATCTCACAGACACAGTGAGCTAAAGAAGCCAGAGATAAGAGAGTCCCTATTGGATGATTCCATTTAGATGAGGTTCAAGTACAGGCGAAACCGATGACAGTGACAGGAATCAGACATGGGTTGCCTCTGATGTGTGTGTTTCTTGGAGGACAGTCGGACACTGAACACTGTTCCAAGGCCTTGGTGATGGACAGAAGGGCATATGGCTCAGACAGTTTTGGGGAAGACATCAGAGATACCGGCTCCCTTTCGAATCATGGCTTTCACAAGTGGATCGGGGCCCATCGTTGGCAGGGCAGAGTCGCAGCCGACAGGCCCACCCCGGTGAGTCTGGCTCCTGCTTGCTCACTCTGCTCCTGCACCCTCAGCTCCACCCTCACAGGTCATCAGCTGGGCTCCTTCCCTCCACCACTTTTGTGCACGTGTCCTTCCTGCCCAAGATGACCCTCCCGATTCTGTTCACCTGGAATTTGGTCATCACACAACAGGGAAGTCATTCCTCCGCCTCCACGGATGGCATTAATCGCACCCTTGACTTGCCGCTGATTGTTTTTGCCATTAGACTGGGTGCTCCTTCAGGGGCAGTGCTGCCTCTGTTGGCAACGCTGGGCATGGTGCCAGGCACTAGGAGAGGCTTTAAACAGTGTTTGTCACTGAACTGTGCTAGTTTAAAAGAAGCAGCATGGAGTTTTAGACAAAAGTCTTTTGTTAAAAGACTTTGTTATACCCATCTAGTCATAACAATATTTGAAACCAGGTAGAGAAACATGATTCAGATAACTCTGGGAAAGTCTGGGCCTGGAGATCCAGAGACAGAGGTATGGGCTGCCCCCAGCTCCAGGGTACATGACAGAAAGCTTCTGCAAAACAGAGAGACAAGGATTTGACGCTGGGGTGGGGCGCTGCTGGAGAAATGCAGGGAAGAGGTGGGGAAAGATGGTGAAAGTGGGGAGAAGGAACTGCAAGACAGTGGGAACTATGCCCTCTGTCAAGTGACACCTCCCTGCTGCCCTGAAACCCTCACTACGGGTTCGTAAGCAAACTAACAAAATGCTTAATAGAAGTGTATTTGTGAGTGTGGGAATGTGTGCATGTGACACAAGTGTGTGCATATGTGAGCATGTGAATATGTATATATGTGTGAGAGCATGTGTGCGTCAGCTCGCATGTGGGGGGCATGCATATCTGCGCATGGGTGGGTGTGTGCATGCATGAGGGGGAATACGTGTGTAAGTGTACAAGAGAGAAAATGTGGGACTGTGTACATGTGCTGAGAAGCGCTGTGGGTTTCCTGCCGGGATTTCTTCAGAGTGAGGCTGAGGCAACATGAGGACGTCCACTCTGCATCTCTCAGCAGTCATGGTAAGTGCAGAGCATGGCCCTGGAGCCAAGTATCTGAGGGGCCAGCAGCCCCCAGCTGAGAGATCTGAGTTGAGGATTTAATGAGTCACTAGTTGCCGTCAAGAAAGCTAATCCTGGTTCCTGGGCGGTTGTTGTTCAGTCACTCGGTCTGGCTGACTCTTTGCAACCCTATGACTGCAGCATGACGGGCTCCCCTGGCCTTCACCATCTCCTGGAGCTTGCTCAAACTCATGTCCATTGAATCAGTGATGCGATCCAACCATCCCGTCCTCTGTCATCTCCTTCTCCTCCTACCTTCAATCTTTCCCAGTATCAGGGGCTTTTCTAATGAGTCGGCTTTTCGCATCAGGTGGCCAAAGTACTGGAGCTTCAGCATCAGTCCTTTCAATGAATATTCAGGGTTGATTTCCTTTTGCATTGACTGGTTGGATCTCCTTGCAGTCCAAGGGACTCTCAAGAGTCTTCTCCAACACCACAGTTCAAAAGCATCAATTCTTCGGCACTCAGCCTTCTTTATAGTGCAACTCTCACATCCATACATGACTACTGGAAAAGCCATAGCTTTGACTAGACAGACCTTTGTTTGCAAAATAATGTCTCTGCTTTTTAACATGCTGTTTAGGTTGGTCATAGCTTTTCTTCTAAGGAGCGTCTTTTAATTTCATTTGCATTGTTTCCCCAACTATTTGTCATGAAATAATGGGGCCAGAGGCCATGATCTTAGGTTTTAGAATGTTGAGCTTACGCCAGCTTTTTCACTCTCCTCTTTCATCCTCATCAAGAGGCTCTTTAGTTTTTCTTTGCTTTCTGCCATAAGGGTGGTGTCATCTGCATACCTGAAGTTATTGATATTTCTCCCGGCATCTTGATTCCAACTTGTGCTTCATCCAGCCCGGCATGTCTCATGATGTACTCTGCATATAAGCTAAATAATCAGGGTGACAATATGCAGTCTTGACGTACTCCTTTCCCAATTTGGAATGAGCCCATTGTTCCATGTCGGGTTCTAACTGTTGTTTCTTGTCCTACACACAGGTTTCTTAGGAGGCAGTTAAGGTGGTTTGGTATTCCCATCTCTTGAAGAATTTTCCACAGTTTGTTGTGATCTACACAGTCAAAGGCTTTATTTAGCATAGTCAATGAAGCAGAAGTAGATGTTTTACTGGAATTCTCTTGCTTTTACTATGATCTAACAGATGTTGGCAATTTGATCTCTGGTTCCTCTGCTTTTTCTAAATCCAGCTTGAACATGTGGAAGTTCTCAGATCACATGCTGTTGAAGCCTAGTTTGGAGAATTTTGAGCATTACTTTGCTAGCATGTGAGATGAGTGCAATTGTGTGGTAGTTTGAACATTTTTGGCATTGCTTTTCTTGTGTACTAGAATGAAAATTGACCAATTCCAGTCATGTAGGCAGTGCTGAGTTTTCTAAATTTGCTGGCATATTGAGTACAGAACTTTAACAGCATCATCTTTCAGGATTTGAAATAGCTCAACTGGAATTCCATCACCTCCGCTGGCTTTGTTCATAGAGATGCTTCCTAAGGCCCACTTGACTTTGCACTCTAGGATGCCTGGCTCTAGGTGAATGATCACACCATCATGATTATTTGGGTCATTAAGATCTCTTTTGTATAGTTCTTCTGTGTATTCTTGCCACCTCTTTGAAATATCTTCTGCTTCTGTTAGGTCCATACCATTTCTGTCCTTTATTGAGCCCGTCTTTGCATGAAATGTTCCCTTGGTAGCCCTAATTTTTTAAAAGAAATCTCTAGTCTTTCCCATTCTATTGTTTTCCTCTATTTCTTTGCATTGATCACTGAGGAAGGCTTTCTTATCTCTCCTTGCTATTCTTTGGATCTCTGGATTCAAATGGGGATATCTTTCCTTTTCTCCTTTGCCTTTTGCTTCTTTATCTCAGCTATTTGTAAGGCCACCTCAGACAGGCATTTTGCCTTTGGCATTTCTTTTTCTTGGGGGTGGTTTTCATCACTGCCTCTTGTACAATGTTATGAACCTCCATTCTTGTGTGTTTCAGGCACTCTGTCTATCAGATCTAATCCCTTGAATCTATTTGTCACTTCCACTGTATAATCATAAGGGATTTGATTTAGGTCATATCTGAATGGCCTAGTGGTTTTCCCTACTTTCTTCAATTTAAGTCTGAATTTGGCAATAAGGAGAGTGAAAAAGCTGGTTTAAAACTCAACATTCAAAAAACAAAAACAATGGCATCTGGTCCCATCACTTCATGGCAAACAGAAGGAGAAACAATGGAAACAGTGACAGATTTTATTTTCTTGGGCTCCAAAACCACTGCAGACAGTGACTGCAACCATGAAATTAAAAGACATTTGCTCCTTGAAAAAAAAAATTATGACCAACCTAGACAGCATGTTAAAAAGCAGAGACATTACTTTGCCAACAAAGGTGCATCTAAGTCAAGGCTATGGTTTTTCCAGTAATCATGTATGAATGTGAGGGTTTGGCTATAAAGAAAGCTGAGTGCTGAAGAATTGATGCTTTTGAACTGTGGTGTTGGAGAAGACCCTTGAGAGTCCTTTGAACAGCAAGGAGATCCAAACAGCCCATCCTAAAGGAAATCAGTCCTGAAAATTCACTGGAAGGACTGATGCTGAAGCTGAAGCTCCAATACTTTGGCCACCTGATGTGAAGAACTGACTCATTTGAAAAGACCCTGATGCTGGGAAAGATTGAAGGTGGGAGGAGAAGGGGACAACAGAGGATGAGATGGTTGGATGGCATCACTGACTCAATGGACATGAGTTTGAGTAAACTCTGGGAGTTGATGATGGACAGGGAGGCCTGGCATGCTGCAGTCCATGGGGTTGCAAAGAGTCGTACATGGACAGAATGACTGAACTGAATTTAGCAATAAGGAGTTCATGATCTGAGTCAAGCCAGCTCCCGGTCTTGTTTTTGCTGACTGTATAGAGCTTCTGCATCTTTGGCTGCAAAGAATATAATCAATCGGATTTTGTATTGGTCATCTGGTGATGTTCATGTTAGAGTCTTCTCTTGTTGTTGGAAGAGGGTGTTTGCCATGACCAGTGTGTTCTCTTGGCAAAACTCTATTAGCCTTTGCTCTGCCTCATTCTGTATTCCTTGGCCAAATCTGCCTGTTAATCTAGGTATCTCTTGACTTCCTACTTTTGCATTCCAGTCCTCTATAATGAAAAGGGCATCTTTTTTTTGGGTGTTAGTTCTATAACATCATGTAGGTCTTCATAGAACTGTTCAACTTCAGCTTCTTTGGCATTAGTGGTTGGGGCCCAGACTTGGATTACTGTGATACTGAATGACTTGCCTTGGAAATAAACAGATCAGTCTGTCATTTTTGAGACTGCACCCAAGTATTATGGACTCTTTAGCTGACTAGGAAGGCTACTCCATTTCTTCTAAGGGATTCTTGCCCACAGTAGTAGATATAATGGTCATCTGAATTAAATTCACCCATTCTGGTCCATTTTAGTTCACTGATTCCCTAAGAAGAAATGAAGTAGCCATCATAGTTAACAAAAGAGTCTAAAATACAGTACTTGGGTGCAATCTCAAAAATGACAGAATGATCTCTGTTCATTTCCAAGGCAAACCATTCAATATCACAGTAATCCAAGTCTATGCCCCACCGGTAATGCTAAAGAAGCTGAAGTTGAATGGTTCTATGAAGACCTATAAGACTTTCTAGAACTAACACCAAAAAAAGGTGTCCCTTGCATTATAGGGGACTGGAATGCAAAAGTAGGAAGTCAAGAAACACCTGGAGTAACAGGCAAATTTGGCCAGGGAATACAGAATGAAGCAGAGCAAAGGCTAATAGTTTTGCCAAGAGAATGCATTGGTCAGAGCAAACACCTTCTTCCAATAACACAAGAGAAGACTCTACACATGAACCATCACCACATGGTCAATACCAAAATCTGATTGATTATATTCTTTGCAGCCAAAGATGGAGAAGCTCTATACAGTCAGCAAAATCAAGACTGGGAGCTGACTGTGGCTCAGATCATGAACTCCTTATTTCCAAATTCAGACTTAAATTGAAGAAAGTAGGGAAAACCACTAGGCCATTCAGATATGACCTAAATCAAATCTCTTATGATTATACAATGGAAGTGACAAATAGATTTCAAGGGATTAGATCTGATAGAGTACCTGAAGAATTATGGACAGAGGTTCATAACATTGTAGAAGAGGCAGTGATGAAAACCATCCCCAAGAAAAAGAAATGCCAAAGGCAAAATGCCTGTCTGAGGTGGCCTTACAAATAACTGAGAAAAAGAAAAAAAGAAAAAAGCAAAGGAGAAAAGGAAATATATATCCATTTGAATCCAGAGTTCCAAAGAACAGCAAGGAGAGATAAGAAAGCCTTCCTCAGTGATCAATGCAAAGAAATAGAGGAAAACAATAGAATGGGAAAGGCTAGAGATTTAAAAAAATTAGAGATACCAAGGGAACGTTTCATGCAAAGATGGGCTCAATAAAGGACAGAAATGGTATGGACCTAACAGAACCAGAAAATATTTCAAAGAGGTGGCAAGAATACACAGAAGAACTATACAAAAGAGATCTTTTTTTTAAATAATAATAATAATAATTATTATTTTTTTGATTTTGTCATACATTGACATGAATCAGCCATAGAATTACACGTATTCCCCTACAAAAGAGATCTTAATGACCCAAATAATCATGATGGTGTGATCATTCACCTAAAGCCAGGCATCCTGGAATGTAAAGTCAAGTGGTCCTTAGGAAGCATCACTACAAAACAAAGCTAGTGGAGGTGATGGAATTCCAGTTGAGCTATTTCAAATCCTGAAAGATGATGCTGTTAAAGTTCTGTACTCCATATGCCAGCAAATTTGGAAAACTCAGCAGTGGCCACAGGACTGGAAAAGGTCAGTTTTCATTGCAATCCCAAAGAAAGGCAAAGATAAAGAATGCTCAAACTACCACACAATTGCACTTATCTCACATGCTAGCAAAGTGGTGCTCAAAATTCTCTAAGCCAGGCTTCAATAGTATGTGAATTGTGAACTTCCAGATGTTCAAGCTGGATTTAGAAAAGGCAGAGGAACCAGAGATCAAATTGCCAATATATGCTGGATCTTCAAAAAAGCAAGAGAGTTCCAGAAAAACATCTACTTCTGCTTTATTGACTACACCAAAGCCTTTGACTGTGTGGATCACAACAAACTGTGGAAAATTCTTCAAGAGATGGGGCTACCAGCCCACCTGACCTGCCTCTTAAGAAATCTGTGTGTAGGACAAGAAGCAACAGTTAGAACTGGACATGGAACAACAGATTGGTTCCAGATCGGGAAAGGAGTACGTCAAGGCTGTATATTTTCACCCTGCTTATTTAACCTATATGCAGAGTACATCATGAGAAAAATGCTGGGCTGGAAGAAGCACAAGCTGGAATCAAGATTGTCAGAAGAAATATCAATAACCTCAGATATGCAGATGACACCACCCTTATGGCAGAAAACAAAGAAGAACTAAAGAACCTCTTGATGAAAATGAAAGAGAGTGAAAAATTGGCTTAAAACTCAAGATCCAGAAAACTAAGATCATGGCATCTGGTCCCATCACTTCATGGCAAATAGATGGGGAAACAATGGAAACAGTGACCGACTTTATTTTCTTGGGCTCCAATATCACTGCAGATGGTGTCTGCAGCCATGAAATTAAAAGACGCTTGCTCCTTGGAAGAAAAATTATGACCAACCTAGACAGCATATTAAAAAGCAGAGACATTATTTTGCCAACAAAGGTCTGTCTAGTCAAGGCTATGGTTTTTCCAGTGGTCATGTATGGATGTGAGAGTTGGACTGTGAAGAAAGCTGAGCGCCGAAAAATTGATGCTTTTGAACTGTGGTGTTAGAGAAGGCTCTTGAGAGTCCGTTGGACTGCAAGGAGACCCAATCAGTCCATCCTAAAGGAGATCAGTCCTGGGTGTTCATTGGAAGGACTCATGCTGAAGCTGCAACTCCAATACTTTGGCCACCTGATGTGAACAGTTGACTCATTGGAAAAGACCCTGATGCTTGAGGGGTTGGGGGCAGGAGGAGAAGGGGACGACAGAGGATGAGATGGCTGGATGGTGTCATCAGCTCCAATGGACATGAGTTTGAGTAAACTCTGGGAGTTGGTGATGGACAGGGAGGCCTGGTGTGCTGTAGTCCATGGGACCACAAAAAGTGGGCTATGACTGAATGACTGAACTGAACTGATTCCTAAAATGTTGATGTTCACTCTTGCCAACTCCTGTTTGACCACTTCCAATTTACCTTGATTCATGCACCTAACATTCCAGGTTCCTACACAACATTGTTCTTAGCAGCATCAGACAATACTTTCACCTCTAGACACACCCACAACTGGCGTTTCCACTTTGGGTCAGCCCCTTCATTCCTTCCGGAGCTATTTCTCTGCTCTTCTCCAGTAGCATATTGGGCACCTACCCTCCTGGGGAGTTCATCTTTCACTGCCATTTTCATACTATTCGTGCGGTTCTCAAGGCAAGAATGCTGAAGTGGTCGGGCACTCCCTTCTCGAGTGGACCACGTTTTGGAACCCTATGCGGAAGACTGAAGCCTCTTGAGACGCCAGGCGAAGGTGACCCTGACTGGGATGGTGGCGGCCTGTCCGCTGGCCTCCAATGGCGCCAAGCGAAGGCTTGGCTTTGGAATACAAAGATGAGCCCGACACAGTGCCTGTCCCGTGGCGCTCCCAGTCTCCTGAGCGAGCCTGAAAGAAGAGACAGACGACTGAGAGCAGACACGGGCTGCAGGAGGTTGAGGGGCGCGGTTGGGAGAGACACTGCCAGCGCCTCGGACCAAATGGGAGGTTTCCTCGTGGGATCTCTGGCCGGGCTGGCAGGGTTGGAGAAGGAAAGGAAGGAGGGCATTTCCAGCAGGACATGGAGCATGAGCGAATTCTCACAAGAAGGAAAACGTGGGGGTCTCTGGGGGCAGAACATACGGGGGAGTGACAGGAGGTGAGCAGGGCGGGGAGGCCGGAGCTGAGGGCAGGCGAGGTGGGGCGCCTGGGGGTGCTGCCCCTCGGAGCTCGTCCCTGCCAGGCGTGCCTCAGTCAGGCACACAGGAGACTGGCTCTCAGCCCTGCCAGGCGTGCCTCAGTCAGGCACACAGGAGACTGGCTCTCAGCTCTGCCAGGTCTGCCTCAGTCAGGCACACAGGAGACTGGCTCTCAGCCCCGCGAGGTCTGCCTCAGTCAGGCACACAGGAGACTGGCTCTCAGCGTGGAGCCCGGGCACGCCAGCACACCCCTCCCTGGACAACCGGGGCCATCTCTGCTCCCACTGTCCTGGAACAGGACCGTGGGAACCAAACCCATGGATCCTGCTGTTGCATGCGCCATGAGCTGCTGCAGGTGTGGGACAAAAAGCCACAGCCAATTTGCATGGGATAGAGAGCACACTTGCAGTTTCCCTCTCTCACAAATTGTAAATTTCACTTTCACAGCCCTTCTTTCCTCATGACAACCGCACTGGTTTCTCCTCAGCACCTCAGGAGTCTATTGTCACAGAGGTACCCCAGCTTTTCTGTGTGGTGTTTTTGCCTCGCCAGGCTCCAGGGCTCCAGAAAGCTCAACCTTGTCTTTGAGGTCCCCTGCTCTAAGCCTTCTCCAAACCCCGGCCCTGTGGCCCATCCTGGCTCATGGAGACAGTCCCACACGGGGAGGCAGGGAATGGACCCCAGTCCTGGCCCTGCCCCTAACTCAGCGCAGGACAGGAAGCGCTCTATGGGTTTCCCCGTATGTACTGCAGAGGGTTCCAGACTTAATAACTTCTGAAGGTCATCCACCTTGTAGAATGGTGCCTTTTTGATCTTGACAGTATCCTTGTCACAGAAACCCTGAGATGATCTTTTATAGCAAGTGTCTGGACCTCTGCTGGCCCAAGATGGCCTGGGAACTTGAGGTCTTTCTGGTGTCTCCCTTGTATTCCCTGGATCTGCTGCTACTTCCCCCTCCTTTCTAATTTTCTCCCTGTCCTGTGGTCTGGTTCCTGTATCCTCATCTTCATTTGTTTCATGGCTCGTGATGACTCTGCGGGGAGGGGTTACTCAGGAGATGCCTGGATTACTGTGCTGAAAGAGTTCCTGCCCGGGAGGAAGCTCTTTTCTCCCACCCACCCTCTGGCTCCATGCCGCAGCCCAGCCCATGGCCATTCCCAGAGCATCCTGCAAACTGCCGCCGTCTGAGCAGAGGATGCCTGGAGGTTGTTGAGTCTCAAAATGTAAACACTAAGCATGTTTTTCGCTCACGCCTAATATGCTGATGTCTTCAGATGCTTTCTGTTTTCTGTTGACAAGGTGTGGTACAGAGAGACAGGGAGGGCTGAGGGAAAGGGTCCCAAGCCTAGGCTCAGCTCCACCTCTGACTTGAGGTAAGACCACGGACAAACTTCTGCCCTGTCTGGTCTCGGAATCCCCATCTGTAAAGTGGGGGTGAAATCGAGTGCGCCAGGGTGGACTAGACAATCTTTGGGCCTTTGAAGCTCTGAGCAGAACTTCAAGAATCCAGCCCTGTCTAAGACCTCCCCATCCCTTGGAGATGGCGCTGCACACACAGCCTGGCTTGGTGATAGTAAGGAAAGCCTCCTGAGAACACAGGACCTTCTGGAGCACAGACAGGCAGGCTGCAGAGGCCAGGTCTGTGGTGGGTTGGCAGGGGAATCCACAGTGACCTGGGAGGCCAGTGCTAATTGAGGCAATGAAACCAGAAAACTCCCCTGAGCAGCTAAGCACAGAGGGTTGCCATGCAAATCACCAGGAAGAGATGATGAACTGGGTGTAGGCGCAGGAGAGAGGTGGCTGGTGACCCGTGACTTGTCCAGGACGAAGGTGGATCCCCTGGGCCCCCTCAGGCTCCATGGGGGATAGGTGTGGAGTATAAGGTGGGGTGTGAAAGGAGGCTGAGGCAGAGGCGAATCTGACAAGCTCCCCTCCCAGAAAGATCAACCAGGCGAAGCTGGCTGGGGAGAGGGGGCTGGTGGAGGAAGGGTGAGAAAGACATGCAGATGGTTTCCATTTAGGGGAGGTTCCATGTTCTGCACCAGCCTCTGATGCCTCACTTTGGGGTAGGGGAGGGGTATAGAGAGGAGGAAGAAGCAGGGACTTTTCTGAGCAACATTTTTAGAATCTAGAGTTATCAGAATCTGTTGACCCTCCACGGGGGCTTTCTCCCAGCATCCGGGCCCACTCTCAGAAGATGCTTAAATCTCCTTTGGTTGCTGACCTCACAAGCCCACTTCATCCTAGGCAGTCTGTCTCACTGTTGGAAACTCCAGTCAGGAAGGGTTTCTTGGCACCAAGTCGAAGTCTGTATATCTGGCTGCATCAGCATTTGGCACAATATATGCCATAGACATGCAGCTTGGTTCTGGTATGTGGAAAGTTTTATGCAGGAAGCAGGAGTAAATAATGTAAAATTATTACCAAGGTACAGAAGTCATCTGGCAGGTCTGGTACCATGTTCTAGGGACTAAGGTCTTACAAGACCACTGAGCTGGTTAATTCTGTATGTCCACTTAGCCAGGCGATGGGCACCCAGTTATTTGATCAAATATCAGTCTACATGTTGCTGGGAAGGTGATCTATAGATGTAATTAACATCTACAACACATGGACTTTCAGTAAAGGAGACTACCCTCCACAATGTGGGAAGGACTCATCTAATTAGCTGAAGATCTTAAGGGCAAAAATCGAGGTTTCCTGAAGAAGGAATTCTGCTTCAAAACTCTAAGACATAAAGCAAAAAAACAAAACTCTAAGACAGAAATCCTGCCTGAGTTTCCAGCCTGCTGGCCTGCCCTATAGATTTTATACTTGCTGGTCCTAACAACTGGGCAGTCTTATGTAAAAAAAATCGGTTTTATTTCTCTGGAGAACCCTGACTGATGCAACCACCCACTACCTTTTTGTGTAAAGGCAGATAAAGAATACTTAATTCTATAGAAGAGCAATGCCTGAAAGGACTAACATTATAAAAATGCTCACTTGTGTGGTGCTGTGTTAATCTAAATCCATGTCTGAGGGTGCCATCCATTGGATACTTTAACTCTTACAATAGAAAGGGTATTCTCTCCATTTTTATGGGTGAGGAACATGAAACACAGAGGACCACACTACTTGGCCTGAAACCTGGCCCCTTTAGTGATCTTGATCCAGTTACCTCCCTCAACTCCCTTTCATGTCGTCCATGGTCAGGGCAAATGAACGAGACCCTCTGAAGTGTGCTCTGGATTTTCCTACATCCCAGCTATTGCCTATACCCGGAATCCTTCTGAAACGTTATTTGCTTTTATCCTACATGCCAAAGTCTTCTCTCTGCTCCAAGGGCCAGTTCTCAGGTCACTTCCTCTGTGAAGTCTTCCTGGGCCCCGACCGGCACGGATCCTGGAAGTGACCCCTTCCTGCACAGCCTCACCTCTGGGCTTCTCTCCAACCTGTTACTGCTGTCTGCTTCAGGGTTTCTCTCTCCTCCAATCAAAACGAAAGCTCTCTGAAGGCAGGAAATCAAGTCTGATGAATTACAACTGAGGACAGTCCTAAAACCCAGGGGATTTCTTTCTGGAAACCGGGAACTTTGAGATACTTCTCTTAGTACCTGTCTGTGTGGTTGTTTCCGAAAGAGCAGGGCTATTTCTGCTCCAGCATTGTCAGTGGACTTGAATTTTCTTTGTTCTTCCATTTGAACAACAGACCTCACATTGATAGTTTTAGAAGGCTTTGTCCTGTTTGGTCTGCCTGAGGCTTGACAGAGCAACACCAGCCAACTCAGTAACCCCAAACCCTACAGCGGGAGCCCCACATTCACCCTCTCTAGCCTTGGGCCACCTTCCCAAAGGAGCCACTGTGGACCTTTCCATCTGGAAGGTCAACATCCCAGTCCAGTGGACTACGGTTTTAGTTGTCCCTGTTCTGGTACTCTCAGGCACAGGATGGTATTGGGGAGCAGTGAGGTACATTCATTCACTGAAACCCATGTTCTCCTCTCTCAGGGGGTCCTGAGAGAGGAGAAAGAAGACACAGTCCTTATCCCTTTATTCTATCAACAGATGTTTGAGCCCCTACTCTACACAACTCCCTCGTACGGAGTCTATCTTCCCTGTGAGCTCTGAGCCCCGTGAGGGCATGGATCTTATTCATCTGGCTCATCACTGTGCCATGCCTTCAGAGTAAGTATTCTATCAATACCTGAATGGAGTTTGAACCTGTCTCACCCACTAGAGAAAATGAGAGCTCCTCAAGGGTAGGGTAGCCCTTGATGTCAGCACAGAACCTGGCCCAGGTGAGATACTCAGGACGTGTTGACTGAGTCGGCTGGGTGACCCAGTGTGGGCCACGCCTGACCAGGGCATGGGGTGGGCTGTGAATTCTGGGTTCTTCATGGGTCCCCATCAGCCTTGCTATGGGAACTGTGGTCTTACTTTCTTTTGTGACTTCTGCTCCTTACGTGTGGATTTGGGTAATGAACTGTTGTGTGGAAGCTAAAAATACAGCCCGTCTCCATGACACTGCCGTGGGACAGTCAGTTATAAGCACTTAATGCTAGCTGTATGCTCAAAAAGGTGCTGTGAGGGAACACAACCCACGCTGAAACCGCAGGGCTGACACTCATTATCAAGGGATTGAGACCCAACTTTTCCTAAAAAGAACTACGAATGTGGTGTTTAACCAACTATCATGGCACTTACATAGTGGCATGACCAGTAAGGGGTTAATATCCAAAATATATAAACAGCTCATACAAACCAATATTAAAAAAACCAACCCAGTTAAAAAATGGGCAGAAGACCTCAACAGGTAGTTTTCCAAAGAAGACCTACAGGTAGTTAACACACACAGTAAAAGATGCTCAACATTATTGGTCATCAGAGAAGTACAAATTTAAAAACCACAATGAGATATCACCTCACACCTGTC
This sequence comes from Muntiacus reevesi, assembly GCF_963930625.1. Taxonomy (NCBI): domain Eukaryota; kingdom Metazoa; phylum Chordata; class Mammalia; order Artiodactyla; family Cervidae; genus Muntiacus; species Muntiacus reevesi. The sequence goes on along the minus strand of NC_089265.1, from coordinate 57,319,309 downwards.
AGAATGGCTATCATTAAAAAGATTACAAATAAAAAATGTTGGCAAGGATGTGGAGAAAAGGGAGCCTTTGTATGCTGTTGGTGGGAATGTAAATTTGGGCAGTCATGATGGAAAACACTATGGAAGTTCCTATAAAAAAAAAAAAAAGAATTACCACATGATCCAGCAATTCTACTCCAGGAAAACAAAAATGCTAGCTCAAAAAGATACATGCACTTCGAAGTTCATAGCAGCATTATTCACAATAGCCAAGATTTGAAAGTAACCTAGGTGTCCATCAACAGGTGAATGGATGAAGATGTGGTACAGTACTCAGTCATTTAAAAAGAATGAAATTCTGCCATTTGTAGCATCAAGGATGAACCTGGAGTGCACTAAGTGAAATAAGTCAGAGAAAGACAAATACTAAATGCTATCACTTATATGTGAAATCTAAAAAATACAACAAACTAGAGGATGTAACAAAAAAACAGCAGACTCACAGAGAGAACAAACTGGGGCTGCCAGTGGGGAGAGGGAAGGGGGAGGGGCAAGACAGAGGTAGAGGACTTAAGAGGTATAAACTACTATGTATAAAATAAGTAGTTACAAGGATATATTGTACAGCACAGAGAATATAGCCAATGCCTTATAATAAATTTGTGTGGGCTTCCCAGGTAGCACCAGTGGTAAAGAATCTGCCTGCCAATGCAGAAGATGCAAGAGTCATGAGTTCTATCCCTGGGTCAGGAAGATCCCCTGGAGTAGGAAATGGCAAACCACTCCAGTATTCTTGACTGGAAAACTTCATAGACAGAGGAGCTTGGTAGGCTACCGATCACGAGGCTGCAAAGAGTTGGACACAACTGAGCACATAATCTTTCCTTTCCTTTGTAACTTTAAATGGAGTACAATCTATAAAAATTTTGAATCACTATGTTGTATGCTGGAAACTAATATAGTATTATAAATCAATTATGCTTCAATTTTCAAAAAATTTAAAAAGGAAATTATGTTGACATCTTGATGTTGGACTTCTGACCTCCAGAACTGTGAAAGAACAAATTCTACAGCTTCAAGTCATCTAGTTTGGGCCCCAGGAAATGAGGATGGGCAAATAGCCTTGCTATTTCATATCTGTATGCCTTTACTGCTAAGATTCCTTTTTCCTGAAGGGCTCTTTTGTATTGTTATTCTGGTAATTTTACATTCTGTTATGAAGACCCAGTGGAAGTCTTGGGCAAGAGAGGTCCTGCCATCTCCTTCACTGCTTTTGACAGAGTGACCCATATCTGTCCTTGTACTCCTCACATGTATGACAGTCATTTCTGTGTTTGCTTTTTAATTGCTTCTTAGTCTCTGAGCCTTGATTTCTTAGTAAAGTCAACCTTAAGCAATACTACTGCCTGGCACAAAAGGATCCATGGTAAAGATCTGTTGACTAAACTCACACAGGAGTACCAAAGAGAGAAGGATTAATGTTGTCTGCGGTGTTGATAAAAGTGGAATAGGATATTCCGGAAGACGGCAACAGCATAGGTAAAGCATGACTTGTTCAGGGACTAGTCATTTATCCAGTGGGTTTGGAAGGGTGAAGGAGGCAGAAGACAAACTGGGAAAGCTTTGAATGTTAGGCCACAAAGTCAAACACCAACCTGTGGGCCGTGGTCCCCCGATGCTGGTGCAGATTTTCACCAGCATGCCTCTTAGACACATTTCCTACCACTTGGGCCTGAGAGGTCAGTTACTGCGCCCCCACCCCCACCCCCACCCCAGGCCCCCAAAGTTAGACACTTGTTTCGAGATAAGTCTCCTTCTTGGCCTGCCATGGGCAAAGCAGGTAACAAAACTGAGGATGGTGTCTTCCCTGGTGATCCAGGGGCTAAGACTCCGCACTGCCAATGCAGGTGGCCTGGGTTCAATGCCTGGTTAAGGAACTAGATCCCACGTGCCACAACTGAGTCTGCATGCTGCAACTAGAGAGACTGCCTGCAGCAGTGAAGATCCTATGTGCTGCACCTAAGACCCAGCACAGCCAAGTAAATAAATAATTAAAAAACAAAAAAACATTGCAGATGGCCTGCGGACTACCGATCCTTGGTCTTGCTCTTTTTTCCAGAATATTCCCAACTCAGTGAAAAAAACATTAAAATGTTTCCAGTAAAATATGAATGAAATTAGGACTTTTTACACACACACACACACACACACACACACACACACACACAACCTGTGAAACCATCCCTACAATCAATACAATGAAGGTATTCCCCATCCCCAGGTCTCCTGTGCCTGCCCCTTCCTAATCTTCCCACCCTGCCCAACCGTCCCCACCTGCCAGCAACCACGCATCTTCCGCTACCATAGATTAATTTGCATTTTTGGTAGCATTCCATTATCAACTTGCCCTTATTGGGTGCTGCATATTTTTGTATTCTATAAATGATCTTGAGCTTTGCTCTTGGAACTGGCTATTTGGAAACACTTTGGCTCTTTCATGTCTTGGTTTTAAGCTAGTTGGGCAGAACCAGAGAGGTTTAGACCAGGACTGACCGCCCCCCTCTACCCCCAATTACCAAGGCAAAAACTCTTCCGAGTATTGTAGTCAATGCTGCATGGACTCTGAAGTCTCCCACTCTGGTGAGAACAGAAACGATTCTTGGCCCTCTGTGAGCTCCAGTTCCCTCTAATCCTTTCTGGAGGCTTCCTCGCACATGTGCACCAACCAGTACTTGGCTGGGGACCCTCTGCAGGGAGATCTCCGGGCTCTCCATTCGGCTCTCTTTCTGGTAATCCAATCTGCAAACTAGACACTTTGGCTTTCCTAGGACCCCAGCTCTGTTTCCCTAATGAGGCCCTTCCCAGGTTCTCCTTGCTCCACAATTGGAAAACCCTTTTAGCAGTCTGCTGGGGGCAGTCAGGGGTCATCTCTCAAATGTTCACTGTCCTTCTTTGTCTATGTTTAATGTCTTGAAAACTGCTTCACTTATTTTACAGTGTCAAGATGGATGGTAAATCTGGTCCCTGTTACCCCAGTCTTGGTTGGAAGTAGAACTCCCTGAAACTTTTGATAATGGCTGATATGTGCTGCAATAAATTTGGTATTTTGGACTCTTTCATGTTACACTGTTATATACAAATACCATAAGCTGATAAAAGTCTGAAAAAATGATTACATACAGTTCATCAAAAAGGTTTTTTGTGTTTTTTTTGCATTAAAAAAAAACACAAACCCACATTTTAGTGTATGACTGCCAAGTATCTAGTGGGGAGGACTTCTGAGTTTATGGTTGTAGCAGGTGATGTGTTTCATTCATATCCCCGTGTCACTGGCAGGGGGCTGCCTTCTCACTGCCCGAACCTACTTTGCCTGGGTGCACAGAAAGCCAGAGTTGACTGAAAAATGCTCCTGAAGCAGCTCTTAAACAATGACTGATTTACTTAACACAAAACAAAAAATGATACAGGAACTCCTTTAGCCCTGATCAGGGAGCCTCTGAGGGGGCCCCTGCTGTCTCTAGTGCGCCTCTGGGAGTCTGCGAGCTGCCCTCTGTGGGACCCTGACTTGATAAGGCACCCAGTTTGGATACATTCTCTTCTCTGTCCCACGTCCCCACTCCCTCACTGGGTCTTATTGGAAATACTTCCTAGTAAATCACTTGAAAAACTGATTTCACAACTGTTAGGATGATAGTAGAATGTCCATCATATAAGTTAAATATACATTAAATGCACCAGAAACTTCCCTCTGGATAGAGCAACTCTGAAATGGTTTCATCATGTGAAGGGATTCTTTGCATGGCATGCACCAAATATCTTCCAAAGGTTGGTACTTCTTTGCCATGCTGATAAGCCCAAACCCTAACTGCCTGTGCTGGACTGGGGTCCTGGTGACGGCATCTACAACCTACTGACATTCCTAACCAATCCAATGTCCCACTAGTCTCCAACCGTCCTCACTGCACTGCCCCCTGACTCAGCTGACTCCCCTTGTTCTCACACCACTATTCCCTTGACAGAGCTAACACCCTAGCCTGGTGCTCTGAAATTTGTATCCATGTTTTCTGGATAGGCTGGCTGAGTTGCCAGTGGCCTTGTCCTTCCACAAAGGGGTCCACGTGGTCTATGGATACTCATGCCATGAAACTAGTGGCCCTTATTTCAGATGAGTGGGGCATGTCCCATCAGACTCTCAGACACCAGTCTGATGAAAGTACTAATATTAATATAAGCTTTATAAGATGTGGAAGGCAACCTGCACCGACTCCTGGTGAGAATTCCTTTTGCGCAATGGGCTGGGGTTTTAACGAGGGTTTCTCAGCCTCAGCACTGCAGACGTTTTGGGCTCTGCTCAACTTTCTGTTGCAGGAGACTGTCCTGCGCACTGCAGCGCTTTAGCCACATTCCTGGCCTCTGCTCACTAGATACCAGCAGCACCCTCTAAACCGTGAAAACCAAAAATAGTAAGATCAAGGGATCAAGACAGCAACGAAGGGATGAGCGGTTCTATTCCCTCATAAGCAATCTTTTGCTGTCAGAAGAATTTTCAGTTGTTTCCTATCAGGAGCTGCTTCTGTATCTTTTATCAACAGGTTGTAGATACACTGTTAACCCTGTCTCTCCTTACATAAACACAGCTCACATCAATATTTTCACCGCAGCACTAACAGATAATGTTTCTTTGCCCATCAGAGTGGCAAAGAGAAAAAGGAATGAAAATATTCCATGTTATTGTGGGAATGAGGAGATAAACATTCTCATATACTACTAGGAATATAATTTCCAATATGTACTAAAACCTGCATGAAATATATGCATGTTTTTTGACCCATAAATTTGGTTTTATATGGAACTGGAGAAGATACAATGTGCATAGAGGAATTAAAAAAAAAAAAAAACAACAAATGAAAATCAGAAGCAACCAAAAACTTCAACAACAGAGGAATGATCAAATAAAGTATGGTATAACTACATACTAGGAAGCCCAGGTGATGCAGTGGTAAAGAATCTGCTTGCCAATGCAGGAGACTTAAGAGACCAGGGTTTAACTCGTGGGTCGGGAAGATCCCCTGGAGTAGGAGATGGCAAGCTGCTCCAGTATTCTAGCCTGGAAACTTTCAGGGACAGACAACCCTGGCAGGTTAAAGTCCATGGGGCTGTGAAGAGTTGGACACGACTGAGAACTGCATGTACGTGCGTGCGTGCGTGTGTACGTATGTGCGCACACACACACACACACACACAATCTTAGCAACTATGGGGATCCTTACTGTTTGGGACATCTGCTTTTCTCTTAATCACATTTATCCATTTAAAATCTTATTTCATTGTCAGACTGGTAAACTCTTTATTCTTGTATGGGAAGTTATTGTATTAGTAGACTTACTGACTTTAACCGAACACTTGGTGTAAGAGTCAGGTGCCAAGGGTAACAAAGAAGAAATGAGCAAAAGCTCTTCTTACATTTCTGCTCTCTCCTTACCACTCCCTACTGCCCCAAAGTGAAGAAATGCAGCTGTGTTTCCTAACTTCTTCTAAATACATGGACCTGAAGGGCAAATTAAATGCCTGAACAAAATGTTAAAAAAAAAAAATTGCGCAGGAAAAATAAAATAATGTTCAGAAACAAACAGAAAAGTGCTTCCTTTTTTCCTGCCTCCAGTTTTCTGAGTATGAAAGGCAATCCCATTTCTGCCCTGAAATTACAGGTCCTCAGATACATAGGAATGCTAGTCACATCATGTCAATAATAAGCCACGCTTGCCCCAAATCCTACTGAGAAACAATGCCAATTATTTCAAGGCTCAGCATTCTATGAAGTAATTTTTCATGGTTGCCACTTTTAGCAGGGTTATTAAAAAGACTCTGTCCACTTACCTTAGGGTCAAAACAAGTAAAACAATCCCAGCAGATGTTAGGAAGCCAAGCACCAATACATAATGGATGCTGACACTTGGCTGAGAGCTGGGCACCAGAGGGGAGGTGATGGGCTAAAGACTTAGGTCTGATTCCAGAGCAGAGACTCCTCCTTCCCCTCAAAAGAGAGCTGATGCTACCAGACACATGGTTTCCAAGAGTGAACCACAAATTTAAGACTCCAGTTGTTGGAGACCATGGAGGAACGTGTTTCTCCATCTCATTTTATTCTGGCATAGACCGAGTGCTTGGCATTTGACCCCAGTTTATAGAGATTCTATAACTTCAGTCACTTGTCCAACCCAAGTATCCCCTTTGTCACTCAAACTCTGTCTTTTTACACAGACAAATGTACACTTCAGACATTTTATTTTTCTAACATTAGGCTCTGGTAAGTACAAAAGGTCACAAATACAAAAATTTCTGTATAACTCTGTGGTAGTTAAAAAAACCCAGGAGAAGGAAACAATTTTTTAAGTTGGGTAACATTCATCTTAAATATCTGAGGGACAGTATTCCTCAGGTATGGCTATAAAAATAGTAAAAAATGATTTCACTGCAATTAAGTCAAAATTTTTGATGACTCTTTTCACTTGGTCCAGGAAATCTGTCCCTTAACATTTCCTCTGGATGGATTCCTTACTTCTGTTATAAAATCCAATTCCCCATCTCTTCAGTGCTTTCAAGGAGGACACCTTCATTTTCAGCCTGTGATGGTCTGATCGAAGTAAGATTCTGATGCCAGCTTCAGAAGCAAGAAAAGTCAGGTTTAGATATATAGTTATTATCCTTTCTAATACTAAAAGGAATGCTAAAAAAGAGGGATGGATTTTCCATATTAGTGCTGATTTCTCCTTATAAGGACTTAATTTTCATATTCACACTGCAGATGAATTATATTTAATGAGCTTTTATTTTTTCAAAATATTTCAAAAACTTTTTTGTAAAAAGATTAAGTTTTCCTATCCCTAGGATACTAACCCTTATGGCAGAAAGTGAAGATGAACTAAAAAGCCTCTTGATGAAAGTGAAAGAGGAATGAAAAAGTTGGCTTAAAGCTTAACATTCAGAAAACTAAGATCATGGCATCTGGTCCCATCACCTCATGGGAAATAGATGGGGAGACAGTGGAAACAGTGGCTGACTTTATTTTTTTGGGCTCCAAAATCACTGCAGAGGGTGATTGCAGTCAAGAAATTAAAAGACATTTACTCCTTGGGAGGAAAGTTATGACCAGCCTAGATAGCATGTTGAAAGGCAGATACGTTACTTTGCCAACAAAGGTCTGTCTGGTCAAGGCTATGGTTTTTCCAGTGGTCATGTATGGATGTGAGAGTTGGACTGTGAAGAAAGCTGAGCGTTGAAGAATTGATGCTTTTGAACTGTGGTGTTGGAGAAGACTCTTGAGAGTCCCTTGGACTGCAAGGAGATCCAATCAGTCCATCCTAAAGGAGATCAGTCCTGGGTGTTCATTGGAAAGACTGATGCTGAAGCTGAAACTCCAGTACTTTGGCCACCTGATGTGAAGAGCTGACTCATTGGAAAAGACTCTGATGCTGGGAGGGGTTGGGGGCAGGAGGAGAAGGGGATGACAGAGGATGAGATGGTTGGATGGCATCACCGACTTGATGGACATGGGTTTGAGTAGACTCCGGGAGCTGGTGATGGACAGGGAGGTCCGGCGTGCTGCGATTCATGGGGTCGCAAAGAGTCGGACAAGACTGCGCGACTGAGCTGAACTGAACTGAGGATACTGAGTGAATAAAAATGACATCTGAGAAAAGGGGAAGTCGAAGTTTATCTGTTTTCTTACCTAGGAACCTGTTGAACATAGAGAACTGAGATCTTCAAGGACTTTGTTCAATAGCTCTAGATGTGGCTGAGATTACAGAAACAAAACCAAAAATCTCATTTTATTTAATCACAGATAATAAAAATACGGACAGGATGTTGCAGACATGAAGAACAGACAAACACTGGGAAGCCCAATCAGAAGCTGACTCATAGCTTAGATTTTTTTTTCCTCTGCTTAATGAGAAACAAATTATCATTGCTATCCTCCTCCAAACAGCTCTCCTTTTTCTTATGCTTGCCCCGCCTGCCCTCCTTGGGCAGCCTGTCTTCTCTCGGCTTGAGGTGATGTGATGAGTGGTGAAAGGGCTTGTGAGGCTTCTGGGTTCTGGAAGTGCCAGGAGCAGAGTGGACTTTCGGGCCCCTGGGGAAGTCCTCATCGTCTTCGTGACACCTGGCAGCCTTTCTGTGCTTCTCACGCTCTCTCATGTTCCTGCTCATGGTTTCTTTTTGGGTTTCTTTCTTTTCTTGAGGCCACCTGTTGCTTTTCCATGAGGCATGGCTTGTTCTCATGTCACGGGGCCTCTTATCTGCTGCTTCCATATGAGGCCTCTTGAACTTCCTTGGCAAGTCCCCATTTTTCTGGAGTTCTGAAAAACATAAATGTATTTCTGCATATTCAGCAGTTAGACTGGCATAGCATATTCAGAGCTTTCACTAGTCTGTAAATAACTCAGCAGAGAGGAAAGCCAGATACTTAAATGCATTAATGATATGACATTCTAAAGAGCCCTTACTAAGGTTAAAATCACTCACTAAAAACTCAGTGGTTGTAGTTCTATATTCCCAAACATGAAAAACATCCAGATATCCAATGATATTTATTTTGCTCAACACAGTTTAACTAGGTTAAACAATGGAGACAGAGATCAGTGAGAGAAATGATCATTTTAGCTTTGTGAAGAAAAGTCATGTCTGACCAACTCAAGTTCCTGCAGTGGTAAAGAAAGAGTGCCTGATGATAAGATGAAGCAAGATGTAGAAAATGGCCTGACAATTTCATATGACATTTCAACTATCCTCTGAAGATAGAGTCTGGCCACAGTACTTACAGGTGAATGCCATGCTGGACAGCAGATTATTGCTCAGAGTTAAGATGGCTAGCTTGGAGACTGAGTGTGCACATGTGCGAGCACTTGTATATCCAAGAGGTTTAAGTGCCAGATCTGACGTTGTATTTTGTCAGGACGTGGCACTCTTACTGCAAATATCTGATGCAGTGATTCTGAAGGCGTAAGCGGGAGGTGAGGGTACAGTGAGGGATGAAAAGTTACATCTACAGAACCTTGAAAGATTACAGAAATCACCAATTAAAAAAACGAGGTGGAGTAGGAAGTAGTATATTTAGGGAACAAAAATGAATTCTAGAATACAAAGCAAAAATAAGTAATTACTTATAGACTTCAGTATAAAACACAAAGTCCACAATAGCAAGCCTCAAAGTACCAGAGAGTCGTCAATAATTAAAAAACGGGAAATACAGAAAAGTATAGAGAAAATAAGAGAGAAAGCACACACAACCCTTTAATCCAGAGGTGGCATTTTGGTGCATTTCTTTGTAATCTTTTAAAAATTCAGCCGCTAATCATTATCTTCTAATACTGTAATTTCTCTACATATAGTTGAGATAAACTTTATATAAAATAAAACGCAAAATATGCAGGAGTTGAAGTGATTCATCTACTTTTCTCCAGAATTAAGTGTCTTCATTTTGAAAGGACTTGAACTCAGAGACAGTCAGGAAAAGAATAATGAAAAGGTCAAGGGTCAACAATGTATGCTCAAAGGAGAAAAATACAGAACTATTTGGTCCTGAAGGCAAAAACAGTAACTTTGTAAACCATCTTCAAGTATATAACAAGAAAGAAGAGAGGTAGAGAGAATAGATGTAAATTATAAAACAGTTTGGTGAGAAAGAGCATTATGTTAGCAATGGCAAATAAAGAAATGGAGGGTGACTGTGGATCTGGAGCTCTGCTCATAATGGCGGCCAATAAAAAATGACTTCTTTGGGGAAACTCCAGAAATCACCAAGCAGAGAAAGCTTTTTCTTTGCTTGAAAAATACTAGAGGGAAAACATAATTACTTGTTGAAAAGAAAAATCTCAAAGGAGCCTTTAAAAATTCTGCATGCATAAACGGACAGAAGTGTTTTTCTGGACATTTTCTAAAATAATCACAGTGTGAGAAAAATGTTCATTGTGAACAGATTATAATGCAGGATTTTTGAAGTGGGTCCTTGACTTCTGGAGATCAAGAAAGTTCCAGTTTCTACAGTAATTATTAAAAACATTTTCTGTGCTAACCAAAGGCCCACAAAGCAGTTTGCAAAGACAGCACAAAAAAAAAAAAAAAAGAAAGAAAAGAAAGAAAGAAATTTAGGAACTATTGCAAAGGCGATTTAGGAAAAAGTCTAGTAACATACCTTTCACTTTTCGTTTTATTCTCTTATCTCTCTCCCGGATTTCGTATTTGTCATCATAGTAATAGATGAATGGAGATGTTGGAAAGGTCTGGTTAAACATCCGTCTTTCTGTACATTCCTGCAAATTGTATTTGAAACTATGATGACATAAGGTCACACCGTGCAGATAACCGTTTGGTAAGATGGTGGGCCACTGAGGCGCCACTCACATGCACTATGGTCGCAGGGTGCGGTCTGCGGAGACCCTGGGAGGATCAAACACTCAGCTGTGCTTACTTGCTAGCCTTTCAGGCTTGGGTTTTCTTCCTTTACTTCTTTACCTGTGAAACCCTTCCAATCTTTTTAAAGCTTTTCCTGCCAACATTCTCCCCCAGCAGGGCCCTGTTCCTCTGTTAGAGGGCTTGTTTCATTTGAAATTATGTTTTATCAGTCCTTTGCATCTCTCTCTCTTCCAACAGCCTTCCTTCCAGTGCTTCTCCTTTTCTTCTTCTCATCACATTTACACTCTGATGTGAGGCTACATTCTTAGACTTTTGCTCTTTTTCCTTCACACAAGTGGTTTTTGCAAGCTTATTTTAAGTCAACACCACTGCTCACAAGGGCAGTGATTCTTATAGTGGGGAGCAGGGTGGTGAGAAACGCTGGGCTGGATGAAGCACAAGTTGGATTCAAGACTGCTGGGAGAAATATCTATAACCTCAGATATGCAGATGACACCATCCTTATGGCAGAAAGCGAAGAAGAACTAAAGACTCTCTTGATGAAAGTGAAAGAGGAGAGTGAAAAAGTTTGCTTAAACCTCAAAATTCAGAAAACTAAGATCATGGCATCTGGTCCCATCACTTCATGGCAAATAGATGGGGAAACAGAGGAAAAAGTGACAAACTTTATTTTCTTAGGCTCCAAAATCATGCAGATGGTGACTGCAGCCATAAAATTAAAAGACACTTGCTCCTTGGAAAAAAACTTACGACCAACCTAGACAGCACGTTAAAAAGTAGAGACATTATTTTGCCAGCAAAGTTCTATCTAGTCAGAGCTATGGTTTTTCCAGCAGTCATGTACAGATGTGAGAGTTGGACTATAAAGAAAGCTGAGCACTGAAGAACTGATGCTTTTGAACTGTGGTGTTGGAGAAGACTCTTGAGAGTCCCTTGGACTGCAAGGAGATCCAACCAGTCCATCCTAAAGGAGGTCAGTCCTGGGTGTTCATTGGAAGGACTGATGTTGAAGCTGAAACTCCAATACTTTGGCCACCTCATGCGAAGAACTGACACATTGGAAAAGACCCTGATGCTGGGAAAGACTGAAAGCGGAAAGAGAAGGGGACGACAGAGGATGAGATGGTTGGATGGCATCACCAACTCAATGGACATGAGTTTGAGTAAACTCTGGGAATAGGCAAATGGACAGGGAGGCCCGGCGTGCTGCAGTCCATGGGGTCGCAAAGAGTCAGACACGACTGAGCAACTTAACTGAACTGAACTGAGGGTGGTGGTGGGTTTGCCAAGCTTGAAAGTGCTCCTACATGATTCTGAAGGAAACCCTTCTCTTCTTTGCTGCCCCTACTCATGAAAAGATCACTCCTCTTACTTGCCCCATTCTCCTTACTCTGGTCTTCTGGTGGTTGCCAGTTCCCAAATCCACATCCTTGGCCTGAGCCATGTCCCATTTAGTAGGCTTTGTTTATCCTGATCTGTGACAAAGATATATTCAACTTGTTGCAAACCAAATGTCTTTCGTTTGAAAAAGGCTGCTCTGTGGAACCTTTCACTTCTGTCTTCTGCGATCTTGCCTAAAATTTACCATAAACATTCAGTATTTCTTCAGTTCAGGTGCTTAGTTGTGTCGTACTCTTCCAGACCCCACAGACTGCAGCACGCCAGGCCTCCTTGTCCATCACCTACTCCTGGAGTTTACTCAAACTCACGTCCATTCAGCCGCTGATGCCATCCAACCATCTCATCCTCTGTTGTCCCCTTCTCTTTCCGCTTTCAATCTTTCTCAGCATCAGGGTCTTTTCAAATGAGTCAGTTCTTCACATGAGGTGGCCAAAGTATTGGAGTTTCAGCTTCAACATCAGTCCTTCCAATGAACTCCCAGGACTGATCTCCTTTAGGATGGACTGATTGGATCTCCCTGCAGTCCAAGGGACTCTCAAGAGTCTTCTCCAACACCACAGTTCAAAATCATCAGTTCTTTGGTGCTCAGCTTTCTTTATAGTCCAACTCTCACATCCATACATGACTACTGGAAAAACCACAGCCTTGACTAGATGGACTTTTGTTGGCAAAGCAATGTCTCTGCTTTTTGTGTGTGTGTGTGTCTCTGCTTTTTAATATGCTGTCTAGGTTGTCAGTACTTCTTAGTTAGGTACTAAAGAAAAGTTAAAGTACAAGTAGCCCCTGCTTTTTAAAAGTTCGCTTTACACTGTTTCACTTTTATGAAAGACTTGTTTTCACTAACAGAAAGAACTATGAAGTCGATTTTCACCTTTATAAGAAAAGGTGAAAAGTGAAAATAGCCTTTAGCATCTTTTGCAGCAACCATTATACAGTGAGTAACCGGAGTAGCTTTTTCATACTGTTCATACTGCAAGGAGATCAAACCAGTCCATCCTAAAAGAAATCAGTCCTGAATATTCATTGGAAGGATTGATGCTGAAGCTAAAACTCCAATACTTTGGCCACCTGATCTGAAGAACTGATTCACTGGAAAAGACCCGATGCTGGGAAAGATTGAAGGCAGGAGGAGAAGGGGATAACAGAGGAACAGATGGTTGGATGGTGTCACCAACTCGATGGGCATGACTTTGAGCAAGCTCTGGGAGCTGGTGATAGACATGGGGTTGCAAAGAGTTGGACACAACTACTGAACTGAACTGAACTGACTGGGAGTAGCAAGAGTGGCGCCATCAAGCCCCCTCCTCATAACTACACTCAGCATCTCAGCGTCAAGCTGTCATAGCTCTGAACTGTGTCTGTGAGCATCTGTGTTCTATCCCCACTTATTTCTTGCACTCACTGGAAAGGTGTGTTATAAGGTAACTGCTTCTTTGGTTACAGCTACTTCGGTTTAGGTAAGGTTTCACAGGAACACTCTACTTTAAGATAATGGAGACTATCTGTATCTCTTAGCAAGAAAATACGTGAATTACCTGCATAGAATTTGGCTGATTTATCCTAACTCTGTCATTATACACTCAAGTTGTAATTCTAAGATACTTAATCAAGCTGGCAGCCATACACATAGAGACACAATCTGTAATTTGAAGAACTAGGAATCATTCTAGATACATACTAAAGTACAGAAAATAAAGTAATGGAAATCTATACCTAACCATGTAGCTTTATCAAATCAACATTTACCGTTAATTCAGTTCTCTTCACATTAGGCATTAATGATAGAATTGCGATCTTCTGTGTAACTGTCCTTCCCACTTCCCATTTATCTACCTTTATTTTTTATCTTATTATTATCTATATTATTATCTTCCCATTTATCTTCCCTTTCCAGAAGCCACCATGGTCTTAAAGTTGGTGTCTGCCATTCTCATGCTTTAATACTTTTACTATTAATTTACTATTAATAATATGCCAATAAACAACATTATAAGTTTGAAGTGCTCAGATTTCATAAAAATGGTAACATTCTGTAAATATTTTGAAGTAGCTTTAGGTTATAATAGCTTCAAAAAATAAGTTGAGCAGTGTTCTTTTGGATTATCTATCTGAATAAATGTTTGGTAAAACTTGACTACAAACCTACCTGGTTCTGGTATATTTTGGTGGGGAGAATTTTGATTATTAATTCAATCTTTTTAGTGGTATTGGCTCACGTAGGTTTGTTCTTCTTCAGTCATTTTGATTAGTTCATATTTTTCCATAGAGTTATTTATTTGTATTTTCAGATTTAACATTGAACTTTATTTTGGCCATGTGGCAAGTGGGATCTTAGTTCCCTGACTATGGACTGAACCTATGCCCACTGCGGTAGAAGCAGAGTCTTAACCATGCGATGGCTAGGGAAGTACCTAATGCTGAATTTCATGTTATTTGTATCTTTTCCTTTTCTTTGAGAAGGTTTTCCAGAAGTCTGTCTCTTTTCTTTTGAAAAGAAAATATTTCCAAAGAACCAGCTTTTGGTTTTGATGATGCTATTTAATCTTGTTTTCTATTTCAGTAATTTGGTTCATTATAATTTCCTTCTTCCAACTATCTTTAGATTTAACCTGCTGTTGAGTTTCTGACTGTTTTTGGGTATTGAAAGTTATAAGGCAAACCTACATGGTAACATAAAGAATTGCTTTCATAAATCTCTATCCACGGTGGCACCAAGTTTCCAGAATAAAGGATATCCATAAAAGATTTAGGTCTAAGATTCTGCTATAGTTGGAACATCTGTGTGTCCCCTCAACCGAATTCATGTGTTGAAATCTAAGCCCCAAGGTAATGGCATTAGGAGGTGCAACCTTTGGGACTGTGATTAGATCATGAGGGTGGAACTCTGATAAACGAGATTCCCACAGAGCCCTCTATCCTCTATCACTTTCTATCCCAAGAAAGTGAGGAAGTGGCCCTCACCAGACACTGATTCTGCGCCATGATCTTGGTAAAAAATAAATTCTGGTGGTTTATAAGCCTCCTCAGTCTATGGTAGCTTGATTATAGCAGTCTGAATGAACTAAGACAGATTCTAACTGTAAAATATAAAGAGCAAATGAGAAGCCTGCCGGAGTCCTCCATCCGTGGGATTCCCAGGCAAGAGTACTGCAGAGGGTTGCCATTTCCTCCTCCAGGGGATCTTCCCGACCCAGGGACTGAGCCTGCATCTCAAATGTCTCCTATACTGCCGGCGGATTCTTTACCCACAGCCCATCCTGGAAGCCTAAGAGCAAATCAGAATTACAGAAAGGTATTAGTGCTCTTCTACTCCCAGCACCCCACTGATCCTGCAGTGGTCTCCTTAAACAGTGACCACCATTTCCTATCAGTTTGTCTCATACCGAGCTGCTCATGATCATCCCTCCCTCCCCAATTAGAGAGCACATGGAATTAAAGAAGGGGGCAATCACATTTACCTTGGAGCATCTTTCACATGAAGAAGCTATTTATTAACATCTGTAGAGCTGAATTTCTGAAACTGAAGGGGAGGCATCCTCAGACATGTTAGCTACCTACCTACAGAGTCTCCTGTTTGGATCCTGTACGGTCTGGACTGATGTGGCTACAGAGAGCTATACAGTACTACAAACATGTTCCAGAGCTACATGTAAATTATAGTTTGATTATCCACATCGCTGGTCCCCTCCATTAGCACAGACAATTGATAGTTGGCTATATAATTTATCTACTATTCTGGATTAGCCACACCACTGATCTTCTTCATTAGTGTGGATAATCTAGAATTCTTCATCTATGGCAGTGATAAGGCTGCCAAATTTGCTTTATTGTAAATTAAAAATCATCTAAATCTAGATTTCAGGGATAAATTCCAAATGATTTTAATATATTTCCTATCTCCATTAACAGGAGTGACTAGTAAGCAGTATGTGTTCAACTATAATTGTTTTTCCTTAATTGAACAAATATAAATGCTAAAATTATACCCTGCTGCTTTAAAGAGGTAAGCAAGCATAAATGGTACATCTATGTGATTTGTGTGGCAGTGGATTGCTTATGTGAAAATGTTCACTGAACAGTATTAGCAACGTCTGAGTTTTGGCAACAAGGAACACAGAGCAGAAAAAGACCTGGAGATGATAGCCTTGCAAAAAAACTGAAAATTCTCTAACTAGGCTTTCAGTGTGAGCTCTATAAACGCGAAGCTCTATCAGTGACACAAGTACGCTCACACTGCTGCGCAGCTCTCACCGCCATCCACCTCCTGAGACCGTCACCTTCCGAAACTGCAGGTCTGTCCTCATTGAACACTGACGCCTCACTCCCCCGCCCCTTCCCCAGCACCTACAATGTCAGTCACACGGCTGTCAGCAGTACAGCAAGCATTACAACTAGGGGTCAGAACTCCATCCTAGCTTTCATATTCCATGTCGCTCACCCCGTAGCCCCACTGTCCCAATGAGGAAGGAAAGTTTCTTCTCTTGATGGACTCTGTCCCATGCTTTTTCTTCTCCAGACTCTTTAATCTCTCTCCATATCATAGAGCTCTACCCCCAAGGTCTGCAGTGGTGAAGTGCCATGGTCAAAACTCAAGATGTGATCTGCAATACCACTCCATCCTACTGCTCATACCTCTAGCCATTTTGAGGGCTCCCTACTTCTGTATGCTTTCTACTTCCTGTCATCAGACCTGATTTGATATCAGTTCATTTTGGTTTCTAGGAGTTTGAGTAAACTCTGGGAGTTGGTGATGGACAGGGAGGCCTGGCGTGTTGCTATTCATGGGGTCGCAAAGAGTCGGACACGACTGAGCGACTGAACTGAACTGAAGCCTATCTGGAGACTGGGAGTGTATTTCTCTGTACAGATTTTCTATGTCTTGTGCCACTGCCTTTCCTCCTCTTCCTCAAGATTCCCAGAATGTATGGACTGTGAATCGATTCTTACTACATCCCATCTCTGCAATGAGCTGCTGCTCATTCACACTTAATGAAGTAACTGGCCAGGAGTCTCACTTCCGCCTCACAGGTTTGGCCCTTTCAGTCAGGGTTAGGAAACATGCAGGTGTGGACAGGGATCTGGGCATGTGTGGAGTGGGCAGGCTGGTTGACAGGCAGCACCCCTCTCTCCTTCCACCAGCACGTGCTGGGGTTCGCATGTGAGTGGTAAAGATTTAACTGAACACAGTACCAGGGAAAACCAGAGATACTGGAGAACTATGTAGAAAATCTAAAATCACAGTTTGGCTGGGTCAAAGCATTATCAATCCTTGAAATTCCTGAGAATTGTAAACCATTCTATTAACTACTATGATTTGTCTGAATAATTCTATGAGCTGTATTTGTTTTAGACTAACCTGCATGTATATTTAAAACAAATATAGGAATGTGCTCTGTCAGATATATTACTCTGGTAGGGATGGAAGAAGTAAATCAGTTGAAAATATATTCAAGATATTAGTTTATAAAAAAAAAGTAAGTGTTTAGAATTATTCAAGTTCACCTTTAAGCAACCACTCCTGAGCAACAGAATGCTTTATGTCCAAATTACCACTTAAACTTACATGTCCATAATGGCCTTCTTGCCCACAGTTGTAGCAATACACTAAGGCTGATTGTCCAGAAGGGGTCTTTGGCTTTTTGGGTGGTCCAGGTTTGGTCTGCAAAATGAATATTTGTAAAGATTTAGCGAATGTCAGAAGGAAAGTAAAACCTCATACTTTCCAAAAGAAATTTTTTTAGATAAAAGATTCCTTAGAACACTGCCTCCTACAGTTTAGTGTGGAGAATCCATATTCAGACCGGCTCTGGGTGATTAAAGTGTGTAACATGATAGCAATTCTTTTACTCTTAACATCAACATGTGCTTCCCTCAACCTCCTCACTCCTCATTCCATTTGGTGCTGTGCCCAATACTGTGACTGTGTTATGTATTAGGTATCTCAGATAAAGGAGGATAAAAGCTTTTTATGTGACAGACATATAAACAGATGGGTTTAGTCGCTAAGTCACGTCCGACTCTTTGTGACCCCATGGACTTCAGTCTGCCAGGCACCTCTGTCCATGGGATTCTCCAGGCAAGAATACTGGAGGGGGTTGCATTTCCTTCTCCAGGGGATCTTCCTGACCCAGGAATATAAATAGAGAATGGCAAACAATGTAAACACAGTAATAGAAGCATACACAAAGTATTAATGGACTGACAAAAGGGATCCATTATTGGATGGGATGAGGAACTCAGGTAAAGCTTCCCTTGAAATATAAAATTTAAATTTACTCTTAAAGAATTAGGCATGTATCAAAAGGAAAATTTTAGGTAGAGGGTAAGGAGAAATTAGGTTTCTAACTTTTTAGGTTTCTAACTTGGGGGAACTAGTGAGTAGTAGTGTCAACAACTGATTCGGAAAAGATAGGAAAAGAGGGCAGTCAATTTAGAGGGAAAGATGATGGAGTCTGTTTTGGATGTTGAGCATCTAAGTTGAGACAGATGTCCACCAGGAAGTTATCTGTTTTAAGATAAGGTTTAGGAAACATGTCTGAGCTAAAGATTAGATCTGAAAGTAAGCTACACAAGAGCTGAGGCTGAAATGACCAGTGTTCAGAATCACCACAGCCAGGGGAACAGCAGTGAGCTAAAGATGGGAGCCCTGAGCACAGCAACCCGAGAGGGGCAGGCAGGAAACCTCATGAAAGAGACAGAGGAGGAGAGGTTAAAGGACGCAGAGCCACAGAGGGTACAGTCATACACCTTAGAGCAGCTCCAAGATGGATGAACTGATCTATGATGTCAAACACAGCAGAGAGGCCTAGTGAGACTAGAACTGAGAGACACCCATGAGATTTGTCATTGTTCATGGATAACCTCATTGTGAGAATTTTGGAATCTGTGGGACGGTAGAGAGAATAGAAGGCAATGGACTGAAGAGTGAAGATGCACTCAAAGGTGGCAGAACTACAAAGAAGAGCAAGGAAATGATAACCCACAAAAGCAAGGACGGTGATTACTTCCTGTGGGGAGAGAATAGAGCACAGAGGGTTTCAGGGTAGTGGTAATTTTATATTTTTGAACACATTGGTGTCATATAACTTGAATGGAAGTTATATAACTAATTTATTAAACTGTACACATATGTTTGATGCACTTTTCAGGACGTATATTACATTTCATAATAAAAAAAGCCTAAAAAGTGAATGGAAGTTGAAGAAAAGTGGAGAGTAGGTGAAAGTGAAAGTTGCTCAGTTGTGTCCTACTCTTTGCGACCCCATGGACTCCATGGAATTCTCCAGGCCAGAATACTGAAGTGAGTAGCCCTTCCCTTCTCCAGGAGATCTTCCCAACCCAGGGATCCAACTCAGGTCTCCCACATTGGAGGTGGATTCTTTAACCAGCTGAGTCACAAGGGAAGCCCAGAGAGTAGGTGTATATTGCTTTAAGAAGCATATATAAGAAGGGGCAAAATAAGATCAGTCAGGACCAAGGGAGAGGATTTGACAGAGTTTGTTACTAGAATGGAAGAGATCTGAACTTGTGAGAAATCTAGTAGAGATGGAGAAGTTGAAGACACAGAGAATAGATGGAGAGAGCAAAACTCCTGAAAAGTCAGGGGCTTTAAATAGGAGAAAAAACTAATTCTCCCCATAATTTTGGAGATTGGATGGAAGAGAATAAACTTGAATAAGTTTATTTCTTGTATTCTTTATTGGATGCCAGTAAGAGGGCCAACTAATTGGCCTGCCAACTAATTTTGTTATTTAATGTGTCAAATAGGTAGATTATGGATGTTTTATTTTCTCGATATATGAAAACAAACTATAGGTTATAAAAGTAACCTTCTTCAAACAACTTTACTTTGAGCTCCTGTATCCTAAAATGAAAAACTGGAGGATGACAGTAACCTGAAAGATGCTTTCTATTGAAAATACAAAACGGAATTTACAACTCCAGGTATTATAAACTGGGATATAATCAAGAACACAACCAACAAATACACCCTTCAATAAAAATGGGGGTCATGAATTAAGACTAGCAAAAAGCCATTAAATACCATTTAAACAGGTCTGCATGGAAGCATGGACCACTCATGATCAGTGGTACATTTTGTTTAGGTAGCAGAGTGCTGTGAAGACATGAAGTTAGTAAGGAGAAATAATTTTTCCATCTAAAAGATATTATCTGATGTGACATAAAATTTGCAACCATAAGGACATGGCGGTTTAAGAGAAAGAAATAAAACCCAAAGAGATGGCACCATGGATGTGAAGGCAGAATGGAGAAGCTGTCAAACGCTACTGATGAATCAAATACGACAAAGACTACAAAATCCATTGGACCTGGCAGCCAGGAAGTTGTTGGCAACTGGTGTGAGCAGTTTCATTTGAGAGGCAGAGGCACCAGCCAGACTGTAAGGGGTTTATTACAAGTAGGAAGATGCTGAAGAACAGAATATAAATGACGTTTTCAAGAAACCACGTTGTGTATGAGAGAAAAGAAGGGGACAAGCAGAGCAAAATCTAAGTCCAAGGATGCCTCCATCAGTGACAATTATCAGAGTGCGAGGCACATGGCATGAGCATCTGCATATACTTTCCTTAAACCACCCAAAAGACAATTACTGAGTGCCTAATACATGCCAGATATTGCTCTAAGATTAGCTAATGGACAAGAGAAAATTCAAATAAATAACCTAACTTTACACCTAAAGCAACAAGAAAAAGAAGAAATGAAAAATCCCAGGGTTAGTATAGTAGAAGGAAAGAAATCATAAAAATTAGGGCAGAAATAAGTGAAAAAGAAACAAAGGAGACTACAGCAAAAATCAACAAAACTAAAAACCGGTTCTTTGAGAAGATAAATAAAATAGACAAACCATTAACCAGACTCACGAAGAAAAAAAGGGAGAAAAATCAAACCAACAAAATTAGAAATGAAAGTGGAGAAATCACAACAGACAACACAGAAATAAAAAGGATCATAAGAGACTACTATCAGCAACTATATGACAATAAAATGGACAACTTGGAAGAAATGGACGAATTCTTAGAAAAGTATAACGTCCCAAAACTGAACCAGGAAGAAATAGAAAATCTTAACAGACCCATCACAAGCATGGAAATCAAAACTGTAATAAAAAATGTTCCAACAAACAAAAGCCCAGGACCAGATGGCTTCACAGGTGAATTCTACCAAAAATTCAGAGAAGAGCTAACACCTATCCTACTCACTCTTCCAGAAAATTGCAGAGGAAGGTAAAATCCCAAACTCATTCTATGAGGCCACCGTCACCCTGATACCAAAACCAGACAAAGATGCATCAAAAAAAAGAAAACTACATGCCAATATCACTGATGAAAATAGATGCAAAAAGCCTCAACAAAATTCTAGCAAACAGAATCCAACAACATATTAAAAAGATCATACATTATGACCAAGTGGGCTTTATCCCAGGGATGCAAGGATTCTTCAATATTCGCAAATCAGTCAATGTGATATACCACATTACCAAGTTGAAAGATTAAAAACCACAGGATTATCTCAATAGATGCAGAGAAAGCCTTTGACAAAATTCAACACCCATTTATGATAAAAAAATCTCCAGAAAGCAGGCATAGAAGGAACATAACATAATAAAAGCCATAAGTGATAAACCCATGGCAAACATTATCCTCAATGGTGAAATATTGAAAGCATTTCCCCTAAAAGTCAGAAATAAGACAAGAGGGCTCACTCTCACTACTACTATTTAACATAGCTTTGGAAGTTTTAGCCACAGCAATCAGAGAAGAAAAAGAAATAAAAGGAATCCAGATTGGAAAGAAGTAAAGCTCTGTTTGTAGATGACAAGATCCTCTACATAGAAAACCCTAAAGACAGCACCAGAAAAGAGAGCTAATCAATGAATATAGTAAAGTTGCAGGATATAAAATTAATACACAGAAATTCCTTGCATTCCTATACACTAACAATGAGAAAACAGAGAAATTAAGGAAACAATCCCATTCATCATTGTGACGAAAAGAATAAAATACTTAGGAATAAATCTATCTAAAGAAACAAAAAACCTATATATAGAAAACTACAAAATACTGATGAAAGAAATCAAAGAGGACACAAACAGATGGAGAAATATACCATGTTCATGGATTGGAAGAATCAATATAGTGAAAATAAGTATACTACCCAAAGCAATCTATAGATTCAATGCAATCCCTATCAAGTTACCAACGCTACTTTTCACAGAACTAGAACAAATGATTTCACAATTTGTATGGAAATACAAAAACCCTCAAATAGCCAAAGCAATCTTGAGAAAGAAGAATGGAACTGGAGGAATCAACCTGCCTGACTTCAGACTCTACTACAAAGCCACAGTCATCAAGACAGTATGGTACCGGCACAAAGACAGATATCTAGATCAATGGAACAAAATAGAAAGCCCAGAGATAAACCCACACACCTATAGACATCTTATCTTTGACAAAGGAGGCAAAAATATACAATGGAAAAAAGACAATCTGAATTAAACTAGAACACTTTCTAAAACCATACACAAAAATAAACCCAAAATCTATTAAAGATCTAAATGTAAGACCAGAAACTATAAAACTCCTAGAGGAAAATGTAGGCAAAACACTCTCTGACATAAATCACAAGCAAGATCCTCTATGACCCACCTCCCAGAATAACGGAAATAAAAACAAAAATAAACAAATGGGACCTAATTAAACTTAAAGACTTTTGCACAATGAAGGAAACTACAAGCAAGGTGAAAAGACAGCCTTTAGAGTGGGAGAAAATAACAGCAAATGAAGCAACTGACAAGGATTAATCTCAAAAATATACAAACAGCTCATGTAGCTCAATACTAGAAAAATAAACGACCCAATCAAAAAATGGGTCAAAGAACTAAACAGACATTTCTCCAAAGAAGACATACAGATGGTTAACAAACACATGAAAAAATGCTCCACATCACTCGTTATCAGAGAAATGCAAATCAAAACCACAATGATGTACCATCTCATGCCGGTCAGAATGGCTGCTATCAGAAAGTCTACAAACAAAAATGCTGGAGAGAGTGTGGAGAAAAGGGAACCCTCTTACACTTGTTGGTGGGAATCCAAACTAGTACAGCCACTATGGAGAAGAGTGTGGAGATTCCTTAAAAAACTGGAAATAGAACTGCCAATATGACCCAGCAATCCCACTGTTGGGCATACACACTGAGGAAATCAGAACTGAAAGAGACATGTGTGCCCCAATGTTCATCGCAGCACTGTTCACATTAGCTAGGCCATGGAAGCAACCTAGATGTCATTCGGCAGATGAATGGATAAGAAAGTTGTGGTACATACACACAAAGGAATATTACTCAGCTATTAAAAAGAACACATTTGAATCAGTTCCAGTGAGGTGGATGAAATTGGAGCCTATTATACAGAGTGAAGTAAGTCAGAAAGAAAAATACCAATACAGTATATTAATGCATATATATGGAATTTAGAAAGATGGTAATGACAATCCTATGTGCGAGACAGCAAAAGAGACACAGATATAAAGAACAGACTTTTGGACTCTGTGGGAGAAGGCAAGGGTGGGATGATTTGAGAGAATAGACTTGAAACATATATATGACCATATGTGAAATAGATCACCAGTCCAAGTTTGATGCATGAAACAGGGCACTCAAAGCTGGTGCATTGGGACAACCCAGAGGGATGGGATGGGCAGGGAGGTGGGAGGGGGGTTCTGAGTGGGGGACACATGTACACCCAGGCTGACTCATGTCAATGTATGGCAAAAACCAACACAATATTGTAAAGTAATTA
The DNA here is from genome assembly GCF_963930625.1 of Muntiacus reevesi. Classification (NCBI taxonomy): domain Eukaryota; kingdom Metazoa; phylum Chordata; class Mammalia; order Artiodactyla; family Cervidae; genus Muntiacus; species Muntiacus reevesi. Next base: position 57,295,691 of record NC_089265.1, on the reverse strand, counting down.
GCCTCCAATTAAAATAAAGAAATAAATTGTTTTTAAAAAGAGTAGCTAATGGAACAGTGAGCAAGACAAAAATTGCTACTCACATCTCCAGTGGTGAAAGACAGATAAAACCAAGAATACACATTCACGGACAGTATCAGACAGTAATAAATGGTATACAGGCAATTAAAATGTTATGTACATGGGTCACTGGTGGTGACTCAGACTGAGTATGGGGGAACTCTCACTGCAAAGGACATTTCTCATAATAACCCCACCAAGTACGTGATGACTGGGAAACAGCATTTTAGGCTTAAGGCATGGGAACAGGGAGTGCAAAGTCCTGAGGTGAGCATAAGCTTGCTATATTTGAGTATCTGAAAAATATCTTGTAACTTGGAAGTGTGGTAGGTGAAGGAAAATTGGGAGAAAAGGAGGTTCTAGAGGTGAAAAGGGACCAGATCATAACTGAGTGTAAAAAGCATTGTATTTAACTGGCACAGGAAGCTAGTGTGAAGCTAATGGTAGGTACTCATCAACTAACTGGTGACTGTTAGCACAGACTATAACCAATGACAGTATAATCCATCCCCCAAACAATAAATGTTCTCTGGAAAACTTATCTATATTTAAAAGTTTCTCTATGTCTGTGTAGATACATGGCAATTTATCTCTGAGCCAAGATTTCTAGATTCATTCATGAGAAGGAAAATACTCTCACTTATATTTATTTCACTGACTAAAGGTTCCATTGGTTCAAATCCTATGCAAAAGGATAAGGAAGTAATTATGAGGGGAGTTGATGAGAACCAAATTAGCAAGTATATCCAGACATTGGAACTTGACTTGACTGGTATGGATACAAGCAGGGACTTCCTCATATACAGGGGCACCTATACCCCGTACAATACTTCTGGCTTCTCCCTGGGAGTACAGAACACAGAGAAAGTCACATTACAACACAACTCTTCAGTGGTTCATTCCTGTCACTTTCCCTCAGAGTAGAGGCCACAGTGCTCTGGATCCCCTTTTCCTATGTCACCCTTTAATATACTAAACTGGTTATTCATTATTATCTGCCTCCCCATTCCTAGAATGTGAGATGCTAAGGACAGAGATCTTCATCTAGTCCACTCTGCATCCCTATGCCAAGATTCTAGAGTAAGTGTTGGCAAACCATGGCTGGCAGGCCAAATCCGGCCCACTGCCTGTTGTGACTGGCCTACAAAGCTAAAATATTTACTATCTGGCTCTTGACAAAAAAAAAAAAAGTCTCCCAACATCTCACCTAGAACACAGCACATGCTCAATAAATACCTAGTGAATGAGTAGATGTTACAGCCTCCAAAATTTTAGAAAGTGACAATGAATTATGCAGCCAATAGAAGTATTTAAAGTAGACATGAATATTGAAACTCTGCTACTGATTGAGCTACTGATACACAGGAAAAGCTTAATGGAATTCCTCCGAGTTTACTTTATTGCTTAAGTTTGAGGAAACTGCAAAGAGTACCAACGCTGCTCTGTCTGTCTGCAGCGCTCTTCCCCCAGACAAACATGGTTAAGCTCCTTGCCTCCTTCAAGTCTTGGCTCACATGTCATTTTCTTAGTAAGGCCCTCCTGACTGCCCTATTTAACACTGCTAGCTCCCTCCAACTGGTGTTCCCTATCCTGTTTCACTACATTTTTTTTTTTTAAAACTCCAAGGCACTCACTATATCTGACACCTGTACTGTTTACTTATTTGGTTTGCCTGTCCCCTAACTTGAAGGGATGTTGTCTGCTTTTATGTTCAGCGTTGTACCCTCGCTCCTGGAACAGGCCTAGGTGTATAGTAGGAGTTCAGTTACATATTAATAAATTAATAATCAGATAATGCATATATAAAGTGCAAGGACCATGTAAGCATCCAATACATTTTAGTTATTTTTAACAGTCTGATACTTTGGGAAATAATATTAATTTTTTTTGTGTCATTAAGGGAGAACTCATAAAATTAAGCTTTGATATATTAAAAAGGCTGAAAAAATTAATACAGCTTCATAAGCTCTCATACTTCACCTTGAGGGTGAGTGATGTACTCTGGCAGAACCAGGAAGGAATTAGTAATAAAAAGAGAATAGGAATCAGTCTTATAGTACCAGGAACAGAGAGATCCTTCTAACCAAGATTTTGAAACCATGTTTAATGTTGACACTTACTTTATTTTGAAAGAAATCTCATTCAAAAAGCTTCATATTTAGTCCCACTGTTCATTTATGCCCCTGGATGAAGTGCAAACATCTGAATGTTCATTCATCTGAATAATACCACTAGTTAAAAGCTTCCATTATTATAATAAAAATAGCCACAGTATTTATATTGTGCTATGGAAATTCAAACTTTCACAATATTTAATTAGTAAATGACATGACAAATGCTATCTGCTGCTATCATGTACTAGGACTTAATAGGAATGAAATCAGCCTAGATCTTACCTAATTAGAGAACATTTCTGTATTAGAAAATACAGTACTGAAAACTCAATAATGATTTCCAGTGGATAAGTTTTCATATTATGACCTAACAAAAATCTTACAGCTCTTTAAAGTGTTAGAAATAGAAATTTGTGACTCAATACATCTGCCTTGGAGCATGTCTTTATTTTTAATTAATGGTAAAGGTCCAATTTAAAGCAAAATGTGTCAACTGATTAGCTCTAAGTTCAAAGTTCCATCATACATGTCTGTACTGCAGACAAAAAGTTAAATGCAAGGGAATGAATGTAGTTTTTTAGAACTTTTTTTAAAGTTAAAAGATTTATCTAAAGACTGACCCAATGGGTAACCAAATGAACTATTTATGAAAGCAGTTTTGTTTGTTTGTCGTTTGGTTACAGACATTTAAATAATCTGTATTTGTAGGGTGATATCTTGGAGATTACTTTACCATCAATATATAGAAGTAATAACCTGGTAGATAGCATTACCTACGAAAGGTCCATCCCATCTGCTATTCTTGCTAAAAGCTTTTCATGCACCAGTAAACTCAGTAAATATCAGAAGATAAAGCGTAAGCCTACCACGCCACGGATTTACTCCTAATGTCTCCTCAAAGTGCAGCCCGATGCAACGATTACAAATGATTTTCTTCTAATGTCATTTTACATAACCCTTTTTTCTGCATGAGTAGTTAGTGCGGAATGAATGAATGAATGCCATTAAAACAGTTAATCATTATCTGGGACACTGGCCTCACTCCCTTCACTACCAGGAATCTCCATGACAAAGGCCAAGAGATCAAAACGCCAGAGCTGCCTCAGTGTCCTATTTCTAACGGTAATTTTTTATGCAAATGAACCTGCTGGGGATCTCCCTCTGTGACCTTGGGCTGCCCTTATCTAGACTGACTTTGATCCAATGAGGGCTTGTATCTAGTTGAAGCTCATTACTATACAGGATCTGCAATCAATTTCATTAATTAAAGGGAATTTTCTACTCCTGTGAATGCAAAATAGACTTATTTTTATAATCATACATATGCTTAAAGATTAGACTATGTTTTTTATTAATCTAATTTGTTATATGAATATAGATTAAAAAGCAAATACATCAAGTGTTTGAAGTTAATATATTCATGACCAAATGTAACACCAAGTAAAGCGCTGAGCTTAGCTTCAGTCCTCCTGAACATCTGTATACACACCTCTCAAATCAATTATGCTTTTCATGCTTGAGAACTACCTTATTCTTTCAAAAATATTTCCAATTTATTTTTTTTAATAAACTCACTAACAGCTCAGGCCTCCTTTCAATATTCATGTATTTTAAAATATCCAACCCAAGTAATCAAATATGATTTGTCAAGAAAATGTTCCAACAATCCAAAAGCTTGGCCACATAGTCAAAGTCCACTAGTTGAAGTGACCTAATGGCATGAATTTCACATTTGGACAGAACAAAAGTTTGAATTTAAAACATACTTCTCCCCCAATTTAAAGACATTATTTTTACTACCAACTCTAGAATCAGATATAGTATTCTAAGTATTTTATTTAGTTTTATGAAAAGTCGTCAGGGAAAGAATGGATGCCTTCCCTTTCCTTTGGTGTTGTTCACAAAATAAATGCCAACAGAAAAGTAGCTGGTACACATTCAAGGAAAATCACAGCTGGTGCCTAAAACAATCAAAGAAAGAAACTTTAAAGTTGGGCAAATAGTTTTGCAGTGAACTGAACCAAAGCTGAATCTGTGAAAAGGCAAAAATGCTTATCCCATAAAGGCTAGTATCTTGTTCTCCATTTTCAGTGATTTTCTGGAGTGGGCCCTCACACCTAGCAACCTCCACTCACGGTTTGAACAAACCTTCCATTTGCATGCTGTTCTGACAAATATTCACAGTATTACTTCCCTGTGAGAGATTTGGGAAGAAAGTCTCTTCTCAAGCTAAAGGCTTTGAAATTATTTTAAAACAAAGCTTCCTTCATGAAGATGTTTAAGCTTTATTTTTCCTCAGTGAAAAAAAAGAATTCAATTGCATTCCAGCAGACATTGCCATTAATTTCCCTTATAGCCTAAAAATTCCATTAAAAGCACCATATATAATGACATACCTGTATTTTCTGTGTGTTAAAAAAAACTATGTCATGTACCCAACAGACTCCCAATCCATCGAGTAATTCCTTAATTAGGCAGATTTTTGAAACATGTATTATGTACACAACAGACCGTAACGTCTCCTTTGGAGCATTTTCTAGTCTATCGGGTGATTACATCATTAAGCCACACATGCTACGTAGAAAAAATCCTTATGAAAATTCATGAAAAAATGTACAGCACATCATTAGCATGCAGCAGACGTGTATGCTTTTGATATTTTCTCTGTTAAAAAAAAACTACATGAAGTAATTAGTCCAGGTCATGAAAACATGAGAAAGGTACCAGACACTGGTGAAAATGAAAATTGCAAAAAAAAAAAAAAAAAAATTGCATCTCTCATGGTTAAGCGGAGAATAATAAGAGCAATTTGCTTTATTGGAAGATGAATTCTAAAACAGGGTTCATTTGAACTGCAGCAAATAAAGTGTGTTGCTTTATTCTGATTTGAAATTTGATTTGAAATTTCCTATGTACACATAACTTCTTCCCTACCGCTCTTTTGGATACTCTTAAGTTTTATAAGCCAATGGCTTGAAGGCTGCAAATAACCAGTGTGGCAAGACCATTAAGTATTCAAGTCCTTGAAGTACTGTATGTTTGTATACTTATATCTTCATTTTATGTACCCTACAGTGTAAGGGATTACATGGCTGTATCTTTTTCAAGTCAAAACTACGCTACAGTAATAAGGATAGAGGTAAACAGTTGGTATAACTCCCAACCAGATAATATATTCACAATGTTAGGCAAAATCTAAGACAATATATTTGAAGACTAAAATGAACGAAGCGTAAGTTTTATAAGGAGCTATTAAATTCATTAATTTGTGGTTCTTCCTTTTGTAAATGACATTCTACCCTACTTGACCTCCCCACAAAAAAACCAACAACAAAAAAGAAAACCTCAGTAAGCAGAGAACAATGAACATATGCAAGACAGTAAGGATCACAGTAATTTACCCTCTGAATGCTCCAAATCTTCATGGCTTAAAAAGCATCCCAATTTTCTCCAAAAGTAGTGGCATTTATTCACTGGGCCATAGCTAATTTTACATGGAATGCAAAAATGTTAGTTTAAGTTTAATTTACCACCCTATTTAAATATTTCCAATGTAGCTCTCAAACTGCAGAGCTATCCCTCCGTCTATTTTAATTTTAAAGTAAGTTAGCAAAGGCTTCCTTCTTAATCCCCAGAGACTACCTACATAGTGACACAAACGCACAAATTTATGACAGCAACATAAATGCTCTTCTGAAGTAATGTGCAACATTAAGTGAAAATCGTTTCCCGGAAAGATATTATAGGTATCTATATTTTATTTGCCATCTTAAACATATCTGGGTCTTTATGGCCTTATTTTAAAAATGTATTTCCTTTTTATATTTCCTGGTGCAAATGGACTGCATAAATAAGCAATGTGCTATGAGGCTTCAGACCAGCCGATAAAACCTTTCAATTTTCATGCCAGCTTCTTCTTTTGTAATTCAAATCCGCCTGGAAACTGGCAGCTCTGAAAACTGAAACAAGCACTGCCACAAATACCTTGTAATGCTATCGACCTTGTCTGCCCATGCAGTGAGAAAGGGGGATGCGTATGTGTCTGCAGCCATCCAGATAACACAACTCATTTTTTTGGGGGGTGGGGGGGGGTGGGAGGGGGTGGGGATAACAGAAGCCAGCCCCAGACTGTGCACCAAAAGCAGTCATTACCAGTCGTGCTGGAGAATAAGTCTCTTCAAAATACACAGTGCATTTAAAAATCATATATGAGGCTGAGCCACTGCTGTCATTACCAATTTTAATTTAGCTCCTTCAGTTTGCCAGCCAGATAAACTCTTTAGTGCTGTTTTTTAATCTATTTGCCACATTTTATGTTTAAGATTATAGTAATATGGACAGGAGAAGGAATCACTTTTAGGGGAAATAAAGAAATAGATCCGCTTATCGGCGCCCATCAGAAAGTTCATTAATCAGCAAGGCTTTGTGCCCTCTAAATTGAAAGGTTAAATAATCCTCTCAGGAATATTTCTTGGCCCCTCCGCCAATTGTCCGGAGAGGAGCTGCCATTCATAGTACGTGGGATCGGTGACAGGGTATCTTACCACTGTTTGGACCCCAAACAATGATGGACAAATGGCCTGGTTTACAAAGAACCTTTTAGTAAACGGATGGAAAAGGACCACAAGCTTTGATGAAGGGTGGAGGGGTGAGGAGGGCGTGGAGACAGGATGTGGGGGGAAGGGAAAGAGAACAACACATACATGTGTGAATCTACTGATATTTTATGTGGATGTTTACTGGGGTAGACTATAAAACACAGAAACCACATTAATATACATCTTCCAACCACATGCAGTGCTTAACATATTCAAATCTGCCTATATATTTTGCATATAATTGCACATAAACTATCCCACTGAAAAACTGTAGAATAACAGAACCATAGCTTTATTATATTTATTAGCTAATACACAGGGGATCCAAATAAGCCCCGAGATTCTCATTTTTGTCATAACTTCACATGACTTACAACACATACTTCTCCCCCTGCTGAGAGCCCACCCATGCTTATCCTACTGAAATACTCTGAGCCACCAGCCACAAAGGTAGAGAATTCCACAGCAGTAAGTACCTGCTTAAAGGGGGAAGTAAGGCTTTTACAACATGCTCCATCTTAGCTCCTGCTTTTCCTAAAGTAAAGAATATGGAATAGGAACGCTTTTTGAAAGACTATCAATCACATCCATTGAGAAGTGTTTAATTTTTTGTTGTCTTTTCTGCTGGACCCATATGAGAATATGGGTGGGAGTCTTCAAAACAACTGACCAAGCTCTTACAACTCAACATTTTGCTGTGAAATCAGGCTGGTTTCTGCTATCAGTCATATGAAGGCACAGGAAGCAATTTTACCTGAAGGGCAAAAAACTGATATGCTATTTCACTTCATTTTTTATCTGATTAACATAAACTCTCTAGCTTTGGTAGAAAGTATTATAATTACTTATGAGAGATAACTATATTCAGATGACAATGAAGTTACCACTTAAGAATTATACATTTATTAACAATGTGTTTTTTTCAAAATGATATCATTTTATCTTTATAATGGTACACATTCTATATCATCATTTTCACTAAGAGAGGGAGTAAATATGTTTGTGATCTACTCAAGTCTTTATAATGATTTTTAGGCAAATCAAATTAAGAAAATAATTTGTTTGCTATATTTAATTAAAAGTTACTCACCTATATTTCTAGAAAGAAAATGAGCATAAATAACTAGAAAATGAAAACTGAGTAAATAATTTTAAGAAAAGAAACTGCTTATGGGGATTTCATTTCAACAGCTCTAAGGAGGAAACATTTTTAGGGGACAGACATGAAAAGCATCATTATGGATCTCATCTTAGGCAAATAAAAGACTTTAAAATACTTAACCTGAGTTTGGAATACTAGTCCAGCGTTCTGTCTCTACAGGAGTGAGTCATCTGTGGGATGGCTGTATTGGAGCTCACAGAGTGCTGAACACAGGCTGTGTGTTAGGTACTGTGCTAAGTACTTTACATTTATTATTTCACAGCATACTTATAACAACCCTAGAAGGCTTTATACCCATTTTTCAGAAGAAGAAACTAAGGATCTCAAAAGGGAAATATTTTAACTAGGTTTGCACAGCTAGTAAATGAAAGAGTCATAATTTAAACCAAAGTCTGATCCCAAAGCTGGCATTCTTTCCCCTATACTACAATTAAAACATTTCCTAGTAATTTCCTCAGAAATAAAGCCTGCCCTTTCAACCCAATTTTACAGCACATTTTCCTAAAGACTTTAATATGTGAGAAGGAGTATGGTATAAAAATAAATGAAATGTGAGTGATTTAAGAATGAGGGAATTAAGTTTTTATTGTATAAACACAGTAAAGGAACAATCCAAAATTTAGTTCTCTTAACTGAAAAGAAATGTGGGATAATCCACAAATACATGTAAAGGAACAATACTTATGTAAAACTGGTATTTATAGACATCAATATGCTACAAAATTATAAAGGTGACCTTAAAATCTATTTAACAGTTAATTCTGTATGAATTTTCAAAAAGAGGAATTAAAATACTGGGATAGCTTTATTAACAATTGATTTACACACTGAAGCCTTTTTACAAGCTAATGTGGATTTCTGAACATTCTTAGTGAATAATTCTTGTTTTTCAAATGTGATCTACTAGTATATTGGTATAATTAAGGGGGAGATCTATTTTAATTCCAAAGATATTAAAAAAATATTTTTGCTCAACTGTCCTATAAACATGTAGCATTTTTCTTCATGTAATAGTTTAGATATTTCTAAAAAACCAGAGTTGTTGGTCTTGGAGGACCACTGCTGAACTCAAAACAACTAGAAGAAAATATCTGCAAATGTACAAAAATGTAACTCTCATGACTTTCTGGTATGTGGGGATCAAATGGCAAATGAATTCAAAGTCTAAAATCTGGGTTTATCAACAATCCATTAACTTATAGTAATTTAAGAGAGTTTGCTTTTAGAATCTTAAACTTAATTCAACCTAAGTTTACAACTGTATTTTATATCGTAACAGAAACTATAACACTAATTGAGAGAGATTATTCATATCAACAAGTCAAGGGGTTCTTTCAGGAGCCTTCTCCTGAAGATTAGTCAAATGACTGAACAAAACATTTAAAGGTTATAGTTGATCATGATTGTGAATAATCGATTCCTAAATACTTAAGACCTGTTAGGAATTATTGTAATCTACCATGTCATTCATATGCATGACTACTAAAAGGAATGCTTACTACAAATATCAACTGGTCCAGTATACTTTTATTCTTGCATTGAAATGTTCAGAGATCACGACAAGCTCAATCACCTGGAATATATTTAAGGAATGCATGAACCACCCGTTCAAAGCACATATGAATAATAATCACTTGAATATGCTAAAATTGTCCTACCTAATAATTCTATACTCTTTATGTGTATTTAACATGACAAAGAATAGGCAATCAACATTTCAGATTTTTAAATTCTAATTTATTATACAGCTAGGTATTATTGTGCAGTATTAAACTTCATGAATCTTAAAATTCCCAGGATTTCAGCTTACATTGACTTTTGTCATATTTGGAACAGTATTTCAAAGTGTAGAGCTTCAAAGGAAAACACAATGTAGTTTTCTTTGGGATTATACAAATGATGTATGTTTTTAAAGGAGAAGAAAGAAAATATTTTAAAAATGTTATACATGCTAAAATTATAAATACTTAGAAATTGAGATTTAATTGCAACAAAATTTAAGTATCAAGAAGAAATTGTCCCTATAACGACTAACTATAATTCCTTTGTAAGTATAAAGGTGAACACACTAAGGAAAAGAAAAAAAGAGCAACAAAATGCCCAAATGTAATTTTCCATGTTTCTGTCATCTTTAGGAGAAACATTTATTAACAGGTAAGAAAATATAAACCACAACAGGTATTTCTTTAAAATTCTAAAATGGAAGTACAACTTGAAGCCCATATAGTAAATGTATGCTTAAATGTAATAGACTTTGCTCCCAGCCACTAAGGGGCATACAAACAGCACAGGGATTTTTTTTGTCAGTTGAAGACAGGAAGTTTATAATAGAGCTTAAGATTCAATTAGCTTATTATTAGCAACATGCACTACCTAAAAAAAACCCAGAAATCACAATAATGGGTTATTAGGACATTAAAGATATTTAGAAAATGACCAAAACACAGCTGTTTCCTGGACAAAATATTTATCAAGAATCTTTTCTAAATTGTGTGAATGCTGAATACTTCTCATTTCTTCTGAAACATTTAAATCTACATTAGAATTATTTTCATAAAGTACTTGATATTATTTAAACATACTAAAACTACTCAAAATATGCCATATTGAGTCCCCATTTAAAACAAATTAATTTTTGTATTAAAATACTGGAAATCAAGTAAGTTGGGCATTCTCACTGAAGGAGATGACACCTCAATATTCCTTTGACAAAATAAAAATATGAAGGCTCTCTCATGTGCTTCAGGAAATAGAAATAAACTATATTCAAATCTAAATAATTTATTCTACTCAAATTCAAAAATAAGTTTGTATATATACAATGTCTAAAGGTCTGAGGAAACACTGTGAGAGGAAAAATAACATATGCATTTATAATTCACAACACTCACCTTTTCCCCCTTCCTATTACAGAGGCTTTCGAAAATTGCTTTTTGATGATTTGGCAAATTGTATTTATTTTTAAATGAATCTCATTTATTGAGATTGATAATTCCAGGTTTCATTTGCTTTGAAATTGCATTTTCCAATTGCTTCCAATGATAAGTTTTAGCAAATGTGGTCCAACATGCTAGTGAAAAAAATCAGTTGACCTATTCTGTAAATGTAGTAATTATCTTTTATAGTAAATTCAAAACATGGTTAGATTGAACTAAAAAATTATTAGCAAAATGGTGACACTAAATTCTTTAAGAACAGGTGAGTGTTTCAGTATATATTAAAGTACTCACATAAATTTTCCATTTGAAAAAAATCTTTAAAAATTTTGGTCACTGTACTAATGTATTTTCTATCTCTGCTATCAAAATGGAATATTAGAAAACAAGTCATCAATGCTTATTCAGAATACTCTTTTAATTCAGACACCAAAGTAACCTGAAACAGAAATCAGCATGATTTATTTTCTAGTACTACAAAGGAGGGATGGCCCTGAGGGACTACAAAACAGTCATGTATATCTGAATCCTCAGAGCATTTATGGTAGTGTTCTAGTATTAAAGGCATTTTAATAAAAACGGAAACTCCGAAAGACTTTACAGAGATGTAGTATCTTAATAACAACACTTAACCATAGTAATTCAAGACATAGAGGAAAAAGCCCTACAATTTAAAGAAGAGTATTCCCAGTTCTTGAGGAAGCTGGCAGAGTGAACTGAACGACCAAAATAAGGGCCTCCAAAATGAATTTATGAAGTCTTAGTTTGTGATAATTTGTATGCCAGGCTTAAAAAAAAAGTATAAAGAAAAAGGTGACTTAAATAATTCTAAAATAGAGTGAGGCTTAGTTCTCACTCTGTTTGGAGGTATCTGACATTTTAAAACACAGTATGTAACCAGTTCTATTTCCTTAGACACACACAGAAGAAAAATCAAAGTCCTAGCACTTGATATCCGCTGTGTGGATGGGGTTCTTGTGGGTTTTACAGTTCCATTTATGTAGCCAAGAAGCTCTCATTAGGAGATTTAGGATTCCCAATATATAGTCAATGAAGAGAGAGAAAAAGAAAAAAAGGGAGAGAGATTTTCGTCCATGAAAAGAAAAGGTTTTGGCTTGAGGTTGACTTTTTGAAACTCTTTTAACTCTTCATTTTTCACATTTTAAGTTAATTAAAATATATTCCATTTTAATATTAGCCAGGTAGAAAATTGTCACCCACCCTAACTGATATCACAATTCCAGGATAAATGCCTTTGTATAGTTGTTGCCTCATAATGAAATTCCACTTTCTTGGTCCTTCCTTCTGGACTATAAAACAAAGTTCTAAAGTTAAATTTAAATCTGTTGGCATTTAGGGTTGCCTATTAAATGTATGGCAGAGAATGTTTTAGAGAGTAACATTCAAACCCCCATTTCCATGTTGTGAAAATCCAAAGAATGCATTTCTAAATTGATGTTTTCAAGTCAGGAGAGAAAACTAAGTGGTAAGATGAAATGATATTGTTAGTGATGGTCCATAAGATACACTCTGGCATTTAATTAGTTCAGGTAAGACTACTATTAATTACTAGTAAACACAGGTCACAAGCCTTTCCTAGACTAGAAAGAAAGACAGGGAAGCTACTCCTTTCTGTTCATGTCCCTGAAAGCAAGTATTTTGCTTTTTGAATTCTAGGTATTCCAAACATTATATATAAAGAAACACTCAAAACTTAATTCTTTCAAAAAGGTCACATTTGCTTCCTGTTTAAACTTTTAGTTATAATAAAAGGTAGTAGGTTGTAACCCATTTTAACAATGCACACAAAGAAATCCAAGCACAAAATTAAACATAAAAGATGTATTGTCCTTTTTGGTTCTTAATACATCTGCCCCCCAAATAGCAAACTCCTGGTTACTTTTTAAAGTAAGGAGATTAAAAACAAGATTAACAAAATGTCCAAAACATGTCAAACTGTAGCCTCTACTAGTTAAAAATTCTGTTGGTTGTAAAACTCTGTTGGTGGCCATTTTGGCCTGGGATTTTTAATATAAATGAGACTAGAAATGACAGGGGGTGGGGGAAGGGACTTTCCTTCTTGAATAGTTAAAGAGGGAAATTTTTAAAATCTAGAATGAGTTATCTGAAAGATGAAAAAGAATATTCAAAGTTAGGCTTTACCAAAATCTGAAAATATTACAGAAATTAAAACAGAAGAACAGTGCTATATTATTGAAGATTTAAAAAACTTTACAAACATTTTTTGAATGAGGTAAATACATAAACTATTCAGAAAAATTATTTAACTGCTAAATAAAAATAATATATTTTTCTTTTTCCCATGCAGATCTACAAATTGATAATCTAAAGTCATTAAATTATGATATAATTTCATAGTCACTAAATAAATATATAAAGAAAAATGACATGGCCAAATATTTGTCATAATATGGATATATATACATAAATATATGTAGTGCCAGAGTTTTATTAGGATGCACCCTTTAGGATGGTGGTCTTTTTCTTGTTTCTTTATTAATATAGAGAGTCTAGTCAAGTCTGGTTAAAAAGCTATTATTCAGATATAAGTTGTAAAGGAGACTTTATTTGACCTCTCATGAAATTACTGAAAATAGTGAATATTTCTTTAATTTTCTTATTTCACAACGTGTTTTAAGGAATTTCTGATGTGATTTCACAGGCTTATTTAAACCAGTCAACTCTACCATCTTTCCTATGTGTTTGAGAAATAAAACTATGTTTAACCTACAGTTGTTTTTTTTTTTTAAAGAAAGTGATTCCTGGATAGATCTTAAATTGTAGTAGTTAAACTTTAGGTTTGTAAATATCCTTCTATCCTCACTGATTGGCAGTCAGATAAAAGCAATCAAAAACTTCTCAAACATAAACATTTCTAAACTAGATATACAAATCCACTTCTTCCTTCAAAAGAGAAAGCATCGTTCATTCTGAATAAGAAATGGGCATGTTTTGGTTAGAAAAAGGAATTAGTTAATGATTATGTGTAGAAATATCCAATTTTAAGAAGATTAGCTTAAATGACTATATAATAGTCATAATAGCAGTTCTAACCTGGGCTTCATTAGTTGGTCACTGCCCTGACTGATGCCACATTCATGTGTGAGGGCTACTATGAGTCAATAGATGGCAGTCCATCGCCTAGTAAAAGAGTTGAAGATGACTAAACTCATCATGCATCTTGCGTTTTATTCAAGATTAAATATTGCTTAATTGCACGCATTAGGATATTGCCTATATGCCTAATTATTTTAGCTATTTTATTTTAGCTGGATTGATGTACGTGATTATAAATATACTTGTTTTGCATTTATACTTGCACAGGAAACTAACACTTAATTACTTATTAATTGAAGTTTGATAATTAAGAATTGTGATAGTTATTTCAATATTATTTTGAAAAATTAATCATGATTCCAGATTTAAGACAGTTTTCAAAATGATTTTGTTAAACCTACAGATAGAATATACTGTGATTTTTCCAAAGGCAAATTCATTTTGTTTTTACTTTTTTCTAACTATTCCTTTTACAATTTATGTTTCTCAAAAGTTACAATGTTAAACAAACCTTAAAATATCTGTTATACCAAACACTGTTTTCTATCCATGATAGTTATATTAAAAAAAAAATACAGGTGCAAATAATGAAAAGAATAATTTTAAAATAGTATTTCCTACACTTCAAGTTTTCAAGACTGGAATTCTCTAACTTACAGGAAAACAGAAAATTAATGCAATGTCATATACATTTGGCTATTACTTAATAAAATGCTGATGAAAAACTTGCTATACAGTTCCAAAGAGTGAAAAGTATAATACATGACTCGATTCCAATTAAGTTTAGGTTAAGAATTTCACCATAATGTGTTAGGATAAAAAAACTGCTACCTATACACAAACATAATGTATTTATATGCATTATATCTGTAACATATATGTGTAACATGTGTATATGTGTGTGTGCCCGTGCTCACTCACATGTGTGTGTATTTATTTATTTTTGAGTAGGGATAACACTAAAGAATTTTAACAAAACCCAATTTGGGAATGAGGATAGTAGAGGAATTACAGCTTTCTACCAAGAACCTTTGAACAAAGTAAACAGTGATAACGGAGTGTGAACGCAAACCACCTGGTGACTTCTGGGGCCTGTAACAGGCACACGGAGAGTCTAGTCGACTCATTGGTTTGTTTTTACTTCCTAAGAGGAGAGCAGAAAGAAGACATGCTTTGCAAAAACTGCGCCGTTCCTATTTTACTATGTCCTCCTACAAACAAAAAACTTTTCTTAGTAAGTTAAACTTTAAAGAACTGCTTTTAAATATACTGCATAACTGTGTAAGTACAAGAGTAATTTTTATTGTTGTCTCTTGCTCAGCACAACATATTTAATATATTAAAAGAAATGACTAGCAGGTCCATGGTGAATTACTGAAATTATTTAAGCTAAATATTAAAAATAAACTAACTTCATAATATTGAGCCTTAGTCAATTTGATTCCACAGTAGAATTTACTTTCTGCTTCTACTTGGCCTAAAATCATAGTAAAAGGAAACGAAAGAATTAAATAACTTGAATGGTATGAAAAAGATATTTGTACATTTTGAATAAGTCAAGAAGGGCTTAAGGATATGACAGCTGAATTGTTCTATGTGAAAGATACACTAAGTTTTTTCTAGCTTCACTAAGACATACGTGTAAAGCTTTCAGTAAAGCCAGAAAAATTATAATGGAACATAGTGTGGATAGTATGCTTGTGGACTGTAGATAATACAACATTTTAAAGACACTGGATTGCTGGATTACTACTGTTCTTTTTTGCTCCTAGCATACTTTTCCCCTTTAATGAATGTCATCTAGGAAAACTGAGAAGCACCATGATGTAATCATTAAATGATGTGAGTAATAAAAAACAATCAAAATCTTTCAAGAACTGGAAGATAAAAGGACAGAGTAGTGGGCAGGGGAGAAGAGAAAAAGTATATTATTGCTTTCTCAGTGCAAAAATGCTTCAGATGTTTATTATCTTCCAGTAGAAGATGCTTGTCTATATTTTATGGTCAGCAGTTCAGAGAAGGGTAAATAGGCTAGGTCTTGGGGAAAATAAAAAAGGTGTTTCTACTCACCGTTAGGTGATACTGCCTCCAGATTTCTGGGCAAGCCTGGAAAATAAAAATATTGATCAGCTGCGAGCATGAAACAAGGTACTTTACAGCCTGTTGGTTTTGGCATAACCCAGCATCCACCGGTGTCGGTCACAGGAAAATAAGAAGCTTAACAGAAAGGGTCTGCATTTCAGCTTCAAAAACCTGGCTAGACAGTTTAATTGAATTTTACACTGGTTTAACACACTCCCTGCCATTGTCAGAAAGCCAGTAACAAAGTTTTCTCTCTCTTTTTTTCTTTTTAGGTTAGAAGTTTTGGGCACTAAGATGTGATTAAGAGCCATAACTCAGTTAAAGTGATAAATGAACAGCAGTGTTCAAAATCAATAAGACTCACCAAGTACACCTTTTAAAAGAACATTTTGAACCCTGGCAGTATGATAGAAAACAATTTAATAACAACTACTTTTAAGAAGACTTCACTGTAGTCACACATTTCTGATGTTTTACCTAACCCCTTGCTACATTCTATGCAATACATAAAAAAGAACTAAAAAGGCAAAACAAAAGACAGCTTTAAGAATCTATACTCTATACCTTTGCCCATAAAAGTCAAGTCTTCTCCACTGTTACATTTATAGAGATAGAACTTAAAAAATCCAATAAAACCACAATAATTTTGTAAAAGAGTGATTTACTGAAACCAGAATAGGTAACAACAAAACAAACAAAGCAACAGCAACAAGAACCAGTCAGGAGATACTTCCTTATGGACACACATACAAGTCTTTCCTTATGCTTAAATTACGACTCTGTGAGAGAGACACATCTTCTAAGTTCTTCATGAATAGTTGATCAGTTTACTATTGTCTCAGAAAAAGAACTGTTGAAGACAAAAAATATTTTCAGTAATAACTATAATATAGCAATGATTTTATCAAATTAAACTACCAAGCTAAGTAAATGGCAATCCTTAAAGTGGATGTGAATTTATAGCTTTTGTTTAAAAAAGCATATATACACAAACATATATACACACATACACATATGCATACATCAAATTAAGAGTGACTTATATCTTTTTTAAACCTTTATAATCTTTGAAACAATTCTTTATTTAATTTGTCATTCCTCTTTATTTTTCAGGGTAGTGATAAAAGTAACAAAGACGATTCAAACAATCTAAAATATTATGGACATGGCAATAATTCAGAAAATAACTTTTGAATGGCAAAATCTCTACTGATGATACCATTACTGATAAAAGTAGGTATGTTCCAAACATGCTGAAAATTTTACCCATTATCTATCTTAAGCTTATCTATCCAAAGGAATTTTCTAAAGAAAGGTGTGCAAATTAGACTACTTACTGGTCAGCTTTCCAATTTAAATGTCATATTCATGTAAACTAAGGTGTCTGACTAAAAAAAGCCACTTATATACAGCAATCTCTGGATGAACAACACTGATCAAAAGGAAACTATTATTAGAAAGTAAAAAGTAGCTTCAGAAGGCAAAGATTCTGTTAGGTACCAAACAACAGATGCAAACTTGTAGGATACAAAAGTTCTTACAGATCTGTGTGTTTATGTACACACGTATTTTTTATAAACATATTTACACACAAAGATCTAATGTAAAAGATACCCTTAAATATTCATTTCCTACTTTCTATCATAAGTTTTTTGCTATGTATATATAATTTGAGTTGGATTACTGTAGAGATAAGCAAGCAGTTATTTATACATTAGTTATGGATAGTTCTTGATTACCACAATGTCCTCAGAATAATACGGTTGAAAAATCGCAATCACTGAGTTGTCATACTCTGGCAGAATGCCACTCTACCATGTGACCTTTTCTTGTGTTGCAGCGATTTGGTAATAAAAGAATTACTGAGTTTTTGAACAATCATCTGATTGCACTGTATATGAAGATGATGCCTAATATAGAAAATTAGTACTAAGAGACACGAAACTTCTTTTCTTTCATTAGACAATGCTGTTACAGTTTTATAAACCCTACTTGACTATCTCACAAGTACTTTTACTCAACATTCCCTTACATGGTTCCATTTTACATTTTCTATATATTTTCAGGTAAGGGTAAAAGAAGTAAAAAATATTTTACCTAAAAACGGGTGCCATTATAAAGTAAGTATCTTTAATTCTAGATATATGACATTTAACTATGTATCATTAATGAACTCTTAAAATGTAAATGTTTTTTGCTTGCTGTAGCTTCAACTTCTTTTACCATTCCTAAGCTACTGTATGTATTTTTCTTTTTATAATGCCATAGGATGCATATTCATATACTGCATACACATAAAACAGCATATGGAAAAAGCCAAATGAACTTTTTGGCCAACCCAATATATTGCATGGGAAATTTAAGATAAAATGAAGTAAATTCCATGGCAAGAGGATTACTATTACAACTGGAGCATTTTAAGATGTTTATTTAAAAATATTTACAATGAAGTATAGAGATATAAAGGCTAATGGAATGAACTAGAAAGTCCAGAAAAAATAAAGAAAATGAATGACTGGTCTGCTGTGGCGCTTACCTAAGATGAAAATGTAACAAACTATTAAAGCACAGTTTATTCGCTGGCTGTCCTGGTGATCTCACCTTACTGGCACTTAGACGGAGGGCAACCCGAAGGGCCGCCTCAAGCCCCACAACTGAAGACACACGGTGCGCTTGTACATCTGTTTTAGCCATGTGCTACACTGTTTGCCAACTTTACCCAACTAGTCTTCCCCTCTATTGTATTTTGTATAATAAACCATACATGAATAACTGCGTGTTATTATTCATAAAATTCAAAGATGAATCAACACAGTTTGCCACACCAGATGAGCTGAGAGTTCATATTGTGCATTTCGAGCCACACTGAATTTTATCAGGTGCTAATTATTGTTTTACTAGAACAACGGCTTAGTGCATCTGTTGTTTAATTCCCACTTCCCTATTCTCAAATGCGAACATCAAAGAAAATAAAACACTCAATCTTAAACAGCCCCTGACAGCAGACCAAGACTCAAGTGCTCAATAGACAAGGCCCTTGCCACCAGTTCTCATATTTCCACAACAATGAACAAACACAAAAACAGCTCTAAGCGGCCTCTCCTCCTCCTCAGCTCCCTTGGCCAGTTGTCTGCCTTGTACTAGAGAGAGCCCTTGAACGCAGCCCTGCTGGGAACACAGCGCAGGAGAAAGGATTAGCCTTACTAACATGCTAGCATTTGCAAAAGGGAAGAAAAAAACCCCAGTACTGTATTTGGTATATGAATAACCAAAATGTGTGAGCTGACAAGAGCCCAGGACAGCCCTGTGGCTCCCCGGGAGAAAATGTAGCTGTGATGAGTGACAGGGCTTTCAGGAAATATGTTCACAATCACAGACAGTGAAGGCCATGACCTAGATCGTTTAAGAGCTTGTCTTGTCAAATTATCAAAAGCTTCTTCCTCTCTGAATAAAGAGTGACATAAGTGAGTGTCAGAAAGCTGCAGGCTGACAAGCCAAGCATACAATAACAGAATGCACGTCACATACATGCTGAACACCGCCACCGCTAGCGGCAAATCTTAATGAGAGCGCGGCCAGCCCAGGAGACTTGGGTCCCTGCTGGCACAGCTACTCATCTCACAAAAATCCTTCAGCTCCAAGTCAGCTAGGCTCTGACACGACAACTACAATTACGAAACACAACTTTTTAACAGAATCCTCTGGTGCTTTGTCAAAGCTTCTGTTGTTAGGGGCTGGCTCCCTCAAGTCACTGCAGCAAAACAAAAGATTTAATCAAACAAGCAATATTCAGTGATGGTAAATAACATAAACAAAAGAGAATAATTTAGTTTTAACATTTGCTGAATGAGAAGATATGAGAAGAAAAGCACGCCAGCCTCTGAACTCAACCACTATCTTAACTTTCCCACAGGCACATTAATGTAATTTTAGGTGCCTACATTAAAAAAAAAAAAAAAGCTTCTACTCTGGAGCTCTGTCAGCAGGCTTTTCATATAATTACAGCTATCAAGTCATCTGACTGTCTGCATACTTTGGCAGTCACTGTGTGTATACACTATGTCTCAGAAACATAAAATACTTATATAGCCTGTTGTATATATACTCTGAATATATGTGAAAAAGAATTTTTTCTATGTGGAATATTTTAAAGAGAATATCTTGGGCATTAGCCTGTCATTACAATTCCATAAAGATTGCTACAAGGTCTGAAATCATAGAAATATACAATTAAAATTCAAGATAAATTTTAATAGCTTTATATTATATTTATATATTTTAATAGTTTTATATTATTATTATATAAAGATTTGTCATTCATGATAAAGAGTCACAACCATACAACAGATATATGTAGCAGTGTGTAAAGAGTCCATACAATTCTTTTTTTTTAATTTACCAGTCAATATGGAAAGCCATGCATTGGTCTCTGTCTCTAAGCTACCTCCAAAAGGAACCAGACTTCATAAAATCATCTTTCCATACAAGGTCAAATTTTAATCAATCCCTATACTCTTAATCCTTTGTCATCAGGGAAACTGACAAGCTTAACTTTTTGCTCAAAGACATTTCTCTTTCATGTTTTCCTCCTAACTTAAGTGCAGTTATAGGACATCAGGTCTGTCAGTAGTAGATTACATTTCAGCTTTATTTTAAATTATAACATTTATATTTTATAGAGTTACATCAAAATAATCAGCCAAAAAATAAATAATACATGTGTTGCATTGCGTTACCTTATGCATGTATATTTTCATTAAAAAAATTTCACCTCAGAGAATCACAAATCTTTCTGGAGACTTCTTGATTATGATTCTAGTCTACTAATATAACTTAATTTTACAAATAATTGATAATGTTTATAATATATACTTGCTAGGTTTTAGCTAAAAGAAAACAATATGAGAGCCAGTAAAATGAACCATGATAATGTAGTGGCTAGTTATCAGTGACTCCATGGCCAAACAGAATTCAAATCCTGGCTCTGTTATTTACTATTGCAGGCAAGTTACAACATTTCTGTATCTCAGTCTTCTCATTGACAAAATGGGGATGACAGTACTTCTTCAGAGGGCTGCTCTAACGGTTAAAGAGAAGATAAGCATAAAGCCTTTAGGACAACGCCTGACACAGAGCAAGCACTCTGCTGTATTAATTATTCCTATAATGACGTCAATTGGCACTCTCCATACTGTTGATGCAATAATTGGTCATGAGGAAATGAGCATCAATTAGGTACCTGAAGTAAGTGAAATCTATTGTGTAATGGTCAACTCTTGGATGTGACTAGATCCGAGAGAAAGCAGAAACTCAGCTTAACTGAGCTGTTGATAAAGACAGAAAAAAACTTCAAAAGGATAAATTAAAAATGCATATTTTGTTAGGATTTAGCTGCTTGTGGCCTTTATAGGAAAAAAAATAATCCAGAAACATCAATGACCATTTATTATGAGCAAGTACTTATTTTTATAGTCAACTGAGGTCTCCTCAGTAATTTTTTAGTTGTTTGAAAATACACAGAAAAGACTATTTGATCAGATAAAGCTGATCTTGTATTTTATAGTTAAGATATGGAACTAAAAAACCGTAAAACATTTTGATCAGTGTAAAAAACAAAAGTACTCCTTTACACCAGTCTCAAAGCTGACATACTTTCTTCAGGTTACTCAAGCTTGCTTGATTCCCTTCTTCAACAATGTTTAAACAATAATAACAATCCCAGCTTCCTCACTAGTCTTTCCCTCTTGCCTTTCTTTCTTATAGTAACCAGAGACCTATCACCTGAAGGCTAGGAAAGTGGGTATCAGGAAGGAGAAACTTTAGAGGGCTAGATCCTTACTATTTTGGTAACCTGTCCAGCCTATAATCCACGTACACAAGATAAGACAGAAGTTTTATTTCTTGCTCTCTAGCACCTTAACTCTGTCTTTAACTTTCAGCAAACTGAGATCTTCCATTTTTAAGCAAATGAACACAACATCCCCTGAAAAACAATTAAACTCTACGTTGATGACATTCTTTAATTGTAACTGCTAGAAGCTGATTTCCTTAACCCTTTGGTATTGGGGCTTGTGTTCTGAATAACTGTAAACTAGTTCTCAAAGGTGCTATTCCACCCTGTTTCCTTAAGCTCACTAGTAGACACCAAAAGTTTTAAAATAGATTAATAAGAGATAAACTAAAGGTAAAATGATTTTACAATGAAAATTTAGAATTTTCCTTATAAACCAACTGCACAAAGTCTATCACAGATAACAGCTACAAAGAAATACCTGTTTAATTGTTTAAAACTACTGAAGTAATCCTAATTCACCTTTAGTCAACCACATTATACTCTTTTGATTTATAATTATGCCCTGTCATTCAGTTCTAGTTCTCTGATTCTCACAGAAATTTCCTAGGAAAATTTCCTTTTCATCTTCTTCCAAGAATCTTACAGCATCCAGGACATGTCAAGTATACAAGTAATCCCCTTTAGGTTCAAAAGTGTTTTCTGAAGCTCTACTAGCTTTATGTCTTAGAAATTTTTTTTTAAAATAAAAGAATATTAAACATTATAAAAGTAATGCATATTCACTACAAGAATAGAAAATACAGATCAACAAAAATAAAAACCACCTATAATATTACCACCTGAGATAACCACAAACATTTCAGAATATTTCACTCCAAGCTTTTTTCTATATACAAACAATAACAATTAAAACTAAAGTAAAAAAACAATGCCATTTACAAGAAGATGAAATATTTAGGGGTAAACCTAAATATGAGGGGATTTGTGTATATGGAAAACTACAAAACTCTGACAAGAGAAACTGTAGAAGATCTAAATAAATGGTGAGGTATATATACCATGTTCATGGATTGAAAGACTCAAAATAGTGGACACAATTCTCCCCACAATGATTTACAGATTGAACACAATATCGACCAAAGTTCCATCAAGATTTTTTTGTAAGTATAGACAACTCATTGTACAATTAAATGGAAAGGGAAAAGAACTCAAATAGCTACAGCAAATTCATAAAAGAACAAAGCTTAAAGAATCAAATTATGTGACTTTAACACTTACTATAAAGATAGAGAAATCAGGACGGTGTGGTATTGGTGATGGGACAGATATCTAAGTAAGTGCAACGCAACAGAGTTCAGAGTACAGAAACCAATTCACACAAATGTGATCACTGAATCTTTGAAAAACATACAATAGTAATTCAATGGAGAAGAGATAGTCTATTCAAAAAATAGGGAACAAGTGGTTACCCATATGTAAAAACATTAACCTTGATCTAAACCTCACACTATGCAAACATGAACTCAGAATGCATCATAGACTGGAATACAGAACATGAAACTACAAGATGTCTGGAAGAACACACGAGAGAATACTTTTTTAACTGCAGTTGGGTAACAAGTTCTTGAAAATGGTGCCAAAAGCCTGACCCACAAAAGAAAAGACTTATAAATTGGATCTCACCAGATTTAAAAACTTCTTCTCTGCCAAAACAACAAGAAACAAAAACAAAAACAAACAAACAAACAAAAGAAACAAAAGCAAAAAACCAAAGACTGTCGAGAGAATTAAAAGCAAGCCATAAACGAGGGAAACCTTACAGAAGTCACATTTCCCGTGAAAGACGCAGCTAAATATTGGGAAAAAACCTCGAAATTCTAGTTAAAAGTCGAGAAAGGATCTGGACACTTCATCAAAGATGATATAAGGATGACAAACAAACATATGAAAGGATATGCAATACTGTTAGCCATTAAGCAAATGCAAACTGAAACCACAGTGAGACAGATACTATCCAACCATTAAAGTGCCAAAATAAAAAATACTGACAACAACAGATGCTGGTGAGGACAGAGAGCAATTAGAACTCTCATTTTGCTGAGAGCCTCATTTTTCTGGTGGGAATGCAAAATTGTACAGACACTCTGGAAAATAATACAGCTGTTTCCTATAAAGTACACACTTATCATATGATCTGCAATCTCCATCTGGAAATTGACTCCAGAGAACCGAAAACCATGTTCACACAAAGACTGTACACAAATGCTCCCTGCAGCTTTATATGTGATAATCAATAGCTATAAATAATCCAAATGTTCCTCAGTGGATAAGCAAACTACAATACATCCATAAAATGGAACATTACAGAGGAACAAACTACTGATACATGCAAGAACTCATATGAGTCTTCAAATATTATGTGAAAGAAGGTGGTCTCCAAAGTTTACAATGGTATAATTCCATTTACATGAAATTCTCAAAAACATAAAACTATAGTAATAGAGAATAGACTAACAGTTGCCAGAATTTAAGGATGAGGGGAAGGTGTGGCTGTAAAGTATGAGGAAGTTTTACAGGGTGGTAAAACTGTTTTGTATCCTAGTTGTGGTGGTGTTTACATAAATCTATACATATTCATAAACTGAACATCAAAAGAAAAATCAATTATTAGTAAAGAAAAAAAAAGGATGACTAGATTGGCTTACTTACCGCACTTAAGATTACTTGCCATACTATTCCTAAAATGTTTTTAAGAGGCAATAAAATAGTGCACACTAAACTTCAAGGTAGAAACCTGTATGTGGGTCAAGAGGCAACAGTTAGAAATGGACATGGAGCAACTGGTTCAAAATTGGGAAAGGAGTATGACAAGGCTGTATATTGTCACCCTGCTTATTTAAGTTATATGCAGAGTACATGATGTGAAATGCTGGACTGGATGAATCAAAAGTTGGAATCAAGATTGCTGGGAGAAATATAAACAACCTCAGTTATGTAGAAGATACTACTCTAATAACAGACAGTGAAGAGGAACTAAAGATCCTCTTGAGAAGGGTGAAAGAGGAGAGTGAAAAAGCTGGCTTGGAACACAACATTAAAAAAACTAGGCTCATGGCATCCAATCCTATCACTTCATGGCAAATGGAAGGGGGAAAAGTGACAGCAGTGATGGATTTTATTTTCCTGGGTTCCAAAATCACTGCAGAAAGTGACTGCAGCCATGAAATTAAAAAAAAAAAAAAAGATGCTTGCTCCTTGGAAGGAAAGCTATGAAGACCTAGACAGCATATTAAAAAGCAGAGACATCACTTTGACAACAAAGGTCTGTCTGGTCAAAGGTATGGTTTTTCCAGTAGTCATGTATGGATATGAGAGTTGGACTATAAAGAAAGCTGAGTGCCAAAGAATCGTGCTGTTGAACTACGGTGTTGGAGAAGACTCTTTTGAGAGTCCCTTGGACTGCAAGGAGATCAAATCAGTCAATCCTAAAGGAAATCAACCCTGAATATTCATTGGAAGGACTGATGCTGAAGCTCTAATACTTTGGCCACCTGATATGAAAGAGCTGACTCACTGGAAAAGACCCTGATGCTGGAAAAGACAGAAGGCAAAACAAGAAGGGAGCATCAGAGGATGAATTGTTAGATAGCATCAGACATGAATCTGAGTAAACTCTGGGAGATAGTGAAGGACAAGGAAGCCTGGTGTGCTGCAGTCCATGTGGTCACAAAGAGTCGGGAATGCCTCAGCGACTTAACAAGAAAATTATAAAATGAATATATGCTCATTATAAAAACAGAAAATAAAGATCAATGGAAATTTTTAAAACCTTCACCTATAATTCTTGATGTAACTACAGTAAGCAGTTTGGAATACTTCAATTCAAACTTAAATATTTGAGTTGTTTCTAATTTTCATTATTACAAACAACCCAGGCTCTAGTGGTAAAGAACCCACCTGCCAATGCAGGTAGACAGAAGAAATGTGGGTTCTATCCCTGGGTCGGGAAGATCCCTTGGAGAAGGGCATGGCAACCCAATTTGGTATTCTTGCCTGGAGAATCTCATGGACAGAGGAGCCTAGCAGTCTGCAGTCCACAGGGTTGCACGGAGTCGAACATGACTAAAGCAACTTAGCATGCTGAGATGAACATTCTTGTAGCTATATCTTTGCAAACATCTATCACTTAACTTCAAAAAAGTTATGTAAATGTACTTTTCTAGCACAACTGAACACTGAGTACCATTATTGAGTCATTTTTTTCCTACTAATCTGTAAGAGTTTTTTATATTACAGGTAATTATCCCATCACATATTTTATAATAATCTTTTTCAAGTTTGGTTTGTTATTCAGCTTCATTAATGGTCTCTTTGGATAAAGTGTTTTTTAAAGTTAAATCTATTCTTTATTTCATTCATGACTTCTGATATTGGTGTCTTTGTTTCTAGTAAGAGCATTTAACACATTCATTTATTGTGATAATCGATATATTTGGTCCTATTTTGATTCTCAAACTTTTTTATACATTCTTATCATTTCCATTTCCCCCTATCATTTGCTATATTAAGTTTCCTTTGCCTTATTTTAAAATTAGTAATCTAAAAGTTATATGGCCTATTTTTTCTTCTTTTAGCTAAACTTTAATTTTACTGGAATTGCTATGATCCATATTATTATGGATTTTAAATTTTAAGTTTTTTTTCTAAAATTAGTATTAAGTTTAAAAGCAGATTAAGAGGAAGTATTCAGACATATACTGTATACTTTCCTGATTTCACTGTTCTTTGCTGCTAATTTTATTCTCTGACTTTTCCAATAAGTTGACAAATGCACAACAGCTTGGCTGTATCATCTGTTTTTCTCAGAATGCTCTAGCCTCCAGAGATTTCTCTACTGCTTCCTGGTGTTGAGTATTGCACGGGAGAAGTCTGATGCAAACTTGATTGTATGTGTGTTTGTCTAATGTGTTTTTTTGTTTGTATGATTCTTGTTTGACATTCAGAAATCTCACTAGGATACGTCTAGGTGTGGGTCTTTTTTCTCCCACATATTGAATGTGTCCTCTTTTGATCAGAACGTCCTTGATCATTTTGCTTCGGATGCTCTTCCTCTGTCTTCTGTGTCCACACTGTAAAGAATGAGTTAGGATTCTCTCAGTTTCCTATTACTTTGTTTAGTGAGTTTATTTCTGATTCCATTTTTAATTTACCAATTCTTCATATATGCCTGTAATTATTTTCTATTGCTTCAACTTAAAAAAAAAAAGGTTTATGTGAATCTTGCCAATGGTGGGAACTGAGGTAGTATCTGCCAAGTACTGCACAGGTCTCTGATCAATTTATTTATGGAAAAGTTTAGATCTGATCAAGTTTTAATTTTCTCAATCAGATGTTCAGTTTGTGAGCAAGAGGGAAGGAGTTATAATTACATGCATCTGCAAAGTAGGGGTGTTTCATTACACTGAAAATCTTTATCTACTCCATTAAAAGACTATTCCTATTGTCCTAGATTCTTATAACTATATTAAGCATTCTGTATAAGCATCCCTAAACCACATAAGTCAATGGAGGTAGAAGGGGTGATGAGGTGGGTAAGAGAAAAAGATTTAATATTAAGACACTATCATTTACTTCATTATTGATTCCTGCCTAAAAGATCACTGGCTAAAGGCAAAAATAATAAAAGTGTAGAATAATATCCAACGACAATAATTTATTTGAAAATTGAGTCAGGTTTGTTTGAAATTCCCCTACTATGACTAGTATTAGCCACCCTAGAGTGATTAGTATTCTTAGACTATGTACTTTTCCCTGAATATCTGAAACCACAGACAGAATTACTTTGTATTATATAACTGAAAGCTTGATTAGCTCATCATATTTTATTGTATAATTTACTTATTTCTTGAACTTCTTAAATAGCTTCCTTTTGTATTATGTTTTAATCAAGGAAATGATCATTAGATTGGCTGATTACCCCAGGCCTGCGGCTTGGGGCGGCGGTGGCTGAGAGGAGCAACCCCATGTCCAAGGTGAGGAGCAGCGGCTGCGCTTTGCTGGAGCAGCCGTGAAGAGACAGCCCACGTCCAAGGTAAGAGAAAGCCCGCTAAGACAGTAGGCACTGAGAGAGGGCCTCAGAGGACAGACAGACTGAAACCACAATCACAGAAGCAGGCCAATCTGATCACAGGGGCCACAGCCTTGTCTAACTCAGTGAAACTAACCCATGCCGTGTGGGGCCACCCAAGACGGATGGGTCATGGTGAAGAGGTCTGACAGAATGCGGTCCACTGCAGAAGGGAATGGTAAACCACTTCAGTATTCTTGTCTTGAGAACCCCATGAACAGTATGAAAAGGCAAAAAGATAGGACACTGAAAGATGAACTCCCCAGGTCAGCAGGTGCCCAATATGCTATTGGAGATCAGTGGGGAAATAACTGCAGAAAGAATGAAGGGATGGAGGCAAAGCCAAAACACCATCCAGTTGTGGATGGGACTGGTGATAGAAGCAAGGTTCGAAGCTGTAAAAAGCAATAGTGCAAAGGAACCCGGAATATTCCTATGAATCAAGGACCCATGAATCAAGGCAAATTGGAAGTGGTCAAACAGGAGATGGCAAGAGTGAACGTTGATATTCTAGGAAGCAGTGAATTAAAATGGACTGGACTGGGTGAACTTAACTAGATGACCATTATATCTACTACTGTGGGCAGGAATCCCTTAGAAGAAATTCAGTAGCCATCAGAGTCAACAAGAGTCCAAAATGCAGTACTCGGATGCAATCTCAAAAACAACAAATGATCTCTGCTCGTTTCCAAAGCAAACCATTCAATATCACGGTAATTCAAGTCTATGCCCAATCAGTAACACCAAAGAAGCTGAGGTTGAATAGTTCTATGAAGACCTACAAGACCTTCTAGAAATAACACCCCAAAAAGATGTTCTTTTAATTATAGGGGACTGGAATGCAAAAGTAGGAAGTCAAGAAACACCTGAAGCAACAGGCAAATTTGGCCTTGGAGTACGGAATGAAGCAGGGCAAAGGCTAATAGAGTTCTGCCAAGAGAATGCACTGGTCATAGCAAACACCCTCTTCCAACAACACAAGACTCTACACATGGACATCACCAGATGGTCAACACCGAAATCAGACTGATTATATTCTTTGCAGCCAAAGATGGAGAAGCTCTACACAGTCAGCAAAAACAAGACCAGGAGCTGCCTGTGGCTCGGATCATGAACTCCTTATTGCCAAATTCAGACTTAAATTGAAGAAAGTGGAGAAAACCACTAGACCATTCAGGTATGACCTAAATCAAATCCCTTATGACTATACAGTGGAAGTGAGAAATAGATTTAAGGGACTATGAACTATGGACGGAGGTTCGTGACATTGTACAGGAGACAGGGATCAAGATCTTCCCCAAGAAAAATAAATGCAAAAAAGCAAAATGGCTGTCTGAGGAGGGCTTACAAACAGCTGTGAAAAGAAGAGAAGCGAAAAGCAAAGGAGAAAAGGAAAGATATTCCCATTTGAATGCAGAGTTCCAAAGAATAGTAAGGAGAGAGAAGAAAGCCTTTCTCAGTGATCAATGCAAAGAAATAGAGGAAATGGGAAAGACTAGAGATCTCTTCAAGAAAATTAGAGATACCAAGGGAACATTTCATGCAAAGATGGGCTCAATAAAGGACAGAAATGGTATGGACCTAACAGAAGCAGAAGATATTAAGAAGAGGTGGCAAGAATACACAGAAGAACTGTACAAAAAAGATCTTCACGACCCAGATAATCACAATGGTGTGATCACTCACCTAGAGTCAGACATCCTGGAATGTAAAGTCAAGTGGGCCTTAGGAAGCATCACTACGAACAAAGCTAGTGAAAGTGATGGAATTTCGGTTGAGCTACTTCAAATCCTGAAAGATGATGCTGTGAAACAGTGCTGCACTCAATATGCCAGCAAATTTGAAAACTCGGCAGTGGCCACAAGACTGGAAAAGGTCAGCTTTCATTCCAAATTTATCCCAAAGAAAGGCAATGCCAAAGAATGCTCAAACTATCACACAGCTACACTCATTTCATATGCTAGTAAAGTAATGCTCAAAATTTTCCAAGCCAGGCTTCAGCAATACATGAACCGTGAAGTTCCAGATGCTCAAGCTGGTTTTAGAAAAGGCAGAGGAACCAGAGATCAAATTGCCAACATCCGCTGGATCATCAAAAAAGCAAGAGAGTTCCAGAAAAACATCTATTTCTGCTTTATTGCCTATGCCAAAGTCTTTCACTATGTTGATCACAATAAACTGTGGAATATTCTGAAAGAGACGGGAATACCAGACCATCTGACCTGCCATTTGAGACATCTGTATGCAGGTTAGGAAGCAACAGTTAGAACTAGACATGGAACAAGAGTGGTTCCAAATCGGGAAAGGAGTATGTCAAGGTTGTATATTGTCACCCTGCTTATTTAACTTATGTGCAGAGTACATCATGAGAAACGCTGGGCTGGATGAAGCACAAGCTGGAATCAAGATTGCTGTGAGAAATATCAATAACCTCAGATATGCAGATGACACCACCCTTATGGCAGAAAGTGAAGAAAAACTAAAGAGCCTCTAGATGAAAGTGAAAGAGAAGAGTGAAAAAGTTGTCTTAAAGCTAAAGATTCAGAAAACTAAGATCATGGCATCTGGTCCCATCACTTCATGGCAAATAGATAGGGAAATAGTGGAAATAGTGGCAGACTTTACTTTTTTGTGCTCCAAAATCACTGCAGATGGTGACTGCAGCCATGAAATTAAAAGACGCTTATTCCTTGGAAAGAAAGTTATGACCAACCTAGACAGCATATTAAAAAGCAGAGAAAAGCAGAGACATTACTTTGCCAACAAAGGTCTGTCTAGTCAAGGCTATGGTTTTTCCAGCAGTCATGTATGGATGTGAGAGTTGGACTATAAAGGAAGCTGAGTGCAGAAGAATCGATGCTTTAAACTGTGGTGTTGGAGAAGACTCTTGAGAGTTTCTTGGACTGCAAGGAGATCCAACCAGTCCATCCTAAAGGAGATCAGTTCTGAGTGTTCATTGGAAGGATGGATGCTGAAGCTGAAATTCCAATACTTTGGCCACCTGATGCGAAGAGCTGACTCATTTGAAAAGACCCTGATGCTGGGAAAGATTGAGGGAGGAAGGAGAAGGGGACGACAGAGGATGAGATGGTTGGATGGCATCACCGAGTCAACGGACATGAATTTGGGTAAACTCCAGGAGTTGGTGATGGACAGGGAGGCCTGGTGTGCTGTGGTTCATGGGGTCGCAAAGAGTAAGACACAACTGAGCAAGTGAACCAAACTGAACTGAACTGACACATTACAACTTGTAAATCTAAGGTGCATGGCCATGTTACTTTGATACTTTTATA
The DNA here is from genome assembly GCF_963930625.1 of Muntiacus reevesi. Classification (NCBI taxonomy): domain Eukaryota; kingdom Metazoa; phylum Chordata; class Mammalia; order Artiodactyla; family Cervidae; genus Muntiacus; species Muntiacus reevesi. The sequence goes on along the minus strand of NC_089265.1, from coordinate 57,264,447 downwards.
TACTGTAATATGACTGTCAAGGAAGTAATATTTATCATGCTACATCATTACTATAGCACAGATTATATTCTGTGCTTATTATACTGTGCTTATTTACTGCTAGTTTCAAGTTTCTACCCTTAAATACCATCTATGTTATACCCCCACCTTTATCCCCTGGTAAATACCATTTTACTGTTCTTTTTTCTTTTTATAGGTTTTACTTTTTTTTTTTTTCAGATTCCACATTTAAGTGATATTATGTAATACTTTTTTTTTGTCTGACTTATCTTGCTTAGCATAATGCTCAAGGTATATTCATGTTGTCACAAATGGCAAGATAGCTTTCTTTCTCATGGGGCTGAATAATATCCCATTGCATGTACGTATTATATCTTTTTTATCTACTCATCCACTGATGAACATTTGGGCTGTTTCCATACCCTGGCTATTGTGAATGATTCTGCAGAAAATGTGAACATGCTATCTTGTCAAAACCCTGGTTCCATTTCTTTTGGGCATATACTCAGAAGTGGAACTGCTGGATCATATGGTAGCTTTATTTTTAATTTTTCGAGTAATTTCTGTATTGTTTTCCATAGAGGCTGAACTAATTTACATTCTCACCAACAGTATGTAAGGCGCTGCCTTTTCACCACATCTTCCCAAGCACTTGCCTTCTTGGTGGCCATTCTAACAGTTGTAAGGTGTATCAGATAATATGAGCAAACCAAATTCAAGAACACATTAAAAGGATTATACATCATGGCCAAGTGCAATATATATATATATACCTGGATGCAAGAATGTTTCAACATATGCAAATCAGTAAGTATGATTCACTACATACCTCAAAATAAAGATCATATATGATAAACCCACTGTTAACATTATAATCATTGAAGAAAAGCTGAAAGGGTTTCTTCTAAGATCAGCTACCAGACAAAGTTGCCCTCTCTCACCACCCCTATTCAGCTTTCACAGATAGTTGTCAGTTATCTGCAGGGGACTGGTTCCAGGAGCTCCTGGATACTAAAATCCTTGGAAGCTCAAGTCCTTGTACAAAATGGTATAGTTCAATAAATACAGTTGGCCCTTAGTATCCCTGGATGTGAAACCTATGGATATGGAGAGCTGACTGTACTGGAAGTCCTAGCTAGAGCAATTAGGCAAGACAAAAAAATAACAGGCATTCAAATTGGAAAGAAAGGAGCAAAATTGTCAATATTTGCTGACAATATGATCTTATATAAAGAAAATCTCAAAGAATTAGTAAAAAATTCTTGGAACTAATCAATGATTAGTTGGTTAGTGGCAACTAATCAAGTGGCAGGTTACAAAATCAACTTATGGAAATCACTGGAATTCCTTCATACTAACAATGAAGTATCAAAAAGAGAAGCGAAGAAAGCTATCCCATTCATAACAGCTTCCAAAATAATAAAATAGTAATAAATTGAGCCAAGGAAGTGAAAAATCTGTACAGTGAAAACGAATTTTTCTGAAAAATATAAGAGGACCCAAACAAATGGAAAGACATCCATGCTTATGGATCAGAAGAGTGCGTTTTTTTCAAAGATGAGTAAACTAACAAAGATGATGTCCATAATTAACACTTTGAATACTTTCAGAGGTTGAAAATCTTTTCCAGTTGCTGTATTTTCTTTCACTGTGTACTATTTAAGGGAGATGACCAGAACCCAATCAAAAAGTTGTATGGGATTTATCAAGCTCAGGGGAGTTGACCCTAGCCTGTAATGCTTAATAAATAAAACTTCTAGCTTCCAAGTGTTAATGAGGATCTGACTTCCTTAATTTCATTTTCCAAACTCATAGCTTAGATAACTAAGCTCCAGAATTTGTCCTTATTATTGGATTTAAAAGTTAAATTTAACTGCAAAGTGAGAACTAGAATGAGTTAGATATTTAACAAAATTCCCAGCGGCCTGCTGACTCTATTTATCAAAGACTCATGTCTTCTCAAGGTGACTGACTGCACTAAAGATTAAGTTTATTCCTAAGTCCCACAAAAGTCTCAATAAAACACTGAAGTTTATTTATCTTTCATTTTTAGAGCTGTTTGCTTTAGAGCCTGCACAGGGACAATCTTTCTCTTCCTTGGGTGGAAGCTGGGGGCGTCTGGAAAGGGAACCATTTCTACCCTCTACAAACTTATTTTTAAATCTTTCATGAAAAATACATAAACCTGCTCTCAGTCTGCTAGTTCTACTGTAAGAGACTAACACCAGTAAGTGACTAATACTAAGCCATGAGGCATGCGCTATAGGAAGACTTGGGGAGGCCGGGGGAATTCATCGGGTTAGTCAGATATGACTAGAAAGGATACCATTCAGTTGAAATTCAAAATAAGGATTGGTCTCTTCTTCAGACTTTGTGCTAAATTACACTCCTTCAGTTAAAAATGTGGAACTTTTTCCCTGTCAAGGTTATTTCCATAAGGTTAAACATAATTTTAACCACAAAATGTTTACATATTCATTTATTAGGTGGTTTGGGAACAGTTCCAACGAATTATTAATGACTAATTCTGGGATTTACTCCTTGAACAATGAACACACATGAATTTTCACTCACATTATCATGAGTTTTACAAATACCTATCAAGAGAATAAGAGACCTCTAAGCACCGAAATCTACTTAACTTCCTAGGCAAAGTGTTCTCTCCCAAGTAAATAAGCATTTTATAAGCTTATTCAACCTTTTTTTAAATTAAGTAAAACAATCAATCCCAGCCATCCTTCCTTCAACATTATGCTTAAATATTGAAATGCTGTGAAAAGTGAGAATAACAAATATATCTAACCTGATTTTCCTTATTCTCAATAAAGTCAGTTCAATAGTCAGGTGTCAGCAGAACCACATATTCAATAGAATGCATATATCAAACTATTAAAAGGAAATCAGTCCTGAATATTCATTGGAAGGATGGATGCTGAAGCTGAAACTCCAATACTCTGGCCACTTGATGCGAAGAACTGGCTCATTTGAAAAGACCCTGATGCTGGGAAAGACTGAAGGTGGGAAGAGAAGGGGAAGACAGAGGATGAGATGGTTGGATGGTATCACCGAGTCGATGGACATGGGTTTGAGTAAGCTCAGGAAGCTGGTGATGGACAGGGAGGTCTGGCATGCTGCAGTCCATGGGGATGCAAAGAGTCAGACACGACTGAGCAACTGAACTGAACTGATTCTCATCTGGATAATATTTTCATCTATTTTATAATGTTAGTTGCTTAGTCGTGTCTGACTCTTTGTAACCCCATGGAGTATATACAGCACCATCAGGTTCCTCTATATACAGAATTCTCTAGGTAAGAATACTGGAGTGGGTAGCCATTCTCTTCTCCAGGGGATCTTCCCAAAACAGGGATCGAACCGGATCTCCCGCACAGCAGCGGATTCTTTACTGTCTGAGTCAATGATATTTTAAATAAGTTTATTATTAAAGGTGTTTATTATATCCACAATATCTGCACTTTTAAGACAGAAACTTGAGAGGATATTCTGAAAAGGAGTTAAACTGACAACGTGTAGACTGTCATTAAGTGAATCTTCTCCATATACTTTCATGAAGTACGGCATTATTTTAATTTTCAGACCTTCAGCAAAGCCTAACTTTACAATGTATATAGACAGTTTTAAATTCTCTTTTTATGTACAAATTATCAGCAAGAAGAGAGAATCTGGTAGATTCAAAATTTAGATTCTTTCTACACTTCAGATTCTCTTCCTTTGGAAGGTACCAATAATGTAGGTTGACTTCTGAAGGCCTTGAGCCATTTTTCTACCCTTTACATTGTAAAACTCTGGAAGTTCACACCAATACTTTTATACAATAGTTAACAAGTGAAGAGCTTTTCCAAAATCACTGCAGATGGTGATTGCAGCCATGAAATTAAAGATGTTTATTCTTTGGAAGGAAAGTTATGACCAACCTAGAAGAATCCCATGGACAGAGGAGCCTGGTGGGTCCCTGGGGTCACAAAGAGTCAGACACGACTGACTGACTTCACTTTCACTTTCAGACAGCATATTAAAAAGCAGAGACATTACTTTGCCAACAAAGGTCTGTCTAGTCAAGGCTGTGGTTTTTCCAGTAGTCACATATGGATGTGAGAGTTGGACTATAAAGAAAGCTGAGCCCAGAATTGATGCTTTTGAACTGTGATGTTGGAGAAGACTCTTGAGAGTTTCTTGAACTGCAATGAGGTCCAACAAGTCCATCCTAAAGGAGATCAGCCCTGAGTGTTCATTGGAAGGACTGATGTTGAAACTCCAATACTATGGCCACCTGATGTGAAGAGCTGACTCATTTGAAGAGACCATGATGCTGGGAAAGATTGAGGGAGGAGGAGAAGGGGACAACAGAGGATGAGATGGTTGGATGGCATCACCGACTCAATGGACATGAGTTTGAGTAAACCCCGGGATTTGGTGATGAACAGCGAGGCCTGGGGTGCTGCAGTTCATGGCGTCGCAAAGAGTTGGATACGACTGGGCGACTGAACTGAAGAGCTTTCTGAGCAGAATTCAGGAGTTATAGCAAGAATATGAATATGACTCATGAGTTTTCATTAATAATTATCTTTATACATTTAACTGGTACTCTGGTATTACACAGATCCTGGAATGGCAACAGGGGTGTAAAAAGTAAAGATGGACGTTTCTTGCTCTCCTTAATTTATAAGAGGTTAGGGCATCTACAATTACCCAGGGCCTCATAAATCCCAGTAGGTGGGAAGGTGAAAATGACAGAGAAGGCTGGAGAACATCATGGTCAGAGGATCTCAGCCTTAAATAAATCAAAGATATATACACAAAGAGGGAGGAGAAATGATTTAGAAATAGCAGCAGCCAGTGACTCATTGGAAAAGCCCTTGAAACTTGGAACTGAGGGCAAGAGAAGGGGGTGGCAGAGGACGAGATGCATCAAGAACATCACTGACTCAATGGGCGTGAGTTTGCGCAGACTCCGGGAGATGGTGAAGGACAGGGAAGCCCAGCATGCTGCAGCTCATGGGTCACAAAGAGTCGGACATGACTTAGTGACCAAACAACAACAGCGGCCAGTGAGAAAGAGCTTGATCTTAATCAGCTTAATTCAGAGGTATGTCGGTCAAGAAAGAACAAGCAGCAAGAATTTGAGAAGGCTGCAGGGGAAACAATATTTTCTGTGGAGGGCCAGGTTTCAAGACAGATTTAAAGCAAGTGTGGGATTAGCTGAACAGTTCCAGCAATCTGGGGCCAGAAAGAAACTGCTCCCAAGTGAATCCTCATGAAGACCTTCTGGGAGAGTGGAAGGACTTTTAAGTTTCTTCAAAAAAGTCAGTGGAGGACCTCTGTGGTGGTAATGTGGGTCGGAATTTGCCTGCCAATGTAGGGCACATGAGTTCAATTCTTGGTCCAGAAAGATACCATATGCCGTAGAGCAACTATGCCCATGAGCCACAACTACGGAGCCTGAGGTCTAGAATCCATGAGTCGCAACTACTGAGCCGAAGGTGCTGCAACTACTGAAGCTTGTGTGCCTACAGCCTATGTTCCTCAATAAGAGAAGACACTGCAAAGAGAAGCCTAAGTGCTGTAACTGGAGAGTTGCCCCCACTTCACAACTAGAGAAAGCCTGCTTGCAGCAAACGAAGACCTAGTGCAGACAAAAATGAAAGGTCAGTAAAGCTCAGGTCTGATGGGGCTCCACAGGAATCCTCTACCAGATGGGCAGGCTGAGAAGAGACCAATTCACGTCCAGAACTTTCACCATGTCATTTAAAAAACAAAACAAAACACAATGGCAGATCTTTGCAGATTTAGGGTAAAAGATGATGCCTTCTCTGAAGCCAGCCACAGTCTAACCCTATCTTAAAAATGTATAACAACTGGGGTTATTAATCCTCAAGGCCATTTTAGATAAGGAGTTTAACATACATTAGAGGCCAAAATTAAGAAGTTAAGCAGAATGAGCTACAGATTTAATCACAGCTAATTACATAACCTTTATCAAACCATTCTTAACTGTTCTGCACTGTGCTTTCCTATTTAAAAAAAAACTGCTCATGACAATGTCTGAGCCTCTTCTGTTATCACAGACAAATTAGACCATGTTTCTAAGAGCTCTTTGGAAGAAAGAAGTTAAACCTAACTGCCAAACTAGAAAATCTTGCTAAGAAATTATAATTGACAACTTAATGCAGAGAACAACAGAATAAATCTAAGACAACTTAAAATTGACTATTTTTAAAAGTTAGTAAATATTGAAAAATAAGTTTAAAACTACTTTGGAGTGAAATGACAACATCCATCTCTATATTTTGTCTTGAGACTCATATTCAACCTCACTAGGGCCTAAGAAATAAAAATTTAAACAATAAGATATCATTTTCTCCTTATCTGAAAAAAATTTAAAGATTGATTACAACTAGGGTTGAGAGTACTTTTGGTCACTGCTAGCAGATGGATACACTGGTTCAATTTTTTAGAAGAGTAATCTGGCAATATTTATGCAGATATACTCTGATGACCAAAAGTGAAGAGGAACTAAAGAGCCTCTTGATGAGGGTGAAACAGGAGAGTGAAAAGCTGGCTTTAAACTTAAAAAAAAAAAAAAAAAGAAAAAAAAATTCATGGCATCTGGTTCCATCCATTTGTGGCAAATAGAAGGGGAAAATGTGGAAGCAATGATAGCTTTTATTTTCTTGGGTTCCAAAATCACTGCAGACAGTGACTGCAGCCATGAAATTATAAGTTGTTTGCTTCTTAGAAGGAAAATTATGACAAACCTAGACAGCATATTAAAAATTAGACACATCACTTTGCTGACAAGGGTCCATATAGTCAAAGTTATGGTTTTTCCAGTAGTCATGTACAGATGTGACAGTCAGACCATAGAGAAGGCTGAGCACTGAAGAACTGATCCTTTCAAATTGTGGTGCTAGAGAAGACTCTTGAGGATCCCTTGGACAGCAAGGAGATCAAACCAGTAAATCCTAAAGGAAATCAATCCTGAATATTCATTGGATGGACTGTTGCTAAAGCTCCAATACTTTGGTCACCTGATGTGAAGAGTTGATTTATTGGAAAAGACCCTGATGCTGGGAAGGATGAAGGTAAGAGGAAAAGTGACTGACAGAGGATGAGATGGCGAGATAGCATCACCAACTCAATGGACATGAATTTGAGCAAACTCCGGGAGATAGGGGAGCACAGACGAGCATGCTACTACTGTCCGCGGGGTCGCAAAGAGTCGGACACGACTTAGTGACTGAACGACAACAAATGTATATATTCTTTATAATATAACTGCATTTAGAATATGACTTACTGAAATACTCTTACATGAATGAAGAGATATAAAAAGATGGTAAAAAGATGTTTACAGCAGTGCTGTTGCTTAAAACAATCTAAATGTACTGGTAGAGAAACAGCTGGGTAACTGGTAAAAACAGAATAAAGGTTACCCATGAGAAAGATAGCCTCATCATAAAGAACTAACTGGAAAAAAATTAACTTACCAGACAGTGACCCTATTTTTGTTTATAAAGCCCTTTAGAAACTACAATCAATAACTGTTATATTATTTACATAAGAAACACATATACCAAACATTTATTCCAATAGACATATTAATGTTTTAAGCAAAAGGCTCTAAGCATAATTCAATATATGCAAAATTTTAAAAATATTCATGCTTTGTATCATGTCTTTGGGAAGAAAAAATTAAAGGAAAAGGTTCCTACTTTTTGTGAGGGCATACTTAATTCTATAGCCCTTCTGGCTGAAATTGTGACTAAAACCCCACAGACATTTATAACATGACACAAAATGACATCTCAAATAACAATGTGCAAAAGTAATTGAAATATCTTCTAAGTTACTTTTTAAATCTAATGAAAGATCTAAGATAAGCAGATTTAAAGTGTTGGTGGCTTGCCTTTCTTGCATTAGACTATTGTACCACCAAGAGCCATCAATAAGCAGGCTTCACACGGACCTTTGTATACAACTGTTAAGTATTTATATATATGTATTTCATCTAACTATGAACAGATGCATCAATTTTACATGTTTTTTTATTACATACCTCTTTAATTTGAACCTTTACTTTGGCAAACACATTATGCCAAAGAGGCTAGCACAGGTTTACAGTTTTTGTTGATGCTGCTTCCAGATGAACCATTCAGTAGGATCCCTATCCTGAGATATTATAGTACTGATTTACATGATCTGTGGCCAAAGGGACATTGACTATTATTATACACAGAGCAAACATTCTTTTAAGTAGGCTGGCAGATGGTTACAAATTGGCATGACACCCCAAAAACCTGACAAATTAGTCATTTGCTAGATACTCACATCAGCATAGTGGCCTATCATATCACATCGGTCACAGCGTTTTCTCCAGGAAGCTCTTTCAAGACATCTGTGAGTGGAAGACATAGGCAACGAACAGCCTAAGCAAAAGCGGGCCGGACAGGCATACTGGAGGTGCCCTCTCTCGGAACAGAGGCAGCAGGGGCGGACTTTCTACGTGGCAGACAAACAGAAAAACCTCTTTAGCAAAATACTTCAGTCTCAGATAGAATACTTCTTTTTCAGTATAACTGCTTAAAAAGTTATTTCCATTTGGGAACCCAATGAAGGTCAAATCAAACATAATTGTAAAATCGAACAAAATATCTTAAGTCAGAGTCTTAACAAAAGCCACCTGTATTCTGTGGTTGCCACAAAGGCTGAGTTTGCATGTGTACTATTAGCTGGCGTCTATTCTTATGGCTGGTTTTGTAGAACATTGACAAAGTCAAATGTATCTAAGATAGAAAGTAGCATGATGAAGATCTGGAAGCTAAGTCATAGGAGAAAGATACAGAAAGAGCTTGCTTTGCCTGAAGAAACAAAGATATAAGAGGAAACAAGAGAGCCACCTCAAATACCTGAAAGACGGTCATTTGGAAGAGGGAGTAGGTAAGGGATGAAGTATTTGTTAAGGGCTCACTAAGTCAAGAAATGTCTAAAAGTTGTGTGTTATTTCAAAGGTTAATGTATCTGTTGAACATAATTTACATCGATAAACATTTATAAATGCCTAAAATTATAATTTTCTAGCAATGAAAATTATCCCACAATGAAACAAGCTGTGTCATAAAGTAGAAGACTTAGAACTAAAAATGAGTCTCAAGAATCAATCTGATTCAACCTCCTCATTTTATAGGAAAGAAAAGAGAAGCACAAAAGGTGAAATGATTTGCCTAAGGTTGTACAACTATTAATGGGATACTGAAATTGATTCTGGCTGTAGACTTATTATCCTTTACCACTACTCGAGGCTGTGACCTACACGAACATTTAACATGAAATGTAACCCATATATTACATAACATTTGAATTCGAAGGTATTAAGGGCTCCAACTCTACTACTTTAACAATATGGAAAGAAACATTTATTTCACATACTTGTGGGAGGGGGCAGTTTTTTGACAAATGGCCACATTTGTCACAATTTCTACAGGTAACATTTTTGTTGGCTGTATAGTATCGATGGGTCCACCTTCCAGATGATCTTCTATTACCTATCTGTGCCTAAGGGAAAAAAAGATCAAGGATTAAAATTATTTCACTCTGTTCAACAGAATTAACAATCATAATCTGTTCAATTTAGAAGCTAGCAACAGGGAACTTTATGTTCTTAAAGAAGTTAGAAGTTAGAAGTTAGAAAGTTAGAAAGTTAGAAAAATTGAAAAGGGTACCATGAAGACAACTCTACTTTTTGTTTGCCCATCTCTTGTATTCTTTTACACTTCTCCATGTGATTCCATTTCTTTTTTATCTTTCTCTGCTTGCAGTTCAGGTCTAGGGCGCTGATGCATCATTTAGACATTACAGTGGCATTCAGAGTCAAAGATATTGCTGACATATATCTGAATGTATACCACATTTTTCTGAATGAGAAGCTTGCCTAAATTTTTAGTTAGGGGTTGGTGTTTTTAATGATTTTGCCCTTACAAAGTTATAAAACCACAGAGTCACCAAATACATTCTTCTTTTGAACAGCCCAGGGTTAATCCCTACAAACTGGATTTTAACTTCTAAGAGAGAAAAAGATAATGTCCTCCCCCTAGAGTCCTTTTAAGATCTATTCTTCCTACACTGATCCAATTCTAGATGTCCCATATTCTAGCCAAAATCCAATATCATGCAAGAGAGTAATAGCAAAACATATCATATGGACTATCTAAAGAGGAAAAACTAAATGTCAACCATGCTTTTATCTTGTTTGGTTTAATTTTTGAAAAAAAGTTCATGTTTTATTTATTATCCCACTGAATTAGCCAAGTAGGTTTCAAAAGGAGACACAATGTAATTATCTCTTAAAACTTTCCTTCTACCAAATTGTACAATTATTCTCTTTTCTAGCCATCTGTCACAATTAAGGCTAATAATTGAGAAAGACAAACACCTGCCACATCCTAAATATAGACTAACCATTTCCTTACACTGAAGAGGCAGTTATTTCCGGTGTTGATCTTTAGTGGTACCAGGCAAAATGGGCTGAGAGGACTCATCATAGCAGAGAAGAAGCAAAAGGGAAAGGACTAAATCATTATGGCAATTAACTGACTAGAGAAAATCAAGGCTTAACCATGCTTCTGAAAAATTCAACCACCCATAAACTAAAATTAAACTTTTTCTTACAAGATACTTGGACTGCTGCTACATTTAAAAAGCTTATTAAGTCATCATAATGAAGTGAAAGGAAACTACGAATCAAAGGAAATTATTAACCTATTATTCACAACTCTGATTTTACCTCAATGTCTTTGTCACTGATGAACCAGTTCACATCATCTTCTCCTACAAAACAAATAAAATATGTTACTCAATCTTTACACCTTTAAAGCACTTGATTGACAATAATTATTCAGTTTGTTAGTACTGATATTGAACTACAAAGATGTAGATGTAATGAGAAATGTAAATCCCTTAACATCTTGACTCTGTTACTACTTCTGTGGCTCTGAAAATACTTAACCTCTCTTAATCTCAGTTTCCTTACCTATGAAATGGGAGTAATGGTATTTTCCCTGTATAGTGTACCTAAAAAATCAGATGAGATGTGCGAATCAGATGAGATATGTGAAAATGCTTTGAACATCATCAAACTGTATATCTCTGAAGGGACCAAAAACCCAACAGCAGGTGCAAAAAAGAAATCTCATCTGAACTTCCCTTATCTGACTAAAGCCTGTTTCATGAGCTAGCTGCCACAGCCCCCTTCCCCAACTCAGAGGTCAGGAGGTCAGGAGTCACTGACCGTGGTACCAGGACATTCCTCCAAAACTGTGTAAAGAAGCACATCACAACCTTCTATCTTTGGAAGCTCTAAATTCTCCCTTCTGTTAAGCTGGTATACAAACTTTTACCCTTCAGCAAGTTACTCAATACTGAGTGCTCCCACCTTTGGTATTTTCTCCTGTTACTCTCTCTACTGTCAGTTCATTCGCAGGCCTCCCCACCATTCAGACCCAAGTAGGCAGAAGAAAGGTTTTTCCTTCCAATATCAGTATTAACTGTGTCCACCACCTTCTTACTGTAGTTGACTTTCATTGTAATATTTTAAAAAGTTGGACTCTGAATATTATCTCATGATTAGAGCTAGGAATTTAGCACTGTATTTTACAACATCAAAAATAGTGAAATAAGAGAAGTCAAATATCTAGCAGCCGGTGATTGGTTTAAAAATACAACTGTAAAAACCTAGCGGGGTGGGGAGCTCTACCTTTTCCTTTATCAGCTGTTTTCTTCTCCATGCACTGCCCCTTTACAAACTTGCAAATGGCTGCTATTCCCTTAGTCCACCCATGGCCAAGGAGGAAGGGACATACGACTAATGCAGAAGCTAAGGTGTCAACAAAGGATGAAAGATTTTTTTCTTCACCTAAAGCAAAGTTAAGATTTCCTCCTTTCTCCTATCTACACTTCTTCTCTGTCTCAAAACAAACAAACACACAAATTGATCTTGACTATTCTTTGAAAGGAATTCTGAAGAGACATGAAGTAATCTACATTCTCCCAGAAAGAAAGTGAAGTCACTCAGTCATGTCTGGCTCTTTGCGACCCTATGGAAACTGTAGTCTACCAGGCTTCTCCGTCCATGGGATTTTCCAGGCAAGAATACTGGAGTGGGTTGCCATTTCCTTCTCCAAAGGATCTTCCCAATCCAGGGATTGAACCTGGGTCTCCCGCATTGTAGGCAGACACTTTACCCTCTGAGCCACCAGGGAAGTCCATATTTTTCCCCAGGACCACCCTTATGGCAGAAAGTGAAGAACTAAAAAGGCTCTTGATGAAAGTGAAAGAGGAGAGTGAAAAAGTTGGCTTAAAGCCCAACATTCAGAAGACTAAGATCATGGCATCCAGTCCCATCACTTCATGGTAATTAGATGGGGAAACAGTGGAAACAGTGGCTGACTTTATTTTTCTGGGGTCCAAAATCACTGCAGATGGTGACTGCAGCCATGAAATTAAAAGATGTTTGCTCCTTGGAAGGAAAGTTACGACCAACCTAGACAACATATTGAAAAGCAGAGCCATTAATTTGCCAACAAAGGTCTGTCTAGTCAAGGCTATGGTTTTTCCAGTGGTCATGTATGGATGTGAGAGTTGGACTATAAAGAAAGCTGAGTGCCAAAGAATTGATGCTTTTGAACTGTGATGTTGGAGAAGACTCTTGAAGAGTCCCTTGGACTGGAAGGTGATCCAACCAGTCCATCCTAAAGGAGATCAGTCCTGGGTGTTCATTGGAAGGACTGATGTTGAAGCTGAAACTCCAATACTTTGGCCACCTGATGTGGACAGCCGACTCATTTGAAAAGACCCTGATGCTGGGAAAGACTGAGGGCAGGAGGAGAAGGGGACGACAGAGGATGAGATGGTTGGAAGGCATCACTGACTCAATGGATGTGGGTTTGGGTAGACTCCGGGAGTTGGTGATGGACAGGGAGGCCTGGGGTGCTGCGGTTCATGGGGTCGCAGAGAATCGGACACGACTGAGCGGCTGAACTGAACTGAAACAGGAGTAAGTGTCTAGAGATATATTTTAAAATAAAATACTTTTACTAAGAAAACCAAGAGGCTGCTTTACAAAAAGACCAATCCATAGGAAAGCAGAGATGCTGTGCTGATGATTATTTCCTTTATAAAATTTGGAGGCTGCATCCATATATTGAGAGTGGAGAATACATTAAATAGCCGCAGTTTCTATTCATTCATCACCAACCATGCTGTTATTCTTTCATTCAAAGGATTCATCTAAGGAGCATGCTCTGTTCTAACTTTCAAAGCTGCCCTTTGTACCTCAATGTCCTTCATCATTAAAACTCAAAATGACCATTAAAAATCACTAATTACAGAATTGACTTAATACTGTCCTTAAAAAAATGAACTCCTAAACCAACGAAATGCAAAATAGCAGCCCCAAACCCCAATAAATTTACACATGAAGAGAGAATATCGAAAAAAGGGAAGGTTTATGAGAGAGATCAGCTCCATTTAGATTGTTTTAACATACCCATGGAATTCAACAATATCCAGGTTATATACTAACTATACTCCTCCTCAACAAGCTACAGAATATTCTTACTGTAGAAAATTTGCCAACAAGTACACAAAATAGGCTTAAGTTACAAATGAAATCAGACCTCTTGGTCTCAATGGCCATGAGTTTGAGCAAACTCTGGGAGCTGGTGATAGACAGCCTGGCATGCTGCAGTCCATGGGGTCACAAAGAGTTGGACACGACTGAGCGACTGAACTGAACTGATGTACAATGCAGTGTTGACTTCTGCTGCACAGTAAAGTGAATAATAACTTATATGTGTGTGTATTTATCTCCTCTCCTTTTTAGATCCTTCTCTTATATAGGTCACATAGTACTCAGTAGAGTTCCCTGTGCTATCCAGTAAGTCCTTACTAGTTATCTATTTTATATAGTGTCTGTATATCTCAATACCAATCTCCCAAATTATCCCTCCCTCCACTGTTCCCCTTGGTAACCAACATTTGTTTTCTACAGCTGTGACTACTGTTTTTGTATATAAGTTCATTTGTACCATGTTTTAAGATTTCACAAGTAAGTGACAGCCTATGATATTTATTTGTCTTTGACTTGCTTCACTTAGTATGATAATCTATAGGTCCATCCACGTCACTGCAAATGGCATCGTTTTCTTCATTTTTATTGTTGAGTAATATTCCATTGTATGTATGTACCGTATCTTCTTTACCCATTCATCTGTCGATGGACGTTTTGCTTGCTTTCATGTCTTGGCTATTGTAAACAGTGTTCCAATTAACATCTGAGGTGCATGTAACCTTTCAAATTGTCTTTTCCTGGATGTACGCCCAGCAGTAGGATTGCTGGTAGTTCTATTTTTAGCTTCTATTAGGACTCTGCATCATGTTCTCCATAGTGGTTGTACCAGTTTTGAAACTGTCAGTCTTTTAAATTTTAACCTTAGAATGGGTGTGAAGCACTATTCATTATGACTTTAACGGTCATTACACTGATGAATACTGTGAATAAAAACAGTTTTGTTGCCTCTTTTCCGACCTGCACGCCCTTTTCTTTTTTTTAACCTCACTGTATTATACAGGACCTCCATTATTATACTCAGTATCAGTGGTGATAGGAAATAATCTCTGCTTTGTTCCCAACTACAGGGAAAAATATATTTTTTCATAATCAAGCATTCTGTTTTGCTGTAGATCTTTCGTAACAGGTTTAAGAAATTCCTTTCTATTCCTAGTTTCCTGAGTTTTTAATATCAATGTGTGCTGAAATCAATACCTTATCTGCATCAACTGAGATAGCCCACGGCTTTTCCTCTCTTTCTCTTAATACGGTAAACTACAATGATTTCATTTTCAAATATTAAACCAATCTTGTATTCTGGGGTTAACTCCACTTGGTTAGGATGATTTTACTCTTTATAATGTATTGCAGAATTCAACTTGCTATTATTTTATTAAGAATTTTTACATCTGTTTGTGAAGGATATTGATTTATACTTTTCTTAAAATGTCTGGTTTTGACATTGGTATAAAACTAGCCTCACAAGAGTTCAGAAGTGTTGGGAAGAGTTGGTATTATTTTTTCCTTAAATATCTGATAGAATTCACCACTGAAGTCATCTAGGTTGGAGTTTTCCTTGTTTGTGAGTCAAGAATTTTACTTGTAGAAGGTTTTAAAAGGGTAATTCTACTTTTTTTTTTTTTTAGTAGATATGGAGCCACTCACATTTTCAGTTTCTTCTTGGGCCAGTTTTGATAATTTGTGACTTTTGAAAAACTTGTCAATTACTTCTAAATTGCTGAAATTATTGGCTTTAAGTTGTCCGTAATAGTCTCTTGCTCTTTTACTTTGAATAATTAATTTGTACTTATGCCCATCCAGTAAATTTTTAATCTCAAATATATATTTCAGTTCCAGAAGTTCCATTTCTTTTTTTTTATACCTTTCATTTCTCTTATTACATTTCTCTCTTCCTTTAAATTTCAGAGTACACTTTTTAACAGCTGTTTTAAAGTCCCTGCTGCTAATTTCATATTCTCTGTCACTTCTAGGTTTGTATCACTTGACTGATTTTTCTCCTGGTTATGAGTGACATTTTCCTGCTTTCTTAATGCCTGGTAATTCCCCTCCCCCCATGGGTGCTGGTAAGGTACACTGTTGAGTGTCTTGATTTTGTTTTCTTACTTTAAAAAGTGTGAGACTCTGTTCTGACAAGCAGTTAAACAACCTCCAGATCAGGTGATCCTTTTGAGACTTTTAAAGCTTTGCTAGGGTGGTCCAGAGTAGCCTTGACTTAGGGTTAGAGTTTGAGTAAGCTCTGGGAGTTGGTGATGGACATGGAAGCCTGGCGTGCTGAAGTCCATGGAGTCACAGAGTCAGACACGACTGAGCGACTGAACTGAACTGAACTGAACTGAAGCCCTACTACTAAGATATATCTTCTGGGGTCTCTATTGAATGTCTTGGGTGTTCAATACTGTCCAATCTGGCAAGTAAGAACTCAGGTAAGCTCTGGGAATTGTTTGGTAAGTTCTAGGAATTCCAGTCTCCAGTCCTCTGCTCCACAAATTCCAGCTTCTTTAGTCTCTCTGAACTCTGATTTCTGTCTTCTCCTCTTAATGAGATGGTCACTATACCTGGGTTCCCTTTCTAAGTATCACAATGCAGGTTGATTGTAAGGCATATCTCACTCATTTCCACATTCTCAAGAATCATGGTCCTGTACTGCCTGTTGTTCAATGTCTGAAAATGTGTTAATTAAGAAGGCAATGGCAACCCACTCCAGTACTCTTGCCTGGAAAATCCCATGGGCAGAGGAGCCTGGTGGGCTGCAGTTCATGGGGTTGCGAAGAGTCAGACACGACTGAGCAACTTCACTTTCACTTTTCACTTTCATGCATTGGAGAAGGAAATGGCAGCCCACTCCAGTGTTCTTGCCTGGAGAATCCCAGGGACGGCGGAGCCTGGTGGGCTGCCGTCTAAGGGGTCGCACAGAGTCGGACACGACTGAAGCGACTTGGCAGCAGCAGTTAAGTCCAACCACTAAAAATTTTCATTTCATTTTTTTGTTTCAAACTGTTATATATTTCAGCTCTGTAATTTTCCTTTGTTTCATTTTTATATCTTCCATTTCTCTTATATGCCTCTTTCCCTTTAAACTTCTGCATATTTATAATGTCTGTTTTAAAGTCCTTGTCTGCTAATTTCATCATCTCTTGTCAGGAGGGCAAGTCTGGTGTAAGTTAACAAAATATGGCTGGAAGTAAACATCTCAAGTAGGATTTTAACAGGTGATGAAGGACAGGAGTAAAAAGGAAAGGCACAAGCAACATAATGAAAGAGGTAAAAGGATACAGCAAACAATACAGTGTGATGGAGCAAAGGGCAGTGAAGTTGCTCAGTCGTGTCCAACTCTGCGACCCCACGGACTGTAGCCCACCAGGATCCTCAGACCTGGACTTTTCCAGGCAAGAGTACTGGAGTGGGTTGCCATTTCCTTCTCCAGGGGATCTTCCTGACCCAGGGATCGAACCCGGGTCTCCCGCATTGCAGGCAGACACTTTACCACTTCCCAGAATCACCTGGGAAGCCTGGAACAAAGGGTGCGATAATTCCTTTACTAAGAATTTTCACCTTTTTATACATACAAATATTGAGCATTAAAATATTATTACTTACAGTAAACTTTTTATTTCATTTTCACCTTTAACACATGAGGACTTATGAATGTTAAATCTATTTTTCCAACTAAGAAATTTCCTATGTCCTTCCTTCTTTAGTTTAACTTTAAAAGTCTTCACTTCCTACTGTGTGGAGCACTCCGAGAAACAATACAACAGGTCTCTTTCTGCCAGGGTAGTACTCTTGAAAGCAGAGATAGTCCAACAGCATTACAGGGTGCCTTTATATTTCCTCTCTTCTGAAATAACCTTCAAAACAAAAAGGCAAACCCCAAAGAAAAGTGAACCCATAACCTTACACATTTTACACACTTTCTATTTCTGGAACTCTTCTGCTATCTTTATTCTTCCCTCCCTCCTTTCTCTCCTTCCTTCTCTCTTTTTCTCTCATGCATAAAGATAAACATCTTTCCTATTTATATGGGGATGGTGACTCACTGTCTGTAAATTGTTTTAAATATATATTATACCTTCAGAACAATCCTGTAAGTATGGTCACATAAATATTCACTTTTTAAAGGTGTGCTTGCTACAAAAAACAGCAATTGCTGCTTTTGTGATAAGTAGTGCTAATGCAGCTCTTTTTACCCATAAGACTATACTCAAGTTTTTTTTTTTTTTTTATTAGTTGGAGGCTAATTACTTCACAACATTTCAGTGGATTTTGTCATACATTGACATGAATCAGCCATAGAGTTACACATATTCCCCATCCCGATCCCCCCTCCCACCTCCCTCTCCACCTGACTCCTCTGGGTCCTCCCAGTGCACCAGGTCCGAGCACTTGTCTCAAGTTTTCAAAGGATCTAAGGAAAAGTTTGAGCTAAATTTCTGAGGAGTAAAGCCAATTCATGCTTCACTTCAACTATATCTAGCCTGCCTAAATTCTGATGGGCAGGAATAGGTAAAGATCATTTCTGTGCTTAGAAAGCAGTCACAATTATAGAGCTGGTTCTTTTTTTTTTTTTTTTTTAACAAAGGTTAAGATTTGTTAAAGTAGGAGTTAGTAAAATGGTTTTCCAAAGATCACTAAAGATTACTAAAGATTTCAGTTCAGCATATCCAGTTGGTTATTCTAGTGCAGGAGCCAGGCACTAAGAAAAATCTCTCCTTGAGTCTAATACCCTATAGTCCCTTCTTATATGGAAGCCCAAGGTGCCTTACATAAAAAGTTCTAGAAATCCTAATTTCTAACATCTAAAATTTTAAGTCTCATTACATTTCAGTGAAAAGGTATATGTTTATGATTTTCTCTGCAAACAGTGGACCTGAATTTAATATTCAGCAAAGAAGATATAAAAACTGACTCTGCGAGTACTAATCATTTAAGAATGTAAAATGCAACTTTCCTCAAACTATAAAATGCTTTCATTTAATGTAGTGTCAAATTAATTCTGAATGTATATTCACTGAAAATTCCTCACGTAAATGACAATGTAGGAGACAGAAGATGACTAACACACGGTGCTCGCCTTCAAGGAACTTATGTATCTCTGGGGTAAAGAATCCAAAAAGCATTACTGTGTTCAGTAAATAACCACATCATCTCATTTTTTAAAATATAGGATGATTTAGTTAACATCAAGTCTTTAAAAAGATTGACGTGGAAATCACTCAGTCGTGTCAGACTCTTTGTCGACCCCGAGAACTGTAGCCCTCCGGGTTCCCCTGCATGGAATTCTTCAGGCTGGAGTGGGTCGCCATTCGCTTCTCTGGGGGATTTTTCTGACCGAGGGAGCGAACCTGAGGCTCCTGCATTGGCAGGCAGACTCTTTACCATCTGAACCGCCAGGGAAGCCCCCATAGACTGAAAGTCCTCTATATTTGGGGTATGTGTTATTTAACAAGAAATACTTAATTCCACCAATTATCAATCAGTTACCTTATGATGACCGCATCATCAAAATAGTCTTCATCCAATACTAAGTATGTAAGGTCTCTAGCAGCTGCTTTTTCTCCAAATATCTCTGAGTCTACAGACAGGCTCACAGATGGGGCTGGGAAAAAATAAACAACGGCTGCGCTATATCTGCAATCCCTAAGGAACGAAGATTTGGGGCCTTCTCAACACCTTTTCTCCCTTGAAGTACACAGCCCAAACTATGACTCATATGACATGGCATTATTCAACTGGTTACGCTGAACTGAAATCTTCTATAATATTTGGTGATCTCTGGAAAAACATTTTATTAACTCCTACTTTAACAAATCTTACACACTGAAATGTTTAAAACAAACAAATAAACCACAAAACATAAAGAAGCTAAAATTGAGGTTAAGTAATTTGGTAGTTCTAGCACAAAAGACAAAACAACATTACATTTCTAATGTATTGCCCACACTACCTTTTTACATACCTAATATTTTAAACTAAAAGGTCTTACTTTTTGTAATTTAACACTCCCAGTGCTTTCCCTTCTCTGTACTTTCGGTCATTTTATTCCCTTGGTCTTCAGCACCATCTCGCTCTTCGCCCAGTTTTCCCCCTAACACAGCCCCATTTCCATGACTATAAATTCTTTTTTCCTGCAGGGCTTTCCTTCCAGAGGCTGGGGAAAAACCATCTCCTGGCCTTCACCAGCTTTCATGGGCTGCCTGCCACTTCAAAGCCAGCACAACCTCTCTCTCTCTCTCTTCCCTTCTTACCTTCTTGTGAGATCTAATTTCCCCAACCAAGGGTCGAACTTGGGCCCTTGGCAGTAAGAGCTGAGTCCTGACCACTGGACTGCCAGGGAACTCCTGTGATTATAACCTCTGAATATGACAGCTCAGTTCTTTATTCAGTACTTTTCTCATTTGAACTCCGTGAGCAGTTAACAATTTTTTGGCTTACAGCACAAACTACTTCCCTAGTTCTTCCCCTTGACAGCTTCTTCTTCCTTCACTGGCCACTTAGTATATTACATTCTTTGTCCCAGATTATGTCACACATGCCCACTGACAGAACCACCAAATTTGTATTTCTAGACCGAATCTTTTCTTGAGCTCCTGATCTATGGGATATTTGGATTAGAGCTCTTATAGGCAACTCAAAATCATAATCACACTAAAAATAAATTCTCTACCTTTTCCCCATTCCTTGAGTTTCTCTGTTAAAAACAAATAACCCTATTTTTCCTCCTTGTAAGTTCTCAATAACTTAGTTTATTTTCCAAATCAAAACCTCAGCTCTTCTCTCTCACCTTTCAAATAGTTGCCCACCAAATCTATTCATAATAACTTCAGTGCCATTAGATTGATCCAGAGACACCTAATTTCTCACCTAGAATTTCTATCCCTAGTACCACAACCCATTCTGCCTTCCCTTTTTACCAGAAAAATGTTTCCTTTTTTAGGGAGTCCCCCCCCACCCCCACCCCAGGTATAACTGAATTACATTAGTTTCAGAAATATAATAATTTGCTATCTGTATATACTGTGAATGAAATAATGTTTCTAAACCATAAATGTGAAACATTATGCCCTGAATGATCCCTCAATGCTTGCAGAATCAATGTAAATAAAACTCCTCTGTGTGCCCCACAGTGCCTGCTAAGATCTGGTCCTCATCTATTTCTCCGGCTTCACCTTCTCGACTCCTGTGCTCCATCTGTGCCTAGTAATTTCCCTGAAGTGTCTTTGTGTCCTCTGCAACTTTGCTTATGCATGTATTCCTTGAAACACACGCCAACTCCAATCTCAACCACCTGAACTGGGGGACTTGGTCTTCAAGTCTCGAATCACGTGTTACCTCATCCACTGATGTTGCCCTGATAACCCCTCAAACGCAGAAATGATCACTCTCAAATTTATAACATCCTGGATTTAACCTTAGCATTCTACCTTTATATCTTCCACAGATCAAACCATGATTGTGTGTTTATCATAGGTACTCAAGTTTACTGAATGAATTACCTAACTTAATATTTCTTCTTTTGAATTCATTCTGTAGAATTATTTTCTCTCTCTCTCATAGTCTAAAGCAGGTTATTTGTATCTCTTAGGCTACTGAGAACATTTTGCATTAAAAAATATTTTATTTCCCTCACAAAGTCATAAATTGTATTTATCTATCCAGTTATTAGCACAACATCTTGCATACTTTGAATTACATTAGGAAAAAATTTGAAAGAGAAAGGAAACATTCACAGGTACACTTATGTCACTAAATCCTGTTCTGGAGCACATAAGTCAATAGACAATCACACAGACTCTCACTGTGCACACAGAAAAGCTCGACAGGATAGATCATCGATGACTAAGGAAAACACCTGCAATTTCTGTAGCAAGCAACTCTAGAAACTAAAAAAGAAATTTAAAAAATCACTGCTATCAAAATTACTTGGCAAACACAGGATCCACATGTAATATAAGATAATCGGACATTTATTGATAATCTTGCCTGCACCCAACCAGTATTCATGGATTAAAGATCACAGAGATAAAGCTGCAAGATATTTATGTTATATCCTTTCTCGAGTCTAACTCCACTATGCCAGATTTCCCCCTGGGATCTTCTCACTTTTAATAAGCAACTGAACCAGCCACAAATGAAGTTACTATTCCCAACTTCATCAGTAGCATCTGTTATTTCAACGGAAACTTTTGAAATACACACAATGCCACATGCAAATCCCCTGAGGGCTGAGCCACCTTATTCACAAGCATTCTTCTCAAACTGCTCTTTATTTCTGTCTTAGTTTTCTCTTATTTATACTTTTCCATTTAACACTGGTCACAAAACCATTTCGTCATTAAATTTTTGCATTGTATAACCGGCAATCATTTAAATAAAACAAATTTTAGTAGAAGAATTTGCAAGTTAGGCATCAAATTGTTCATCTTATTTTAAATCAAATTAAATTTACCAGAAATTTTATATTTTTAAGTGTGTGTCAGTGATAAATGGGGATTTAGCTTTTCTTTTTTTAGAGGTAGAGGAGGAAGAAGAAAGAGGAAATAAATACAGGTGCTTATGGGCACAGAGCTCTTGCAAAGCATATCAGTCATATAAAGTCATATAAAGGCTTTTGCGTAACCCCAAAGATACAGACAGACAGATACACAGACACACACACAGAGTTCTCTCTCACCCCCATTCTTGGTACTCCCAAGGATTTAGAAAATAAACCACCTGTTTAAGAAATATTTGTTTAGAAATAAAAGATGCCTCAAATCACACTAACAAGAACAGAAAACGAAAAACTATCAACAGAAACAGTAAACACAGTCAGAATATGCAAGTTGTTCTTTTGTTCTTTTAATAGTATCTACTATGGTGCCTATTCCTAACTTTCACCCTTTTCTGTCCAAAAGGCAAAATATACAATATGGACACTTGAAACATTTATAAAATGACAAGCACACAACATTCAAATTTAATGAAGAGGCTACTTTTTAAAATATATTATAGGTTTCTAGAGAAGATTTAAAGGCTATATAAATTTGTTATCAACCTGCTGGTAAAATTTTAATACCAATCTGGAAGCTATATTCTTTCAGCCATCCTTCTATTCAACACTTCTTTGTCTACCTCCCAAATCCTTTTTCTTTACCTATCATTAACTTTGTATGTGAGCACATGTATGGTTTTCAGTATCTGATTCTCTCTTCACTTTCTCCTTGGTGAAGTTAAGTCACTTCAAAACAATTCATTTTTATTATTTTGGGGGCTGTTATATTCTTCAAATCTCTCTCCAGACCTTAAGATCAAATATGTCCAGGCTTATAATTGTTTACAGGCTATATCACATTTATATTACAGTCAGTGCAAATAAAACATATCCAAAGCAAAACTCATTTTTACAACCCCACTTGAAACTGGCTCAAAATGCCTCTCTGCTGTTATTAATGACTCAAAATGTACGTTTATTTTCATCTTAAGCCAATGTTTCATCCCGTTATCCAATTAGGCCAGGTCTTAAATTCTACAGCATTATTCCTTTTCCATGTCTTTCCAATATTCCAGTTTCCTTCTAGTTATCACTGTACGTTCACCACTCAGATCGAGGATTGCTGTACTGTCCCTGTGCCTTCCACTTCAGATGATACATACCAGCTAAGTTTTCTCTTTAAATATGTAATTTCCCATTTTGTTGCTAAGTTTTATCAAGAAATACATGCACATGGTTTTAAAAACTCCAATAATATTAAAAAAAGTGTAAAAGAAAAAAACAGCAGTTCTCTCCTGTGCTGAGAGGAAAGTGTTGAGCCCATTCTTGTGCTAAGCCCACTCATCAGAGGCAGATTCAGTTCTATTTCTTTTGATATTTACCTGTATACTTCTAAATAATGTTCATCCTGATATTTATGCATTTATCTATTTCATGCATTAATATCTAAATTCCTAATAAAGTAAAAGAGGATTCAGCTTTCTAGTAACAATCTATCTGAATTTCTTTTTCCTCCATCTCCCCTCTCAGGTCAATATTCGGTTTACGGCTATATAATAGTACACCGGGCTTCCCTGGTGGCTCAGTGGTAAGGAACCCACCTGCCAGCGCAGGAAATGTGGGTTTAATCCCTGGGTCGGGAAGATTCCGTGGAGAAGGAACGGCAACCCACTCCAGTATTCTTGGCTTGGGAAATCCCATGGACAGAGGAGCCTGGCAGACCACAGTCCATGGGGTCAGAAAAGAGTTGGACATGACTTAGTGACTAAACACCACCACCACCACCACCAGTGATAACATTGTTTCTCCTCTTATACAATTCTTATTTAATTTTCCTGTTTAATACTCTTCTAGTTGTTTCATTTACATAGTCTGAAAAGTCTACTTACTACCATGACAGCCACTAGCACCTCATCTCTCTATTAGGCTAATATTTAGCTATCTTCATATCTCCAGTATTAGGGCAGTTCGTTATCTTCAATATCTCCAGGGTTATGCTTTCCCTGGTGGCTCAGAGTGTCACTAGTGGTAAAAACAAAACAAAACAAAACAAAACAATCTGCTAATATAGGAGACATAGGAGACACGGGTTCGATCCCTGGGTTGGGAAGACTCTATGGAAGAGGGCATGGCAACCCACTCCAATATTCTTGCCTGGAGAATTCCATGGACAGAGGAGCCTGGCAGGCTACAGCCCACAGGGTTGCAAAGAGTCAGACATGAGTGAAGCAACTTAGCACGCACGCACAAGAAAAACAGTCATTAACATTAATCATCTGGGTCCAACAGACCCTTTAATAATTGAAGTCACTTCACAAATAAAAAGTGATAATGAAAAAACAATATGATCAGAAATCTTAAGAAGAATTTAAACATAGCAAATCCAAATTATTATTTTATATATTCCTATTTTTGAAGTTAAATGTACCTGAAATGTATAACATCCTGGAATACAACTAACTGCTAGTCAGTTATCGTATATGAACTTGGAGCACAACCATTTTGTAAATAATTAACACCAAATTTCAAATATGTCTCTTCTTTGCTCCATAATTACAAAATATTTTTACTTTTTGATTAATTAGAATGACCAATCCAGTTAATTTTTTTCCATATTAATCTTCCATATTAATCTATTTCCTTCTAATCACCCCTGCATACACATATGCCTTTAGCATCTGTCCATTTGAAACAAACCATATCAAGTGAATTTTGGTACACAGGTATCATAAAATGTGAAATAATACTGCCACACATCCCCTTATCAAAGCTGGATGGGACAGATTCTTGTCATAAAATACTGTGTAGCAAAGAACTTCCCGTTGTTTGAATGACTGGATGCGAGTACCCTATCTCCTTTCTGCACTTAAAAGGTCAAGTTCATCCCATCATTAAGGGCCAGATACTACAACCTGTCTCTCTGCGTTCATGTTCTGATTCATCTAATAACTGTGAAATGTCTTTCTCTGTTAATTTTCTTTTATTTGCCAGTCTGGGCAGAAAATGTAAAATTCTGGATTTTTTAACTTTGTTGAATGAAAGCTTTAAAAAAAAAAAGGTGACTTCAGACTTCTTTTATACATTCATGAAAGATAATGCAGTACTCTGGGCTTCAAAATAAGGAAACTGAAGGATGATCAAACAGTGAAGATTTACCTCACTATTACATAATCATTCTAGGCAATTCCCTCATTCTGCTCTTTTCAATTAGTTTAACTTTTTTTCTTAAATGCATAGTTGGCATAATTGATGAGTATGTTAAAATTATTCTTAGAATGATGAAATAGTAAAATGCTTTCAGATATGGCAAAAATAAGATCACTAGGATTCTATGATGTATCTTAGATTTACAAAAAGAACCAATGGACCTATTTAGTAATTCTGAGATAGAATGAGTTTTAGTCTATTAAGAAAAATAAATTTTTTCTCTGTTCTCTGGAAGGTCTCTAAGAAATAATAAAAGTCATGAAATATACATTCTTAGAAATAGTTAAAAATGCTCACAAAAGAAACAAACTAAAACCAGGTCTAATGAACCTGATGGTATACTGAGGGTTAAACTAAACATTATTCTCAACTCTTACAATAATAAACATTATTCATTCAATAAATACTGAATTACTGCCATATTGAGGCACCATTCTGGTCCTTGAGCTAAACAAACAAAATAGAGATTGCTGCCTCCATAAAACATAAATTCTAGTGTCTCTCTAGGATAGAGAGACAATAAACAACAAACATAACAAATAAGTAAATGATGTATGTTAGTAATAAATACTTTTGAAAAAAGAAAGAGTAGAGCATGGTAATGGGAATTGGTAGTATTGGATATAAATTATAATTTTACATAAGGTGGACAGGATAGACCTGATTGATATTTAAGCAAAAACTTAGAGGAGACCAGGGAATTAGCCATGCAATTCTGGGATATCCCAGGCAGTAGGAACAGACAAAGAAGTCCTTAAAGCAAGTATATTCTTGGTTGTGGTTGATGAACAGCAGGGGGGCCAGTGTGGTTAGACCAGTTAAGGAGGGGGAGGTGAGGTCAAAGAAGTACAGGGTTGCCAGTTTATGAAGGGTCTTGCAGGCTTTATATAGATACTTGCTTTTATTCTAAGTGACATGGGAAGTCAATGGATGATTTTGAGCAGAGGAATGATAATGATTTGACTGACAATTTAAAGAATCATTCTGTTAAGATTAAAAAATGAAGGCAAGTAAAGAAGTAGGGAGACCAATTAGGTGGCGACTGCAATAATTTAGTCAATTAATGATGATACCTCTGACCAGGATGGCAGCATAAGATGTGGTGAGAAGTGAAGGAATTCTTAATATATTCTGAAGGTAGAGTCAATGAGATTTCCTAGTGAACTGTATGCCAATGTAAGAAAAGACCAGGGTCAAGGACAACTCCTACTCCAAGCAACTAAAAGGGTACAGCTGATGCAACTAAAACCTAAAGATGAAGATGCTTAGGGGGAAAGATGAATTTCATTTTGAATCGATTGGATTTGTGATACTGATTAAACATCCAAATTAAAATATTGAATAGGCTACTGGATATACCAGCCTTAAGTTTAAGAGATAGACCTGAACTGGAAATAAAAACTTGTTGATTGTGGCATGAAGACAGGACTGGGTGACTGCACCAAGGGAATAAGTATAGGAAAAGAAGAAAAAAGGAGGAAGGATTCAGAAGCAGTAATCAGTGAGGTGGGAGGAAACCTGTTGGGAGGAAGGGTAAATGCCCTGTAAGCCAGCTAAAGAAAATGTATCCGAGAAGAGGTGCTGTCAATTATGGGAAATGCCATGATAGAACAGGGTAAGATAAAGGTTGAGAGCTGATTCTTGTAATTATTAGCAAATTACTGTTCATCTTGATAAGAGAAGTGTGAATGAAGCACTGTGGCAAAAACTCTACTGAACTGAAGAGAAGCGGAGGAGAGGGATTCGAAGCAGTAAACAGAAACTGCCTGAGCAGCCTGACTGTGAAACACTCATCTAAACAGGATAGCTTATTACTTTAAAACTTTCACCGTCTAGTGACACCAGGTGACTCAGGATGTGGGGGGGGATTTGGGTATTGTGTGGAAGACAAGCCCAATAAGCTACCCAAGTTTTGATTTAGCTTCAGAAAGATTACTGACAGAATTGTCTTTAAATCCAAAACACAAGTATTCACCAATGGACCTACAATAACTATTACTCAAAGCAGAGCTGGCTGGAGAACAGGAAGAAGTTATGGAGATATTATTGTGTATATATTATTACACAAAACTTTGAATTCAAAAGAAAACAAAATTAAAAAACCCATTTTAGTTGTTAACGTTTTTATTCCCCATTTTTTTCAGGATAGATAAAACTTAAAAACAAATGTTCATCTTGAGTTTTGAGGAAATGCTAATGTGCATTATCTCCAACAACGAAAACACGCACAATATATAAAAAATGTTCCTTTCCAAATTCCCACTAACAGACCCTTCCAGAGAAAGAAAATCCAGATCTTTTTTAAAAAATACAGAAAAGCTCAGGGCTCTGTGATGACCTGGAGGGGTGGAACAGTGGTGTGGGAAGGAGGCTCAAGAGAGAAAGGAATATATGTACACATATAGCTGATTCACGACACTGCATAGGAGAAACTAACACAACACTGTAGAGAAACTATATCCCAATAAAAATACAGAACACAAGAACAGCTAATACATAGAGAGCTTATTCTATGCTAGGTACTATAGAAGGCATTTTTACACATTTTTTTTTTAATTTAACCCTCACAACAATCTTACAGAGGCAGCTATTATTATTTTCACTACACAGATGAAAAAAGGTGAGGTTTATGTGAGTTTTTAAATAAGCTGTCTAGTGTCACAAAACTTGTAAGTGGCAGACCAGAGGCTCACTTCTAAACCATACTTTTAACCAACATGCTCTTCTCATCCCCTAAGTTATTTTTATGATGAGTATCTGGTTTATTTAGTAATAAAATTGTTACCAAAATTCCCACAATATTATCATTTTATCATGTAGCACATAGCAATCAATGTGAAAACAACTTGCACTCTTCCACTTTTTAATATAGGACTGTATTCTGAGAGGAATAATGGTATTATCTGAAGAACAATGCTGGTTCTTCATGAAATTTGATAAAAATAATGTCCCCACTTCCCAGTTGTGGTCTGTAACGGGGCAGGAACCATTCTCTAATCACAGTACCACTTGCACCTCTACAGCCCTAACGGTGTCTGGCACATAGTAGAAAGTCAATAAATAATTTTTAATGAATAAAATTGGAAAGACCAAGTGATCCCTAAAAAAAGATGTCAACTGCTTTATTGATCTTTAAAAATTAACTGAGATCTATCCATGGCATTGGTTAGCTCTTCTACTTACATGTAAGCATCAACTAATGAGCATCTGATTGATTCACAGCTTGCTCAACTAGCTATGAATGATTTTGATTTTTTAAAAATTACAGCCAAAAAGAACAATGTTGCCTTTTATAGGCCAAATGGAATATCTGAACAGATCCTCCCCCAGAATCTGCTCTAAACTTATAATGCCACAATCTACTTGCAGTAGGATCATTACTGAAAAATAAAGAGAGAAAGAAGAGACAAGGAATAGGAAACAGTGAGAGAAGAAAAAGTTAGAAAATTTAAAAAAAAAAAAAAAAAAGGGAAAGAAAGAAATCATTCTTTCCCCAGATTTACTGAGGTACAATTGACAAGAAAAAAATGATCTTTTAAAAATACCCGTCTTAGAATAAAACAGAAGCAGTTTATTGTGCATGTAAACATCAGATATGAATTGAAATCTAGGTTCTTCCAAAACATACTGAATAATTTTGTATTAATCATTTTAATTCTCAACTTCATTTTCTCATTTGTGAGCATGAACCTAGCCCCTGAATGACCTTTTAAAATAAATTCTTACTTTTTTCTCTCAAGAACCAACTCAAATGGTACCTGCTTGTTCAAAGTCCTTGTCAGAAACCAATCCCTCTGGATTATTTTCTCTATGAATTCTAGTGTTTTACAAAATATCCATAAATTCCCATCCACACTAGACAGATGGATATACTTAAGAAAGTTTTGATAATAAAATCTTTAAAACTAAATCCTAAACTTGTAAATAGAAATACGAATTAGCAACATATGTGAAATATTTGTTAGAAACGTCCACAGTTCATGCCCCCTGGGAATACACACTACTCTCCACCTCAGAAAGACCATGACTATTTATACATAATCTCTCTGCAGTATGCACTGTTGAGGCCTACTAGGCAGGGTTAAAG
Organism: Muntiacus reevesi; assembly: GCF_963930625.1. Taxonomy (NCBI): domain Eukaryota; kingdom Metazoa; phylum Chordata; class Mammalia; order Artiodactyla; family Cervidae; genus Muntiacus; species Muntiacus reevesi. The sequence continues at coordinate 57,235,038 of NC_089265.1, read as the reverse complement.
TGGGATTTTCAACAAGGCTCACAAGTCCTGAGGTTAAATACACATGAATTAAGGATGTTTAATCCAACTAAAGATACCATCTTTTCATATTTAAAGCAGCTTCCCTTAAACAGGAAAAATACAAAATACATGAGCTGGCTCTGACAGCAAAGCTCCTGCAGAGGTAATGTAAAGGTCCAGTTTTTTTAAACCATTTGGACATATACTGTGTTTACTTTCATTTCCAAAACACATATGTCCTGTTAAAACCAAAATACTTTAATGAAGTAAAAAAGCTATATATATATATTAAAAAAAAAAAAAAAAGAAACCTAGCAGATTTCAAAACTTAACAAACATCATTGCTTAAATATAATTAGGACTGCCTACATAAAATGAGAAGATATAGATTTTTTGGAGTGTGTGGATAAACACACATAAATCTGTATACACACAGAGAAAACAGTTAAACAGTTTCTACCTGTTTTTGTGTACTCGCTTTCAGATATTGTTCCCCTAGAGTCTTGGCCTCTGTTGCTTTCTAACTTGAATTCACAAAACTCAATGGCTCGTGGTTTTCAAAGCTTAGGGCTACGTTTGCAGAACAAAGTCGCTTTCTCTCTCTCTCTCTTTTTTGGTGGGTACAAGTAAGGGGACCACAGGAACAGTTAAATTCATGGCATGGCTGGTCTACCACACAGTCGGGGGAATTTTTTAAATAGAGCCTGTCACTCTCTTGGCCCATCAATGGGATTTCCTTCTCAAACTGCTGATTCGTTCAGGTACACAACAGAGGAAATTTCAGTTAACCTTTGTTTCACCCCAGGGAAAAATCTGTCTGAAAGTATAAAATGAATAGATTAAAAAAAAAAAAATAAGCAGCTCAGCCACAGGGCCATTCTCCTAGTGTTCACTGCAGCTTAAGTTAAACAGTAAAAAGGGACAGCGGAATGCTTCATTCCCAATGGAAAATCTGAGCACAATATAGGACCTGGAGATCAGCAGGTCCCAATTTATTTTGATGACTAAACCAAACCAACTGTCCTTTTTCTGTTTAATAAAGTTGAAAAATTCCCCTTCTCATAATTTTATGAATCAGTTATTTTTTCATATCACCATTACCCTACAATTTCACTGAGGTGCCTATAATAAAGTCTGCATCTTCAATTTTCTTAAAACAACAAAAAGTAACTCAAGAATAAAGTAGTATAATGGGGAGAAGGGGAAAGTAGGGATAGAATAAATCAGCTTCTTATTAAATTCTGTTATTTGTTTTAAAATAAAAATTAAAGTGGGTAAGGGCAAAAAAAGGAGACCATTTTTCCATTATAAAGTTCTCTGTTTTTAAACAATGGGAGTTTTTGGAAAAGCTACAGTAAGATTTAGATGTGAAATCTTGTGGTGAGGAATAAAAGCAAAGAAAACAACATAAAATTTGTTTCCCCTGAAATTAAGATAATAAGATATACATAAAATTATAAAAACACTTTTAAAAAATATAAATTTTAGGATAGGGAGGATATACACTGGCTACCTAGGTTTTATTTCTTGCAAATGATTTCTGAACCTCATGGAACAGAAAATGCATTGTTCTATCAATACTTTTTATACATATTATCATACATAACTCCTATACATTAACTATAAACAGACAGCGCAGCTCTTAAAAACAATAGCAGGATACATTTTGCCTCTGGACTAACATCATGACTCAAGGCCTTCTTGCTTAAATTTTCTTACCATCTTTTATGAAAACATTTTGGGGGTGATAAAATACACACAATGTAATATTTACCATCTTAACCATTTCTAAGTGTACAGTAGACATTAAGTACATATTACTGTGCAACCACCACCACTACCCATTTTCAGAACATTTTTAATCTTGCAAAAGTGAAACTCTATATCCATCAAACAATGTTTTACCAATATTTGATGGAGAAATTGGAAAATATGTTCTTGTTCTACTGACAAGTTCTCTGCTCCTGAAAGTGCAGCTGATGCTCATAATATCACAATTCATTCAGAAGAGACTGGAAATAAGATGGTTATCACACATCTTGCTCAAAAGGGTTAAGACAGAAGAGACAGACTTAAAAGGTGGAAGGAAAGTGGAACCCTGTGACCTTAAGAAATACACACTGGATCAAGGACAAAGTGGACATCTTTATTACAAAGCAAGACTTTAAATACAGAATATTAAAGAACATTTACTTATATCTGCACATTTTAATAATCAAAAGAAGTCAGAATTCATCTCTTTTGTCAAAGAGTTCTCTCAGCATTCTTAGCCTAGGAAACAGAACCAGCTAGATAAGAAGATCGGTTACTGGGAACTGAGGGGAAATCATTACTAAATGTCTATGTGAGATTAAGTACAATCACATGTGGTAAAAGATATATTTAAAGGCCTAGAGAAGGACTTCTCTGGTGGTCCAGAGGGTAAGAATCTGCCAATGCAGGGGACACAGGTTCAATCTCTGGTTGGCCAACTACGAAGTCACATGCTGTGGGGCAACTAGAGAAGGCCATGTGCTGCAGCAAAGACCCAGCCCAGCGCGACTGAATCAATGAATAAGTAAGTCAGTAAACACCGAGAGGATATTTTACCAGGTTTTTCTGAAAATCTGTTCTCTGTACCAGAAAACATGAAAGTGAAAGTCACTCAGTCGTGTCTGACTCTTTGCGACCCCATGGACTATACAGTCCATGGAATTCTCCGTGTCAGAATACTGGAGTTGGTAGCCTTTTCTTCTCCAGGAGAACTTCCCAACCCAGGGATTGAACCCAGGTCTCTAGTACTGCAGGCAGACTCTTTACCTACCAGCTTGACATCATATATAAATAAATTCCTCTGTACTCTATGTAGCAGTCTGTAGTTACTGTTCTCTACAGAAACAGAAATACAAGTCTGCTCTTTGTGTTCACAGCATTTCTAATGGGCAGTGCTCTGAAATGAACCCTGGTGGCTCAGTGGTAAAGAACCTGTCTGCAATGCAGGAGACCAGATTTGATCCGTCTCAGGACCCCTGGAGAAGGAAATGGCAACCCACTCCAGTATTCTTGCCTGGAGAATCCCCACGGACAGAGGAGCCTTGCGGGCTACAGTCCATGGGGTCATAAAGAGTCGGACATGACTGAAAATACACATTCTCTTACATAACTGTAATACAAATGTAAAAAATCAGGAGAAAAACAGTTACACAGCAGTGTCATCAAATCTACATTTATTTGGATTTTGCCAATTGGGGTCACAAAGAGTCAGACATGACTGAGCAACTAACACACAGAAAAACAAAAATATAAGTCGGCTCTGTTCTTTGGTTTCACGACAGCATTCTAATGGTAAATGCTCCAAAATGAACCCATCAGAAACACTAAGAACAAAGATAAAATAATATAAAAGTTATTTTAAGAAACACCAAGGTTAAAAAGTATGTTAAAATGGCAGGAATCCATGGGAGATAACTTTGCATGGGAAAGAAGATTCCAAAATTCCATACATTAAACTGAACAAATAACAGACTGATATAAAAGTAACAATACTTTGGCAGGCTGGGTCATAAAGTCCAAACAAACAGGTGATAAAAATTCAAGAGACTCAAGTAAGATTTCCGAGCCAGGGGTGGGATGGGATTAAAGGTGGATGAGATGGAAGCAGCTCCTGGCAATGGTGGCATAGAGAAATAACAGCAGCAAAAGCAAGCACTTAAAGAACTTCTTAGAATATTCTATCAACTCTGGAAAAGAATGCATATTCTGCTACTGGCTTTTGTGGTTGATATGTGTCCATTAGATCAAGGTGTGTGATGGTATCATTCTGAATTATGTTCTTATCCTTTTTTGTTGGAGTACAGCTGATTTATAATGTTGCGTTATACCCTTAATCTAGCATTGTGATCAATTACTGAGAAATGGGATATGTATTGATATATCTGATTATGATGGTGGACTTCTCTTACTCCCTTTAATCCTGTCAAATTTTGCTTTATCTATTTTGAAGATTTGTTTTTGTGCCTTTCCTGATGACTTGATCCTTTAATTTTCCTGAAATGCCTTTGTTTTTCTCTAATACTACTCTTTGTTTCAGAAGTCTACGTATCTGATAATATGACCACTGCAGTTTTCATGTGCTTACTTTAAAAGCATGTTGCATCTATCGTCCCTGTATTTATAAAAATTTCTCATGTTTGGTTCTTAACAATTTGACTGAGTCTCTTGAACATATTCAATTTTATTTTTCACCAATTTAGGGAGTTCTTTCCTATTATATATGTTTTCTGCCCACTTTCATTCTTCTTTCCTTCTGAGACAGCAATGACACCTTTTATATTGTTTTCTAATCTTTTATTGTTTCATAGTTCCCTCAGGTTCTATTTTTTAAAATTTATTTTCGTAATATTTTTTCTCTGTTTTACAGACTGGATAATTTTGGTCTTCAAGTTCACTGACATTTTCAATCTGTTGTTAAGCTCATCCGGTTGACTTCTGTATGCCAGATAATGTATCTTACATCCTTGAACAGAGTCAATATGACTTCTTTAAAATCCCTATCTGCTAATTTCAACACCTGGGTCATCCCAGAGTCAGCATTCATTAATTGCCTTTACTTAAGTATGCATGGAACAACAGACTGGTTCCAAAAGGAAAAGGAGTATGTCAAGGCTGTATATGGTCACCCTGCTTATTTAACTTATATGCAGAGTACATCATGAGAAATGCTGGGCTGGATGAAGCACAAGCTGGAATCAAGATGGCTGGGAGAAATATCAAAAACCTCAGATATGCAGATGACACCACCCTTATGGCAGAAAGCGAAGAAGAACTAAAGGGCCTCTTGATGAAAGTGACAGAGGAGAGTGAAAAAGTTGGCTTAAAGCTCAACATTCAGAAAACTAAGATCATGGCATCCAGTCCTGTCACTTCATGGCAAATGGATGGGGAAACAGTGGCCGACTTTATTTTTCTGGGCTCACTGCAGATGGTGACTGCAGCCATGAAATTAAAAGACGCTTACTCCTTAGAAGGAAAGTTATGACCAACCTAGACAGCATATTAAAAAGCAGAGACATTAGTTTGCCAACAAAGGTCTAGTCAAGGCTATGGTTTTTCCAGTAGTCATATATGGATGTGAGAGTTGGACTATAAAGAAAGCTGAGCACCAAAGAACTGATGATTTTGAACTGTGATGTTGGAGAAGACTCTTGAGAGTCCCTTGGACTGCAAGGACATCCAACCAGTCCATCCTAAAGGAGATCAATCCTGGGTGTTTATTGGAAGGACTGATGTTGAAGCTGAAACTCCAATACTTTGGCCACCTGATGCGAAGAGCTGACTCATCTGAAAAGACCCTGATGCTGGGAAAGATTGAGGGCAGGAGGAGAAGGGGAAGACAGAAGATGAGACGGTTGGATGGCATCACCGACTCAATGGACATGGGTTTGGATGGACTCCCGGAGTTGGTGATGGACAGGGAGGCCTGGTGTGCTATGGTTCATGGAGTCGCAAACAGTCGGACACAACTGAGTGACTGAACTGAAGTGAACTGAAGTATGCATGAAATTTTTCAGTTTCTCCATTTATCTGGTAATTTTGGATGGTATCCTGAGCCTTGTGAATGACACTTTGTAGACTATGGATTCTGTTAGGTTCCCTTGAAGAGAGCTGTTGTCTGTTCAAGGATCAAAAATTTGGCAAATATTTATATGCACAGTTTGGGCTTTCCCCTCTGTGAATTCCCCTTCATGGTCCAGCTGCTCTAGAAGCCTCTCTTCTGATTCCCAACATCAGTAAGACTGAATTTCTTTCAGAGTTCTAGCCACTCCCATGCTATACCAATTAGTGACTGCCCTCAGGCAAAAATCCACAAAAACAGGAAACTCACCCAATTCTGGTCCTTTACCTCAAAAGGTGACTCCCTGCCAGTTTCTACCTGCTTTTGTTTGGTCTCCAGTACCTTTAGATATTTTATGTTTTTAAGTATTAAGGTATGCTTTAAAAGGGATGAATGTGTGTAAAGACTGTATTATATATACAAACATTTATATTACAGTATTTTGTCCAGAGTATAATTATGCATGGGAAGGTTCACCCATCATGAAGAGTTCTGCCATTACTAGAAGCAGAACTATGGTATTGCTTTTTCAGCATAGTGTTATAATATTCTTTTTAATCTTTTTTTTCTTAGCTTTATTCAGGTAAGGATTGAGTTTATATTCTTTACTGCTCTGTCCCTTTCCCCTAGCAAAGGGCTTGTCACATAATAAGGAGTGTTCTGTAAATATTTGTTGAATGAATGGATGAGGAAATAGGTCAAAGTGAAAATTATCAGTAAGCATCAGAAAATTCCAAGGAGGAGGAAGGTACTTTGGGTTGGTGTGATTAGCAATTTCTCATCATTTAAGAGACCTGGCTTTCTTCTTAGAGGCAAAGAAATCTACCACTAGTTTCCAAATATGATGCATTATTTATAGGATTTAGATTGTTTTAAACCATAGCTTCTTGTTTTCTGGATAACTCCAGTCATGAGTTTTATTATTCAGGAGTCCCACACTGAATATAAATCTTTTTCATCAGAGAAAATGTTACATTTTAGTTCTCTGGGCAAATTAATTATGATTTACTCTTTTAGGCCACCTTCTAAATTCCTGGGATAATTATATGAGATTCTAATTTTCAAAACATTCATTTGCAAATAGCTCATGAATACTACCCAATTTCCCAAAAGACAGTATGAAAATGAACACCCTAAATGATGGGGAAGGCAATTACCATCTATTGAGGCACTGCTAGGTGAAAAGCTCTATAATAAGTGTTTTATCTCATTTAATCTTCTCAATTACCCTATGACATGGATATTATTACCAACTATTTACAGATATGTAAACTAAAGCTCAAAGCTGGCCAAGGTCACACAGTAGGTACAGAACAGAGCACAAATTAAAATTTGATAAGTTTTGACTATACTGAAATCAAGCACTTCTGTTCATCAAAAAACAAAACATTCTATTAAGAGAGTAAAAAGGCAAGCCACAAACTGGGAGGAGACATCTGTCCAACATATAAAGAATTCACATCCAGAATATATAATAAACCCCTACAAGTCCAGACAAATAAATAGGAAAACTAACAAAAGACTTGATGAAAGTGACAGAGGAGAGTGAAAAAGTTGGCTTTAAGCTCAACATTCAGAAAACTAAGATCATGGCATCTGGTCCCATCACTTCATGGTAGATAGATAGGGAAATAGTGGAAATAGTGGCAGACTTTACTTTTTTAGGCTCCAAAATCAGTGCAAATGGTGACTGCAGCCATAAAATTAAAAGACGCTTACTCCTTGGAAGAAAATCTATGACCAACCTAGACCATATTAAAAAGCAGATATTACTTTGCCAACAAAGGTCCATCTAGTCAAGGCTATGGTTTTTCCAGTAGTCATGTATGGTTGTGAGAGTTATAAAGAAAGCTGAGCGCCGAAGAATTGATGCTTTTGAACTGTGGTGTTGGAGAAGACTCTTGAAGAGTCCCTTGGACTGCAAGGAGATCCAACCAGTCCATCCTAAAGGAGATCAGTCCTGGGTGTTCATTGGAAGGACTGATGTTGAAGCTGAAACTCCAATACTCTGGCCACCTGATACGGAGAGCTGACTCATTTGAAAAGACCCTGATGCCAGGGAAGATTGAAGGCGGGAGGAGATGGGGACGACAGAGGATGAGATGGCTGGATTGCATCACCAACTCAATGGACATGAATTAGAGTAAACTCTGGGAGTTGGTAATGGATAGGGAGGCCTGGCGTGCTTCAGTCCATGGGGTCGCAAAAAGTCAGACACAACTGAGCAACTGAACTGAACTGAACTGATCAAGACTTAAAAAAAAAAAAAAAAGCCCTTCCACAAATGAGGGTATCTAAATACCAACAAACATGAAGGTTACTTGACTTCATTCTGCTGTTAGGTAAATACATATTAAAGCCACAATAAAATACTATTCACCTACAAAAATAGAATTAAGAAGACTAACAATCTTTAGTGTTGGCAAGATTACAGACTATGGGAACTCTCATAATCTCTTGGTTAGAGTGTAAACAGGTACAACCACTTTGGGAAAAATGTCTGTCATCTATTCAAGCGGAGGATATGCATACCATAGAATGAAACAATTCTAGTCCTAGGTATATTCCTGAAAGAAACGCAAGACACGCACATTAGGCAGAACTGTTAGCAGCAGACAAAACGCCCATTTACGGCAGGCGGGTAACGCCCCGGCGCGGCCGTAAAGTGCCGCGTCCTGCACTGCCTGCCGCCGGCACAGCGAGCCTAGCCGCAGATGCCATATGAAGGAGGGCGGGAACGTGCAACATGCACACCCTCCAGGTCCTGGACACAGACCTCCAAAGCACGCACATCCAGGTAACAGTTCAGGGACTACAGCAGTGATAAAACTGTAAAGAAAATCAAGGAAAACGTTACCTGTAAAGTCAGGCAATCCTTTGGAAGAAAGCAGAGGTTATGATCAGGGAGGGGGATACTAAGGGCTTCACTGTGTTAGTAATAGCCTATATTTTGTTGAAGTCATGATGACATGGGTTGTTTGCTGTATAACCATTCATCAAAGTAGATGTTAAATTTGAGAAGAACATGCTGGAGAGACCTGCTTCCCTAGTTATTATTAGTATAACGTTCTAATACTTAAGACAGTGGGTTTCAGGTACATGAATGGATAGATAGTTCACGGAAAGACTTGCATTCGTAAACCTGATATATGACTCTAGTGTCACTGCAGGGGGAGCCAAGGTTATTCCATAAGTGGTGCTGAGATAATGGGGAAAAAGAAAACTGAAAGCTATCTCTCACCATATACGAAATTCATCTCTTGGCATATTCAAAAAGAATTCCAAGTGGATTAAAACCCCAAATATGGAAAGCAAAATTTTTTAATTGTGTAAGAATAAAAAATATATTTTAAAGCCTCAGAAATGGCAAGGATATTTAAAGAACAGACTATTAAGGAAAAGACAGATAAAATAACTACATTAAAATTTAAAACTTTTACATACCAAAAGACATACATCACTAACAAATGATGTATAGTTGGTAGTTTAGATAAAATTGTATCAATACAAACTCATGAAGTTGACAGCTACACTATGGTTACATAAGAGAAGATCTCCATTCTTAGGAAATATACACTGAACCATTCAGGGGTAAAAGAACAGACATGATGTATTTAACTTAAGAAAGGTTCAGAATATACATATACACACAGTCAGATATATAGATTCATAAACATATAAGACAGTGTGATTAATAAAACAATTGGAGGAAAATATAAATAATTGAATCTGGATAATGGGTATAGAGGTATTCTTTGTATTATACTATTTTTATTTTTGCAACTTTTTATAAATTAGAAATTACTTCCAAAGAAAAAGTGATGCTTTTTTTTTTTTTTAAAGACATCATCAAGAAAAATGGAAAGAAGCCATAGAGCGGGAGGAAGTGTTAGTAACGCAAATAGCTAACAAAGGGTTCATATCCAGAAAATATAAAAATTTCTATAAATCACCAAGGGGAAAAGATAACATATAGGAAAAAACTTGGCAAAAGACAGGAACAGGCAATTAACAGAAGAAACATGGAAGAACGATGCAAGATCCAATAAACATACGAAATGATGCTCAGCCTCACTAATAATCAGAGAATCAGCAATCTAAACTATGAGATACAACCGCAAAACAGAAAATTTTGACATCCTAAATATGACCAGGACAGAGGTGAAGAAGGACTCCTACAATCATGCCTGTAGGGATTCTTTGCAAAATCTAGTAAAGCTGAAGACCACCCCATGACTCAGTAATTCTACTCCTAGCTACACACTTAGGAGTTCAGGGAGAAACTCTCATATATGTGTACCAAGAGATAGGTATAAGAATATCCATAACAGCTTTACTGGTAACTGCAAAAACTTCCAACAATCTAACTGTTCATCAATAACAAAATGGATGTATTACTGGTACACTCATATAACAGAATATTACACAGCAGTTAAAAATGAACTAGGGCCACATATATCAACATGAATGCATCTTACGATTATAATGCTGACTAAGGAGTAGTTCAGAAGTATACTTATAGGACAGTGCCAATAAGTTAGAAAACATGCAAAGTAATTACAGGTTGCTCAGATGGTAAAGAATCTGCCTGCAGTGCAGGAGACTCAGGTTCGATCCCTGGGTCGGGAAGATCCCCTGGAGAAGAAAATGGCAACCCACTCCAGTACTCTTGCTTGGAGAATCCCATGGACAGAGGAGCCTGGAGGGCTGCAGTCTATGGGGTTGCAAAGAGTTGGATACAACTGAGCAACTAACACACACAAATATATAGTAAAAGTATGAAGAATGCAAGGAACAAAGATAAACTATATCATTAAAAAAGGTTTAAAAAACAAAAAGCAAGGAAGTGATTACTAGAAACGTAAAAGAAATGAATATATGTATGGGGGAGGGAAGACGTAACGGTATGATACAGAAGGGACATGCTTCAGAGGTACTGTTAAAGTCCTATTTCTTGACCTGAGTGATGGCTACATAAATGTTCACTTCATACTTTTCCTTTCATGTTTTATGTATGTACTTCATAACTTTTAGAAAGGTTTTCTTCCCCACCTCCAAACTAACAGGAATGCTGAAACTGAATTCAACATAATTTGCACAGTAAGAGCAAATGATTGAGACAGGATTAAAAAGTCAACTTGTTGGCTATCTGAAAATATAAATTCTTTACTAGGTCAAATCACCAAACCTAGCAGGAACTTAAGAAAGTAAAGGATAAATGATGGGAACAAACTTTTAAATTTCTGCTTCTCCCTTAGAACTTCTGACACATGAGTTACATTAAAGTCCTCATTAAAGATTCCCCCCCCCCCTACTGAATACAATAATAATGCTTGTATGTGCTCTTTCTTACTCATTCACTATTTTGGACATTTTCCAGCATACAAATGTTGAGAAACAGTATAAAGAAGCTCCATGGATGTGGTTTCAATGATCTATTAAGTCATGGCCAATCTTATTTTATCTATTACCCTAACCAGTTCCCCTGCTTCCCTAATGAATTATTGTTAAGCAAATCCCAGATATATCATTTCATCTGTAAAAATTACAGCATACTATCTCTAAAAGATAAGGTTCCTTTAAAACCTAACTGTAACACAATATCCACTTTAATTTTAATAATTTATTTAGCCTAATTATCTAAAAGATCATTTCAACATGTACGTGATATAGAAAAACTACCAATGACATACTTCACAATCTTTTCTCATGCTGTCTTTAGACTATAGCATATTTCGATTCAGAATGACCACATGTAGCTAGTGGCTACCATATTACATAACACTGCTCTATATGCTCTTTCAATAGCTAAAAGTCTAAATGAGACTAACTAGCTATGCTTATGATTCAGAGATAAACCTCTCTTCATCTGACCACTACTGTAAATCCAACTGCCTAGGTACCTCAGACTCAACAGGTTCCTAGCCAAACTCTTCTTCCTAAAACATTCCTTCTCGGTGTTTCTTAGTACATGGTGCGCCCATATATGCAGTGTACAAATCAGAAACCCGGGTGCTGTTTTCCTTGTCTTCCTCTCCCTCAGCTTCCATACAGAATTCTTCACCAAGTTCTGATAATTTTCTTTTTTTTTTTTTCTTTTTTTTTCATTTATTTTTATTAGTTGGAGGCTAATTACTTTACAATATTGTAATGGTTTTTGCCATACATTGACATGAATCAGTCATGGATTTACATGTGTTCCCATCCCGATCCCCCCTCCCGCCAAGTTCTGATAATTTTCATTTCTAAAACTGTATCAAATTGAATTCTTTCTCTCCAGTGCCACCTCACTAACCAAAGTTAGCAACATTTCATTCCTGGAATGCTGTAATAGCTTCTTGATTGGTCTTTCTGTATCTACTCAAGGTCTTCTGACCAAATTTCCATCCTGCAGCTTAGAGATCTTTTCAAAATGCAAATCTGATCCCGTAACCTCTGATTTACACACTTCAACAGTTTCCAAATGCTTTAAAAATAAAGACCAAGGACCTTAACATGGCCTACAATGTCTGCAATTTCTGATCTTACTTTTCCAGTCTCATCTCACACTTTGTCCTCGAGCCACAACAGCCTTTCTTCAGAACAGCAAACAAACCATTATTCATGAGAGAGCCTTTGCACATGCTATTTCCTTCGCTCAAAACAATTTTCGTACTATTTCAAATAACTGATTCTTACTCATCTTTTGGATTTCAGCTTAAAAATCCACGAAACAGTTCCTTGGACCCCACACTTGGTTAGGATCTTCACTGCACATTCTCAGCACTGTTTTCTCTTTCTTCTAGAGCAGTTTGGCCATTTTGTATGCCCAATCTAGCACATAGTTAGTACACAACACATCTGCGTAAAAACCAAATAAATAGGGTACTGACAGTGATGCTGAAGTTGAGAACTATGGAGTTTCATGAGAACAGGGTTAATCCTTTGTAGGGGCAGAAATTCTGCTTATTTTATAATGGGAGGAGGACAGGGCTCAAGAGGACATTTATGATTTTTGAAGTTTACTACTTTGTTTCTCTGCAAACAAAAACATGATAGATCTGGAACCTATGTATACCTAACATTATTGACCATGTAGAGAAATACGGTTTATCAGTAAGCTCTCATTATTTTGTAATAGTAGCCTGTTAGTTCTGAGAGCACTTTAGAGATGCTAGGAGTTTTTTTTTTAAATATTCACAAAGAGTGTGCTGTGCTAAGCCCTGTGGGGAACAAAAAGTCTAAAACACCATTTCTGCTCTGAGGAACTTACAGTCAAGTTGGGGCACAAATAGAACACGTGAAATGATAATGACAAAACCAATACACGAAGAAAGCTAACTGAATGATACTACCCTACAGGAAAGGTGAACAAGGCTGAAAGAAGGAAAGACATGGGTTAATAGTGATCAGAGAGGAAATCTTCATCTTCAAGAACAAAGTCAATGAAACCATTTTTAAAAAGGAGATGATGTCCCTCTCCAACCAAGATCTTACCTTTTATTAATTACAAATGTTATTTACCAATATATTCCTATCATATCTTCTGAGAAACAAATGGGAAAATTTCCACTACCTTTGTTATAAAAAACAAAATGATAGATAACTCTTTCATGATCAGAAAGCAGTAAAATCAAATACACTTCCTGTATCATAATTTGATTTTTCAGAAACACAATTACATATTCCTAGAGTTCTCAAGATACCTTTTAAAAATACTTACTAATTTTTAAGATTTCAGTTTCTTGATAGTAAACATTTTTGTGTGTGAAATAAGGGTATAAATATCTTATTTGTACGTTTCCAAGAAGGACATTACTGTGTCCCATAGCATTCCTGCCAAAGAACCACAGCTGAAATTACAACATGAGGAAACGTAAGATGAACCTAAACCTAAGACATTTTACAAAATAACTGGCTGGTACTCTTAAAAGTGGCAATATTATTAAACAACAAATAAAACTGTGTCAGACTAAAGAAGACCATGAAGTTACAATAACTAAATATAACCCTGGATTCTGGATTCATCCAGGCTTAGAAAAAGAATGGCAGTTATAGAATTAATGACATTTGAATAAAATCTGATATTATTATCTGAGTATACAGTATAATATCACTGTTAATTTTCTGATTATGTAACTGAGTACTATGGAGGTAAATAAGACATCAGCAAATTGGGAAGCTGGGTGAAAGGTATATAGGAATTTTTGGTTTAAGTCCAATGTATTAAAAAACAAAAAGTTTAAAAGTTACATTGTATATATATAAAATACACATACACACAGCAGCCCACCAAAATGTGAGGGTGTTGGGCTGGATGTAGAAATGAAATGTAAGCACACGAGAGAAAGAAGATGGTCATGGACTCCCAATTTCCCAATGCCAGATTACTGTTCTCAGGTTTTCAAAAGAGGATTTTCTCCTCTCTTTAGTGAGAATTGTAAACATCTGCAGAATATGTGTTTGGCTAGTTATTCTTTTTTATACCAGTTTGAGATTTGGTGGCCATGTAGGAAAATTCAATGGTTCCTTTGGCTAATGGTGTCACTGAAAATGTATGTAGATGTGCTAAGGTTTAGAACTATCTTTCTTCCCAAAGAAAGGTTTCCCAAATGTAAGAATACATAGATTCTTATTAGTTCACACATCCTAATATAAGCTGAAAGATCTTCCTGTCTCAACAAGGTATATGCTGCTCTACAAATATTTATATAAACTACAAGGCACCTCCTAGAGCCTTGGTGGGCTATGAATTTTGCTTTGGATGCAAGCTAATGGCACCAATCATTTCTATTATGATACTTAAGCAGCACAGAGGGCAAAATCCGCCTTTAGAAAATGCATACATTGGTTAGCAGTTTTATTTCATTTCATGTAATAGGAAAGATAATCTACCCATATCATACTCAAAGTTTTCTAATTCTATTATTTGGAATCTACAAATTCTTTTTTTTAAGATGGTGAATTTAAGTTGCTCAATGTTAATCATAATTTGGGGAATATAGTTTCTAATATATGCTATACCTAAGAATTGTTCATCTGTGGTTTTGTATTTTTTCTATCAGTCTATAATTAAACTTACAAAAACACTCTGATTTCCCCTCATTATAATAAAGGTACATTCTGACATGTAACTCCTGCCCCCTCAAAAAATCTTCTTAAATGTAAAGAAACTTCACATATTAAGCATTTGGGAAGATCATTCCTATTTTCTTGGGTGAACTATATAAATGAGATAGGTTAAATCTTTTCAGTTTAAAGAAGGAATTAAGGTATTATTATTTATCATATTGCTGTAGAAAGCAACAGTTTCTACTCTTCTGAAGTCTCACTTTCTAGATACCAAAGCGGCATGCGATTTGGGAGGGAGTGAGAGAAAGACAGGCGCCCCAGAGAGAGAGACTGACTTTAAGATAAGCAAGGAGGTAGAGATCTATGGAAGAAACGGTTTGGCTCATGGAAGAGTGCGCTGGCATACAGACTGGAAAACCAGACTACAGCCACATCACTGACAGGCTTAAATTCTAGGCTGAACAGGTTGTATTTAATTTCTAGGCAACGGGGAGCCACTGGAAGTCTTTGAAACATAAAAGTCATGATGATATCTCTACCATAGGAAGGTCAGTCCAATAGCAATGCGGAAAGAACTTAAAAGTAGCAAAGTGACAGATTATCATTGTAATAGTCTGCCACAGCAGTAGCGTGGGGAAGGTAGAAGATGCAGGGCATTATCTAAGTAGAATTGGTAGGATTTGGCCTTTTCCAGAGAAACATATACAAGACTTGAATAACATCATTTCATTAAAAATAACTCAAAATTAGAAAACAGTAAGTAAAAACATACCTAGAAACAACTAAGGTGAATTGAATTGGGGGGTCAGGGGAATGGGGAACATTCTTTCGGGATCTTTGGCAATGTCTTCAACTCTGATCTTAAGAAGTAAAGAATTTAGTCCTGTAAAGCAGTCACATGATTCAAACTGAACACTTTACCTACCTTTTTAAAACTGAGGGCATGAAAAGCAGAAGGCAAATAAAAGAAGATTTAGTCTCATATAGATTAAAAAAAAAAAAGTAGTGTCATACGTTTCTTAATTCTGTCTGCTGAAAGGCTCCTTTTTCAAGGGTATCACCTAGGGAAAAGATTCATAATTGCTAAATGGATAGCTGCAGTTCTTCACCAGGAGGAAGAACATCTGTTTTCTCTCCTGATGGGATACAGGTTTCCTAGGCTACCGAATTTATCCTATTCCTATACCCTACACTGCCATACACAATTCAGAAACACAAACTCAAATGTGGGAATACACAAATCAAAGCTTATTTTCTTACAACTTAACAAACATTAGAAGAGCCTGGTTTTGTACCTCAAACATGTCTTTTAACACCCTTTTTCACAAGCAATTTCTTCTTCTCTGATGAGAGTTCAAGACTAACTATCATGGAGAGGTCTAAAGAAAACAGCAGGTTTTCCTAAGGGATCCTAAGCATCAGCAAGCATAGATTAAAAAAAAAATTTAAGTACATTTTTATTTTTACAAGTAATACCATTTTACATTTGTGTGTCATTTCACAGTTCACAAAATGTTTCCATAATACTCCAACTTTCACAAGCATCCATCAAGGAGAGCAGTATTTCCTATTTTTTCTGTTTTACAGAAGAAACTGAACAAGTTTGTTACAAAACTAGTAAGTGACACAGCAGGGGCTCAAAATCAGGTATTGAAACATTTAAATGATTTCACCATTGAAGACAAACAGAAATTTTATAAAGTTTGAGATTTTTTATATCAACTAAAGAATCCTGGGCTCACATTTCTCCATGGTCACCAAGCTCATGTCAGGTCTTAACTATGTATAAAGTGAAAGTCACTCAGTTGTATCTGACTCTGCCACTCCATGGCCTATACAGTCCATGGAATTCTCCAGGCCAGAGTACTGGAGTGGGTAGCCTTTTCCTTCTCCAGGGGATCTTCCCAACCCAGGGATTGAACCCAGGGCTAACGCATTGCAGGCATATTCTTTATCATCTGAGTCACCAGGGAGGCCCTAACTATGTATAAATCTTTACTAAGACAACACAGACTAGTTGGGAGATGAGATGGTATATGATCTGTTCCTAACTGTGAATAACTACTTCCTACAATTTTGACTAGATTTTCAAATTTTCTAAATATATAAGTTACTCTTTCAGATAATCTTTCAAAAATTATTTTAAAGTATGGATTAGGGTCTTAAAATCTCTCAGATCTGAACTAACTGGCTAAACTTTTTTGTTCTTACTTGAAAATGGAGATACATTCTAGCTAACTCCTGAAGGAATCTTCAAATATCCCGATTAATCTTTGTACCTATAGTCTTCTCCAAATGCGTATTTATAATACACAATGGAATTGGCCAAGCAAAAAAGATGGCATAAAATGATCTGAAAGATAAAGTAATTAGTAAATGAAAAGGTTTGAAGACTTTCATCTCTAATCTTTTGATCTTAACTGTAGGATTTTTAGAAGGATATATGTTTCCTTAGTAAAGATTAATATATACTGAGTTATTAAAGTATATATGAATTTTAGAAATAACATATGTCATAAAAAGTCTTACACAAAAATATTCACTAGTAACAAGCTATAAATTTAACTGAGAAATATAATAAAAGTCAGAACATTTTTTACTTTTTCTTTTGAAAATATGAAATAAAAGAGTATATAGAAAGATCTGGTAAATCAAAAACTAAGGCAGGAATAAACAGCTATTTTTCAAGATGAGACTGAAATGCTAAAATATGTTCTGTTCACTAGTCTGGTATTATAGTTAGGTGAGCACCAAAGTTGATGCTAATCCCATAGATTTACAAGCCTGGAGAGTAAAATAACTATGGATGGGCTTATAAGAAATAAGTCACAAAAAATCTAGAATGAGAAGTTAAGAACAGAGGCACTGGTTTTAATAAGAATCTTTTGTAAAATCATTTCCAACATGAAATTATTAAATGGATTAAGGAAATTTTGATGCCAATCTTTAAGAAAATATATTCCATGAAAAGATCATCTTGGTTAATCCAGGTATTTAAGTACTTTTGAAAATCTTTTTTCCTAAGGAGGGATGAACATACTAAAGAACATATTCAAGGTAAATCTTAAGAATTTAGTTAAGAAAGAAACAGCATAGGGTGTGCCCATTAAGACTGAACAGGCAAAAACCTATGGTAGGAAGAAAGTCCATAAGAACATGTGGACGAGAGATGGCCCCATCTTTTCTGTCAATAATGTTTTTTTTCTAAGAGATGAAAAGAAATTACAGCAGAGTTTTACAAAGCTGCAGAGTCACAAAACAAGATAATGTTAGTATCAAAGACACAATTAGAATATTGATTTGGCAAAAAAATGATTTTCCTAGGACCCACTGGGAGTTCTAGATGGCACAGATGACCAGGAGAGGGCAGCTCACCACTGCAGCTGTGAGTAAAGATGTGAATTTGGCATCAAGGGGATACTCTACCTTACTTACACTTTCCATATACAAATAATGAAGAAGTAAAGATACTGCTATTAAAAACTCTAAACAGATAAAATATAATAGCACAAGTCGTTACAATGAAGAGCTAGTAAGAAAAATTTCTGATAAGCAAGCTGGAACTAATAAAATAAGATGAACCTAAAGTTCCTGACCCTCTCAGATAAACAGAATAAACAGCACTGGCAATTACACTCATTATGATAGTGTAGATTTACTACCTTTTTATAATCCAATGTACTTTTTGTAAACAAGTTTTCAGGTATCCAAACTTTTTACCAAAATAAATTCATAAAAACACAATGATGCAATTAAATATACTCTCTCATACATCAAAGGATTTGGGGGAAAAAAAATCACCACCTTACATTAACCTATTACAAAACCCAGTACTTCCTCTTGAATTATACATATCTTTGAAATATGTTCTGTTTATAATCTGTGTTGCAAGCATAAATTTGAAGATTTGTATTGTCAAAAAAAAAAAAAGAAAGAAAATGGATTGCTGTTATCAAAAAATGGATTGCTGTCTGGTTTTCATCAAAAGAATGACAAAGGATTGAAACTTTTCTAATTGTTAGGAGACTGTATAGACTGGCATAATTTCCTCTTTTGGGGCTGAAATCCACTCAAGGAGTATGGGAGTGAAACACTCTGAGCATCATGAGTAATTTATCTTTTAAGAGTCACATTCCTTCATTTACTAAAAAATTCTGGTTCCTATGAACACAATAACTGGAAGCAAAGTAATTAGACTATAAGTCTCTTAATATTTATTTCATCAGTGTATTACCTGTTGTTTAGATCAAGTGAGAAGAAATACTGAAAAAGAACAAAGGCAATACTGATTACATAAACGGTTAAAAACTATTTAAACATGGAATTTCATTTCCTTGGTGAATTTCTTGATTTGAAGTTTAAAGGCAGTACTTCCGAGCCCTTTTTATGTCATAGTGTCCAAAGAAAATGATGTTTACACAGCACGTTAGGTCAAATGAAGGAGGGAATTTTCAGTGAGAACACTGGCCCAGAAGCTCCAGATGCCCCAGGTCCTAACAGGCCACTCTGGGGACAGAGAGAGCTGGTATCTTGCTCACCTGTAACTTACTTCAGTCACAGCCAGTCAGGGAGTTCTTATGTAAGTATCTTTGACCAAATGTAAGGAGCTGGGCAGAGAATAATGGAGTAGCTGCAAATCTAGCTCACCGAAGACGTTGTCTTACGATACAGAAGGAGTGCTGGGGGAAGCGGAGCAGCACTGAGTGTAAACGGGGTCTGTGGGTTCAAACACACTGACAGTTTCCACGCCTGTGTGTAAGGTCTATTTTTCTTCTGGACCATTTTCTTAAGGTCTTTATTAAAATCTGTTGCAATTATTGCTTCTGTTTTATATTTTGGTTTTTTGGCCACAAGGCATGTTGGATCCCAACTCCCTGACCAGGGATGGAATCCACACCCCCAACACTGGAAGGTGAAATCTTACCCATTGGACCACCAGGGAAGTCTCTCCTACCTTTTTTGAAAAGCCCTGTTCATTTTAACAAAGACAAAAGGCATTTAGTTAGAGAAATTTCCTCTAAAAATACTGCTGTAGTTTTAAAGAAGAAGAAAATAATAAAGTTATTAAAGATATTTTTCTTGATTGTCTTTTTTAAAAATCTCTCACGTGGGTACAAGATTTACAGAGGAAATCCATGGTATCAGCAACTGCCAAACCTCTAGTTTCTAGCATTGAGGACCTATAGGTGATGTATAAATATATAAATTAATCAAGTCACCAGGGTCAGAGCTAAATAATAATCCATAGTCTCTCTCTTTAATCAAAAAAGAGAGATCAAAATTTTTAAAATTCAAATGGTAACTAAAAGAAAGATAAATAATAAAGTAAATCAATAAAGTAATTCATCTGAATTCCACTGCAAAGACCTGCCTCTGAGAACCCCCAAATGATTAAATTGTTACAGTTCTGGATGCTAGGGAGTTCAGCTTCCAAAGGCCCCCAGGGGAGCAGCAAGTCTTTACTAAGTACACAAGTTTTTAAAGGAAACTCAGCCAACACCTGCATGAAAACAACCCAGTTTCGGCCCCTAATGAGGGTAGGGACTCTATTAAAGTCATATAGACTAATCAGTCTAAAGGCAGTTTGGCAGCAAACTCTTTAGTAAAACTGGATAGGGACAGTATACTGGGTGCGCAACTTCACAGTTGCACAGGAGCCTGCTCTCAGAAGGAGCCTGTGCTTGGCTGGATGCTCTGTGTTGCCATCCTGAAATTCTTACTCATTTTACCTTTGAACTTATGGTT
The DNA here is from genome assembly GCF_963930625.1 of Muntiacus reevesi. Taxonomy (NCBI): domain Eukaryota; kingdom Metazoa; phylum Chordata; class Mammalia; order Artiodactyla; family Cervidae; genus Muntiacus; species Muntiacus reevesi. The sequence goes on along the minus strand of NC_089265.1, from coordinate 57,214,649 downwards.
TATAACTGAAGATCAATGGAACAGTGGAACACTAGAAGAGGAAGCATGCCAAGTTTAAGCATATCCACCGAGCAGTTGGCCATGGCCTACCAGCCCAAATGTGCATGCCTGAGGCAGCCGTGGGCACCGCAAGGCACTCTGCGTCAGCCAGAACAGTGGCGGTGTCCCCAGGAAAGAGGAGGGGCTCTTCACGAGACCATGCGGTGGAAAGCCTGCTTACCCATCTGTCCTTGAAACCTGTCCCAGTGGTGTATGCACAAATATTAACTTCTCAGTGTGAGTGCCCAGGACAGGATGCGCCAACGCTTATTAGTAAACTTTTTTCAGTAAATTACTGCAAAGTAAAATCATAATACATGGTTATTAGCATGTCTGGGAGTTATCAGACTTCAAAGAATTTAGTTTTGGAAAACCGTTGCAACGCTGCAACACACAGGCTTAAAAACAGAAATTAAAGGTTGTTGCATTTGATGGAAAAGAATATTATTTCCATATGACGCTCTGGATGAACCAATTATTAACACAGAAGACAACTTAAAAATTAATTTTTCCTTATTATTGGAGATATAGTGATAGAATACATAACCAGACATGGTGAATTCTATACAACTTGTGAAACCATTTTTGGTTGCCCGGACAGCCCCCACAGATCATAAGAAACAGCAGAGGCTGAACATGTCTCTGTGTAACTGAACCACTTTGGTGTGCACCCGAGACTACCACAACGTCATTAATCAACTATATTTCAATATAAAATTAGGAGCTAAAAAAGTAAATAGCAGAGAAAGTATTTAAATGCCAATATATAGATTTACATTTAAAACTAAATTCACAAAAGTTGATTATACAAACTTAGATGTTTCAAGAAAAATTGCTCTGTAAATATCATAGGCTCTAGATGTTCAAAGTTTATATCTTGAAATAATTATCAGAAATGTATGCCAATATTGTCAAAACCTATAAAATGCTCCAGTAACAATTACATCAGAAAAAGATCCTTCTCAAAATTAAAAGTTATCAAAAATTATTTGTAATTGACTGACTGACATCACTTTCAGTTTTATCAATTAAAAATGAAGTTACTAAAAGTATCAAGTTTTGATGACCTGAAAAATGAATTTGAGAAAAAGGCAGAAAAATCACATGATTGATCAAGATATCACAATGATGAAGTATTATTATAGTATTAAAATCATAAGCTCCTAATTTTTTTTTTTGTAATTTGTAACTTTATATTGTTACTCAGGCATTGCTATTACTTCTGTTTAAAGGAAAAAGTGTTAAATGTTAGTATCTGTAACTGTACTTTTTCCTGCTTTTTTGAACAAGGGTCTCTCATTTTAATTTTGTACTGAGTCCCACAGACTATGTATGATCCTGGAAGGCTAATCCAATAATAAGCCAAGTCTTCTCTAGCCTTGGTTGTTGTCTTGCAAACTCCTCTGCTTCTCAAGGGCCAGCCTTAAGCACTGATTCATGTTCTCTCTTCCTGTTTGGTCCTAACCATACGTATCTCTGGTCGCCTTCCTCTATTCTAACTTCTGTGCTGTGACTGCTGAGCCTGACCTCAAAGGCCCAGATGTTTAAGCGCCCATGTGATACTTCCTCCCTGCAAATTCTCCAATTTGTTACCTTCACAATAACCTTGAACTAATTTCACTTTATTCCCTAAATTCAATGATTAAATCTCACTGGATCTCTTTCAATACACCTCTCGAATCTGTGACTTAACCTCATGCTCATTCTGATTATCCCAGACAAAGTCCTCATAACCCTTTACTGGGAAGAGAGATCTTCCTTATACATACCTTTAACATCATCTCATCTAATCCTCCTAAAACCCCTGCAAGACAGGTAAACACACTCTGATGTAAAAATCATCCTATTTTAAAATTGAAGTTGAGCAACAGAGAAGTAAAGCATTCTACTCCAAGTCATGATGAAAGCTAACTGCTTAGAGCTATGGAGGGAGTCTAATCAGAATCCTCCATTATGGCATGTTACCAGGGGCTCGAGTCTTCCAATTTGCAAGACAACTTTGGTCAAATCAATTTCTCATCCGAGGCCTTTTATATACCTAACTACTGCTAGAACTCAAATGATACCTGCTGAAATGATACCTCCTCCTTCAGGATCCCTTCCTTGACTTTTCCCATCAAGGAACAGACCTTCATTCCTCTGAATTTCTACAGATTGATATGAATGTTCCCATAGCATATGCCATATCCTTATCTTCAAGGGGGGCTCCAAAAAGACCCTTTCCTATAACATCATAACTTAGCAAGGAATTCCTATAACTTAGCAAGGAATCGATATCTCACTGTCCTCATTCAGGACACTGTCTTCCCAATCATCCATTCAATTTTTACTTTGCTGACAAAGTTCTGTCTAGTCATAGCTATGGTTTTTCCAGTAGTCATGTAAGGATGTGAGAGTTGGACTATAAAGAAAGCTGAACACCGAAGAATTGATGCTTTTGAACTACGGTGTTGGAGAAGACCATTGAGAGTCCCTTGGACTACAAGGAGATCAAGTCAGTCAATCCTAAAGGAGATCAGTCCTGAATATTCATTGGAAGGACTGATGCTGAAGCTGAAACTCCAATACTTTGGCCACCTGATGTGAAGAACTGACTCACTGGAAAAGAGCCTGATGTTGGGAAAGATTGAAGCAAAGAGGAGAAGAGGGTGACAGAGGATGAGATGGTTGGATGGCATCACTGACTCGATGGACATGAGTTTGAGCAAGCTCTGGGAGTTGGTGATGGACAGGGAAGGCTGGCATACTGCAATCCACGGGGTTGCAAAGAGTCAGACACGACTGAGTGACTGAACTGACTGAACTGTGTGTGTATAATACTAAGTGCTGTGGAGGCACAAATATAAAGTCCAGATGCTTCAGATAAAGATGTAGGATTAACATATGCATACATCCCTCCTTCCTCATATCCTACTAAAATAACAATAAAGGAGTTTAAAGAGTCAGAAGTCTCCCAATTACTCTTCACAAAACATACAACTGGGTGACCATCTTTTCTCTACTACAGCAAATGACGGGAAATTTATTTTTTGGAGAGAGTAAGTAAAAAGGAAGTTCTCTGGGATGGGGACAAGGATATAAACTGAAAGACTAAGTGGAAATATACATAATGGATTCTGAGATCTCTAGCCCTCTTCTCCCACTTGCCTCCCAGAACACTGTCAACCAGGCTTTTGCTCTCCAGACAGATGATCCAAATGCTCTTTTTTTTTCTCCTCCAAGAACTCTAACTGCCTAGAAGGAAGCCTTAAAGATCCCCAGGAAAATAATTCAGCTAAATTTCCCTAGATGGTTATGCTGACAAGCTCTCGGTACCCAGCCAGTTGTTAAATATCACACTTTTTATCATGACCAAATAACTAAGGATTATCAAGTATCTTATGAATACATAGAATGAAAGCTAGAGACCAAAAGAAAGAAAGACCAGAAAAGGCAACTTGGAGGAAACACACTATTCAGAAATAAGAAAAATTAAACTAAAATTATCTTGAATATTCTCCAAGACATAAAATATTATATCCATAACAAGGTACAAGTCCCCCAAACTGGTTTTTGTTTTTGGTTTAGTTTCCTATATACCTATCACTAAATCAAACCGAAATCGTTTCCATTATCTAAATTTTCCACACACACACTTTAAAGAGCATTCAGATAATAGAGAGACAAACATAACCACTCACTCTTAGAAAAAAAATTTTTAATAGAAAAAAATAAGAAATTCAGTTGAGGTGTAGGAAAATAAAGTTGAGGAAATCTCCAACGAAGTAGAACATGAAGAGATGGATAAGATGCCCTACCCCCCCCCCAAAAAGGTAAGAAAATCAAAGCACAAATTCCAAAGGTCCGATATACGAAAAATAGGTGTTCTAGAAAATCGAGGTTAAGAAATCATCAAAGAAACAACCATTTGTAACAGAGGAAGGACATGAATTTCTTAGAGTGCCTACTGAGACGGTCTACTGAGCACTATATGGTAGATGAAAAAAATCTCGAGCCAAGGCACAAAGAAAATCTTACGTAATTCCAGAGATTAAGAAAGACCATTCAAAGGATCAGAAAACAGAGTAGCCTTAGACATCTCAACAACAACAAAAATACTGGAAATTAGCAGGCAATGAAGCAATGCCATCAAAATTCTCAAGGAAAAGCATTTTCAACTTAAAGAGTTCTACCTCTGTATTCTTTCTCAGGACATTACTGGAGGTGAACTCCTTCAAAATGAGTAAGGAAACCAAGGAAGATGACGAAATGGGATGTAAAAAAACCAGAAGCTCCACCACAGGAGAAGAGCAAAAGGAACTCCTAGGATGAGAGCGAAAGGAGATCCCAGAGCGACACTGCATACCAGTCAGTGAACAGAGCAACAAGACCAGGATGGAGCAGCCAGAATTCCTCCAAACACGAAAGCCAGTGCGAGAGACGAGCTCTGAGCACGCTGGGAGGAAACTTAGATATTTTAAAAAGAATTCTAAGCTGATTCAGTGATAAGCACTGGGAAAACTAAGTAAATAACAAGAACAGCAAAACCTGAAACAATGATGTGGGGTAGTGGGAAGGTAGGAACAGTAGAAGAAAGAAAATTCATGATCTTATCTTCATTATTTAGCTATTCAATAACATTTTTATAATCATAATAAACTAACCACCATTTGATCTAACCAAAAGGACAATACAATTATACACAGAGGACGGTAACAGTGACTGTGGAGCACTGAGAACAGAGGTGAGCAAGAAAGATAAATCTTTTCTTCTGTGATGAGAAGTGTATTGAAAATTCTAAAACTGAAAAACCAAGAGGTAACAGTGCAAGAATGTAACTAAGAGCAACAGAGCTAAACATGAAAAGAATCAGCTGAAATAACTGATCATACTGATTTTGAGGAAGGGTGAAATAGTGGTGGTTGTTGTGAGGACTAATGACAGACTGCTGTTTTTCATTTCAAAACTGGAAACTACTGACTCTCAAAGTTATGTGCAATATAACTTGATAAAAAACTTAAAAATTAAGCTCTATATGGCTTACACTCTACTGGGAGAGACACACATATAAACTGATAATTATAACACAGATTGCTAAGTGCTATGACAGTAATTTGTGTGTCTATAGTAGTACTTATTACAGTCTGCCTTGTATTCCGACCGTCTATGTACAGATCATTCTTTTCCCTGCTGAGTAATGAATGACAGGGACATTTACCCTGTCTCATTCACCTTTGACAGATCTTGGCAATTTATACACAGTTGTCATTTAATAAATATTCCTTAAATCAACAATACAGAGATGGCCTCTCCTTTATAAGTAAAATTAAGCTTGAGGAGCTTTTTGTTTGTGTTTAAACTGCCCAGAAATTGAACCTCCCTTCTATGCTTGGGAAAGCCCTCCTCTTATGTAGCATAGCTACCTTCCTGTTTGAGAAGGTAAAAAAGTCAGATATTTGCTTCTTCCCTTGCACACCTCCACCATCAGGATATGGCAGCCACACTCCTGAACTGGAAGCTGGCAGGAAGACCCAGCAGGGCCATGTGAGGTCCCTTGCGGTGGTGGGGCCAGGAGCCACATCCACGTTTAGGTTCTCACAGCAGCCTCAGCTCTCCAGCTTCAGAGATGCTGGTCACGTCAACAGCGCCAGTCACTCCTATGGGCTAAGCCACAGCAGCGACTGCCCCGGACCAGCTCTACAGGGCGGTACACATTACTCCTGGAGAAACAATCTTCAAGCTTGTGTATCCAACCCTATCAGAAATTCTATGAGTGATCCAATACCTCTTTCTGCTAAAATTAGTCAGAATTGTTTTCAATTGCTTCCAACTACAAAACCGGTCTGTATAATCAGCTCTGCTAACAGGTTTGGGCCCAGATCATTTTACCTGCCACTGCTTGCACTTTGCCAATGTTCCAGTCATTTCAGTTTTGTATTTCTCTCTAAAAAAAAAAGTTTATGCAATTTCTGAAATATTAAAATAATTTTCATTGATCTCAAAATCTCTATATTAAAATTTGCAAACAGTAAGCACTGATTACAGATTCTAGCTAACTGGCAAGAAATAGAAAGGTATTCAGGATTTTCATTTGTATTTTGCTGTGAATAGTTGATTAAACAACATTACTATAGATTCACAGTTCTCAAATTTTTTAGTGTCAGGACCCCTACAAACTCATAAAATTGCGAAGAACCTCTAAAGAGCTTTTGTTTATGTGGGTTATATCTATAAATATTTACTACATTATATGCTAAAACCAAAAAAATTTAAATAGTTTACAGCTCATTTAAAAATAAGTAAACCCATCACATGTTAATATAAATAACACTCATGAAAACAACTGTATTTTTCAAAGCAGAAAGAAATAAGAGTGGAATTGTTTTGTATTGGAAATGCTTTTAAATGCCTGGCTTAATAGAAAATAGCTGGATTCTCATATCTAGTTGAATACCCAATCTGTTGTGATATGTTGTTTTGGTTGAAGTAAATTAAGATGATCTGGCATCATACAGATATGCAGTTTGAAAAGGGAAATAAAGACTATATTTCAACAGTCTCTTAAGATAACTGGGGATATTGTTATTTAATACTGTACCAAGCGGTATAGTACCGACAAGCGGTAGTTTCTCAAAGGTTGGTTACTATGTAAAAATCTAACACTGGTCTTGTTTGCCCTTTGAAAAATTTTTCATCTGTGCTGACTCTGTAACATCAGATATGAGTCACGTGGAAACACTCGCTCACCAAGTTACACTTTGAGTGCACTTCCCATTTCATCATACAGAATGTTTAAAGACATGAACTGACGCATTCAGATTTGATAAAATTAATTCTTTTTATTGATCCATTAGAAGGATTCTTAAGTGAAATTAACCTTTTTATTTTTAATTGCCAGTGTACTGCAGTGAAGAATGTATATAATAACGTTATGACTTGGTGCAACCGCCTTGTTTTGTCAAAGGGGCCAAGTGGTTTTACTCATCACTGCTCTTGCACCATCAGTGCCAATGTCAACACAGTGAAAAAGGCAAATGACTTCTTAGTATTATTACGAAAACAGATTTGACCCTGAAGCGCCTCTGAAGCACACCCAGGGACTCCAGAGGTCTGCAGACCACACCTTGGGAACGACTGCAGAAAGAGTCTATAAAGCTGACAAGCCTGTGGTGCTTTTGGGACTCTGGGAAGAAACGCAGAGATCTACGGCCTATGATGATGTGGAAATGCTGTGGACTCACAGATCTCAGTAGCGTGTTCCACAAACACAGTCAGTACTGGCATCTCACCGTGGTTCTATTTGTGAAAATCAGCCTGTATTTAAAAGCCACCTGGCTACAGTTGATCTGAACAGGTCAATGAAAAATATTTTTTGAAAGGAACTATGTGTTACATGGAAGAAAATAAGGAAATAACATTTATAAGAAAATATATGTCACAGTGGTATTGATTAACTTAAGATTTTACAAAGATCTCAGGATCTTTCCCTTATCACTATCAACAGTATTTGGCTAGGCAAAAAAGCACACTCACTCAGGCTTCCTTTATTCAGGCTCCACTACAGAACCCACCATGAGTCATCTAGTTCCATTTTGATGAAATGAATGAAGACAGATAAATCTGCATAATATGTAAACCAATATGGATTCCAGAGAATAAAGTACTGCCATGCTGCTCATCTATTAATACCTATTCAATTATTTATAATGTTGTTTTCCTGAAGTAGCTGAATACAAATGCCCAATGTTGGCAAATATCAAAATATAAACATACCAGCAAGCTGATCTGACACCATAGAACAGCAGAAGCAATGAGCAGTACTGGTGATTATCAGAACCATCATTCCTTTGCATACCACTCTTCAGTTTTAGAAGCACTTGCAACTTCTTTATCTAATTTCAAGTATATAATAATTCCTGAAGTAGGTAGAGGTTATTACCAGCTTTTTACGGATAAGTGAGAGTCAGACACGACTGAAGTGACTTAGCAGCAGCAGCAGCAGCACCTATTAGCAGACTTAACTCTCTGACTCCATTTTGGACTCTTTCTTTGACTCCATCACTTGAAACTCTGGTCATGACGGTTCCCCTTTCCCTCTCCACTTTTTTTGAAAAAAGAAAAAAAAAATTGATATTCAAAATAATGAACCTGGGATCCTCAAAATTTTAATGAACCTTCTGAATCTTCCCAGAAAATACTAAAATGAAAGACAAAAGGTTAATAGCATTCTAAAATTTCACAATTATTTGCAACTTAACAACAAAAGCAATAATTTTCTATTAAAGACAGCCCTTTTACTTAACTGTCAGCAAACTTTAAAAATTACTGTCTTAAACTAAATACATTTACTCACCAAGGATTTGAGTACATACTACACACAGTTGGTATGAATATTCTTCAAACTGAAGAATGTGCCAATTTTTAAAACAATGGCATTCACTGCAATTAGCCATGATTTTTCTGATTCTACTTGGCTTCATAACTCCCATATATCTAAAACACACGGACAGACCTTCTACTGACCCACCATTATTAATGAATTTTATTATACATTCCAAAAAACTCAACATTCAAAAAACAAAGATCATGGCATCCAGTCCCATCACTTCATGACAAATAGATGGGAAAAACAGTGGAAACAGTGACAGACTTTATTTTCTTGGGCTTCAAGATCACTGCAGACGGTGACTGAGTCATGAAATTAAAAGACGCTTGCTCCTTGCAAGAAAAGCTACAACCAACCTAGACAGCATATTAAAAAGCAGAGACATTACTTTGCCAACAAAGGTCCATGTAGTCAAAGCCATGGTTTTTCCAGTAGTCATGTATGGATGTGAGAGTTGGACCATAAAGAAATTGAGGGCTGATGAACTGATGCTTTTGAACTATTGTGTTGCAGAAGACTCTTGAGAGTCCCTCGGACTGCAAGGAGATCAAATCAGTCAATCCTAAAGAAATCAGTTCTGAATATTCATTGAAAGGACTGATGCTGAAGCTGAAACTCCAATACTTTGGCCACCTGATGCCACGAACTGACTCACTGGAACCTGATGCTTGGAAAGATTGAAGGCAGGAGGAGAAGGGGACGACAGAGGACAAGATGGTTGGAGCGCATCACCAACTCAATGGACATGAGTTTAACCAAGTTCTGGGAGTTGATGATGGACAGGGAAGCCTATCTTGCTGCAGTCCATGGGGTTGCAAAGAGTTGGACAGGACTGAGCAACTGAACTAAACTGAAACGTTCCAAACATTAACATTCCAATAATACTCACATATTACTATTACTAATAAAGGAATCAAAGAAGAGAGACTGTGATTAACATTTAAGCAAAATTTTAAAAATGAGCAAAATCTAAATTAGTTTTCTGGCTCCCGATATCCACTCTAAAAATATAAGTGAACATTCAATACCTCAATTGTTACTTTTTAAAAACATATGCTGACAAGGTATTTAACTTCACAGTCTGCCTTTAAAAAGTCTACTTTAAGCTGTATCAAGGAAGATATGTATACCGGTATCTATTAATCTTAAAAGAAATTTTGTTTTTAATCTTTGTTGAGATGATTACCAATAGCGAGCTATATTTCCTTTCATATTCATGTCACCTGTAGTGATTCAAAGCCCAAAGTGATAAGAAATTCCTGTTGGAGTTTAATGTAAATCATTGATGTCAATTCCCCTGGTCCTACTATATAGATGCTCACATCACATGGTCAATTTAAATGAAAATACATGGAACATAAATTTTAAATTCATTTTAAAAAATTCTTCAAGTTCTTTCAGTTTACCATGTGTTCAGACAAACCTGTATTATGTACAGAGATGAAGAAAAACTGGATCACTAGAATAAAAATGATGAAGGGCTATAAATTGCAGTAACATTAACATCTTTGACCCATCAAGGTTCATTAAAGAAGCACGTAATTAAAATTTACTTGGACACTGACATCTTTATTCATAAATCTTAAAAGCCAAACTTCACCATAAATGATAGAAGCTAACATTTTTTCACTGGACTTATAAATAATCATACTATGATTCTTTAAAAAAAAAAAAAAAAAGAACTATGATACTAAAAGGATAGCACAATCTGGTTACTATTCTTCATTTTGTTTTTTAGGAAATAAGGAGAAATCACATTCTCTGTTAACTTTTAATGACATAAAAGTTGAATTTTGCAGTGAAGTGTTTTGTTACCTTATCTGTAGACCTTCTGGAGTTCTCCTGTGTCTTATAACTATGGAAGACAGCATGCTTGTTGTAAATTTCACTAGATTCCCTCAGTTTTTGGTGACAAATGGTTTTATTTATGGAAGGGAACATGGTTGGCTGAGACAAAAATGATCTAGCTCTCAAACATCAGTGTGTATTCCTATATGGTCTTAGATGTGTCTTCACTCAATTTTACATCAACAGGTGGGCAAAAGGTATTACACCAAAATCAGCTCTAGCTAGCATAAAGCTAACTTAAATTGGGTTGACTAGTAATCTGAGTTTAAAAATTTTATTTGCAAGGCTATTGTTATTTCACACTGAATTTTACTTGCAGTTCAGGTTTCACATTTACCCTAAATAGAAATCTCTATGCATTTTCCTCTAGTGAGTGCAGGAGACTATTGTGTTTACATTTTGTATGTGACAATAAGCAATTTTTAAAAATATCCAGATGACAAGAAAGGCTGAAATTAAAGAAATTCAAAATTGGCTATTAAAATCATATTCAGAGTATATATTAAATTAAGACCAATGATCGTTACGCTACTTGGTTCTGGCTCATTTGGGATGCATATTTTTATTTTTGCCTTTGGCAAAAAATTAAAGATAGATTTCATACACATTTGGAAGCTCTTCGTCACATTTTTTCACTCAAGGTTATATCTACTGTTTTCAGATAAATATTTCAACAAATTCTTTTATAAGTTACTTAAAATCATGAAGAGAAAAAAAACTTATCCATAATGGATATACTGGGATACTTTCAGAGGAATGGAAAATTAACTATAAGTTCTTCAAATGAGAAATATTAGATTTCCATATATCCAATGTATTTGCAAAAATTTAAACTATTTGGTATAGTCTATACTAAACTATAATAGACATATTATCAAAAAACTACATGCTTGTAGAAGCAGATTTTTTAAATTACAAATATAAATAAATCTATGCTTTATGTACTAAAAAAGGCAAGAACAAGGGAGGAAAACAGAAAAATTAAATTAAAAACACTAATGTAAGCTAATACTGCTTACATAGGAACATCAAGATGCCAAGGGACCCAGTACAATCCCCAGTCTAACATTTTCCATGGCACAGACTGGTGATCACACGATGCTGGTGATACTCTCCAGTTACCCCTGGCAACCCTTCTCGACTGTAACGATGCTACCCTACAATAGCTTTCACTGGGCAGCTTTCTCTTCACTTAGCTGAATGCTCTGGGACCATCTGCGTCGGCAAGCATAAAAGGCCAGCCTGCCTGTGGGCCCGTCACTCTGAACACCACCTCTCTGACCCTGATTAAATACAACTTTCAATCCTTTTTGTCCTCCCTGTTGACTTCTCCTATTAAGGGAGCCCTTTGACAAAGAAAGCGGAAGAGTGGACTAACTGCCCCCAAGAAAGGTGATGTCTGATACTGCTCAACACAAGGATTAGCAAGCCAATACATAACAAAAGCAAGTTTGGGGGGAGGGGAGAGGTAAAGATAAAAAAATGGTTTTAGCTAGAGCTTTGCCTAATTCAGTAAGTACACAATTCAACAAATAGCTATACAAGAGGCCTTCTTTGAAAGAAATAACTATAGCAGAATAATTTGGAGAGATACCTTTCACCATCTTGACATAAGGCCATGACACTGACAAAAACACCAGATATTTGTTTTCTATTTGATTTTTTTTAATTAAAAAGAAATCTTAGAGTTGAAGACAGGAAAGAGGAAGGCAAAATAAGAAACATAGAAAATGCAAAAAAAGTGCAAAATCATAATTGCGATTTACTGTCTCATTAGAAAACATTAAATGCATTGAGTTCACGTTAGTTATTCAAATATTTAAGTAAATATTTAAATAAAGGCGGAAAATTGCAACATTCTACAAATAAACATTTTGTAACCTAATATATCTAGACCAAGAGAACTTCAATTTATAAGAACTGTCTAACAGGATGAGATGCTTTAACACAAAGAACTTTCTAGGCTCATGGAAGCCTGTGCATATGATCTACATTTCCTTAAGGAAGTCGGTACCCACCAATAGGGTAAAAGATCCAAGTCACCACTTTTAACTATATCACCATTTTACCAAGTAACTCACAAACCTCCTAGACTCCAAATCAGGCCAACCAATAAGCATTTAACAAACTAACTGAATAATGCAACCTCATACATGCCTTGAAACACACACACACACACACACACACACACACACATGCATATACATACATACAACCTAAAAGTATAATCTATAAAGTAGAACTTGACCATACTTATTCAAAGAATGGTCAACACACCCAGAAAAGTCAAATGGTGTAGGAGAAAGAAAGAGAAGGAGGGAGGGAGGAGTGGGGGAGAGGTTTCCAGGACACGTGGGGCTCAGAGCTCAAACTGGGAAAGTCCTGGACAAACCAGGACAAGTTGGTCACCCTAGCGAAGGACATCACATGTACTGAGAAACTATTATGCAGTAATAAACACTGTGCCCAATTCTTTTCACAGAACCTAACTGTCATTAGAAAACTGTAAGGAAAGAATTTAAGTGAAGAAGTCTAGCTAACTATGAAGATAACTAATCACTTTTGCTGACAAAGGTCTGTATAGTCAAAGTTATGGTTTTTCCAGTAGTCGTGTACAGACATGAGAATTGGACCATAAAGAAGGCTGAGCACTGAAGAATTGATGCTTTCGAAGTAGTGGTGCTGGAGAAGACTTTTGAGAGTTCCTTGGACTACAAGGAGATCAAACCAGTCCATCCTAAAGGAGATCAACCCTGAATATTCACTGGAAGGACTGATGCTGAAGCTGAAACTCCCAATGCTTTGGCCACCTGATGCGAAGAGCCGATTCATTGGAGAGGACCCTGATGCTGGGAAAGATTGAGGGCAGGAGGAAAAGGGGACGACAGAGGATGAGATGGCTGGATGGCATCACCGACTCAACGGACAGGAGGAGTCTTGGTAAACCCCAGGAGTTGGTGATGGACAGAGGCCTGGCTTGCTGCAGTGCATGGGGTCGCAAAGAGTCGGACATGACTGAGCAACTGAACTGAAGTGATGCTGAAGAAGACGGAGGGCAAGAGAAGAGAGTGACAGAGGATAAGATGGTCGGATGGCATCACTGATTCAATGGACTTGAGTGTGAGCAAACTCAGAGAGAGATAGAAGGTCAGGGAAGCCTGGTGTGCTACAGTTTATGGGGTCTCATCGAGAGTCAGACACAACTTAGTGAATGAACAGTAACAATCTCAACAAGGCTACATTGTTAGAAGAACAGAAATCTGAATCTGTCTGCTTGTCTCCAAAGCCATAATTCCCCCACACCATCTCCTCAGGAGTTTCCTCAGGAGTTAAGGAGAAGGGAGATAGGGGATGCAGCTATCATTTTACTTCAGAAAGCACAGGACTTGTCAAACTCAGGAGGCTTAAATTCTTCACATCTCTTACTGTATTGCAGTCCAAGAGAGCTACAGAAAAACAAAGCAATGTTTGATTAATCATATGAATTAAAACTGTGGCATTTGTGTTGATACCTGAACACTTCGGAAAAACTGTAGACAAACATTTCTACTCTGCTGGGAATAATTTCTTATTGCTAGACTTTCTGATTTACTGAGGCTTGGAACTGATTTCTAAGAGAACAAGGTAAACTGTGTATGTAGTACAGAGGGAAGAGTCAGGGGTAGAGACTTTTTAGAAATGTGCTCCAAAGAAGGATTCAGACATAAAACTGGAAGGAGCGTACGATTTTCCCTTTCTAAGGTTCTTTAATGTCTCCCACAGTTCCCACTACCAAGGTACTCAACACACTGTCACTACAATCAATGGGATCTTAGTATCAACATGGCTGAAGGTCTATAGGTCACTCTTCTCTCCAAGAGGCCACCTTATCAATCAAATATGTTAGGGGAGTCTTCTGGTAACAAGTAAAAGTGACCCAATCTACTCAGATAATATCTGGGTCAAATTACAAGTGTTTGGATAAGCAAAAGAAAGCAATCAACAATTCTCTCTCTCATTACTGCTCCTAGTTATTAATGAACACATGCTTTCTATGTGCCATGTACTAGTCCCTGGAAACCATGGGACTCTCTCTGAAGCTTTGTACTACAGGGGGAACAGTAGGTCTCAGAAACAATGAAGAAAAGCACGTGCTGTAACCTATCAGGAGTTACGCAAGCCTCAATGAACGGGAAGATCGGGGAGGGAGGGGGCCCAACAGAACTTGAGAAAAGAACAGAACTCAGCTAACCACAGAAGGAATGGGAGAACAATCCAGATTGGTGGAGCAGTCCAACTAGAGTACAAGGAAGTACTGAGGGATTAAGCAAAACAGAGCTAAGATTTACTTCTTAGGCAACTGTTAGCCATGAAGGTTTTTTAAAGGAGAAGAAAATCTCTTCAGGCAATGTTTTAAAAGATGAAGCTGGGTATCATGAATACAGAAACAGAGTCATAGTATAGGTAACGGGCTATATTCTCACAAACTTATTTCTCAAAAATCTTTAGTATTGATTTCTTTTTGAATACCTGATTTTATATTCTGTCCTAAACACATACGAAATTGGCAACTTCCCTTTGTAGTTCAGTCAGTAAAGAACCTGCTTGCAATCCAGGAGACCCCTGTTCAACTTCTGGGTTGGGAAGATTCCCGGACAAGGAAATGGCAACCCACTCCAGCATTCTTGCCTGGAGAATCCCATGGACAGAGGAGCCCGCAGGGCTAGAGTCCATGGGGTCGCAAGAGTCAGACACAACTTAACGACTAAACCACCATCACATAGAAAATTACTCCAGGTAAACAATGAAGGTAAAATGGCTCCACTATTTATTAGCTAGGTGATCCAAAGTTCAGAAAATAGTTTGTTTAAACTCAAATAGTAAAAGCCTTAACAAAATTCCAAAATAAGGTAGACAAAAAAAGAAAAAATAGAGGTTGTATCATGGAAAACTACTATTAAAAAACCCCAAAATTTTGTTGGTATAACAATCTCCCTGTCATGCCCCCACCCCCAACCTGCCCCCCAACTGAGCAGAAAGCAGATGCATAATAGGTTGAGGGCAGGAACTTTGGTGGAAGGAATTGACAAAGACACCTAAGGGAAAGGATAATATTCAAGGATATGGGTAGACAATGTTCTATAATAAAGAAAACAAAAAAGAGATACACACAAATGACTGAAATAACAGTTACATGTGACATTTGCTATAAAAATGTGGATCATCACTAGCTGAAGTAGAGAAAGCTTTACAAAGGAAGCATCAGCTGAACTGGTTCTGAAGACTGGTTGAACTGAATTCTGGCAGACTGAGATGAGACAAAGCATTCCAGGTAGAGAACAGTGAACAATAGCCAAAGCAGTAAAAGTGGAAAAGTATTCAGTATGTGGCTATAATCTAGCATTCGTAGTAGCAAGCTTTTACTTGAATTATTATATGCTTGCTGATTCCACTGTGGTATTACTATCTTAGAGGAATCGGATAAAGGTACCTGCCAGTATCTAGCTATCCAATAAAGGTATTCAATAAAGGGCTGTTTCCTTCCTTTCACTGAGTATTCTCTCCAAGCAGCTTCTAAGCACTTAGAAGGGATCTAGGAACCAAAGATCCCTGGCTCCTCAACACTGCTATTAAAAAATATGGATTAACTGCCATTGTAAAATCCGAAAGACTACAAAAGAACATTTGGTTTAACTTCCCAAACAATACAGGAATCTCTACTGAGACACTCTGGGTAGGAAAATAAGAAAGTCACAATGACATCAGTTAAAATTTAAATTATTTAAATTTGTAAGTAGACCACACATCTAGAGGCAGTATGGTATAGCAGGAAGATCCGAAACTTCACCTTTTAGAACCTTTTAGAACCTATTTCCTCAAACGCAAAGCTGGGTTAGTAACTGGTTTTTAACTACCTCCTCTGAGACCCTTGAGAATTATATGAGAAAATATGTGAAAGCACTTAAATCTTAAAGCACTACAGACATACCCTACTACTATTTATGCTGGCCTATGTACATAACACTAAAAACTGGTTTTTAGTAGATTCATATCAAGAGAAAAGTTGAGAAAAAAGCTTTTATTTTCTGCAATACTTCAGAGGCTTATGACTTATTGCCAAGCAAAATGATGAAGAAAATATAAAATATCTTTTGTTCCGAAATTTATTTTTTATTAGTATTGGGCCAATGGCTTTGAAGTTTTAATGTCCTTAACTGCTACCTTGGAAACCATTTTCAGAAACAAACAACACAATGGTACAGATATTACTGCACCTAGAATAGGGACAGGCACATAACAGGCGTACAAAATTCTGATCAATTGAATAAATACAAAAAAATGTTTAATTCCTAAGTATACTTAAATGAAGAAATGTCACCCATACTTCACTGCTTGTTTTTGCCCATCGCTATCTACCTTGGTCCCTTTTCAACACTGCAATTTAACATTCCTAGTGAGCAATGAGACTCTGGGAAACTTACTTGATATCACTTGTTTTCTTAATTGGAAGACAGCAATAATAATATCTACCTACATTCATAAGGTTGTGAAGTGAGGTGTGAAGGTGTGAAGGATTAAATGATCTAGAGAACACTATTATAAGCAAAGTACTTTTAAAATACACAAAATATATGTAAAATACAGTGCCTAGCACAGAATAGGTGGATCTCTTTCCTTCCTTACTAAATCACTAGCAAAGGAATTAAGTTAAAAAAAAAAACCATTACAGCCAAAAGTTCACCATAACAAATTATTTTCCTACCCCAAATGAGGGTGGACACTGGTCCACAGTTCAGTACACCAGTTCTATGGTACCATGGCAATGTATTTAGGAAACATACTCTCCATTACACTAAATAATATCCTATATTTTGCTATCATACAGTAAATATTTCATAATATATTTACAACTGTCTTCTGCATGCCCACAGAAACACAAGAACTGGACATCAAAGCATTACTATATATTGATGCCAAAGAAGAAGATAATGGGGAGTAAATGATTTGTTTAAGGTTATCATGGGCCTCATCAGTGACAGAGCCAAGATAACATTTAACGCTCAGAGGTTAAAGCGTCTGCCTGCAATGCAGGAGACCTGGGTTCAATCCCTGGGTTGGGAAGATCCCCTGGAGAAGGAAATGGCAACCCACTCCAGTATTCTTGCCTGGAGAATCCCATGGACAGAGGAGCCTGGTGGGCTACATACAGTCCACGGCATCGCAAAGTTGGAGACGACTCAGCGACTTCACTGACTCCCTTTCATTCTACATGAAAGCACAGCCTCCACCACAGCACTTTTATTCTTTCCTTTCTCAAACCGACCCTCCTCTAGCATTCATTATCTAGAAGGACGGAATCACTACCCCTGACCTGTTCTAAAGAGCAGCCAGTACTCTTTGCACCTGACACTGCTCTTGCTGCCCAACTCTGTTCCTCTCCAGTCTTTTGCCAGAGCGGCTTTCCTAAATTGCAAAAACGATCACGTCACTCGCTATTTCAAGCAAAACCCCTTCTAGCACTCCTTAAATTCTCTGATCACAAGTGTAAGGCTCTTCCTACTGTGACCCTAATTTACCACTCTAGACTCATCTCTCATTTTCAGCCCTCTTTACCGTGTGTTCTCCAGTCACATCTAGTTATACACACATTTCTGAGCAAACCAGTAGCAGTTGGGTTACATACTTGCTGCTCCCAGAACTTGCAACCTTCTCTCCCCACTCCATGCTCACATCCGTTCAGCTTATTTTTATTTGTCCTTCTAGTTTTCGTTCAAGAAGTCTTACTTCATTTCCGAAAACTGAATCAGGAATCACTACTATGTGCCGCCGTGGCGTCCTGTGTTTACACCTACCCAGGCACTTGCCTTTTTGTATCCTGAGTACCCATTTATGTGTTTCACTCCCTGCCAAGCTCTGAAGCTACACTGGGAGGTGCTCAATAATAATTTGCTGAGTTCTGGTTCACCATTAGATGTCTTCCAAGGAATTATTTACTCATTTAATAAGTTACATGTCAAAACCCACTCTTTCACTTAGCAGGTTGGAATAAACAAAAAGAGGAGATTTGACATTAAACAGTTGAAACTGTAATTTAAAATATAGTCGTAAATTATTAAATAAGAAAATAACTCCTTGGAAGACATCTAATGGTGAACCAAAGCCAACAAATCATCGAGCACCTACCAGTGTGGCTGACATGGTTACCGCCTTCAAGTGGCTAAGTTCAGAACCTGGCGGGAGCAAAACACACAAATGGGTACTAATAATACAAACGGAAAACTGCCTGGATAGATGTAAATATAGGATGTCACAGGGGCGCATAGCATTTATTCCCAACTCAGTTTTGGGGGATGAAATAAGACTTCTTGGAGGAAAACTAAAGCAAGACCGGAAGGATAAGTAAAAAACAAGCTGAATGGATGTGAGCATGGAGTGGAGAGAGAGGGCATACAGCCCAATTGTTACTAGTTTGCTCAAACTCTTACGTATAATTAGATGTGGCTGCAGCATAAATTGTGAAGGTGACTGAAATAACTACTTCTCCAAAATACTAGAAGGCAAAATACTGAACAACGAAGAAGAGCTATGCATTCCATTAGAGTATTTCAAGGCGAGGATGAAAATCTGAAAACCACTGCCTTATTTAATTGTGCTGCTTACATTTATATTTAAGTCACTATGCCAAACATAAAACAAACTTCTCTACATGGCATTCATAATCTGACTCAGTATTGTGTGTCTGAAAGTGATTCTTCTAAAAAGTCATCTTAAATTTGATTTGGGGGGGGGGGTCTAAAACATCAATTTGTTTGTTAGAGTAACTCATCTCTAATTTTATACTATAAAATAATTGAGAAAAAATGGTTTGATATGCCAAGAATTTATATACCTATTTGATGTATCAAATGGGATTCGATTCATCTTACAGAAGACTTTTTTTCCTAAGTGAGATATATCTATCATGTTTTGGTGAATTCTTACAGAGAAATCAGCTATTATAAATTATTCAATGGAACAAATGCTCCCCCCTCCACCACCATCCCCTTCCTTCACTACTCACTGAAAAAAAAGAAACATTCAACACTGGATTCTATTCCACAGTGAATATATATGAAAAAAACAAAGTGGTCCTCACTGATCAATCATGGCAGAACACTCATGGCACAGTTACCACAGCTAACAAGCAGAGTAAAACATCCACCATCCCTTTTACCAGAGAAAAGAAAAAGTGAAAACTGTAAGACTAGTTAGGTTTTAGGATGGAAAACAATCTTGGCAAAAAGAATTGACTATCATTCATGCCACTTAAAACATGAAGATTAAAATTCTCTCTCTTTTCAAAAAGTTATTATAAATGAAATCATGTTTAAATACATTAAGAATTGTCTTCTAAAGAACTTATATGAATAAGCTATTTTAAAAGTAACCTTTTTCAGAAATTAAAACATTGTAAAGCAATTATACTGCAGTTATAAAAAAGATTTAACCAGTTTAAAAAAGAAATAAAAGTAAGCATTTCATAAATAAATACTCATTTATAAATTGAGCCTTTTTTTTTTTTAAGACTGTGCCTAAAATAAAACATAACTGTTTTTACATCATGGTATATTCTGTAGAAAATCCAGGTTGCTCTAAATAGGAAATTTATGTATTGAAAAACTATGGTTTAGGGTAGCCTTTATTTTTTCAAGAAGATACTCTAGCACAATGCAAGTTCATTTCCTTAGAGTTCACTTCACAAGTACTTGACCTGTACCACAAAGCAGCTCAGGCTATCTTCGCAAAATGGCGAGAAGAAGCAGCCAAAGGACTAAGGCTGTAAGTCAAGCTGAGCAGCAACCATACGGCACTTCAAAGAACAACTGCCAGACAATAAGCATACCCAAAACTGCGGGGTTTTAAGGTAAATCCTTATTGGTTAACGGATTCTAAAATGAATACAATGAGAAGCAAGATGTGCAAGACAGTAAGTTTGGAGACACAGAAGACAAACTCTATCCTCATGTCCTTGTATCACACAATTTTATGCAAACTGTTCATACTATGCAAAAATCCAGTCTATTGTGCCATTCTCTTTGTGAACGTTAACTAATGAAAACACTTGAAGCCTAGCTAGACTTGTTAATGTTTTCATCTGAACTTTGATCAACGCTTTCCTGATACAGTTGTACAGTGAAGACTTAAAGCATTTCAGTAGGCAATCTGGACCATTTTTCTGTTGTTGCTGTTTTCCAATCAACCATGTCTACAAACAAAGCGGGCTAACTCCTCTAGCATAGCTCACAGTGCGGTTTGAATAACCGTCCCGCGGCTTTAGAAGTATGTAGTACGTGTGTATATGAATTCAGTTTTAATCCCAGAACATAAATCTTGAACACTGCACAGTGCTTTCGGCAATACTTAAAATTTACTAATGAACTCCAAAATGATTTTATAACTCCAAATGGTTATAAAGACTGAATAATAAAGGAGGAAGCAATGTTGATGTCCCCTCCAACATAAGCTGGTTTAAAAAAAGCAAGTAATATTTTGCCAAAGAAAAACAGCTGAATTAAAGAGTTTCCAAAGTACTTAGAGTCAGCAATATAGTGCTGAAATAATCACAATAGGGTGAGAATGGTCAGATGGTCTGCCAATTTTACATACAGGTTTAGAATTTTCCAAGGAAGGTCTTATTAAAATCTTAAAATCTGTTTTTATACTATTCTTAAATTTTAAAAGATATCTACTTTATGACATCAAGATGAAAACAAACATATACAGATTTCAACTGGACAATTCATCACTTCCTTTAAAAGCTGTATAATTTTTATGTAAGAAACTTCACTCAGAAATAATTCTAAATTTCCTGCCATAATTCTTTCCTATTTTTAGCTAGGCTTAAGTTTAAACATTAATCATAATTTGAGCATTTTCATTATTTAAAATAAAAGACATGTCTTTTACATAATAAATATATATACATGACTTCCATGATTGCTTTTCCTTCATGGTGTTTTCAAGTGTGAGGGTCAAACTTGTCACTGAATCTGGCTTTCCTTAATGCAAAACCACCTAGCGTGCTGATACAATGAACTGGTTTCTGGAGTTAAAATCTAATTTCATGCTTTTGTTTAAGTATATGTAAATCTTTTAATTTGAAAGCAATTCTTAATAAAATTAATATGCAAATGTAAACTGTAAACATAAAATATACAGTTTAAAATAACTCAAGGCAGCAAGCTCTAGATTTCCATTAATATCTCTGCAACAATTAGAACATGTTTTTAATAAGAGTTCCATTGTGTCATCCTGTCATCTTGGCTTTACTGCATTAACACAACAGAATGTGCTATCAGGAAGAAGTTTAAAAGCACTATCTACACAGAATACAAAACCTGATATAAGTATGTTTATCATACAGCATTAACAATCCACATAGCAAGAGAAATACATAGTGTGTCCAGGACTGCATTCACACACATTTTATCCTTTGAGAACACTGTCAAGTACCGTGGGAAGCAAGGAAGTACCTCCATATATATAGCAAGGGAATTATATACCTGAAACACAATGGGTCCATTTATAAATCTCTAGGCAAAGAAAACACTGAATATACATTTCCATTTACCACAGAGGTGAAAGAAAAACTCAAATTTGATTTTAGTATCATCTGGCAGAAATCCAACCAATAGAGAATTTTGACCTCTATTTGGAAATTTTAAGGGACTGTATATAGATTACACCAGAAAATGTATTTAAAATGCTAATCATTTTGTTAATAATAAACAAATAAGTAGTTTATGCTTTCCTTATTTTGACAAATATTTGGAATTCAGTTGGATACCCTATGTATTGACCCCATAACAAAAGCAAGTTCACTATGATTTATTCAGATGGCAAGTATATCTTGATATATGGAAGAAAAAAATACTAATGGAAAACTCTGAGAAAATATCAGAGTTAGTAAGGTAACAATCCAACACCTATTTTAACAGAGAAAAAAAGGAGTTCTATGTTTCAAGAACTGGAATTGTATATTCTGAATGAGCCTAAGCTGGTTTAGGAGAAAGCTCTACTGATATTAACCACCTTCGTTAGGTAGTCAGCAACTTAGTTATCTAACCCTGGTGTTAAACATTTTAATGCGGTAGTCAATTTGGAAGTTATAAAATTCTTCTGTTTGGGGTTGTTACTTGGGGGGTGGGGTAGGAAAGCAGCTAAGAAAATCAGTGAAATCTCCAGCATGAACAGCCTGGCACTTTAGTATCTCACTGGGCACTCAGGAAAGCAATACTATAGAAAGCAGGTTACCGTTTTTGATAGTTGTATTTTCTGTGTTATCTAGAGAAAAACAGGTTCATCCATGCAAAATGGACTGTTTTAGAAGATATTGCTGCTAAAATGAAAGACTTTTCAAAAGCCAAAAGTGATTATTCCAGATGAAATGAGAAGCTCCAATGTCAACCTTACTTCCTGAATCAGCAAAAATCAAAGCTTTACTCAGAATAGGAAATTGGAGATTTTCTTTTAATTTACATATCTTTTTTGCTGAGTATGTTTTAGCTGAAATATGAGAGAACTTCTAAGAGACAGCACTTCTCATTTCCAACCATGCTTTTGCTATGACATTATAAAATACCACTACTTGGAACTAAGAATACATCAATTTTACTAGCACTAATGTACAAGAATCAAGAGTTTAAGTCAGAAATAGCTTTCCATTTACAGCATTTTGTTAATACTCATTAGCCAAGCCAAACATCCATCTATAAAGCAAAACTTTTAGCTATCATCGAGACCTATCTAAATAGCTACGATTTGGCATATTAGAAGCAAAATTCCTAAATACATAAGACTTATATAAAAAGCAAGAAAAGCATTTTTAATCCAGATACCTTACTGTCATGCATATACAAGTATTAAGTGTGTGCATTCTTTAAGAAAATGAATGAGAAGTCCAAATGTGTTAAGAAGCACTGATAAATTTTGGAAATTATCTTGTTAAATAAATTGGTTTTTAAAATGTAAACTTTATCCAATGCTTTATAACTCTGTATTTCTATTAACTGCACTAATATTAAAATCTGAAAATATATATAAATTGTTGACAAATACATATCTCTTGGTTATTTTCTTTACATCAACATTTTATTTTACATTAAATATGTTTAAGCCTACTTGGATTGTTTCTTCTTAAAAATAATAAACAAAAAATCATGGCTTTTTAACAAGAGGAACAAATTTTGTTCAATTCCATCTATTTTGAAAGAAATTATGTCGTCTGCCTATTTTAATCCTTACTTTGGCTATTCCTACAGCTTATTTTCCTTTATTTTAGGAGTTACAAAGTATGAATGTGTTTCCACCCCCCCCATGTGAGGACTGTTTTCAATGAATTTATTTGTTGAATGTAAAAAAATTAATTCTTTGGTTTATTCTTAAGTGATATGAAAGTAAAAGATTTCTTATTCATAAACTTTTAAAACATCAATACTTTGTCTGGCCTTTATATAATACTTTACAAGAATTTTGCCTTTCACCATAATTAGATTTTATTTGCTTTCTAACACAACTAACATAAAAATCAGGTCAACAAAGTTAGATTCTGGGTAATTCGCCTACCTTTAACCTGTATAAAACAAATTATCTAGCAATATTTAACTGACACGTAGGCCTTGATAAATATAAATTTAATATTCTTAGAAACTGAATTAAATTTATAACAAGCTAAAGCAAAAAATATACTGATTACTATGGAAATGGAACCTAAACTAGCCTTCAAAATATAAACCCCAACCAAAGAAAAGGCAGGTAAGATGAGCTTTTAAAGTTTTTCCTATATTCTTTCCACATAATGAGTTACTTACACACAAGTAACATTTGCAGACTCACATATATACTACAAGACATTAATGATCTTTAGGTCCCAAAACCTCACCAGCAAATGCTATCTTCAAATGATGTGGAAATTAAAACCAAGGGCTAATGTTGACCATTATTCTAATAATTGCCTTGTAATGTGATCATTTTACTCTATCAGTATCTGGACAGCTTATATTTTTAAGCAGTTGTTAGTTTAAACCTGCTATTCCTGCCATCTTAGAACTGGAAAATTCACTATTGTCATTCAGTAGTGCTGGTAACATAGTTAAATATGATGTATGCCTCTTTCTACTTTGATACCCAAGGAAACTGTCAAACATTTTCCTCTTTATTTTAATGTCTACTGACTATCTCTTAATGGTTCCCATACATTTTCCTTCAATATTGATATTAAAAGAAAAGGCAGTAAAAATTAAAAATCTGTTTAAAAGATTTATAAATAAATCTCACCCTGAGCTAAATGTACAGATAAAGCACCAGGCAGGCTTCATCCCCCCTTCCCACCCCATTAGAGTTATATCATGTAGAAAACCAACTTCCCTCAACTTTAAAAGGTTCAAATTGGGCAATTTTGTCAAATCTTGCTGTGATAAAACACAACTTTTTAACAATGTACAGAGGTTAAGGGATGATCAATAATAAAAATGAAATAACAGCAGTACCTAGACTTACAGAATGTGGTTCTTATAGACCGAGCTGAAATATATTTGCTTTTTTCTATGGCAGTATCCCAGGCTTAAAACCCTCCCTTTCTGCCTTTGTTCAGCTCTTTTGCTAGCAACCAAGTGCTTTCTTTTGGTTCAGCCTAGTAAAAAGCCAGAGGACTAGAACATGAAGGTCATCAAGGTCTACAAGGTAGATGAACAAACCAACAAAGCAACATTACAGGGCAAAGAGCAAAAGCATTACAATAAGAATCTAATTACAACAAAAAGAAAAGTCTACATAAAAGTCGTAATTATGAAAAAGAGTAAACACTGGAGATTGCCAAGAACGGCTGCTTTGCTTTATATAAGTACTTACATGTTCTTTTAAAGTAAGAATTGCAACCCAGGACATTAAATAATTATTTGCAAATTCAAGTGAAATAAGTCCTGCAGTGAACGCACTACACAATGTTGTATTAACTAAGGAAACATTATGCCTAAATCTTTGTGTGAGAGAGGGTATGCTAAAAGTCCTTTGCCTTATTAAAATTAACAATGAATTTCTATTACTCCATGTAGAACACCAACTTCTCCAATTTGATGTGTTATTTCTAAAGGTTAAAAGCAAAATTAACCACAACTATAAGCTACATAGTAGAAACGATCAACATAGAAAATAACAATAGAATTTGCTTTTCAATCCTATGAGGGAAAGATGAAAATATTTTCAAAACTATTTACAAAAAGCAGCTTTCCCTGCTTTTGTTTCCCCAACTATCATTTCTTATTAATTACATAGCTGTGGGCAAAAAAATTGCTAGATATTAACGAAGCTCTATTTCCTTTTAAAGTCTTCATTGCGATCATAATGTTAATTGCTACCATCACAGTCATTCTTATGCCAACCCTGCAGTGGGGCAAATGGGATTTTGATGATTTGAAGCACAGAGAGAAATAGTTGGAATGATCAATCAGGTGAGACACAGGCTTCTGAATAATAGCTTAAGGAATGAAATTTTATTTTGGCAGAATCAAAACCAAATTTTCCTTTAATAAAGGCCATTTTATAAAAGGTGAATATCAAGTAGACAGGGAGAATTTTATTATTAAGCAGTTTTCCAGTAACACACAAAAATACTACTACGCTAAAGCTAAGGTTTCTTCCATTTTCTCTTCTCCTCAAAGAGGATTTAAACACAAAGAAAAAGTGCAGTTCTGCTACAAAAATTATGTAGCAAGATATAGCACAACCCTAACATTTTCTACTATTGGAGCTGGTACATTATCCAGAAATACATCACAGAGACATATAAACAGAAATGAGAACACAGAAAATTCAAGAATACTTCAAATTCATTGGCAAAAAGTTCCTACTCCATCCCCTGCCACCTTTTTAAAATTTTTGAGCCAAAAGTCATGTTGGAATAGTATTACATTATAAGAGGTCACTGACAAATCTGGTCAAGCAGGATAGGATCAATATTGACTTTTCAGGGAAGAAACCAGGAACAAGAAATCTCTTTTTCCTTCTAGAGTCCTACCTAATTTGAAGGACAAAAGACCATGGCAGAAAGAGTCAAGATTAATAATTCTGTTTTCTTATCATCAAGGCAATCAGAAAACAAAGTAAACTCTGAAAGCTAAATAGGTAAGGTGTTTACACTTCAGTAAAAAATATAATCTCTAGATTATATAATAGATTTATATTATATAAATATATATATTAATATAATATATATAAATATATAATATATAATCTCTAGATTATATTATATTAATATAACCTCTAGATTCATAGGGTTAGGAAGCACAAATGAGAAATAAATACAAAAAAGCTTTGACAACCACCGAGAATTATATGCATGAGGGACACTCCTGTTTCCCTTTAAATGTCTCATCTATATAATGTTGTAATCCAGGAAATTAAAGATTCAATCAAAATATCCCAATAATCTAATGCTGACTCAAATACCAGCTCCTTCATGAAGTCTCCCTTGATTTCCTAAGGAAAAACTGACTGCTCACTCCTTAATGATCTTGTTATATTAAACCTGTATGTATACCTCATGGCATCTATAAGGTTAAAATTTCCTTGAAAGCAGGAACAGTGTCTTATTTAAATTCTTTGTGTCTGCCATGATATTGAATACCTAGACACTAAAAAATTACGGATTGTTTTACTAAGTACCACGTTACCAAACAATACTAACTTGACCTCTGTATGAACATAAAAAACAAATACAGGACACACACAGAGCTCGTGTCTGAGTACTCTGAGAAATGTACAGGATGTTTAAGGATAGAACATCTAAATAAGAAGCAATACAACAATAATTTTAAACAACAGCTTTTTAAGTAATACAGTCAAAGGGAAGGCAGTTTCGGGAAAGGAAGAATATAGACAGAAAACAGAACCCTGAACTTGTAGATAGAATCACTACCTATTCATGAAAATTAAGTCTTGCTAGAAAAACAGCACAAGGAGTAATTCCAATTAGGGCTTATGAATTTGAAAGAAGTATGGCTTTATCATACATTTCTCAGAGAATTATTATCATTTAAAGCCGAAAGTATAATCATGTTCCAGCGGGACACATTCATTGAAAGCATAAAAGCAAGGGTATCTTAAGTTCACTCTGAAGGGCAAAAGGGTGTCTTGGGCCTTCTTAGTAGGTTTTGTCATGTCTTCTTTTTAAGGAACTCCAGGTTGGGTGCTCAGTTTCCAAAAAGCTGCTATACTGCTGCCTAGCACAGGTTTCTGATTAGAAATGCCTTTAGTGAGAGAACTTTCTTCAACAAGCTAGGTGGGAGGAGCTGAAATAACAGCAGTAAAATAGTCCCAGGAGGCAACTTCTAGGAGATAGGCACCCCTCTCGAAGAAGTTCAAATTGAAGGCGTTTGAGTGAAAGCATGTCTATGAAACAACCTCAAAGGCAAGAGATTATGAGACTCAGGAGATGAAGGATGTTTCTGAAGTAAAAATGTAACAACTGAAGTGGAACTGATAAATGATTTTTCAACTTAGCCCTTCATCCTTCCAAGGCAGATAAATTGAGTAGCTGCACTGTGCTTATGCATGGGTCCTCCAGAAGAGGCTTACTGCATGCTTCGCGTAGGCATTAAAAATCCCACAGCACTTTAGATAAATAAAAGGTAAAGAGATAGCCTGTAAGCCTTGGTTAAAATATGTTTTAAAATATAACTTGGTGTTCCTTGGCTTACATAAATCCTTTAGCCTGGTTAGTTGACATACTGTGATAAAACATGAAAGAAAAATCACTTTAAAATTGTCTTGAAATCTAGTTTCTATACATAAAAGTTATTCTTAAAATTATATATAACTTTTGAAAAGATTAAATTATACTTGCAGTAAAACAGTGTAGCAGACATTCAATAAATAATTGTTGAAAGAATGGCTGAAACATTTCCATCTAGTTACCGTGAGACAAATGACAAAGAGCCCTGAAAGATACTCTGAAGTTTTTAAGAAGACTAATTCAGCACATTTAACTTTAAAAATTATTGCACATACAATACATATGGGGTCCTGAATCAGATGCTAGGTTTTGGTAACTATTCTACCTCTTTAGCTTTCATTCCTTTCACTCTCTTATTGGAAAATCATTCTAAGCCTATGGTCTGGGAAGTGATGAGTGACAATCACTCCTCCCCATCTCACTCCCATATAAGGGGTGAATCCCTGATCCCACCCCCGAACTTTTAAAGAACTATTAGAAAAGAGGCACTGTCTCAATTAAAAACCAGGTAAATCTCAAGTTGCCTACGGTCATTTTCCTCCAACTATATAGCCTGCCTAGGAAGGAAGCCAGCACTGAGGAAAGGACAATTGAGAAGTGGGGAGAGAGTGTTAATTCCTGAATCTCTAGAATAGACCTAGAATGACTGAACTATGCTGAGGTCAGATAAACACCTAGGTTTATTAACCTGGCTCCCTTTCTTCCTCCTTTCCACTCACCATCCTTCCCCTCTCACCCTGTTTCCTCAGGGTTGGATTTTAGTTATTGCAACTAAGAGCTCAGATTATTAAAAGCCTCTACAACCCACTCTTGATCCTGTCAGTTTCCTGTCATTCCTTTACACAGTGTCTCTCTGCTCCTCCAAGTAATTCCCTGCCTCCACTTCAACAGTAAAAGATGGTGGATGGAACACTTACCTGGGGATACTTCTGTCTACTGTTACTTGACCTAGCCACTAAACAAGGTTAAGTGTTGCAGGAGTTATGGACAAAGACTATAGAATCAGTCCTTAAAGAAACAATAATCTCTAAAAATTCAAAGTTGTTATTTCACACTTAACACTTGTCTACAATTAAGAAAAACAACATTTAGAAAGTCTCTCAGTAAGAAGTCCAATCATAATTAATAAAAAGCAATCTTTATAAGCATATTATACCATTAAATTCAACAGTAAGTCCAAAAGCTAAAAAAGAGAAAGTATAGTCATCTCTCAATATCCTGATGGGATTGGTCCCAGAAGCCCTGCAGATACTAAAACCTAGAATGCTCAAGTCCCTTATGTAAGTGGCATAGTATTTGCCTATAACCTAAGCACATCCTCCTTTGTATTTTAAATCATCTGTAGATTATTTATAGTATCTAATACAATGTAAATGCTAAGTAAATAGCTGTAAACACAATGTAAATGCCATATAAACAGCTGCTTGCATATGAACAAATTCAAATACTGCCTTCTGGAACCTGAGGGGACTTTCTCCCCATAAGTACTTTCCATCAGTGATTGGCTGAATCCGTGGATGAGGAACCTGTGGATACAAAGGACTACCGGTACTGCAGAGTCTGCAGTCATCCCAGACCATTTGCTTAAAATTTGCTGAGAAAAATGATAGCATTCAGAATTACATTAATTTCTATCCATAGAGGTTAAAGAAAAATGACACAATCTAAACAAAAACAGAAAGAGCCTTCTGGGCTGCATTTAGGGGGATCCAGCATTCCCCCCTGGAATAAATGACACAAGTGCAATCAAGAATATCCTTTCAAGAGGGAGGTCTGAGACATTGAAGAGCAGGCAGTAAGAAGGAACAAAAAGAAATCTGACAACGCGCATTTGAAGACTGAAGTGATACCGCCAAAAGCCAAGGAACACTGGCAGACAACAGAGCTGGGAGACGCATGAGAGAGATTCTACCTTAGAGTCTCCATAAAGAGCCCTCCTGGAGCCTTGATCTTTGCCCAGTGATACTGATTTTGGACTTCTGGTCCCCAGAACTTTATATAACAGAATAAATTTCTGTTTTTTTAAGCAATCAAATTTGTGAACATTTTTTTTAGAGCAGCTACCAGCAAACTAATTACAAAAACTATGTTATAGATATTCTAACTTTAAAAATATTTGATTATGTTACATTTACACATGCATACAGTATTTTTTAATAGCAGTTCTTAAGAACTGTGTGTGCAAAATTTGGTGAATTAAACCACAACAAGCTTAACTGATTCAGGTAAGAATCATCAATGGATATTAAAAACACAGGGTTAGAGTTAGTTGGAAAACTGGCTATCACACTATTTCAAAGTATCTCCCCACAGACTGCTTACAAAGGGAAAAATTCTTACAAAGAGAAATATGGTGAAACCATCCTAATCAAATGATAGAAGTTAATACCAATAAAGTGACAAATTGAAAATGAACCTCCTGATGTAACAAAATTAAACATATTATCACTTAGTACCGCTGCCAAAAATATATAACCTGAATCTTATCATGCAAACCCAAATTATAGTACATTCTACAAAACTCACTGATACTCTTTTAAAGTGTCAATAACATGAAAAACAGAGAAAAACTGAAACACTGCTGAAGACTGAGGAGACTCAAAAGACAACTAAATGCCATACTTGATCCTGGATTAGATCATAAGGACTGGAACATGATTGGAAAATTTTAATTTGGACTCTACATTAGATAAATATAGAGGTGCATCTAGTCAAAGCTATGGTTTTTCCAGAAGTCATTTATGGATGTGAGAGTTGGACCATAAAGAATGCTGAGTGCCAAAGAATTGATGCTTTTGAATTGTGGTGTTGGAGAAGACTCTTGGAGTCCCTTGGACTACAATGAGATCAATCCTAAATGTCTGATTTCCTAAAGGAAATCAATCCTAAATGTTTAGTGGAAGGACTGATGCTGAAGCTGAAATTCCAATACTCTGGCCACCTGATGTGAAGATCTGACTCATTAGCAAAGACCCTGATGCTGGGAAAGACTAAAGGCAGGAGGAGAAGAGGACGACAGAAGATAAAACGGTTGGATGGCATCACCAACTCAATGGACAACTTTGAGCAAGCTCTGGGAGATGGTGAATGACAGCAAAGCTTGGCATGTTGCAGTCCATGGGGTCGGACGGACACAACTGAGCGACTGAAAAACAGAAACTACATTAGATAAAAGAATTTTATAAACGTTAAGTTTCTTGAGTTTGTTAACTATATTGCAGTTATGTAAGAGAGTGTAGGATACTTAAAGGACATGTATTCTGAAATATTTAGGGGTAAAAGAGCCTGATGTCTGCAAGTTATTCTCAACTAATTAATCAAAAAAACAAAACAAAACAAAACCAGTAATAAAATGTGTGTGTCTGTGTGTAGATAAGGAGGGGAAGGAAGGTTAAGCAACAAAGCAATTATAGCAAAAATGTTAACAGTATTCAATATCTAAGTGAAAGGTATAATGGGGTTCATTGTATTATTCCTATAAGTTTCTACGCGTTTAAAATATTTAAAAACAAAACATCAAAAAAAAAAATTTGGTGGCTTGAACATTTGATATGCTTTCAGATAAAAAGGAAGTATGTATTGTATGCCATTAATACTATATACTCAGTAATGGTTAAACACAAAAAAAACTACCAATGTGAGAAAATGCCATTTCTAAGTACTGCTTAGAATATTTGTGATAGTAAAGATATAATTTTTTATATGCTCTTTTGCAATTTAGTTGACAACATAAGGAACATATTAGCATTTTTAGTAAAAATACTCATTTTAAAATGTTATTTCTAAAAATATGAATGTATTAATTATATATGTCAAAGAAAATAATAAACTTGATCAAATAAGTAATCTAACTTAAAATTCAATATAAAATATTAATATAATTATATAATATAAAAATATCAATTTGATATACTTTAAAAATCTTACTGTTTTTCTACAACATAAATTTGAATACAGACTAATATCAAACTTAATAACCTGGACTGAATTCTTTCATAGAACTAAATATTTACCCGGAATGGGTAAACACATTACTCTCAAGTGGCTTGTTCTTACTTTATTATACAACAGAACAAGACAAAAGTAGCAAAATGAAATAAAAGGACTGCAAAAAAATTTTTTTGAGTAAAAAGAATTTTCCAAATATGTAATAGTCTAAACATACCCCAAAATTATATAAACTCAAATATTCTAAACACATACATATTCTAAACATCAGGATCAAATGACAAAAGAATGTACCTTTACATATTTTACAACATAATAAAATAAATATTTTTAAAAGATAGATTTCACTTAACTGATGAAAAAAACACTTGACTTCCTTGTCTCTGTCTCCCTACTCCGTTCAGTCACTCAGTTGTGTCTGACTCTTTGCGACCCCATGGACCACGGCACGCCAGGCCTCCCTGTCCATCACCAACTCCTGGAGTTTACTCAAACGCATGTCCATCAAATCAGTGATACCATCCAACCATTTCATCCTCTGTCATCCCCTTCTCCTGCCCTCAATCTTTCCCAGTATCAGGGTCTTTTCCAATAAATCAGCTCTTCACATCAGGTGGCCAAAGTACTGGAGTTTCAGCTTCAGTATCAGTCCCTCCAATGAACACTCAGGACTGATCTCCTTTAGGATGGACTGGCTGGATCTCCTTGCAGTCCATGGGACTCTCAAGAGTCTTCTCCAACACCACAGTTCAAAAGCATCAATTCTTCAGTGCTCAGCTTTCTTTATAGTTCAACTCTCATGTCCATACATGACCACTGGAAAAACCACAGCCTTGACTAGATGGACCTCTGTTGGCAAAGTAATGTCTCTGCTTTTTAATATGCTATCTATTAAAAATGCTGAATACTTGCAATTGTGATTTATCATTTCTACAAAATATTATAAAACTTTGAACAATATAGTTGCCTAGACACCTAAATCAATTCCTTCTCAAGTACCAAGAGGTCAATGTGATCTCTCAAGACTATTTGGGCTGAATCAAGATATACTTCCTGGTCAGTCCAAGTCTGTCCAGATCTTATAATCAAGAATAACAAAATAAAACGTACTCAAGGGAACCTTACAGGATAGACAACATGGCACCATAAACAAACCATAAGGCTCTCAAAAAGTGGAAGGCTTTGTGGGCTGGTTTTATATCTTGCACTATGTCTGGAGAAATCCTGTGAACACAGAACTTCATTGCTTAACTCACTAAATAGTCAGATAGCAAGCCAGGCGACAAAAGGCTTCTCCCTTGAATAAGATTCCTCCCTCAAACTCTTCTACCATGAATAATGTTTCATGAAATGACAAATATAAAAACACCCTTCAATTTTAAAATAGTTTGCATACAAAGGTACTCTACTATCTGAGATGACATTACTTTGAAGACAGGTGTTTTCTTGAGAATTTATCTATAGCTTATCTATAGTAAATTTAATCTGGAAATGGAAGAGGAACAGAGATGTACTTTAAATCCCTAAATCAACATCATCAAGTTGAATACTGTCTTACGTGAACACACACTGGTCAGTACAAAACACAAAGCACACGTCAGCAGCACCTCACTAGTAACAAGTGATCAGTGAATCCGACCAAGCAACTCACCTCTCCAATCTCTAAAGCTAAAGCAATAAAGAAACATGCACTTATACTCTTATCAAAAGAAAAGATGGAAAAGGAAGAAATGATCTGAAATAAGAGGTGATTAAGTTCACAGATTTTTATTTCTCTTTATCTTAAGTTTACGTTCTTTTGTTTGCTAGAAAATGCAGTTACATTAGAAAACAAGATTTAAAATATACCTATGAAGAAGTAGAAATCTCTAAATAATTACTTCTTGACACATCAACAAAAATTTACCATGAGGCTTTGGTCTCAATAAAGCGTTGTTTATTGATTTTGAAAGTTAACTATTATATGTCAAGTGATATAAGAATTATGCCTCATTTTGGGCATATGATAATCCAACTGGTCTAACATCAATATTTTAAAATGCCTATCCACGTCTCCTAGTGAAATGTCTGTCATTGTCGTGGGTCTATCTCTAGACTCTCTTTTCCTTTGTCCTATATATCTATGCCTACTTTACAATGATAGATATCACAGTGTTTTAATTACTGGATTCTAGATTCTTTGCATTTCTAAATACACTTTATAATCAATTTAGAAACTGTCACCTAAAAGAAAAAGCTTGTTGGGATTCTGGTTGATTTTGCACTGAATCTACAAATAAATCTGGGAAGAACTGACACACAAAAAAACCAAATGCTCTGACCCATGAACACAGCGTAGTTCTCCATTTATCTGACTCTTTATTATTCTCTACATTGCCTTAGTTTTCAGTGTACAGGTCTTACTCTGTTAAAATTATCACTATGTATTTCACATTTTTAATACTGTTCCAATGGAATTTTTACAATATTCAAGTTCCACTTGTTTGTTGGTAATATATACAGAATTATTTCCTACATCTTTGCTAAGCTTATTAGTTCCAGCAATTATTTTATAGATCTCTTACAATTTTCCAAGGAAATTTTCACATCAGTTACAATAAAAGACAATTGTATCTTTCTTTACAATCTGGTATGTGTTTGTCTTCTTGCCTTAAGGCACAACTTCTAGTATAATGCTGAGAGAACTGCTGAGAAGGGACTGTCTTGTTTTACTCTCAATTGTAGAATAAATGCTTTCAGCCTTTAGTTGTAGGTTTTTACAGAGGCCTTCTATGGGGCTGAGAAAGCTCCCCTTCATTTCTAGTTCGCCAAGTTTTGTTTTCTAATCTGTCGTGAATGGGTGTTAAATTTTGTAAAATGCTTTATTTGCATTTACCGAGATGATCATATGGGTTTTCTCTGTTAGTCTGTTAACATACTGAGTAACATTAAATAATTTTCACATGTTAAATCAATCTTAGCTCCTGGAATAAGTCACTTGGTCATGACTTATTAAGGTTTTTATGTTATACAGGATTCATTTCCTAATGTTTCTGTTAAAAATTTTGTGTCTATATTCATGAAGATGAACTTATTTGTCTTATCTAGTTTCTGTGTCATGGTAATACAAGGCTTATAAGTTGAAAAGCATTACCTCACCTTCTATATTCTTAAAGAATTTGTATAGAATTAACATTTTCTCATCCTTAAACTTCAGTATAATCTACCATCTGACAGCCATCTGAACCTGGAGGCTTTTCTTGGAAGGTTTTTAACAGTTAAAAATTCAACTTCTGTAACAGGGCTATCCAGGTGGTCTATTTCTTCTTAACTAAACATTGTGTCTTTCAAGAAATTTGTCTTTTTCATCAAACTTACAGTACTTATTGATTAAAACTTGCTGATTTAAGAGTCTCCATAACATCTGTTATCCTTAATACCTACAGGATATTATATTCCCTGGTGGTGTTAGTGATAAAGAACCAGCCTGCCAATTTAGGAGTCATAAGAGACACGGGTTTGATTCCTGGGTCGGGAAGGTCCCTTAGAGGAGGGCATGGCAACCCACTCCAATATTCTTACCTGGAGAATCTCATGGATCAGAGGAGCCTAGCGGGCTACAGTTCATAGGATCACAAAGGGTCAGACACGACTAAAGCGACTCAGCACGTACAGTATCTATAGTGTCTGTGTGATATCCCTTGTTACTTTGCTAATAATGGTAGCTTATGTCTTATCTTGTTTTTTTCCTGATAAGTCTATCTAGACTGTTTTATTAACATTTTTGCAAAGGGTTAGTTTTTTATTTCACTAATTTTTTTATGGTTTTTCTGTTCCCTAGTTTATTGACTTTTGATCTTTCTTATTTCCTTGAGGTTATCTGTTGCTGCTCAGTCGCCCAGTCACGTCCAACTCTGTGACCGCATGGACTGCGGCACGCCAGGCCTCCCTGTGCCTCAGCATCTCCCAGAGCGTGCCCAAGTTCATGTTCGTTGCATCGGTGGTGCTGCCCAGCCATCTCATCCTCTAAGCCCTCTTCTGCTCCTACCCTCAGGCTTTCCCAGCAGCAGGGACTTCTCCAATGAGTCATCTGTTCACGTAAGATGACCAAAATACTGGAGCTTCAGCTTCAGCATCAGTCATCAGTCCTTCCAGGGAAAATTCAGGGTTATCTCCCTTAAGATGGACTGGTTTGATCTCCTTGCTGTCCAAGGGACTTTCAAGAGTCTTCTCCAACACCACAGTTTGAAAGTATCAATTCTTTGGTGTTCTGCCTTCTTTACGGTCCAGCTCTCACAACCGTACGTGACCACTGGGAAGACCATAGTCTTGACTGTACAAACCTTTGTTGGCAGAGTGATATCTCTGCTTTTCAACACACTGTCTACATTTGCCATTGCTTTCCTGCCAAGAAGCAATCATCTTCTGATTTCATGGCTGCAGTCACTGTCTGCAGCAATTTTGAAGCCCAAGAAGAGGGAATCTGTCACTACTTCCACCTTTTCCCCTTCTATTTTCCATGCAGTAACGGGGGTGGATGCCATGATCCTAGTTTTTTTAATATTTAGTCTTAAGTTAGCTCTTCACTCTCATCAAGAAGCTCTCTAGTTCCTCTTTGCTTTCCATGAGAACCTCATGAATTGTATAAAAGGCCAAAGAGATATGACACCAAAAGATGAGTTCTCCAGGTCTGAAAGGTGTCCAATATGCTACTGGGGAAGAGCAGAGGAGAATTACCAACAGCCCCAGAATGAATGAAGCAGCTGGGCCAAAGCAGATATGACACTCAGTTGTGGATGTGTCTGGTAATGAAAGTAAAACCAATACTACAAAGAACAGTATTGTATAGGAACCTGGAATGTTAGGTCCATGAATCAAGGAAAATTGATGTGGTCAAGCAGAAGATGTTAAGAATAAACATC
This sequence comes from Muntiacus reevesi, assembly GCF_963930625.1. Lineage (NCBI taxonomy): Eukaryota > Metazoa > Chordata > Mammalia > Artiodactyla > Cervidae > Muntiacus > Muntiacus reevesi. The sequence goes on along the minus strand of NC_089265.1, from coordinate 57,177,799 downwards.
GACATCCTAGGAATCAGCTAACTAAAATGGACGGGAATGGGTGAACTTAATTCAGATGATTATTATATCTACTACTGCGGACAAAAATCTCATAGAAAAAACTGAGTAGCTCTCACAATCAACAAAAGTCCAAAATACAGTACTTGGGTACTGAAATACAGTACTAAAAAATGACAGAATGATCTCGGTTCATTTTGAATGGCTTGAAGGCAAGCCATTCAACATCACAGTAATCCAAGTCTACGCCCCGACCACCAAAGCCAAAGAAGCCGATCAGTTCTGTGAAGACCCAGAAGACCTCCTAGAACTAAAACCTAAAAAAGATGTTCTGTTCATCACCAGGACTGGAATGCAAAAGTAGGAAGTCAAGATATACCTGGAGTAATAGGCAAAGTTTAGCCTTGGAGAACAAAATGAAGCAGGGCAAAGGTTAACTGAATTCTGCCAAGAGAATGCACCAGTCATAGCAAATATCCTTTTTCAGGTTATTTATATTCAAGGTTTAATTTACTTTTCTTTCTCTTGTTCTCTTTTCTTTTCTAAGGTAGAAGATTAGATCACTGACTTATCTTTCTTTCTAAAATTAGTATACAATAATGTTATAAATTTCCCTCCTAAGATGTCAGGAAATGGTGGAGGAAGAAACTCCAGAAGTCCATCACTTTATAAAAGCAACAAGGGAGTTGAGGCAACCGTCAGAATCAAGTATTTCAAATTATGGAATCAAATCAAAAGCTTACAGTGACAAAGGGAATGCTTAATGAAAAACAAAAGCAGCTGAATTTTGGTAAGAGAGCTTTTCTTCATTTTAACTTAGAGATACCAATCCCTAGCTCAGTGACAGCCCTGCAAGATGACAGTACATTCTTGACATAATAAAGTTACAAGTACCAGAACTGTAGCTTTTTGTGCTGACTTGTCTGGTTGCTTACTTTTCTATCACCTAAGAACTTTGTCATGTCTGAAGTGGTGGTGTGTGTATAGAGGGGTGGAGATGCGGGTGGTGGTAGCAGCATCTGCTGAACATGTATTAGCTGCTGTCATGTTGGGCAAGAGTTAACAGTTGGAACGAATAAGCCTGTAAGGAAAGGCTAGAGAAGGAGATGCTTTGAGCAGTAAGAGCTTTGAAAATTCCAGCATATTCCGGGGAATTTAGAACAGAACACACATGCCCAGTACCAAGCACATGCCCCAAAAGATATGAGAAGGCCCTATGTTCTCACCTCTGGCTGAAGTTCAAGTTCCACACAAGCAGGAAGTAAAGGCTAAAGTAGAGCTACAAACTGCCTGGCTCAACACTGAGGTATTTCTGGCACACATATAGAGACCATCTTCAACGACCGGGAAAAGTGAGGGTTTGGTGGTGACAGAGGTAGGGGAAGGTTTCCTGGTGTTCAGAGAGACAGCTATCAAATCACTAATAATTAAGAGAACAGAAACTTTAGCAGCCACAAATGACAATGATAAAGACTTCAAAAAATTTGTTCAGAAAAGTCACTAAACAAATAAGCAACAAAAATGACAAGCAGCAGCAACAATAAACACTAGAAAGGAGGAAGAATCAGATTTCTTGAACTTCCACAATATTACATCCAAAATGTCCAGCTTTTAATAAAAAATTATGAGGCATACAAAGAAATAAGAACATAAGATCTATATGCAGGATATAGAAATTAAGAGAAGCAGAACCAGACTACTTAGTAATAATAACTGATCCTACAATCCCACTCCTGGGCATATATCCAGCAAAAACTGTAATTCAAATATACATGCACTCCAGTGATCACTGTAACACTATTTACAATAGCCAAGACATGGGGACAACCTAATTTCCACTGACAGAGGAATGGAGAAAGAAGATGTGGCATATATATACAGCAGAATTTTACTCAGTCATAAAAAAGAATGAAATAATGCCATTTGCAGCAAAATAGATGGACCTAGAGATTATAATAAGCCAGACAAATATCATGATATCACTTATATGTGGAATATTAAAAAATTGATACAAGAAATTATATACATAACAGAAACAGAATCACAGACATAGAAAAGCTTATGGTTACCGAAGGTGAAAGGGGAAGGTGGGGGTAAGGATAGGTTAGGAGTTTGGCATTAACATAAACACACTACTCTATAGAAAATAGATAAGCAACAAGGACCTACTGTATAGCACAGAGACCTTTGCTCAGTATTTTGTAATAACCCACAGGGAAAATAACGTGAAAAAGAACAGACATACATACACCCATCTGCACACCTGAAACTACACAAGACTGTAATGAAGGGTACGTCAGTTAACCATGGATACACTTCTTGACTCCACTTCTAATAATGGGCAGAATAACTAGACACAAGATCAACAAAGATACAGAAGACTTGAATAACATTAGAAACTAACGTGAACAGACATACACACACACACACACACACACACACACACACACGACAATTAACTCAGTTAATTTTTACAGTATTCTTCATGGACTCTATATGTTTCCTGTTAACTTTATTCTGAGGTTCTGTTAATTTGCTTTGCTATTGAAGATGATAACATTTTTAAGGGAGATATTTACAATCAATTCATTTTTGAATCCTTCACTGAACTCTATACAATACCTTACCCAGAACAAACTCAGCACATTTAATCAATAAATGAATGACTTACTATTGATTTTATACTTACATATTATCTGAGTTTCCAAACATTTAGTTCCTAATAAACCAAATTTTTTTAAAAACCCACTAAGATCATTTTTAGGAGTCATGTTTCACTCTCCTCCCATTCTCTACATTCAATTAATCAACAGATGCTATCATTTTTTTGACTTCTTGTGTTTACGTTCTTCAACTCCCACTCACCTGAATCTAATTATTCAACATCATGTTCTCCAGCCATGGAGACCTCATTTCACACTTGCAGGAACTGTGCGCTTGCCAGCCAATGGCTGACATCATAACGAGGCTCCGCCTTCTCTATGGCATCCGGTACTGACTACCCTTGCCTTAGAATGATCCACACTTCATCTCTTTATCTTTGCCTTTGTGTATAAACCTTCACTGTTTTCTCTTCTTGCAGTATCCAAAATGACTGTCCTTAGCCATCCTTTATTCACATACTTGATTCTGGGGATCAATAACTCACACTGGACAGTACCATGTGATGCCCTTTCATTTAATGATTATCTTTTTAAACAATCTACCCAGGACATATGGGCTTCTCTGGTGGCTCAAACGGTAAAGCGTCTGTCTACAATGCGGGAGACCTGGGTTCAATCCCTGGGTTGGGAAGATCCCCTGCAGAAGGAAATGGCAGCCCACTCCAGTACTCTTGCCTGGAAAATTCCATGGATAGAGCAGCCTGGTGGGCTACAGTCCAAGGGGTCGCAAAGAGTCAGACACGACTGAGCAACTCCACCACCATCCAGGATATAAGTTCCTTGAAAACATGTGATCATATTGTAAATCCTACATAGTTTCTGGAGCACTCAGCATATAACTGATCAGTAGTTGGCTAAGTGGTTACTCACTGATTACGAGAATATGATTTCTTCACTTACCGAGGACCATAACAAGTGTCTACCACATCAAACTCTGTAAATCAGTAATTTATCCTTTCCTTCCTTATTAACAGAGCCTCATTTCTACTGCTCTAATGAGCCAAATGACTTTCACCATAGGTTCATTACCTTCTTATATCTTCCTTACCCAAAGGATGTCCTTGACTTCCCTAGTATCTATTTGAATTCTGTCTAGCCTTCAGAGACCACTTCAAGTGATATTTCTTAATATTTCTTTGCTATATATATAGCAAAACAAATAAAAAATCTTAATAGACTATTTTTGCCATGTTGACCTTTACAAAACTCCTACCAAATTTGAGATTTGTATAATTTGAAATTTTACCAAATTAAGTCTCAAATGTCTTATAATCAATCATTTTAGATGTATTAATATTGTCTGCCCCATTACCTGGGGGGCTATGAAGCAGCTTCCCATACAATATTTCCTTTTATATCCTTGAGGACAAATAATAAGCACAAAATAACTAACTGACCTTAAAGAATGCAACAGAATAGAGGCTAAATAGTTACACACAGTTTCATAAAGACTGGTCCTTAAAAATGCTTTAAAACAAGAGGAATTAGTCAAGGATTAGTCTGTGGTCTGGGAAGGAGAACTGCATACAACAGAAGTCAAGCCATGTCTAGGAATTCACAGATATAAGATTGATGAATACCTAAGTTCATTTTTTCCTAAAATGCCAGACATTTTGAGCTTTGCGTGCCACACATCACAATGTCTATAACTAATCAACTATGCCACAAAAGCAGCCATAAACAATACGTAAACAAACAATGTGACTTTGTTTCAATAAAACATTTTTTCACACAAAAAAGTGTTCAGCCAGATTTGGACTATGGACCATGGTGAGCCACTCTAGATCTAGCCACTCCAGAAGTGGTTTGAAAACTTTCTTTCCAGTTTGTTTTTTAACAAGTAACTTCTCAATCTACCGAGTTGGTCTGGCTAGCCGGAAGTGGGGGAGGGACACGCAGAATCCAGAGCCGCCTGCCAGACCTTCCCTTTCCTAGGACCCACCATTCCCTCCTCTAAAGGGCTGCGCAGCACCATCTGACTGTGTTTAAATCCCTCATTTACGCATCTATACTCCTGTAAGAATACAGACTCAGAGTGGGAAACAATGCAGGAATGATCACAAAAAACCAGAGCTAGTGGCTAAAATTTCCCTAGATGGGGAAACAACGGAAACAGTGACAGACTTTATTTTCTTGGGCTCCAAAATCACTGAGGATGGTGACTGCAGCCATGAAATTAAAAGATGCTTGCTCCCTGGAAGAAAAGTTATGATCAACCTAGGCAGCATATTAAAAAGCAGAGACATCACTTTACCAACAAAGGTCTGTCTAGTCAAAGCTATGGTTTTTCCAGTAGTCACATATGGATGTGAGAGTTGGACTATAAAGAAAGCTGAGCCCTGAAGAACTGATGCTTTTGCACTGTGGTGTTGGAGAAGACTCGAGAGTGAGTCTTCCAGACTGCGAGTGAGGTCAAACCAGTCAATCCTAAAAGAAACCAGTCCTGAAAATTCACTGGCAGATATCAATTAAATAAACTCTTATAAGCTTCTTTTTTCTTTCTTTTTGGTTAGAGTTGTAATGGACCCAGATGGAACTTGTAATGTGGGCCCCACAGGAGAGAACTAAATTCAGATTATCAATTAAATAAACTCTGAATATTCACTGGAAGGACTGATGCTGCTGAAGCTGAAATTCCAATATTTTGGCCACCTGATGCCAAGAAATGACTCACTGGAAATGACCCTGATGCTGGGAAAGACTGAAGGCAGGAGGAAAAGGGGACAACAGAAGATGAGATGGTTAGATGGCATCACCAACTTGATGGACATGAGTTTGAACAAGCTCCAGGAGTTGGTGATGGACAGGGAAGCCTGGCGTGCTGCAGTCCAAGGGGTCGCAAAAAGTCGGACGTGACTGGGCGACTGACCTGAACTGAGTGCTACAATTAAAATCTAGACCTTAACTCTCGATGGTATGACCTAACCTTTAAAACATGAGAGTTAACTTGGAGTCAGAAATAAAATGGGAAGTTAATGTACTTTAAAGTTAAAGCTTTCAGACATCCGATAGGGCCATATTATTCTGATTGGACTTGAGGTTAAAATCTACCGTGATTTCTTTTTCAACCTGTCAAGAAGTTATCACACAAAAATTCAAACAATTTTCAAAGAATTTTGAAGGTGGTATGATAGTACCTAGCTTGTAAACCTTGCTACAAAACCATGATTAGTAATTCAATGACCCTAAATTTGTCCCTTTTACATATTATTTTTACAGGTCACTGCTAAACTGTAATATCATAATCTGTTAGAAAAAACTCTGAAGAGGTCTGAAGGATCAATGTTTTTGCCTTAAAACAAAATTTTCAAAGTATGCGCCAAAAGAAATAACTAGATAGTCTATAAGCAGGGATTTTCCAAACAAAACATCCATTCAAGATCATTATTGAAAGTGAAAATCTGCATGTTAAGAAAAATGACATTTTCATATCCATAGTAGGATTAGTGCTGACTCTAAAATACAACCCTAACAATTTCTTGCATTTCTTTGCCTAAGTTCCATCTTTAGAATGAATTCATCTTCACTGAAGAAGGTTAGGTGGGAGACAACGGTGGAAACTTTTTTAAAATAACAGTAATTGAGAAAAATGAGATAAGGGCATGGACTCAATATTATTAAGACTAATTACAAGATCATGTTTTGATTTAAGGGTAAGGACCACATACAGAACATGCACCACAAACACTCTAAGAACTTACATTTTAATAAATTTTGTAAAAAAAGAAAAAATAAATAAACTGCCAAAATACTGTAGTTCCTATCTTCATATTACTGTGATGTACAGTTATATGCATCATATTATAACTGTAAGTTATATGCTTAATTAAAGACTGAATAGGCTTACTGCACACATTGCTTGGCACACTGATGATGGTTTCGAAGAATACAAATGAACTAAAATTTCTCTCATATGCAAGAAACATCCTTGCTTCTTTAAGATCATTACTTATAAGGAAATGATTTTGATACTAAGAAAAGTATCATTTATTTTTGTTTACACAGAGGAACTATCTGTCTATAAAAAATAACTTTCAGCAGTCTTACCAGTTTCTCTCCCTAAGTCAATGTATGAAGGATATACCTATAGCTTATAAATAATAAAGAAAGCCTGGTAAGGCTGTGGTTGGTAATTTTAAATAAATAGTAATAACAAAGTACTAATACTAGGGAGAGTGAAATAGAGTACTTGACTCAGTGTATTTTTTAGTACTTTCTCTCAGTTTTTAGTCAATATGACTAATTGATTTCCCATTCAATAATTTTAATTTATTTTGTTAGAAATTACCCCTAACCTACAGTCAAAACTACTTAAATAAGAACATTTTAAAAATAATATTTTTCCTAACAATTAACATAAAATCAAATGTCTACTGAAATTATAATTACAAAGAATCCCTTTCTTAACTTTTGTAAGAAATGTCTTAACAGAAAATTTCATGTTAAAATGATGCTGTGGACAATCAGTACACTGTTGCACTTCTGAGATAAAACATGGCTTTTAACTAGAGCAAATAAAATTGGAGAGAGGTAAAATGATATCTCACAATAATACACTGAAATTTCTCTGAGGTGTCAGAAACACTTTACTTCCTCTCATGAGCACAAACATTTTTATATGGCTCAGAAACATGATCAATATATAGACAAATCATGTATTACCAAAGAGAGGAGAATGAAAATTACAGAAAATGCTATATGGCCTAGTTAGCTTAAAAAAAAAGTTATACTACCTAGAGTTAAAGAGTTTATGATGTCAGGAAGAGTTTAAAGCCTTTATGATCAAGTAATATTCTCTGAGTCACTACTTTGTGACCTGTGTGGGAGTGTAGCAAAAGGATTAATGCTAATCCTGTAACTGTGAACAATGATTTATTGAACAATTCCTACATAAATTCTAACTGTGACCACAAAATCACACCTTCACAGGCTAAGATATTTTCCTCACTTAGATAACAAAACTAAAATGTTTTAAAATATACATATGTGTATATATAAACACACACACATGCAATTAAATCAGATTATGAACTGATTTTATATATTCAGTAAAGGCTTTGAACAGTTACAGCTTCCATTTTTATTTTAATCTTAAATTAAATAAGTCCAAGTACGGTCTTTCTACTTAGGATCAATTAAGAATGGTAGTAAATTTCAAAACACTTTCTCAAATAGCTGCGTCTCATTCAGAGAAATACAAAAGCGAGGTGCTAGAATGAGGTTAAGCGCATCTTTTGTTAGTGACGTCTGTCGCTCCCTCTGGCCTCATAAACAAGCTGCTCCTTTTTGCATACAGCAAACCTTCAATTTAAATTTATGGAAAGACTAAAGCAGGAGGGCCTGCACTCAAACAATTTTAATAACCTATTAAGTTGCGACTTCAGATTCATTTTATAACCATGCTCCTCAGGGAACTATGCTATCTGGATAAAGATAAAATTTTTTTCCTTTAAAGATAAATAGCATCATTAATCTGCAACATTTCTTTTCTATTATCTTTCGAAATGAGGAGTTATTTTGTTCTGATCTTGAGGTAATTAGCCTTCATTCACTAGCCTGAAAATGTCTGTGTTCTGAAAATTAAAAATGTGTCATTAAGTGGAATTTACCATAATGTCATTTATCTTTATATAGTTCATCAGTGACAGCAATGGGCCTGGGAATCCATCAGCTTTTACCAAGGAAGCATTAAAACAAATTGAAAAACAGAATAATCCCAGGCACTCTTTAACACAGTCAAAGCCATTTGGGTAATTAAATAGTGGTATTTAAAGTTTTAATTTAGATTTTTCCCTCTGTTCATCAGTAGTCAAATGAGATGTTCATATTCATAACTGTTTGTAATAAAAGGTTTCATAAAACAAGCAGAAAACCAATGTTATTAAAATTTAATATAACATAGGGAGAGTCAATCTACAAAATAAAGTTTTTATTTTCCTGAACTCTAATTTCTGAAATTACATCAGAAATAAACTTTCTTCAACTGCCTAGGTTGTAGTATTAGCTCCACAAAAACTGATGATTCAAACCTCTAAATAAGTACAAGAGAGTGGATGACATGAAATTCAACTTCATTATTGCTAACGTTGGAGAAGAATATCTTCACCACCTTAAATTTGTTTTCACTAACTACATCCCTCCAGCAATCACTATTTAGAATTATCAGATATAATTATGAAAATAAAAGTGGGCTTGATAAGCTAACAGCAGAGGTCATAAAATAAAAATCTTGGGGTGGTAAGGGGGCACAGAGGCACTCTGTAGCCGAGTAACTAATTCATATAGTAGTGGTTAGGGAAATAGCACAAGATTTAGAAATAGAGCTGAAAAATTATATGCTCTTAGTGAAGACCTTAAAAGTACTGCGAATACACTTAGGAAACATACAGCATAATGAAATCAGGTTACATGGTCATAAAAGTGTAGAGCAGTTTCAAAATGCTCAGTTCATTCAACATAATGAACCATTCACTGTTTCCCTTTCTGTATATCTGGAAACAATATCTTGTTTGAAAATGTGTTCTTAACACAAGAACAATCCAACAACATACAGATTACCTTAATGCAGCACTGCTCACCACCAGGTAATTCATATTCTGAACTCAGATACTCCAGTGTGCTAATGACTGCTTCAGTATGATTCTTTGTTAAACCACTGGATAATTCAAGTTTAGTGCTTTGCCACTTAGATATGCAAATGAGGGTTTCAAATGTCTTTTGGAGGGGCAAAATGATTCTTTACAAACTATGATATAATTGCTTTGTTGACGAATTCTAACACATACACACACACAAATACTAGTGAACAAATCACATACCAAATATTGGTTAAGGACCTAAAAACTTCAGCAGTACGTTCATCATGTAAAAGTGTTTATCATTTCCAATTCCCGCCTGTCTTTTCAATGCTGCTAATATACTCTGCACTGTCAGAGAAATGTTGGCCTGAAAACAGAATGTTATTGAATAAATGCATGATCATGTATCGGACCTTGCTTCCATCACCAGTTCCATCCACAACTGGGTGTTGTTTTGGCTGCAGTTATTTCTCCACTGATCTCCAGTAGCATATTGGGCACCTACCAACCTGGGGAGTTCACCTTTCAGTGTCCTATCTTTTTGCCTCTTCATACTGTTCAAGGGGTTCTCAAGGCAAGAATACTGAAGTGGTTTGCCTGCCATTCCCTTCTCCAGTGGAACACACTGGAAAAGGTAAGTTTTCATTCCCATCCCAAAGAAAGAAAGGCAATGCCAAAGAATGCTCAAACTACCACACAATTGCACTCATCTCACACACTAGTAAAGTGATGCTTAAAATTCTCCAAGCCAGGCTTCAGCAATACGTGAACCGTGAACTTCCAGATGTTCAAGCTGGTTTTAGAAAAGGCAGAGGAACCAGAGATCAAATTGCCAACATCCGCTGGATCATTGAAAAAGCAAGAGAGTTCCAGAAAAGCATCTATTTCTGCTTTATTGACTATGTCAAAGCCTTTGACTGTGTGAATCACAATAAACTGTGGAAAATGCTTCAAGAGATGGGAATACCAGACCACCTGACCTGCCTCTTGAGAAATCTGTATGCACGTCAGGAAGCAACAGTTAGAACTGGACATAGAACAACAGACTGGTTCCAAATAGGAAAAGGAGTACATCAAGGCTGTATATTGTCACCCTACTTATTTAACTTATATGAAGAGCACATCATGAGAAATGCTGGGCTGGAGGAAGCACAAACTGGAATCAAGATTGCCGGGAGAAATATCAATAACCTCAGATATGCAGATGACACCACCCTTATGTCAGAAACTGAAGACGACCTAAAGGGCTTCTAGATGAAAGTGAAAGAGGAGAGTGAAAAAGTTGATTTAAAGCTCAACATTCAGAAAACTAAGATCATGGCATCTGGTCCCATCACCTCATGGGAAAGAGATGGGGAGACAGTGGAAACAGTGTCAGACTTTATTTTTCTGGGCTCCAAAATGACTGTAGATGGTGACTGCAGCCATGAAATTAAAAGACGCTTACTCCTTGGAAGGAAAGTTATGACCAACCTAGACAACATATTAAAAAGCAGAGACATTACTTTGCCAACAAAGGTCTGTCTAGTCAATGCTATGGTTTTTCCAGTGGTCACGTATGGATGTGAGAGTTGGTCTATAAAGAAAGCTAAGCGCAGAAGAATTGATGCTTTTGGGCTGTGGTGTTGGAGGAGGCTCTTAAAGAGTCCCTTGGGCTGCAAGGACATCCAACCAGTCCATCCTAAAGGAAATCAGTCCTGAGTGTTCAATGGAAGGACTGATATTGAAGCTGAAATTCCAATACTTTGGTCAGCTGATGCGAAGAGCTGACTCATTTGAAAAGACTCTGATGCTGGGAAAGATTGAGTGCAGGAGGAGAAGGGGACGACAGAGGATGAGATAGTTGTATGACATCACCAACTCAATGGACATGGGTGTGGGTGGACTCCGGGATTTGGTGATGGACAGGGAGGCCTGGCGTGCTGCGGTTCATGGGGTTGCAAAGAGTCAGACACAACGAAGCAACTGAACTGAACTGAACTGATGATCATTTCTTTCTTTTTTTTTTTTCATGTATTTCTTTAAAAGAATATGCAAGATAATAAATCAGACATCTAGAACTGAAAAACTTTAGAAACAATTAAGTTTCCAAAAAAGAAAGGAAAGAAGATCCTAGGATATGAGAACTTTGGCATATTTGTACAACTGGTCAACAACAGCAAAGCTGGGACTAAAATCCATGCATCCAACCTATTCCTATACCACTCTGCTTCCAGACAGATCAATGATCTAAAATACTGATTCAGTATCTAGGTTACGTATAGTCATCAAATAAACATATTTTGAATAATAAAAAGCACATTCTGAATTTGACACCTGTAAAAGCTTCCAGACAGCATTATGATCTTTTCATTAATAAAGCAATTATCAAAAAGTTTTTCTCTACAATCTGTTTCTGAAATTTTAACTAGTTCTTCTTAAAATAATGTATATACCCAGATAACTTCTAAGCATTTCTTTCCATATCCCCTGGACCTACAGGTTTCTGTAGTATTTTGTTATTTTAAATAAGAGTTGCTTACCTCCCTTACACAAGGATAAGGCATAGATCAGGTCAAGCTGAGCTATAACGACATTCAGCTTCAAAATGGTGTGAAGGGAAGATCTTTTGTGGTTTAATTAAAGTCATCATACAGTCTGAAACTAAATATTGTCAAATACAATTTCAAAAAGAAAAGTTCAAAGTCAAACAATCTATGATTTATCCTCATTATCTCTTCTCTGCACTAAGCATTACTAAACCAATTTGATTTTTAGAAAAAAATTCAGCATGGAGGTATGTACCTGGGTTATTGCCTGAAGTGGTAAAACAAAAACCTAGATTACTAAATATCCAAGGGTTTGATAAAACTCTGAAATATTCATTCTATATGTTCTATAGACTATCAACTGGCTAGCTATTAAGAAGAAAAGTTCAGCTTGCTATTAATTACCAAGGAACATTACATAGTAAAAGCGGGGGGGAAAGTATGTCTCAGAGAATTATGTAGAAACAATGACCCTTACTGCTGTGTTGTTGACATTTTGTTTCTATGAGCATGGAGAAAGGTATGTGTTACGCCTGGTACAGTGTTAGCATCAACGTATAAAAACTGCTAACACTGTGTGTTTAAGGGGAAAGGTGCTGAGGCGAGAGGGGAAATTACTAATATTTTCTTTACTGATCTGCGGAGGAAAATAACTCTTCCAATGAAGTGAACTGATCTACTGTTTTCGATGGGGACCCTAAAGTAAAGTTGAGCTGCCTTAAACTAACAGAATGGTCTTAAGAGTTCTACTGCTGGCAGAAATACTTACTAAGATTCTCTAATTTTCATTTCATCCCAATGATAACCATTATCCAACTCAAAAGGGGGCGGGGAGCAAGAAACAAAAATCAGCTATTTCACAATTATACCTTTTAGGAAAAAACAATTATTTTTTTAAAGTTCTGATCTTTTCTAAAGTAAGATGTACTAATCATTTTTAAAATATTATCAAGATAATAGCTGACTAAATCTATACACATGCACAGAAAGGTAAAAATAAAACTATTTTTCTTAAAAGTAAAATAGACATTTTCTGGTTATCTTTTAGACTAGGGTTTTTTCAGTCTCAGTACTTCTGACATTTGGGGCTAGAAGATCCTTCAGTGTTGGATGCTGTCCTTAGAAATGTTCAGCACCATGCCTGGTGCTAACAGTATCTCCGCTCAGCTGTGACAATCAAAAATGCCTCCAGATAATACCCTAATACTCCTTGGGGCACAAGCACCAAGTTGAGAACCACTGCTTTACCTACAGGTTTTCTGAGAGAAATGATTTTTAATGTTTTATACCAGTAGCAACTATCTTTACAGTCTGCTAGGTAACAATTACATATTAACATGTATAGTGAGAAAATGTTAAATATAAAACAACATCCCCTCATTAATGTCAAGAGATAAAAACTCTAGCTCTACAAGTATGTAGAAATGAAAAAAGTTTTATTATGAAAGATACTTCCTATCTGCTAGGTGAATGCAAAGTAAGTACCACTAGTGTGAATCAAGCAGCTTCAGAGAAATCAGTACTTTATGGCTCAGATGGAAGGAAAACACTATGTACTTTAAAAAACTGTACTATGCTTTCATAGTAAAGTGTACAGAAGTTTTCAGTAATAGTTAAGAAAACAAAAGTTTAACTTGTCATTTCATCAAGGAGCTAAAGAGGAAAAACTTGGATTGTGTTTGACGGAGGGGCTGGGAACAAAAAAACAAAACCTCATTCTGTAAAATTTTGAATAAAAATATCAGAAAAAAAAAGTCTATCAGAATGTAATTTGTCTTGGCTTCATATATAAGGTACATTATTAAAATGACAACAAAAGCTACAGGTAATACACATGGCAAAAATCACACCTTCCTCCTAAACTTAATCAAATGGTTGGCCGTGCCTCGAGGCGTGGAGGACCTCAATTCCTCAACCAGGGACTGAACCCTGGCCATGCAGTGAGAGCACAGAGGCCTAACCAGCAGGCCACCAGGGAGCTCCCCATCAGTATTTCAGAAGCACACATGCACGGAAAAACATGTGGCCCAAACTCAGGAGTCTGTCTTTGTCCAGCAGGCATACAATGCCGTAAGGTAACAAAACACACATTAAACCTTAAGGATTCTGATCATGTTAAGTAGCTAATTTCCAGTTTCCTTAAAGTTCTTTAGAACTAAAATGTTTAAAACTATCATCCTGTTACAGGTGACCAACAAAATTCACTATATAAATGATTAATTAGAGACATTAACATTCCAGGAAGAGGGAACCACGGGAAAGTCACAAGAAGTGTGAGGGGAGTGTGTGTGTGTGAAAGACAAAGCGACTCTCAGACACAGACCAACCACACGATCAAACAGACCGAGTCACTTTTCAAATATTCTTTACTCACAGAACCCTATTTTAAAGAAAGTCAAAGGTACAAAAGAAATGAAACCCTAAGGAAGAGTTTCCTAAGAAATCTTAAGAAATGAAACCCTAAAAACAGAAACAGAATTCTACCAACCTGAATCCCCTCTCTCCAAAGGAATCCCTGAGAAGTTGTGAAGAACCCTGAAAACTAGTGGACCAAAATACAGGGGATACGAGAGGGAGCTGAGAAATAAAAATGTAGGCTGGGAAGTACATTACAAATTTAATATAATCTTAAATGCTATTATTAGCTTCAAGAGTTCTATTTAGTGGACATAACTGAGCCATTGCAGGTGTCAAAACAGAGGAGGGAGATAAATGATGTGGTATACAGAGCAAATGAACGAAATAATATACCTAGTTCATTATTAGGCAATAGTCTTTAAAAATTGGTGTTTTCTGTATTCTCTTATTTATTCTATGAAAAAGCTAAGATGTAAGACCAACATGTTCAGTATGAGGGAGAAGTAGGAGTTTACAGAAAGGATGCATTTTAACATCAAGAACACTAGATGTTCATCAGCGTGGTTATTTCTACTTGACAAAGCGCACCGTCTTACACGGAGTCTCTCAAAGGCCCACAGCTGCAAAGGCAGACTTCTAGGTGTCGTTCTCCATGTCAAATGGCAACCAGTAGTCACCCCATCTGTCAGTTTGACAAGTATTCTCTCAGCATTCAGGGATAAAGTGCACATATAAAACGCCCTCCCTGACAAAAAGGAAGCCAGGGAGATGAGGGCCAGCCACCAGAGAGAAGACAATCAAGCTGGCAGGAAAGGACTGGAAACTGGTCGCAACAAGAAAACAGAGCGCCAAAAAGGGTGAAACAAATCTTGTTCATATTGTAACAGGCAATACCAACCAACAAACAAAAGAGCTACTCAGACGGTATGAGGTCAAATAGAAAAAACTTGTCCTTGTTAGAAAAGCCTTCTGATTTCACATAGTACTATCTGCCCACTAATCAGCCCACCAAACAATCCTCAGCACTAGCATATCCATTTCAATCCCTTATCTACTAAGTACATTCCTTTTTAACCACTCTCCACATCTCTAGAGTCAGTTCGAAATGCCACTGGTTTCCCTTAGAAACACAACTGTTTCTTGCCTATATTTTCCTATTTATTCTATCCTGCATTCAAAGAAATATTTATTAAGAGTCTAGACAGGTAGTATTCTAAGTCCTGGATCAGAAGTTGTCTACTTTAGCAGGTAGGGTAAAGCCATTACATAAATACATACATTCATAAACACATTCTTGCAAAACATGTAAAGTGGCAATACAATCTATCAAAGAAAATGCAACAGGGAAAAGCTGGTTAAGAATGATGGCATTAAGAAGAAGAGGCATTTCCCATAAGAAGATAGTCAGAGAAAATCCTTCAGATTAAGATGACACTTGTGCAGAGATCTGAAAGAAGCTGAGGGAGCCAGCCAAGCAACTGCTGAGGAAAAACTGAGGCCAGGAGAGGGCATATGCAGCAGGAAGCCCAGGGGCAGGAATGAACTTGGCATTTTCAAGACTCAGCGGTCAGTGTGGGGCTGAAGCAGTTAGAGACAAGAGAGAAGACGAGACAGGTAACAAAACCAGATCATATGCAGCCTTTCATACCATGGACTGGACACTGGATATCATTCTACGTGAAACAGAGTTTCTAAAAAGGAATGAGACCGTCTGACTTAAGTTTAAAAGGACCACACTAACTGCTGGGTGGCAAAAGGCAGAGAAGAAAGAACACCTCTGAAACTACTACAACAGTCCAGGTTTTAACTGTGATTTCAACCTACATGGCAATGGTGTGGATGGGTAAGAAGTGATCAGATTCTGACTCTTAAATATACTTCACAGACTGAAACTGACAAGATTTGCTAATGATGTGGATGTGGGATATAAGAGAAGCTCGGGATGACTTCTCCCAAGCCTTGGAGGATACTCCCAACCCTTCCTCATCCATCAGTATGACCGACTACACATTCACATGCTCCCCCTCTCCTATTTCTGTCTTCACTCTGTCCCATATTCTGCACCTACTGACACCTCTGTTCTTGCTTTCACCCTTCTCTCCCAGGGAGCACACACGACTCTTAAAGCTGGAAGTGAGAAAGAGCTGGGGAAGGACTTTAATAAACAACGTTTAAGAAACTTAAAAAGAGGGTACACTAAGAAGTGGGAAAAGAATGTGAAACAGAAAAAGCAGGAACACCAAATCATCCACGAAAAAAAGTTATGTGAACACCACTGACAGAGCAAGGCAGGTCAGAAGTACCAGGGCCTGAGCTTAATCACAAAACTTAAAACTGCTCACTGAAATTCAACCAAAGAAACAGGAAGAGGGACAAATAAAAGCAGTAAAATGTGATTGAAAAATAAAATTATATTCAAGATATGCTGTTCATATTTTATTAGAAACAAATTGTACCTATTTTGAGATCTGCGTTTAATGTTCCTCAAGGAGGAGCTTTTCCTGATTTTTTTTTTGCTTCTTCTGTTTGAAGTACCTATTCCTTACAACATTAAGCTTTATATCTTTTAAGGGAAAAAAATTATCCAACTCAGTGAAAATTCTAACATGGAGATTTTTTTTTCATTCTGCTGGCATAATCTACTCCAATGAATTACTTTAGTTGGGGGGGGGGGGGGCGGCGGGCAGGAGGAACTACCATACTATATTTTTCTAATAAAATAAAACTTCAAAAAACATGAATTCTAGGAGCATCCCTAGTAGTCCAGTGGTTAAACTGCAGGGGGCATGGGTTCAATCCCTGGCCAGGGAACTAGGAACCCAAATGATGCCTGGTGTGGCCAGAAAAATAAAAAGATAAAAATAAATTTTAAGATTTCTGGCTCCTAAATCCATCAAAAAAGCAATAAAAACAAAGGCAGATACTGGCACTCACAAAGTCACATACTTAACATACACTGTTATTTTAGATGTTACGTCAACAGATTTAATTATGGGGTTTCTCTGTAGACAGCAAATTAGAAGCTGTAAATAAGAAAGGAAACCAAATAAACTTATAGAAGAATATAACACAGATGTTTTTTTAAAAAGAAGGAAACTAGTTATCAAGGGGAACAAAAAAAACTTCAATTAGAAGAAGAAAAAAAAAAAAAAAATCAGGAAAAGCTCCTCCCTGAGGAACATTAAACACAGATTTCAAAATTCAAATCTGCACCTCAAACGTAACAACTGAGAGTCTCACTCATAACACTGATGTTCAGTTCTCAATAACAGATACAATTACACTCAGCATACTCAATTTAAAATGGCAGAATTACAGGATAACATCAATTATAAAAGTATCTAATTGCTAATAATTCTATCGCATTTAATAAGTTCCATGCAGCTTTAAGTGCCTCACATATACTAATCTTTAAACCCCCAAATCCTATGATATATAATTTTATGATCCCTACTTTACAGATCAAGAAACTGAGACCTTAAATACAACTTACTTAAAATAAGGAATTAACAGTATGCATATAAACACACATGAATCATGCTGTACTGATGAAAGAATAGAATGTCAGACACCAGAATGTTAACCGTGGTTATCTCCATGTGGTGGCAATAACAGCGATACATAATTCTCCTTCCTGTGCTTTTTAAAATATTTATAGAACATTCTGCAATTACCAAATGAAATAGAGGTAGAGTTCTGCTTTTGATAATGATGGAGTAAGCTCATATCAGACCACTTACCTCGTAGAAACAATTATAAATTCTGTACACAATACAAAAAACAATTATACTTGAGAGTTATTATTCATACATGTTATGTACTATAAAGTTGTCATGAACATGGAATTAGCAAATACTAAGCTGCTGCTCCTAGAGGAAACACATGACTGACTCTGAACAGGGAGGTGGGGCTGCTGACCGTACACACAGTTGAAAATCCACATATAATGTATAGTCTGCTCTCCATATATGTGTTCCTCTCTGTCTACAGTTCTCCATCAGTGGATTCAACCAACTGCAGATTGTGTTGAACTGTAATATTTCCTATTGAAAAAAAAATCTGCACATAAGAGGACTCATGCAATTCAAACCTGTGTTGTTCAGGAGTCAACCGCGTACACACACACAGTCCCCTCACAGATTATAATCTTATACCCTAAAAACAATTCATCCTTTCTTCTTTATTTTCCGAAAGAGAAAATAAGGTTCACAGGTGGTTAAGAGCTGAAGGATCCTGCACTACATTGCAATGCCCCCTACAATCTCCATCCTCTAATCAGCACGTATGAAAGATGAAACAAGAAAGCAGACCACTGTCCGTTTGACCTCAGACAGGAGCATGTGCATCAGGCAAATTTTTTGCTGCCCCACACAAGTCTCAAAAGTACAGTGACTATTGATTTGGGGGTTACAAATAAAATGCAGCAAGTAGGTGAAGAACCAAATACAAAATCACAAATAATAAGAACTGACTATACATGAAGGCACTAGAAAACAATCAAAAACATACATAAAATGGAGTTAAGTTAATGCTTGAAAGAGAGGAACAGCTTACGGTTTTTATAGCTCTACACCTGAAGCTACCCTCAATCAACAGTTCTGGCAGTGGGAATGGGAGAAGAGAATAATTAAAGTTTTAATAGAAAGCTGCAGTCTTACTGGTTAAAGAATCAGAGGTCAGAGACTGGGGCTACTATAGTAATTAGAAAGTGGGAAGGGAAATCTAGACACTAAAGTCAGAGAGAGGTAGCCCAAAATGCTATAAATAAAGTCTGCCCAAACATAACTGACTACTGAACTAGGCACACACAGAACACACTCCAAGCAGCCCAGCTAAAGCAGATAAGGCAGAACGATAAGGATACCATCTGTAGTCAACTGTAAGAAAAACAAGTGTGAAGTTTAAATACTGTCAAAGTAAATGGTCAGTTCTGAGAAATTTAGAGAGAGAGAAAACAACCATCTTCAGAGAAACATAACAGAATCTAAAGTCTCTACAATGCATCATTCACAACCTCTAACAAAACAGCCCCAAATTACTAGACAGAAAATGTAACCTATACTCCAAAGAGCAACCCTAACCCTAAAGTAGTTATCACTATACTGAAGTAACCCAAAATATGCTTGCAGACTTCCAGTTTTTGGTTGATCATATAAGGAGCTTAAAAGTCATCACTCTATCCTAACAACAGGTAAAAAGCTAAATAAATCAACAACTCGTCTTAGATCCATCAGAGAAAACAAATCACTGCCCCAGAAATTGGAGAGCTAGGCAGATACAGAGCATCAAAACGTAACCAGTGCAGAAACCTCGAGAGCCAGTAACAGTGCAAAAAAACCTATATTGTAATTGACAAATTCTTGGAGACTCAGTTTAAACAAGTTTGAGAGTTAAAAACGTGGGCACCAAGTCATAAGCAGATTCCCATGCCTTTGTGAGTTTTACCTCCAGGAGGTAAAACCAGGTCCTCACAGTGAAAATTGAAGAAAAGTCCCTTACCTTTCTGGCATGGGGAATGGAATGGAACCATTTTGGAATATGCCAGAGCATTCTGTTCTTCTTAATAAGACCTGCCCCCAGGAGAAACTATTTTACCAGAGCCGGACCTACTGGAGTTTTCTTAGCCTAAATTACCTGGAGGGAAATAACCAAGTTCAGCTTCTTGTAGTCTTTCACATGGGGGAAGAGAAACAGCCAACTCCAAGCCCCTCTAGTCATCCTGTTCCACCTAAGAGGGTTAAAAAACCCAAAGGAGCACTAGGGAAGTTCACCATCCAGGGAGACAATCTCACCCAGACTGAGACTTAACCAGAGGCCTACACAATACTTCACCGCTTCTCAAGGCCTACTTACCACAGTTCCTTTAATCCAGTACATCACCTCTGTGAAGGGAGAACCGTTTTAAAATTTTATTTTATTAAAAAAATTTTTTTTTACTATATCACATGGGATCTTAATTCCCCGACCAGGAATTAAACCCAGGCCCTGGCAGTAAAAGCGTCAAGTATGAAACACTGGACTGTCAATGAAGACCTCAAAACAATACACTTTAAAAGGAAAAAAACACAGACAGAATAAGCATCAAAAAACAGAGTCAGACATGGCACAAATGTTGGAAATATCAGATCAGACTAGAAAAAATTTTAAACTATGATGAATATGCTAGGGGACATTAACGGAAAAATTAGATAACAGGCAAGAAAAAGATGAATAATATAAGCTGAGAGATGACAATGCTAAGAAAGAAGTACAAGAAATGCTAACAATAAGAAATATGGTAAAAGAAGCAAAGAATTCCTTTGATGGGAGTTCTTAACAAACTGGACACACTAAAGAAAGAACCTCTGAGCTTGAGGAGGTCTCAGCATAAACCTGCAAAACTGAAAAGCTAAGAGAAATAAAAATGAGGGGAAAAAAGTCAAACAGAACAAAATGTCCAAGAACTGTGGAATAACTACATAAGGTATAAAATACACAGGCTGGGACAAAGGGGCAAAGTTAATACAATGGAGCAAAGATAGTCTTTTCAAAAAAAGGTGACTGGAAATACTGAACATCTACATGCTAAAACTGAATCAAGACACAGACCTTTCACTGAGTGGTTTTTTTTTTTCTTTAACACCCTTCACAAAAATAAATAACTCAAAATGGATCACAGACCTAAATATAAAATGCAAAGCTATAAAACTCCTAGAACATGGGAAAAAACCTAGATGAACTTGGGTATAACAATGAAATTTTAGATAAAACACTAAAGGCAAAATCCATGAAAGAAACAGCTGACTAGCTGAACTTCATTAAAATTAAAAATTCCTGCTCTATAAAAGACAATGTCAAAAGAATGAGAAGACAAGTCAGAGATTAGAAAAAACATTTACAAAAGACACATCTGATAAAGGATATTATCCAAAATATGCAAAGAACTCTTGAAACTCAACTATATGAAAACAAATAACCCAATTTTAAAATGAGAAAAAGGTCTTAACAGCTATACCACCAAAGAAGATATAAAGGTGGCAAATAAGCACATGAAAAGATGTTCAACACACCCACGGGGAAATCTGAAATTACAAAAAGATACCACCACACACGTCCTGAAACAGCCAATGTCCGGAACACTAGCAGCATCAGATGCTGACGAGAACGTGGAGCAGCAGGAACTCTCCTTCACTGTTGGTGGGAACGCAAGACGGCACAGCAATCTGGTAGAGGAGTGAAACTTCTCTGTATGATACCACAATAGTGGATATGTATCATTACACATTTGTACACAGAATGAGTAATACCAAGAGTAAATCCTAATGTCAACTATGGGGTTTTCTGTGGATGATAACAATATATCAGTGTAAGTTCACTGATGGTAATAAATGTACCAGATAAATGTATCAGATGTTGAAAGTATGGGAGGTTACGAGTATGAATATGTGGAGGGGGTGGGAGGCAAGGGGAGTATAAATTCAGTATTTCCTACTCAATCGTACTGTGAACCTAAAGTTGTTTTAAAAATAAAGCTTGTTACTTTTTTAAATACTTGAAATAATTAAATAGGAAATCACAGCACAAAAACAAAAATCACAAAGAAAAAAGAGGAACTTTAGAACTGAAAGACACATGATTTTTTAAACAAAATCACCTAAAAGGCTTAACAGCAATTTGGAGGTAATGAGAAAAAAAAGTCAGTGGCCATGAAGAAAGATCAATAGAAATTATTCAACCTGACAAAAAGAAAAAAGATTTTAAGATAACAGAGCAACATAACCTGTGGAACATAGCAAGAGGTTTAATATATATGTAATTGGAAACTACCTGCCATAAAATAAACCATAAAAAAAGATAATGAGCAAAACTTTCAAAATTTAACAAATCTCAGTGACCTCTAACCAGGATAACAGTTAGAACTGGACATGGAACAACAGACTGGTTCCAAATAGGAAAAGGAGTATGTCAAGGCTGTATATGGTCACCCTGCTTATTTAACTTATATGCAGAGTACATGATAAGAAACGCTGGGCTGGAAGAAGCACAAGCTGGAATCAAGATTGCCGGGAGAAATATCAATAACTTCAGATATGCAGATGATACCACCCTTAGGGCAGAAAGTAAAGAAGAACTAAAGAGTCTCTTGATGAAAGTGAAAGAAGAGTGAAAAAGTTGGCTTCAAGCTCAGCATTCAGAAGACTAAGATCATGGCATCTGGCCCCATCACTTCATGGCAAATAGATGGGGAGACAATGGAAACAGTGTCAGACTTTATTTTTTTGGGCTCCAAAATCACTGCAGATAGTGACTGCAGCCATGAAATTAAAAGACGCTTACTCCTTGGAAGGAAAGTTATGACCAACCTAGACATCATATTAAAAAGCAGAGACATTACTTTGCCAACAAAGGTCCGTCTGATCAAGGCCATGGTTTTTCCAGTCGTCATGTATGGATGTGAGAGTTGAACCGTGAAGAAAGCTGAGCGCCGAAAAATTGATGCTTTTGAACTGTGGTGTTGGAGAAGACTCTTGAGAGTCCCTTGGACTGCAAGGACTTCCAACCAGTCCATCCTAAAGGAGATCAGTCCTGGGTGTTCATTGGAAGGACTGATGCTGAAGCTGAAACTCTAGTACTTTGGTCACCTGATACGAAAAGTTGACTCATTGGAAAAGACCCTGATGCTGGGAGGGATTGGGGGCAGGAGGAGAAGGGGATGACAGAGGATGAGATGCTGGATGGCATAACCAACTCGATGGACATGAGTCTGAGTAAACTCTGGGATTTGGTGATGGACAGGGAGGCCTGGCATGCTGTGTGTGGTTCATGGGGTCGCAAAGAGTCGGACACGACTGAGCAACTGACCTGGCTGAACTGAACCAGGACAAATACAAAGAAAACCATAACTAGGCACATCACAGAGTCAAACTCCTAGAAAATAAAAATAAAGAGAAAATCTTGAAAGAAGCTACAGGAAAGCAACACAACATATAGAAAACAATATAAATGACCACTGACTTACCATCAAAAGAACAAAACACAGTAGAAATAAAACACTAAAAGAAATAAAGCTGCTATATGAGAAACTATATGCACCAAATATATCTTTTAAGAATCAAAGCAATCTTGTATTTCCAGCTATTATGGAGTAACAAGGACTATGTATATATACCATCCCACACAACACATGAAAATCATTCAGACACAGAATAACAGGAAGAGCAGAACAGTGATCCTAGAGAGGGAAAACAAACCAGGCAAATCTTAAAGTAGGCTAGGCTTACCGCGTTGGGAGTTTCTAGGTCAAAATTTAGGGAGGGGTAGCTAAACCAAAGCCTATCTGAACCACTGAGTTGAAAAGACAGACCACAGAGTTTCAGCAAGTCAAACTGGCTAGAATAACCAGAATAAAATACCAGAGAGGAAGGGGCTGCCCCCAACGAGAGTTCCCCATCTCTGCAGAATGGCTTCATCAAGTTTCTAGGTAAACACTAATTTGACTATATATGGGAAAACTATCCACGCCAGGGAAAAAACCCAATTATGTGCTATTCACAAGAAAAATACTTTATTATTATTTTTTAGAAAAACCCTTTGAATATAAGACACATACTGGCTAAAAATTAAGACTGTAAACAAGATGGCATTCTAAATATTAATCAAATGAAAGCTGGAGGGGCTGGTTATATTAATATTAGAAAAAGTAGACTGCAGAACAAAGAACATTGCCAGGAATAGACAGATTCCCTTTAATAATGACAAAGGGGTCAATTCACTAAAATGTAATAATCCTAAGAATAGGAATTAAAAACATAAATTGAAAACTAAGAAGACTGAAAGGGGGGAAAAAATCAATAAATCAACAACAGTTAAAGCAAGATTTCAATACTCCTCTCTTAATAACTAATAAAAAACTTAAAAAAAAATCAGTAAAGATTCAGAAGACTTGAACACTATCAAGCAACTTAGATATATTAACTTGTATGAATCTAAAGGGTCACCAAAAGCAGAATCCTTTAGTAAGGACTTGAATGTGCATGGGTCATCAAGGGGCTTTCTAGATGGCTCAGTGGGTAAAGAATCTGCCTGCAATGCAAGAGACTGAGGAGACTTGGGTTTGATCCTTGGGTCAGAAACATCCCCTGGAGGAGGACATGATAACCCATAAGACGGACCTTTATTCCGGACCAAAGCAAGTCTCAATACATTTGAAAAGCATTTAACTCATACAGAGGTTGTCTCTACTACAGTAAAAGGAAATCCCCAAATATCTGTAAATCTAACTTATTATATATATATTCTATATACATAATATATATATATAGAATATATAACTCATTATCTAGAGAAACAAAGAGTACAAGAAAAATTAGAATATATTTATTTTGAATTGAATAAAAATGAAAAGGTAACCTATGAAAACTAAGAGGGTGAAGTTAAAACAGTTCTTAGAAGGAAATTTAAAGCATTAAATATTAACAATGAAAGAAAAAAAAGGCCTCAAATCATGATAGGAACTTTCGTCTTAGGAAAAGGACAAATTAAATCAAAAGCTGCTTCTCTGAGAAAGTTCAATAAAATGAGAAGTAGCTAAAAAGAACTGGAAAAGACTGAGATGCAAATTACCACTGTTAGTGATGAAAGAGGAGACATTACTATAGACCTTACATACATTAAAAGCTATTTTAACATTAAGTGGATGCTAGAAACAAATTTATGACCAAAAAACCTGAGAACCAAACGGGCAAATCTGTTGAAAGACAAACAACCAAAATTTAATCAAGAACAGAGATTAAGTCAACTGTCCCTACATCAATTAAAGAAATTGAATTCATGGTTTAAAACTTCCCTACAAAGCAAACTCCAGGTTCAGATGACTTCACTTGTGAATTCTACAAAATTCTACACATATTACTTAAGAATTACACAGAAAAAAGAAAAAAAAAGAAAAAGGAAAAAAAAAAAGAGAGAGAAAAAAAAAAAAGAATTACACAGAATTCTACAAAAATGCTTCTGAAAACTCAAGAGACAGGAACATTCCCAACTCATTTTATCAGGTCAGCACTTTCCTAATGCAATCCAGACAAACATGTTAGATGAAAAGAACGTTACAGCCAATATCCTTCATGAACACAAATGCAAAAACTCTTTAAAATTTAATAGATTCCAGAAATATATAAAGTGTATATCATGAACAAATACACTTTAGCTCACAGAAATTCACAAGTGGTTTAATAATGTATTTCATCATTTTAACCATGACCTAAATGATGTCTTCCCTCATAGCTCAGTTGGTAAAGAATCTGCCAGCAATGTAAGAGACCCGGGTTCAATCCTTGGGTCCAGAAGATCCCCTGGAGAAGGAACTGGAAACCCACTCCAGTATTCTTTCCTGGAGAATCCCATGGGCAGAGGAGCCTGGCAGGCTATAGTCCATGGGGTCACAAGAGTTGGACATGACTTAGCGACTAAACCACCACCACCAAAAGATGTTTACAAAAATCTTTAAAAAGAACACTATGTGATCACAAAAAAAGAATGTAAAAAACCCCAATGGCCATTGCTAATAAGAATCTTCAACAAACTAAGAACAGAAAGGAACTACACTTCAACCTGATAAAGGGCATCTAAGAAAACTCTACAGCTAAGCCCACAAGTATTGGTAAAAGAGAATCTCCTCACTCCAAGACAAGGGAGAAAACAAGAATACATGCTCTCCCACTTCTGTTCAATATCTTGGGGAGGTCTTGATTCAGTATAATAAAGCAAAACATAAAAAAAGTAAAATTGTCTTTATGTACATAAGACATGATAATTTATGTAGAAAATCTTAAAGAAATGCAAATAACTGAGCTGAGTTCAGCAAAGTTGCAGGATAAAAGACAGACAAAATTCCATTTTAAGTCTATATTATCACCTAAAAATTGTAAACTGGATTAAAAAGTACCATTTACAATCAAAACACAAATACTTAAAAGATAAATTTACCATTCAATGCTTAAGAAAGATAGACTGAAAGCTTCAAAAAATATGATTTAAGAAAAAGTAAAAATCCCACTAAATGGAGAGCTGTAGCATGTGCACTAATCAGGAGATCATCATTAAGATATTAGTTCTTCCCCAAATGCAGATATATGACAAAAAATAAAAATCCCAGCAGTTTTAAAAAATTAACTAGATTATCTGAAAATAGAAATGGAAAGACATATCAAAACAGGATAAAAAGACCAAATTAGAAGATGTATTCTACACAATTGCAAGATTCAGTATAGTTATAATGATCAAGACAATGTGAAACTGTGTTATGCACAGACATGCAGATCAATTTCACACAGTAGAAACACAGAAAGAGAGCCCAATTTATACTGTCAGCAGATTTTGACAAACGTGCCAAGGTAATTCAAAGGAGGATGGATTCTCTTTTCAAAAAATGGTCCTAGGACAAATAGAAAAATATTCAAATAAATCAACTTCTTTGTCTTTACAGTACATACAAAAGTTAATGCAAAATGAATTATAAACCCAAATGTAAAATCAAATGCTATAAAACTCTAGAAGAAAATCTTTATGATCTTAGGTTAGGTTTTTTGGTTTTTTGTTTTTTAAAATGGGACACAGAAAGGATATGTCATAAAGGGAAAAACTGAGTAGTTATCAAAATGTAAAACCTTTGTCTTGAGAAAGACACAGTTAAGAGAAGGAAAAGACAAGCTACAGGCCGGGAGAAAAGAACTGCAAACGATCTGATAGAGTGGTTTTATCCAGATCTGTAAAGGATATCTACTATTCGATAAGATGACAAACAGCCCAATTTAAAAATGGATAAAAGATCTAAACAGACAATTCACCAAAAATACACACATGTCAAACACACACATTAATAAAAAGTTCAACATCAATAATCACTGGCAAAATCCAAACTGAAATCACAATGAGATAGCACTACAAACCACTACTACAGCTAAAATTTTAAAATATGGTAATACCAAGCACAGAGAAGGCTGTGAAGCAACTGCAATCCTCATTACCTTGTTCTGGAAATGTACAATGATAGAGCTAGTTTGGAAAACATTGTAGCTATTTTCAATAGTTAGATGTATACTTAAAGTATGAGCAAGCAAAGCAGTCCTATGTATTAACCCAAGAGATATAAAAATATCTATCACTTAAAGACTTGTACACAAATGTTTAAAATAACTTTATGCATAATAGCCAAGAATTGTAAATAACTTCAAATGTCCATCAACTGGTAAGCAGATAAACTATGGTATAACTAATCAATGGAATACTCCAGAATAATATCCAGAAACATGACTGAATCTCAAAAGCACTATGTTAAGTGAAACAAGTCAGACCAAAGGCTACAAACTGTCTAGTTCTCTACATGAGATTCTGCAAAAAGCAAAACTATCAGGGCAGAAATCAGATTAGCAGCTGCCAGGAAACAGGAGTATGGAGGGGACGGACTATAAAGGGCATGAGGACAAGTTTTGGGGTATTTTAAATTCTCTTCATCTTAAATCTAGTGGTGGCTATAAAAACCACATACATTTGTCAAAACTCATCGAACTGCTTACTTATAAAGTGAATTCCACAGTATTTAAACTGCACTTCAACAAACACACCCAAAGGGGAAAATAAAAAGGCAGGATAAAGACCTTTTCAATGTGGATGTAAGGCAAAAACTATCACAACATTGTGAAGTAATTATCCTCCAATTAAAATGAATAAAATAATTAAAAACAAACCAAAAAGACCTTTTCAGATAAATGATAACTAGGAGAACTCATCACCAGCAGATCTGCACTTCAAGAAAGATAAAAGAAGTGCTTTAGGCTGAAGGGAAATAATACCAAGTAGGTATTACTTCAGATTTTCAGGAAGCAATGAAGAACACTAGATACTGCAAGTAAACAGGTGAGGTAATTTTCTCCTCCTAAGTTTTAAAAAATACCTATGGTTAAAGAAAAATCACAACGTTTTGTTGTGGGTTTTTAGTGAAAACACATGTACTGTATATGACAACTACAGCATAAGGGACTAATGAGAAGGAAGGAATAAACAGAACTATACAGCTGACAAAGCCATGCTCAGTACAGGATATTTACTATTTTCCCTAAAAAGAAACTGCTGAGTAACTGCTTGGATTACTTCATTTAGACACCCCAAAACTCCTCTGAGAAAAGTATCAATATTATAGCACTATCTTACACATCAGGAAACTAAAGCTCAGTGAGGTTACACAGCTTGTCCAAGGGTCCAAAATAACATAGATCTGGGACTAGACCTGGGCTCATCTGACTCTGAAATGGATGATTTGTTCAAAACACCACCTGCCCTCCCTAGCTTAGCTATACTCTGTGTTCTGGCAGGGGGAGGGGTGTCAATAAAAGCAAAGCTTATATAAAGAACTATTTTGCAGCCTTTACAAAATCTGGGCTTAAATAGTTGTCTATAACTTATATCACTGTTTCTTAAGAAAGCATATTTAATCACTTGATCACTCATGATAATTACTGTCATGACTAGAAACGGTGATCCATGTGGTTGGTACTCTAAACAAGTTAACAGACATAATACACTGTGTATAAATAACCATGAAATAAGCTAAAGACTAATATGCTTCTCTTTATTTTTTTATGCTCCTCTTTAATTAAACAAACAAACATATACATACATACATACACACACACCTCATATTTTCCTTTTCTTTGGCTCCCAAAGCGAGAGCTAAAGTTAAAGCTTAAGTAATAACTTCACCTCAGGTTCTCAGAAGAAATTTATCTAATCTTTTATTCTATGACTTTATATTTAACTGTCCCATTGTAGGCACATCCTATTTCAATCTATCTCAAATCCTTTCGTGGGAGCAGGCAGAAGATATAAATAAACAAGTAAAGGAGATTTGCATTAATAATACAAATTGAATCCAATGAGTGTAAATCTTTTATCTTTATCAAAAACATTCTGAGTTGGTTGGCAGATAAAATGAACCAGTCTGTTAAATGTACTCTGCAAACTGGAATTCCACAAACACTTAATGAACTGAAGTGCTATTTTTAACCTCTATTTTCCATAGACATTACAAGTTCTTAAAGCCCATGCTGGATTTATAATTTAGAATGCTTAAGTTGGGAAAATGACAAATGAAAATGGGGTATGGCTGAGTAAATGGTGTTTTCAAGGGGCAATGCAATGCAAATAATGTGAGTTTTGTATAGCTTCTTTGTTTCTATAGCTTTGGGGGGAGGCGGTGAAGAGCACTAGACTAACAAAAGTGGTGACTTAGAAGCACTACCACTACTCTGCCCCTTTCCCATCCCGCGCATGGTAATTTGCTAGCGCCTCTGCAATGATATCTGCCAAATCTTTAAGTGTCCTGCGATGCATGTCATTGGGACCTGCTGATTTAAACACATTCAACTTTTCAAGTAATGCTGGACCACTTGATTCTCTAGTCAGTTTTGGCTTCCCTCCCACTCATTCAGAATTTCTAGACAAAAAGCAATCTTATATCTCAGAAGTTGTGTTTCTGATGAATGTAAGTAAAAGAGCAGATAAAGACTTTTAAATATATCTATTAGCTTTCCTCTTTAATAGACGTTTAACATTTTTATTTTATTCAATAGGTAATACAACAGATCCTCAGTCAGTCATATCCAGAATGTTATAATATGCTAATGATTAAGGGGGGAAGGAGGTGGTAAGGCACATACACATATTACCTTCTGTCCCTTTTTGATCCTGTTCCCCTCATTTAAAGTCAGAGAATGGTTAGGAATCCACTGTAGTATAAAAATAACATGACGATGTAAGGAGGACAATGGGTAGAAATGTCCCTTTTCTTTCACTAAGAAGCTAGAAGACCTAAACAAGTCAACATCTCTTATTTTTACCTATGAAATAAAGAAATTAAGTTAGAATATTACTAATACCTCCTTCAGTTAAAAAAATGCAATGAATTCAAAACAAAAGTTACAGAAGAATGCAACGATACTCATGTTCTCCACAGCTCCTTTTTATACCCATTAGAGCCTGCCTTCCCTCCACCAGCCTTCCCACATATTCAAATAAAATTAAAATTCTTATTCATAATCTGATTAAAAGTAACTCACACAAGGTCTAAATGAGACTTAGTATTATAGAACACTTGCATTTTTTAAAAGATCAGTTAAGCCACATGCACTTCTAATGAACAGAACCTAGTGGATGGTACAGTCAGGGTGGGCATGGGGGGCAATAAGTATCTTTGGACAGAGAGTGACCCCATGGTTCACTTTTGGTCTCCTCATGCTACTCTGCTGTTCCTCGATTACATTTCCATTTTCCAAAAAGCATAATTAACAGAAGCAAGTATAAACACTCTGCAATTTTTAATCTTTTAATGTTCTTCCATTTGATGTGGTTTCTGCTTCTATCTTCACCACTAAACCATCTAAGAGGTAAAATAGCCAGTATTGCAGGACTCAGTATTGCAGCTGCACATTAGCTAGACCTTCCTCATTTTAGGGCCTTCACACACAGAGACAGAAGAATAATGGAAAGAGGAAGCATATGGAATGGTAAATTAAAATGATGGAGAAGAGCCAGTATTACTGTTTAAGATTTATTATGGGGAAGGAATATGGGGAAAAGAATGAAAAGTAATAAATGAAGGGAGAAGCAAGGTGTTAGCTCTTACGAAATCAACAGGGAATATGGAAATGAAGTAGAAAATGAGGCCTTGATACAGCTGAGAAGTTACCTGTTTGTGGGGGGGGGGGTGTTTCTTTTGCTTTACTTGTTTATAACAATATACAATGAAGAATGGAAAAAGGAGAGTTAAGGATAAAAAAGACAGAAACAAAAATGAAGAAGAAAACAGAGAGAAAAGATGATAGAAACTGAATTTAAAAAAACAGAACAGAAAAAAAGGAAAAGAATTTAGAACAGGAAGCAAGAATAAGAGAATGTACAATCCAGTCAGTGAGAGAATATAAAGGATTTTACAATGGTGGCATACAAACATGAGAGCAGAACTGGGAGCACAGCAAAGGAAGAAACAGAAAAAGAGCAGAAACCAAGAAGGAGAGGGAACAGAACAGACAAGAGCAGGAGAAATCAGAGCCAGCTGGGCGACAAACCAGCAGCATGGGTCTTTTTGTTTTGCTTTTTGTTTGTTCTTTCAAATAGGAACACAAAGTGTCGAGAGATCATGATAAAGAACAGCACCATCTGGGGCATGTTTTCATCGGCCTCTTAATGTACTGCAGGAAACAGACCCCCAGAAAGAATGTGGGAGGGGAGGGGAGGGAGGCCAACGTGACAGCAACAGGAAGCAACAGAAAATGAGCCCAGTGCGCAGACAGCTCTAGGATACAGGTGGTGAGGAGGAAGTTTCAGACTAAGCACATGGTAGGCAAAAAAAAAAAAAATGTCATAAAGCAAGGAGAACATGGCAAACCCACCAAGGGGAAGTTATTAATTCATTCAATGTTAAAAAAAAAAAAAGCCTTGATCATGGGTCTCTGATGCCTCTTGCTTCACCCAATCACCTGGTCCCATCTAATAACCCATGTTTGGGTTTTACTCAATTCTATCTTACCTTTCAAATGTATTTTCTTTCTCCCTACCCCCTGAGATACTGTGTTAGACATTACACAGTCAAGTTTGAGATGGATCTGCATCAGGAGCTCCCAATTAAACAGGGGAGTTGGATAAACACGAATTACTAAAATATGACTCTGTGAGCAGCCCAACTGAAAGTACACTTGGCCCCCCCATATCTGTGGGTTCCGCATCTGCAGACAGGGAGGGCCAACTATGAAACTCGAGCATCCACAGATCTTGGTGCTCGAGATGGGCTCTGGAACCGCTCTCTGCCAATACCAAGGACGACTGGAATTGTTCCGCACCTGAATGCTCCTCTCATGGCTCCTATCTCTCTCTGACTTGCACAACAGCCATCCCTTTTAAACTATAAACTCTTTAAGGAGGAGAATTTCTCTTTTCTGACTAGTTTTTGTCCTCAACCAAATCTAACACAATGTCTTACACATAATGTCGGTTCAATAGCGCTGTGACTTCTAATTTGGAGTGTGGGGACCTCGGAGAAGACGATACTGGGCAAGACCTTAAACGACGAGAAGGACTGAAACGAACAGACACGGAGGCACGCTACTGCAGAAGGAGAAGGAGAGAAAGGAACACGGATGAGGCTGAGGGAAAGGAACAGCAAGCGGACTGTGACGGCACTAGCCAGAGGCCAGCTGAGGTGTGGAGCAGGAAAGTGAAGGCGGAAGCCACCAGGCTGATACACTGCTGGGTTTGACATAAAAAGCAATCACACTTAAAACTTTCTTGAGACATTCAAATTTGCCCCTTAGAAAGCTCATGCTCAGTCGCTTCAGTCATGCCCAACTCTTTGCGACCCCATGGAGCACAGCCCGCCAGGCTCCTCTGTCCATGGGATTCTCCAGGCTCGAGTACTGGAGTGGGGTGCCAAGCCCTCCTCCAGGCGATCTTCCCAACCCAGGGATCAAACCTGCGTCTCCCGTGCCTCCCCTCTGCGGGCAGAATCTTTACGCTGAGCCACCAGGGAGGCCCTTAGACAGACCAGTCTTGCTGTACCACCACCAGAGAAAAGGAAAGGGAATGACTCAGCCTGTGGAAGACTCACCGAATAAACGGTATCTGAGCTGGGTCTCACAGGATGAGTAGAAGCTCCTTCAAGGAAAGGCTCTTCAGGAACATGAAATTAAATGAGACACAGTATGATAACATAAAAAGGCATAACAGATTCTGGGACTAATGAGAAGTCCAGAGTGTCGAGAGAACAGAGTATTCATAGAAAAGAGATATAAAGACTTGAAAGAGAAGCTAAAGTTATATTATGAGGGACACTATAGTTTCTTATTTGATTACACATTTTATAATTTTCAGGGAGAAAAAGCCCCCATATTGCCTACAGAGTCATAAAATCAAGTGATGGGTGATTCAACAATTATTTCTGTTCACATATTCAATGAGACACTGCCTAGAGTAGATGAAGTCTACACAACCCTACTTCCAAAGATTTCACTGCTATGCCAAAGAGAAAAACAGTTCCATTTGTCAAGAATCCAGATCATGCAGATAAGATTCCTGGAAATCTTTTGAACAAAATGGCAAATTCAGAATAGTGGGACTGTTACTCTGACTTTCCAAACAGAAGACTACTGGGTGGGAAACAGAGCCATTCATTTATGCAAAGAATTGTTTTAAATTGTTACAGCAAGTCACGTAACAGTGTATTCTTTTGGGTTCTGCACACTTAACGACAGTTATACATCTGAATTCATGACACTGGGAAGACAGTGTTTTTGTTTCATGAAAACATCCACTGTATCTTTCTTCCCAAACCATATTCCATCACTCATCACAAGTGAGCATCAAGTGCTTTAAATAACACTTTCAATAATGTGAACTCTGTTCTTGTTATACTTTCCTATAACTTCCTGTGTCTTTGACATATTCAAGAAGTGAAACTCATGCATAGTATGTTTATATTATTCTCTCCTTAGCGAAAGCTCACAGACAATGTCAGGTCTGGAGCGATAAGAGCTGCTTTCAGGACATGAATTCTCATGAGGATTAGGCAACCACCATCTGGGGCTCTAGAGTTTATCTGTACCAGCTGCCTTCAGAGTATCACACTAGAAGGGACCCAAAAAAAAAAGTGCGATTCTGAGGTGTTTAAGAACCTGCTTTACACTGCTTTGACCCTTGTCTGAATTGTTGTTCTCCTCCCTTATAAGAATAAAACAAAACAAAGTGACTTCTTAACAAAATACAAGCAATTTATAACAGTATTAAATACTCAACTGACAAGTACATCATGCACTTAAATTTTCTTAACATGTTACACTATTTAACATGAATTTTAATAATTATCCAATCATTTTAATAATTACCCAACAATTACCTAACATCATTAACCAGAGCTTACTCCTTCAAAGAAAGTGCATATTATAAATGTTTAAATTTCTACTTAAGACAAAAAGCTTAGATTTTAACTATTTAACAATATCCCAAATTATTTTGGGACAATTTTTAATGTAGTTAAATGGCATTAAAATAATCATAATACTATACTACACAGAAGCTAAATACATATAAATCAAATATTTATCTATTAATAAAATAAGGAGCTCATAAATGAACACACTAGGGGAAAAAGTTAATTTTAAACACTCAGTTTTAAATAGTAACATACTAAAACTGATTAACATATTTTAACTTTTATAGTGCTAAAGCCGGTTTTAATGAAACAGAGCTAGACATCAAACAAAAACGTAATAGGAAATGTAAAACAACATATTTTCTAAGAGTTCTCTTCTCATAAATCTCAAAATCATTGCACCACTAAAAATATACCCATTTCTTAAAATTAAGTCCCCTTTCAATCAAATACTCTTATCTGCTACAGAATCATAAGTTACATTTGTTAATTTGACGATTCTTTGGCAAAGGATTTCTCAAGTTAGACAGACAATATTACTGTTAGTTCTAGCAGAGATCTGGCAAAGTGGCTGCATGTGTAGATATAACTCCACTCTTATAAGTAGCTTTGTAAAAAAGAATTATTCTTTCACTGTTCATTCAAAATACACAACAAACCTATTTTATAGTGGACAGCATGACCCAGGGATACAAAAGGCAGGTTTGAGTGAAGCAAAATCATAAAATTGTAGATTACAAGATTTCTGAGATATCTTCCACAAGTCTACATATTCTTACATCTCTAAGCCTGGCTCATTCTAGTCCTATTTCATGAAGTACCTTGATCATTTCTTCACTTAAATCAACAGTAACTCAAATTCAACACATCTAAGACTAAACTCACAACCTTATGTCTAAATTGGCTTTTCCTCCCAAATTCTCTATTTCTACTGGTGGCAGAATCATCTTAAAAAATCACCTACACTTAAAAACTCAAAATTCTCTTTCAGTCCTCTCTTCATCAATCCTTCTGTCAAGCCATCAAGCCCTACTGGCTCTTATTTCAAAACTATTTTGGCAATCTGTTATTTTCAGTACTGCTTTCGCCAACCTAGTATAAGTTTCCCCTCACATTTAGGACTGAACTAATGTTTTTGCAAGTAGTATCTCTCCTATCTAATTCACAAACACATCACCACCACTTCTCCTTATTTATTTATTTATTTATTTTTAAATATTATTTTATTAGTTGGAGGCCAATCACTTTACAACATTTCAGTGGGTTTTGTCATACACTGACATGAATCAGCCATAGAGTTACACGTATTCCCCATCCCGATCCCCCCTCCCATAGAAGTCCAATGCGCTATCCATTGCGCCACAGAGCCCGGTGCCACTTCTCCTTATTTAAAATGCCATTCCTTTTCCTTCACATAGTCAAAGCCTCTCTATACCAGATTCTCCAGAATTCAACTCAGCTGTATCTTTCTCCATGCAAATTCCATATTTACCCCATAACAAAGTCATCTTCCCACTTGCCAAACTATTACATTAGGCACAAAATACACTGGTTTGCAAGATCACATCACAAATATTAATTCTTGGTGGTATTTTTCATGTACTTCATGACAAAGATGGGGAAACAGTGGAAACAGTGGCTGACTTTATTTTGGGGGGCTCCAAAATCACTGCAGATGGTGACTGCAGCCATGAAATTAAAAGACGGTTACTCCTTGGAAGGAAAGTTATGACCAACCTAGACAGCATATTAAAAAACAGAGCTATTACTTTGTCAACAAAGGTCCGTCTAGTCAAGGCTATGGTTTTTCCAGTAGTCATGTACGGATGTGAGAGTTGGACTATAAATAAACCTGAGTGCTGAAGAATTGATGCTTTTGAACTGTGGTGTTGGAGAACACTCTTGAGAGTCCCATGGACTGCAAGGAGATCCAACCAGTCCATACTAAAGGAGATAAGTCCTGGGTGTTCATTGGAAGGACTGATGCTGAAGCTGAAACTCCAATATTTTGGCCACCTGATACAAAGAGCTGACTCATTTGAAAAGACCCTGATGCTGCAAAAGATTGAGGGCAGAAGGGGATGACAGAGGATGAAATGGTTGGATGGCACCACTGACTCAATAGACATGAGATTGGGTGAACTCCAGGAGTTGGTAATGGACAGGGAGGCCTGGAGTGCTGAGGTTCATGGGGTCGCCAAGAGTCGGACATGACTGAGCAACTGAACTGAACTGAAGGTGGGAAGAGACTAAACAAAAGAACTATATTGTATGTTTTTCTGCAATGCCTATAGTGGCTTATAAAATAATAAATACTTGTTCACTGAATTTTTCAACAAAGCCTTGCAGACACTTAGGGGTGTAATGCAGTGTGCTTTAAGAGGGCTTTGCCTTTATTAAATATGCCAGAATCCAAGAAATTCAAGATCTAGTTCTGCAATACCTAAGTGAGAGTAGGCAGGGACAAAAATCCAATCACATATGAAGATATCCTTTGGATACAGAATCTATATATATAATAACTGCTTGTAATATAATATTAGGTATTCTAAGTGGGATTTTTCTCTTAAATTCTTTGTATTTCTTAGAGATTCAATTCGTTACTGAAGCTGTGGATTTATGGGATTTACATTCTTAAAACCAATTCCAGCATAATTTCACATAGAAGCCTTCCTGAAGTTAACCAGGACAACATCCAAAATAAATCTTCCCTTTGAAAAGAATACATGAAGAAAATAAATATATCATTTAAACTTTAAGCATAATGTCTGTGCAAACCCAAGTTCCTCTGTGCAAACCCCAATCTTCTCCATCCTCTAGAATCTGTACTAATCTAACCCCACACACTATTACTTTTTCAGATGTGTTTCTGGAATACCATTACTCCAAGTAGTTCAATTCTCTATACCAAATCCCCAGCTTTCACCCTGCACGCTTCTCTGCCTGCATGACTGAAGCTTCCTGAGTTATCAAGGCTCTTTCTGTTTAACTCTACTCTACCTTACTGTCTTACTAGGCAGACTCTTAAAGCCTCTCATCGACCTCTGTACTGTCTCCTCAATCAAGGTAGAACCTAGTATTTCAATCTGGGTTCTAACTATCATTCAATTTTCTATTAAAAATAATGATCCAACAAGAGCAGTATTCTCCTCTATATTCAAATGTCACTATGGTGCAAATGATAAATACTGATAAAGTAGCACTGGTCCAATTTTTATAGCATGTTCTCAATATATCCATACTCATATGAAAATGTAACACTAACTACAAGATCAATCAGAGTGCTTAATTGTGTGGTATAGGCAAGCAAAGTGCCAGAGGAGTTCAAAGAGTAGTATCAATGCCTAAGTAGGACTCTGAGAATCATAATGAAGAGCAGAAAAGAGCTAAGCCTTCAATTCAATCTTTCAATTTGAAGATGAGGAAAATAAGGTCACAAAGGTCACACAGGAAAAGCTACAGTGGAGAATATGAGATTTCAGGTAAGGTGATAGATTTGGACTGACTAAGAAGGGAGAGAAGGAAATTCCTGAGAGCAGAGAAAAGTAAAACAATGGAAACAGTCTGACTTAATAAACATTCTAGGGAAGAAAGAATTAATATCTATATGTAGCAGTACCCATGTGCAGGTACTGTGCTAAGTACATTTCACAGGTTCTCATTCACTCCTAATTAATAATCTTTGTACTATAATCCCCACTTTATATAGGAGAGAAACTGAGGCTAACAGTGTCCAAAACGAAAGAAAAACCTCTAATCAATCTATCTGAATCCAGAGTCTATCTACCTACGACAGTCTTTCTGCCAGAGTATATTTCTACACCTCTTTTTTTAAGACAACTCTTCAGCATCTCTTTGATCTTGATTGGCTTTATCATCACACTGTCACCCATTTACTGAATCAGACTACCTAGCTAATATTGCTTCTATCAATGCAAACTAAAATGTACCCTTGTGCTCAGTCACTCTGTCATGAACAACCGTCTGCAACCCCATAGATTACAGCCCACCAGCGTCCTCTCTATCCATGGGATTATCCTGGCAAGAATACTAGAGTGGGTTACCATTTCCTTCTCCAGAGGATCTTCCTGACTCAGGGATTGAACTTGTATCTCCTGTATTGACAGGCAGATTCTTTACTACTGAGCCACCTGGGAGCCTCAAAATGTATCCTTAAACTGTCATAAACAAATAAATGCCCTCCAGAAAATGAGAAATCCAATACAACATTCATAGGAAACATGTGGTGGCATCCTTAGGCACTGAGTTACCTAGGTACCTCTCTGGCAAACATACAGTTACTCAGATGAGTGCGTCTTATGAAACAGCTCATTCATTCATAGGCCCATTCTCGGCAAAAATGATGTAATTATCTTCTACTTTATCATAAAAACTGTGAGTATACCTATCAAGGGAAAAAAGGGCACCTTAACAACAAGAGTAAGAAAGAAAATCAGAAGTGGGCAGTAGGAAGGAGAGGAAAAATTATTTTGGGTGGCTAGAAGATGTTGGTGGTCTTTTATTGGTACCAGTTATTTGTAAAACAGGTTTTGAAAACTAGAGACTGACTAAATACACATTCTGTCCCTTGGTCTGTACCTAAGAGAACAAGATAAATGCATAATGTAGATTCTAAAGTTTAGGCTAACCCTAGGAATATAGATGAACATCCTTAAATGTGATTTAGGAATATGTCTGACAAATGGCTTGAAAGGTAAGCAGGCTACTAAAAGGTTGAGACAGAAGAGAAAATAAAATTCTGCACAGGGGTAAAAGCAGGATGAAGCGATGAAGCTGGAAAACAAGAAATTCTGGGGAAACGGGTACTTTGGTTGATGAGGTGGAAACAATAAGTCTTGAATGCAAGCGTAAGGAATAGAAAAATCCGTAGTCTGTGAGACGGATTTATATCATGGAAAAAGTGAACCAGAAGACTAAAAAGTTAACCCAATAATCCTTACTAAGTGCTGTGTGCCAGGCATTCTGTTACACATATACCAAAGAAACAAAGATTTATGGCAATCACTATATTCAAAAATTCAAAGTCTAGTGAGACTAATATATATAACCACATTATGTAACCATCATAAAACTTTAATACAACAGCAATATTCATCAAGTGCTAAAGACTAATACAATAAATAATTATTTGGTGGGTAAGACTGGAAATGATCTCATAAAGGAGACACATTTGAGCCATGCCTTGAAAGATAAAAACAATTTCCTCAGGCAGAGACCTGGGAGAGTCAGAGAATTAATTAACCAGGGCCTTATTTGGAGAGACACAATGAGATTGGAAGGAAAAAATAGATACTCAACTTACAGTAAATTATGCTTTCTAAAAAAGAGAAAATGAGTAGGAGCCAGTAATTCCATTTCTAGGTATATACTCAAGAGAACTAAGAAGTCGGTGGAAAACTTGTACACAAATGCTCAAAGCAGGATTATTCCTAGTAGCCAAAAAGTAAAAACCCAAATACCCATCAACTGATGAATGGTTAAACAAAATGTGGTACACCCATACAATAAAGTATTATTCAGTCATAAAAAGGCATTAAGTTCTGAAATATGCTACTGCAACATGGATGAACCTTGAAAACATGGTAAGTCAAAGAAGCCAGACACAAAGAACCACCTATCAAATAAATCTATATGAAATGTCCATTAGTGGTTGCCTTGAGCTGAGAGTTTTGGGGATACTGGTGGAGTGATGCCAATGGGGATTCCTTTTTGGAGTGATAAAATGCTTTCATATTAATTACAGTGTGGTGATGGTGTTTAGTCGCTAAGTCATGTCTGATTCCTTATGGACCCCACCGACTACAGCCTGCCAGGCTCCTCTGTCCATGGGATTTTTCAGGCAAGAATACTGGAGTGTGCTGTCATTTCCTTCCCCAGGGGATCTTCCCGATCCAGGGACTGAACCTATGTCTCCTGCTTGGCAGGCGGATTCCATACTGGAGCCACCACAGAAACCCCAAAGATGGCTTGTTGTTGCTTAGTTATTACGCTGTTATGTTATGTTGTTATTTAGTAATTATGGTGAAGGTTGCACAATTCTGTGAATAGGCTAAAAACCACTGAATTATAACTATAAATGGATGAATTATATCTCAGTAAATCTGTTATTTAAAAAAACTCTACTGAGAGAGTAAAAATGTACAGGACTACTCCCCACACATACATATACACACACATAGGGCTAATTCTTTGAGGGAAGCTTATAAAGAGGTTTGGAGGTAAACTAAACAGCTTTAACTTACTGCTCTGAAAGTCTGGACTGAAACTAGAACTGGTTTGTTTTTTTCAGTATTTATCCATCCATCTCAGTACAGTTCAACTCTGTACTATTACCATAGTGAATACTCCATAAATGGTAGTACATATAAAATGTTATATGAAACAAAGGGGAAAATCCAACAGCATGAATAGAGAGGCTACAATAAAGCACAAAGGTTTTTTTAAAAAAAAAACCTCAACATACATATCTCAGCAGACTACAGTAGAGGTGTCTATATGCAGGTAGCTCATATCATTCAAGAGGTTCCCTCTCACCGAATCCTTTAAACTACTATTAAAAAATTTTTTCAGAAAAAAAGAAAGAAAAAATAAATAAATAAATATTTCATCAAATATATGGAATAACTGGGCTTTCCAGGTGACACTAGTGGTAAAGAATTTACCTTTACATTCACCTGACATGCAGAAGATGGAAGAGACTCAGGTTTGATCCCTGAGTGTGGAAGATCCTCTGGAGGAGGAAATGGCAACCCACTCCAGTATTCTTGTTGGGAGAATCCAATGGACAGAGGAGCCTGGCCAGCTACAGTCTATGAGGTTGCAAAGAGTCAGACACAACTGAGCATCTGAATACTCTGGGATAATTATCCTTCTGAGATGAAAATATGACTTTCCCAATACTCTTTTTTTTTTCTTTTTTGCCTGTGAAGTATCAAAATGCAGAAAACTTTTCTATTTTAAAAGACTAATTAGTTCATAAAAGTAGTTCTATTACAATGCATGATTAACACAGTACAAAAATGTAATAGTAACCATCAGAAATTTTTGAAGTTACAAGTGCTTTCTGAAGCCATACGACTTAATACTTGTCAAACCACTTTCTCTGTTAGAATGTAATTTTCTAAATTAAAAAAAATTTTTTTTTAATTTGGGCAATACAAAGATGTAGCTTTCAGTTCATGGTCAAAGATAAAATAAGAACTGAGAATTGAAAAACAATTTCACTTTCATTGAAATCAATTCAATAGCTCATTATTCAAAAGCATATGTTCATCTATACAAATAAACTTTCATTTCCAAGTTTCTATTTGAGACTAAACTCCTAAAACAGCCCCGAAGTTTCACCACAATTCAGCTGCTAAGGAAAAGCTAATGCTTCCCATGACTAAATGGATTAATTCTTTAGCCCAAACACAATTACTGTTCTCCACACTGTTCCATTGAACACCTAAATAAGCATCCCAAAGCTTATTTCATTCAAAGAAAAGATCCAGACCAAAGAATAATCCCAATGTATGAAGTTTACATTTTGTGTAAAGTTTTTTGAAGAAGAGAAAAATCCATAAGTGGTAATCAGGAAAAGAAATCAGTCATTTTAGACAGGTGTAGGGGATGACATCTATTGACTAGCAGATATCTTTGTTGAAGTAGGGTTGTGCAGATTCCAGTAGATGTCTTTTTCTCAAACCAACTAATTTTTCTTACTTAGTTCCTGAATGAAGGCTTTTCCATTGTTGATACACAGATTAGCAGTA
Source organism: Muntiacus reevesi (assembly GCF_963930625.1). Taxonomy (NCBI): domain Eukaryota; kingdom Metazoa; phylum Chordata; class Mammalia; order Artiodactyla; family Cervidae; genus Muntiacus; species Muntiacus reevesi. Next base: position 57,135,946 of record NC_089265.1, on the reverse strand, counting down.
AAAAGAATAATTCTTTGAAAACAGTCTGTTACATGGAAAGAGACACACATTGCATCTGATTCCTTTTCTTGTTTAAAAATTTTCAACTTCAACCATGTATGAAGAGTGCTCTCTTACAGTCATGCTTATTGAACATTTTATTCTCCAACATATTTTTAAATATCAAAAACATACACCTGATCTAGTGGTGGAGTCAGGGAATGGACTGTGGGGGAGATAGTCCAACATGCAGCTGTATTTGAATAATGCTCTATGAATTAACAGGCATTAATTTCAGACCAGGATTCTCTGACAATGACAAATCAGCTGGTAATGGGATGGGCTGCCATTTTATTATGTTGCTGCTGAGATGTTTGCACAGGACTAGGTGGCCGTGCCCACCGTGCTGGGGGAAGAAAGAATAACTGTATGAGGGAGCTTAGACTGGACAACCTGTAGTTTCTTCTCTTATGGTAGCGTTTCTTCTGACTCTTAAGACTGGTCATTCAGTTTCCACTCCTTTTTATCCACAGCTGTGAAATTATAGCTGTTTTTCCACCTGCTTAATGTCTCTTGGGAGATTTCTGTTGTCAAATTATTGCTGCAACATCAGTTGCTAAGATAATTTTTAGCTCTTTATGACACTAAAGGATTATTTACTATTAGGTGGCTTTCCACAGCTCTGCCCCAAAGGGCTTTCACTATTTCAAATGTATTTTCACAAGATCAAACTATTTAGCTCTGGTCTTCTAATGAAGGCTGAATTAATGGAAGGACTTCCTTGCATTACTAGACTGCTGCAAGTGGATAGGTTGAACAGTCTGTGTAAGCTTTATGTCATGGAGTTTTCAGGTTTTCTTCCTTAGGACAGAAATGAAAATAAAATGTTGAATTCCTATCCAGTTTTGATTGGTGTTAGGGTTCATCAACAGGGGGTTGAACCTTACCTTTGGCAACTGCAGGTATAATCCGATTAATTTAAATGGTTATTAATGCCCTCTGGAATTCTAATTGGCCAAGGATGGAGCAGAGGCAGACAGCATGGGGCGGGGGCGGCGGCTGCGTGGGCACAGACATTTTCCCAGAGTTTAAACTCCTATAGAAGCACACCTATGTTAATGCACTTCCAGTAAGTACAACAAACAAAAAAGAAGCTTGTGGAAAACATGTTAGATGTTTGAACTGGACTCCTACTTATGACAAATTAGAAAGACATGAAAATAAGTAGTATTATTTTACACAGGAAAAGATTTAGTTATCATACTTATCTGCAGAGCAAAAATTGCAAAGGATTCCAGTGTCTGAAATGTTTTTCTAAATCTGCCCATTTAATGTACCACAGTCTCATAATGTAATACTTAAATTGTCAAGGATATGATCCAAAATAACATGACACATAAAGAGACAAGAATATCTCATTTTGAGAAAAGATAACTAACAGATGTCAACATAACACAAATGATAAATTTATCTGATATAAATGAATTTATAAATTTATTAAAAAATTTATAATTTATAAAAACTTTAAAAAGAAGTTACTATGAAAATACAAGCAAACACTCTTAAAATGAGTGGGAAGATGGTAAAGCTCTTTCAAAGAAATAAAAGATATAAAGATACAAAAGGAAAACTTAAAAACTAAATACAATAACAAATATGAAAATCCCTTCAGATAGGCTTAAGAGCTGAATAAATATGACAGAGGAAATAGCTAGTGACCCTGAAGACAGAGTAACAGAGAATATCCATTCAGAACAGGGAGACAAAATATTAGAAGGCCAAAAACTTCAGTGAATTATGTGGCATGAACTAGAGATCTATGTTTGGAAATTAAAATTTTGAGGAAATAATGCCTGAGAAGGGCTTCCCAGGTGGCTCAGTAGTAAAGAATCTGCTGCAATATGGGAGGCATGAGTTTATCCCTGGGTCGGGAAGATCCCTAGCGAAGGAAATGACAACCCACTCCTGTATTCTTACCTGGGAAATCCCACGGACAGAGCAGTCTGGCGGGCAGGAGTCCACAGGGACACAAAAGAGTCGGACACAACTTAGAGACACCACAACAACAATGGCTGAAAAATCAAATTTTCATCTTTACTTTTATTACTTAGAGAAGAATAAAACTGGAATGACTGTGAGAATTTCTCATCAGAAACTACAGAGGTTAGAAGGAAATCGAATGACATTTTTAAGTGCTGGTAGAAACGAACTGTAAACCCAAAACTCTATATTCAGGGAAAACATGCTTTCAGGAATGCAGGAGAAAAAAAGATGTTCTCTGGTGAAGAAAAACTAAGAGAATTCATTACCAACAGATCTGCTCTGAAAGAACAGCTACGGAAAATTCTTCAGAGAGAAGCAATAGGACACCAGAACGAAACTGGAACATTAGGAATGAGATGAGCAATGGAAATGGTAATAGTCATTCTCCTCGAGATCTTTAAAATATTTTAGAAAACAGAAACCCAAACAGAACACAAAAACTATATCAAACAACCTCAACTCAAAACAGGGCAAAAAGACAGCTATTTTGCTGCTTGCATCTTTTAAGAAGAGCAACTGTGTAAAAAAATCTGATTTCCATAGATCTTTAACTGCACATTTTCCACATTTTCCTCATTTTCATTGATCCTCTCCTCTCCCGAAGTAGAAACAATGACATCAAAGAGCTTGTAAGTATCTATTTGTGCCTTATACTGTCAAGACCATAAGCTGAAAGAGTTTCTTTCCCCTTTTAGGAGCTGACAAACTATTCAAACCCAACATAAAAGAAACTATATATAATGAGATTAAAACAAATTCTTTAAAATGAGGTCAAACAAAATACACATTTTATGCCAGTAAAATAACAGTGTATTTATTTCATAAAAACAAAAAACCTCAAGAAGATTCCCTGGGCCATTATTTTTGTTTGTCTTATTTTAGAATGCCAAGCTATTCCTGATAGAAAAATATGCTTACCTTTTGGAAGTCAGAGCTCCTTTTGAGTTCGAAACTGGAGAGGAGAGACTATTTTATAAATTCCAGCTAGGTTACTGACGAGGTGCAATTTCAGATACACAAAAACAAACACTTTGAAGAAATGCCAAAATCATCCCCCATAAATTAATTAAAGCCTAATCTTAGAAACAAATCATTTCGTCTTTAATTCATCTTGTTAGTTCTTAAAGATTTTATTCTTGGCCTGCAGAAAAAAGTGACTTTGTTAATATTCTAAGAGTATGAATTTTGTTTACTTTTAAGTAAAATTCATGATATTCCATAATACTAATACATTCTTAAAATGCAGGCAAACTTCAGTTACTGCCAACTGTCCTTGATGTAACACCCTAAAGATTAAACAGTATAATGTCATACATAAATCCTATTATAACATATAATCTCTAAATTACATTCAAAGGGATAAAAATATACTGCATACTAATGAACTTTACATTTTCATGACACCCTTTCATACTGAATGTGCGAATCTAGTTCCTTTGGATGAAAGTTTATCAAAATTCATCTCTCATAGCTTTTAAATAAAATATATTCTGCTTATCTCTGCAATCAGTCACTTTGAAAATGATGTCAGTCTTGGAAGTGGATCAGCATCTCCCGGTTCTCCTGCCCCGAATTTAAGATTTAGTCATGAACTATCCATAAGAGGTGGCAAAGAAAATAAAACTAAAGAAACATCTAAAAATAAAAAATATTAGACTAAACATGTATTCGCAGTATGTTTACAACACACTTTTAATACCGTGAAAAAAATGAAAGGTAAAAGGTTAACAAAAAAGATTCCTTCCCACTCAAAAATTCCACCACAAAAGGGCAAGAGCTCATTTTTCTGAGCAACAAGGATGAGAAATAATACAACCTCCCAAATGTCAGAAATAAACATGCAACAGATTTACTGCATAATACAAGATGTTAAGCAAATTGAAATTCTGAAAATTAAATACAAGGAATACAAACTCCTATTCTCTGAAGTACATTGAATAGTGTTCCTCTCAAAAAAGATATGTCCAAATCCTAACCCCCCAGTACCTGTGACAGATGATGGAAGTAAAGTCCAATGCTGTAAAGAGCAATACTACATAGGAACCTGGAATGTTAGGTACATGAATCAAGGCAAACTGGAAGTGCTCAAACAGGAGATGGCAAGAGTGAACATCAACATTTTAGGAATCAGTGACTAAAATGGACTGGAATGGGTGAATTCAACTCAGATGAGTCAGAAATGCAGTACTTGGATGCAATTTCAAAAATGACAGAATGATCTTTGTTTCCAAGGCAAATTCCATTCAATACACAGTAATCCAAGTCTACGCCCCAACCAACAATGCTGAAGAAGCTGAATGGTTCTATGAAGACCTACAAGCCTTTCTAGAACTAACACCCAAAAAAGATGTCCTTTTCATTACAGGGGACTGGAATGCGAAAGTTGCAAGTCAAGAGATACCTGGAGCAACAGGTAAACTTGGCCTTGGAATACAAAACGAACCAGGGCAAAGGCTAACAGAGTTTTGCCAAGAGAACGCAATGGTCGTAGCAAACACCCTGTTCTAACAACACAAGAGGAGACTCTACACATGACATCACCAGACGTTCAATACCAAAATCAGACTCATTATATTCTTTGCCGCCGAAGATGGAGAAGGTCTCTATACAGTCAGCAAAAACAAGACCAGGAGCTGACTGTGGCTCAGGTCATGAACTCCTTATTGCCAAACTCAGACTTAAATTGAAGCAAGTATGTAAACCACTCGGCCATTCAGGTAAGACCTAAATCAAATCCCTTATGATTATACAGTGGAAGTGATAGATAGATTCAAGGGATTAGATCTGACAGACAGAGTGCCTGAAGAACTATGGATGGAGGTTTGTGACATTGTACAGGAGGCAGGGATCAAGATCATCCCCAAGGAAAAGAAATGCAAAAAGGTAAAATGGTTGTCTGAAGAGGCCTTACAAATAGCTGTGCAAAGAAGAAAAGCCAAAGGCAAAGAAGAAAAGTAAAGCTACACCCATTTGAAAGCAGAGTTCCAAAGAACAGCAAGGAGTGATAAGAAAGCCTCCCTCAGCGATCACTGCAAGGAAATAGAGGAAAACAATAGACTAGGAAAGACTAGAGATCTCTTCAAGAAAATCAGAGATACCAAGGAAACTTTCATGCAAAGATGGGCTCAATAAAGGACAGAAATGGTATGGACTTAACAGAAGCAGAAGATAATAGAAGAGGTGGCAAGAATACACAAAAAGGTGAAAAGTGAAAGTGAAGTTGCTCAGTCGTGTCTGACTCTTTGCGACCCCATAGACTGTAGCTTACCGGGCTCGCCAGTCCATGGGATTTTTCCAGGCAAGGATACTGGAGTGGGTTACCATTTCCTTCTCCAGAGGATCTTCCTGACCCAGGGATCGAACACAAGTCTCCCACATTGCAGACAGATGCTTTACCCTCTGAGCCACTATGGAAGCAGAATACACTTTATACAAAAAACATCTTCAAGACTCACATAACCACAATAGTGTGATCACTCACTTAGAGCCAGACATCCTGGAATGCGAAGTCAAGTGGGCCTTAGGAAGCATCACTACAAACAAAACTAGTGGAGGTGATGGAATTTCGGTTGAGCTATTTCAAATCCTAAAAGATGATGCTGTGAAAGTGCTGCACTCAATACACCAGCAAAAAACTCAGCAGTGGCCACAGGACTGGAAAAGGTCAGTTTTCATTCTCATCCCAAAGAAAGGCGATGCGAAAGAATGCTCTAACTACCGCACAACTGTACTCATCTCACACATTAGCAAAGTTATGCCCAAATTTCTCCAAGCCAGGCTTCAACAGTACGTGAACCATGAACTTGCAGATGTTCAAGCTGGATTTAGAAAAGGCAGAGGAACCAGAGATCAAATTGCCAACTTCCGCTGGATCATCAAAAAAGCCAGAAAGTTCCAGAAAAACATCTACTTCTGCTTTATTGACTATGCCAAAGCCTTTGACTGTGTGGATCACCACAAACTGTGGAATATTCTTCAAGAGATGGGAATACCAGACCACCTGACCTGCCTCCTGAGAAATCTGTGTTCAGGTTAGGAAGCAACAGTTAGAACTGGACATGGAACAACAGACTGGTTCCAAATAGGAAAAGGAGTACGTCAAGGCTGTATATTCTCACCCTGCTTATTTATCTTATATGCAGGGTACATCATGAGAAACTCTGGGCTGGATGAAGCACAAGCTGGAATCAAGACTGCAGTGAGAAATATCAATAACCTCAGATATACAGATGGCACCACACTTATGGCAGAAAGCAAAGAATTAACGAGCCTCTTGATGAAAGTGAAAGAGGAGAGTAAAAAAGTTGGTTTAAAGCTCAACATTCAGAAAATACGATCATGGCATCTGGTTCCATCACTTTATGACAAATAGATGGGGAAACAGTGACAGACTTTATTTTGGGGGGCTCCAAAATCACTGCAGATGGTCACTGCAGCCATGAAATTAAAAGATGTTTGCTCCTTGGAAGAAAAATTATGACCAACCTAGACAGCATATTAAAAAGCAGAGACATTACTTTGCCAACAAAGGTCCGTCTAGTCAAAGCTATGGTTTTTCATGTATGGATGTGAGAGTTGGACTATAAAGAAATCTGAGTGCCGAAAAATTGATGCTTTTGAACTGTGGTGTTGGAGAAGACTCTTAAGAGTCCCATGGACTGCAAGGAGATCCAACCAGTCCATCCTAAAGGAAATCAGTCCTGAATAAGGACTGATGCTGAAGCTCCAATACTTTTTGGCCACATGATGCGAAGAGCTGACTCATTTGAAAAGACCCTGATGCTGGGAAAGATTGAAGGTGGGAGGAGCAGGGGACGAGAGGATGAGATGATTGGATGGCATCACCAACTCAACAGATATGAGTCTGAGTAGACTCCTGGAGTTGTTGATGGACAGGGAGGCCTGGCATGCAGCAGTCCATGGGTCACAAAGAGTCGGACACGACTGAGCAACCTAACTGACCACCTGTGTATGAGACCTTATTTGAAAATATGCTTCATGGAGAGTAGAATTTAAGAGGGCAAGCATATCAGTGGAAAGAACAGTTGAAAGGTTATGCAATAATCCATCAAACAATCATATTCAACTAGGACTATTACAGAAATGATGAGAGATCAGATTCTAGATATACCCCAAAGCTAACTGTTTTTACTGATGCACTGCGTGTGAGAGAAAGAAGTCAGAGATTATTTTAGTGGTTTTTTGCAACTGGAAAAATGGAGCTTCTATTTGCTGAGGTGAAAAAGTACAGGGACTGAGGAGAGACTAGGGAAGCCAAATCCAGACTTCAGATCTGATTTCTTAGGACGTCTATTAAATATGGAAGACTGTCAATTACATCTCAGTAAAGATGGGGTGGAATGGGGAAGCCAGAGCAAATAGTCTAATTTCTCAGGAGAGTCACAGAAATTTATGAAATTTTGTAGAAAATGACTACCGAAGAGAAGCCTGAAGGCCAAGTCCTCTGGCCAACAAAGTTTAAAGATCAGAAACATGTAACACTAGCTAACACATGACACTATGCACCAAGTACTGTTCTCAAAGCTCTGGTACATGTATAAAGTCATTCAATCCTCATAACAAGCCTCGATTGTGTAAGGCAGGAAACTGAAGCACAACAGGGTGGGGTGACTTGCCTAAGGCCTACACAATCAGCAGAACCAAGATTTATAAAGACAAATTAATTTTATACCCTACTCTTGCGCATCGGGCTTCCCTGGCGGCTCAGTCAGTAAGGAATCCCCCTGCAGTGTGGGAGACCTGGGTTCCGTCCCGAGGTTGGGAAGACCCCCTGGAGGAGGCCATGGCAACCCATTCCAGTGTTCTTGCTGGAGATTCCCCAAGGACAGAGGAGCCTGGTGGGCTGCAGTCCATGGGGTCGCAGAGTCGGACTCGACTGAGCGACTAAGCACAGCACAGTACTCGTAAGCATTACCCATACGACATGTCCTGCAGAAAGGATAAACCGAATACTGAATCCTTGGTTTGGCCAGGGCGGGTAGAGGAACCAAGACAGAAGGAAATCTTAAAGCCAAGGGAAAAATGTCAACCTCTGATGATTAATCCAAAAACAGGAATGAGAATGGACCAGAGGATCTAACAAAGTAGAAGTTACTGGGAACACAATATTACTGCCACCATAAACTGATACTCTATTATACTATTTTAAATTTTATAAAGTATCTATAAAAAATTGCCCGTGTGTCTGCTAAGTTGCTTCAGTCGTGTCCGACTCTGTGTGACCCTATGGAATGTATCCCGCCAGGTTCCACTGCCCATGGGATTACAGGCAACAGTACTGGAGTGGGCTGCCAGGCCTAACCTAAATAACATACCCAATTTAATTAACCAGTTTAAGACATCTGATGTATAGATCACTTTATCTCAATTTTCACCAAGTTTATCCCCTTCTATTACTTAAGTAACTCATGATGGAAATTTTTGCCTAAATAAATTTATTCATAATTAATCACTGCTTCAATTTTTAAGTCAAAGATTTACTTATTTAACATCCAATGGACAGAGGCGCGACAGGCTCCATGTGGTCGCAAAGAGTTGGACACGACTGAGGTGACTTAGCACACACGCACAGCAACAGCAAACAATATTAAAATCAGCAATAACTTAAATATAAGACGGCTGCTTCCTTATGCTCTGGAACACCAAAATTAGCATGAGAACTCCCCTCCCCATCTACTACTACTGTAATGATATTAGTAACTACTGATAATCTAACACTGGATCTGATAGTCCTACATGCAAATGAGTCATTTTAATAGCAATTCAATAAAGAATAATTTCATTCATAAAAAACTGTTCAACTTGGCCTCACTTTTTCCTATTTTGAAATGAATCTTAGGCTTATTTCGTTAAGGTAGACTTTCAGTTTCCCTAGGCCCAACAGGTCTACTGTCCAAGGTCATTCCATTTAATTTAAGAAACCCACAAAACAACCCGAGAGAGTTATCAGCCCCAGAATCAGATGTTTGTAAATGCAGTATTTACAAGCTACCCCTTTAGCAAATCAGATACATAAGTCACTGCAATGGACTAGAATTTTAAATAAGTCTGGATATATCATGTTGACTTAAACATTATGTTAAATCTAACTGCCCCAGTGATGGTGACTGCAGCCATGAAATTAAAAGACGCTTGCTCCTTGGAAGAAAAGCTATAACAAACCTAGACAGCATATTAAAAGGCAGAGACATTACCAACAAAAGTCCATATAGGATGGGTTTTCCAGTATTCATGTACGGATGTGAGAGTTGGACCATAAGAAAAGCTGAGCACTGAAGAACTGATGCTTTTGAACTGCGGTGTTGAAGAAGACTCTTGAGACTTCCTTGGACTGCAAGATCAATCCAGTCAATCCTAAAGGAAATCAGTCCTGAATTGGATGGACTGATGCTGAAGCTGAAGCTCCAATATTTTGGTCACCTGATGCAAAGAACTGACTCACTGGAATAGACCCTGATGCTGGGAAAGATTGAAGGCAGGAGGAGAAGGGGATGACAGAGGATGAGATGGTTGGATGGCATCACTGACTCGATGGACATGAATTTGAGCAAGCTCCAGGACCTGGTGATGGACAAAGAAGCCTGGCATGCTGCAGTCCATGGGGACGCAAAGAGGCGGACACAACTGAGTGACTGAAATGAACTGAACTGCCCTGGTAAGAGTATTGATACTATTTCCCTTCTAATCCCAACTACAAAAGGAAAGAATTCCAGAAAGAGGTGTCAGGGGATTCAGGATGAGTACGTGACCAGGAGAGCAGAAACAAAATCCTGCCAAGCTCTACCAGTAAAAAATGGAACACTTCTTGAAGCTCTCCCAGCTCTGGCATTATTTTTTTTTAAACGTTTGACCCATTGATGGAAGTCAACAATGGGAATCTGGAAAACTACTGAATAAAACAGGAAACAACTTACCAGTGATCCAAAACACTGAATCTTTAGATGTCACAGACTGATTCCTAGATTTATCAATTCAGTTAACAACATTATTACACATTAAGTTGCTACATAATAAGATCTGACACAAAAGCACTCAACAAGTGTTAGCTGAACTGACATGAAGATAGAAGGCTTCAGAAATTTACAAAATAACATGCACAATACAGTTATAATGAATTCTCCTAAAAGACTCCATTGAATATCTATTCCTGCAGTTATAAAACACATCTGGAATAAGATAATAAAAGTCCAGTATCTAACTAACAGTGGGCAGGGAAAGGAGAGGCTCAAGGCAAGAGAACAAACCAGGTTTGAGTTTACAAAACTGCCAAAGGGTGAAGAGGAGGGTGGGGGTAGTGTTAAGAGTGGAACACAGCACTGTTGTTAAGTGTGTGGGCCTCGGAGCAAGACTGCTTGGGTTGAAATCCTGAGACTCACACTTACTTAGGGACATCACTTTACCTCTTTATACCTATTTCCTCAACTATAAATGAAACCCTCACTGGGTTGTGAGGATGAAATGAATACAAAGTGCTCAGAAAAGTACAATAAATATTTATTATTAACTCTGAAATTGTACTCATACTTGCCTAGTAACCTGAAGCAAGAATGGATGCTGAGTTGAACCATATAAAGCTATTTTTGTAGATCAAAACACTTTGAATTTATACCATTTTTTAATGATTCAACTGAATATAAAAGAGCGAGCTACTAAATTAAGTTGCTAAGAATGCCAGTGGACGAAAAAGAGAAAGAGATCCACAGACAGAGATGAGACTTGTGGCTACCATGGGGGCAGGGTAGGGAGAGGGACAGACGGGGCGTCTGGGGTGGGTAGATGCAAGCTGTCACACTAGAGGGGGTACACAACAAGGCCCGACTCTTAGCACAGGGAACCACATAGTCTCCTGGGGTAAATCGCAGCGGAGAAGAACATGTTAAAGAAGGAGTGTACACATGTACACAACTGAGTCAGTCTGCAGTACAGCAGAGATTGGCACGTCACCATAAATCAACTATACTTCAGTTTAAAAAGAAAGAACGCCAATGGGACCCAAGGGCTAACAGCTAGAGTCAACCCAGCAGTGTACTCAGCAGCTCCAAAATATAACTGAGGGTAAAGGACTTCTGCAGCATGTTGAAAACAAACCATGTTTCAAATAATAAAGGAGACAATTCTGTATGACTGACCTCTAAGACAACCTATATTTCACAGTGGATTGATTTCGAAAACTGAACTAATATTTTATGTTCAAGTATCTAGTTTCTCTCCTCTGAGTCACAAAAGGAATGCTCTCACAATTTCAAAGGTACACGTGGTGCTATTATTTAATGAATTTTTAAAATCCCTAATTTTGGCAACATGAACATTTTACAAAGCTAATGCTAGTTTATAAGATTGTTAATGCAAAAATGGCCAGGAGACATTTCAAATCAAGCGAATGTATTGTGAGAATACACTTGTGTCTCACAAACATCTGCGGCGGTCTGAGTAGGAAGCTGCTCTTACCTTCCTAAATATTTCCAACAGGGTGTTGCTGCAATTTAACACACTTTCTACAGAGTGCACCTTACAGGCTGTCCACCCTCAAACTGAAACAAGTACACTGAAACCTCAAAAAATGATAGCACAACTTCAAGATAGCCTGTCTTCCACATGCCTGTCTTTGTTCATCTTTTAAATTTCTATAACGCAACTATGGATCTTTAAATGATATATAAAAGCATATAAGTAAAAATAATACTAATATAAAGTACAGCTTAGAGTTAAAGTATACTTCCATGATTAATAGAAATTAAAATTATGCTTAAGGTTTTATAAAAGACTGATAATTATAATTTTACAATATTTTTTAAATCTCAGAAAAAGGCCAGCCTTAAACTTCTACTTCTCATTCTTCTCAGCATCAGATTAAGAACTTACCTATGAAAGAAAAATGAATAATGACAAACTCTTCTGGTAATAATTTCTCTATACACCAGAAATTTATATATTTCCATAACCCTTTTTTGAGATGTAAGTCACACACTGTAAAAATCACCCTTTCAGAGTATAAAATTTTGTGTTTTAATATGATCACCAAGGTGTTCAACCTTGACTTAATTCCAGAACATCTTCCATAAATATCACATCCATTAAAGTCACTCCCCACTCCCATCTCCTCCCAACCCCTGGCAACTATTAACCTGCTTTCTATCTCTATTAATTTGCCTATTTCGGACATCTCATAAATAAAATCATAGAACAGATAGCCTTCTATCTACTTTCTTGTACTCAGCATGTTTTAGAGGTTTATACATGCTGCAGTATTCCTCAGTACTTCATGCCTTTTTATGGCTGAATAACATTCCAGTCTAAGAATATACTGCAATTTATCCATTCATCAACTGATGGACATTTGCATTATTTCCATGTTTTGGTTATTATGAAAAAAAGCTGCTATGAATGTTGTTACTTCACCCCATTTTAAGATACAGCTGCATGACAAAGTTTTGAAGTTTAAAACAAATCACAGAGATACTAGCACAAGTCTTTGAAGACTCTGAAGACCTTGATACAATTTCAAGTAACAGTATATTCTCTTTAGATAGACTCTGCTCTTCTGAGTTTATTCTTTTTCAATAAATATCATCCAATCAAGTGAAATACAGAAAACCTCATTTACCTTTTGCAAATAGATACAAAGTACAAAGAAATCTACAACATAAAATATTCTAAGTTTCTTATGTTGACTTTATCTAGCTTTTTTTTTTAAAAGAAACCTACATGTCTCACATTTCACTTATATATTTAAGTAAGATTAAAGTAATTTGTTACAATGATAGAATTACAAATTTAAGAATATACCAAATATATATATGCTTAACTATCTACATTTTTATGCTTTGAGATGTTCTCCTAAAGCACTATAGCAAAAACTTCTACTAATATCCAGAATTATTCTGATGAATTTGAAAAGATTCGACCTCCAAATATTTATTTTTGCAAATAAAACAACCAAATCATCTAAGATGTCGAAAAACTGACTGAAGGTTAAAATTTACCCCATTTGTTTGGAAGCAAAGACTGATTAACTGTCTTGATTATCTGATTTAAAATATTTTGATATGAATCTCAAATATCTACTTGAAAATATAAACTATAGGATGTTTATTTAAATTATACATAATGTGGCCAAGAACCCCTAATATTACAGCTGTAACCAGAGTTTCCAATACATCAATTCAGTAACTTTTACGCCAATAACATTTTCATTTGCTTTATGACAAAGACAACAAAAATGGTATCAAAACACCACAAAATTAGTTCTCTACAAGTAAGTGACAGGTTCAGAACACTCTATCAAAATAAATTCAAAGCATTAAAAAAAAAATCTTTTTTGAGATTACGGAACTGTATCAGTTTCTTAAAAATAGTTTTTACTCTATGCTAAATATACTAAAAATCATTGAATTGTACTGCTGTTTTACTAGGTATTAGAATTTTTTTATATACCTATTTTTTAAAATGAATTTTACTTGGGACTTCCCTGGTAGTCCAGTGGTTAGGAGTTCATCTTTCAATGCAGAGGATGTGAGTTTGATCCCTGGTCCGGGAACTAAGACCCCCATGTGCCCAAATTAAGACCCAACAGAGCCAAATAAATATTTTTTTAATGAATTTTACTTGGTAAAATTTTAGAGTATATTTATAGAAGTGTGCATTTGAAAATCTACTTCTAATAAGCGCCCATGGGGAAGTTTCATTTAAAAAATGAGCGAGAGACAAACTAGCATTCTACAATTTCTTTTTCTGTAACTTTAACTACGTATTTAAACCAATTAGATCCAGTTTGTTTCATGTGTAGAATATCAAATATACCATGTGCCTAATACTTAATTCGAAGCCAAAAGATATTTACTGAGTGGTCTACTACATGCCTAACGTCATGCTAAGCACTGAGAAAAAATAACCATTCTGGTTTTTCCTATCTTTCTCCCTCCTTGTCTGTCTGGCCTACACATATAATCACTTGATGAAAGATGCCAGCAGGAGAGCACTACCCACCCTCATTTACTACACACTTGACTTAAATTATTCTCAGGGACTCTGAACTCAGAATTCAAATAAATACTAACTATGAGGAAGAATTCACAAGAATCTGTTTCCTGTAGGGCACTCATCACTGAGGGGTAAAATTTTTCTCGTATGCATCATGAAGGAAGATCCTTTTGCCATGTTGTTGGCAAAACTGTCAATCATCTTGATGAGCAGCAAATAAATGAATGCCCAATGATGGGATTCTGTATTATCCTTAAAAAAGAAATCCATCAACTGAACATCAACAGGTAAATGTTTATACTCGACAGCCATCAATTTCAACTATCCATGCAAAGAGACAGGTGAGCTGGACTGGTAAACCTCGAAATTAGAGAAGTATTAATCGTCTGCTTCCAGCCAATATAAACAGATGTTATTTTTAAACAGGGAAAATCATCTCTTCCACTGAAATTTATTTGCAGCAGATAATGTTCTGTTACATTTTTAATCAAGCAGATGAAGTTACATTTAAATTGAAAATCTGCTTCACTCAACTAATCAGGCAAGTAAAATTCAGAGATGATTGAATGGCATTACACAGCACAATATTACGGCAGGTAAATTGGGAAATTTACCTGTCACACCACACAGCGTATTGTTCAGCCACTGCATCTGCAACTTAGAAGCAAAGCGCTAAGACAAAAAGGGAAAGGCATGTTAAACAGACTTATAAATCCATCATATTTTGTGAAAACATTATTAAGGCTGTCAACAAAATAAATAAATAAATAAATGTTTTTTAAAAGAAAAAGGAAAAAGCACAGTTCCTCTCAGGAAATCAATGAAGATTTACATGGGTATGCATATGTTTCATGTAAATAGCATGGCTGGTTATTTTGAAAATCAAGATACATCCCAGGCTAAGGGAAAAAATCAAACATTACATTACAGTAAAAGGCAAAAATCAATGACAGGCATACCCCTGATATTATGTGGTCAAACAAGAAGGGGAAATAAAACACTTTATCAAGAAGTATATAAAACAAGCAACATTACATTGCTTTGTAAAATGACTATGACATCACTTAGTAAAGATCATTAAATTTATATACAACAAAAACACCACATTTTAAAATACTGTCAATTTAAGCCCAGTCCAGTTTATTTTTTTTAATATAAATTTTTTTTTATTTTAATTGGAGGCTACTTACTTTACAATATTGTAGTGGTTTTGCCATACAATGACATGAATCTGCCACGGGTGTACATGTGTCCCCCATCCTGAGCCCCCCTCCCACCTCCCTCCCCATCCCATCCCTCTGGGTCATCCCAATGCACCAGCCCCGAGCACCCTGCCTCATGCATCGAACCTGGACTGGCGATCTGTTTCACATATGATAATATACATGTTTCAATGTCATTCTCCCAAATCATCCCACCCTCGCCCTCTCCCACAGAGTCCAAAAGACTGTTCTATACATCTGTGTCTCTTTTTGCTGTCTCGCATATAGGGTTATTGTTACCATGTTTCTAAATTCCATATATATGCGTTAGTATACTGTACTGGTGTTTTTCTTTCTGGCTTACTTCACTCTGTATAATAGGCTCCAATTTCATCCACCTCCAGTCCAGTTTAGGCAGTTGCAGTTCCCTATACAACTGAAATACTAACATCCAAAAAAAAATCTAATGTCTATCTCAGTTGTTTCTATCCACTGAAACCTAAAATTTACTTCTATGCTTATATTTGTAAATTCAAATACTGTTGCTACAACAGCTGAACTTGTAACATTTACTGTGAATTATTCCAACAGCACATACCAAGTTACACCTTACTTATAATTTAGTTTCATCCTCATAACCTTTGAAATACAGCTGGCCCTCCTATCCACAGGAGATTGGTTCCAGGATCCTTGAAGGACATCAAAATCCATGGATACTCAAGTCCCATATATAGAATAACATAGCACAGTCAGCCCTCTGTATTCATGAATACTCAAGTCCTGTATATAAAACAACACAGTACTGTAGTCAGTCCTCTGTATCCATGCATTCGGCTTCCACATATCCAACCAACAGTGGACTGGACAGCTGGCTGTTTAGAGGCTCACATGCCACCATCATTCGCTTCCCTTTCTTCCTCTTCTGTTTTTTTCCCTCTTTCCTTCTTTTGGTTTTATCTTTCCATTATGAGTAATGGATTTGGACTGGCATGTCCATACCCTGTCACGACACAACAAAAGATGGAAGATCTGTGTGTCTCAACTAAGACTCAGTGCTTCTCATACTGCACAAATATTAGTCTTTGAATCCTACAGTGATTTGTTCAAGTCTGTACATATTTCTTACTTGACTCTGATTTTAAAGTTGGTCAAAAACAGAGGTTCTCAATTTGAACTAACCATTAGACTCAAACATATTGGAGCTTTTTCTATGCTGCTGCCCAGGTCCTAGTTAATCAGAACTCCTGGGCAACAGCAGGTTTTTTTTCTTAAACTCTCCAGATTATCCTAACAGCAGGGAGAACCACTGGTCCAAGGCCTCAGCTCTGCATAAACTGTGGCAGCCCAAACTGATGTGTCTTCCCAAGTACAGCATTCACAGTTATGCTACCACCGTTTGAGGTTTACATTTCTTATGTCTTTTCAGTTCTTCCTGTAAATAGCTTTGGCTTCAAAAGACCTCTACAACTCAGGAACATTATAATGTTTAAATGGCGATAGATTAAACAGTCAGAGGCAGAAGGCAGTGACTGACCTGAGAAGCACTGTTGATGAGAAAGATGCATATTCCAAGGTGAAGACTACAAAAGGTGGATATACTAAGCCACCAGCATAAAAACCTGTATTTCCCAAAGCACAGTGATAGACTATCATTTAAAACTTGATGCTGCTTTTTGTACTGAAGCAACAATCTATGGGGTGACAGAGTTCTCAGGCTAACTTAATAAAAGTGTATTTAACCCTAAAGGCTAAAAAATGTTCATCTGAAGAATGTGAAACTGCCACATTCAGCCATTATATCAATTTCACATAATTCAACCTAATACTTTACATTTTCAATAGAAGACAGAAAAACAGTGATTACAACAATAGTATTTAAACAGAACTAAGAAATTACTTCTTAATTTAATATTAAATATTAACACTTGGCGAAAAGGCTGGCCAGGTCATACGGTCTGTAAGACAGACAATTCTGTTTATTCATAATGAAAGGAACAAAACAGTTTTCTGGGAGACGGAGACACAGGCTATAAAATGGAGAGATGAACTCTGAGGAGTGAGACCAAACTAGCAGAGACAGAGCCGAAGTTTGGAATCCCAGGAAATGAAAGCCAGAGCTGTAGAACAATGAACCAGAGTCCTTAGTTCAGAGTTGCAGCTGCAAGTCAGAGAAGGTTTACACAAGGTTCACACATACATACTTAAGGAGAAAAGAAAAGAACTTTAAAGAGTAAGGAAACATATTCTCAAGGTGAGATGACAAGAAAAACAGACTGGGTAAGGTATCCTAACTAGATCCAGTGAATCACAGAATCTGGTGCTCTTTATTTTTAATTGAAGTACAGCTGACGTATACCATATAAGTTACAGTAAAGAGTAAGGAAACATGTATTCTCAAGGTGAGATGACAAGAAAAACAGACTGCATGAGGTATTCTAACTAGATCCAGTGAATCACAGAATCAGGTGTTCTTTATTTTTAACTGAAGTACAGCTGATGTATACCATATAAGTTCCAGGTGGTACAACATATCAATTCACAACTTTCAAGAGTCATGCTCCATTCACAGTGATTACAAAACAACGGTTACCTGCCCATTGATTATTCATAAATAAAAATATTTACAAAAACAAATCACTTATATATAAAGAATTTTTTTCTATTTCAGATAATTTCCTTAGGATGATGCATCAAAAGAATCAATCACTCTTTAAAGCCTCAGATAATGCCAAAGTATTTCCTAAAAAGTCATGCCTTTCAACATTTCTCCCAAATGTATTGTTTTCCTGTTATGTGGGCTTCCAAAACGTCACTCAGGCTCCCCTCCCTTCCTCCCTGAGCTGCATCCTTAGGAATGTGCCTAAGGATGATGTGTGCCCCCTCTTTGTCCCCACAGCATCCTAAGCATGTTGTGCCTAACCAGAGTGCTTAGTAATCTGCTGCACAATTTATCACTTGTCTCTACCCAATGTGACTACAAATTGCTAGAGAGAACAGAAGAAATCTTTATCTGTGTAGCTCCAGTTCCTTGAATGTAAGTGAGAGTTCAAAAAATGTTTACTGAACTAATAAATATTAACAAATACTATTAAAACATTGTCATGAATGTGTATTACAACAGTTAATGGTTTTCCTGGGTGACTAAGGAATGATGATACCACTGACACATTTAAGACACTATAAGATTAGTTTAAAAATAGAGATGAGTTAAGCTGAATTTGTGACAATTCTAAGACACTCAAATGGGGAGATCGTAAAGGAATGACTGGAGGGTATGAGTGTATCTCAGACTTTGGAGTCATTGGCAGATGATACCTACAAGAGTGGGAATAAGAAGGAAAAAAACAATTCTGCAAAGCAATTATCCTTCGATTAAAAATTTCTTTAAAAAGAAGGAAAAAAACAAATGAGTAAAAGTAACAGGTACACAATCTCGTTTACTATCTGAAGTGAAAGGGAAAGTGTTAGTCGCTCAGTCAGGTCTGAGTCTTTGCAACCCCATGGACTGTAGCCCACCAGGCTCCTCCTGTCTATGGAATTCTCCAGGCAAGAATATCGAAATGGGTTGCCATTCCCTTCTCCAGGGGATCTTCCCTGGCCCAGGGATCGAACCTGGGTCTTCCGCATCGCAGGCAGATTCTTTACCATCTGAGTCACCAGGGAAGCCCATACACTGCCTCTACTCTTCATTTTGTTCTTAAACTGATAATCTGATAGACATAGAAAGGCATGTTTTAACTTTAAAAGGCATGAGGCTTATAAAACACAGCTATCATACATCATTAAACAACTGAATATACAAATGTCTTTTACTTAATGAAGTTGGTAATCGACCAGGTCAGCATCATCCACAGAGTAAATGATAATTTATCAGTATGATTTAAGAGATACTAGTAATATATCTAACCAAAAATAATTTTTTCCACCTGAAAAAAATCATTGCTGTGAATCAAATATAAATTACATTGAAAAAGGTAACCTCTTAAACCATTATAAGTTAATACATTTACGACTTTTTAGTGACTAGTTCTGCAGAACTCAAGATCCTCTGGTTGAGGCAACATCAGCAGCAAAAGAGAGTCCCCAAAGAAGAGGTCTCTCAAGAAGATGCCAAATAAAGACTTTAATTAACCTGTACTAATTTTGTCTATTATAGAAATTCACAACACTTAAATGCAGTATTTACAAATATGCTAACAGTTCAGCAGGAATAAAATGTCTGAGTTGGCATTCTACCACCTAATCCTCACCAGTACCAAAAATGTACCTAAACTCCATTTCAAACTATTTTAGCATACATGTGCTTAGTCGCTCAGCTGTGTCTTCCTGTGACCCCACGGACTGTAGCCTGCTAGGCTCTTCTGTCCATGGAATTTTTCAGGCAAGAATATTGGAGTGGGTTGCCATTTGCCTCCTCCAGGGGATCTTCCCAGCCCAGGGATCAAACCCACGTCTCCTGTGTCTCTACATTGTAGGAAGATTCTTTAATGCTGAGCCATCAAAAATGCACATTAAAAATAAGGACTGCTTCCTAAATAACAATAGCAGTAACATCAAATCTACTTTTAATATCATTAAGTAGAATTAGATAATTTCCAAATTTTTTTCACCCTTGAGATTCTGTAATTTCAAAAATTCATTTTTAATAAACATATCCATTAAAAAAAATCAAACTTGTAAGACACACTGGATAACACTTACATTCCTAAATTTTAGAATTAAGTATCCCTTCATCCTCTCAAATATGTTATTTTTGCTTTAGAAAAACATGTGGTAGGTACCTCAGCATTAATTTTTTTTAGTTAATTTTTTTAAAGGCTTAGCAGCAATACCTCTATCAAAGACACATTTATAAGACAACTGGTGGAAAACACATGCCTGGCTCTTTGCAAAAGTGACTGGCCAGATTAAACTTCTCACTTTGAGCAAAAAGAAATCCTAACTGAACAGAACTGGCAAAGACACTGGCACATTTAATGTAATTTGAAATAAAGTTTTTAATTTATGGGCTTTTTCATATGGATAGTAGACACATTAAATTTCTTAGTTTACCAACTGCTCAGTGTTACAAATTTACATCCTAGGCTGACACAGGAACACCAAAGGAGAAGCTGCTACCATTAATAAGCTCACTAAACTCGGTAAGAAAGGTAAACTTCACAGGGCCCCAAGAAGGCAGAGCAAGACAACTGACAGGATCAGGACCCCAGCGACTTCTGCTCCATACTCCACTGCCTCAAAATTTTTTCAAAAAGAATACAGCAATAATTTAATGAGAAGTGAGATCCAGAATTTAGAAATTTTCTTTACAGTCCACTTTGTATTTAAAGGAATGGTAGTACATATATACAATAAAAAACTTATTCTTTGGAAACAATAACCCCACATTACAGAAACCATTACACAGTGATTTTAAGAAAGCAAATATATCTTAAAGAATTTCTGAAGACTTTTAATTACAAACCAACAATGCTGATTACCAGGGGAATTAGAGTCAAGATTAAGCAACCGTAAGTGAAATTCCCACTGGAGCTCAATCTAGGGTCAGAGGAACTGGCAGACATGTGGCTTGCAAAACAGGTTACGAGTCTCTTAAGTCTTCCAAGCATTTCTCAGGATGACAACTCACCCCTAGTAGGTGGGTCTCTAGTGAAATAATAGGCTCCATTCTCATAACAAAATATTTGTGTCTTTTCAGAAAGAACTTATCCCAGAGTAACAGAATTTTAGTCAACAAATAACTGCCTTCCTGACATCAATGGAATGGTTCCCCTGACTTGATACCAAATCTCAAAAAAAAAAACAAAAAAAAACAGGAAAAAGATAAGAAAGATGATATAATACTAGCAGAACAAGATATTTTAAAGTCTACTATAGGCAGGGTCCTGACTATATAACCTTTGTATTTTGTTTCCTGATAAAGAGCGGAACTTACAGTTAGGCTTTCCAGTTCATTGACCATCAAGACCAAAATTATTGCTTAACACAGCAACAATAACAGGAACTTGTTAGAAAATCTTTCAACAGTTCAAAGAATTGCTACACAAACTACATAGAATTAGAATGACGTCTCAGAATACAGGAAGGGTCCTCCTGGCCTTTTAAAAGTTAATTTATTAAGTCCATAAATCCATATTCAGTACTTTATGTAATTCATTTTACCAGGCATTAGGAATAATGAATATGCTAGAATATGCCAAAAATACAAGGAGATAGCAAACGTAAAGTGAACTGCCTTTCTCCCAATAAGCAGATTTCGAACTAAGCGTTCTGGCATCCAAATATATTAAACCATTAGGGAAACAGATGAAATGCTCTATAGCACAGAGTCAAACCTCAAGAAATTATATCAAATCAAGAGTAAGTACCAAACCTTTGCCTCCAACTAAGACAAAGTAGTAAGGATCTAATTTGCCAGCCCACCTGAAGCCACTAAAACAAATTTTAAAAGCAGACAAAACACATGAAACAATGATGTTAAGACACTGGATATCAGGCAATAAAGGACAATAAAATCACTGAGAGACAGGTAGGTAAACCCTACCTTTACTATAGCTTATTGCCTTGAGAGTTTCCAAGCCACACGACAGGGAGTGGGAACCCAGGCAAACCCTGACAAATACTAAGAGTTTGAGAGAAAAGCCAAGAACCTAGAAGACCAAGGCAGGTTAGGTTCAAAAGACAGCAATAAAGGGGAGCGAAACAACCACACAGGTCCCCACAGGGTCCCCACTGAGCATCTAGTTGAGTATTCAGCACGTGTGTATGACAACCATCTGCGTCTAGGGAAAGAATCGTATAAGATAAGACAGATCCACACACCCACAGGGGGATGCAAATAGTACCTGTTTTCACCAGTGAGGCTGCAAAATCCCACAGTTCACTGGATGCTCTGTAGAGCACCCAAAAGGGTCTTGCCTCAGTAGTGGGGCATTAATTAGCCCAAGACTAAATACTGTCCTGTTCCCACCTAATAGTCTTAAAAGTAAGACCCAAAAGGATCAAATAATTACAAAGTAATTTAATTGCATCTCAGAAGAAAGGTCAAGAATATTTATAGAAATATAAAAGTAATCAGTACCAAATAGTGTCTGGCATCTAATCAAAGATTGGAAGGCATGCAAAAAAGCAGGAAAATATGATTCACAGTGAAGAGAAAAATCAATGTACCAACCTAGGTTTAACCCAGATGTTAAAATTAGGAGACAAAAACATTAAAACACTTGTAATAACTGCATCCCTCATGTACAAAAATTAAGCATAGACATGGATGATATTTTAAAAGGATACAAATCAAACTTCTACAGATGAGAGCTATACTGTCTCAGATTAAAAATACTAGATTGGGTGGAATTACTGGCAGATTAGGCACTGCAGAAGAAAAAAATTAGTGAACCTTAAGACACAGCAATAAGACCTATCTAAAACAAAACACACAGAGAAAAAAATAATAAGATTTAAAAATAATGAAAATAGCAGCAGTGAGCTATGAGATAATTTCAAGTAAGCTAACACACACATAACTGAAATACCCAAAGTGGGGAGACAGGAAAAAAACACTGATTAATTGCTGAAATCTTCCCAATTTTGACCTAAATGGCATTCTTTTTTAGATCATTTACCAAGAGAGATCATATTCCAGGCTGTAATATAAGTTTTATAAACTTAAAAGGATTCAAGTCATACAAAGTATGTATACTGTTATTTAGTATACAAGCTAAATAAAAAATTAATACCAACTCTCTGAAGAATCCAAAAATATATAAGGAAACTAAATAACAGACTTCGGAATAAAAGTCCCATGGATCAAAGAAGAAATCACAAAAGATATCAGAACATATTTTGAACAGAGAGAAAATGAAGACACAACATATCAAAATTTGTAGAATGCTGCTAAAATAGTATTTAGGAGGAAATGTGTATAGCACGAAAGAAATGGTCTCACATCAATAACCTTAGTGTACACCTTAAAAAACTCCAAAAATAAGAGCAAATAACATCCACCGTAAAGAAAAAAAAATCAAAGTTAAAAGCAAAAAACTAGAAATCAAAAGTAACTTCTTTGAGAAAATCAACAAAATTGACTAATCACAATCTAGACAAATCAAGGGGAAAAAAACAACAGAGAAAGATGATATCACTACAGCGCATCATTCTTCTAAACATATTACAATCAGGAAATATTATGATCAACACAGGGCCAATAAATTCAACAGCTCAGATGAAATTTTTTAAATCCTTGAAAAACATGAACCTCTAAAACTTACTGAAGAAATAACTTAAGTATAAGTAGCTCTTCCCTGGTGGTTCAGGCAGTAAAGAATCTGCCTGCAATGCGGGAGAGCTGGGTTCGATCCCTGGGTTGGGAAGACCCCCTGGAGGAGGACATGACAACCTACTCCAGTATTCTTGGCAGGAGAATCCCAGGGACAGAGGAGCCTTGTGGGCGACAGTCATGGTGTCACAAGAGTCAGACACGATGGAGTGACTACGCACAAGCAGCTCTAGGTCTCCTAAAGAACTTGCAGTTTAAAAACTTCACAAAGAGAAAACTCAAGACCCGGATGGTTTCACTAGTTAATTCTACCAAATATTTAAGGAAGACATTATACCAATCCTACACAAACTCTTTCAGAAAACAGAATATTTCCTAGCTCATTCAACGAGGTCAGTATTTCTCAAACCAAAACCAAAGAAAACTACAAATATCCCTCATTAATATATATGCAAAAATTCTAGACATCAGCAGATTGATTTAATGTATCATGACTAAGTATGGCTTAATCCAGGAACACAGGATGCTTTAATACTCAAAAAAATCAATTAATGTAATTCATATTAACAAAAACTACATGATTTCAATAAAACATATAAAGAGCATTTCATAAAATTCAATATCCATCCCTTATAGAAATGCTCAGTAAACTACAGAAGCAAGCTTCCTCAAATCAATAAAAGGTATCTACAAAAAAACCTATAATTAACATTATACATAATGGTTAAAGACTACAACTTCGCCCCAAAATCAGGAACAAGACAATGATGTTCACTCTGACCACTTCTACTCAGCATTGTACTAGACATCCTAATTCAGAGCAATAAGGCAAGAAAAATAAAAGTCATCCAAACTGGAAACAAAAGTCTAACTGTATTCACAGATGACATGTTCAACAACATAGAAAATCAAACAGAAAATAGCCCAGAACTTCTCAAACTATTAAGTAGCTTTTAGTAATGAATCAAGATCAACATACCTACCCACATGATTCAACCATTCCACTTTCAGGTATTTACTCAAGATAACAGCATGTCTGTATAAAGGTTTTCACACAAATGTTCTTAGCAGGTTTTTTTTTTTTTTTTTTTTTTTTGTAATAAGCAGGTCTAGAAGCAATTCAAACGTCCATCAACAGAGGAATGGATAAACTATGGTATATCCATATAATAGACACAAAGCAATAACTAATAAGTATCAAGACTGCAGCATTATGGATGAATATCAAAATAATTATGCTGATCAAAACAAGCCAACCCTTTCACTCCCAAAAAATGAGCTCCTACTCTGTAATTCCACATATATAAAATTTTAGAAAATACAAAACTCATCTACCATTACAGAAAGCAGTAGTTCCTTGGGGGTGAAGAAAGGCATAGAGAGGCAAGAGACAAGGAATTACAAAGGAACATGATGAAACTTCTGAAAGTTTTGGATATGTCTGCTATTTTGAATGATGTTGGCTTCTTGTGCGTACACATATAACAAAATGTATTCAACTGTGTATTTTAAATGTTTGAAGTATGTCAATTATACCTTAACAAAATTTTGGTTTTTTTCTAAACAAAAGTATCGCTTTGCTAAGTCATCTTAAGGACACTTCATTTGTGGATTTTTATTAAGAGATTTTTTTTCTTGAAACATCTCCACAACTTTCCGAAGTATCTAACTGTGCTCATTCTAGTATACTAATATGAAGGACGAGATCCTTGGATCATTCTCCTGCCAAAGATTTGATGTCCACTTCCCATGGCAAAAGAAATGTTGTCTGCCATGACAGGATCTTGAAGCGTCACATGAAGAAGTCCTAGCTCTTAAGAGGCATTTGAGTATGGTCTACCAACTAAAGGATTTCTGTAGCTATCATGATTTGACCTCAAATGATTGTGTATTTTATGGCTGTGATGCAGAGAAGAGGACCAAACTGAATATAGATTGACATGTCACTTATCTCCTCTGAGCCTGAGATTTTTCATCTAGAAAATGAAAGCACTGGCCTTGAAGCAGTGATTACCAATCAATCCGGCCAGCCCAACACTGGGGGACTTGTTAAAATACAGAATCCTGGGTCTCACCCACATAGCTTCTAATTCAATAGGTTTGGGGTAGAACCTGAGGACATATTCTTAAATTCTGGCATAAAACAGGATTTGGGAAATTCTTACCTTTCAGGTCCTTCCAGCTGCAACATTCTTTGAGCAGTATTTTCAAACACTGCCGTAAGAGTGGAGGTCTGGCAGCCATTAAGGGTAACAGTGGCATCTGAATACAGAAGGCCTTCATGTTTAATGTTTAAGGGAACTCCCCGAAATTCTGATTTGGAAGAAATGTTTAAATTTTTTGAGGATCTGTGTCAAGCCTGATCCACATTATAAATAGGCTATTTCTAATTAATCACTGCATTATCTTTACTCCTTTGCAGACTTGCCAAAGACCCCTAAGGACTGATTAGTTATTCCAAAGCAATTCTCTCTTTCTTATTCTCAAGATATTTTAGAGCAGAGTGGAGATCAGAGAGTTTATTCAGAGAACCAAAAAGACATTGTCCCACATGCTTATAGCTTCAAGATGGAATAGCAACAGTTACAGGTACAGAAAGGCAAAAATTTCTGTAAGATCTTCAGAGTTGAAGAGTGAAAAGTTAAAAACAATTTCCCCCAAATCTTATAAAATTAAATAGAGATACAATACCAGTTATAAAAGCTGGCTAAATTCTACCCTAACAAAATTAACAAAATCAAAAGGTTCTCATATTATCACCTCATCCCTGATTCTACTGCTTCCAGTACAAAAATAACATCATTTTTTGGAAATACTGAAGTTCAAATAAAGCTATCATTTCTCCTTTTACCAAACTGATTTCTTACATTAAGTGATACAACAGGTTAATAGGTGATTCAAAAATTTTAAATAACAGCCATGTTAGGTAACCACATATTTTAATATTTTCTTAAGTATTCTAAAGGTAGACTAAACTATTATCATAGTCAACAACAGCATCAAGTTACTGTAGGTGAATTCTAAATTTAGTATTTATCCTAAAATTTTATTAAAGTTCTACACCTCTAGACATAACTACAACTGAAAATCTGTTTCAAAAAAGATTATATGAATCAGACAGAAACAGAAAAATATACCTGTTAAAGCTGTGTAAATGTGAACAGCATGCAAATCAACTTTTATCTCTAAACTTTATTTCTGTTTGTGCCCCAGACAAGCCAATGATTTAATACCTCGGGTAGGTTTTGTGCCACTAGGCAAAGTAACCTAATTCTCTTAATTCCTGGAATTGGCTGCTGTTCCAAGACTAGGAGGATTGCATTCAAAGTGGCCGTGGCATACTATAATACAATTAATACGCTGCAGGAAGAAAAATAAGCTTAATTTTATTCAGCACACAAACTAATATATTTTGTTGCCACTTGCAAACCAAGTTATAAAAAACTGTAAGCTGCTCCATATTCCTTGATCTTTTACACATTCTGTACAAAATCATTCTTCAAATCATAGAGCCTAAGAAGAATTATAAGATGAGAAAGCTACCAGAGTAACTTTATAATTTAACTATCTTTGTAATAAACAGCACATTAGTCAAGTCACTCCAGAGAAATCTTTGTTTCCATATTAGCTAAAAATATATGCATTTATTATGTCCATTACTATAAAATTCATCATAAAATGTCTAAGTCTCAAGGGGAAAATGTCATATAAACATATAAACCTGTTAGACAAACTTACTCTGTTCTGTAGTCCCACTAGACACTCACATTTCTACATCCTCTTCTCATTGACCACCACCACTCATAATAAAAATTTTTTTTGGTATTTGTTTCTTCCCTTTTGCATTACTCATCAAATTTGTCCTGCTTACATATTCTTGTTTGATGTGAGCCTAAGTGCTTAAAATCAAACAACTTCTTTGGGAATCTAGCACAACTAAACATTTGGGAAATAGAAAGGGAGAAATAGAATACACATTATTTTTTTTTTTTTACTCCTTGGAGCATTTTAATTTAGTTTCTGTCCAGGAACATGCTTAGACTCAAAACATTACAATAAATGCTCTCAACAAATCTTTACTTAACCCAATAACTAAAATGCTCTCAATTTATTTTGTAAAATATATTGATGCTATAGAATACTAGCTCATGAGTAAGTAGTTCACTCTTAATTTCACCTCCTCACTTCTGCTTTAACCACTTGAAGTATATTCTCTATTTCTTCCAAAGCTAATTTTGCCAGTTGCACTTCTCACTGTGATATATATTGTAGGTAAGTGCTATGTAAATCAAATGAAATGATTAAAAAGAAAAGGTTGTGGTTTAAATGAGTTGCTCAAAGTTAATGTCAACCTAGGAGCAAGCAAGCCAACAAAAAGACTAATACAGGGTGGGGGTGGATTGGGCATGTATGCTGTTCCAAAACATTAGTTTATGAGAGAAATATGATGAAAAACTTTAATTAGCAGAGTGACAGTGATACTCAGGAGAAAAGGTTCTGACCTACCAAAAGACAGGCAAATGAGCGTTAGCTTAAAACATGTTTTAAGTTGAAATAGTATGTACAATGTTCATATGTACAATTTTTCATGATTCTTCATTTTCATCAGGTAAATGACTACAGATTCTGATACTACTAGACAAAGAGCTTTCTACTCTAATCAACAAAGAAGTATCCATATTTTCTTAGTAAATGCAAGTATCACATTTAATTTTCAGTACCTCAATCCTCAAAGGAGATCTTAATATAGAAAATAATTATTAAGGAACCTTAATGGACTCCCTCAAAAAGCACTGTAGGTTATGAGAAAAATCTCAAGCTTCTAGTTCTAAAGAAAAAAGTGTGCATATATATATGCACACACATACATACATTTCAAGGTCTGCTGTTGATGAGAATTTTTTTTTCTGGGAATATAAATGTAAAATACATTACTACTCTGATTTTTATGTCAAGAAAAAGGAAAAGAAAACCCATTTACTATATAAAGAGTAAGTATACTGATCTATTCTAGTTCAATAATGAAAGAACAGAAAACAAGAAAAATGAGAAAAAGTGGCGGGAATCAGAGAATCAACTATAGGCACAAGTCAGCCATGTCAAAAGCGAACTAGAAAGAAATATACAACCAGAATGAAAAAGTAGGGGGGGGAAGGAGACAGAAGAACTTAAATGTACACAGTAGAGAAACATATAAGCATTTCCATAAAAGAAAACTCCATTGTGAGATTCCTTAGGATCCAGCCAATGAACACAATTGTTCACATCATATATTTGCCATCACAGATGTTTGATGTAACAGAAACATTAACTCTGCATTTAGCCAAAGGTTTACCAAGCCTGATTCGCATGGAGAAATGACAGGCAATGAAGAAGAAATAATTACAAAGAAGCTGACTCTCTAGAAATGGT
This sequence comes from Muntiacus reevesi, assembly GCF_963930625.1. NCBI lineage: Eukaryota > Metazoa > Chordata > Mammalia > Artiodactyla > Cervidae > Muntiacus > Muntiacus reevesi. The sequence goes on along the minus strand of NC_089265.1, from coordinate 57,107,035 downwards.
CAATCTCTACAAATCAAGTCACCAATTCTTGATGAGGAAGAAGTAATACTGTATCTGTCATCTATATAGATACATTTAAATTTTTTTTAAAGAACAGGATTCATTTGATTCTCCCTACATTTTACATCCTCCTCTACCTCCAGAAAAAACTACACATTCTCTTTCAAGACGTAGTTTAATACTTACCTCCTTAATGAAGTGTTCTTGGTTTCCTGGTCAGAAAGAGATAAATTCCCTCTCTTCCCTGAACACAAAGAATTTTATATCATTCACAGTTATCACAGTTATCATATTCAAATTATCATTATATTCAAACATCCTTTAAGTATCTGTCCTATATGCTTATACTAGATGACTGGATTTCAAACTTTTTGGTTTCAAGACTCTTTCATACTCTTAAAAATTACTAAGCACTCCAAAAGTCTTTTTTAAATATGGGTCATTTATCAATATTTACCATGTTAGAAACTAAAGCTGAGCAACTTTGAAAACAAGCATCAATTCACTTAACATAATAAATTCATCATGTGAATATACTTAACATTCTTGTAAAAAATAACTTCATTTTCAAAAAAAAGTTTAGTAGGAAGAGTGGCTGTGTTTTAACAAACTCTTTAATGACTGGCCTAATAAAATGCAGCTGGATTCTCATAGTTGCCTCTGACTTCAATCTGTTGTGGTTTGTTACTCTGGCTGAAATATTACAAAGAAAATCAAGTCTGATAGATATGTAGTTGAAAAGGGGGTAGCCTATTCAAATAACTGTGACCATCCTTCTTTGACATAGTAACAAAACTTAGCTGCAGGAGAAGATAAAACTGTATCAATGAACTTTTATGTACTCTGTTAACATTAAAATGTTTTAGTCTGTCTGTCTTGTACCTTGAAAGGATCTTTTAACACACACAACAATTTTGTAACATCATCTATGGGTCATGTGGAAAATATACTGCTTCATTAAGTTATGAAGATTTCCCAAATGTTAACACATTTCATTACATAATAATAAAAAAAATATCACATTTGTTAACATCACAACTGATCTCATCAGAAGTCTTTAAAAACAGGAAAGTTTTGTCCAACTCACAGTGTTATCTTCCAAAATCCTAATTTTTGCTTGAATGCTCAAATTTTTATCATTGGCAACAAATGTTGGCATTTACTTTCCATGATGTGGCATGCTTACTTGTTTCATTTTGAAAAAAAAATCTATAAAATACCCAATTCTGTATAGTGGCAGCTTGTCAGTTACTCTTGAAGTAAAAATGTTTCACGCAAAGAGAGGCTAGTTCAGCTCATAAAACTGAACAAATGCTCCTCCTTCAGTCAATAAACACACTTCAGGATACAACACAAGTGGCTTTATAGTACTCATTTGATAACACAGAATAATGGAGGAAAGCAAGAAGGGTAGAAATGTCATAAAACAAATTTTTGTGCTTCATCGAGGACACTGAGCAAAACCTGCTTTGTTGTTGTTTTTTTTAACTGAGTTTGTGGTGGTGAAGAATATAATTACTAGTAGAGTTTGGTGCCACAGCATGATTCGCACTGAGGCAGCAGCAGTCCTACCCAGTCGCTTCTGTACTATCAGAGCAAGTCATCAACACAATGAAAAAGGAAAATAGTATCTTATTATGACAGAAATAATAGTTTTAATCTTGCAAGAACCACAAGGGTCCAACAGTCCACATTTTGAGAAACACTGTGCTAGGTTACAAACTCCCTGGACCAGGAAATTCATTAACTTTCACAATGCCTTTGTCACAACAAGGCTGTAGATGTGTAAGGAAAGAGGAAAGAGGGGAAAGAATAGGAGGGAAAGAGGAGGGAAGGGAGGGAGAGAGGAGTAAATGTATTAATGAAAGAACATTGGTAACATAAGTAAATAAATACCAGATAATTTGGAGGGTGAATAAAGTGACCGTATTACCATTTTAACAAATGCAGAGGGGAAAAAATGGCAATGAAAGCATAACTATTTAAACATTCCCATTAAAACTCCTTAGGGCAGGAAATCCATTTACTATAAAAAGCTCATAAACTTTCAGTTCCTAGAGTAACAGCTCAGCTTATAGCCTAACTAGAGCCATCTTTTTAACAGTGACCCACCCACTTTGTAAGGAATTTAATAGCCTAAGCAAAAGTCAAAAATATTTATGCAAGGTATTTTTAACCTGTTTATGGTCATTTGGATTGTTCATTCCATAAAAAAAGAATTTCAAAAAAATTTTACTCCAGAGAATCTATTCAACATTTACTAAAGATCTGCCAAATACAAGGTACTCTGTTGTATGCTCTAGGGTATGCAGGAAGGGATAAAATGTGATCTCTCCCTTTGGAACCAACACATAGGTTAGGAGAGAAGTTCAAGAAAAGCTAAAATAAATAGCCTTTTTATAGCCAAAATATACTGAACCACAATGGCCATTTTTTTTTTTTTTCCTTTAGCCATGGACTTTATTGTTTGAATACTAATAGCTATTATTCTATACTCACATTTTAATTTCTTACAAAACTCTACATTCCACATTGCTAGGTCTCTTCATTCTCCATTTTATGCCACATTTTCATGAAAAGGTATTTCCCTGAATCATAATCTGCCTGATTGCGTGTTTGTTGTTACGGTTGTTGTGGTGTAGTCACTAAGTTGTGACCCCATGGATCATAGACCCCCAGGCCCTTTTGTCCATGGGGTTCTCTGGGCAAGAATACTGGAGTGGGCTGCCATTTCCTTCTCCACACAATGGCCATTTAAAAAAAAGAAATTAGATATCTAATATTAATGTATCTGGAGGAAATTCATGAAAGATGGCTTAAATCAAAAGAAAATTCAATTCAAGTAAATATTCAGAAAAAATCAGCTTTACTAAGGAGGGAAGAATGGAACTGGAAAAGAAACAAGAAAAGCAAATCATATAGCTTAAAACAAAAATATCCATCGAGAGACAAGAGGATGAAGACTATCTGATTCCAACGTTTAGCTACGTAAGAATTTTAACACATCTCCCATCAAAATAAAACAAAAACAAAACAACAGCTAATACCACGAACTGACATGTTCCAACTGCCAACAGAGCCTTCATACAAAGCTGGGGTCCCTCTGGAGGGACGGGAGACCACACGGTGATGTTTCTGACAGATCAGGAACTCTAGTCTCACCCAGCCTCATAGGTACCTCTAGTGCTTAACAAAGAAAGCAATTAATAAATATCTGTGAGCTGACGGGGTATCTACACTGCATGATAACCAGTCCCAAAATGAAATATTCTTTGTACTCACATCCTTAACCATTACCAGTTGATAAGATATTTGGAAGAACTTAAGAGAACAAAGACAGTATATTTTAAGTAGGCAAGTATCAATAGATAGGAATCTGAAATCTGGTTAAATTTACTGAGCTGCTCTCTGAGAATGAGGACTTTAAAAAATTAAGGCACTCTTTAATATCCAACTTCTTAGTATACCAAAGAGCATTCAAAGAACTGAATGCTCTTAACTGAAAGCATGAGATATTCAATCACTGAACTTAGTTCATAATAGTATTCACACAGAAAATATTTTAAAGGGAGAATTTACTAGAATACATTTAATAATAAATCATGACTACTAAAGTCAATAAAACTATAAAAATATTGCTATTACATACTAATAAAATTAAATTAATATGGTTGACTTAGTTACTGATAAGTGAACTATATAAATGTCATCTTAACAGCCATCTTTTATAATCTTCCAATACTCAGTGTAGTTAGAATGCTCACAAATGTGCATCCATAGAATATTAAATATCCTCTGATTACATCTTAAAATTAAATAAATTCCATTTTTTCCCAAAAGTCAAATAATATACTATACTGACTTATAGATTATAAATTCTCTATACTTTAATAAATCTGAATAAATAAAATGCAAAACTTACTAAGATTATTATGCAAAATGCTATAATCATCCATTTTAACTTTTTAAAAACATCAAACTAAGATTAATAATCTCTAGTTAACTGTTACATACCATGCAATTAAAGATATATAATTCTAAACAATATTTTATTTATACTATATTCTTGCCTATGATAACACCCCAACATTTCAAACAGTTCATCTCTAAAAGTGGATTAGAGCTAGTCCCTATAGTTATTAAGATTATTTAGCTCTTACAATGTTCCAAGGGCTGTGGTTAAGTGTTCCACATGCATTATTGCACTTAATCTTCACAAGAAACCCCAAAGGTAGACACCATTATCTTCACTACAGATGAGGAAAAAGGAGACTTGAAAATTTAAGGAATTTGCTCAAAATGAGATAGATAGTAAGTGGCAAAATCAAACCTAGGTCTCAATTTCAAAGCTTATGCTCTTAATCAGCTACCCATTCACTGCCTACCAAACTGCTCTGCCATTGTGATTGGCTGGGGAAGGGAAGAGAAAGAGAAATTCTATTTAGTCATAAAATAGTAAAAAAAATCCTGAGAGGAAAGGGAAAAACTGAGACTAGTATTAAAGGAAAGAAGGTTGCTTCCCATTCTGCTCCTAGCACTCTCAGGAGTAATCAAGATCTCCAAAGACTCTTATGACAAATCACCACCATACCCTAAAAGGGTTTAAGTAGTAACTTTCCTTTTTATGGCAGTTTCTCTAAAAAGCTAACTTAAATAAAATCCGTTAATATGCTGCATATAATCTTAGCACGCAATGCATATAGCCTAAACTATGCTTAAAAACCTTGCCATACTCAAGGGATGAACTATACCAAAGGTTTGGGTAACTTGTCCAATTAAAAACCACCCTGAGTCCAAACATTCTCAAAGGGGGAAAAACACACATCTCAAGTTCGGAGAAGTGGTAACTTTAAAAAGGGCTTATGGTCAAACATGAGGATGAGTTTTATGAAGATACAAAAGACTTTTTAATAAACTTAGACAATGTTTCCTCAGAAGCAAATGTAAAAAGTTTGAAAGACTTTTAAGAAGAACCAAGACAAGACAACAAAATAAACAAAGTCTTACATTGAGTCTTAAACGGGCGATATAAATATCCAGATCAACCTCCAAGTAAACCCAGTCTGTCTTATGAACCACTGGGGACACGGCTACAGTCTGAATCAGTTACTGAATTTTATGTATTATCATCAAGGATCAGATATTCAAATATGTCTGATTTCAGTCAATCTATTATGTTAAAACTGTGTTAAATGTAAAGACAAACACTTGAGAACTCAAATCCTGATTTCTAATACATTCTCTAATAAAAGGAACAAGCATTTCTTTGAGAAATAGCTGATTCTAGGTCTAGCGAAAGAAACATGTAAGATGAGCCTGTAGCATCTTATGGCGCTGGAAAGTAAGAACGCACTTAACAAATACTAATGATGATGATAAGATGACGTCAAAGGGACACAGGAGCCAACCTCTGAGAGAGCTCCCAAAGGCCAAAGCTGGAACAAGTGAAACAACAAAACAATACTGGATCAAAGTACAAAATAAATATCTACGAGTCCACACTGATATGGATGAATGAATGAATGAATGAATGAGGAAGAACAGACAAATATCCCAGAGAGAAGAATTTCCAAGAGTTTATGCATGTACTCCACCCTCAAGGAGGTAGGGCATTAACTCACTACTCCTTAAGTATGAGCCGTGCATAGTGACTCCCTCCCAAAAAGTAAAGTATGAAAAAAGCGAGGGAGGAGTAACTTTACAGTGGAGAAATGAGATAAACACAACCCTCACCAGGTAAACAAGGCTCACATCATCATAAGTCATGTGGACAGTATTTACACTTGAAGTGATGAGAACAGTGCTTCACCTTTGTGATCTTTCTCCAAAAAAACCCATAAACCTAGGCTAATTGAAAGAAAAATATCAGACAAATCCCCATTTGGGAACAGTCTACGAAACACCCAACGAGTATTTCTTCAAGTTGACAAGGTCATCAAACAGAAATGTGAGAAAATGTCACAGGAGAGAGGAGCCGAGGGGACGTGATAACTAAATGTAACATGGTATTCTAAACAGAATCACACAGCAACAAAAAATCAGGCAAAAGCTAAAGAAATTAGAATAAAGTACAGACTTATGTTAATAACAAGGTACCAATATTTGTTCATCAATTTTGACAAATGTATCACACTAGTGTAAGGAGTTACTGATAAGAGAGACTGGGTGTAGAACACATGAGAAGTTTCTGCACTATCTTTGGAATTTTTCCATAAACCTAAAACCATTCTAAAATCAAAAGTTTATTTAAGTAAAGGCAAACAGGACAAAAAAGAGAGAAAGCGGGAAGTTCAGGTCTCTCTCTTTTCCTATGTATTTTCTACATAATTAAATAATGAAGGCTATTAAATCTTATGTAGATAACTGGAAATCTTTAAGACTCAAGGGAAGGAAAATTTCCAACCTTTCCCAAGATATGCTACCATCACCGTTTGTTTACTCTAATTTAAATCTAGGTTTCCAAGGACAGATTAGAACTGCTGGTCTCTATTCTTCACTTAAAAAGGGGGATGAGGGAGTTCATGAGGGTTTGTATTTTATTTGGGGCTATACACTGTCAAAATAAAGAATTGCTGATGTAGCAACGAGCTACCAGAAAACCTATCAAGACACAACCCACAGTAGCTAAATTTATATTCAGAGCTGAAAAGAGCCCCAACATTACCCTAGAGTCAAAGGAAAAGGAATTTTTTTAAAGCTTTAACATATGAAGGTTATTTTATAATTTTTCATAAAACATAAGTACCTATGTAAAAAAGTAAAATGAAAGCTACCTTCCCAATGTCAGCTTTAATGTCAAAAAATCCCAAGTAAAATGAAGTACAGAAGAATCATTTTAGCTAAAAAAAAAAAAAAAAAAAGGCTTATTCTCATTGAAAAATAGACTTGCAGTATTCTAGAAATTTCCTTCTGATTCCAGCTGAAAAGAAATAGATAAATAATCAGGTCTTTATAAATTCCAATGCTACACTGATTCACAAGAAAGGAAAAAAAGCTGTTTGAAACACTATGTTAAGACTTACTGAACAGAAAAATAACTTCTCAAGCCCAGGACACACACTGTAATGTTAAAGAACCATCACACAAATTCACAGATGTTAAATGTTAGGATGCATTAAACATAAGGTTTCAAGTGTTAAGAAACGCAAAGGGAGAAATTATGGTTGCATACTTAAAAATAACTTCTCTTTCCACCCTAAACTCCACTAAAACCTCTGTACACATATAAGACGTGATGCCTTCTGGATGTCATGCCAATGTCTGATGTAAAAATATGCCTTTCTACTTCAGTCCTGAGACACAGCTGCTCCATGCACACATTTATTATTTGCCCTCTTCCATGATACAACCTGACTGCCCTGCAGAATACATACAGGGCAATCACTGTCACCATACAAAAGAACAATGGGTTAAAACAATATCCTCAGAGCAGAAGTGGAATTGCAATTTAAATGGAATTTCAGATTTAATATATTCAAAGAGTTTAAGTTACATGCAAAAAGAGAATTATCTGCTTCAAACTGTAACAGGGCTGATTTTGTTTATCAGCCATCAAAACATTCACAATTTGGCTTACCTTTCCACATTAGACTCTACAAATTCAACATTTACAGGGATCAATGAGAAAGTAAAGGGCCCGGGTGTACAGGTGTCCCCAAGCTCCTGTCTATTCCCATTGGCTTCCTCTCCAGCCCCCTTCTCCAACCTGATTAAAAACCTAAAAAGAGCCCGACCGAGAGTCCCACGGCCACCTGCTGGGCATCACTGTAGTCGTAGCGATCCTCCTTTCCTCCTTTCTCCTTTCTCCTCTCCTCCTTTCCTCATTTCTAAAACCTTAATGCCACTCTGTCACATTCTCACGGAAAGGAGAGGAAAAACTGCCATGAAAGGCTGTGTTCATTATAATCAGTGACTTCTTAAAAATGTCTGCAGTCAAGCAGTGATGTATCTTTGGGACTTTCAGAGCTTGAGTCTTTTAGCAGCTTCTTAATGTTTCGGAGAATTTCTATGCACAGGAAATTATGAGAAATGCTTACAAATGCTTGAGAATTAAAAAAAAAAAAATAAGAATGGCGAAACAAAAGAGAACATGGCAATGCTGAATTTATGTGTTTCCCATTTGCTATTTAAAGTATCTGTCAAAGCAATTTAAATATACTTTCACACAAAGGCAAGCTGACACATGAACTATTAAGAACCTCCAACAGTAATAAAATACCCTCAAAGTAGCATATATTACATGCAAAACACTATAGGAAAATAATAAGCTACAGATGAACCAAAATTATTCTATGAATAATGTGAACAAATAATGTCACCCTAGCTTCCTCTCCCTTATTAAAATAGTCTTTTTCCCAGGTAAAAGCAGTAGTTCCTAGGAAATTCCCCATCCTATTATAAAAGCCTAGACTGATTTCAGAAAAAAAGTAGGGAATGAAAGCTATCACCTAAAATTCTTGCTCTGATCAGTTTTGCTTATTTGTTGTGGAGAGGGGAAGTAGTTTTTAGCCCCTAACATATTTAAGAAGGGAAGAAGGAGTAAAATAGCAAAGAATTTCTTCAGTGTTTTCCCCCCAAATTCTATAATGTTAGAAATATCTGGTACAGATGCTCTTAAACTTACTATGTTCTATTTGTCCAATTTGAAACCCAAATATATCTAGTGGCAACAAATTATATAGTACTTGTTTATTTCTTATGAGTTCACCCCAATTTATGAAACAAAATCATATACCATACTCTATCAAATAATCTAGGTTTAACTCACTTTAATGAAATTAAACTGCTGATTTATTATAAAATTATAAGCAGAAAGTAAAATGTGACTCCAAATGTAATCAATTACACAAAAACTTTACTGTATAGGATGCTATTTAGAATTAGAGTAAAAGCCTTACAAGAGACACCATTTTAACAGGACTAATTTATGTTCAGAATATTTTACCCTCTGTTTAATAAATTTATAGTTCATTATTGTTTGAAATCACACAAGCTGTGCCCATTCATCAGCTGTGCTGATGAATTCAATTCAAATCCTAAATGGTGGTGACTCAGAAAAACTCAAGAGAATTTGGGGACTTACAGTGAACTCTCAGGTACCTTTCTGAATTGCCTTGTCTCCAGAAAAAGAAAAAAAAAATTAACCCCAAAATGGCTCCCCTGGCTACTCACATTAAGCCAGCCACTTTCTGCTATCAATTTGAATGTGGACCAGAGAGTACAAAATAATAGCCTAAGCCTTTGTTTTTCAAACTTAAGAAATACGAACTCCTTTAAAAAAGAAAGGTTCTCTTGAACATCAAATTGGCCCACAAATTCCAAATTGAGAAACACTCATTCAAGAGACTAAAGTCTGATTCTACAAAAAAACATCTTTCAATTGTGAATTATCAGTAAAAAGGGTTATCTTTATGACTTGTATAATTCCTTTCTTAAGCATCAAAATAAAAATACAAATCTCAACAATTCTTAAAGAGATCAAAATCCATTCCCTCAAAATGAACTCTAGGAGTAGAAGGAACCCATTCTGAGAAACAAAGCCAAAACAGAAATAAGAATCTGCTGCCCACCTAATCATGACATATCCTGTCTCCCCACACATACCTCCACCTCACCAAAACAATATCTTTCGTCTTCTGCAACCCAACTGCTCTCTTAAACAACTCATCTCTTAGTTTCTTCTCTTAAACTGTAGGATCTTTGAGGTCAGGGTCTGTGCCTGATTCATCTCTGTATGGATCAGCTCACCTTACACAGTCACAAACGCCCTATTTGTTGGCTGAATGAACGGATATAAAATCTATTTCTTTGACTATTATTTGCTATCTCAGATTACTTACGTCTTTATTACCAATAAGTATCAGAGATAACCAAAAGTTTACAGGCTTTCAACTCCTACAACATACTCATAAGATTAAAAAAACAAGTCACAACAGATGCAAGTGCAGCCTTATTTCCTCAATCAAGTGATCAAGCATTAGTCGCTCAGTCGTGTCTGACTCTTTGCAACTCCATGGACTGTAGCCCTCCAGACTCCTCTGTTCATGGGATTCTCCAGGCAAGAATATTGGAGTGGGTAGCCATTCCCTTCTCCAGGGGATGTTCCTGACCCAGGGATCAAACCCAGGCCTCCTGCATTGCAGGCAGATTTTTTATCATCTGAGCCACCAGGTAAGCCCATATGAAGAAACAATTCCTGACAGTTTACAATACCAGGTAAAAGTCAGTAAAAGATACAGATACAAATATCATTACCATCAATGTTCTCATAGAGCACCTTTATGAAATCCCTTTATAATCAAACTCTCATATGCTAAAATGTGTCAAAAATTAGGTGACAAATAGTAGCAACTTTAAAACCTAAATGTTTTAAGTGGTCAATGGGCCTGGCTGAACTGATAACAACACTGTGCACAAGACGACACTTGTGGGTAAGAGCCTATAGTACCCTTTGCGCAAAACGAAATAAAACTCATCAGATACAAGAAGTGAAAACAAGGCCTCTTTTCTTTCAAAAGTCACAAATGTCTGCTTTACATTCAAAATCCATTGAAAAGTAATTCTAAGTTACAAAACAGTCAAATATGGATGGTTCCTTGGTTGCTGATAAAAAGCACTGCATAAGCTATTACTTTTAATTCTATCATGATTGTCATGCCTTTTACAGAAAAAAAAAAAGGTCATTTGCATTGTAGAAAATTTAACAGCCTGAAAGATTAATGCTTTGTATATAAAATTTAGCTAGCTGACTTAAAAATTAGATCTCTAGTCTCTTCACTCCTCAACTTCCATTTATGATCTTGGGATTTAGACACTTGGAAGGTTGTATTTTTATTCCTTCTAACTTTGCATTTTAATTTCATGGAATAAATAAGACCACACAACTAATCTCTACATTATGCAACACCAGACTGTCAAAAAAGTTTTTCATTTTGTTTTCAATACTTGCTAGGCTTCCTCTAGGTAGAAATACAAAGTATGATTAAAAGTAGTTTTCATGGGACACAACATTTTTCAATTACATTACAAAGTCTGTTATCTCTAAAACATTTTTTAATAACAAAATAATATTCTGGGAGGGGGGATCGGGATGGGGAATACATGTAACTATATGGCTGATTCATGTCAATGTATGACAAAACCCACTGAAATGTTGTAAAGTGATTGGCCTCCAACTAATAAAATAATATTAAAAAAAAAAAAAAAAAAAAAAAAAAATAATATTCTGTAGTGGATTTACTAAAGATGCTAAAAGAAATAGAAGTCCTAACAAATCATCTTTAAGACAGACTGTCTACCTTGTACTGTCTACAGTTATCTGAATGCTAATTTCTGGACCTACTCTATCATATACCTAAGGTTAGTTCAACTAACGTTAGGTATATGATACTAAGAGAGTCGTTAAGTTAGTTGATGTTATTAGCTATGTTTTTCAAATACTAGGTCAATCAGTAAAAGTTTTCACTAATTTAAAATTATCTAAATTTTATGACTATTAGAGCACTTGCTACTGAGTCAGATTTTCAACTTATTAGCCTCCTCTGAAGTCAAATACAAAGTAATAAAAAGAAGAGATTAACTTTTATTCTAAAATCTGCCCTTTTCATATTACAAGCCCATTACACTAAAGATTTCTCTCTTATTTTCCAAGTATCTTGTGGGAATGTTGAATAGCAAAAATGCATTATTTTTTTTTGCATTTGTTTTCCCTCTCAAATTGCACTTCCCTCTCAAAAGAAACTACTTTCCTATATAATGAACAACAAATCACCAGAGGAAGTTACTACTGATTTACTTCCTGTTAATTAAAAATCTCTGGCAACTTAATACAGTTATCACACATTTTTAGTTTTGAAAATAGGGTAGGGAGAATTAAGAGAGACTACTACACAATGATAAAACAGGTGTAATTTGGTAATAGAGGCATATAGTCATATGGTCAGAAGTAAGGTTTTTCATTGGTAGAATCTAAATCCTTCCCAAATTACAACTAAAGAGAAAAGAAAAATAACATCCATATATAGACTTAATAGAAATGTGCCTGTATCTAAGAAAACTGGACACACAAGTACTAGAAAGCAAAGGTTGTAAACTCACTGTGCCTAAAATCATTCTGAGGAAAAAACCCTGAATGTCAGGATGCATATACTTCATAATTATCTAGATCATCAAATCTTAAATAACCAAAATCATAATAAAGTAATTTAGGTACCAAAAAACTTTGGCAATAAGCAAAGAAGTCAGTACAAGGGTATAATATCTAAATACAGTATATCAAACAATGTGAGAAAAATCAAGCAACTCATCTATAAAGAGTTAAGTTAAAATAGTAATTGCTCTTATTTAAATATTGATCATTTTTAACGTGTGAAAAACGAACTCAATGTCAAACCTGAACCAGACTCCAAGCATTTCCATTCAAAGGTGAATTCATGTGAAAAAGTGTGTTACATACTTAAACAATGGGGTACAAAACCTACTGTCCCAGGTAATTACCTATGAACAAAACAACGCTTCTATGTTAATTCTGGGTTATATTCCTTGCTTCTAATTGAAATCTGCATCTCCAATCAAACTTATAAGAACAATTTTCGTCCAAAATTTTACTGAAATATTATATTTTAAATGAGGGATGTTATTCCATGAAAAATTTATCTTAATAGAATTTTTAAAGTCAAGGATTTTTAAAAAATCACCAATTGATAAGCAATTTAAAAAGTTAAGTATGCTCCTCTTTTCTGAACTCTTACAACTTCGCATTTTTACTTATTTATAACAGCATAAAGAATCAATTTCCAGGCTGCTTCCTTTAAAATCAACGCTTGTTTACATCTGACAATTATCTTTATTATGTTCAGAATTCTTATGTTTTGTTTTTAATGGGTCAGTTTATGTTTCCCATTTAAAAATTTTAAAGGTTTTTTAAATTTGAAGGTATGCTTTTCTCTTTTTTTTGAGTGTGTGTGCCTCCCAAACAATAATTACATATTCACAGCAAACTGAACCTATTTTTAGACATATGTGTAAGAACCAAAGCAAATTTCTAAAAATACAAAAGTATTATTTGATATAATAAAGAGAGCCTCATTTAAAAATTAAAGTACAACAGGAAAAGAAAAATTTTTAACAAGTTATTTAACTTCACCATCTTTCATGTCAATTTTCAAAGTGGTCCATTTTTTAATCAAAGTCTACATATCTGAAAAGTTGACTACCTATTAAAAGTCTCAATGAATTTAAAAGCACCACTATAAAACTTTTCTTTAGTCCATTCAGCCCCTTAACTAGTCAAACAATGAAACAAATATTACAAGACGAAGGCTGACAAAAAATCATAATGAACCTCTCAGATGAGAAACTAATTGGTGCTAAGTACACAATGGCTTACATTTAATCCTGTTAATAACCACACAGAAAAAGAAATCAAAGACTCACTTTTCAGCCATCTCTCTGGACCACTGGGCTAAAATAACAGCATGACTAAATCTGACATTGACCCCGTGGCCCTGCTAGGAGTTAAAAGAATTCCTTTGAGTCTTCTGAGGCCTGTTTTCAACAGTTCCAAAAGGGGTGGGCCAGTCATACACACTTGTTAGCCTTCTTTACAGTAACAGGTCAAATTAGAAATGGTCATATACACTGTAATATACACTAGCTCTTACTCAGATCTGAAGTCTGTACCTTACAACACCACCACAAAAAGAACACTGAAATAGTAACAGTTGGCTGATAGTGTCATAGATGGATCAAATTTAATAGAAACAGTGAAATGTATCCAAGCAATAACACTTGACTGGAAATAAAATTTTTAAACAAATAATCACAGTATGTCTAAATTAAGCAGACTGAAATTGAGACAAAGTACCAAGATGAACTACTAAATTTTAAAAAAGAAAAAATTAATTTATAAATTTTCTAACTTTATCACAACAGTCTTCAGCAGCCTACTGAATTAAAATATACCTGTTTTGTACATTTTTGTGACATGAATTCACAAATAACATCCAGTGCTAAAATGATACAAATCTGCCTAAAAGAAATTTACTCTTCCCCTTTCACACTCTTAAATAGTTTATGACGTCCAAAAAAGATATCGGCATCTCTAATTAGGGATTTAAAATAATTATGTATATGGATTTACCATATTTGAAAAGATTTATCTAGTGCTAAATTAATTTTCTTAGATGAAATAAGATCCCAGGCTTTATACCTATTTCACGATGTCTAATCACTTAAATCTAAATAAACCAACCATTAGCATATTTTACACATTTGCCTCAAGTTTTTGCAATTTAAAAAAAGTATGATTGTGTCAATATTTAAAATTAAAACAAAATATGTCTTGGTGTGTAATAATTTTTTCCTTAGTATTATAAGGATTTCTATATGCTGAAAACCAATAGATGTTCATATAGTACTAAGAAAAAAACTATTACACACCAAGATGTATTTTGTCTCTATGGCAAAATATAAAGGTTAATTTCATTAATTCAGCTTCTGGACTTTTATTAAAGACCTTTTATAATCTTAGCTTATCACATTAATAAAATCAAATACTACAGTCAAAGAACTGTTACTTAATTGAACACAATAACTTAACTGAACGTTAAGGCATTTTTTATTAATCCTGTAAGCCTTAAATCAATTTAGGATAAAGACCAGAGTGAAAACTGTTAATACTTATCACAATCAAACTTCGTGAAATATGTCAAAGTTTAAGTGAACTATTAGAAAAAGAGAGTTTAAGCACTGTTTTGAAAATCTATAATAGCATATAAATCTCTACCTGTCAGAAGGCAATATTTTGCGAAGGAGGTTTTCTTCCCCCCACCCAGTTCTTGTTCTGGTCTCACTCCCTATCTTCTCCCATATATAGAACATTACTTTTCCGGAAACACCAACTATCAACTAGAGCACTAAAACATTAAAACCTCAAACTCACCAAGCTATAAGAGAACTGCAAAATATTTCACAGACCGCCTTTATTTAAAGCCCTAAGTCAGAATCCACTTTTCTAAACAGAAAACTGAACAGTTCCACACTGCACAATGTAATTTTACCCTCATTGGCTTACCTTCTCAGCATTTTCTGACCTAAAAAAAATATCAAGAATAAAAGTATTTCCATTATACTTTAGTAGTTACTATACATGTTCAGCCATTCAGTTTTAAAAGAATCTTCCACCCACTGCCAAAAGAAAAAAGAAAGAGGGAGAACAAAAAAGAAATCCTACAAAACGAGAGTTTCAAATAAAGACTGGAAAAGGCACCAGGCAATCATGACCTTTAAAAAAAAAAGTCGTCTGACGATTGTCTGTGAAGTTTTTAATAGCATGAAAGCACTTCACCAGTTTGTTCTTTCCTTAATAAATTTCAAGTTCGGCTTTCTAGTGCTCTCCTATGAAAGCCACACACAATAAATCTATGCATGAGCTTTAAGAACTAATAAACATTTGCTAGTAAAATGTGCTAACAGAAGAATTTTGTGTTATTTTAAAAACTGCATACTTTCACAACTGGATCACTTTTCATCTCACAGATTATACCCTGATTTGATGAAAATGCCAGAAACAAATACATTTTAGAGGTGATTTGTGTTTCTCAGTACATACATATGTACATCAAGTAAAGACTAATTAGACTATCAGTAAACATTTTCTTCTTAGTTTGAAACTCACTGTACTTTAAAAGAAATTGCCTCTTGAGGAATCATTTGGTAGAAATCAAAACGCAAGATACAGTAACTAGAAAATAATAAAGAAAATAAAATTTCAATAATGCTCTCTTTTCCTGGTAATAGTAAATTCCGTAAATCAGTCTCATACTCTAGGAGCTCTAAAATTCACAAAAAACTACAATTATCAGACACAAAGAACATGCCCTTACCCCAATTCCCAAAGTACTTAACAGAGAGCAAGAAAGAGAATTTCAGATACTTCACTGTCATGGTATATAATCAATTAAACAAACACACCTAAAATTATCCATATCAAAATTAATCCTTTTTATCAACATTAGAAAGTTTTCTTAGCCTGTTAGTTAATTGTACATCATATTTTATGGCATATTAGGAAATTATTACAATTTTAAATGCTAAAAGGATCTTTTTATTATTGTATATAAACATAATAAATATAAAATCCAGTTAAATAATGCTGTGTGATGGCACCTCACAAAACAAACGTAAAATAGAAGTAGCTTTGATCATATTAATTTGATTTTAAAGTCTTCAGATATTAATGAAAAAGTATTTAGGGGAGATCTTAGGGCTAGAGGACTCTACTTTTCCCTTACAATAGTAATGAACTATCCAATATTTAAATTGCCACAGCACTTCTCCAAGGATTTAAATTTCAGCAGCATAAAGCTGTTTCATAAAACAAAATTCTTCATATTTGAAAAATAAGCATGTTTTGCAGGAATAAGCAAACTTTTATATCTAGTTAAATGTGGTCAAGTTAAAAATGTAAGTCCCTAGTCAAATGTATATTCATATGTCTATCTGAATATATCCACACCATGGACAACAAATGCTAAAAAAAAAAAATGCATATCAGATTACAACTGATTCCCTGTGAATAACTTCTGAATACACAATAATATCTAAATTAAGAATTTATAACAATACTGTACACTGCTAATTAGTATTTCTAGAATTTACTTAGTTCAACTATAACATAACATTTTTATTCCAATAGTAAGGTGACTATGAAAAGAAAATTTTGGGATTAATAATTTTCTATCAATTTCATGCAGAGAGCTAACGTATCTTTTGAGCTTCTCAATCTTTTTGAGCAAAAATTAAATTGCTACTGCCATTAAGAAAACAAAACCAAGAACAAAATTAGTTTTTCACTTCTAGTCCCCATGGATCTAAGTCCACACAATAATTCTTCCCAATCTCCAAAACACAACAAAACAACGCACAAATAGATGGGCTAAGGAAGAAAGATCAAAACAAAGAAACAAGTTTAAAAAAAAAAAAATCCTCTTTCCCTTTAGCAATCAACAAAACAACAAAAAAGAAAAAGTGGAAAAGTCACCGAGAATATATGACCGTGTAAGCATGGGCACTCTTGCAGAAAAGCAAGTCTGCAACCCAAAGCCATGGGAAATTTAAATTAGAGCAAACGACCACAATAGGCAGGGAAATCTGTATAGATAAAAAGGGACTGCTAAGGTTGCAGGTATACTACTAAACAGCTTTTGAGGTTTCCAAACAAACTTTATTAGTTTTATTAATTAAAAAAAATAATAAAAACCATATCTACACTATACATAAAGAAAATTAAGTTTTTCCCCTTAAATCAAAATATACGTATGTATGGGATATAGCTAAAGGAAGAAAAAGGATCCCCACTGCTTACTATTGAGAATCAGCAAATCAGAAATTTGTTTTACAACTCCATCTCCTCCTATACTTAAATAATGTTAAAGCAGTTTAAAAATCTAATGAAGGGAAGAAAAGTTAGAGAGGGGACCCTTCGCTGCTGATGTTAACTTAAGTGGTGGCACAATCATAGATGAACACAACTCCTTCTTGGACTACCCATAAAGAATTATACACCAAAGATAGTTTAACTAACAAAAACTTGAAAATTAAGATGATCTGTGGTACAATCATTACATTTCATCTGCTAAATCAGGTAATAAAGGAAATTTCCCAAACTAGAGCATTTCAAACAGAAGAATAAATCGACTTACAACAACCAAAGCAGTCACGGTATTAAGAACCAATACAAATATTCCACAACTTAAGAACTGATGGATTTTTTTTTTTAACCAGTAACTCACCTATCTAGAACATTTAGGTTCAATATTATGAATGTTTTTAGGGGAAGTATTTCCTACACATAAAAGCCAGTCACACTAGATTCAAATAAGAATACGCTTATAGAAATACTTAAGTTATATTTATTCTCCCACAAATATATGTAATTTTTAAAGTCAACCAAAAGGTAGAGTAGATACAGGGTACTGAGTGCAGACCAAAATACTAATTATACGGGAGTGAGGTGATTTTTCAAAAGTGAAATTTTATTGAAGATTAAAATCCTCCTTAAAAGTGGAAAGTAATGCTATTTCTAAATAAAGCCACAGATAAAGTTCATTGTTTTAAAATATCAGACTAACAATAAAAAATGGTTAGTACAATATAAGAAGTTTCAAGATTAACATGGTTGTACACCTTTTCTTTATATAAAATCTTTCTTCAGCTAAATTTGTGAATTTATATCTGGAATTGCTCTCACCTGACTTTTTTCAAAGCTTAATTTTTTAATTACTTTATAAACCTTATGGATCAATCATAACCAGCCTGTTTTCTACATCCTTAGAGTTTCTCATTAACTAAAAATACAGAAAGAGTATTGGAAAGCTTTCTAGAAATTAGGGCTTTCTTTCCCTACAGTAGGTAATTCAGGTGCTAGTTACAAAGCAAAATCAAGTGACCTATGCACTTCAAGGTACTGCCAATAAAACATTTGCTCTCAATCAGCAGCTCTAAACAGCTATTCTTTCATCTGAGATAATTATAAATTGACATATATTTAGGCAAAAGCAGAAGGAAAGAGCACAAATTATTTTCTCATTATAGAGTTATACTATCTTCACTTAAAATGTATGTGCAAGAGATGGGGATAAGAGCAGATGGTCTCAAGTCCACTGTGTACTAATTTTCAAAAGTACAACAAAAGTTGAAATTCTAAGGTAAAACTGCCATGGAAATAAAAAGTACACACATTTACCAGACAAGATTCAATTTTAAATAATCCATTATTAGACTGCCCTTATATTTGAATCCAAACATTAATCACAAAAATAATTTTACCCCCAGAGTTTATATCTCTATCCAGATCTACTGATATTAGATCAAGACTGAAAAACTACAAAACAAGTCAAATCTATTCTTGTATATTTTAAGCACATCTATATAATTTAAAAAGAAAATGTGACCTTGCACATGCTTGATGCTCAATTAAAATATTCCTTTTTATCAGCAGAATCAACAACAATCTGGCAAGTAACTCAAAATGCTAAAAACTTAACCATGAAAATACCTTTAATTTATAACAAACAATGACTAAAAGATTTTAAAACTTTTCATTAAAAAGCTTCCAATAAGTCAACATTTTTACTTCATTAAGTGTTAATAACCAAGAGGAAGTTAACAAGAGATTAGTAAATTAACCTGAAACTAAATACAAAGTTAGTAAAGTCTTATAAACAAGATCTACTTAAGAGATATGAATTATCTGAGTAGCCTTCACTCTTATGAGGGGGGAAAAAAGTAAACATTCTCCATTTCTGTACCTCTTTTGAAAAATGTTTGACAGTAATCATATGTGGTTCATATCAAATTTTACCTTCTGACCATACTATCTATAAACTAAACTTATCTTCGTAGATAAGTCATCTCTATAAGCAATAGATTAGTTTTAGAGCAAACAGCTCTAAGAATTTTATACTTAAGCACTCTTTACCCAGACATCAGGATTCAATTTCATATGACAATTAGTTAAGAATGAAAATCTTGCCATCTAATTTTATGCTTCTGCATTCCAAAATAAACAAACAACAACAAAAAAAACACAGACCTGTAAATGATTAGTATTTTATGGCAAGTAAACATGCTGTTTTTTTTTAAGTAATTCTCAACAAATTCAGTATGTCTTACATTAAAATCAAATCAGTTTCTATCATAAATGTAAAAAAAAAAAAGTAAAACTTCATTATCTCCCTAGGTACTTATCACTGTTGAAAAGCTACTGGAAGTGAATTTAGACTAAGTCATAGGTTGACTTTGGAAGAACGCATACCTAAGTTGCTGATCAACAATGAAATCACAGAAATTAGCCACATACATTCCAAAATGTTACTAAAATCCAACCTAAAGCTGCCTTAACATTTCTGGGATTTCAAATGAGATTTTCAGTCTGCTGAACAATGGCCATAAAAGGCTTTCAAACTTCATTCCATTCACAAGTAAAGTTGAAATTGAACATTTTTATTTCTTCTCTCCTTAGGACAACTTCACCATGGAACAGTGAATAACACAGTTTAAGTCATTATGCTAATTAGAAATTAAATAAAAAGATGCCCTCACAAAGGTTAAGTGTAAGGAGACATGCTACAACTAGATACACAGTTCAACAGCAGCTTTAGGAATTGTGTAGCGCAGGCTTACAAAAGCTGAAACCATCAGGGAGGGAGTTCTGTGGCGCTCTCAGTCACCAGAACTCTAACATGTGGCCATTTCCAATTATAAGGCAGAAATTAAACTATACATCAATAAAAAGTATGTCAAACAGCAACCCACTCTTATGAACTTTAAGCCTAGAAACTATGATCTCTCTAGAAACTATGACTGACTGGTTAGCTGACCAACACAGAAAGGGGGGAAATACCAGCTTAAAAAATTGAGGAGTACTGAAAGGAAAGTTTAATTTATTTTCATTTCCAAACTAACTGAATGTGTTCCTTTTCCATGTTAAAAGATGGTAAAGAAGAACACAAGCTATGAGGAGCCGAAGTTATATTTCAACACGTGCTCCACTTTCAACAGCCCTGCACGAAACACACACTTTAAGCAGCTGGTCATGTCCTTTGACTAACCTATGGCATCTGGTCCATCTGAGAAAATTTTTCTATCTGCCATTAAATTGCATAAAATACCCAATTTTTAAAAGGAAAAGAAAAAAACACACAAGCAAGAAACAAAAAAAATACTTGAACAAAATAATAACCAAGAAATCTTCCAACAGCACACACAGAATTGAAGCAGCCTCTAAAAGGGTATGTTATTAAAATACTTAATCATACTCGGCCACATGGTAAACCATTCATTAAACATGGATGGCATCAATACAGTTTTAGGGCTCTCAGCTTTGTTCTTCTTCCTTGCATTTCACCTGAACATTAAATCCTATCCATTCTTCAAGACTGAGTTCAAAGGGTTACTTTTCAATTCAGTCTTGTACTTAGTCTATCTTTTTTAAAAAGTCTCCAACGTTCATCTGGAAATGGTTGTGTATTGGGGCATCTCTTGTATTGCAGAAACGTATTTAACTTTGGAAATACAGTGAACTTCCCGTATTGTCATGCGGTTTAAGGTTTCTAAAGGCAGGGACTACACAGCAATTCTTGAATCCCAAGAACTTAACAGTATAGTGCCTGTACACTGTGAACATTCAATAAGTAACAACTGGATTCATTTTAAGACTTCAGATTTAGGTTTTAACTAATAGATAATAAAATGTCACCAAATTAAAAAAATTTATTAAAATAAAGTGCTATACTAGCGACATGTTGTTCAAAAGCAATTTGGGTTCACAAAAAAATCTGAGAACTTTTAATTTAAAAAAACCAAGTGGAAGCTAAATGCCCACGCTTGCTATGGTAATAGTGAACTTATCTTGTTGTTACATGAGTTTTTATCAAAATATTTTCCTACTACATGGTTAGTCTATCCATTGTTGCATTTTAGCTTACAACCTTAACGAAATAAAATTTATTATTTTACCAATAAAGGAATCCCATTACCCAAAGTCACAGCTAGTCAACTGTGGAGCTGTAACAGACCTAGTAACCTTCACCAACTGAAAGCCTATGTCCATCACCTCATTTCAGAAGTAAACCTTAAACTAAGACTTGAGGGATGAACAGGTATCAACCAGGCAAGGTAGAAACTGATCCAGGCTCATATAAAGACCCAGATCAAATAAAATGTGACATATTTGAAAAACTGAAATTCAAGTAGGTAAACCCCTAGACTCATATTTTAATTACTTATCAAGTCTTAGTTGAGTGCCTAATAAATGCCAGCAATTGCCTCTAGATAAGTTCTTCAACTTCTGAAATTATATCCACAACTTTTATATGTGTATTTTTTAAGGGTAAAAGGAACTTAACACAAAAAGTTAAAAAGCCATAATTTTACTTCAATTTCGAAAGTCATGACTTTTTACTAAAGTCGTAATTCCACTTCAACCTCAGTAGTACTATGTAAAGAACACTGTAAACATTCAATAAGTAATAACTGGATTCATTCACTACTCTATGTAACTAAATTCACCCGCAGTGTGCCACATATACACTACGTGCCAAATGCTGATGGACTAGAGTTATGTGCCAAACTGTACATACTGAAGTTCTACCTCAATGTAAAATTCTATACCATAACAATCACATACACTGGAGCTAAATAGGTTTATTCAACTTTTAAAAACGCTATATTCTTCATTCTTTAAAAGATATCTTCTTTTTAAAATCTGAACCTATTTAAAATTTTCACTAAATTTTTCAAAATTATTAAATGAGAAAGAAACAGTAAAAATGTTAAGCATGATTCTGAAAGTGGACTTAGACTATCATACATTTAAAATACATTTAAAAACTGTAACAAGTATATGTTATTCACCAATTATTTAAAGTTACTACTCATTCACTTCCAGAAAGTATTCATTATATGCCTACATGTCCAGCTCAGATCAGTGTAGAAGATACAAAAATAGCCCACAGTCCTAGCCTAGAAATGAAAAATATCTTTAGATACTATTATGGACTGATGGTCAGAATATACTGTTAAGAGAATAAAAGCAAGGTAGATCAAAGTGTGGATCATATGCTACCGCTTATTTATATAAGGGGTAGGGAGGATATGAAGATATTTGAATACTTGCTTATATTTTTTTTAATGTAAAGACAAATCATCAATTCCCTCTTAACAATTACCCCTAAGAGGAAGAGTGGGAACAGGATGAAGAATGGACAGAAAGCAGACTTCTCTGAATAATTTTTACCTGGTCTTGTTGATTTGAATTTAGAACCTTATATTATTGTACATAATTATCCAACAAATTGAATTTTTAAAAGGTAATACTGAACAATAACGTATGAAAAGCAAAATGAAACAAACGAACCTATCTATATGTCGAGCTGCTGACACAGTGACAGGGAGACACCTGAATTTAAACTTGTCGATAACTACTAATTCACAGGAAATCAGGTGACAGTGGAGCAAGTTAAACACTGTCACAAAATTCAGACTCAGGAAATTCTAGGAGATAAACAACCCAGTCAGTACAACAACTAAGTTATAAGGAAGGGAAAAAAACACATAGAAGAAAGAGACAAAGGATGACCTATGGATTAAAGGACAAAAGTTATCACCCAATTACAATAAATAGATCTGATTCAAATAAACCACAGGGAAAAAAATTGAGAGTCCATCAGGGAAATCTGAAGGCTGAATGGTTATTTAATGATAAAAGAATTATTGGTAATTTGTTTATGTCTGATAATAATGATTATTTCTTAAAAAGAGTAATTTTCTTTCAGAAATACAAATTAAAATATATGTATGGATGGATATGCACATAAATGAATGATATGATATAATGACTGTGATTTGCTTCAAAGTAATATAGGGACATGGAAATATATATGAAAAAAATTGGTCATAAGTTGATAACTGTTGAAGCTGGTTTATGGAACACTGAAGCCATTACAACATTCTATTTCTGTATACCTTAAAATTTCTATAGTTAAAAAAAAATAATTTAACAACCACTCCTAGAGCTAATAAAGTCCCTTTCCTATGAACGAAAATAAGCTGGTGACTATTCATGTATAACTCCTATAGCACTTATTACCATCATTCAGCTGTCTTATACAATAATGCTTCCCAAAATAGAGATTCCCCTCACAAATTAAAAAACATGCTTATTTCCTTTGGTGCATCTTTTCTTAAACCAAGAAACCTGTCTTTCTAGTAAAGGCGTAAATCACAGGTTACTCCCATTGGGAATAATAAATGAAAGTAAAGGGTGAGAATTTTAAAAGGAAGACAAATGACAGAGCAGGTATCATTTACATAAAGAAAACCTAGGAAAGAGTAAAGAAAGTAAAGGAAGTGAAGTTTACTTCTAGACCTTAGAAATAAACTCCTATATCCCTCAGTAGAAACAGCTGACAGCCACACGGAGCACGTATGTTTCGGCATGGGTTTACCATAAGCAGAGCCCACCATAAAGCTGCACGCACAGGGGAGGGCCAGCCGGAGCACACGCCCCAAGTGCTGCATCCTCAGGGCTCCCGGACCCAAGGAAGCTGATCAACAACTTCAGATCAGAAAAGTACTAAACATTCAGAGGGAGAATAAAAGGGAAGCAAATGTCTCCTGGTTGTACATTACTTGCCTTCTTATGTATTCTAACTGTGTCTTAAAGCAAAACAAACATTTTACACACCTCAATGAAACTGAAGTACCGGGAAAGAGCCTCAGGTTTCCACAGAGCAAGAGCAGGGCTGCACTGGTTACCATAAACCTAGCAATAGTTAATGAAAAATATGGATTCTCAGACCTTCATGGACTACCTCAAATTCACCAATCTTACTTTTTAAAAAGTTTTTCAAGTTTTCAACCATATCTATCCCCAGGATTTGGAAAGACTTAACTCCTATGCTTAAGAAGAAACTTCTGTGAATAACTTAAGCTTATTATATTTTGTCTCTTCAATGAAACACCAACACCACTCAATCAATATTTGAACAATTAATGGAAAACAAAGTAATATATATGGCAAAAAAATTATTCTAAATATTACAAGAAGGCTTCTGACGCAAAGACTTATCCTCAAGGAGTTGTTAATCTCTTCTACCATATTGATATTTTAAATATGCCAGTTTGGGGAAGACGGGGAATAGTACACAACATTACTCTTGTTGTTTAACGACCATCATCATTTCAAAAGCATGCCAGAATTTCCAAAAACTTTCAACAATATAAAAAAATATTTTCTCTATTTTTGAATGGGCTAATAATGATCAGAAAGGAAAGCACATTCAAAAAGGCCTCAGTACTGAATATATTGCCTATAAACTGGAAAAACTGGATTATAGCATTTGTAGATCAAGGAAATAAAATAGGGGATATATAAATATTTTATTAAGAATCTATATAAGAGTGAAACAAATTAACTTATACACTAGCAAAATTTGTTTCCATTTGATTAGAACAAAAAAAAAAAAAAAAAATCCTAGGAACAAAGGGTAGGGGTAAATTTCAATATGGATGGTAGGAACATAGACGGAATGTCTGGAATCAAGAATTACTTGGAATTACTTAGGTCTCCAATCAAATATTTTTACCAAAGTTGCAGGAAAAAAGTGACATAAATTTATATACTACACATACATTAAGAATGGATACCTTTAAGATGAATCAATTTCTTTACAAACTGTAAATGGATGAAAACATAAGGAAAATTTTATTTGAAAAACACCATTCTAGAAAAACATAAGCCAATGTAAGTAATAACTATAAAAAACTAAGACTAGGGAAAAAAAGCTAAGAAATAATAAAGAGTCTGCCAGTAAATCAAACAGAAATGTGCAACGTGACAAGTCATTGTAAAAACCACTGCAGTTAATTGGAACCCTCATATATTACTGGTGAGGACATACAATGGTGCAGCCACTGCGGAAAAGTTTGGCGGTTCCTCAAAAACTGAAACAGAAACATCAGTAATTCTATTCCTAGTTTATACCCAAAAGAATACCCAAAACAAGTATTCAAGTAAATACTTGTACATGAATGTTCACAGTGGCACTATCCACTACAGCCAACAGAGAGAAACACAAATGTCCATCAACAGATAAATGGATAAACAAAATGTAGGTATATACATACAATGGAATATTATTTGGCCTTAAAAGAGAAATGAAGTATTGACACATACTACAATATGCATAAGCCTCCAAAACATTATGCTAAGTGAAAGATGCCAGACACAAAAGGTCACATACTGGATGATTCTATTTACATGAAATATCCAGAACAGGTAAATCCATAAAGACAGAAAGCAGGTTTGTGCTTATCAGGGTCTGAGGCAGGAGGCTATAAGGTGAGACTGTTCGATGGGTGCTGGGTTTCCTTTGGATCTGGTGACAACATTTGGGGGTTTCCCTTGGATGTGGTAAAAATGTTTTGGAACTAGATACAGGTAATGGTTCTACAACACTGTGAATGTACTAAATGCCTCCAAATTGAACCTTTAAAATGGTTAATTTTATGCTAATTTCACCTCAATAAAAATAAACAAATGCAATACAAATAGCCCCTCTCCAAAATACAGACAGACATGCTTCTTATTGTCTACTTATAACATAAAATACTAAAATTGTTTTCCAGAGATGTCTCTACATATCTAATTACCAACTTCTTTCCTAAAAGCCAAACCTGACAAATTCATCATTCCCTTTCCTCTAGAATCCTTGTCTCCCTGTGGTTCAGCTGCTCTTAACCCTGTCCCCACCACCCATATCAATCCCCGTCATTCTGCCCTGAGAAATTCTAGTCCCAGCACGAAACACCACCCAGCTACCCTGCTCCTCTTTCCGTGGAAAGACCAACTCCCTTTCCAATTCATCAAACTTTTCAGTATGTAAACGTGACATAACAATAAGATACCCAAATGGAAATATTCAGCGTGGTGGACACAGAGAACTTGAATTCAAGAAAAGTGGCAGATCATCATGAACACATTAGTATTTGATGAAACTAGCTGTCACCTTAGGGGAAAGCAATTTAGAGAAAGGATAGGCTAAATAAATGCTTGTTCTGATGTTCTGCAAAGTTTTGCCTAACCCTGGATCATTCCCTAGATATTATTGGGAAAAGTTATGAAATCCTTCAAAATGAGTTCATTACAAGCTCATATTGTTTTAATTTTGATTGAATACTACTTCTAAGCAATCCTTTTATTCTCTTACTGAATTGTTAGTGCAGTGACTTCCAACCTATGGGCTTTAGACTCCTGGGGAGCTGTAGAATTAGTTATCACAACAGGTAGCCAGACGCATGCATTATATAAGGCCACATATGTGGGAAACGGGCCTTATGAACTATTTTTCAAATGTGTAGACAATGTTGTGGTTAATAAAATACAAAGTCATCTATGAGTGTACTGAATAGCTTTTTGCTAATCAGCATTTTCTCAATTAACAAGTATTAAAAATATAACTATAGTCATGTGGGGGGGTCAACAAATTTGTTCTGAAGTTGTCATCTTCAAAATATTAGGATCCACTGCCTGAGAGTACTCCCCATTGCACCTAAACATCCTTCCCACACTCTAAGCCTCTAAGTACCCCAACTCACTTTCACTTTCCCAAGAAAATCAAATACATCTTCATATATTCCCTCATCTCAATCCATCTGAATTTATTCTTTCTTCTCCACTTCTATGAATATTTGATAATTTCGCAATAGCTTTCTAAGACTAATTCAGACATATATACCTGATCCCTTCTCTGACTTACCTCCCCTATTCCAATCCACAAAATAGATTTAATCTCTCCTTCTTCAAGAGATTTCCCCTTCTACCTAAAAACATTATCAAACTTCTCTTTTTCTGATAAAACTTTACCTGATTCTGCTCTATGTTCTACCTACTAGTCTATCTCTTCTTCCTTTTGCTATCAAATTCTCGAAGCTGGCCTCCTAAAGCCTGAGCTTGACACCTGTTTTGTAAGGTTCTGTTGAAATAGCCATCTCATTTCTTCAGGTACCATGGCTGCTCTCTTAAACAATGGCAAAGTTAAGTAGTTAGGGAGTAGGTTTCCTATGGATTGGAAACCTAAAATATTTCCCATCTGGCTCTTTGAAAAAAGAGTCTGTTAATCTCTGGGGCTTCAAAGCATCAGTTATATTCAATACCATCATCTTCCTCTGAGAACAAGTGAGTGCCAGTAAAGGTAACACTTAGTACTTTAATACTGAGCAAAGGGCATTTGAAGACTACCGATTTAACAGTGTCCCGAGAGGACGTAAAAGGTCATTTAAGAAAACAGTGCAAGAGACTGCGCATTAGACATAAAGGGAGAAAATGAAAGGGACTTTTTCACAGGATAGCATCACTACCAGCTTACTACATGTGACAGAGGAGACAAAACCAACACCAAGACTTCAATCCTCCATGATGCGGCTCTCAGAATCTACATCCTCTTCCAGTCTACTGTAGACTTACAGCTCTTCATAGTTTCCTACATTACTGATTGTAGAGTTCCTAAAAATCTTAATGCTAATTCTGTGTCTTCTATGTACCAGGCATTCCACATGCTTGCTATATGCCTATCTCCTGAGAAAGCAAATCATTTAGGAAAAGGCAGAACCACCAGGGTTGGCCAATGAGGGCATAGGGCCAATGTCAGAGGTGGGTGGAGTACTCACCTGCGGTACCAAGCAGAGAGAGAGAGGAACTAAGACTGCACGTCCAGAACTGGCTCTAGCCAAACAGGAAGAAACAGTTATGAATTTGCTTACAGCAGAAGCAGAGTGTCTTTGATATCCTGACAGACTCTTTCTGACGTTCAGACAGACCACCATTAAAGTAGCCATTGGTAAGAAAGTCTCATGAGAAACAAGCCAAAAACAAGACAAAAAGGTGCGGAATTAAATGGAACAGACCCTAATGGTCTTTTGTCTAGGAAAAGCAGTCTTCCTTATTAAAGATGATACTACTTTTCAAATGGCCAATATGATACTAACCTTCATTAACAGACTTTTCACATCCCACAAGATTGAGAAGGATATCGTCATCTTTATCATCAACTTCACATCCCAGCAGCATCCAGCTTTCCACATTATCACTTTCTGAGACGGTGCTCTCTTCCTCTTCACTTGAACTGACTTCTATAATCATGACCTCCTGGATTGTACCTGATCTCTCTCCAGGTTTAGACTTCTCAATATCCCTCTTGCACTTCTTATCTGCTAAATCACTAGAATGAACAGAAGCAGGAGAACCTTGGGTCTTTTCTTTTGCATGGACTCTAAAATTCTTTCTTTCACATCTATAAATACTATCTTCATCAGACAGTGTGATGACCTCTGACCCATCTGACAGCTGGATGACCTCACTATCTGAAAGGACAATTAAATTCTTTTGATTTGGTTTACTACTGAATGATTCAGAATTCCCAGAGTTCCTCTCTTCATGTTCTTCCTCCCTGATGACATTATCAAGATCTTGGGCATAATGAACTTGGCTGTAGAGCTGAAATTCCACCTCACTATCAACACTCAGTTCACTAGATGACTCTTCACGATAAAGCTCATCTTCATACGCTTCTATGGTCTCATAACCACCAAACATCATGGAAAGTCAGTAAACCTTGATGCTGTAAAAAAGAAAGTCACACAAAGAATATATTTTAACAGATCAGATCATGCCTGTTTACTGCATAACGATACACCTCTTAGACCTAACTTTTGTGAAGGTCATCAGTTTTCTCAATGACATATTAAAAAAGATTTTTCTCTTAGGGTAGTACCATTTTTCAAAGCTTTCTAAATTCTGTTATGACCCACTCTAATAATGCCCATTCCTCCCAAATGAAAATTACTACTAACAACTGAGTTAAATTACATAATATTAATGGAAATGTTGTATTTCACAAGTATGTTAGAAAGAAAAAAAAGCCTGAGATCCACTGTTTCAGACACCCATCATTTTTTTTTCCAAAATGCCAAAAATCACAAAAATATTTTAGGTCATTCTCACTACTATTCCATCCATTCATCATCTTTTCCCTGGTTCTGTATCCATCTTTTCAGGTATACATTCTCACACAGGAATATTACTTCAATTATAACTGAAATCTACAAAGGACATAATTATTTTATTTACTGCCTTGGTATATATTTTTATTCTCAATTAAAAAATTAATCCTATGACTTCCTGATCTTTGACCAAAATAATACATAAAAATATCTAATAGGGAGTTCCCTGGCGATCCAGTGGTTAGAATTTAGCTCTTTCACTACTGTAGGCTCAGGTTCAATCCCTGGTGGGGGAACTAAGACCCCCTACAAGCCACACGGTGCAGCTAAAAATAAAAATTTTTTAAATATGATAAACCTAGTTTGTCTCTGTGCTACCTATAAAGATATGCATGAAATACAAACTAACCAAAGACCTAAAATTGAGGTAAAACTCAGCTTTAAGTATGTTAAATCCTGCTCATATCTCAATTCAATTTAAATATTATTAATACTTCCTCAGAGAAGCTTTCCTTGACCCACCAGGCTAAATAGCCTCGCTTTTAAAGGTTTTAAAGGTTTCCACATCATTTCAAAACATTCACATTTCTAATTACTGCTACTGCTAAGTCACTTCAGTCGTGTCCGACTCTGTGCGACCCCATCCCTGGGATTCTCCAGGCAAGAACACTGCAGTGGGTTGCCATTTCCTTCTTCAATGCATAAAAGTGAAAAGAGAAAGTGAAGTCGCTCAGTCATGTCCAACTTTCGCGACCCCATGGACTGCAGCCCACCAGGCTCCTCCGTCCATGGGATTCTCCAGGCAAGAGCACTGGAGTGGGGTGCCACTGCCTTCTCCGTTTCTAATTACTAATACAAGGTGAATTTCCCACGAGCACAGAGCACACCCCCCAGGAGGGCAGGAACTATATGCACTTTATTAAATAACGGACCCCCAAAGCCACACAGGGTAACTGGCATTTATCAAGGTTTCTATCAAGGGCTGTTGACGAGTGAATGAACGCATGAATACTATCAGGAATCTGTCTTAAAGCTCTAATAAATCCAGCATGTGCCTGGTGCTGGTGCTCACTCGCTCAGGCAAGTCAGACTCTCCGCAGCCCCATGGGCTGTAGCGCGCCAGGCTCCTCTGTCCACAGGATTTTCCAGGCAAGTATACTGGAGCGGGTTGCCATGCCCTCCTGCAGGGGACCTTCCCAACCCAGGGATCAAACCTGGTTCTCCTGCACTGGCAGGCAGATTGTTTACCACTGAGTCACCTGGGAAGCCCTGAATATGTGTCTAAAGTATGAACATTATGGTGAGATGAATTTTGTAGTTGTTTCCAACTATTCCAAAGATTCTCGTATTATCAACCAAAAATCTACACAGATGTTTTGATTAGGTACTAATGGAACACTGATCAAAATGAAAGTGCTGGGAAAAAACCCTTTTTGTTAAAAAATCATGGACAGTCTAGAGAACAATTAACAATGATAATTTATTCTTTCTACTCTGCTTTTAGTTACAAAGTATTTAGAAAGACTAGTTGTTTTCTTAGCTCTCTGCCCAAAATGTCAGGGTACTTTTGGTGATACAACCTGCTGATTCCAGGAGTCAAATGAACAAGAGGCAAAAATGTACTATACCCATGCTGGAGTTTCTTGTTTTACAGAAACAAACTTTTGCTGTACACCTTAAACCTTTACAATGTTGTGTATCAATTATATCTCAGTAAAGCTGGGGGGTGGGGAGGTGATCAAAAGATCTGAGTCAACAATGCTATACAGCTTATCTAAAGTCTCATCAGAGTGTAAATCTTACACATTCTAATCACACACAAAAAAGGCAAATATGTTAGGTGATGGATGTGTTTGTTAACCAACCTTAATGCAGTAATCATTTCACAATATATACATACATTAAATCACTATGTTGTACACTTTAAAACATTCATGATGTTATTTGTCAATTTATCTCAGTAAAGTTGGGGGGAACCCAACTCTTTACGTCTTTTTCTTTTCCTTCTAAAAGATACAATATATTTGTTCCCTTCTTGCACTGTCCTTCAGGTTGCTATGCTGTTGTTGTCATACAAGTTGAATGTGGCTGTCTGAATGATAATGCTCATAGCATTTATCAGTTTATATTGAAATGTTAGCCTCAGAGGAATTCAAATAAAAGATGAATCCTTTCCTTTTTATTTAATAGGTAAATTAATTCTAAAAGAAGTCAAAGGAATTATGCTTCCTTCAAAATCCTCACTGGATCCATCCTGAGGATCCAGTGTGGACTTAAGATAAAACATAATTCCAGTGCAGCACCGAAAAAATTAAAGAGCTAAATTACAGAGTTGCAAATTCGTACTACTCTGGAGCCATCCCAAAGGAAAGATTAAGAATAGAGCCATAGGCACACCTGTGAATGTATGCCAAAAATAAACTACAGAAATAAAATAAAAACAGACTTCCTTGGGTCTAAGGGTTTATCTCTTTCCCTGAAATGTAGAAAAATGAATTTAACAATTTAGCCCCTATGGCCTTTAAGAGGATTTTGTACCTTCTGTACTGAAAACTGTGCTCAGCATAACCTGCTCTTCTATTTATGTAGCTTATATTTGCCAGAGTAAAGATTTGCCTGAGGCTGTGTTGGTTTATGTTACTACCTTAATTACACTCAAATGCATTAATTTTCTTTTTTTATGTATACTCAGAGGACAAATATGAAAAAATATACATGTCTCTGTTTTAATTTAGAAGGACTTCTTGGCTTTTTGATTATTGTACACAATTCTCAAGCACACTTAACTAGATAACAAAGTCCCTATGAGAGTCACAAAATTTTAAATCTGGAAGAGACCTTTCAGAGTATCTCATACAATCTTCTCAATTTATATATAAGGAAACTTAGGTCCAGAGAAATAAAGAGGCCTATCCAAAGTTATTTACCTGGTTAAGAAACACATTTCCCTGATTCTCAACCAAATGTTCACTAACATTAAAAAATTAACAACTTCAAATAAAGATTTTTAAAAAATTCCTTCAAAGCTATATATGCATTGGTTTTAACACCTAAATTTATCTCACAAGTATCCACTTTATTTCCCAGTAGAGTTTAAAAACTACAAAAGAGGCATTTTAACTGGAAAGAAAAGCAAACATCGTCAGTTTACTATCCAAGAACATCCCAAGTTGGTATTCAAAGACAATAAAGAGCAATGCCACAACCAAAAAAGATGGCTCTTACATAAGAGAATAACTGCAAAGCCTCTCACCATTCAAAAGTAGGAGCAGTATTCATTCACTGAAATTTTTTAAACTAGACAACTTAAAGCTTATTTAAGCTTCCAGATTTTACTATACAATCTTTAAAACCAACATTTCTACTCTTACAGTCTACTAACTGGTCACTTCAGTCGGTGTTATTTCTTTTCAAAGAACTTTTAGCCTATGTTTCTTTTTGATGAGACAGTTATCCATCTCAAGGAAATTTAAATGAAATTCACATCTTGATTTTAAGCCTAGCTTTCATTAGAACATGATTAATAGTTTAATTTCAACTTAAAATTTCTGACTTACTCTTGGTGAGCTATCTTGATAGTCACAGATTTGAAACACTACTGACTTTTGTGTAAAATTTTCTTTCCACTCTTCAAAAAAGACTTTCATTAGGAAGTAAATCAAACTGGGATAAAGAATCCAAATGTGGGAAACAATGGTCACAAAAAAATCAGAATACAAGATGTTGGTAGGAGAAAATAATGCTTAATTTATTCAGACAAGTCCAGCTGTTCCTGACATAAAGTCTTTATAGGATAGCTAATTTTATCACAACACTTCCTTCACCCTCAGTCTTTTTTCTTTTGCTACACAGCATCTTAATCGTTGAAGCTATGTTACAACCCTCACTTCCATGTCTTCCTTGGTTAATTCCCCACTCTCAGATTCTCTTGAAAGCAGCCATAGTGAACTGTCCTTAAAGCACAATACTGTCTGAAATACACACAGCCTAAATACTTAAAACACAAAGAGTTTTAGAAGAGACCTGAAAGTCATTAAATTGAACGCTCTCATTTTATACACAGAGAAACTGGCTCTGAGAAGCTTATATATTCACTGAGCCTAAAAGATCTCCTAATTCATTCCTGTAATCGGAAATAAAGGTAAATACACGCTAGAAAAGATTTCTAAGATTTTGAGAGTCACCAGCGCCGAGCTGGTGGTGGAGCCGCCCCTGGAAGTCAGGCCTACTGCCTCTCACTCAGCCAGTTTTCCCACAACACCTGCAGCTCCTAAAGTTTAAGTTAACTGTCGGCTCCCAGGATGTGAAAGATAAAAGGAAGGCACCAGCGAACACAGCGCAGGTCTCCTCGTCTCACACGCGGGAAGGGGCCCAATCCTTGAAATTTTTCTGTCCCAACAGCTGCAGCTGCTGCTTCTGACAGCTGAGGTTGGACTTGGTCCAAGACTGTTCAGTTCTCAAAAGCCGACCTCTCTTCGCGTTTAACTGACAGACCGGCTTTCCTAAAAGAGGAATCTCTGGGGGTTGTGGAGGTGAAGTAGGCAGAAGCGCCACTCCCCACCAAGGCCATGGGCGCTCAGCCATTTCTGAACCGCGGCCTCAGGCCTCGGAGCGGCAGAGAGCAGCGGACACCACAGCGGGTCCGCGGAGTCGCGTGGGGCAGAGCTCGACTGAGAGGCCACGCGACGAGCCCCGCTACGAGTGAGGGGAAAACGGGGACACGGAGGCCGGCGGAGAGACACGCGCTGGTTCCACAGCCTAGCGGGGAGGCGGAGGGCGGGCAGGGGGCACCCCGGCCGTGGACACCTTGGGGTCCGCCACACATACTCACTGCCGCGGCTGCGACCAGGAAGCACCAACCAGGAACCAAAACGCGTAGAGGGACGGGGAGGGGCGAAGACAAATGAGGTAAGGAAACGGCGTCCGCGCGGACCCACGAGGACGGAAGGCACTTCCGGTGAAAACAGCGCCTGGAAGTCGCCTTCTGTCCCCGCCCACTCCTCGCCTCCAGTCGACGTGCGTGACAACGATTAACCCTTTGCCTTCCCCGCATAGAGCCTTTTATTTGTTTGCCTTTCTTGCTCTGCTTCTCCTTCTCCACGGCTTCGTTCACAAGTATCTAGGCTGAATCTGCGCTGGGGAATAGCATGTTTGAATGACCTGCACAGGTGATATGCTACTTACCGAGCCAACCCGAGGAGCGTTAGCGCGTTCCGTGCTGGAGGTAAACACTACATCTCCCATGATGCTCCAGGGCGAGGTTTAGCCCAGGCTCCGCCTTCTCCCAGATCTCGGGGGACTCCCTCCTTGTGCCACGTGGCGCGGGAGCGCAGCCGAGAGCCAGGTACTGGACGAGGGCTGGTACAGCGGGAGGCTTGACTGACGGATCCGGGGAACCCCAGCGAGGGAAAAGCCTCTTTGAGAGCGCCTGGCTTCTAGATCCTTCTCTCTTGAGCTAAGTGAACTTAGGCAAGCCCCTTCCATGTCTAAGTTGAAGCTGAACTTAGTTTACACTGGGGCGCTTTCGGCTCTTTTTTATACTATAATATAAGACAACAGATTTAATATGTGAACCTTTAAGATATGCACACTTGCTAAAGACTGAAGTCAGTACTGGTCCATTGGAAGCCTAAGGAGCTACAGATTGTGCTGGGAGTCCCTGACTTTGGGTTCCTCTTCTCGCAACTTATTTTAATTATAAACTCGCTGTCCATCTTTATCAATTCGTTGGCCCTTGACAACAGGCTTGAAAGATAATCTTAACATTGATTAGTTTTGCCAACATTTATTTAAACATATAAAGGAATCAATCCTAAAGGAAATCAGTCCTGAATATTCATTGGAAGGACTGATGCTGAAGCTGATGAAACTCCATTACTTTGGCCACCTGATGCGAAGAACTGACTCATTTGAAAAGACCCTGATGCTGGGAAAGATTGAGGGCGGGAGGAGAAGGGGATGACAGAGGATGAGATGGTTGGATGGCATCACCAACTCAATGGACATGAGTTTGAGTAAGCTCCGGGAATTGGTGATGGACAGGGAAGCCTGGTGTGCTGCAATCCATGGGTTTGCAGAGTTGGACACGACTGGGGGACTGAACTGAACTGATTGGAAC
Organism: Muntiacus reevesi; assembly: GCF_963930625.1. Taxonomy (NCBI): domain Eukaryota; kingdom Metazoa; phylum Chordata; class Mammalia; order Artiodactyla; family Cervidae; genus Muntiacus; species Muntiacus reevesi. The sequence continues at coordinate 57,071,355 of NC_089265.1, read as the reverse complement.
ACATGTTAAGAGCCAGACAGTGTTAGCAATTGCAGATATAATAGTAAAATTTTTAAAATTCTCTGGTCTCATAGAGCTAGAGTCTACCAGAGGAGCAGAACACAAATAGTTAATTATAGTCACAGTTTGATCTGGAAAATAATTAGAAATGTTAGTTAACATTATGGTAAGTGCTAGAAAGGAAGACAGGATACAATGAAAAGATAAAATTGGAGGACCCACCCATTTTGCAGGAAGCCCAGGTGGTGCAGTGGTAAAGAATCCACCTGCCAGTGCAGGAGATGCAGGAGACAGGGGTTCAGTCCCTGGGTGGGGAAGATCCCCTGGAATAGGAATTGGCACCCTCCTCCAGTATTCTTGCCTGGAAAATGCCATGGACAGTGACCTGGCTGGCCACAGTCCATGGGATTGCAAAGAGTTGGACTCCCCTGAGCACGCGTACACACACACACACACACACACACATTCTGCAGAGGAGGAAACAGGCCAAGAAATGGATCACAGAAATTACTAGATTGTTAGGTAATGTATATTTTTGTAGAAAAAAAATGTTCTCTTTTAAAAACCAATATACTGAGCTTTTATCAAGTGTCAGTCTTATGTCTATAAATTTACTGCATATAAACTTTTAAATTTTAACAACTATTTGAGGTTGAGAGTTTTAAAAAAGGAAACAGATTCAGAGGCTAAGTAACTTGCCCAAGGCCACAAAGTTAAGAAATGTTCCTATTTCCTGTGTCCAGTCCTCCCACTATTACTCCTGCTCTCAACAAAGATTTGGTATGTTCATACACTTAAAAATGCTTTAATCACTCCTGACAGGTTATGTCATAAAACCTGGACTTCTTTGGATAGCATGAAGAACGCTTCATGAGCTGACATCTGCCTACTTCTTCACTGCCAAGCTGAAGACTGGGCAGTTGCTGCAACAACACTATGCTCTATCCTACCTTTGCCTTTACAGAGAGCACCCCTACAGCCTATAAAGTCCTCCCTGTCCTTCACCCCACTCTGCTGAACACTGGGTCTTCAGGGAAACCTTCCAACTCAGACAGAGAGAACAAACATGCCTTCCCTGGGCTTCCCTACACTTTGGAGAAACCTCCACCAAAGCAGTTGTGTTTCTCTTAAAATTGTCTCCTAACTGGAGGATGGGCTCCCAGAAAACAGAAATAGATGTTTTGTCTTTGTATCTTCACCAGCTAACATAGTGCTTGACAGATGACACTCAGTAATGGTGTTAAAGGAATATGGATGTGGACCCAGCTGTCGGTTCAGCGGGAAACCGTGTCATGACTCCAAATAACTGGAATGCAGTGTAATGCTCCATGATACTAAGGTGGTATAAAGAGCTGCAGGGGGCCCAGGGGTGTGGAAATTTCTAACCAAGGAGAGTAGTGTATATATATACACACAGCCTGCCTTTACATGGTGAGATCTCATTTAGATGGCTCTTAGAAATCCTGAGAATTAGTCTCCTATTGTGATGGGGAACTGAAACCAACAAGGGAAGAGACCTGCCGAGAGTCACCTGGCAGAGGCAGAGCTGTGTGTGTCATCCGGGTCTCTGAGGCTCTCCCCACACGTAGTATTTCTCTTTCCACCTCACACCGTCTCTGGTCCACATCTCTTGAGATCACAGGTGGCAGCATGCATGAACATCCTGGAGCCTCTCTTACAGAGAATGTTCTAAAGAAGCCATTTATTTGAGAAAGGAAGCACCTGCTTTCCCCAGGGCAGTGGCGGTACTCCATCACCAGCGAGCAGCTAAACCGGGGTAACCAGGACAAGGCAGAAAGCTGCTGCAGAGAGCAGGCAAGGTCGGGGATATAGGGGAGCAGGATCTGGGTGAGTGACTTGTCCTTACCCTTCCATTGCAGACAGAGGCACTACCTCCTTTATTTTCTTCTAGTACCTAGAACCTCTGAAAACTCACTAATCATTTTGACCTTTTACCAGTTGCCTTTCCATTGCTATCCATTCACGGAACGTCTACCGTGTAACAGGCCCTTGTGAGCCACTTAGATGTATTATTTCTCAGATATATTGTAAGGGAGTGTTAGCCCATTTCATTAGTGTGGAAATTGTGAGTTGGTGAGGTCATGTGATTTCCTCTAAACTGCACAGCTGGGATTCAAACTCAAGTCTTGTGTCAATCCAAAACCTATGCTCTTTTCTATACCCAAAGTTCAGTTCAGTCGCTCAGTCGTGTCCGATTCTTTGCGACCCCAGGAACCGCAGCACACCAGGCCTCCCTGTACATCACCAACTCTTGGAGTCCACCCAAACTCATGACCATCGAGTCGGTGATGCCATCCAACCAACTCATCCTCTGTCGTCCCCTTCTCCTCCTGCCCTCAATCTTTCCCAGCATCAGGGTCTTTTAAAATGAGTACGCTACCATTCAAAACTAAGCTCTTCAAAGGGTGAAGATTGTGATGAACTGCTCCTGTCTCCCCTGCACTTAACCCAAGGCAGAGAACCCAGAGATAGCAAGTTCCCAGAGATCGCTTGTGGAGTGAGTGGATTCAGCGTGGAATGTTTGCCAAATAAAGACCTGGGTGCAGTCTGAACAGTGTTAAACAGCAAAGGAGGGAGCAGCTGGCTGCAGGGGAAGTAAAGAAGCCTCCTTCTACAGAGGAGGAGGCCAGGTAAGCGGTTAGTAAAACAGCAACAATCCAGCATTCTAACTGCAGAGAACACCAATGAGCCATTCACAGAAGAAATCCAAAAGGCTGTGGACTATAATCAGAGGTGTTCAGCATCACTAATAATCAGAAAAATGCAAATGACCTCATACACTGTGGATAGAAACACCAATTGGAAAAGCCTTTTAAGGGACCTAGTTGACAGGATCTATCAAAATTGTGAACTATGTTCTTAAATACATGTAGAAAGATTGTGATAGAAAGAAAGGAAAACAACATAAATATTCATCAATAGGTTTAGTTGCTCAGTCGTGTCCAACTCTTGTGACCCCATGGTCTACAGGCTCCTCTGTCCATGGGATTCTCCAAGGCAAGAATACTGGAGTGATTTGCCTTTTCCTTCTCCAGGGGATCTTCCCAACCCAGGAATTGAACCTGGGTCTGTTGCATTGCAAGATGAAATAATCAAGGATATAGCTATACTATTTTTTTTTAACATTATGCTATTTTTAAAAGAACGTGATAAATCTCAATGTACTTACATAGAAAGATCTCCAAGACATACAGTTAAGTGAAATAGACAAATTGCAGAGCAGTAGGTATATTATGAACTCATTTTTGTTATAGTTTATAAAGAATCTGTGTATGGCTATATATAGATATGTCTTTATGTAAATGCCTAGAGAAACTACTGGATGGGTGCCAATCTATAAGAGTGATTACTGACTTCTGAAGAAGGGAGTGGAAGGGAAGAAAGAGGGGCTTTCACTTAGAGAGAGAGATGTAATTCACTGGGAAGAAGACATCACTTCCGTGGTACTCCTACCAAAGCACATTAGCTGAATATAATCATGAGGAAACTGTGAGACAAAAACAAATGGAGAGACATTCTACAAAATACTTGACCCTTCAGACATTTCAAAAATGTCAGTGTCATAAAAACAATGACAGAGAACTATCCTGCACTAAAGCAGAATAAAAGAGGCATGATACACAATAAATTCAATGTGTGATCTGGGACTTTCTTGTGCCATAAAGGATATTATTGGGACAATTGGCAAAATCCAAATAAAGCTAGATTTGATGACACTTCTGCGTAGCTGTTTCTTCTCCTGATTTTTTTTTCCTTCCTGAATGTGGCCCCCACGGCCCACAGTCCTTTCTATTTGTATTATAGTTATGTAAGAGGATGCATGTGCTCAGTCACATCCGGTTTGTTGTGACCGCATGGACGATAGCCCACCAGGCTCCTCTGTCTGTGGGATTACCCTGGCAAGAATCCTGGTGTGGGTTGCCATTTCCTCCTCTGGGAGATCTTCCTGACCCAGGGATCAAGCGCTCATCCCTTATGTTTCCTGCATTGATAGGCAGCTCCTTTACCAGTGAGCCATCTGGCAATCCCTGTGTAAGAGAATGTCCTTGTCTTTTTAGACTGTATAATCTGAAGTACTTGCAGTAAAAGGACATCATGTCTGAAACTGACTCTCAAGTGGTTCAGAAAAAAATTGTGTTGGAGGCAAAGGGAAGGTAGAGAGATAGGAGAGTAATAACATAAGGGTGATAAAAAGTTAATGTTTGGGGATTCTGGGTAAAAGTTATTTGAGAACTCTTTGTATTCATTGTGCAATTTATATTTAAGTCTGAAATTATGTCAAAATATAAAAGTAAAAGTAAAACTGAAAAGAAAAAGAGTACCAGATAGAGAAGGCAGGGGGATCTTCTGGCAAAGGAATAAGATAAGCAAAGAAAACTGGTAAATGTGACTCACACTGAGAAACAATCAGTGACTCCCACTGTCCAGAACGTGGCATGACATGGGGAGATTAGGAGATGAGGGAAAGTAGGAATGATGAGCAACATGATCCCCAAATGGACCCAGTTCCCTGCTCCCTAAGATTAGAAAAGCAGATTAAGCCTTCTTAATGGGGGACTTCCCTGGTTGTCCAGTGGTTAAGACTTCCAATGCAGGGGATGCAGGTTTGATCCCTGGTCAGGGAACTAAGATCCCGCATGCCTCTCAGCCAAAAAAAAAACCAAAACATAAAACAGAAGCAATATTGTAACAAATTATACAAAGACTTTAAAAATGGTCCACATTAAAAAAAAAAAAAAAAAAGTGCTTTAAAAAAAAAGCCTTCTTCAAGCCCTGAGAAAAGAAACTTGAGTTCTTATGGCTCCCCTGTCATTTCATTGACAATTTCTCTTCATCCAGTGACTGCAGAATAAGAAACTCTAGAACAGTGGCTGAAAGGGACATCTAGGACAACAGCTCCATAATTTTACAGAAGGGAAATCTAGGACCAAAATGAAGACAGAGTTTGCAAGTACCCAGTGAAAATGTTAGCGCTGGCTTCCAGTTCACAGTCCGTCATTCTTTCAGCTGCACCCAATTCTGAAAGGCTAAAGCAGAAATAGAGACTGGTGAGTGGAATGACTGAATGTTATCCTTTAAAGTTTGGATGTTTTTCATTTGCCAAAAGTAATAGACAACGTCAATACAGTTTTAAAATGTAATTACAGAAACTGTGTCACTTAAAGCCCAAATGGGAAGCGATATTAATTCAGGCTCCTAGTCCGAAGCAGCAATCAAGGTGATTCTCAGGAATTCTCAATGACACTGGTCCCCATCTGGATTTGTTGAAAAGTTTAACATCCTTTTTTATTATTCATGGTTTTTCAGTTCTTCAAATTGCAAGGTGACAGAGTGAGCACACACTTTTCATCCAAGCTATGAAATCATTCCTGGAAACTTAGACATTCATATCCTTGGCTTTTAATTTTCCCTGGAGACTGCTTTTCCTTATGAAATCATGAAATTTTAAAAATATATACCGTAAATCAAACTATATAAGTGATCATCGTCTCACTATGTTAATATCCTAGGGATTGGAAGCTAGTATTTCAAGGATCTCCTCTCACTCGTTATTATTTCTTGTTGGATTTGTGCCTCAAGGCTTAGATCTAAGTGACTGTATGATGAACACTGACTAGCAAGACTTTTGAGATCCTAATCTATTTAAGAATCATCAGATTCCATAAAAGAAATCTCAAAGCATGTCATCAATAATATGAGGTCAGGGACGTCCCTGGTGGTCCAGTGGTTAAGACTCTGGGCCCCTACTGCAGGGGGCATGGGTTCAATCCCTGGTGAGAGAAGTTCTGTTATGGAGAACACATGCTGAGTCTTTTGAGGGTCTTAGCAGAAAGAAAGTAACATTAAGGTTTGAGGGGTTTTAGTGTGTGTTTAAGAGACCTGAGCATGTTTGTGGCTGTGGAAAAATAGACAAGAAATTGGAAAGGCAGGGAAGACTTGAGAATGATCAATTCAGTGACCTACCAAGGCAGACAGGAGAGGACTGGGATTCGCAGTTTCTCAAACTTGTAACGTGCACACAAATCACTTGGGGATCTTGTTAAAATTCAGATTCTGATTCAGTAGGTCTGGGGTAGGGCCTAAGATTTTCCATTTCTAACAAGATCCCCGGTGAAGCTGATGCTGCTGGTCTGTGAACCGCACATCAGGTGGCAGACGGTTAGAGTTCTGAATTGTAATTGCGCGTTCATTTGTATTTCCCTCCTGACCCAGAAATGGAATCCTTCCAGATAATCCCTATTGCCTAACACAGTACCTGTCATAGAAAAGTTTGTTGAAAGCATTGACTGTATGAAGATGTGCATCTGCTGTTATCTGTAATTATGGAAAAATGAGGAGGAACCCTAAAAGTCCAATGACACAAGAATAGATAAGTAAATTTTAGCACAAGTATACTTTGGAATATCCTTAAATAATTTAACCAGTCTTTGTGAAGCCTATATGATAATATGGGGAAATTCTTATGATAAAAATCTTAGAAAATGTGAATTTTTACTTATATGATAGCCACTGTATGAAATTATGCATTTGGGCAAGGTATTTGTTGATGTTATAAAAATTCAGGTGAAAAATAACTTTTACATATGAAAGAAATCCAACATGGATATTCTAACTGTAGAAAATAAAAAATAGATGAGTAACTCCTCCACATGGTTGCTTTGACTGGGTTTGTGTGTATGTTTAAATATATATGTATATATTAACTTTTCTTTGTACAGTCATTCTTTTATTCTGACTTGAAAGCTTTCTTCCTTTGTCTCTTCTTTCCTTCCTTTTCATTCCTTTCCTTTTGCTTCCCCTCTCCCTCCCTCTTCTTAAGACATCTCTCCCTTAAGGAATTCCCATTCCCAGTGATATCTCATCAAAGGAGCACATGAATAGCTGACATTATGTAATGCTTTGACATGTGGCATTCCCAAGGCATTACCCCACCCCTGATGCAGAATAAGTTGTCAGAGCATGAAATTGGTATTTTTACATATTCTTAATGTACAGATGTCAGTCTGAAAACCATTCACTAGTATTATGATTACATTCTTTGTCTCATTTTCTTTCTATGCCAAGATCTGTTCTTGTGATTTCTTTTCTTCTGGGGGTTTCAAAGAGGGAAGACAAAACTTTAATAATCCAGCTTATTGATTCTGCCAAAAAGGTAAAAGTAAACTTTTAGGTCTCATTTTTGGCAACAATATTGCTGACACGCTAGCAAAGATGTAGCAGGAAAGACCAGATGCAAGCGGGAAATATTTCCAATCAGTGCCTGCCTTGATGCCTCAGTGTGTGACAAATCAAATCTGCTTGCAGTTTACAAGTTTGTTAGTCCTTATTAATCACAGGAAGTGAATGACCTAGGCTTATGGAAGAAACAACATGTGTAAAAACAGGAATGGAAGGGATTCAGGGACAGTCCTGATCATCTTCCATTATACTCAGTAATGCCCCTTCAGATTCCTGGCTATAGGCATCCAGTCTCTGTTAACACCTTCAGTGATGGTCATCTCACTACCTCATAAAGCAACCTGCTGCATACTTGGACTGCTGGTAAATGCTGTCTAGCATTCTTTTTCCCCTTCTGATAACAGCAGCAGCTTGCTTGGGGGGACAGCTACTTCTTTATGCCAAGTGGTTCTAACAGGACACGGGTGGTATGCTGCTCCCTGGTCTGTTTGCCCTTCACATCCCTCCCCGGCCTTTCCTCTGCCTTTCTTTGTATGGCAGAGGGGAGGGACTAACCCCCAGAGGTCCTAGTCCCAGACTCCCATGTCAGCTGGGTGTTAGTGGGTCTGATCAGTGGGAGGCATTGGCAGGAGAGTGGAGGGGGGAGGGAAGGGAGAAGCCCAGAGTATCTGTGTCCCCCTTCTGTATCCGGAGAGATGGATTCAGAGTCCTGTACTGTAGCTGCACTTCTTCCACAGATTAGAGCAGCTCCCCATGGCACAGACCCACTGAGGTAGCCCTTGTCCTGGGTGACCCCTCCAGCACCATCACACCCCCCTCATCCCTTCAGTTTAGGATTAGCAATAGCCTGCTAGTAACTAGGTTGCTTCACTATTCTCGTGAAGGCTCCTGAAGCCTTTCCATCCCTTGTGTATAACCAATAAATTCCCTCTGTTCAGAATACTTTCTGTTTCCTAGTTGGAAACTATCTGATATGGTTTACAATGTGACCAGGCCTGACAATCAGCTCCTATTTCCAGCCAAGTGGTTGGCTTGGTTTCTGGGCATGGACCTGTCAAAGTCCTTCTCTGAGGCTGTATACATGCTTTTCAATGAGGTTCACTGAGATTGGGCGAGTAGTAGGAATTGAAGCTATGTCTGCAATGCCCAGATGCACAGTGAGAGAACTAAGCTAGTACAAAGCAAGAACCAGTGGTGAGACATCCCAACGACACCCTCAAACTCAACCCTGAACGACCCATTTACATGAACTCAAATAGTCCTCTTTTTTTCCCTTAGGTTTCCTTGACTTGAGCTCCCATCCCTTATTTTCCTTGATTTGTGGTCACAGCCACCAAGTAAACCTAACAGTGACAGACTTAGTTGGCAGAAAAATATTCCCTTGAGGAAGCTCAAATCTACTTCTCCATAGCCCTCTTCCCATCATCAGCCTGATTCTCAGTTCTGGGGAGTCCAATATTCTTGGACTCCTTCCCATCTATTGCTCTTCTGACCTCCAGCGTGGATCCAAGCCACCCCATTTCCCCCCACCCCAGATCTCTCTCCTTCCCAGTATCTGATGCCTCTCCTGGCTCCCACTGCTCTCACAGTCATTCTCAGACCTGCTGCCGACTCATCCTTGCTGCTCTTCTCTGAGATGTGCAGTTGGCAGAAGATTCTGACCCCAGGAACTGGTCAGAAGGTCTCCTGACACTCCACTGTCAAAGGACATTTGATGACTCTGAAGGCAGCCTTTGTGTTCCCCTCACCTTCCTCCTGCAGACCTCAGACCCCTCTGTTATGATATCTCACAGAGAGGTCCCTGGGAGAGATGAAGCTGCCAGCTGAGCAGGGACCCAGGCCACAAAGGGCCTTTAGTGTCATGCGAAGGATTACTCTGATGAACCAGAGAAGCATAGAAAAGTCTTAAACAGCAATCTTACTTTTCTTCATTTTAAGCCCACATCCCCAGCTATATCCTTTTCAGAGCATCAAAGGAATAAGCATTCTCACTTCTGTCTTCTCCTGTCCTCTGTGTTCTATCTGATGCCTCTCATTGGCTGAACCAAATTTTAAAAAAAAGTACAAGGACAAGAAGGTCTGGTTGATGGCACCTACAGAGGTTGGCCTCTAAGGGCACCCAGCA